>NC_069662.1:64260293-65510293 GCF_027244095.1 Hemicordylus capensis | reverse complement strand
CCTTTTGGTGATGGCAATATATTTTTTGATGCAAGCATTTTCATCGTAAAATTTGTATTTTATACCAAACCTCTGTATTATATTGTTTGTATTAGAATTTGTTAGACAATAACAACTATGTACAGAGGATAAAAGGAACCCCAACAGATTGTTTGTCCAAACTATACCCCTGTATTACCAGTGGGTGTTTGTTTTGCATTTAAGAGGTGTTGATTGGGATAATTTACATGCTCCCAGCAGCTACACCTCTTTGCACCGAAGAGTCTCATCTTGACAGTGATCTGCCTCCTTTGGCAACTTGGTGGTACATACAACTTGGGCACAAATTGGTCCAGATGCTTTGGACCAAATCCTGGCCCCTACTGAACTTTAGCACATTTGTATCCACTAAGGCTGGGATAAAAGTATTCCACCCCAGAAATTCACTTGAATTCCTTAAATGAGTGATTTGAAATCTATCTTATGCAAGAACTAATGCATTATCACCAGACTAGCTAAAGGCACATCCTTGCAAAGAGACAACCCTTGATTTGTTGACATAATATAAACTGCCAAAAGAAGATATTTTTAGACTTGTGAAGAATATGCCCCCAATACATTAGCTGAAATTCCACAGGGGGAGAATGTGAGGAGGGAAATTCTGAGGAATTTCTACTAAACTTTCAAATATTTCCCCAGAATTATCATCTTTTTCTTCAACAGAGCAGTTGACTTTCCAGAAATGATTTTTCTTCCCTAGCCTGATTCTAATTCAGGAAAATAAAATAAAGTAAAAACAATGGTGGCCGGACATCACTGAGGGGGACAGAAACAACTGAGAGTTCTTGAACTGTTACTTGCTTTCTATGTAAGGGCAAGATTATCACTCCACAAAGAGCAGATAGACTATTTAATTTTATAACCAAATTGATGGTGTACTGAATACCTGATAATGACTTCCCTTTGGTTTGCAAAGTAAGTGTTTCATTTGCCCAGGTGCCTTTAGAACTGCAAACTAACATTTTATGACTAGCCTACAAAACAAAGATTTGTCAAGACAATGAGGTTTCCTGAACCTCATGCCACTGCCTTTTAAAGTTTTGTTTTATAAGATTAATGATACAATACAATGACAGATATTTATATACCACTTTTCAACATAAGTTTGCAAAGTGGTTTACACAGAGAAATAAAAATAAATAAAGATGGATCTCTGTCCCCAAAGGGCTCACAATCTAAAAAGAAACATAAGACAGACCCCAGCAACAGCCACTGGAGGGATGCTGTGCTGGGGCTGGATAGGGCCAGTTGCTCTCCCCATGCTCAATAAAGAGAATCACCACTTTAAAAGGGTGCCCTCTTTGCTCAGTTAGCAGGGGATTTTAAAAGTATGTAAATGGCATGAAGGCAAAGTAAACTTTTAATTACTAATTAAGTACCAGAGTACTTAAGAGAGCACCTCCTTTGTCATGAACCCTGCTGCCTATTAAGATCATCTGGGGAGGTCCAATTATGCTTGCCACCGGATCATCTGGTGGTGGCCCGGGGTCGGGTGTTCTCTGTGGCTGCCCCAAGGTAAGATAGATTTATATTACTCAGTCATTCTTCATCAGAATATTCTGAAATTTGGTCAGATTATCTCAATCACAATGTAGACACTTCTTGTAAAATCTCCTATGGATAGGACAAATTGTCTTGATTCTATGATGAACAGAAAAATGTTGATTCTATGATGAACAGAAAAATCAGGCTCTATAATGATAAACAGATCCCTGGGATCCATGGAGCTACATATTTGTTGGATGCAGCTTGACAATGCATTATATTTATTTATTTTTATTCAATAAATTTGTATACCACCCACTACCAATGTCTCTAGGTGGATTGCAGCATAAAATAAACCAAGAATAAAACCAACCAAGAATTCAAGAGTTAAAACATATAAAAGCCAGATTAAAATATCAATAGAAGCAGAGGCATAGCTAGGGGAGAGTGGGCCCGTGTTCACCTCTCTCTCCAGTGGCCCCAGTGATAATGAAGAAAATAGGGAGAGATGGAACTGGGAAGCTCTCAGGAGCTTAGAAGCCTGGATTTTTTGAACCTATCCACTCAATTATAGCTACATGCCTGAATAAAACCACCAACTAACACAAATGTTTGGCTGAAGAGATGTGCATTGATTTGTTTCCTGAAAGTCAGCAAGGATGGAGCAGCTCTAATCTCAGCAGGAGGTGCATTCCACAGTCCTGGGGCAAATACAGAGAAGGCATGCCTTTGAGTCACCACCAGATGAGCCAATTGGAGTAATATGGTCTCTACAGGATGTCTCGGAGGCCAATATGGCAGGAGCATTCTGCACTACTATTGCATCACATAGCAAAGATTCTAGTATTCAATAAATCACACTATTTATATTCATTCACAGTGCAGTTTCTCCCAAGATTTACAGTCAAAAATAGCACAGCATGTGGGGAAAATGAGCAGAGATAGAGCTGTTGTGACTTGCAAGCAAACTGCATCAGTGTCTTTCAGAATTAATTGAAGGAAACTATTCTAGCATCCTGCACAGGTAGGCAGAAGTTTAATATGTGTTAAACACGTTAATTGTAGACTTAAGGGTAAAATTAATTGCTGCAATTCCACCATTAAAATTGCATATTAACATTTCTTCAGTGGCAGCTGGTGCTTGCTAGGGCAGGAGGGGCAGTGAGGAAGGCAGGTTTTGCCTTTGAAACAGTTATTTCCCCCACCACTGCAGCTTCCCACCTGCCACCATGACCACTGCTCAGCTGGCCAAGGCACAGCCACAGCAGCCATTTAAGGGCTGAGTCCAGAAACAAACCCTCAAAGTTGTACCAGAAGCACCCTCAAATGGCCACTGCCTCTGCACCTTGGACAGCTACAGTGGTGGGGGAAATTACTGTTTTAAAGGCAACATTTGCCTTGCTCACTCTGCCTCTCCTCTCCCAGCAAGCACCATCTTGCATTTGCTGGAAAAATTTCCTCAAAAAGCAGCAAGAGTTTAAGATAGTTTAAGAGGGACTACAGAATAGAGAACAATATTTCATTAGTCAGGTAGTGCTTAGAATTCATGTGAAATGACTGCTAATTAACATTAAAGGTTTCCTATTGTCTTGATCATATTCCAGCACAGCCATGAAGCTCACTCTGTGACATTTGACTAGTTACTATTTTCCAACCCAATTTACTTCACAGGATTGTTGGAAAGATAGAGTTACTATTATATAATGTTATAATTCACATAATTGTACCATACCACAAAGTTTGTGACCTCTTGATAATGCTTTATTGACTTCATTTTTTCAGGATTTAGGTAAAGATCTGAACTTTTATTTTTATTTTCCAACCTTCATTAAATCACAATGAATACAGCTTCCCTTTCCAGCAAGTGATTTTTAACCAGCATCTATATATTTAATAGATTCTCCTAGGCGTATCCATCACTAATCCCATGTGTGGCAGCTCTCGCGAGAGTTCAGGATAGCGACAAAACAGCCAGGAAGGGGGGAAATGGCGGCGGCAGCAGCAGCTGGGCAGTTGGTTGGCAGGGAAACAAAAGTCAGTGAGTGGTGGCGCAGTGGGCGGAAGACGGCGGGTGGGAGGGAAATGGCAGCAACAGTGGTAGGCAGGCGGGCTAAGCATTCATTCATTCATTCATTCAATTCAATTTCTATATTGCCGTTCCAAAAATGGCTCAGGGCAGTTTACAGAGAAATAACAAATAAATAAGATGGCTCCCTGTCCCCAAAGGGCTCACATTCTAAAAAGAAATATAAGATAGACACCAGCAACAGTTACTTGAGGTACTGCGGGAGGAATGGCAGCAGAGGCTGGCCTGGCGGGAAATAGCAGCAGAGGTGGGCGGAGAAGAAAGGCAGCAGTGAACTAGATGGTGGTTAGTGGTTGAAACTGAGGATTTTTGGAAGTGGCAGGGAGGAGAAGTGGTGGCAGGTGGGAAGGAGAAGCCTGGCCACCAACGGAGAACAAAATGGGGATCGGGGGGAGAACTAGTGGTGCAGATGTTCTGTGTGAGGTCAGCTAGTTCCAATTCTTACCACAGCAAATTCACAATCTTTCAACAGGCTTTCAATAAATTCTTTTAGATAAACAGAGAATTGAACAGTAACATAGTGCCTAAAAAGCAACTGTGAGCAAGCAAGGTAGATCACACTCACAATACACTAAGAAATTATTCTGGCAAGCCCGATTGTAATGAAGAAGAGTGTATTTAAAAAACATGTTGGTGGCTTATGTTCAACACATCTTATGTTCAACACTCATACAATTAGTGTACAATGTACACAAGTACAGATCTGTCCACAGATAGTTATTCATATGTTATATTGAACAAAGGTACAGCAGTCTAGTTCCTGAGCATACCATGCATTTGAGGAGTTCATACCCAGGTTCCCTTTAAAAATAAACCCAAGTACAGTCATTCACACAAAAATATGCACAAGTGTACATGATGTATTTGAATCCACAAAAGGTGAAAATGGTATAAGTGCTTAGCTAATGTGTTTACCCTAGGGGAAGTTAGAGCCATTGTAAAGATAAACTGATGTCTTAAGTTAGGAAACAGAAGCCTGTGGCTCATATTGATAAGGCATATCCTGTTTTCTCATTGTTGTGTGACAGATGTTTATTCGAGCTGTGTAAGCACTATGCTAAGGTATAAAGACCTATTGAAATTGTAATTAAGGGTCCCAACAAGGTATTAATCGGTTGGCACCAGCTCTGATCTGCAGCAGTGCTAATAAAAGCCTTGGAAAAGTTTCTCCTGTGTCTGGTTATTCTTAATATAAGGACCCAGACAAGAACCCAGAAAAGGGTATTTAGGCACATCAATTGGCGCCCAAACAACGTGGAGCACGAGCAGAGGCAGACAACCCCGGACGACAGCAGAGTCCAGCGCGCACCCTCATTATTTGAAGGGAGGACTACTATCTCGTACCTAGTGATTGTCGACCCGATGTCTCAACATCCAAAATAAAAGGAGAAACAGGCTGAAATGGGACCATTCCTGTGAAGTGAAAAGGGCTGGCTTAGACGGTACATACTACCTTACACGAGCGAAAACTGGGAGATACGTCTCGCCAGAACCAGTAAGGGCCAAGGTAACCTGGGAGATATGTCTCGCCAGGACCAGTGAGAGCCATAGATAAGAGAAATCTGGGAGATACGTCTCACCAAAATTAGTAAAAGCAATGGGTAAAGGGCAGAGTAAGCCTAAAGGTCCCACTCCATTAGGATGTTTGTTAAAGAATTTTAAAGTTATATTGGGGAGTGATTTGCGTTCAAAACGCCTTGTGTTTCTGTGTGAAAATGTTTGGCCACAATATGAATTGGAAGATAAAAGAAGATGGCCTTCAGAAGGTAGTTTAGATTATAATGTTATTTTAGCTTTATTACATTTTTGTGCAAGTACAGGAAAATTTTCTGAACATGAATATGTTGGTGGTTTTATGAGATTGTGGGCAAATCCTGAAATGTGTAAACAATATGGTTTAACCCCTATCGGCATGATGATGTCTGTTGATGAAATGGGTCCCTGATTGATACCTAGTGGGAAGGCATCTACCATAGTAGCTCAATCTAATTTGGTTTCCAATAAGGGGTTAACCTCTTCAGCTCCACCTCCACCGTATCAAGGTGAAGAAGAAGATTTGCAAGAGGTAGGAAGAGGAAGAAAGGTGAGAAGTGAGGAAGAAGAGGGAGAACAAGAGGAGGAGGAAAACAGGATGATAGAAGAAGGGGAAGAGACTGAAGAGGAAGAAGTACTTTGGGAAATTCAAACACCCTCCAAAATTCAGTCTGGTATAAAAGATACTAAAGTGGTGCTTCAGAAAGTACAAAAGATAAGCAAGAGCAGAGAAAGCTGCGAGAAAGAAAAACAAATGCTAAAGCATTGCCAGTGAGAGAAGTGGTTTTTGATGGAGGAAATGTGGCTTATGTGCATGTTCCCTTTACTAGTACAGACATCATGAACTGGACAGGACAATGTAAAGGATTGCGAGATGATACTAAGGGAACATTGAAATTGTTTACTCAGATTTTAAATATTTATAAGCCTACCTGGCAGGATTGTCAGCAATTATTGAATGGATTATTAACTGATGAAGAGGTAATGTTAGTAAAGTCAAAGGGAAGAGAGGTTGCCTTAACATATAATAAAGGAAGAATTAGACCGCTGGATTCCTCCAATACCATATTCCTCCCAAGATTACTTATTGTTGCAGTTTATTGATGATTTGTTTTTGGCTACAGTGGAAAAGAAAGCCAATGAGGACCTAACTGTTTCTCTTTTGATACATTTGGCACAATCGGGCTTTAAAGCCTCAAAACCAAAGGCTCACTTGGTAAAATCTGAAGTTAAATATATGGGACTTCTGTTGTCACAAGATGCGAAGACTTTATTGCCAGAGAGAGTGCATACGATTGTGGGAATGAAGCAACTCACCACTACTAAGGAGTTGCGCTCTTTCCTTGGCATGGCTGGTTTTTGTAGTCAATGGATTCCTGGTTTTAGCCAAGTTGCCCAACCATTATATGATCTAGCTACAAAAGCCCACAATTTGTCTTGGACAGAAGAAGCCCGAGAGGCTTGGGAGAATTTGAAATCCTTGCTAGTTTCTGCGCCTGCATTAGCATTTCCCAATTATGAGAAACCCTTTTACTTATTTGTAAAGGAGGATAAAGGATGTATGGCAGCAATTGTAACACGATATTTGGGTCCAGCATCACGACCAGTGGCTTATCTTTCTGGGAAGTTGGACAATTCTGCTATTGCATCGCCAAAATATGTAAAAGCACTTGCCGCTGCTGCGCTAGCTATTGAAAACGCTAGAAAGTTAACATTGGGAGCAAAATTAATTCTGGTTACAAATCATACTCTGTTGAGCTTATTACACGAGACTGGACAACATTTCCTTACCCCCATTCGGCAAGCAAGGCTAGAAGTATTGTTGGCTCCAGCACCTGATCTGGAAATCAGGCAGTCTAGTAATTTGGATCCTACACAGTTGATCCCTATGGACTTGATTAGTGATGAAGCATTGTCTGTGGCTAACAATATTCATATTTGTGTGCAACATTTATCGGACTATTACTTATCTCGCTCAGACTTGAAGGATGAACCAATATTGGATGCCCCATCGCTATTTGTAGATGGGAGTTCCTTTTGTCAACAAGGCATCCGTCATTTGGGCTATGCTGTGGTTTCTTTGACTGAAGTAAAAGAGGCTCGTGCTTTGCCTCCAGAGACATCTGCACAGCTTACAGAAATAATTGCACTGACTAGAGCTTTAGAGATTTCTAAAGACCAAAGAGTTAACATCTATACGGATTCGAGATATTCATTTTCTGTGGTTCATATTCATGGGATATTGTGGAAACATAGAGGTTTTCTTTCGGCTGCCTCCATTCCTGTAAAATATCAGGAGGAAATTTTGGCATTAATGGATGCTGTAATGTTACCTTCAGCAGTTTCTGTGATTCATTGTAAAGCACACACATCTGAACAGTCATCTGTTGCTAAAGGAAATGCCTTCGCTGATTGAACGGCAAAGGCAGCAGCAAGAGGAGAATTGTTTGTGCTTCAACAAAATGATCATCCTGTGACTCTTTTAGCCAAACCTCTTGTTCCTGTTTTGGATACATACAATTTGGACTTTGATCTTACTAGAGAGGATGCACATATTCTGAGACACTTTGAAAATAATCCTGAATGGAAATTAATAGGGGGAATTATACACCCACATATAAAAATGCTACAAGCTATTGTAAACGTTACTACTCTTTCAGATTGTTGGATTTGCACTCATGCAGATCCATATTCAGAAGAACAAATAGCTTTGATTAATGGACCAGTGCCTCTCACATGGTGGGTAAGAAATCCCAAAATGGGATGGGCTCCAATGTGGGTATCAAATACTGATTATGCTTGGAGACCCACACGGATAGAAGGAAGGCGCCAAATTTGGACTTTTGATAGGAAGTGGGAACGAAATTGGTTTTCAAGGGGGATTCCTGAGTTTTATGTTGAAAGCATGGTAAAACATCCCATATGTGTAGAAAATGAAAATGGAACAGGGAAATATTTAGGAACCATTCCATATAGGTTTTGTGCTCACACCTTAGATTTTGCTTCAGGTGATGGTGAATGGTGGCCTATGGACAATCAAATTCAAGAAGAGTGTGAAAAAGATCCCCTAGATATAGGAAATTATTTTTCTATTTCAACACGTGGCTCAGCCTCAGTAACTCTTTTAAATTTTACAGAAAGGGGATGGGTAGAAGAATCCCAAAATATTTGGAATCATACTATTTTTTTTCATGATCAATTAGGAATTTTGATAAATAAAACAGCCACAGCAGATAAGACATGTAAGAATGATACGTATGTTTGGAATCAACCCCTTTATTATCTATGGATGAGCATTGCTTGTGCTTTTCATAGAAATGCTAGTTGGACACAAAATTGGTTTACAAATTCTGGGGAATATGATCTTATGCTCCAATGCAAAACAAAAATAAATCAAGGAGGAGATGATAAACCTGCTGGATCAAACGGCAAAAGGGGAGCAGGAAATTTTCTTACTCTAATATTAAATGAACCTGGAATGTATAGGGTTTGTGGTCATGCAGTATATAAAGCTTTACCCCCAGGATGGAGTGGGAGATGTGCTCCTTCTTATATAGCTCCAAATATTCTTGTGAAACCTAAATTAAATGCTTCACGAATAGTTAACTTAGGAAGCTTTGTTCATAGAGTCAAAAGAGAGGTGGAAGAAATTAAAAACCCTTTAATAGAAAGAAACACTGGATTTCATAAGGCATGGAGAATTATACTTCCCTCCTTAGGAGTAGCTGAGTTAGAAAGAGCAATAATAAATATTTCTCGTGAAGTGGAGAAAGGATTCAATGCAACATTTTTGGCTTTGTCAGATCTCCAAGATGAAATGAATTCTTTATCAGCAATGGTTATTCAAAATAGGAAAGCCTTGGATATTATAGCAGCACAGCAAGGTGGTGCATGTGCTTTGATTGGAGAAAAATGTTGTTATTATGTTAACAAAAACAAAGAAATTGTTGAAAAGGCTAGTATTTTGAAACAAACTTTGCAAGTTGTTCATAATATTGCACAACAAGAGCCTTTAGATTTATGGAAATGGTTAACAAATTGGTTACCTGATTTTAGTTGGCTTAGAAGTTTATTTGTAGTAATTATAGGTATTGTAATATTGTGTATTTTATTTTGCTGTAGTATTCAATTGTTGCCTATATGTTTTTCTTTTTTAAAAATCTTCTGCACAGATTCAGCAGAATCCTACGATGCTGTATTCTCATCTAAATCAACCTGAAGTATCAGGCTATAATCAAGTGAAAGGGAGGACTGATGTATTTGAATCCACAAAAGGTGAAAATGGTATAAGTGCTTAGCTAATGTGTTTACCCTAGGGGAAGTTAGAGCCATTGTAAAGATAAACTGATGTCTTAAGTTAGGAAACAGAAGCCTGTGGCTCATATTGATAAGGCATATCCTGTTTTCTCATTGTTGTGTGACAGATGTTTATTCGAGCTGTGTAAGCACTATGCTAAGGTATAAAGACCTATTGAAATTGTAATTAAGGGTCCCAACAAGGTATTAATCGGTTGGCACCAGCTCTGATCTGCAGCAGTGCTATTAAAAGCCTTGGAAAAGTTTCTCTTGTGTCTGGTTATTCTTAATATAAGGACCCAGACAAGAACCCAGAAAAGTGTATTTAGGCACATCATACAGACATCTGTAATACGACATAATGGGTCCGTTCACACAAACGGGTGGTGAATGAGGAGACAGGTAGAGAGGGAAGATTGGTCCAACTCACTTTCCCCCCAGATGATTGCTGAAATGTTGCTGGGAGCATGGACCATGCTCACAGACGATTCACACTGCATGGCACAGTGCAGAGGCTGGGACACCACGTACCATTCTCCAGATATCCCACAATGCACCATGAAACATGTGCAGTGCATTGGGGGATTCCCCCAGGAGATAGGCACTCTGGGCGTCCATCTCGGGTCCTCTGGGGCTGAACACAACACAGGTGAACACATTATCACAGAGCCCAGGTAAAGGGCTTGCTTTAACCCCAGCTAAAAGACAGGTTAAAAAGCCAGGCTAGGCAGCACTGCCCCACCAGGGCAGGGCCTAATCCAGGCTGGGATCAGGCAGCCTAACCCAGGTTGGGCTTCCCTAGCCTGGGTTAGGGTGCACATGAGAACAGACTCAATGAGGTGGGTCTCATGATCAAGGAGACCCGCCTCCATAGGGTTTGCAGGGAGAGCAGGCTAAGCTCGCTCTCCCCACAGACGAGCAGGTTGGCAGCCCTTGATGGCCGGAACAGCTGCCCACACGACTGCCGGCTCCGTTATGGAGCCGGTGGGGGTTGGGAGGATCAGGGACTGCGTGGCCCCTGGAAGCTCCAGTATGCCCTGCGCAAGCACTCAGGGCATACTGGAGAGACCACCGAGCCGGGAGGCTGCTTTTAAGCCTCCTGGTCAGGGGTCTACTAGTTAGTTGCTGCAGCGCAGAGCCTCTCCATGGCAACTCATGATTAGAAAAACCAGGTTTGCAGAGCGCTTGCTCTGCAAACCCAGTTTAAGGGGAGGGGTAGTTTGGCGGGTTAACTGCCTGGAAGCTACTGGGCTCACCTGCGAGCCAGGTGGCTCCCACAATCAGGAGAAATTTGGCTAGGCTCCCCTAGCCCAATTTCGCCTGATCGTGGGAATAGCCCCAATGTCTGCATAGGGCTCTGATAACTACCAGCATTACTACCCATCCCATTTTTATTTATTACAGTTCGAATTATGTTCTTCCTTCAAGGAACTAAGAATGGCATGCATAGGGTTTTATCCTTAATCTTGTAAGGCAGGGAGGAGAGCTGGTCTTGTGGTAGCAAGCATGACTTGTCCCCTTAGCTAAGCAGGGTCTGCCCTGGTTGCATATGAAAGGGAGAATAGAAGTGTGAGCACTGAAAGATATTCCCCTCAGGGGATGAAGCTGCTCTGGGAAGAGCAGAAGGTTTCAAGTTCCCTCCCTGGCTTCTCCAAGATAGGGTTGAGAGATATTCCTGCCTGCAACCTTGGAGAAGCCGCTGCCAGTCTGGGAAGACAATACAGAGCTAGATAGACCAATGGTCTGATTCAGTATATGGCAGTTTCCTATGTTCCTATGATCCAAAAACCAAATCAAGCGTATGGCCTGCCACATATGTGGGACGATATATCAGTTGAGACAAGCCCATGGTCATCATGGAGGACATGAAGTCCCAAGCTGCACCAGAGAAGGCAGCATCAGCATGGATGTTAAAGTCCCCCAAGACTAACAGCCGTGGGGTTCTCAATGCCACATCCGAGACCACCTCAAGCAGGGAGACTGTTAGACAGTGGGGGGGGGGCAGTATACCAACAGAATCCCAACTTTGTCTCATGATCCAATCACTACATGAAGGCACTTGAACTGATCAGAAAGGCAGACAGTGCATCTGGTGAGGGGGATGGTCTCCTGATGAACCAGGGCAAGGCCCCTCCCCGCCCACCCCACCTTGGCTGCTGCTGCACCTGGAAACCCGGTGGGCACAAGTGGGAGAGATTTACATCACCCCTCTCATCCAACCAGGTCTCTAATGCATGCCAGGTCTGTGTGCTCATCCAGAATAATCTCCTGGATGGCTGCGGATTTTCTGTTTATGGACTTGGCATTTAGTAGCACCAGCTTCAGGCAAGGTGGGCTGCTGGGAAAGTTACTGGGGTCTCTTTGGATGGGAGAAGGACAGGAGGACATGATGGCTTTGATACAGCCAGTGCACCTTCCCCTTACCTGGCATGTCCTACTCCTACTACCATATTTCCCTCTGCCAAGGTCTACCTCAATTGGAAGGGCTTCCCTCAAAGTAACATCCCCCCCCAATATATTGTGAAGACCAACACCTTAGTGATAACAAACTATAAAAACTCCCTCCTATTAAAACAGGGCAATCTGGTAGGTTCTATGCAGCTGGAAAAAGAAGACAAAGTAGCAGCAGCAACACTCCATGCTGTGCATGTCTCCATCAGGATTTTGTCTTTTTGCATGTTCCATCTATCAACTTTCTTCCTCATCTCATCCTATATCCAACCTCTCACTAGTAACACATTTTATTATTTCTGCCTCAGATGAAAACATATATGAACACCAGAGAGTCAATGTGGAACTACATGGTCACTATCCTTATAGTGTGCTCACCTTGAGTGTTAGGCCCAACCTGCAGAACAAGTTGACTGAGGATGACAGACCAAAAGACAGTATGTTCCAGGAGGCTATGTTCCAGGAGAGCACAATATGTGAAATAGTCACTGCTTATGTGGCACAAAGATCAAGGTAGGAGACTTAACTTACAATTTTCATGCTTTATGGTGAATGATTGATTTTGTAAGCATCTGTTGCCTTAAACCAGCCCTGCTCAGTTTTGGCCTTATAGCTGTTTTTGGACTACAACTCCCATAGGTTTTGATTTCACCTTACTCATTTGCAGTGTTCACTTCCAAGTTTGGCAAAAGGGTAGAAGAAGCTCAAGTGCTTGGCAGGGTTGGAATAGATTCAAAATTGAGGTGTAAGAAGCAGCAGAGGACAGAAACCAAAGTTTTGCACTTTTAATTTCTGTTATTACAATGGAAGGTATTTGAGCACATGGCTAATTCTTCTATTGAACTAAAATGTGATTTTATGTTGGCTGGATTGTGCCCAGTGAATTTCAGAGCATTTGCTATGGTTACTTTTTAAAATATAATTTAAGTTTTTTTGCATGAATTTTTATACCGAAGATACAAGCTCCTGACAAATAATCTCAGATGATGTGAAATGCCAGGATGGGGGGAAACTACCCCCCCTTTCCCCTCCAAAATGCCATCGTTGGATATTTGCCCCAATAAATTATGCATTGTACTTTGCTACAGTGTCTATTGTTTGTTCTAAGTTACAATTTGCATTAAATTAGTGGTTGTGTATTTTTGGACTTTTTCTCCACATTTTATTACATAATCATAATGCAGAACATGCATATGTTTGTATGATTAAAACTCCCATTTTTACTACAGCCTGCAATCCAAAGGGTTTCAACTGATTTTAATATGTCTTCTGAAAATGATTTTCATATGCTAAAGCTAACAATTACCAATAATTACAGAAATGTCGGTTGACAAGCATATCTTTAGAGCCTATAATTTGAAATGTCTGCTTCTTGCATTGCACACACTATTAATCTTATTCTCACTCCCCACCCCCAAAAGCTTTTGAGATACAAAGCATTCTTAACACTTTTTCTGAAAGCACACCTAAAATAAGGGTGGATGGAATCTCTGCTTTCCACTGCAAACATTTGTATGAACTACTTCCAGACCACCCAAACTCTAAAGAGAATTGTGGAATCAAGAGTGGACTCTGAAATTCAGCCTGAGGTCTAAAATAGAGGCTAGAATGACATCCACAATTTTTTTTTGTTCAGTTGCCATTTCTGTGGCTGTTTCCAGGATGAACTAGGCCACCTGTAAGTTGAGGTCTCATACGTTTCAAGATTTCATGGAAGAAAATATTGACCCACTTGTACAACCTCTCTGTTCTCACACAGAGCAAGGGACAGGGGCGTATCTAGGGTGGGGCAGGCAGGGCACATGCCCGGGGCACCACTTGAAGGGGGGGTGCCATTTTTTAAAATTAATTTTTTTAAAAAGGTTGCCAAAAACAAAATGGCCATTTTGTTTTCAGCTGCCATTTTTAAAAAATATATATATATTTAAAAATGACCACTGCACATGCTCAAATGGTCCCTGTGAGGCCCTAGAGGCCAGCAGGGGGGAGGGGAAACCTTTGCAGACCATGGCCTTTAGGAGGCCCCTGAAGGGGCTACAGGTTCGTTTGTTTGTTTTAATTAATATAATATAAGTCACTGTACACATATTCAGATATGTGACCTGTATGTGACCTTCAGACATGTATTTTTCAGCTGATATTATGGTAAAGTTATCTGAAAGATGGGTGTCAAATGTTTGGACAGGGAGCACAATTTCAATGCTTCCCCTAGACACTATTTTCCCTTGATATGCCTCTGGCAAGGCACAATGCATGAGTGCCTCTTCCACAGCTAATGCCAATGGGGATTATCCAATCTCTGTAGTTTCATTATCTAATCTCTGTAGCTTCTTCCCCTAGGTAATGTTGTTAGGCATACTCACAACAAGTCACTTTGTTGGCCTGGCATTGGGCCTGAAGGAGCAGAAGACAAAGTAGGTTTAGAAGCCTTCGTTATTCAGACAAGACTGCAATAAACTCTCAGCAACTTGCACTTTGAAAACAGAAAGCTAAACCACACCCCAAAAAACACAACCTAATCTTAAAGAGACAGGACACATATACTACAATCTCTTTTTAGGATCAGGTCATCATTACAACCTACTGGCCATCATTACAACCTGCAGCAGCGAATTGCACAAGTTTACTATAGCAGTGTTCAGTATCATGTAGCAAGCTCTGCTCCTGATCTGCATATGTTCATTTTAACCTTTTCAGAATTAGTATAAAGAGTCCTCAGCACATACAGCTATACACAGGAGCTTTTTACTCCTGTACACAGGAGCTCTTTACATTTTGTTGGAACAAAATGTGCAGATCTTTGGAGTACAGTTTGTAATCTCCGGCCTATTAACATTCAGTACGTGTGTGATACTGAATGCCTGCACTCAAGTTGTGCAAATAAGTACTTGAATGCTTCAAAGGACATTCTGAGTAACAACCTGAATAGCAATGTAGCATCTTCCTTTTTAATGTTTAAATTTGATCATAGTTTTAATATGTCAGAATTACCATAACTAAGAATTGTTGTATGAGCTTTACTAATGCTAGGGTTTCCAAAGAATATGACATGACATTCTCGCTGTTAGTACCTGAACTGAGTTAGAACATTTATATATGACTGTCTAATCTGACTTTAAAAAACAAAACAATACCTAGTTTGAATTCTGCCTCTGGTGCTAGCAGTATTCCATCATGAGATAAGCATCATAAATGTATTTTAGTTCAATAATACAATTATAGTAGAGATCTCCTTGAAAGTGTATTGAGTTTACTGATGAAACCTAAACAGCTGAAAGCCAAATTAAGGCAGCCTCCTAGACTTCTGTTGTTTAATCAAGGTGCAGAAACATTGCTTCTCCAGTAGAGGCATGTAGCAAATAGAAAAGAACCAAACAAAGGCCCAATTCAAACCTAATAGGAAACTGGAGGTCCTTTCACCTCTGAATGTTTGAACTCGGGGAAATTGAGTTGGCAGAGGAAAGGCACCCACAGTTTCCATTGCCAAACTCCACTCTGAAGTTGGGCAACCAAACTCTAAACACCAAACTCCATCAAAACTCTACCAAACCCCACCAAAACTCCTCCAAACTCCACCAAACTGCAAACTCCACCAAATGTCACCACACTGCAGCTCACCTGCCTCTCTGCAGACCCACTGACTGCAGAGACACCCCTCTCCCCAATGTCCAAACACAGATGGGACGTGGCACAGAGCTACGGGTCCATTGGACTTGCGATTCCGTGTTATATTTGAACCAGGCCATAGTGAGGAGCAAAGATGTACATTTGGTGTACACATTTTAATAGCCGCTGATAATATAGCTGTTTTGATGGTCAAAACCCCTCAAATGGTCTCTGCACGTGCACAAAGGCCAACTGATTAGTGGGGGCAGGGAAGCCTGCCCATGGGTTGGTGGGTTGGATGTCTCTGGCCCATCAAGCATTTTGGGTACAAGCAGCAGGTAAGTTTGCTTGCTGTTTAAAGTGGTATTTTCCTGCTCTCACCACCTCCCTGGTGTGGTGCTAATCAGCTGCTACTGGCCCTGAGATGTCAGAAGTGGGGCCTTGAAGCTAAGGGGTGGTGCCTAGCAAATGAGTGAATAACATCAATGAGATAATGGTGAAAAGTAGTAGGCACAAGAGGACAGCAGCTGGAGTGTCAGAGGAAGAGCCTGATTGTGCCTAAGAGTTTTTCACACAGGGCTTTTAAAGGCCTTTAGCTCGCATCTCCTCCAGAATGGAGGGCTTGCGTTCACATATTGGCCAGATTTACCCAGAAGTCCCTCCGAGCTGTCAGGGAACACTTCACACACAAATTGGGTTTTTCACTGTGCATTAGAGTGTATCTCTATTTATATCCAGGGTTTTAAAAAATCCACTTTTTGCATCATTTTTGTGGGACAACTTTGAGTTTTCAGTAAAGCCTCACAGAAAACTCATGGTAAAGCCTGCTGTGTGAAGAACTCCCTGGTTAAACTCCCTGGTTTACCCCTGGTTGGGCTGAACTGATGAAAATGATCTGTGCAGGGTGGAACAACTAGCAAAAATGCTGAAGCCGAGTAGAAAATAGCCTGCTCTTTGATTCTGTCCCTTAGCCTGAGATCCTGTTCCTGGAGACCCTGAAAGAACTGGAACTGAAGGTCAAAGCTTGAGACCTACAAACCCTAGTCTAGTACCAAAACAAAATCAGATCTGAGAACTTTGAGGAAGGAAAGACATGTTCTTACTACCCTCAGCTGCAATGAAGGTAACAGAGGATGTAAGGCACATGGAATATGTCTCCAGATTGCAATAGACCCATCCTCACATAAGATGGGATTTCCTTCCCTAGCCTTGCCCTATAACACACACCAGGAAAGGAAACAATGGCATGACATTGCAGCCTTAGCACAGTTCATTATTGGAGGATGGGGGAGAATGACTGTGCTCTATAGCTACAGGGCATGGACAATTTTTCCCCTAGTAGTGCACCAGGAAAAGAACTTCCTGGTGCACTTGCTTCCTCTTTGGGTGCATTATAAGGCAAGACCAGGGAAGGAAAGGGAGTGATTTTAAATGCTGCCACTTCAGGTACCCAGTTTCTTCAAAGAAGCAAAATCTTCACAAAAGGTAACTCCCTCCCCCACCCATACCCAATACTATTTGAGACAATGCCAATATAATGTGACATTGTATCAATGATTTACTTATAGCAGAGAAATTTTTCATCAGAATATTTTCTGGTCAACATATTTTCCAATATGGCTTGCAGTTATCAGGCCCATGCAATGTGCAGCCCTAGAAGTTGCAGGCTCCTTCTGTGAGAGGTAGAATGAACCCTCATGATTCCCCCTCCTCCTGCCTCATCCCCTGCTTTCAAACATAGGCATTGGTGCCTAAAAATGTATCCTTAGCATATTCAACTGGATCAAGTGAAATAATTAACCTAGACTGAAACCAAGAGATGGGTAATAGAAAATAATGCATGTTCCATGGTAAACAGGACCATCATACCAATTAGTGTGATATAAACTGCTCAAAGTTGTATAATTTTGTAAAATATGCACTACTTTCATGCCAGAAACATAGTGCAAAAGTCTTAAGTTCAGTTGCTACATCACTTTTGAGACATGAAAACAAAACCAAAAATGGAAATACACATTCCACAAGGAGACCTACTGGGCATTTAAGAACTATTTATTTATTTATAATATTTATATACCACCTGTTATGTATATCTCTAGGCGGTTACACAATTTAAAACAACAAATATAAAACAGAGTAAAAACAATTAAAGCAATTTCGCAGAATAAAAGAGTTAAAACAATTTCATGGGATAAAAAGAGTTAACTCCGTATTTAAAAGCCTGAGAGGACAGATGTGTCTTGAGGGACTTCTTAGAAGCAAACAGAGATGGAGTATGAATTTTTTTTAATTAATCGATTTAATTTTTGATTAATCTGAGCATGGGATTGGCACAAATTCACCTAGTTAGCTTAGTGGCTGAGAAGGAGAATTAGACATGGGCACTTTCCCGCTCCTCTGAAGACCATGGTGAGGCCATGCTCAGATTTATACAAAGACATTGGTATCTTATGACTCTACAATTTGATTGTTTCCCTATGGGTCCCCTGCTGTGGCTGGATTCTGATGCCCATCACCCTATCAGCCATCACAGCAGAGCATAATGGGATTCAGAGTCCAGCAACTGCAGGCCAAAGTTGAGCAGCCATGTTTCTGGTCAGGGGTGAATCATGAGGCTTGCTGGCTGTGGCTGGACTCAAACACCCATCTCGCTATCATCCATCACAGCAAGGCAGGATGGCATTCAGAGTTCAACACCTGCAGAAGTCCCCTCCTTTTGCTTGCAAATGTGTGTCATTAAGGCATATTGGGAGAATGACGTATTTCAAAAGCTCTGCTTTTTCTGCCCTGCAATTGTCCTGTGGAAGCTGACACACATTTTTGTTTTTCAAAAAGTAACTTGCTTTAATAAAATAAAATAATTTCATTGTTATTTGTGCACTGGATGTACAGAGTGTGCAGTGTGGGGAGAATTCATGTGCCTTAATAAATAATAATAATAAAAAAGAAACCCACAAAACACAGCATACATTGTATCTGGTGTGTGAATTGGCTTGTGGAATTCTTATTTCTTCTCCCTGCACCACTAAGAAAACGTCACCCATTTTCTGCCATTGACTTGTTAATGTTTACAATGTAGCCAATCATGTAGCCCCTGCTAATCGAGCAGAGAGATACCTTTTAAAGTGGTGATTCTCTTATATTTTGAAGGAGGAGAGTAACTTTCCTATCCAGCCCCAGCACAGCATTCCTTTAGTGGCTGTTTCTGGTATCTACTTTATGTTTCTTTTTAGATTGTGAGCCCTATGGGGACAGGGGACCATCTTATTTATGTATTACTTTATTTTTCTATGTAAACCGCTTTGAGAATTTTGGTTGAAAAGCAGTTTATAAATATTCATAGTAGTAGTAGATGATTAAGGTGAATTCTGTATACCAAAGGTTTTCTGGTCTGCAATGCATCAATTCTGTGACTGCTTCCTCAGCACAAACTCTTATTTAATACATTGTTTTAGATGATAAATATTTCTTGTAATGCCTTTACCTTTACCTTCCCCAGGTATCTCAGATGTTCTTCTTCACAAAGTTATATAATCCCCTTTGCAACTCCTTTCAGTTATCTCACTACACCAATTGCTTTCAGCAGAAACCAACAGAAACTTTGGCCTGCCAACACATGTTGGACTCTAGCTCCCATCATGCTCTGCTGATATGTATGAGCATTGGAGTCCAGCTGGTGATCCTCAGGATGGCCACCCCATCCCTGACCTGGAGCATGGCTCCCCAACTTTAGCCTGCCTGCAGAAATCCCAGTGTGGTGTAGTGGTTAGAGTGCTGGACTAGGACTGGGGAGACCCAAGTTCAAATCCCCATTCAGCTATGATACTAGCTGGGTGACTTGGGCCAGTCACTTCTCTCTCAGCCTAACCTACTTCACAGGGTTGTTGTGAGGAGAAACTCAAGTATGTAATACACTGCTCTGGGCTCCTTGGAGGAAGACCAGGATATAAATGTAATAAATGAAATAAATAATAAATAAATAAATATTATGCTTTAGTGTAACACATAAATAAGAATGGCCCTTAACAAGAGGAGCTTACAATTTAAAATTTGACAGAGGGTGTGGTGGGCACTGCACACAGGGACCATTATGAGTTTGAACAATGGCCTCCTCTGCATGATGGTCCTTCCTCAACAAAGTGGCATGCCAGGTGGGCATTTAGGGCTCCCTTCTGAGATGAACTTTCTGAGAACTATCTCAAAAATATTCAAGAGACACCATCAGTGTGAGGTAGGTGGTCTTCTGAATGGAGAACCTGCCTCATACATGACACATTGTGTGGTGAAGGAGCTTGTCTCCACCGCAGAGATTGGAGAGCTGCCCTGATGAATGTACGTTCAGGACCTTAGATTTACATTTTAAATTAAGAAAAAAAGAAAATTGTAGTATTTTTTCCAGAGATTTTATGCCCACACAAGTCAATAAGTGATGATGAGAATGCCATCAACCGCCTCATAGGATAAATGGTTAAGAAATTTATATCCTGTTTTCAAGCCTCATGGATCTCCACCTGAATTTTTAGTGCTCTGTGACATTTCCCTCATAAAAGAAAAAGGAAGATTTCAAAATGTCTGCACCAAGTGATAGTGCTTCATGAAAGCTGTACAGCAGCAGGAGGGAGAACCTTTAAGAACCATGCTGGGTTCAGATAATTGAGACATTAATCAACTCTCTGGCTCAAGCAAAGCATGCATCTAAACATGTTTTATGTTGGTTTTTCCTTTTTTTTTTTTTTTTGGTGTGATAGTAAAGCAGCCATCATACTAAGGTTCTAGCCCTTTTAATCATCTTATTTTATATTCATGTGACAAATTAGAATGATGATTAATTATACAGCCACAAGAGTGGTTGCATTAGTTAAGACAAAGCTTCCCCCCACCCCCGCCCAGCATTCTACCAATATTAACCCCTGCTAACTTGCCAAAGAGGCACCTTTTAACGTGGTGATTCTCTTTATTTATCAGGGGGAGAGTAACTGGCCCTATCCACCCCCAGCACAGTATCTCCAGTGACTGTTGTTGGTGTCTATCCGATGTTTCTTTTTAGACTGTGAGCCCTTTGCGGACAGGGATCCATCTTATTTATTTAGTATTTCTCTGTGTAAACCGCCCTGAGCCATTTTTGGAAGGGCGGTATAGAAATCGAATAAATAAATAAATAAATAAATTATAATAATAAACAACATTCCATTCTTTGAGATCAAGGTGAACTTAACCAATTGGTGTGAAATTTATATCAGGGAACTGCCTGAGATGAGGTATTACCTGGACAATTTTTAGAAAATTCTGATGAAAATTAACAGACTTATAGTAGACAAGTATGGACCCAAAACAAAATGTTATGGATACTACGATGACACATATTTATATACTGCTTTTCAACAGGTTCCCAAAGCAGTTTACATAGATATAAATAAAATGTATATCCCTGGTGTGCATGTGTTCCCTGAGTCCATGCCTGAGCATGGTGAAAGTTTTAGGCACCTTTCCTCCTGAGAAGCAGAAGGGGTTGTGACTGTCTTGAGGGAGTATTCTTTAAGCTATAAGAATTTCCAGGGTTGGGTTTTCCTCTTTCTTCAAGCCCTCCTCCCCGATCCTTGCTATTGAGTTCAATTAGCTCTGCTCATCTGGTTGTCAGTTAACCACCCTCTGTGGACATTCTGCTCCATTGAATTACACTGGGGTGGGTTTGCATAGCTATTTTTCTTGAAATTTTTTGTGTGAAATTGACTATCTGAAGATTACACTGAAAATTACTCTGAGTCATGTACCTCCCGCTAGCCTATAATCCATAAGGTTCATAACGTTTCCAGCTCTTTCTGAAATAGATAATAGATTAAAATGTTTCATTTGGACTATATTCCTTTATTTCCTTTATTTATTATCCTATATATTATCATCATATATTCCTTTATTTCCTATATTTTCTTTAGATTATATTCCTTTGGATTACTCATGCGCTGTTTGTTACTCTAGTTCCTTAACAAATAATGGGGAAGGTTAAATGATCCAAAGGATGTGCAGCATTAGCCTCTGTAACACTGTGGCCAGGGCTGCTGTGGATCTGGAAGGCAGCCCCCAAACTGCTCTGAATGAGTAGTTGCGCAAGCAGTGCTACTGAAGTTTTCCCATTTGTCACAGATGGGGAAAACTGCAGTAGCACTTCTGCTTACAAAACTGCACATTCAGAAGAGCATCAGGGCTACCTTCCATGTCTATAGCAGCCTTGTCACAGTCACAGAGGCTCCATACCACTACACATCATTTTATAGAATTTTATTTGATGTAACGTTTTATACTGTTTAATGTGATTAGATTCTACTTATAGTACACATCCTGAGTTATCAGGATGAGTCTGTAAATCTAAAATTATTTATTTATTTATTTATTTATTTATTGAACTTCTATACCACCTGACTCCAAACGCTCTAGGTGGTTCACAAAAATTAAATAAAAACAAAATCAGACAAAACTATTTAAAACCATTTAAATGAGTCAAAGATTACTAAAAGTCTGGCTAAAAAATGTTTCTTAAGGGCTATTTAAAGGCTGGTAAATATATTAAACCACGAAGGTCAATAGGAAGCACATTCCATAGCCCAAGAGCAACTGCAGAGAAGGCCCATTCCTGAGTCACCTCCAGATGAGCTGGTAGCATCTGGAGATGGATCTGTAAGGGCTCAATGACCTTAATGTACAGTAGGGATCATGCAGATGAATGAATGAATGAATGATTAAAGTCCTGAGAAATGCAATCAAATTGGTCAATTAATAGAAACACTCTACAGCTTCTTGCTATTGCAATATTCCCTGCACATTATTCTGTTGAATGATGTATAGAAGCTGTAAAATCAGGGATGGACTGTCAGGAATTACTGGAATGTACCTACGCCACACACTGGATTTTGAATGATTCTATTTAGGCCAATCCAATTGTCACAGAGTTCCCAAGGCAAGCTCTGTGGATCAGGCAGCCAAAATGGAGACACCAATGAATGCTGCAGAAACCCCACCCCAAGCCCAGAACACCGCAATGAGCAGTGAGCTCTCACCTTTGGCACTGCAGGATTCCAGAGAGTAGAGGAGAGCTGAAAGCCAAATCACAACCTCAGAAAGGAAAATAGTAAAAGATTGTGGGGCAGGAAGGAAATGAAAGCACAAGAAAGGACCTAGAGAGGCAGCCAAATGTAGACAAGACTGAAGAATGCTAAGGATGAGACGGCTGCAGTCAGATCCCTGGGTCACCCAGTAAAGTGCTAGGGATGGGATGGAGACAGAAGGCAGCTCAGAGGAGGAGGCTTTGTTGGTGTGGTAAACACCCTGCCCTCTGATTCTGAGATGGTTGATATTTGGGCAGCAGGGAACAAAGTAAGATTATGTATCTGCCTGTGAATTTTGTTTAAATCAGCATTGCTGTCAGGGGCATATCTAGGATAGGGCAGGCAGGGCACGTGCCCCGGGCGCCACTTGAAGGGGGCGCCATTTTGTAAAATTAAAAAAAAATTAAAATGGCTGCCAAAAACAAAATGGCCACCGTGCATGCTCAAATGGCCTCTGTGAGGCCCTAGGTCATGCCAGGCATTGCAGAGGCCATTTGAGCATGTGCAGTGGCCATTTTGTTTTCGGTGGCCTTTTTTTTAAAAAAAGAAAGATTATTTTTAAAAATGGCCACCGCACATGCTCAAATGGTACCTGCGAGGCCCTAGAGGCCAGTGGTGGGAGGGGGGACCTTTGCAACTGCCCCCCACAGCCTTTAGGAAGCCCCACCAAAGGGACTACAGGTTAAAAAATATATATAATATAAGACACTGTACACATATTTAGATTGGCACTATGTACAGAGAATCAGGGCTTGTGAATACTGAGTTGACGCTTATGACCTAGGATTGTATTCATTTGCTCTTACTTTGCTTCTTGTGATAAGTGAGTTAAATGTGATGTCTTGCTAATATGACTATTAACGGTGAGTTTGTCTTTGAATCAGTGTGAAATCCTTAATATTAAGGCCCAGTGGGAGTTTCTTGCTCTCTTTCTCTCATTTTAACTGTCTTTCTGAAAAACTAGAATATATTCCAAGCAGTGACACAGTTTACTCTGCATATCCTTTAATTATTTACAGAGTATCTGGGAAAAGTCAAATTCTCCATTGATTTTTAAAACTTATGTAATGGTGATGTTACAATGCATAGCAGAGAATTAGACAGACATTTCTGTTTAGTTTTCCAAGTACACCTCCACATAGTATTTGGGTTTTTCATGAGCCCCAGCATTCTCAAGAGTCTCTGATGAAGAACTTTGCCAAAAGCTTTTTGAAAGTTCAAGTATACTATGTCAACTGGATCACCTTTATACACACGCCTGTTGACACTCCCAAAGAACTCCAAAAACATAGTGAGGAAAGGCTTGCCCTTGCAAAAGCCATGCTGGTTCTCCTTTAATAGGGCCTGTTCTTCGAAGGAGCAGAGCTGGTCTTGTGGGTGTAAGCATGACTTGTCCCCTTAGCTAAGCAGGATCCGCCCAGGTTGCATATGAATGGGAGACTACATGTGATCACTGTAAGATATTCCCCTTAGGGGATGGAACCACTCTGGGAAGAGCATCTAGGTTCAAGATACCCTCCCTGGCATCTCCAAGATGGGGCTGAGAGAGATTCCTGCCTGCAACCTTGGAGAAGCTGCAGCCAGTCTATCTAGATAATGCTGAGCTTGATGGGCCAATGGTCTGACTCAGTATAAGGCAGCTTCCTAAGTTCCTTCCTTATGCTTAACAATTTTATCCTTGAAAATGCTTTTCATTTCCCAGATCCTAAACATGATGTAGCCAAAATTAAGCACTTTTATATTCATAGGTTTATTTTGGAAAATCAAGAAAGTAATAAATCATTATTACTTATGTTGCTTTTGTTGACTATATGTTATACTTCATGTTGGCCATATTGCCCCTGCCATTATTATTTGTCAAATATCACTTATTTTTTGGTCAGCCTATATCCACCAACTGATCCACCTGCAGGGTCTCACAGTGTTCAGTTAAAATGTATTTGTTTAAAACCATAGGTAATCACAAGGCAAATTAAAAATAGGTTGACAATGACCATCATAGCTGATAAAATGATTAAATCAAAGGAAAGGTGAAAAAATAGCAAAGTCTTAAATCAAATTATCTTCGGAAGAGGAAACATTAGATTGCACGTATCTGTGTCTGATTTTGAATATTGATCAAATAATGAGGTTCAATAGGTTGTATGTTTGCCATGATGACTGATGTAATCTGCTCAGGCTTGTCTGGGAAGGAAATCCTTTGTTGGTTTGATGAAGTTTTGAGCAGTGGTTCAAAGGTTATTGGGATTTTTCTGCCCTATTATAGTCTATGGGTAACAAGTACTGGCAAAGTTATGCAGAGGATGATTGTTTTGATAATGAAGCTAGAATGCTGACAAGTTTTACCAGTCCTCTGACATAAGCAAGGAGAGCCAGCTAATGGATTCTATTGCAAATCCAATGGCTATTCCTTTAGTGATGGAAGATGAGCTCTCAAGGATGCCTGGATGGGGTTTGCGGGGAGAGTGGGCTAAGCCCGCTCTCCCCGCAGACGAGCAGTCAGTCTGCTCTGGGTGGCTGAACCGGCCACCCACATGACTGCCGGCTCTGTTACGGAGCCAGTGGGGGCTGGGGGGATCGGGGGCTGTGCAGCCCCCAGAAGCTCCAGGGCATGCTGAAGAGACCCCCAAGCCGGGAAGCTGCTTTTAAGCCTCCTGGTTGGGGGTCTACTCATGAGTTGCAATGGTGTGGAGCCACACCATGGCAACTCACAATCGTAGAGCCTGAGTTAGCGGAGCGCTTGCTCCACTAATCTGGGCTCAGGGGAAGGTTACTTAAGTGGGTTAACCGCTTGGAGGCCACCAGGCTCGCCTGTGAGCCCGGTGGTTCTCACGGTCAGGCGAAATCGGGCTAGGCTCCCCTAGACCAATTTTTGCCTGATCATGGGAATAGCCTCAGTGATTGGGCTAAATTTTGGTAAAAATACTTCTGTTTTTAATGAGATAGGTGTGATAAAAGTGGCCCACTCCATTGAAGTCAATGTGATCTTCTTATTCCAGAAGTCAGGAGCAGTTTTCTGGTCAGCTGGCTGATAATGGGGGGTGGGCAGCAAAGATAGTGTCAAGAAGTTGGAGAAAGTTACTCTCTATTTGACAGATAAGAGAGGATGGGGAAGAAAAGAATGCAGCAATCCTGGGCAGACTTACTCAGAAGTAAGCACCCATACTGTTTCTCCCTCAAATTGCTCTAACTAACCACCTGGTTTTCCCCAACTGTCCAATCCATGTCTCCCCTCCCACCGGAGTGCTCACTCCATTAACATTCTTTAAGGGGAGAGGTTGTTAGGCGAGCTAGCCACCAGGGAACCACCAGGCTTGCCAGTGAGCCCGGTGGTTCCCAAGATTGATCAAAACTGGTCTGGCCTCTTGTCGCCCAGTTTTGATCAATCGTGTGAATAGCTTCAGGATCTAGCAAACCATCTGAATAGTTCTGTCTGCATAATAAAGGAGCTGTTGCAGTGGATTCATGCCCAGTCTTCTATTTGGCCTGCCAATTTAACAGTGGCAATGAGGATGGGATCCTCATGTGGTGGCAATACTGCTGTATCTGCACTGGAAATATCCACAGAGTGTGAGTATACTGTAGCCTGGGACTAGGACTGAACAGGCCTTTTGCAGGCAGGACACTTCAGACAGCTTGGTAAATCCTGGCAGCAGAACCACCACACAAGCCCCCTAGAGGATTGAAAGGAATATATGTTGTGCCATCAAGTTGGTGTCAACTCCTGGTGACCACAGAGCCATGTGGTTTTCTTGGTAGAGTACTGGGCGCAATGGTCTACCATTGCCTTTCCCCACGGAGTATGAGATTATACCTTTCAGCACCTTCCTATATCGCTGCTGCCCGATAAAGGAGTTTCCCATACTCTGGGAAATACAGCAGTGGGGATTCGAACCAATGGCATCCTGCTGTCTAGGCAAGCTGCTTTCCCTCTACATCATTAGGTGGCTTGTGACACGAGCAAACACAATAGTTAATTTCTCTCTCCTATCTCTTAGATCTTGTGGGTGCAGTGGGGTGGGGGTATTTGCTTTTTACAGGGAAAACTCAATAGGTCAGTGATCTTCACAATTGAAAAAGTGAGGGCCACGGGGCGGGGGGGGGACTCCAGTTTCAGAGCCATTTCCCACCTCCATACAGTACTATACTTTCCCTAGGGAAGGGGGGTGCCTTATAACAGAGCCTTGTAAAGCCCCAGCACCATCTTTGAAAGCACACCCAGAGTGCTAGGAAGTGTCAACCTTCCCACTAACTTCCTCACAGTGTTCTATGACTAAAGTGCTCAAGTGGACGACACTTCCCAGTGTTCTGTATGTGCCTTTCAAAATGGTGCTGGGGCTTTACAGGACTCTCTTATTCTTACAGCCCTCCCCCCTGCCCTCCAGTGCTGGCAAAAGTGTTGGATGTGTGGTGTGTGTGTGTGTGTGTGTGTGTGTGTGTGTGTGTGTGTGTGTGTGTGTTTAACCAAAGTGGCCCCCATATAGGGATGTGCGAACTGATTTGAGTATAAAATGATTTGTACCCAAATCTACCTATTTTGGGCAATTTGTGGATAAAACAAATCACCCCTGCGCTATCCCACATGCACCTTCCAAGATACTGTTGTACATGTGGTAGGACAGCAGATTTTAAAATTTATTTTTACATTAATATCCCACGCTTCCTCCAAGAAGCACAGAGTGATATATAGTTATGTTTATCCTCATAACAACCCTGTGAGGTAATGAGAGAGAAGTGACTGACCCAAAGTCATCCAGTGAGTTTCATGGCTGAATGGGGATTTGAACATGGCTATTCCTAGTCCTAGTTCAAAACTCTAACCACTACACCACACTGGTTCTACTGCACCATTGTAATGCAGAATATCCTACAACTATTTTAGAAGTATATAAAATATACTGCAATTCACTGCATTGTATTATACAGTGTTCATTAGAATCAACACTAAATGTGACATTGGGACTAGATTGCCAATACTGTAATAATAGATTTCATTTCTACAAACCACAGAAATTAAAAAACCTGCCAGTTTAAGATCAGAGTAAAGGCTATCTCATTTTGCGGCAAACTGCACAAAGCCAGGAAACTGGAACCTAAGGCTGACACCTTAACAGATGTGCCACATGATCAGTAATGATGTTGTGCAATATCACAAATTGTGTTTGCTTACAACTTGCCATTGATGCACTCACATGGACACCGTGAGGCATCTTTGCTGGTGCCAGGCACATTATCCTCCCCATTTTCAGTTGGGCCTCAAAGACCAAGAAAAAGTGTGGGTGCATGGAGGGCAAGTTGTAAGCAAGAACGATTGGTGGCATTGCACAACATCATTACGGATCACATGGCACGTCTGTTTTGGCATCAGCCTTAGGTTCCAATTTCCCAGTTTTGTGGAGCTTGAGCCAAAATGAGTCAGCCTTAACTCTAGGCTTAAACTGGCAGGTGTTTTTTTTTACTATCTAATGTGTAAATAAATAGTTCTGCCAATACCAGAGCCCACAGTAATGAGTAAGATGAGTTCTAGTAGTGGTCTTGGAGGAAACTAATTATCTAGACCCATTTCAAACTGGTTTTCAGGTGGGCTATGGGGTGGAGACTGTCTTGGTCGGCCTGATGGATGATCTCCAATTGGGAATTGACAGAGGAAGTGTGACTCTGTTGGTCCTTTTGGATCTCTCGGCGGCTTTCAATACTATCGACCATAGTATCCTTCTGGAACGTCTGAGGGTGTTGGGGGTTGGAGGCACTGTTTTACAGTGGTTCCACTCCTACCTCTCGGACAGATTCCAGATGGTGTCGATTGGAGACTGTTACTCTTCAAAATCTGAGCTTAAGTATGGTGTCCCTCAAGGCTCCATACTTTCTCCAATGCTTTTTAACATCTACATGAAACCGCTGGGAGAGATCATCAGGGGACTTGGAGCTGGGTGTTACCAGTATGCTGATGACACCCAGATCTACTTCTTCATGTCAACTTCTTCAGGAGCTGGGATATCCTGCCTAAATGCCTGCCTGGAAGCAGTAATGGGCTGGATGAGGGAGAATAAACTGAAGCTAAATCCAGATAAGACGGAGGTACGTATTGTGAGGGGTCAGAACTCTAGAGATGATTTTGATCTCCCTGTTCTAGATGGGGGTCACACTTCCCCAAAAGGAAGAGGTTTGCAGTCTGGGAGTACTTCTGGATCAACGTCTCTCCTTGGTTTCTCAGGTTGAGGCGGTGGCCAGGGGATGCTTTTTATCAGCTTCGGCTGATACGCCAGCTGCGCCCGTTTCTTGAGATCAATGACCTCAAAACAGTGGTACATTTGTTGGTAACCTCCAGACTTGACTTCTGTAATGCGTTCTACGTGGGGCTGCCTATGTACGTAGTCCGGAAATGTCAGTTGGTTCAGAATGCGGCAGCCAGGTTGGTCTCTGGGTCATCTCAGAGAGACCACATTACTCCTCTGTTGATGGAGCTTCACTGGCTGCCAATAGGTTTCCGGGCAAAATACAAAGTGCTAGTTATAACTTACAAAGCCCTAAACAGCTTAGGCCCTGGGTATCTAAGAGAGTGTCTTCTTCACTATGAGCCCCACCACCCACTGCGGTCACTTGAGGAGGTCCATCTCCAGTTGCCACCAACTCATTTGGTGGCTACGCAGAGACGGGCCTCCTTGGCTGCTGCCCCAAGATTGTGGAATGTGCTCTCTGCTGGGATACGAGCCTCCCCATCTCTGGCAATTTTTAAAAACTTCTGAAAACACATCTCTTTGACCAGGCTTTATCAGCTTTTTAAAACTTGTTTTTAAATTGTTCTGACTATTTAATTGTTGTTTTATGATGTTTTTAATTGTTAATCATTGTTCTATGTTTTTATAATTTTTGTTTTAATTATTAACTGATTTTAATGGTGTTTTAATGTAGACCACCTTGAGCCTTTTGGAAGGGCAGTTTAAAAGTTTTAATAACAAACAAACAAACAAACAAACAAGTCACCCTCAAAGCCTCACCACTTGCTGATCAGTTTTAAGGATATCCTGCTCCATTACTAGGGACCAGGCTGTAGTATTTGTCCGTTCAGTAAACTTCAATAGCAATCTCTCCAAGTAAATTTTTGGAGGTAATTAAAAACAACAGCAAATCACGCTGCCCGCTGCTTGAATAAGCGGCGCAGCGCTCTTGCCTGGCCCCCTTGGAGAAGCACGAGGCTTCTCTTGTTCTGATTGGCTGTGGGGGCCCGTGCGGGGGTGGAGCTTCAGCTCCACGTCTTGCTCCGGGCCCGTGAGAGCTCAGTTCGCTCTCAACAGGCATCGGAGCAGGACGCCTTTTCAGGCTCCTGCATTCTCGGCCCGGCGTGAGATTGGGAGCGGGTTTCCACCCGAGAGGTCAAGGGAGGTGGCTTTTTAAGGGGCCCCCCAAGGTTTGGAGAGGCCTTTCGGCCGGTTGTGGGGCGGGCAGCTCCCACCATATTTTAGGCCCCGGCGGCGGTCCGGCTGGGCAGCGGGTTTCGGGGCACCCAGCGGGGTGGGCGGAGGCTTCCCCCCCCGATCGGCAGCGGGTATCAGGTGGCCCCCCCTTCCTTCGGCGGAGCATAGAAGGGCTTAGGCTTTTCAGGCAATTTTGGCTGGGAATTCAGTGGCAGGCCAGGTGGTGCCTCTCCCTCGGGCTGTGGGATAGCCGGGTGTATAGGCCTGGTGCCTCATGGGGGGGGTGTGGCGGTAGAGGGTCATATTCCACTGGGGATTCATTCAATGTGGATTACCTGCTATCTGTTTGGGCACTTGGTGGGCATTATACTGGTTGCTGCGGGCTCATAGCCATATCAACTGTTCTTTAGCTAGCACAGCTATGGGTCCAAAGAAAGCCAAGGCGAAGACTGGTGGGAAGCGGGTTCGGGGGCCCCTGCGCCCGGCGCCCGTCTCTGATACCTCCTCAGACAATGATGGGGACTTGGGTACAGTGAGGGCACTTATTGCTCGCCTGGAGGCGCTAGAGAAAGAAAAGCAGGGAGTGGCACCTGCGACGGAGAAGGGTGGTCCATCCAGTGTTCCATCTGGTCCCAGAAGGGTTACTAGGGGGGCTAAACGTGCAAAGATAATACAGTCACTCTCATCCAGACTTGATGCCTTGGAGGCGCATGATCCACATCCTGTTACTCCAGGGGTGGACCTGACCTTGGATACGACTGGTTCCCAGAGCGTTTCTGAAACTAGAGGAGGAGACACGTGTCCAACAGACAAGCAGGGGCCTGGTGAGTTTCTGCACCACACCTGGCCTTGGGGTATCTCCCCCTGGGCTCAGCCGTTTAACACCTATGGATGGCACCCCGCCCCTTTGGGCTCCAAGGGCGTGTACGCAAGTATGGGAGGGGGCGGCACCTTCTGCACCTACTACATTACACACAGTCACGGGTGCCATGGTAGATACATCAGGGACACAGATTCCTTACCCACCATGTGACACCTCCCTGCCACTGGGTGACCACTTGTTGCCCACGGTTAGGGAACGCATTTGGCACGGGGAATTTGTTGACATCTTCCAACTGCTCTTCAGGGAGCCTGAACCTGTCCTGAAGGATGGGGAGCAAAAGAGGGAAGAAGTAAAATCACTTCGATTTTGCGCTTCGCAAGCCAGTGGAGCATAACTGGGCCAACTGGTTGTCAGGTTATACGGTCTATATGGGCGTTATGCTCCAGGTACACACCTCAAAAAGCCCTGCCCTGGTAAAGTACTTGGATATAATACATCGTGGATACATGGACTTTATGGGCAATGCCTGGGAGCGCTATGATCGCTCCTTTAGACTCCAAGCATCCTTGAATCTGGCTATTCCGTGGGACAGGCAACACCATTATGACGCCTTCGAGGCCCATCCAAGGGGAACGCGCAGACAGCGGTCACTTGATTTCTAGGACTCCTGCAGCGCAGTCTTCAGGGCCTGTCACTGCGCAGGGTGTTCAAAGTACCCTGCCATGCTGGGCCTTCAATACCAGCAGGAGCTGCAATAGGTCCCCTTGCCGATTTTGGCACGAGTGTGGATTCTGAGGGGGAAAGCATGCCAGCATTCACTGCCAGCACGTTAAGGGCCCCCGGGGGGGTGCAAGAGAACCACCTACGGGCGGCAGAAAAGGGGGAGGTGCCATGCAGGGCGCCACTTCTGGAAAAGGGCCCCAGCCCAATTAAGATCCAGGTCCTAGAACGTTTTCTGTGGGATTACCCACTGAGAGCACAGGCAAATTATTTGAGGGAAGGTTTTACACACAGTTTCCGCATTCCTTATGTAGGCGTAAGAGTTCACAGTATGGCCACAAACCTTAAGTCCGTGGACGGGATGGAAGCAGTGGTGCTTCGCAAAATTAACAAAGAAATAGTCTTGGGGTGAGTTCTCAGCCCATTCCGGGAGCTGCCCATGCCGGACTTGCGCATTTCCCCATTGGGGGTGGTGCCCAAGAAGGCGCCAGGCGAATGTCGTCTCATTCACCACCTTTCTTTCCCCCATGGTTCATCTGTTAATGATGGGCTCCCGGACGGCCTTTGCTCTGTGAAGTACACTTCATTTGACCAGGCAGTTAGGGTGGTCTGGTCATGTGGACAAGGTGCCCTTCTGGCAAAATGCGACATTGAGTCTGCGTTTCGCCTCCTTCTGGTTCACCCGGCAGACTTCAACCTCTTAGGGTTTGCGTTCCAGGGCTATTTTTACATCGATCGGGCCCTGCCCATGGGCTGTTCGGTTTCTTGCGCAGCCTTCGAGGCATTTAGCTCCATGCTCGAATGGGCTTTTCGGCGGGAGGCTGGTCTTGTGACCACGGCTCATTCCCTAGATGATTTTCTCCTGGTTGGCCGACCTAGAACTGACCAGTGTAGGCACCTTCTAGCCGTATTTCAGAATCTGTGCGTGGACCTGGGCGTCCCGCTGGCTCAAGAAAAGACTGAGGGTCCCTCATCCGTCCTTACATTCTTGGGTATCGAACTGGACACCATTGCGTGCTGTTCTAGGCTCCCCCGGGCAAAAATAGACACATTGAGGGCTTTGTTGGCCTCCTGTATATGAGCACGCAAGGTCACCCTCAAGCAGCTCCAGCAGCTTATTGGGCATTTAAATTTTGCATGCAGGGTGGTGGTGCCCGGCCATCCTTTTCTACGCCGACTTTGTGATGCCATTAAAGGCGTCAGGTGCGGTCACCATAGGGTCAGGGTCACTGCTCCCTTGCAGGCTGACATGCAGCTGTGGGCGACCTTTTTAGACTCTTATAATGGGGCGACCTTCTGGCAGGATTCGCTCCTTTTGGAAGCAGAGCTGCAAGTCCAGTTGGACGCCGCTGGTGGATTGGGCTTTGGCATCTACTTTTGTGGCCGCTGGTGCGCTGAGAGATGGCCTGAAGCCTGGGTGACTAGCGGGGTTATCAGGGACTTGACCTTTCTGGAATTCTTCCCTATAGTGGTGGCCATACATCTCTGGGCAGATCTTTTCCGGGACAAGACAGTGCGCTTCTGGTGTGACAACCAGGCCACTGTACAGGTGATCAATAGGCAGACCTCTAAGTCTCCTAGGGTGATGACCCTAGTCAGGGCCTTTGTTTTGGCCTGTCTGTCTAATAATATCCAGTTCATTGCATGCCACGTGCCGGGCATTCAGAACGGCCTGGCAGACGCGCTGTCTCATTTCCAGGTGCAGCGCTTTCGCCAGCTGGCGCCAGAGGCGGAGTGTCAGCCCAAGCAGATGCCATTGTGGCTGTGGAGCCTTGGCGCCTAGAAGCACAGAGGGCCGTTTGGGCCTCTTTGGTCCCCAGCACGCGGGCGGCATACACTAGACAGTGCAGGGTATTCCAGGAGTTTAGGACTCAGGTAGGATTGGGTCAGGACTGGCCCCTCCCCACGGAGCAGCTGATGCAGTTCTTAGTTCACCTTAAGGGTAAGGGGTTGTCTCCAGGGGCTATGGCGGGTTATTTAGCAGCTTTGGCTTTTCATTCAAAATCCCAGGGCCTGGCTGACACCACTGGGGACTTCAGGGTAAGGAGGATGCTAGAGGGCTGGTCATGGGAGCGCCCGGTTGCAGCTGACAGTCGGAGGGCCCTTTTGCCCTCAGCTATCCAGAGGGCTGTAGAGCAATTTTCGGTGGTCTGCCGGTCCCCCTATGAGGCTGCGCTTTTCCACGCGGCCACGCTAGTTTTGTTTTGGGGGGCTTTTCGAGCCGGTGAGTTACTTCCTAGGGGGCAGAACAGCCTTGTCTTCAAGGTAATGCATTTTGGGGATGTTGTCCTGGGGCAGGACACGGTGCAGTTGCGCCTCCGTTTTTCTAAGACCGATCAGAGGGGCAGGGGGCAGCTTGTATCATTGCATAGGGCTGACAATCTGTTCCTGTGCCCAGTGCGGGCCTTAAGTAATTACATAACCCTCCGGGGATCCGCACCCGGATGCCTTTTCATACACGAAGACGGGCGCCCCCTTTCCAAGTACCAGTTCTGGACGGTGGTGTGTCATGCATTGGGGGTGGCAGGGGTCGACACTACGCAGCTTTCTCTTCACTCGTTTCGCATTGGCGCTGCTTCGACTGCCTCTCAGCTGTGTCTTTCGGGCGAGATCATCCAGCGCATTGCGCGTTGGCGGTCTGCCACTTACAAGAGATATGTACGCTAGCGCCCTGGTGACGGCCGCTGATTGTTTTTCTCTTTACAGGCCCTGCGCGACGGGCGGCGAGGGCTCGAGTACTCATTTTGGGCCACTCCATAGTTTTCTGGGCTCATAAGGCGGCACGAGTGGCGCAGCCTGGAACACAGCTAGGTCTCGGGCAGTGGGCATCCATCTCCTGGATCGGTCGTCGTGGGATGGTCATCGCCCAATTTTTACCTATTTTGCAGGAATATTTGGTGGCGAATCCACCGCCTGACATCTTGGTTCTTCACTTAGGGGGAAATGATTTAGCGTCTCAGTCAGGGCTATCCGTTCTTCATAGTTTGCGAAAGGACATCTTACAAGTCCTTGAGTGGTGCCCGGGAATCGTCATCATTTGGTCGGCCATGCTGCAACGTAGGGTATGGAGAGTTGCTGAGGACCCTTACAGAGTGGATAGGGCTCGCAGGAAGGTTAACGCCCAGATGGCGCGTTTCCTGGTGTCCATTGGGGGTGGGGGAATCATAGACCATCCTGGCATTCTCTTTTCGGTTCCCAGTTTGTTTAGAGGGGATGGGGTACACCTTTCGCCCAGTGGGAGTAGTTTGTTTCTACGGGACTTAGAGCAGGGATTGGCCATATGTTTACGCACCTGGTGGGGTGGCGCGGGTTAAGCTAGGCTAACCCATGCTGTGGCAGGTGCAGTGCAGTTGGGAAAATATTATCAGGCTGGTGAACACCTTCGGGTAAGCGTTTGGCTATGGGTCAGGAAGGGAAACTCCCTAGAGACTGCACGGCTCAGGGATATCTGCCCTTGGTCGACCTACTCTGGCAGGCTAAGCCCCAAGGAATCGCTGAACGGCTACCTGGGGGTGATGCTAGCCAGGGGCCCGGCACTAGGCCGGCTAGGATAGGCAGCCCTGGATTTAGAGCATTTGGGGTTGCCTGGAGCCAAGGTGTATCGCCCTATGCTATAGGTTAGGCATGCCCTGGTGGCGCATGCCTATAGTACCACACTGCTGGTTGAGAGGCCATCCCTGCTCTTTAAGTTCTTGTTGAAGTTTAAATAAATTGTAGCCCAATTTATACCAATACCTTGTGTCTCGTGTCTTCTTGGGTGTCGGGCAATGCATGACTTACTCCTTTTTTGCAGTCTCTGCTTCTGTGGAAAATCTCCATTCCTCTTATCTATATGCCCTGCTAGCTTGGCAAAGAAGCACCTTTTAACGTGGTGATTCTCTTTATTTAGCAGGGGGAGAGTAACTGGCCCTATTCACCCCAGCACAGTACCTCCAGTGACTGTTGCTGGTGTCTGTCTTGTGTTTCTTTTTAGATTGTGAGCCCTTTGCGGACAGGGATACATCTTATTTATTTAGTATTTCTCTGTGTAAACCGCCCTGAGCCATTTTTGGAAGGGCAGTATAGAAATCAAATTAATAATAATTATCATTATTATTATATTTCAGAACATATTTTCCTTTTCCCCAAAAGCTGCGAGATCCAAATTGGACCATACCTAATTATAAAATTGTGCTTTCTTTTCCTTAAGCAACTGCTTATGAAGTTTACGCTCCTTGAAAAGATTTTCAACAACTTCTGACATATTTCGCATTCTTACAACACTAATTAATTTAGCAATCCTTATTTAGCTGATCTGCATTCCCTATAAACATTCTTTACTAATTTGGATGGGTTTGGTAGAGTGAGAAGTGTTTTTAAATGCACTAATAATCCCACCATAATATTGTTGGGTTGGTTTGAGAGATAATAACTTCCTCTCTATATGACCTCTATATATAAGAGGAGAGCTGGTCTTGAGGTAGCAAGCATGACCTGTCCCCTTAGCTAAGCAGGGTCCACCCTGGTTGCATATGAAAGGGAGACTAGAAGTGTGAGCACTGCAAGATATTCCCCTCAGGGGATGGAGCCGCACTGGGAAGAGCAGAAGGTTCCAAGTTCCCTCCCTGGCTTCTCCAAGATAGGGCTGAGAGAGATTCCTGCCTGCAACCTTAGAGAAGCCGCTGTCAGTCTGTGAAGACAATACTGAGCTAGATAGACCAATGGTCTGACTCAGTATATGGCAGCTTCCTATGTTCCTATGACTTAAATATAGGACTTGTTTAAAATGCCCTCCCCACCCACCTTTAGGCATGCATTCCATTTGAGATAATTTCACCCTTGGATAACATAACCCACATCTGTGCAGGGATCTAAATTAACTAATTTCAGCCCTCTGACCTCTATTTTTTAATGTTTAATAGTCAATAGTAGGGGTGCATGAAATGCATTTTGCATTCCATTCCAAGTGCAGAATGGAACAAAACATCCACAAAACATCCACAAACCAGGCAAACTAGTTGTTCCAACTAAACGACCCCCATCATGCCAGACCATTCCAGCTGCCATTTTGGATTCCAAAGCGGCACTCAGACTGGGTTAGGACATTCTGCCTCAGAACAGGTCATTCCATTCCAAGTTTGGAACACCCCTTTTAGGAGTGTTCTGTTCTGAGATTTGGACACTCAAAATAGCCCATTTCAAGGTGGAACTTTTCAACCTCGGAACCTTCTGCACACCCCTAGTGAGTCGACAGAATCTGTGGCAAGGATATAAACAATAATAAACCTAATCCCTTCTAACTGAGACAAAAATGTCCTCACCCAGTGAATCCTCAGGACTATTCCCATTACAAATTTGTAATTGAAATATGATATTCAATTTAAACACTCTTAAAACAGACACACACACAGAGTTCAACAAACAAGTTATCAAAGCTGTTTATATAACAAAGCATCTACGAATTTCCTGGAAGTATTGCTCAAGTTCACTGTAAGCAGATCCAATTTTCCCACAGATTTCTATGACAGATCAACTAATTCCAGCATTAAAGTCCCTCATCAGAATATGGGGCTCTTCATTAAATGAGAAAATAACTCCTGGAATATGCTTCAGCTTGTCCCAGATCTCAGGCCTGTAGGTTTTGGCAACTCTGGCAGAAACAAACAGTTTTACAAAACTAGTACTTCCTAAAGCTATGTCAATATAAGAGTTAAGGAATCAGTGGTATAATGGGCCAGTTCTGATACTGTCCCCTGCCCCAGCAATTAAGTAGGGACATTCTAATAGTGTGCCTATCAGAATGTCTTTTGTGGACATCTTGACACCCTCCCAGTGTTCCCCTTGTCATTTGTATGGGCTGGTCCAGGGGGTGGGGGTACTGCTCATCTGAAAGTTCCAGATACTTGTTTAATGGTGACCATCTCTTCTTTGTTGTATTATCTACAAAGTAGGAAGAGACAAGTTCTTGGCATTCTTATTAAAAAATATACTAACAGATCCACTCACAACTCATCAGTAACTGCATTTAGCATCCCAAAGGAACAAAGATGCAAGATTGTGATGGCGATAAAGGGGGTTCTATATGTCTGTGTAATTTTTCTCCTCTTCCTTCCTACCCCCACTCATGGAGCTTCATTACGTTATATTGCAGAGAGAATTGTTCTTAGCAAATATTCACTTTACTCAACAGAACCAACTTTTTCAGTATAAAAGGCATTTTTATCTTGCTGCACCGACTGGAAAAGCATTAGTTGTGTCAGTCTCTGGTCTCAATAAACCAATTTTACTTTTCTTTTCTTTTTAAAAAAGTGGCGTTCTCTTTTTTTATTATTCCATTGCACTTAAAACTCCTTTATCTGAACAGCAGAAGACAGCAAAGATGAAAGTTGGCCAAAAAAAAAAAATTCAACTCCTTTGTCTTCCCTTATCTCTTTTTCTCTTGAAAATTGTTGCATATATTATTTCCCTACCGTCTCCCTTTTCTGCATCATTCCTTTCTAACTATCTGATTATGGGTAATGGAAGAGGGGAGGGGGGAAGCTTCAGATTCATTCCTCTCATGTTTCATAGACATTGCAAGAAGATTATGAAAAGCACCCAGAATTACAAGTACATACACAAACTCACTGTCACTACTTAGTTTTTGTCTCTTTTGAATTGTGTGTGTGTGTGTGTGTGTGTGTGTGTGTGTGTGTTCTGTTTCTTGGACTGCACTAATATAAGGAATTTACCATTTCCCTTGGGGGGGAAATGTTTAAAAACATCAAAATGTTGGCACATTATTTGCAAAATAATAATAATATCCAGCACTTCTATAAAACTTTCAAATGTTCAAAACACTTCACATGAATTATCCTGTAATTTTGACAAGAATGTAAAGTAAGTATCATCACCATCATCAATGACCTCGATGTGCAGTGGGTATTATACAGAAAAAGGTGCTTTTAAGGTAACCCAGACCTAAGCTGTTCAGGGCTTTAAAGGTGATAACCAGCACTTTGTATTTGCCCAGAAACATATTGGCATCCACTGCAACTGTTTTAAAACAGGCATAATATGTTCTCTCCAGGTTACCCCAGAAACCAGTATGGCTGCTGCATTTTGAACTAACTGAAGTTTCCAAACTATATACAAAGGCAGCCACAGGTAGAACCTATTGCAGCTGTCAAGCCTGGAAGTTAACAGCTGATGCACCACTGTTTTGAGATTGTTCTCTTCAAGGAATTGATACAGCTGTCGAATCAGCCCGATGTTGACAGAAAGTGCTTTTGGCCATAGCCTTCACCTGAGAAACCAGGGTGAGGCCTGGATCCAAGAGCACTCCCAAGCTGTGTACCTGTTCTTCCTGGGGGGAGTGTAACCCCATCCAGCACAGAAAGCTCTAACTTATCCCTCAAATTCTGATCCCCCACAATGATCACCTCCATCTTCCTTGGATTCAGCTTCAATTTGTTGTTGCTCTGCCAGCCCATTACTTCCTGTATGCAGGCATTTAGGGAACAAGTGAGATTTCCTGATGATTATGACAAGAAGAAATAGATTTGGGTGTCATTAGCGTACTGAACACCCTGCACCAAATCTCCTGATGACCTCACCCAGCGGTTTCATGTAAATGTTAAAAAGCAATGGAGACAGAATGAAGCTCTGAGGGACACCATATAGCAGCTCCCAGTTTGAGGAGCAACTGTCACCAAGCTCCACCATCTGGAATCTACCCGAGAGATAGGAGCAGAATCACTGCAAAGCAGCACCTCCTATCCCCAACTCCCCTAGGTGATCCAGAAGGATAGCATGGTCGATAATATTGAACACCACTGAGAGATCCAAGAGAACCAACAGAGTCACACTCCCTCTGTCAATCCTCTTGTAAAGATCACCCATTAGGCTGACCAAGGCTGTCTCAACCCCATAGCCTGCTCTAAAGCCAGTTTGAAATGGGTCTAGATAATCAGTTTCCTCCAAAACTGCCTGGAGCTGGTAAGCCACCACTCTCTCAAACTCTCTTGCCCAACCATGGGAGGTTGGAGAGTGACCTATAACTTTCCATTGATGAGGGATCTAGGGAAAACTTTTTAAGAAGTGTTCTAACCATTGCCTTCTTCAAACAAGGAGGCATCCTACCCTCTCTCAGCGAGGGTAGGAGTTAACTAGGTCACCTCCACTAATTTCCTTGCTAAGTTGGGCAAGGATCCAGAGAACAAGTGGTAGGCTGCCCCACCCCAAGTAGCTTATCCACATCCTCAGGCATCATAGATTGAAACTGACCCAATCTAATACTGCAAGAGGGATTGCAGGACACCCCTTAATAGATTCTGCAGAAAAAGTGCAATCCAAGTGTAGTGGCACCTCTCCGTCCATTTTGCTTACAATGGGCTGCAACAAGGCAAAAATGGCCATCAAACAGAGGAATCTGGGCATGGAACGCCAGGCAGATTTAACTAAGGCGACAGGCTTTCTGGTCCTGGACAGTCCCTCTGCATATTTGGCAAATAGAAGGCTGTTCACTTGCCCAGTGTCATGCCCTTCCTTCTGCCATTCTGGAAGGCAAATACAAGAAGATCCCATTCATGAAAAGGCTCTGTCCTTGTGACTCTGGGGAGGTGGAAACCATAGATCATGTGCTCCTTTTGTGTCCCTTTTATAAAGACAGTCTGGACAGGCTCATATCTCCCTGCTTCTTAAATACCCTGGCTACTCTAGGCAAGTCTACACCAAGATGCTGCTCTCAGATGACAATCAGTCCTTCACGTACAAAGTTGCCAGGTTCTGTGGGGAACCGTGCAAGATCTGCAGGGTCCTGACCACCCGTTAATATCCCTGGCAGCAGATGTCTGACAATTGAGCATTTTATTTGATTGATTGTATAATAATTTTAATTTACCTTTTGGCTTCACTGCTTTATATCGCTTTTATGTAGCTTGTATACATTATTTTAACCATTTTATACTTTTAGTTGCAGTCCTTTTATGGATAGCTATTCATTTACTCTATTAATCTTCCTACAGGTTTTTAGGCATAGCTGGTAGCATTTTATTTTATTAATTCCATAAAGTTTTTAGAGTTGTATTTTACTATTATAATCATACTTAGCTTTAGAGTTATATTTTATTTAGCATGAGTTTTATTATATTGTATCGGTACTTTATCCTGTGCTGGTCTTTGACCATAAAAAAGATGATTGATTGATTGACAGACAGGTCAGCCTCACAGTGGATATTGAAGTCCCCCAGCACTAAAAGTCTGGGAGACTCGAACACCAACTCCGAGACCAGCTCCGTCAGCTCATTTAGTTGGGCAGTGGGGAGGATTGTACACCTACAGAATCCCTAATCTATCCCTAGTTCCAAGCCTCAGAAATATTCACTCATTGTAAGTCAACTGTTTCACAGGGGCCCTGGTAAGGAAGATGGTATTCTTATGGACCATAGCCATGACACACACACCCCACCCACTTCCCCTAGGACCTGCTCTATAACAGAGTAGCCTGATGGGAGAAGCTGGGTCCAAATTGGGCTATTTACCTCCCCTAACCAGGTCTCAGTTATACATCCCAGATCAGCTCCCTCATCCATGATCAAGTCATGGATGATTTCAGTCTAATTCTGAACCAGCCTGGCATTACAGAGGAGCATTGCCAAGCTCTATGGGTAGTTGGAACTGCTCCCCGAGGCCCAAGAGCTGACAGGGCAGCCAGAAGTGGAAATAGTTACTAAATTACTAGTTTCCCTTCCCCTGGAATGGCCAGCTGCTCTGACAGCACCAATTCTTCTATTCCCCACCACTACAGTAATAGCTGCCCCAGAACTTCCCAATGCACCCCCCACATCACCCTTCCTAAGAGAGCCCAAACATATACCAGCAAAAGGCCTGGCACAACCCAATAAAAAGGAGGACCAACAAACTCTAACCCAAATATCCAGTCCCACCCTAATATAACCTCCACCTCCCCGACCTCAGTCCCACACCAAAGGCTGACAACAGGTGGTCTGCCAACTATGCTATCAGCTATGCCTCTGGCGTGCCTCCTTTTATGCCCCCAAGAGCTTCAGGGCCTCTTCCCTCTCACGAGAGACTCCTGGGCCCAAGGGACAGTTGGAGCTAGCCTTGCAACCAGGAAGAAGGCACAGGTGGAACAGGGCCTGCTGACATCAAGCAGGAACAAGCAGCAAGCAGGCTGCTCTTCTGAAGGTCTGGGGCTGCAGAACATCTTCCTCATTTGAAGCAGAGAGACGAGGCTGGAATGTGCAAGCAGAGGGAGAAAAAACAGCTGATAACTGTTTAGGCAAGAACAGGGAGCCAGCAAGATCCAAACTTTCTTACTTCACCCCCTCCATCCTTCCGAATCCCTTCGAATCCATTCTTCTCCTTCAGTCACTCACAGAAGCCATTCCTTAACATTTGCTAGTTCTTCCCCTTCCCAACCCTGCCTTCAAATCCTTCAGCTGCTATGTGCTGTGATCTTTATTGGTGATCTTATTTACCATTTGAAATAATGAGGAATTCAAAGGCTAATAACTCAAGAAATAGTAAACTATTCTTTTCCAGAACAAGAAAAATATATACTCTTCTATTGGCCTAACATTTTGGATATATTTTAAAGGACAAAAGCTAAAATGGTAGGTTACCCTCAGCCAAAAAATAGTTGCCAACATGTGACACGTGCTTTACAGAGGTCAGTTTTTAAACTGCTATATCTTGGTCTTTTCTTAATGGATGGACTTGAAATATGGAAAGTGTTGGAAGTTAAGGACTTTGCGCTGTCTCTTGTCTCAGACAGTGGAGGACAGACTAGTGAGTCAGAGGGCTAGAGGGTCAAGACATTGGCCATCCCTTCTCTACTGCTCTGACACTATCCCTTTTGAAATGTAGATTGGTACTCTTAGGGATTAACTTCCTCCTTCTCTTCCCTACCTGTCCTTCTACCTGGCAACATGGCAAGCTCCTCTCCCTGCACCATGTGAGCAGAGAAGATGCAGAATCCATCTGCATCCAGCTAGATAGATAGATTAGAGATCCTAACTCCTCACTTTCCTATCTAGAATGGAGTTCCTTAATAAATGCCCTATATATTGATTTGAAACTATGAATTGGCTCCAAGTTACTTTACTCTCAGCATACATGCATGCCTTAGTAAATTCCGCTGTGTTGTGCCTCTGTGCACTCTGCTATAATGAACAAGGGATTCTCTCACCAAAGAGAATTCCCAACAGAAAGATGATGGAACCTGTTACCTAGGTATACCTTGCCGAATTTCACACAATTTCAATGAATGATTTGGCTTTTATAACAAATGGAAAACTGAAAGTACCATGATAGAATGCTGTTTTTGTGGCTTGCTCTAACTATATAGCTGTTCTTATATCTGTATAATAAGCTAAAAGCACATTTCCCATAAAAATTCCATTTATGTTCTGAGCCATGAAAGATGTTCTCAGTGGAGAGGAGAGCTAGTCTTGTGGTAGCAAGCATGACTTGTCCCCATAGCCAAGCAGGGTCTGCCCTGGTTGTATCTGAATGGGAGACTTGATGTGTGAGCACTTGATGTGTGAGCGCTTGATGTGTGAGCGGCTTCAGGGGATGAAGCCGCTCTGGGAAGAGCAGAAGGTTTCAAGTTCCTTCCCTGGCTTCTCCAAGATAGGGCTGAGAGAGATTCCTGCCTGCAACCTTGGAGAAGCCGCTGCCAGTCTGGGAAGACAATACAGAGCTAGATAGACCAATGGTCTGACTCAGTATATGGCAGTTTCCTATGTTCCTATGGAGTTGATGTTCCATTCAGAATACATCTGAGCATTACAGACATGTACAGAAATGTATTCTGAACCAAGTAGTTGCCAGAAAGGCCAAAATGGCCCAATATTCCAATCACTTTGTTTCTCCTTATCTAAGGAGCAGCAAGATTTGAACTCCAGCATTGTCAACTGCTTGTTTCAAACATGTACAAGAAGAGTCTTGTGCTTGCCTCATTATGATGCTGCATGACTGCTGCAATGCAGTGTGCAGACAGAGCTGCCCACTGCAGCAGCAGGAGCAGGGCCGTCCCTAGGTGCGTGGGGGGCTGGGGGCAAATCAGCGTTTGCAGGGCATCCTTAACATTTCATATCATTATAGAATCATACTGATTGATGATATGCAGTGTAAATAGTGTCAGTGAGGTTTTTGGACATGTCCAACCAGCTTGGACATATAATGCATTTCTAAAGAAATAAAAATAAAAAGCACAACACATGCTTCACAGTTCTCAGACCTTCTGGGTTGCAAATCAATCTGAGCATAGCACATTCTATAATATAATATAATATAATATAATATAATATAATATAATATAATATAATATAATATATATTGTTTGTTCTAGAAGTTTTTGTAATTTTCTGCCATGAAACAAGCCACTTTTAGGAGTTTTTGACTTGGCATAGGACTTTGGCATTCAGCAGAGATGTAGGGTAGGGCAGGATGAATATGTATATTTAAACTGAAGTGGATTGGACAATCAACTTCATTTTAAATATACATATTCCTCCTACCCTGCCCTACATCTCTGCTCAGTGCCAAAGTCCTATGCCAAGTAATTCCAGGTGATCTAAAGGCTGGAGCTGAAAGGGGGGCGTTTTACCCTTTTTATGAAAGCAGATTTTTCCATATAGGAAAAATCACATCATACCTCCATTACTAAGGCTGGTCTGGTCAGAGGGTCTGCAGAGAACTCTGGTGATGGACACTCTCCGCCTGCCTGCCTGCTTGCTTCTTTCCTGAGCTTCAGGGAGGCCCACATGGAGGCCTCTCTGGAAGCCCCACCCACCCGCAGAACAACTGAGAGGCAGAAGAGATGGAGCTCTAGCAGCTTTCCTGGGAGCCTTTCAAGCGGCACACGGACAGAAAAGATTAGCTCTGGATGGGCTGTGGGGAAAGATAAGTGGCTTGGACTGGGAGAGAGAGGAGGCAGGCTGTACTGCAGTGTGCTCAGAGTGGGGCCTGTGCCAGCACGGGGCTTGGGGCAATTCCCCTGGTCGCCCTGCCCTAAGGACAGCCCTGAGCAGGAGCCACACCATGCCATGCCTGGACTCAGGAGTATCAATTTTGCCCATTGTTGCTGTTGCTGCCACTGCCACACCATGGAAATAGAGCCAATGGGTCTATTTCCACTGATGTTGGATGCCAGAGGAATCATGTTGCTGCTGTGGCTATGTGCAGGAGGATTTGGTGTGCACATTACTGTAACAGCCAGGTGCAGCAGGACCTGGCACACCTGTGTCCAACATGACCAGCGTAGGAGAACCCATTGCTTTCATGACCAGCAAAAGCAGAGCCTACACAAATTGTTCACTTACCCAGCACAGAACTTCTCTGGACAGGCAGTGTGATTAAGACAGAAGCAGCCCACACAAAGGCCCAAAGCAACCCAGTCTGGCAGCAGAATCAGATAATGAAAGGGGGAATGATTGTCTGTGTGTGTAGGTGTAAGAGACAGAAGGAGATTAAGGCTGAAAAAACTTAAACACATTTATGTTTATACACACACATACACACCACTTTCAACAAAAAAGTTCTCAAAGCAGTTTATGTGACAGCAAGCTTCAATGAATTCAATGGGCTTCTTAGTAAAGATACATTGGAATGTGTTGTAAGAAAGGAAGGGGGAAAGAAAATGAGGACTGGTGAGAACTGGGATTTAGGAAGGAAGGAGAAAGAAAAATAGCTGGGATGTAGAAGATAAAGCAGGCAGAGGGAGGCAGGGAGATAAGCTGGGATTTGAGGAGAAAGGGGGGAAACTTTTTTCTTAGTTATTTTACTCCTCAAAATTATTTTTCCTTCACCACTGAAATTAGTTTAGATTAGGGATGTGCGAAACATTTTGGATACAAAACATTTTGTACCCAAAACAGCCCATTTCAGGTGTTTAGTAGACAAAACAAAACACCCATTTTCCAGAACCAAAAGTTTTGTATACAAAACAAAACATCCCTGTTTCAGCTACAAAACGTTTTGTTGTTTCAGACCTCCATTTTGTGGTGATCTCTGAGTCAGTCTCCATTTTGTGTTTGACATCTCTGTGAATTTCCCGCCCTTCCAGCCTTCCGATTGGTGACCTAAAGCATGGGCTGACCTACTGACAATTCCTTCCTTGTTTCCCACTGGCTCTTTTGCTTCTTGCCACTCTTTACTCACCTCACATTGGCCAGGGGAAGGGTCGAAGAAGGGGCAAGGGTTGGGGGGGGAGTTCAAGGAGAGGTTTTCAATTCATTCAGCAAGTTAGTAGTCACCATTCTGCCTTTCTGCCTCATTGAAGAGAGAGAGAGAACTAGTTTGCAGCATTGTATTCCCCAAGTTGCCATGATGCCATGCCATTGCCTATGCCTGCCTTGTTGCCAGCCTAAGCCCAGCCTGCTATGGCTACTGCATGTCAGCCTGGGAATGGATTGAGGGGCAGAAGAGTGGGTTGGGTGGTAGTGCCCCAATGGGTGCCTGAGTGCCTGCCAGTCTGCTATCACCCAGATTCCAAAGGAATTGGGCAAAGGGCTGATTATTTGTGATTTGTTAAAATTTACACATCTTTAAATTTTTTTCTCATAGGGAATAATGGAGGTTTCAGCAGCCCTATAACTCCACTTGGGGGGCACCAGGGTGGCCCAGAGCGAGTGGCAGTGTAGTGAACATAGGGCGCCAACCACCCCCATGGGTTGCTAACCCATGGGGTGCTGGGTTCTGTTGTTTCTGCAGTGTTCTGAGTGTAGATTCTCTGGTAGCATATGAGAGTGGATTCTTGTTTTTCACTGAAAATCTCATATGCTACGAGAGAATCTACACTGAACACCTCAGAAACAATAAAACCCATTACCCCAAGGGCTTGTGGGTATGGGGGTGGTTGGCACCCTATGTGCACTACACAACCATTCACTCTGTGCAACCCCAGTGCCCCCCTAGTGGAATTATGGGGCTGCTGAAGCCACCATTATTCCCTATGGGAGAAATCTTAAAGACCAGCAAACTTCAACAAATCACAAAAAAATCAGCCCTTTGCCCAATTCCTTTGAAATAATTCTGGTAGCTTCCTTGCCTCCATTGGACACTACCACCCACCACACTCCACTCTGGGCCACCCCTTTCCCCTTGATGTGCAGCAATACATTTGCTGGAATCCCCATTATTCCCTATGGGAAAATTCTTAAAGACATGTAAACTTTAAAAATTCACAAAAAAATTTAGCCCTTTCCCAATTCCTTTTAAATTTGGGTGATAGATTCCACCCATTGGACACTACCACCACCACCCACTCTTTTTGCCCTGGGACCCTTTTTAAAAATCCAAATTGATTTGGATTCAGATTCAGAAAATTCGGGTACAAAACAAAATGGGGGAGTTTCGATTCTGATACAAATCAAAACAAAAAATTTTTCCAAAATGCACACCCCTCGTTTAGATCACAAAGTGCTGTTATGTTGTAATGTTAAGTAACTGCCACAATGACGTGGAGGCCATCTGAGCCCTGGGGGTGGAGGCTGGGGCAGCTGGTAGAGAATACTGGCTTACCAGGGCCTGGGGCTGGGATGAGGTGTGCACAGGTGAGGAGCATGCACTAGAAGGGAGGAGCAGGCAGGAGTTGTGACAGCATATAGCAACTGGAGGGAAAGTGGCTGCTATCCATACATGAGGCACCATCTGAGTGCCAGGAGTGGGGCAGCTGTAGGGGCAGAGCAGAGATGGCCAGAGTTACACTGTGCCAGCGCTGGAGCTCAGCATGGCGGTGCTGAAGGGATTGAGTGACCATTGGGCCAGAGGAGCAGGGTAGGGACAGCTTGAGGCATTGAGTCAGCCACCATGTTGGTGGTGGGCAGCTCTGTGGGCACTGCATCCTCAAACTTGTTACTGCACAGACTCTGTTAGCACTAAAAATGCATTTTTCTGCCTCTTAAATCACAAATTTGAGGATCAATTGTGAAATAACAATTAATTGGGTCCCAGGGAGTTATACAAAAGGTGCTTTTCTGGCATGCAGTCTAAAGGCTGAAACTATGCAAAAGGATGACAAAATCATTTTGATAGCACTTCCTCAGTCTGAAAAAACACCGCTAACCCTTTAATCCTATGTTCAAAAGAGAAAAACTATAAACTGCTATATCTAAGCCATTTCCCAGTGGATCTTCACCAAATTTACAGGGAAGGTGTCACCTAGTGAATGTGTGCTGATTGCCAGGCTGTTTGGACAAATAGTTTTGATTTTACAAACAATAGCATTTCAGGGCTTATAATGGTGGAACATTGAAAACTCTCTCCAGCTTAACTATACTGGCACAATCATGCCAGTAAAATATAAAATATTAATCATAAATTATAATATGATAACAGGTTTATATGAAACATGAAATATTGATATTAACACTAATAACCAGTCATATTCTGATTTGAAGAGAAGTACCCCTTATATACTATTCACCAGGCATCCACAAATCCACGTTCTGGCTTGCCATTGGTGAGTGTCTGGAGAGCAGGACATCCAGCACTATATAGATTTTTGCCCCAAAGGAAAATTCAATTTTTGAGAAGATAAGAAAAAGCAGGAATTCCTTTTGAGTAATAGGAGAGAATTCCCACTGCTTCTTACCCGCTATGTTTCCTGGTGCACATGAGAGAAAACCCGCTTCCCTCCTAAGGCCTCTGCTTGTATGTCAGAAAGGATTTGGGGGAAGAAAGGGGGCAAGCACAAATAATGGCTAGCTGTAATAGAATGTGTGTCAGAGTGCTTTAACACATTAGCCCTATTCAGTTTTGCCCTATTCACATAATATGTATATAGTTATTCATACATTAGGGTAAAGACACATACAATAATACACTTCCTATCTGTACCCTGTATTTGAGGGGGCCTGTATTCAATTTCACTTTTAAAGAGAATGCATGTAGAGTCATTCACACAAAAAAGTGCATGTGTACAGAAATCTGTACACACATGCAATATAATAAGGTTGTTCTCACGACCACTGGTTGGGTGAGGAGGATGGGCGGGATGATGGTGGCAGGGTTGAAACTTCCTTCCCCGTAGACTTTTGTCCTGCTGCTTTTCAGCATGCTGCCATGGAACCAAATGATCTGTAGTCCTCTGAGCAGAGTGGGTCACTGGAGGGTGAGGATATGAGTCCTGGCCTCCAGGAACCCCAAAATTCACCAAGCAAGCAGTGTGGTGAGTTTGGTGCCCTAGCTGGGTGTGCCCTCTAACCCTGGTTAAGGGCCAGGGTTGAAAGTTGGGCTTGTGGCAGAGGCAGTGCCTCATAGCCTCATAGTCTGAACAGTGATATTTTGATACTTCAAACCTAATCAGAAAGGGAGCGGAAAGATGTCCAGGAGACCATTTCAGAGCACGCAACTATTTTTGCTTGGTTCTGCTGTTATAGGTGATGCAAGAGATAATTTTTTTCAAAGACTCAATTGGTCATCATGGCCTTTCTAATGATAATATTTTTGGAACTCAGGTTTAATCTTTGCCTTGATTGCAAACCCCACCAGAACCACTATCAAACAATTACAAATAAATATACTGTGATCATGTTTTTCATTCTTGGGGAGTTCATGACCAACATGAAAAAATCAAAACCCACAGCATAGTTGAGTCTGAGAAACTAATACACAGATTACTCCTATTCCATTCTGCCCAGAAAAAAAACATGTGTGGATGGAATAAAATATTTTTAGTATAGCAATACAATACTCCTGACAGTCAGGCCCTTTGGGCATTTTAACTGTAGAGTATATTTAAATATAGTTGCTCTTCATGCTCAAAATTGGGTTTCCGGACATCTCAGGCATGCACAATATGGCTCATCAAACCAATGCAGCCCATCAGTCCATCAGTCATTTATTCAATCCTCACAATGACTCACCAACCCCCTCCCCCCTGTTTTTGGCCAAGGCCAGAACATACTCCCCCATGAGGCAAAATGAAGCCATGGCCTCAGGCATTATTGTGCCATGAGGTGATGTGTGTGGGCACTTCTCCCTGTCCCCCTGCCATGTGTGTCACTCCACTGCCTGCAGATGCTCAACTACCACTGCACCTCTTCCCATTTCTTTTGCCACCCCTCGCTCTTCTGGCACATGCTCTGCCCATCTTGCAAGCCCCACCCCATAATTCAGAACCTGCTAATGCCACCCTCCTGCTCTTTTGCCTCCCTTCCCCCTCCTAGAGGTTGTTTGCCTGAACACGTACTGCCTTTCTTCATGTACAGGGACAACCTGCCTGTTGTCCTTCTGTCCTCAGTCATCACCACTACTCCAGCTCCAACAAGCAGCTGGCTCAACCATCCATCTCCGCTGCCACCACACTTGTCTCCTCCATTTCCTGTTCCTATAGGATATGAAGAAAGACAAGTGCGGTGCTGGGCGATCTCTGGAGCTGTGCATGCACTGCACCAAGCACCACTGCTTGTCTGGGAGTGTGGTCTGCACTCCCAGAGACACACCTTCGCTCAGATGGGGGGAGAGGTGAGTAAAACCAGCCTTCACCACCACCACACGCCGGCTTCCCCACCTGCCTGGTTGTGTTAATGACCTAATTGTTTCCAGGTGTGGACGCTCCTGGAGGCTGTGAAGCTGATGCAGTTTCAATACCCTTACCAGTCTAGGATGACTCTTAGCCTTTGTTTAGATCTATTCTTAGCCTCATGTTTTTTCTGGGGTGCTAGGAAGGCTGATTCATACTGATCATTTTCCCATGCTTAGGCCCAAAGGATGGACACAATGGAGGTCATGGAGGGAGAGAATTGGTATGGGGAGACAGTTTCAGGCTGTCTCTCCATAAGAGTTTGGGATTTATTTACTTTTTGTTTCTATTATTTTCACATTCTTTTTTTCATGACCCCCCCCCTTCTGCTCTACTCCTTGGTCCCATTATGTGATCAGTAAGGAACAGAGATCTATATATATAATTTACATATGTTGAGCTACTTTGAGTCTTTTTGATAAGGTAGGATACAAAGTGAGATAAGTAAATCAAACTTTAAAGCTTTGTGCCATTGTAAGTTGCTGTCACAGGAATGTGTTTTTCCTTATTTGCTTATTTGGCAGAAATCTAAGAGTTACCAAAATAAAAGACTGAGGAAATGAGAATTTATTGCATGCCATAGCATGCCAACTAGTCAAGGTTTTTTAAAGTATTGACTCTAATTGAGGGGGAAAGGAAGGGTGGCATAAATAAGACCATGTTTGCCTCTGCCATTTATTGTTTTCCTCTAAACAGCTGCTGAACTGACAAATTGCAGTGGCACAATTACTGCTTTGCACGTGTTGGATAATATACTTTGTTTAGGCTGTCTGTTGCCCCCAGAGCAGGCTCAATGGTGCAATTCAACAGCAGAAAGTTGCGTATTTCAGATCTCATCTCCAGCAGTTTAAAGAATGTGATTACATTCTTTAAATTCTCCACTGAACTCACTGCCTGAAACATTTATACCTTTTGAGTTCTCAAAGCTCTTTTCCTCCCCTTTCCTTTCCTTTCCTTCTTTCTTTTTTTGCAACATTATGCTTCACACTGAAGCTTTGGTTGATGAGAAGAAGAAGATTCTCAGCTGGGAGCTCTTCACTGTATTTTTTGCTTAACTCAGGCTATATAAAAACAAAGGGATTCATCTAAAATTGGGATATAACTGTAGCTGGAAGCATAATAGCCCCTCAATATATTCAAAAGTACATATTTGGTGGTTCGTGTCTGGACTAAATTACTCTGGAATTTCAAGAGAACTAAACAAGCTTTGAATCAAGAAGTTTCTCAGAGAAGAACTCTGGAAATCTTAAGAAAACATTTCCTTCTCTAATCTGAAGGAAACTTTCCACATTCTTGAAGATAGATAGATAGATAGATAGATAGATAGATAGATAGATAGAGTGTGTGTGATCCCCTGTACTAGCAAGACACAAAAGAAATGTGGTGTCCTGCCATTTTCTGTGGCAACTGTGAAAGAGGAGGTTGCTGACCCTTCTGAAGCTTTCACTAGGGCTATGCAAAATGGTTCGAGTTCGAACCCGTTTCAAATAGAAAAAGCCCAGTTCAACTGGTGTGAGCCCGAACCAGACCAGCCCTCCAAAACGGGCTGTTTCAAATGCTTGTAAAGGGGACTCCTGGAAGGATTCCCCATTACAAGCATTTGGGTGTGTGTGAAAAAGTGAGGTGAGGGAGCAGGAGCAGGGGTGTCACTAGTATTAGACAAGGGGAGACAGTTTTCTGGGGTCCCCACTGCCTCAAGAGCCCCCCAGAGGCACATCACATGACTCCCCACCTGCCCATTTTGCACCCCCTATTAATTAACATTGAGTCTCTTGGAGATCAGCACTTCGGCAGTAGCAGAGAGTCAAGAAAGGGTTAACTTTTCTCCCAGCCCTATTGATTCTCCTGGTGCCTTGAATTCTTAAGCTTTTTTTTTTTTTTTTAACATTTTCAAAGCATGCCAAAACTATTCTAGTGCAAACTTGTAAGAAAAACCCTCCCCATCCCAACAGTATACCTTGTTGTGAAGAAATCAGTTAGGAAATTAGCAAAAGTATTAAAAGCTTTGAAAAGGGCAGGGGGTGCTCTGACAAAATGGATGTTTTTATTTTTGTTCCTTTTTATTCCTGAATTTACGCTGCTTATAGCTCTAATCTGGTCTCTCTGTGTGTTGCTTTTTCTCCCTTATTAAAAATATTTATATGCTGCTTTTTTAGCAACAGAGTTCTCACAATGGCTTAAATAGCAAAATATGAGAAAATGGTTCTCTTAATATGTTTCCTCTTTTAAACATTACTATTTTATTTTATTTTGCTTTGTGCTTATAGCATGCTCCCCCACCAAAAGTCTATTTTTGTACTGTGTACATTTGCTTCAAAATAAGGCTTTGCAAATCAGTTCACAAAAAACTCATTTTTAAATTGCACATGAAATGATTGGTTGTCTTTAAATTCTGCAAAATGGGGGAACTCCATATATGACATTCTGCTGTCCAATTTGAAATAAAAATGGTGGCTTTTCTTTCTGTAGCGTATAGACACACTATACATTGTATATATACTGTAGTATATAGACATACACTATAGTTGCAATGATTTTTTTTTGCATATTATTTTCTTGCTTAAATGAAATGTACTAAATAAAAGATCAAACTGAATTGCATGCTGCTTTGATTGGTGTAAAAAATGCTGGGGGAGAGTAACTGGCCCTATCTACCCCCAGCACTGTACCTCCAGTGACTGTTGCTGGTGTCTATCTTATGTTTCTTTTTAGATTGTGACCCCTTTGGGGACAGGGATCCATCTTATTTATTTATTATTTCTCTGTGTAAACCACCCTGAGCCACTTTTGGAAGGGCGGAATAGAAATCAATCAATCAAACAAACAAACAAATATTTGAATGTGCTTCTCAGTACATGCTTAGGATTGGAGTGCATGTGGCTAAAAGTCATATATATATATATATATATATATATATATATATATATATATATGAATGACACACATCCTGTTCTTCTTCCAAAGAGGTCAGGGTAGTGTACATGTTCTTCCTCCCCACTTTTATCCTCACAACAATCCTGTCATGCAGGTTTGGAGGGGAGAGAGTGTGTGTCTCAGCTAAAGTCCCACAGTGAGTTTCATGACTGAATGGGGAACGCAAGTCCCCCAATCCTAGTCTTGACATTCTAATCACTATACCACACTGGTTCTCAGCTGTGTGCGTAGGATACAGGGGAAATCTATTGCAGGAGAAAAAGGAGATTAATTTTTAGCTGTGAAGCAAGCTAGTGGGGAGGAGAGTGTTGAATACCTTTAAGAGAGCATGAAAGGGTTTCATTATCAAAATGTGTGGAGGCTGTGGGCCTAAGCCCTGGATCTTTTATGTACCTAGCAACAACTTTGTAAGGGAGAGAGGAAGAGTGATAGGATTTTCCATGCAAAACCTGGTATTGGCAGGTATGTTCCGAATTTCTTCTAAAAATAAATCAATCTTTTCCTGAACGTATTTTAGTGTAAAAAGTAGTAAATTCAGCTAATTTAAGAAAGGGAAGGAATGAGAGAAAGAGCAGAGAGGAGGAGGAAGATAGGTGATGTGAGGTGGGTACAAGGCTCTGTGTGGCTCACCAGAGGTGCATCAGAATCTAATCTGGCCCACCACCAAATTTTAGTTTGACATCCCCCTGGCATAGTGCATTTGCAAGAGAGAAAATCCAAGCCCCAATATTTATATGGTGGAGATATCTTTTATGGGAAGGGGGAATTCTTTTTGCACCCCCTGTAATTTCCTGCTGGATCCGCCCCTGTGAACTAGATTCAATGTGAACTAGATAATGGGGATGCGAGTGTGAGTGCACTATATATTGTGAAGTGTGTTTGTGTGTGTATATCAGTGAGGGGCCCATTTTAAAATCTTGTCTCTGGGCCCATTCCAACCTTGCTACGCCCCTGAGCAGGAGGGAGGTTATCTTATGTCTTGGAAGTGAAGGACTTTGCGCTGTCTCTTGTCTCAATGACAGTGGAGGACAGACTAGTGAGTCAGAGGGCTAGAGGGTCAAGACATTGGTCATCCCTTCTCTACTGCTCTGACAGGGGATCAGGTCAGGGAGCAGGACAAGAGTAAGCATAAGCTGTTGATCGCAATTGGGCCAACTGGCTTTCTGCTTCACTACATGGGAGTAGTTTTGCAGGTCCAGCCCACCCAGGCCCTATACTGGTCAAATATTTTGACTTAATTCACTGCAGCTACATGAATTTTAATGGTAATTAATGGGAGCAATATGACCCAAATTTTTTATGTTGAGAGCTGGCCAAGCATGGGCCAAACAACATGGGCCAAACAGGAGCTCTGGCTTTAAACTTTGGCCCCACCTCGACTGGTGGACAGTGAGTGGGCTGACAGTTATTTCTGAGTCTTCTACTGAGGCTTATGTTACTGGAACCATCCCTGAGTTGACTCAATCCAAACGGATATGCTGGCATTTCACTAACGGAGGGTGTTGTACACACACTCTTTGCCAGTTCTACCTTAACTGTGGCTTTTGCAGGGACAAGCACTCTAGCACCAATTGTACCAGGGGATGTGGCTTCATAAAAGGAAATAGGCCAGTTAAAAGAGGTTGAGGAGACTACCTAAATCCCACTGGTAAAGGGGTCTAGTCCTATTATGATTGTTTAGGAGGTCCATAGGTAGTTTCCTTTTCACACACTTAGTTGTTTTACTTTGGTCTGGTCCAAAATGGACTTGAGGAGCCGTGAATTTACCTGGTAATTTCTGTGTTTAGATTAAGTTGGCCTTGGGGTGGCAAGCATGGAATGTCCCCTCCAAGCAAAGTTGGCCTTGATTTGCTTTTACATCTTTTACAGCTGCCAACTGCAGCAAGACTTGTCCTGTCTGGCACCAAGGTTCTCAGTGGGCATTAGACCCCTGCTAACTGGGCAAAGAGGCACCTTTTACCGTGGTGATTCTCTTTATTTTGCGGGGGGAGAGTAACTGGCCCTATACACCCCCAGCACAGTACTTCTAGTGACTGTTGCTGGTGTGTGTCTTATGTTTCTTTTAAGAATGTGAGCCCTTTGGGGACAGGGAGCCATCTTATTTGTTTGTTATCTCTCTTTGTAAACCACCCTGAGCCATTTTTGGAAGATGGGTATAGAAATTGAATTATTATTATTATTATTATTATTATTAATTAGTGGTCCATGGCTCTAACATGCCTGGGTGATTTGTGCAGGGGATTGGCTCCTTTTGCATGGTTGGTGGGTGGGCAAAGGGCCAAGCTAGGCTAGCCCTTTTCAGTTGCAGGTTCAGTGCATAACTGAGGAACCAAATTTACATTGATGAGCACCTTAAGGTATATATTTGACTTAAGGAAGAGTCCCTGTCAGTCTCTAGATGATTTATGGCTCAGGGAGCACTGGTCAGGGGGCTGTTCTAATCTGCTGAAACAGAGGTGACCTCCATGGTGACTTCCAGTCCTATAGGAACCACTAAAATGTGGGTTTTAACATTTCATATCCATGGATACTGAAAAAGGGTGTCAATGAGACATGTGGAACCATGAGTAGCAATTCTACAAATAAGGTTTTCCTGTAATTCAACACCCTGTCCCCAATTTGCATGTAAACAGGGCAAACTGGTCATTAAACAAATGTAGCTGCTGCCATCAGATCCAGTTTGGTCCTCAGCCACTTCATAACTTCACAAACTTGCACCATCCTGCATCTAAGATGACATTCAGCATAACCTGTGACAATACATGTCCTGTTTCTGCAATTCCTAGATAATTCAAGTTGACAACAGAGGAGCTCTGAGCCCAGTTCCTTTCATGCAGAATTGAAAAAGTCACACTGTATTTCACATCATACAAAGCATATTTATCTGTTCCAGATGGAATGTATTCCACAGAACCCGCTTTTATTAGCCTTGCTATCAGTTCACTAACACAAGATTCTATGAGCAGAAAAAGCTATTTTGACAGAGGTCATACATTTATCATGACTCTGTAACCACAGTATTAGCATGCTCTTGTTTAGCATGTCTATCTTACTTTTTGTTGTCTCTCTTGGTGATATGTGGCATCCATTGAAAGCAGGAAAAAATGTAAAACTAGTCTTCAGATGCTGTAGGGAGAGAGAAAAATAGATTGTACAAATAACCATGCCATATGACAAAAGCTCAGAAAATGAGTAAGTGCAATTGTTGGATTTTTTCAGAATTCAAGCTATTCAAAAAAAGTTGGCTTCATTTGTGCTACCACATTTACCACATCATTCATCTATGGCATTTTCTGCCACTAGACGTGGTGATGGCCATCAGCTTAGATGGCTTTAAAATTCATGGAGGACAAAATATACCTCCCCCAACCCAAGCAAGAAAGGAGGCCCTAATTAATGAAAGCTAAGGACAAAGGGGGTACCAAAAAGAAAGCATTTGCCCCTCGTTGTCCTGAAGTCTACTGCCCCACACACTGGTCAGGAAAAAACCCCTCCCTGACCAGTGGCAGGCTGGCAGCAGGCGGGCACTGCCAGGGTGAGGGGAGGGCAGAATGAGTAGCCTTTCAGCTTCATACCCACCCAAACAAACAAATTAAAACAGAAACCTTGAATGAAATAAAATGAAAAGCTAGTAGGAAAAAATGTGCTGGGGGAATAAGTGAGGGGAAAGGGAAGGGAGGGAAAGAGGACAGAGGGGAAGCAGCCACTGCACTGGAGTCTGAAGAAGGCACGGTGTGCGAAGTACAGCTGGAAAAGGGCTAAAAAAGAAAAGCACCTGCTCCAGAGAAAACAACGAATCCCACCCCACAAAAAAACCCCAAAATGAAATAAAGCAAATGAGGCTGCTGAGCTGAGGACTCTTCAACTCAGGCCAGAAAAGCAGCAGCCAGTCAGTAAAAAAACAAGAAGGTAAGAGGAGCAGGGGTTGAACCAGGGGAAAATGGACCAGAGGCCTCTCAGGCCAAAGGGCATGTGCCCCCACCCTGGCCTGGCAGTGGGCACAGAGCAGGAGAGAAGAGAGAGACAGTCATTCACTCGGGGGGGGGGAATCTAGCACCAGCAGCACATGCACAGCCAGGGAAAATCACTTTGGAGAAGGAGGAGTGTGTGGGGGGAGGCAAAAACAAGAACAACAACAACAACAACAGGCAGGGGGACTGGGTGGAAACCTCACCACCACTCATCACAGAGGCAGGCAGGCAGGCACCACAAGAAGTCTGCAGCCAGAGCCAGACTCTCTCACCAGCACCAGCAGTCAGCAACAGCAAGCAGCAAGCAGCAAGAGTGATTTTTGCAAGCCTAGGGCTTGCCTTTAATTAGAATTTGAAACTCCCTCCTTTTGGAGCCCCCACCTTTGCCCTCCCCCCATGCCAATAGAGTGCCAGTTCTCCAGGACCCACTATTGGAATACTGATGGACACAGAATTGAGCAGGTTGCTTTTTTTACATATCTGGGGGTGGTCCTTCACACCTCTGGTGCAAGAAAGGCCCATCGTGACCACATTGCCCTCTCTGCACAGAGGAGCTCCGCTGCCATCTTGAAATTCCTTCAGACCAGAGGTGGCCACTATGTTCCTGCAGGCTCAAACTATATGAGGCCAAGCCACTGGCCCAATTACTCTATGGTGCCAACCCAGGATCTCCCTCCAATCTCGCTTCACTAGAACATGTCCAGTCTAAATTCCTTAGAGCACCTTACAAGTGCCCCACGGTGTTTCAAATGCTATCCTGCGCTTGGAAACTGGCATGATAAAAGTTGAGGCCAGAGTATGGATGACGTTCTCAACCACTGACTCAAACTTGCCCTGTGCCCCCAGGGACTAGCTCCTCTAACCCTGCACGACAATTTCCAATCCTCATGGAAACAGGCAGTCTGGAACAAAGTGGTGATATTGAGCTTCTCCCCACCTCTCCTGCTTGCAATGGACTATGACAAGGCAAAATCAACTATCAAACAGAGGGTCTTGGATAGGGTTGTGCGTTTGGGGTTTTTTTTCTGTTTTGTTTTTGGCCCGATACCGAAACACCCCCATTTTGTTCTTTGTTCGAAATCAGCCAATCCGACACACCCCAATTTTGTTCTTTGTTCGAAATTGCAAAATCTGAATCCAAAATGTTTTGGATTTTGAAAAATGGCCCGGAGAAAAAATAGTGGTTGAGTGCCCAATGGGTGGAAACTACCACCCAAATTTCAGAGGAATTGGGCAACGGGCTAATTTTTGGTGAATTTTTGATGTATAGGATTTTTCCCATAGGGAAGAATGGAGGTTTCAGCAAAAGTATAGCTTCATGTTGGGGGGAAAGGGGTGGCCCAGAGCAGATTAGGGTGGGTGGTAGTGCCCAGTGGGGGCAAGGAAGCTGCCAGAATTATTTCAAAGGAATTGGGCAGAGGGCTGATTTTTAAAGATATAATGGAGTTTGCGTGTCTGTAAAGCTGTTCCCCATAGGGAATGATGGACCTCCATAATTCCTGCCCCATAACTGCACTTGGGGGGCACTAGGGTGGCACAGAGCAATTGGTGGTGTAGAGCACATAGGGTGCCAACCACCCCCATGGGTTGCTAACCCATGGGGTACTGGGTTCTGTTGTTTCTGAGATGTTTGAGTGTAGATTCAGATTCTCTGGTAGCATATGAGAGTGGATTCATGGTTTGTGGTTGAAAATCTCATATGCTACCAGAGAATCTATACTCAGAACACCTCAGAAACAACAGAACCCAGCACCCCATGGGTTAGCAACCCATGGGGGTGGTTGGCACCCTGTGTGCACTACACCACCACTCGCTCCCTGCTACCCCAGTGACCCCCAGGTGGACTTATGGGTCTTCTGAAACCTCCATTATTCCCTAGGGGGGGAAACCTTAAAGAAGCGTAAACTTCAACAATTCCTAAGAAACCAGCCATTTGCCCTATTCCTTTGGAATAGGGCAGGTGGCAGGCACCCATTGGGGCACTGCCACCCAACCCACTGTTTTGCCCCTCAGGCCCCCTTTCTGCTCTGAATCTGCACCAAAGACATGTCAACTTCAGGAATTCTTTAAAAATCAGCCCTTTTCCCAATTCCTTTGGAATCTGGGTGGCAGCAGGTATCCATTGGGGCACTACTACCTGAACCACTCTTCTGCCTCCAAAGCCCCCTTTCTGCAACAAATCCACCCCAAATAACATCAACATCACACATCAACAACAGCAGAGCTTTGGAAAAAATCAAACAGATTTCCAAAGCTGATGCACATGCACATTCCCCCCTCCAAAAATGTAATTGATCTACACACAACAGTGTGAAACAACAACAATGAAATGCATACTGCCCCACTGGCCAGTGAGGGTAAATGCACACTGCCCCACTAGCCAATGAGGGTAAAATTTACTGTTAAATTTGCTTAAAAGGAATAAGGAGGCAATTGCCAGCAGATCAGCCCATGCTTTCGCTGGCCAGTCTGTGGGCTGGAAGGGCTGGAAATTCAAATAGATGTCAAAACTCAAAATGGAGACTGAAGGAGAAAGACTGTTTGCGATTGCAAAATAGAGTTCCAAAACAGCCGAAACAACAAAACATTTTGCATCCGAAACAGGGACGTTTTGTTTTGGCTACAAAATATTCTGTTTTGAGCATCGGGTATTTTGTTTTGGCTACAAAACAGCTGAAATGGCCTGTTTTGTGCACAAAACTTTTTGTATCTGAAACGAAACGCACATCCCTAGTCTTGGATACAGAATGCCAGGTGGACCTAGGTAGGGTACCTGTCATCTTGGCTACAGAAAGCCTTAGATTCACTGTCTCCCCTGCTGCTTATTTGCAGAGGCGTATCTAGGGAAAATAGAGCCTAGGGCAAGCACTGAAATGGCGCTCCCTATCCAAACATCTGACACCCATCTTTCAGATAACTTTACCATAATACAGTATCAGCTGAAAAATACAAGTCAAGCTCCTTAATCTTTTAATATTTAAAAAAATATTTAGCAACGGACGTAGCCAGACCAAAAAATGCCAGAAAATTACAAATTTCAGTGTGCTGGGGCTCATGAAATACCTAAATACTATGTGGAGGTGTACTTGGAAAACTAAACAGAAGTGCCTGTCTAATGCTCTACTATGCATTGCAGCATCACTATTGCATAAGTTTTAAAAATAAATGGAGAATTTGACTTTTCCCAGATACTCTGAAAATAATTGAAGGATATGCAGAGTAAACTGTGTCACTGCTTGGAATATATTCTAGTATTTCAGAAAGACAGTTAAAATGAGAGAAAGAGAGCAAGAAACTCCCAGTGGGTCTTAATACTAAGGATTTCACACTGATTCAAAGACAAACTCACCGTTAATAGTCATATTATTAAGACATCACATTTAACTCACTTATCACAAGAATCCCCCTCCCCTTGGCCTCGTGCGGAGGGGAGGGAGTTTGACCCAGCCCAGCTCCGCACGAGGCCCAAGAAGCAGCCCAATTGGCTCTTCTTGAATTGGGGGTGTGGCTTCGGCCGCAATCGGCCGATCCACGCCCCAAACACTCAGTCCGGTCCCGGCTATCATTGGAGAAGGAGCTCTTTCGTCGAGCTCCTTCTCACTGTGGTGGGGGCGGTTTCACCCGGTATCGGGCGTGCGGAGCATTGGGGAGGACTTAGGGGAGTGGTTCCGGGGACGGCGTCGGCGGAGCTTGCAGCGGCGCCGCCTGGGTGTTCCCGGTTTCGGCCCTCTTGTTTCCGGCGGCACGGGCTCTTCTTCAGGGCTTTAGCCCGTTGGGTTTGTCTTCCCTCTGGCCCCCGCGGGTCATGGTGTGTGGGCCCCGCCTTTTAAGGTGGTCGCCCTCTGGCTGGTTTTGGACTTCCCGCCCTCTTCCTCCCCCCCCCCCCTTTTTACTTCCTTTCGTCACCCTGAAGGGGTGGTTGTTTGGGGCTGGTTGCCTTAGCTGGGTGGGGGTTTTGGCATTGTGGGCCCTGGGTGCTGGTGGTCTTAGGGACTCAGGGCTCTGGTTTTTGTGGGGGTTTGGGTGTTTGCTGCCACCGGGGCTTCTGGTGGGCCAGGCCGGTGTGTTTTGCCTCTGCCTTGTGGTTCCTAGCTTACCTTGGCAGAGCAATCAGGGTGGTTTCCCTGCTACTGGGTGGTTTCTTTCCTTTCTTTGCTATCTCTGGTGGAGGAGTCATGCCCAAGAAGGCCAAGGAAAAGAAGGGGGCGGCATATTAGGCAGCCCAAAAGTCCCGCCCCCCCCATCTTTCTCGGATGAGGAAGACAATGAGATGGTTCTCATCAGGGGTTTGATAGGGAGAATGGAGGCTCTGGAGAAAGCCAGGTCTGCTCCATCGGATAAGGGCGCTGGCCCATCGGGCGGAGGGGGTGTGCCGCCTCCCAAGGTTCCTCGCTGGACGCGGGGATCAGCTAGGAGCCAATTATTGAAGTCTCTTTCTAGCAGGCTGGAGGTGTTGGAGAAGGGCGGGGCCCCCGCCGGCCCAATTTCCCCCGTGGAACCAAGTGGTCCAACTGTGCCTTCACCGGATGCGCCAGGTCCTGGACAGCCTGCGCCCACGTTGCCTGCCAACGCAGTTCCAATGCTGCCTTCTCCAGCATTTCCACAGCCTGTTGTACCAGTGGACCAGCCTCCTGTGGATCCTTCGGTCCCTTTGGCCCCGGGTGAGCCAGCAGCACGTACACTCCCCAGTGGCAGTGGCCAGTGGCCTTCAGTTCCCTGGCCGATGCCTGCCATGGGGGGCTGGGGACCAGCCTCGTACTGGTCCCCTTACACACAGCCATGGGCTCCGGGTTTCCCTTTCTCTTTCCTGGGGGCCGCTGTGGGTCTCCAGGGCTCCGCTGAGCAAGTTTGGCTGGGCAATAGGCCTCCTGGGGGTCTGTTGCCTCCCCCTACGGGGGTGGGTCCCACTCCAGCACCTGATGCCCAAGGCAGGGCGGGGTTTTATCCAATGGGCATCCTGCCTACTACGCAGCACACCCCTTATGGTGGGATGGGGCTCCCCCTGGGGGATCACTTGCTCCCGGCTACCAAAGAGAAGATCCTCAAAGGGGAGTATGTGGATATTTTCAGCTTATTGTTCCGGGAACCCGAAGTTAAGCATAAGGAAGGGGAGTCCTGTAAGGAACACGAGGCAACTAAGCGTAAGCCGGTCGAAAAGTCCTGGAGTAACTGGTTGTCCGGTTTCAGCATATATATGGGGGTTATAGTCCAGGCTCAGCCGGCCCGGGGCCCTGCTCTCCTGAAGTATATGGATATTATACATAGAGCTGTCTCAGATTTTGCAGGCTCCTCCTGGATCCGCTACGACGAAAGTTTTCGTATGCGGGCCGCCCTTGATCCCACTTTACCGTGGGATGCCCCTCTCCAGGAGTTGTGGCTGGTGATAATGTCCCCTGCACGCCCAGTGGAAGGGGATCGGTCTGATAGTGGGCACTTGTTGTCTAGGCCAGTCGGGGTGGTGCCCTCGCCGGGGGTAGGCCAACAGTGGGTTCAACCCCACTTGGTCTGCTGGGAATATAACACAAATGGCAAGTGTTCCAGATCCCACTGTCGTTTTAGGCATGCATGCGGTCTCTGTGGGGCAAAACATCCCAGTGCCGGGTGCCCCCGGGCCCGTTTTGTCGGTTCCGGAAGTAAGTTCCAGCCGGGGGGTAATAAGAAGGGCGGCCCTCCCCCACCCCCTACGGGTAAAGGGGCCCAGCCCCATCAGGCTTGAAGTATTGGAATACTTGTTGTGGGAATACCCTGACAGGTCCGCTGCTTCCTATTTGTTTCAAGGTTTCAGGGATGGGTTTAGGATACCGTCCTCCTCCCGTCGGGGGTTGGTTAGATCCCGCAATCTTAAGTCAGTCATAGGTCAGGAGGAGGTGGTTATTAAGAAGATTACCAAGGAAGTCACAGCGGGCAGGGTGATGGGCCCATTCGGTAGCCCTCCCTTTCCTGGCTTGCGTGTGTCGCCGTTGGGGGTGGTGCCCAAGAAGGCGCCGGGTGAATTCTGGCTGATTCACCACCTCTCCCACCCCAGGGGGTCGTCTGTTAATGACGGCATCCCAGGCACTTTGTGCTCAATGCGATACACATCTTTTGACGAGGCTGTTCGGGTGGTTAGAAGCAGAGGGGTGGGAGCTCTTTTAGCCAAGTGAGATATTGAGTCTGCCTTCCGCCTGCTGCCCATCCATCCAGATGATTTTGAGCTCCTGGGCTTTGCCTTCGCTGGTCAATTTTATTTTGACCGGGCGTTGCCAATGGGCTGCTCCTTTTCCTGTGCGGCCTTTGAGGCCTTTAGCACCTTTCTGGAGTGGGCGGTATGGCGGAGGGCGGTAGCTCATTCTTTAGATGATTTTCTTTTTGTAGGGAGGGGCAATTAATAATAATAATAATAATTCAATTTCTATACCACCCTTCCAAAAATGGCCCAGGGTGGTTTACAAAGAGAAATAACAAATAAGATGGCTCCCTGTCCCCAAAGGGCTCACATTCTAAAAAGAAACATAACACACACACCAGCAACAGTCACTGGAAGTACTGTGCTGGGGGTGGATAGGGCCAGTTACTCTCCCCCTGCTAAATAAAGAGAATCACCACAGTAAAAGGTGCCTCTTTGCCCAGTTAGCAGGGGTACTGCCCAGTTAGCATAGGGAGAATGGAGGGAATGCCACCACTTACTGAGCTCCTTTATGGATTTGGCGGCTGAACTTGGCGTGCCCTTGGCACATGATAAGACAGAGGGCCCTGTTACGCGGCTGTCCTTCCTTGGTATTGAACTTGATACGGTGGTTGGTTGTTCTTGGTTGCCACACAGCAAGCTTGAGGTCCTGTTGGACCTGGTTAGGGCCTTGGGACGTGCCCGTAAGGCTTCCTTGAGGGAGCTGCAGGTGGTAGCTGGGCACCTTAACTTTACTTGTAGGGTAGTTGCTCCCGGGAGGGCTTTTCTGCTGTGTCTCTGTGATCTTACGGTGGGCCTCCGGGCCCCCCAACACAGGGTATGGATCACGGAGGGGGTCAGGGCTGATTTGGCCCTCTGGGAGTCCGTTCTGCTGAACTTTAACGGCACCGCCTTCTGGAGGAGTGAACAGCTCTTGGAAGCCGACTTGCAGGTTCACTCGGACGCGGCTGGTGGGGCCGGGTTTGGGGTCTATTTTCGGGGGCGTTGGTGCGCCCGAACCACTACATGGCTAAGATAGCTACATGGCTAAGATAGAGGTCTTTTCCCTTTTCTGAAGGTCTGAAGGGATAGTCAGGGATTTGACGTTCCTTGAGCTGTTCCCCATTGTGGTGGCGGTTCACATCTGGGCGGATGAGTTTTCCAACTTGTCCGTTCGGTTCTGGTGCAATAACCTGGCGGTGGTCCAGGTTATCAGTGCTCAAACTTCACATTCCTGTAGGGTCATGGGGCTGGTGCGGGCTCTGGTGCTCCAATGCCTACGGGCCAATATCCTGTTCCAGGCCCGCCATGTGCCGGGGGTTAGGAATGAAATCGCTGACGCTCTGTCTCGTTTCCAGGTAGACAGATTCAGGGCGTTAGCGCCCGAGGCAGTGGTGTACATGGGTGTACCCATGCCAGCCTTTCTGTGGCAGCTTGGCAGTTGGAGGCCCAGCAGGCCATAGCGGCGTCTCTGGCGCCCAGTACCAGGGCAAGCTACATGGCTAAGATAGAGGTCTTTTCCCTTTTCCGAAGGTCTGGAGGTTTGGCAGAGGTTTGGCCGGTCCCTGTGGGTCACTTACAGCAGGTTTTAGTCTTGCTCCACAGGGCGGGGCGTACTGCGTCTACTTTAGGGGGTTATCTGTCTGCCTTGGCTTTTGAGGCACAGGTTAGGGGGGTCAGAGACTCCTCCGCGGACCCTCGGGTTCGGCGCATGCTGGAAGGCTGGGCTAGGGGGCGCCCGGCAGCGGGCAATAGTAGGCATCCTATTACTCTGGACATGATGGCTACCATGCTGGGCCATCTAGCTGGCTGCTGTGCCAGCCCATGGGAGGCCTCCCTCTTTCGAGCGGCCCTGCTGGTCGCCTTTTTTGGCGCTTTTCACCCCGGCAAGCTGCTGCCACACAGTGGTGGGTCCCCCCGGGATCGCTGCCTGCAGTTTTCCAACCTGTCCTTTGCGGCGGGGGAGGCGCGGTTGTTCCTCCGCCGCTCCAAAATGGACCAGAAGGGCAAGGGTCAAGTGGTTCGGTTAGCGGAGGCTGCCAGTTCGGTGCTCTGCCCAGTGGCTGTCTTACGGCACTACACGGGATTGAGGCCATGCCCGGATGGGTGTTTGTTTATTCATGAGACTGGGACCCCGCTGACTCAGTACCAATTTCTAGCGGTCGTCCGGAAGGCCCTGCGGGTGGCCGGAATTCCACTGGGCGGGCTCACCCTGCACTCCTTTAGGATTGGGGCGGCTACTACCGCTGCCCGCCTGGGTATGCGTGAGGACGTTGTCTGGTGGATTGGGCGTTGGAGGTCTGTGGCAGTCAGGTGTTATGTGCGCTGACAGCGGCCAACGTACCCTGGTTTTGATGTTCTGTGTTTTTTCCCGGCAGGTGCTGGTGGAGCGGCGGCTCCGGTCCGGGTCCTGGTGTGTGGCCATTCGCTGGTCTTCTGGGCCTTCAAGCGGACCAGCACCTCCCATTGGGGCACTCAGTTGGGCTTCGGCAAGAGGGCCTCAGTGTATTGGTTAGGCATGTGAGGCATGCTGTGGAGTCAGCTGCTTCCCGCCGTTAGGAACCACCTAGTTAGCTTTCCTGTTCCCCATGTTATTATACTGCATTTGGGTGAAAACGATTTGGGCCGGCGAACTGGCCTCTCCATTGTTCAGCAGGCCTCCTCTGATTTGGCAGTGTTGCGAAATTGGATCCCCGGGGTCCGCATTCTTTGGGTTAATTGGCTCCAGCGCAGAGTATGGTGGGGGGTTTCTAATGGACTGGGTATTGAGAAGGCTCAGCGGAAGGCTTCAGCAGCTATAGGTAAGCTGGTAAGGGCCGCCGGCGGGGAGGTGCTGCACCAACCTGGGATAGCTGCGCGTTTCCCTGCGTTGTTTCACCCTGATGGTGTGTACCTGTCTGAGTCCGGTTGTGACTTGTACCTGCGTAATATTCAGAGGGGGCTTCCTGAATTTCTGGAGGGTTATGGGGCAGGGAGGTCAAGCTTGGGCTAACCTCCCTGTGTGGCAGTAACAGTGCGGGCTGAGGGGTAAATTGAGGTTAGAATTCGGTGAGCACCTTTGGGTATTTAAAGGTTGATTGGTTAATCGCTCCTTTGTGGCCTGTGCGGCACAGGGAGAATGATTGCCATGAAACCTGCTTCAGGACTTCAACAACCTTTGGGCTGTGCGGTCCGGGGTGGATGAAGACCTTGAAGTATCCAGATCACCTCCTGCAAAGGGGGTGGTTGGCTTTGAAGGAATTAGGCGGGGTGTACATGCCGGTTTCCTAAGCCAGGGTGTGTCGCCCATTCAGGTTATGGGCAGGGATTTGGGTCCTAGCCCATACTTAGGGGTCCGCACTGTGTTTTAGGGGTGATTAATCACCTGATGTTCCAGTTCGCTATGCCTGTTGTGTTATTAATAAAATTGTGGCCCTTTCACCCATAATTATGTCTCTGTGTCTTCTTGGGCTGGGGTCTGGGGAGAAGCAAAGTAGAGCAAATGAATGCAATCCTAGCTCATAAGCTTCAGCTCAGTATTCACAAGCCCTGATTCTCTGTACATAGTGCCAAACTAAATATGTGTACAGTGACTTATATTATATTAATTTAATTTTTTTTATCTGTAGCCCCTTCAGGGGGCTTCCTCAAGGCTGGGGGGTGTCTGCAAAAGTTCTCCCTCCCCCTGCTGGTCTCTAGAGCCCCGCAGGGACCATTTGAGCATGTGCAGTGGCCATTTTTAAAATATTTTTTTAAATGGCCGCTGAAAACAAAATGGCCACTGTACATGCTCAAATGGCCTCTGTGAGGCCTGGCATGGCCTAGGGCCTCACAGAGGCCATTAGAGCATGAATGGTGGCCATTTTGTTTCAGGGGCCGTTTTTTATTATTATTTTTAATTTTAAAAAATGGTGCCCCCCTTCAAGTGGCACCCGGGGCACATGCCCTGCCTGTCCCGCCCTAGATATGCCCCTGCTTATTTGACACAACTGGAAACACCAAGCCACAGAAGGCAAATACAGGAAGATTCCATTCACAAAAAGGCTAAGGGCCTTGTGACAGTGGGGAGGTAGAAACCACTGAACATGTTCTCCTCTCCTTCCCTTTTTATAAAGACAGTTGTGACAAGCTTATACTCCCACTACTTCTCAGGCATCCAGGTCGCTCCAGTCAAGACTATACCATGATGTACTCTTGGATAACAACTGGACTTTCATGTAGAACACTGCCAAGTTCTGCACAGCAGCATGCAAGATCCGCTGAAACCTGACTACCACCTCATAATCAATGTAGCAGATTTTATCTATGGACTATTCTATCTGACTTCTCTGCCTCAGTTAGTTGTCTTACTTACATTTTAGCTTTTGTGTCCTATATCTGAAATATTTTATGCATATTATATTTATCTAGTTCCCCATATTTTATCCTGTCTTACTAGCATCCTTACAATTGTAGAGCAGCATTCTATAGTATTACAATTGATTTATACTTTAATCGATAATCGATGACTCAGTTGCCTAATAACCTGCATGATGACAATGATTATATTGCCTTACAATGTAATTTATAACGATATCATGGTTTTTCTGTTTTTACATTTTAGCTTGTGTCTTAAACATTTTATGCATAATTTATTTATGAAGTTCCCCATCTTGTACCTCTATTTTACTGTTTTCCTTACAATATTAGAGTAGTATTTTATAGTATGATAATTGATTTATACTTTTATTCTGTAATCACTATAGTAACTATAGCCATAATTATAGAATGATAATTGTCTCATAATTTGCCTATGATTATAATGTAATCTGTAATTATATCTTCTGCTTTTATCCTGTGCTGGTCTCGGACCATAATAAAGATGATTTGATTTGATTTGAACAGGATGCTGGACTTGATGGGCCTTAGGCCTGATCCAGCAGGGCTTTTCTTATGTTCTTATGATGTCAGAATGGGCACACTGCAGGCGTTGGGGTTTAGGTTCATCTGATCCAGCCCCTTGCTATGTGATTCTAGGCCAGTCACTCCCTCTCAGCCACTGGTCTCAATTGACAAGACTGAAAACTTGAATAGAGCCTTCCATTCTAGACTGTGATGAGAATGTCTAAGATCTGGCTGATCTGATGGATGCCTTTTTAAATAACAAACGACGACAACAACATATTCCTCATCCTGGTATCATTGACAATTCCAAGTTTGCACTGGCCCAGCTTCCTGATTCTATATTGCCAACATCTCAGATATTGAAAGAACATGGAATTTCACTCACTTTTATCAATAAAATTCTTTTGATTTATTTTGGTGGATCGCAACTGCCCTTATCAATTTTAGATCAATGCTATACAATTTATTTTGGGCTAGGTAAGACCAAAGTCTCTTTTCACAACTATATTGATATTTATGGAATGCAAATAATGCTCTTTGTAACCCCAAAGTCTTGATTCCAGAAGTAGCGAAAGGGAGAAGGATGTACAGATTGAGAAGATGGAATGAAGAAAAATAAATATGTAGTGCTGGTCTTTGAGGATAGAGAGGCACGGCCTCCCTCCCTGCCCTTGTAGTGGCATGCAAGTAGCGCGAGTCAGACAACATTGCTTTCCGGCAGTGCTGTAGCTTGCCATTTCTAAACTTGGACAGGGACTTGATTCTGTGACATCTATTGAAGTCAAGGGTGGCCTCAATAATCTCCTCAGGCATCAGATTATTGGGTGTCAGTGGGGTGGCAAGATGCTCTCCCCCCAACACACACACACACACACACACATTGCTGCAATCAGGATAGTTATTTGGGACCAATCCGACCTTTGCAAGCAATGCCTCTCCTACACTCCTTGAAAAGTGTGCAATCAGCACGAGGAGAAAAGAGGTGTCTGCTTCCTCCTCTTCATCCTGTGTCACTTTAAAAGCTTGTAAGGAGCTTTTAAAGGGGATTTTGTAGGGTTTGTAGGGGCTTTTGTAAAATTTGTAAGGGGCTCCATGTGGGGCAAGGCAGCATTTGATGCCATAGTACCTTGATACAACCCTGCCAGAAGCACACACATTCAAATAGGTGATCCTGAAGATTTTGCCCGGTTTTGCCTGCATGTGAGAATAGCCTCAGTGCGTTAGGTCATCCAAGCGGGAGGAAGGGCTTCCATGAGGTGAAGTGCTTGCATCAAGCAGCAGATTATTGAGGCATCAGCAAGGCAGGAAGATGCCCTCCTACTCCATGCTTTTAGAATAAAGGAAAAGAGGAGGGGGTGGACACAAGGGGCTATACCTCAGGTCCACAGAGGTCTTGAATCATCACTGCATTCAGTGATTTGTGATAAGATGTCATCAGTACCATTTCTTTTTCCCTTTTTTCAGCTTTTTTTTTTAAATTTTTCTTGATGGGATCCCACTTACTTGAAAGGATTAGCTTCATAGATTGGGGGTGTTGCTAGATGAAGCTTTGTCACTGGTGGGTGGTAACTGGTGAGGGGGCTTTCGTGGTCATCGCCTATTGACCCTGAAATTTCCTCCTCAGCTCCCCTAGCATCATGACTTTTTGGTACCAGGTGAAGACATTTTTAGACAGTTTGGTGCTCTGAGCTCATTCTGCCAGGAAGATAGCAGCTTGCTTAACCATCTGGGGGGGGGCGGGCGGGGAGATGATTAAATCTGTGTATATTAAAACTCTAATAAGAATTGGCTCATAATTCTTTATCCACATAAATACTTAAGTTTCTAAAAAATGGCTTTTAAATACATAAAAGTTTTCATAAAAACTTGTTTTCATAAAATGACAATAACAATTCTAAACGTCTTGATGTTATAAGGCTATACCATCAAAGGCTAGTAAACAACAAATACTCACATAACTGCCATCTCCATTAAAAGATATCTCTTGACAATGTAACAATATGCTTGGTTCTTTCAATTCCTGGTACCAATCAGACACATTTTGACCTATTATCTTCCTCAGTGACTTTTTCCATATAGCATTTATACAGGACAATGTAAGTCCAATTTCCTTCTAGCCCAGAAAGGTTTTCATAATTTCTACATGGTGTATATTTGAGGTTTTTGGTTATGAGGAACATATATTTGCTTATTGGTCTGACAAAGAGAATTTGGATAATTTCAAAAGGTAGCAACTGATATTCAAAGGTATATTGCATCTGAATATGGAGGATTTACATAGTCATCATGATCAAGAACTAGTGATAGACCTCACTTCTATGAATTTGTCTAATCGCCTTTTAAATGCATCTAAACTGTGCTAAGTTGGGGGCTGTGTGTGTGTGTTTTGGATTGTCAGCAAGGGAATACTTATGTTTCTTTGTTAATGAAATGCTAGAGGGTATGGAACATAGGAAACTGTCTTCTCTTGAGTCAGACAGTTGGTCTACCCACCTCAATATTGTCTGTTCAGACTGGCAGCAGCTCAGCAGGGTCTCAGGGTTCATCTTTCCCAACCCTAGGGATTAACAGGGATTGAACTTGGAATTGTGAAGTGTGTTTGTTAGTTTTATGAATGGGGAGGGGATGTATTTTACTTTCTTAAAATTGGAGATGTTTTTAACTGGGGGGAAAGTCTAAATCTTACAAGTTGTGCATTGGTGACTTCCATCTGCTATCAATAACCAAGGGCCATTGAGTTGCAGAAGTTCAGCAACACAGTAGCGTTGGGGCCCATATACTTTTCATGGATTTCACTATTTTCGTCTGGGATAGAATTTCACGTTTGAATTTCCTTTCCCCACCAACCTCAATACAAACTAAAGCTGAAGCCTAACCACTGAACACAGAAATCTAGTATGTCAGGAAGAATGCTAGACTGAACAGCTCTCCCTGATATGCTACTTCACTGTCTGCAGAACAGCATTTGCTTTGAGAGCTACATTTCCTTCTAATTTCTTATTTTAGTCTTGAGTTGTGGCCATGAGGGCATGGGTTTCGTGCTGAATGTGGTTATGAAGGCTGACATGGAGAGCACCTGTATTGAATTTTTAACTACACCACTGGGTAGACTCCTTCCCCAGTATGGAAATACAAAGGTCATTCTCACAACCGAAGTGGGGTTGGCTGGAGGGAAAGCAGGAAACTGGAGCCTCTTCTGGGCCCTGCCACTCATGCACCCACATGGCTGGCATGGCAGCAGACACACAAAGTGGACATGTGAGGAGGAAGTTCCCCCATATCCCATAATACACCACGTGGGCAGTGTAGAGGCAGCCCTTGCCAATGCAGCAGTGCTCTTCTCCCTGGCCATTCTTTCCAGCAGGCTCTATGGCCTCCACTCCACGGTGCTCTAAATGCGCACAAAGTGAGGTAGGGCAGGCTCCCTTTTTCCTCCTACCTCACTTTGTACCCAGGTAGTGTATCTAGGCTACTTGGGCCTGGAGCAGTTGCGTTGGGAGGCCTCCCGCTGGCCCAGACAACACGGGATGCCTGGGTTAACTCTCTCCTACTCAAGCACCTTGTGTTGTGAGAATGGCCTCACAGTGTGTGTGTGTGTGTGTGTGTGTGTGTGTGTGTGTGTGTGTGTGTGTAGAGTTTGAAGTTGCTCTCCAGTTCTCCAAGCAGCAAAAACTTCCAGGGGGAGCACTGTCCTGCTACCTGGTTTCTGGCTTCTTTTGGAACTGAGAGTACTGGAGGCTTATGGTATCTTTAGAATGTTTGGTTCATTTACAAATATATAGGCTGGTCATTAGATGGAGATGAAATAGAGATGCACTCCTATGCATCAGCAGCGGATTACATCAGATCTCCAGAGAGAAAGCCCTGCACTGCAAGATACTCCATCTTTTTGCTTGCTTCTTCATTTAATATCCATTCAAATACTGTCTCTGCCTCATGCTGCTTTGTTTCCCCCTTACACTCACACATCAACCATCACATCAGGTGAGGAACAACCACTCCTAACTCATGTACAGCATGAGCCACTTCCCTGTTGACCATCTTCTGAGCTCAATCCAAACAGCAGAAATCACCTTCACCCCTCCAATTCCTTCAAGGGATCAAACATGACCATAACAGCAGCAAATGTGGCCAATGGACTGACAACTTGCAGAGTTCAGCGACTGCCTGCACAATCAAAGCCTTACTCTTTAAAAGGCCTACCACTACCACCCCACCGCCATGGAGTAATAATACATGTGAGCAGGAATGCTCATGGAAATAGTCTTCAAGCGGCGGCATCAAGCGGCACCACAGCATACCACACCAACAAAGCCACTCAACCCACGCAAAAGTGCTGCACCCCAGCTGAGTGCCAAAGCTGCTGGAGCGAGCTTGAAGACCAGCCCAAAAAACAAAGCTGTGTCTGCAGATCAGGACACAAACTGATCAAACTGACCCAAGCAACCAAATCTGCAAAAGAAAGAAGTGTTCGCCAGAAGATCCACAAAGGCAATTTATTAAACTAGTACACATATCCTTGCTAGGCCGACGACTGCCATCTCCCGATGAGCTGTATGGTAGCCGGAGGCAAACCCAAAGCTGTTGCTGTGGTAGCAGCACCAATCCAAAATGAATAGGTATCAAAGTCACATGGATCCATCCCCACTATTTTAAGTGTATGCTTTACCAAGGCCCAAATTTGAGAACTCGTGAGAGGAGTCATATTGGCATGTCAGAACAGCCCCAACTCCTGATATATCACCGCATGGCCACAACCAGGCATATTGCGGGATGAGACCTGTGTTCCATCCGGAGCAACATCCCCTTGTGACTCTGATCAGTTTTGGACCCCTGCAAGTGCAGTACCAGCCTATCATTCATCAGTGCTATGCCCCCACCCTTTCCAATGCTTTTCTGGACACATCAGCTTTAGAAGCCAATACCAACTCACTGATCCTAAGAGCCATGAAAAATGCAACCAGTGTGGTGGCCTGAAACAACAGAACTTTGAAAACAGGGTGGCATAATACACACATGTGCCCTAAAACAGGAGAAAGCAATGCAGGCGAGACTGGGGATCGAGAATCAACTGTACAGGGGGTGCCCTGATGCCAAGCATCTAACATAGTCAAATACTAAACTTGCCTGTGATGTTGGAGATCCCTATTTGATTGGCAGTGAAAGCAAGAGCTGAAAGGAGTCCAGCAATGGAATGCACAGAAAGCCCATGTAAATGCAGGCCCACACAAAACTGCATAAGATGTTCAACAGGAATCGGCCATGCAGCGATCAACCCAGTGGCCTTCCTGAACTGCCTAAACTCACTGTCCTGGTGCTGGGAGTGAAAGACAGGTCTATTGTCTCCTCGGCCTCATACCTCCAAGTATCCGAATGTGTTCAGGCAGGACCTCAAGGAGAACGGCAGAGTCCGGGGCCACCAGACATGTTTGATCAGCAGCCAAGATAGTGCATTAGCAATGCTGTTGTCTAGCCCAGGCACATATCTTGCAACCCACCCACCCACCCCCAAAAATCCTGTACATTAATTTTCAAGCACTGTCATGTGAACTGGCGCACCAGATGCATGACCTTGGGACTGTGGGAGGTGTGAGAATTAATAAACTGCATGGTGGTGGTGTTATTGCACCAGAAATATGTCTTGTTAGCAAAATTGGCCTCCTGGATGAAAACTGCGACCAAAATTGGGAAAAAACCTCCAAAATAGGTCATGAGTCACATCTGAAAAAACCCATAAGCCTGGACACCGAGCAGCACACCACTTGCCACGGAAGAAGAGCCCAAAGCCAAGAGCACCACATGTGTCAGAATGCACCTGAAGCTTGGCCTCCACCAGCATCCCATCTCTCCAAAAAGAAATTCTGTTGAAATCAATCAAGAAGGGGTGCCAGACCTGGAGACCCTCCCTAACTTCCCTGGTTACACGGATGTGGTGGTGAGGTTTGGAAATCCGCCTTGTTACATCACACAAACACCGCAAAAATGCCCAGCCGGGGGAGACCATCCAACAGGCAAAATTAAGGTGACCAATAAGGGATTGAAATCCCATCAATGTGGCTTTCCAGGGCCCCAGAAAATGCTGCAGGATAACAACCAAGGTGGCTACCTTTTCAGAAGGCAGTCTACATAAACCTTCCCAGGAATTAAGCTCAATCCTTAGAAAAGACAGCACCACATCTGGTCCTTCCATTTTTTTCTTGTGCTAGCGGCACACCCAGCTCACCTGCCACAGTGCCAAATGCAGGCATTACCTGGCCACACAGTGGCAAATCTGCTGAACCTGAAAACACAAAATCATCTGGAAAATGCACAATGTCCGAACTCCCAGTGCGTTCTTTAATATACCACTCTAGAAATCAGCTAAAATTTTCAAACACTGAGCAAAAAATGGAACATCTCATTGGAAAAGAAGGGGTACAGTTGACAGTTGGCACTGTTGAAAAGACGGTCAAAATGAATAAAAGAAATGAAGGTGTGTAATGAATCCTCATAAGGATTCATTGAGTGAAAGTTATTATACACCAAAGAATCCAAACACTTGAAAAATAGTGACCACACATTTTGCTCCATAACTCTACTTCTATAACGGCTAGAGCTTAGCTTTTTTTTTTAATGAAATCTGGGAATCTGGGGAAATTAATATGAGGGATCCAAAACTTGAATTGATTTGAATCGAATCAGGCGCAATTTGATTTGAACCCAAATCAAGCCAATGGACCACAGGGGTGATTTGTTTTGTCTCCAAATCACCCGAAACAGCTAGATTCGGGTACAAATCAATTTGTACCTGAATCAATTTGCACTTCCCTATGGTAAAGTCCAATTCAAATAAAATTGACCCTCAAACTGAAAGCCTGACAATTCAAAGTCAGCTGGGTGAAATGGGAGCAAGTGGAAGGCAAACTTTATATCACATTTGCCCATGAGAGCCCCTGGGCCAAATTGAAGAACCATCTTTACAGCTGTGTCAAAAGATATGTATTTAACCAAACACGGCACATGAGGAATAGCATCATTGACTGACTGTCCCCTAGGGTAAAACAGGTGATAGATGAGTCTGTACTCCCCTGGGGCTTTCTTGGGCACACCAAGTGGGGAAACACACAGAATGGGGTAGGGGCTGTCAAATGGGCTTAGCACACTGCCCTCAGCAACTTCCTTGCCAATTTTAGCCCTGACCACATGCTCCAAGCCCTGAACTGATGTCAGACTGATAGAAGAGACAGACTGGTGAGCACCTTTGAAAAGGTGTCCTAAAAATGAACCGAAAACTCACTGCCAGATAAGCAGCATCAGTGCAGTTGGGGTAGGCCAACAAAAGAGGCAGGAGGACCCTGATCCTGACCAAACTAGGTCTCTTTGCCTGACGTGCTGCCGGCTTGACTGCCAGGCTTCCAGTGTGGTTGTTGGTCCCTTGGGGGAACTCTGCCACCCCTGCCCCGATTGCAGGAGCTGAAAGGGTGGGGGCCTCCACAGAATGAACAGGTGTGCCAAAAACAGCACTGGTGCCTGGAAAAGGCACCAGAGGAGCCATATTCCCAACACAACAAATGAGGCTGAAACCCCTGACCGGTGCCAATCCCCCTGGGCTGCTGTGCCAGTGATTATGTAAGCAGGGGTCTGCTGTCATAGTACTCACCCTGAGCAGATCTGGAAGGGCACATGAACTGCAGCCACATTTGTGGGTGGAAAGGTTTAATGCTTAATTGGTTTAATGCTTAATAAAGGTTTAATGCTTAATAAAGTTAAATGCTGAACTGATACAGAAAGATTCATTATATCTAGTCGAAGCAGGGCCACTATATTCAGAAAAGGCATGAAAAATAATGTCCATGTACTTGACTATGGACGCCACCTGATGGGGCTGCATTTGCAGCACAACCCCCATGTATATCATATACCCTACAAGCCAATTAAACCAATTGCGGTCAATGGGCTTCTTTTTAATTGCCTCATGCTCCCTACAAACCACCTTGTTTGATTCCTTTGCAATCCTTGTGAAAAAGTAATGAAAATATGTCCATGTATTCATTACACCAAATACACTCCTTTGTAGATGGTAGCAAATGGTCACCTAAGGGCATAGACACCTCGCCATATGGGATGTGCTCACTGGGGACAGTTACATATGCATCAGCTTTGGCAAGATCACCGCCTGTACTGGATAGGGCTGCCGCCCCTTTTGAACCAGCCCCCACCTGTTTTTTTGCCAGATTACTTCCCAAGAGTTAAGCTGTTTCTTTGAAACCTCAGTTCTCACCACCACTGCCAATGGTGGACAGCAGGGACAGCCAGCCCACCAGCCTGCGGTGTGGAAGGTGTCCCATAGGGTGGAGCATAGCTGGGGCAACCCCAAACACCCATGGAATGGCCCCATCATGACATATAAGCACCCCAAGGTCCATACTTACCACCGGGCCTGGCATCTTCATTCAGCACATTTCGCCGTGGTTTCCACTGGATCAGGTTTAGAAAGCTCTGGCTCTGCCTCTCCCTTCTTCACCTCCATGGGTATCATCTGGGCCTCCATCTGCTTCAATAAAGTATTCTTAGTTTTTTGGCATGTATCATGCTTATGTTTAGCCTTAGAATGATTGCCAGAATCAAGTGCCCTCTCTTTCTGCTTCTCCAAAGCCTCAGTTCTAGACAACATAGCTGCCAAAGCCAAAGTTCCATCATCCTCAGACGAGGAGGAGTCCTCTGGGGTTAGGCCTGGTAGGGTGCCGCTTGCAATCAGCCCTTTCCCTTTCCCCTTTCCATGGGCTTCCCCCTTCTTAGACAGCATGTTGCTTCCCCAATAAAAGCCCAATATACCAGATGGGCCACCCGGGGCAAATAACACAAAGTGTGTGCATGAGGGGGTGGATGCAGTTGCTTCCCAACAGGCATCAATTCAAATGCAGGGAGCAGACTAAGAGCCCCAAACTATTCAGTGAGAAATTCACAATACTCACCCTTGGATTCCAGATACCAGCTTTCTGCTCTTTGCCCTTCACCCTGCTAATTATAAGTGCACCACTAGGGCTAGAGGGGTGGCAAACGCCAGTCCTCACACTGCCAAACATTAGGGAGTGGTAGGTAGCATGTGATATAAGGCAACTTCCCCGCCAAGCAAGCCCCACATGTTTCCCCCCTGCAGCTGGTCCAATAACCACTCCACAGAGACCCCACAAATATGGCATGCAGCCCAGTGTGCTGGCCACTGATAGCCTGGCCTTCTTCCCAGCAATGCTCCTCCCCACCACCCCGAACCTTGTCACCAAGCCTGGCAGGGCAACACTGCTTGCGGCAAGTTCTCAAAGCCTCTGCTGCCTCGAATGGCCACTCCCGGCTGAGAAAAATGTTCCTCCAGAGCTCCTGGAACATGTCCTTCCCAGCCAGGAATGGAATGTGTTGTGAGGGAGAGGGGAGGAGCTGCACCACAATGAACACTGCGACACATTCCTCCCTTATAGGCTGGGTAATCCAGCCCACAAAAGATGTCTGTCCTACCTTTTCCCAGGCAGGGAGCCAACCTTGCCCCACTCAACAGCTAGGAGAATTGGGTGTAACAGCATTCCATTTTTAAAAAAGTAATTGCATTAGCTAACATTTTAATTATTGTATATTTGCATTCCCCTTTGACCTTGTCCAGGTAGATCCTGAGGCAGTTGCCCTGACTGCCCCATACTAGTGACATTACTGCTGTTAGGAGAATGTGAAAATGTGCTAATATTTGGGGGGAATGCAAAGGAGTACATCCACTCTTTTGAACTGGATTGTTTTGCAGAGACAATGCCGATGACAGCAATTGTACCTTCCACCACATCCCATCTCTAGTTCTTTCTTATCTTCTTCCTCACCAGCTGTGAGGCAAAACTCTAGTTTTCTACAGTTCTGTGAGGCAGAACTGTTGACTTGGAGTTGGCAGTCCACAGCCAAGAGGCCACAACTGAAAAGGCCCTGTCCTTGTCCCCCACAAACTGGGTCTCCATTAGTGGCAGGACCATGAGCAGGGGCTGAGATGCTGAACAGAGGATGCTAGCTGGTTCATATGGGTGGATGTATTCAGTCAGATACTCTAGCTGTGTAGGGCTTTAAAGGTCAAGACTAGCACTTTGAATCTAGCCCCAAAGCAAATTTGGCATCCCTAGGATGTCACCAATGTTACCTAAAGTAGTATCAGAAGATTACTTGGAAAATTTTAGGAATTTCAAGAGAAGCCAAAACTGTTTCAGTGAGATTGGGACATTTCTCAGGGTTTTAGTGGGATTTTAGTTGCATCTAACTTTTGCTGTATTGTGCCCAAACACTTCTGAAGTGAAGGCTGAGACTACTTCTTTCCTGAAAATTATCACCACTTGGATATTTCACAACTTTGTTATTATGCATGAAATCCCCAATTACCTTATAGCAGTGAATGTGCTTTATATATCTCCTGCTCCCTTTCCTTGACCCATTTAACTTACCAGCTTTTGATTGCCTCCTATCCAGCAGCATTCCATTCCAAAAAGAAACTTAGACACCAGATTTACATTATTAAATATGCAGACTCCTATGTTCAATCTCCTAATACTATTCAGAGATTCTGCCTTCAAATACAGGCAGGCTAATGCCTAGGTAGATGAATGGAAGTTTCCAGCATTTGTCATTTCCCATAAAAGCAGTGATTCAGTCCTGCCAAGTAGTTATTTAATGATCAACATACTGTCAGCCACTACTGGAGCTTTCTTCATAATTACTCTTGATGGTCTACGACTAAAATTGGAATCTCAATTTCTTGATTATAAAATGGAAGCCCTCCCCTCCCACCACTATTCAGTAATAATAGACGCATAGGCAATATGTTCAGTGCAAGTGCTCAAATGCAGGAGATCAACATGAATGAAGGTTCCGACTCACAGATTGTGCTTGACTACCAATGTGCTTGACTACCAAAGCCCAATAGTCTTTGGGCTATGAATACTGTAACTACGTTGTGTTTTTATTCTGGCCAAGCATGGCATTTGGAAGAAATTGAGACAGAATGACTTACAAACCTTGCAAAATGCCCACAAACACAGCATATGCAAAAACAGTACACCACATGCAAATTTGAACCACAACAGCATAGGGAGATGCCATATACAGAGTCAGACATCTATCTCAGTGTTGTCTACACAGACTGGCAGCAGCTTCTCTGAGAGGCAGGAATATCTCTCAGCTCTATCTTGGAGATGCCAGGGAGGGAACAAGACCAGCTCTCCTCCCATTAGGCCAGCACTACTCCCATGCACAAACACGCATGTACATACAACAACAATACATAAATACTTGCTGCAGCATGCCATACATGCATGCCACCAGACACATGGAGAAGCTCAAATATACCACATAGATACAAAAGCATGTCACACATACTATACATAAATGGATACCACCAGACACAAATATATGCTGCAACACACCACATTAACATTATAACACATCACACACAAACAGTGCAGCAGTTAAAATGTGCCACAACACAAAAAGTATGTTACACAGAAACATATGCCATACACAAAAACGATACCATATTGCACAAAACACATCATGCATCATACGCAACACATGCAGCAACATGCCACACATGCATGCAATGGTATGCTACATGTAAGGAAAGAGCGCATTGCAAAAAACAGTTCCACCCCATCTCCAACCAGACATTGCTCCAGCTAACTCATTCCACCCACAACATTGAACCAGTTCATTTTGATGGTTCAATATTGAACTGAAAACGCCCCCCCCCCATTTGGTTCACTATTGGACTGAAACTGCCCCCCCCCGGCCATCCGGTGGGGTTCACAATTTTAAAAAAAACTTTTAAAAATTAAATTTTACTTACTACTACTGGTCCAGGGGCTTAGATTTGGCCATTGGGGAGAAATTCTCCCTCCCCCTGCTGGCCTCCATTTGTGTCATGACCCAGCCAAGCAGAGGCCCATTGGGTATGCATGGTGATCTCGAAAATTGCCACCATAAAGGAAGGCAGGCCCAGAATGGGCTGAAGACCACCCAAACCAGGTGATCTGGACATAAATGGAGGCCAGAGGGAGAGGGGAACTTGTAGAGACACACACACACCCCGTGGCCAAATCTATGCCCCTAGACTGGTAAGTAAAATTTAATTTTTAAAAGTTGATTAAAAAAAACAAAAACCTCAAACCCCTCTGAACCCCCCTCGGGATGGAGGGTGTTTGGGGGTTGCCAAAACCAAACATGCCTGGTCCAGTTCAAGTCCAATTTGGATTTGAATCAAACCGAGTAACCCAGTTTTGTGCCCTACCTACCACCATTTTTAGCCTTCTTTCCAGTACAGTTTGGTTCAGTTGTAGTAGTTTCCCCCTTTTGTTCCTCTGCTTGTGCTTCCACTTGGTTTGCTTGTGCTTGTGGACACCCATGACTGCTCGCCCCGAGCGGCTTGACAGGATGGCCGGTCCAGGATGGGACATGTTGGTGTCCCTGTAGCCTGGCAACTTCATAGCTGCGCGGCTGACAGCAGGGGCAGGGCTGGTTTTCCGAGCAGTTGCCAGCAAGAAGTGCCAAAAGCATGGAGCAGCCGTGTCCTCAGGCAGGTCTACGCTGCTACCTCTATTATAGGAGTTTGGAAATGTGTAACTGTGGTTAGGGACAGGTCTGCCTTCGGGCATAATGCTTCAGCAGCATAACCACAGTTATCGGCAGTGAACCACTGAGAATATCTCAGGTCCCAACTGGAGTTTGTCAGGGCAAAATGGAGTTAACTTTAACTGGAGTTAACCCCTTACAGAGGTTTTCCAAGTTCCAGCATACTACAGTTGAAAGCTCTGTTAGCTTTAAAAGCAGTTAAACTGTACAGCCCTAAGTTTTAAAAGCTTCAAGGTACCTACCCAGTCTTTCAACTGCAATCCAGTCATTTTTGGTGGGTGTACTCCCTATCCTTCTTAAAATTCCCACAGCTCCAGCAATGTTTGGTCTTGTTACTGTGGCAATATGTACAAATTTCCCAATTGCTTTCCTATATTGCCCAATGTCTGGAAGAAGCTCACTGTTTGCATCTTGATTGAAAAAGTTAGCTTCCATTGGAGTGCTAACTTCCTTGGCATCTATGAGACCCAGACATTCTAACAAGTCTTTTATCTTTTGTTTCTATTTAAGAATTTAAACCTCCATCTTGTTCTCTTTCTATTTGTATTCCAAGATAATAGGATATGTTCCCAAGTTGCTTTTCCTCTGTTTCTTTGTTTAACTGCTCTACAATTTCATCACTATCTTCTCTGTTTTGACAACAAAAAATCAAATCATCAACATATATTAGTATATAAGTCCATCTATTATTTCTAAACCTTGAATATAGACAAGAGTCAAGCTTTTCCTTGAATAAACACTTATTTAAATAGCAGCTGATTTAACTTTGTATTCCAGGCTCTTGCTGCTTGCTTTAAACCATATATGCTCTTTTGGAGCTTACACACAAGTCCCTCCTTACCAGGTTCCTCAAACCCTGGTGATCACTCCATGTAAATATCCTCCTTAATATCACCATGCAAAAATGCAGTGTTAACATTTAAATGTAGATTTTCCTCATGGCTGCAATACAAAAGAGCATTCTTATAGAACAGTGTTTTACTACTAGGGCAAACATAAGGCAAATATGTCCTCACCATATTTCTGAGAATATCCTTTAGCTACTATCCTTGCAGCTTTTCTCCAATAGCAAGCTTGGTCAGCTGTCATTTTATCAATACCTTCCCATGTACTAGGCTCTTGCACATTTTCTTCTCTAGCAATATATGGGTCTTTTTGATGGAGCACCTTTGTTGGCTCTTGCTGAGCACCTTATTTCTGACTGAGCCTTAAGGTTTTCATTTTGCTCTGGATAGATAGTTGGCACAATAATTACATTAACTTGATTCTCTGATTTTTCTTGTCCCAGCTCCTTTTGCATCTGAATGTCTGATTTAATATCTAGCATGTCCTCAGCTGTTGACTTTTCTTTTTCACCAGAATACACCACATTACATTTTTTAAAAACTTTATGTGGTTTATGTGGCAAGATCAAGTATTCTATACCCTTTACATTCTGGTGCAGAGCCAACTAATATCCCTTCCTCACATCTGCAGCTGAATTTGGTTCTTTTAGAATTTGGCACATAGGCATATGCTTTTGAGCCAAAAACTCTAATATGCTCCATATTGGACGTATTTCTATGCCACAATTCAAATGGTGTTGTATTTATAATTTTTATTTTTTTTATTTAACATATTTTTATACTGCCCAAAACTTACATCTCCCTTTAGAAGGCAGTCTGTTTTGTAAATAATTAGCTGTCATGATTGCCTCCCCTGCCAAACTTACTATGTAGTCCTGCATCCAGCAGCATGCATCTGGCCATCTATCTATCTATCTATATATATATATAATTCTCTAAGACAATCTCTCTATATAATTCTCTAAGACATACCCATGGCTAATCCCATGCATGGCAGCTCTCCAAGATTTCCTGGCAGGGCAGAACAGAGTAGAGCACAGCAGCAGGAGTTTCTCTCTGAGCCAGCCTGCTGAAGAGGGAGGTTGGTCAAGGAGGAGGAGGTACCACTGTGAGCCGGCGGGAGAGCGCACATTGGCTTCAACCGCCAACCTCCTCATGAGGACGGCTGAGCAGGTGGCAAAACAGGCAGTGAAATTGGGGCTGGAGGGATAAGGCAAGAATGAACTGGCCAAAGAGATCTGCAGATGGGGAGAACAAACTGGCCAAAGGGGTGGGTGGGTGGGGAGAGTGCACTGGCTGAAGGGATAGGTGGTGAGAACAAACTGGCTGAAGGGATGAGGGGTCAGAGCTGGCTAAAGGGATGGGGGTGAGAAGAAACTGGCTGAAGGGATGGGGGGTGAGAACGAACTGGCTAAAGGGACGGGAGGTGAGAACGAATTGGCTGAAGGGATGGGGGTGAGAACGAACTGGCTGAAGGGATGGGGTGAGAACAAACTGGCTGAAGGGATGGGGGAAACAAACTGATTGAAGGGGTGGCGGAGTACAGCTGAAGGGATGTATAAAAGGGAAGGGAAGAAGACTTCCTTCTGAAATTGGAAGGCCTGTCCAAATGAAGAGAACAGAAAGGAACACAAACTCTGGCAAAAGAAATGCAAGGTGACAATAAGGGAGGCAAAAAGAGAGTTTGAGGAACATTTAGCCAAAAGTATCAAGGGGAATAACAAAAACTTCTTTAAGTACATCAGAAGCAGGAAACCTGCCAGGGAGGCGGTTGGGCCATTAGACAATGAGGGAGTGAAAGGGATTATTAAGGAGGATATGGAGGTTGCAGAGAAACTGAATGGGCTCTTTGCATCTGTCTTCATGGCAGAGGATACTGAGCATTTACCTGTTCCTGAACCAGGCTTTTTAGGGATGGAGGCTAGAGAGCTGAGTCAGATAGAAGTGACAAGGGATGATGTTCTAAACTGTCTGGAAAAACTGAAAGCTAACAAATCACCAGGGCCGGATGGCATCCATCCAAGAGTCCTCAAAGAACTCAAATGTGAAATTGCCGACCTCCTTGCTAAAATATGTAACTTATCCCTCAAATCGGGCTCTGTACCAGAGGACTGGAGAGTAGCAAATGTAACACCGATTTTCAAAAAGGGATCCAGGGGCGATCCGGGAAATTACAGGCCAGTTAGCCTAACGTCCGTTCCCGGCAAATTGATGGAAAGCATCCTCAAGGATAAAATTGTAAAGCACCTAGAAGAACAGGCCCTGCTGGGAGTGAGCCAGCATGGCTTCTGCAAAGGGAAAACTTGCCTCACCAACCTTTTGGACTTCTTTGAGAGTGTCAACAAGTGTGTGGATCAAGGTGATCTAGCTGCCATAGTCTACCTGGACTTCCAAAAAGCTTTTGACAAAGTTCTTCATCAAAGACTCCTGAGGAAATTTAGCTGTCATGGGATAAAGGGACAAGTACATGTGTGGATTGCTAACTGGTTGAAAGACAGGAAACAGAGGGTAGGTATAAATGGAGAGTTTTCACAATGGAGGGAATTAAGAAGTGGGGTCCCCCAGGGATCTGTACTGGGACTGGTGCTTTTTAATTTATTCATAAATGATCTAGAAGCAGGGGTAAGCAGCGATGTGGCCAAATTTGCAGATGATACCAAACTCTTCCGGATAGTGAAATCCAAAACGGATTGTGAGCAGCTCCAAAAGGATCTCTCCAAACTGGGGGAGTGGGTGACAAAATGACAAATGTGGTTCAATGTTAGCAAGTGTAAAGTGATGCGCATTGGGACAAAAAACCCCAACTTCAAGTATATGCTGATGGGATCCGAGCTGCCGGTGACAGACCAGGAGAGGGATCTTGGGATTGTGGTTGACAGCTCGTTGAAAGTGTCGACTCAATGTGCGGCAGCTGTGAAAAAGGCAAATTCCATGCTAGGGATCATTAGAAAAGGGGATTGAAAATAAAACGGCTAACATTATAATGCCCTTATACAAAACTATGGTGTGACCACATTTGGAGTACTGCGTACAATTCTGGTCACCACATCTTTAAAAGGACATTGTTGAACTGGAGAAGGTACAGAAGAGGGCAACCAAGATGATCAGGGGCCTAGAGCACCTTTCTTATGAGGCAAGACTACAACACCTGGGGCTTTTTAGTTTAGAAAAAAGTCGACTGCGGGGAGACATGATAGAGGTCTATAAAATCATGCATGGTGTGGAGAAAGTGGAGAGAGGGAGATTCTTTTCCCTCTCACACAACACTAGAACCAGGGGTCACTCCATGAAATTGATTGCTAGGAGGTCTAGGACCAACAAACGGAAGTACTCTTTCACACAATGTGTGATCCACTTGTGGAACTCTCTGCCACAGGATGTGATGACAGCCAACAACCTGGATGCCTTGAAGAGGGGTTTGGATGACATCATGGAGGAGAGGTCTATCAATGGCTACTAGTCGGAGGGCTGTGGGCCACCTCCAGCCTCAAGGGTAGGGTGCCTCTGAATACCAGTTGCAGGGGAGTAATGGCAGGAGAGAGGGCATGCTCTCAACTCCTGTCTGTGGCTTCCAGCGGCATCTGGTGGGCCACTGTGCAAAACAGGATGCTAGAATAGATGGGCTTTGGGCCTGATCCAGCAGGGCTGTTCTTATGGAGACGACATGAAGACGGGGCAGGGAGCCAGATTGGTTGTGGGGGAGGGGGAGACAGGGAGAACTAGGGGCAGAGATGCTGTGTGCCGAGTCAGCTAGTTTCTGTTAAAGAGCAATTATTGCTTTCTGCGATGCCATTTTGCTCTGGAATATATGGCATTGCCATTTGATGTTCAATGCCCTCCTTTTTCAGACATTCAGTTATCTCATTTCCTGTATATTCGCCTCCAGAGTCTGATCTCAAAACTGGAGGCTTCCTCCCAAACTTATTGCAAACTCTTGCAACATACTCTTTCAATTTTTCAAGTACTTCGTTCTTTTCACTAAGCAGATAAGTAAAAGTATATCTTGAATAATTATCTTTGAAGTTAACAAACACTTGTTCCCATCTGATGAATGAATGAATGGATTCTTCACTATTGATGAATTGGCACTATTATGGCTATGCCCCAGTCTTCAGGTATGAACCCAGTTCAATCTATGCATGTAAAGAGGGCTGCCAACACAGGGGCCCACCAATCTGCATTAATCACTTCAGAGGAGATATAATCATAGCCTGAAGCCTTGCCATCTTTTAAAGAATCAATAAGCTTCTTAACTTGGGCAACTGAAACAGTTGTCCATTCAGGAAGTGGGTCATTTTTAAAATCTACTGGGACTAGTTCCTCCTCCTCCTCCTGAACTTCATAGAGATCTCTGAAGTGTAATTCCCATGTCTCGACACCTGACAAGTCAAATGGAAGGGATAATGATGAATTGATCTGCATGGGCCCACAAATATCACTGTGCATCAGCTCAAGAAGTTGCTGTCTCTCTCTCCGTATTGAGGAAAGGTGAGTTTAGTTCACTCTTACACTGCATGTATACTTGGACTCCACATTACAATGACTTATATTTAAGTCTCTGGCTATATCCTCCTTCTCCAATTGAAGTACTGCTTTGTGATCTCTGTGACCCATACATTCAAGCAGTTTTAATGTGAACACTTCTTTACAATTTTGGCTTCTTCATTTATACTGTGGAAGAAACAAGGCTTCACTCTGAGTTGAAGGAGAGCTGGTCTTGTGGTAGGAAGCATGACTTGTCCCCTTAGCTAAGCAGGGTCTGCCCTGGTAGCATATGAAAGGGAGACTTGGTGTGTGAGCACTGGAAGATCTTCCTCTCAGGGGATGCAGCTGCTCTGGGAAGAGCAGAAGGTTTCAAGTTCCCTCCCTGACTTCTCCAAGATAAGGCTGAGAGAGATTCCTGCCTGCAACCTTGGAGAAGCCGCTGCCAGTCTGTGAAGACAATACTGAGCTAGACAGACCAATGGTCTGATTCAGTATATGGCAGCTTCCTATGTTCCTATGTTATTGCAAGGACTAATATCACTTCTTAAGTAAGGAGGCCCAATTGTCTGGCCACATCCCCACCATGCTCATCTAGGCTAGGCCTGTCTGTGTCTTGAGATTGGCTTGCTCAAATGGCCCCAAACACAGGATGCAGCCTGCTTTTATACAGATTTTAGAGAAGTGGATAAACAATAGATTCATAATTCCATACATTAGTTAGTTGTTTATTTATGATCTTAGATCAAACAGTAATTCAAGCAGAAAATACTCAGTAAATAAAAAGCAAAACCAGAAACTAAAATATTGTCACATACATAAAATCAAGAACCTTTGGCAGTAGCTGATTGCTGTGCTCTAGCCTCTCTTAATTTGATTAGAATATAACAGAATTTGGCAACCACCAAGGATATTGTTGGGTCCCTATCTTCTAGTAAATATGTAAGAATCATTTCCTCCGAGTGGCTTTTGAAACCTTTCAGGTACTGGGATAAGAACAAGTCTCTTTCAGCGATATAAAGCGGGCAGTGTAGCAGTGAATGCTTCAATGTTTCAGGGGCAGATCCGCAAGGGCATAATCTCTCATCATAAGGTTTTCTCTCGAATCTCCCTGATAACATCGCTGACGGTATGGCATTCAAGCGAGCTCTTGTAAATGCCCAGCGAAGTTTTGGGGAATAGATGGTTTTAGAATAAGTGGCTGTGGCCCAATCTTTCTTAGCATTTAGCAGTTCGGGAGGCCTATTTATAGAGGCCCTTTCCTCCTGACAGTTTATGTCCCTGAATCTTTGTTTAACTAGGCGTCTTGCCATTGACTAGCCACACTCTAGCAATTGTGCTGGGCAGAAACCCATCCTCCGGAGTCTCTCCCCAACCGCCTTGCACCAACAGGGATAATTCCATACAGAGTCAGGCACTGGGACAAAGAAATCAAAATTTGCCACAACGAACAAGATGCGTGCGCATACTGGAAAATCCCCTCCTATAACCCACCTTAGCTCAGCAACTTTTCTATTAGCAAAGCAACCTTTAGTTTTGCTACTTTCTGCTTAGATGATGATGATGATTTTTACATTTATATCCCGCTCTTCCTCCAAGGAGCAGGGTTGCCAGAACCTAAGGGGTATACTCGTGGGTGAAATGGGCCGTAAGCCAGAATTTGGCTTTTTAAAAGCCAAATCCGGCCACCTAGCCAAGTAGCCCAGAGCAGTATCCTACATACTTGAGTTTCTCTTTCACAACAACCCTGTGAAGTAGGTTAGACTGAGAGAGAAGTGACTGGCCCAGAGTCACCCAGCTATTTTCATGGCTGAATGGGGATTTGAACTCAGGTCTCCCTGGTCCTAGTCCAGCACTCTAACCACTACACCACGCTGGCTCTCATAGATGAGCTCTATGCTTTACCTAGTTTTCTCTTTTTATTGCTTTTGTATGCAATGTGGATTCCAGTAAGCCAGCAGTGTCTGGGGACTTTCCTTGACCAGCAGGCCAGAACACTGGGCATTAGGCCCAAGGTATTTGGTCATATTGTAAACAGGTAACCTGTAATTAGCCACCACAATAAAATTCACTTCAAATAGGCCACTCTCTTGAAACGTACCTTTCCTAAGAACCTCACATTTATATGTGATAAAGATTGTTTTCTTTTGAACTCACCTCATAACTTACTCTGTAGCTTATTTAACCAATAGGGGTGTGCAAAAAACCAGAAAACCTGGTTTGGTTCAAGTCAAACAAGACTCAAACTGAACCAGGTCCATTCCGGTTTTGTGCATGTCAAGCTGGGCCAGCTCAAGTCCAAACCAGTTTGGGCCCAGCTCAGAGGTGGGAGGCAGAAAAAAATTCATGACCATTAAAATGGCCAGTGTGCATAAGTGGTGGCCTCCAAAACAGCCACCACCAGAGCAGAAAGGGCCAAAAGGGCCCCCAAATGGGCTGAAATTACCCTTTTAAGACTGAGGGAGGCCAGCGGGGGAAGGGGGAACTGCCAGAGACCACTCTTCAGCCGTGGTGGCTGTCCCCAAGGCCTCTGGAGGCTGTAGGTTTGAGGGGGGGGGGTTATTTCATATAGAACCACTGAACTGACCCTGAGCTGGTCTGGGAGCATTTGGCTCAACCTCAGAAAGAACCCAACCCAGTCCAGCTTGAGAGTGAGCCCTTGAGCCGGGCCAGCTTGATGGTAGGGATGTGCAAAACAATTTGGGTACAAAATGACTTGTACCCGAATCTTGCCATTTCAGGTGATTTGTATACAGAACAAATCGCCCATTTGCCCCTTCCAAAAATTTTGTTTAGAAAACAAATTGTCCCTGTTTCAGCTCCGAAAGTTTTGTTGTTTCGGACCTCCATTTTGTGGTGATCTCTGAGTCAGTCTCCATTTTGTGTTTGATGTCAATTTGAATTTCCCGCCCTCCCATCCTTCAGATTGGTATAGCAAAGCATGGACTGATCTGCTGAGAATTGTCTCCTCGTTCCCGATTGGCTCTTTTGGCTCTGCAATGTGCAAAATGAACCCACATTGGCCAGGGGAAGGTCAAAGAAGGGGCAATGGTGGGGGCCAGCTCATGGAGGGGTTTTCAAGGGTATTTAAATGGGCAGCAGGCAGCCATTCTTTCTTTCTGCCTTGTGGGAAAAGAGAGAGAAAGAGCTTTGCTTTTTGCATTGCTTAGCATTTCTGCCTGTTGTTCTGCCAAGTTTTTAACTTGGGTATTTAAAGGGACAGCACGCAGCCATTCTTTCTTTCTGCCTCAAGGGAGAAGAGAGGGAGAGAGAGTTTTGCTTTTTGCATTGTTTAGCATTTCTGCCTATTGTTCTGCCTTTTCACCATCATTCAGCCTTGCTACCTGCCTGCCTTGTGCCACCCAGTTGGCCTGCCAGTGCCCTGTGCCATCTTGGGGTGGATTCTCTCCTGCATTAATTGCTCCTTCCTTCCTTCCTTCCTTCCTTCCTTCCTTCCTTCCTTCCTTCCTTCCTTCCTTTTTGAGAAAAAGAGAATTGGAGGCAAAGAGATTTTATATATATATAAAATCTTCTTCTTCCTGGTGCTGAGAGAATCACTGTCTGTCTGTGCCCAGCAGCAGCCACCACCAGCCCCAGAGCACCTGTGGCCACTGGCCACCAGGCCAGCCAGCAGCCACCCCCTTCCCCCCCAGATTTCTCAGATTTTTGAGGCTTTTGCCCCATCTGAAGACTGATGAAGACTCTCAGAGACCAGGCCACAGAAGTGGAAGACTAGACCCAACGTTGGAGAAGACCTAGACTGAGTGAGTACCCATTTATTTTCACACACACACCACCACCACACACACACGTCTCTTGAATTGTGTGTTCTTGGGGGTTTTCTTCGTTTGGGGGGAGGTTTGGGGTTGCAACTGAATTTAAAAAGTTGTGTACTATTTAGAAGAAATTTAAATAGGGGTTCTCTTTAAAGTTTAAATAGAGATCCCTGTTAGCTAGCTAGTCGGTAGTTAGAACTTGGGTAGTGTAACCTTGTGGGTTTTTTTTTTTTTTTTTTTAAATCTCTTTTTTCCCATTCCAACTTTTTTGCATTTTTTAAAAAAAGAAGACTGTTCTCCAGTGCCCATAATATATATTATTATTGATATTCTCTGCCCAGCAGCCTACAGGCTCTGCCTCTGAGTGGGCACACACTCTTTTTGTGTTTTTTTAAAAAAACAGAAGCCTGCCCTGCTCCATCCAGCCTTCTCTGTGCCCTTATAGATGAGAATCTCTGCCCATTCTCTGAGTGGGCAATGGGCACATGCTCTAGCCTAGCCTCCTCCCTGTGCCCATTATTACCACCAACTGCAGCCTTTAAAGAACAAGGCCTTCACAAGTCCAGCAGCAGCCTATATTGTATCTCTTGTTCCCCCTAGTTCCCTATTGTATCTATTATGTTACCAATCCCTAGTTACATTGTATCTATTATTAACTTATTGTATCTATCTGGTCCCAAGTTAGTTATCTTGTTCCCTATCTGTTCCCTGCTAGTTACAATAGTCCCTAGTCTATTGTATCTGCTGTTCCCTACTGCCCAGCCCATAGGCCGAGGGGGCAGCACACTCCAGCCTAGTCCTCACTAAACAATGCACATTTTTTTAGTTTACCCCACCACTCACCCCCAAATGCAGTCTTAAAGAAAACATCAGCGCAGCAGCACCATAACCCATTGACACTGGGTGTGTGTATGGGGGGGGGCACACTCTGCTGAAGTCAGCCCAGCCCCTATTCTTGGCCCTTCTCCCAACTGAGTGGCCCCTCCCCTGTTTTGTTGTTTCTGAGGTGTACTGAGTGTAGATCCTCTGGTAGCAAATGAGAGTGGATTCATTTTCAATAACAAATCATGGATCCAATCTCATTTGGATTCATCTGTCCATCTCTGACAATTTTAAAAATGTCTTTAAAGACACATCTGTTCACCCAGGCTTTTAACTGATATTGTTTTAATTGTTTTAATGCTGTTTTTAGAATATTGGTTTTTAAAAAAATTTAAATTGTGGGTTTTAAAAAAATTTCTTGTTTTGTTTTTAACTAACATTTTATCTTTGTTTTTATCTTGTTGCAAACCACCCAGAAAGTTAGGAGCAGTATAAAATAAGTTAAATAAATAAATAAATAAATAAATAAATAAATAAATAAATAATTTGCTACCAGAGAATCTACACTTAAAATAACTCAGAAACAACAAAACCTAGTACCCCATGGGCTTGTGGATATGGGGGTGGTTGGTACCGTATGTGCACTATGCCACCACACACTCTGGGCCACCCCGGTGTCCTCAAGTGGAGTTATGGGGCTGCTGAAACCCCCATTATTCCCTAGGGGGGGAAAGCTTAAAGATGTGCAAAATTCAAAATTCTTTAAGAACCAGCCCTTTGCCCAATTTCTTTGAAATATGGGTGGAGGCAGACACGCATTGGGGCACTACCACCCGACCCACTCTTCTGCCCTGAATCTGCTCCAAAGATGAACCTATTAACATAACTCCTCATCCTCTAGTGGCCAGAAGAGGTTGCTGTGGTGCTAAGAGCAATGCTTCAAATTTTCACTTCTAACATTATACACATTTATTCATATACTAGTTATACTGCAGCTCATATACCTCAGATAACCTCCCTCATTAGTTTCATGTGGAGGTTGAATAGCATGAAAGATATAATAGAAATCTTTGATACCCTCTAAGCCAATGGCTTTGAAGTAGAACAAAAATCTTTCACGATCACCTTCTGGGTATGGCTCTCTGGGTATGTCCAGATCTACTATTAACATAAGCTCAATTCAGACAGTATGCTGTATGAGTGTACAGATGTCTGTATACTCATACATCTGTTTGTGTGAATGACTCTATCTGTGCTCATGTTAAAAGTGAAACTGGATACAGGCCCCCTCAAATGTACTGCTGTACCTGTGTTAAAAAACAACAACTGAGTAACTGTACCTGTGTACAGATCTGTATCTGTGTACACTGTACTCTCATGTGAGTGTTGAACATAATGTGTGGATAGGCCTATTGTTTCTCCAATCCTTTTATGGCAGAGTTACAATTATAGTGGCAAGCTTACATTGTAGAGGCACAGCACATTCCATTCAAGAAACAGTGTATTAGTTTCCCGGGCAGAAAAGGAAACCCCAAATTCACATATTTTGGACAACATATTAAATACAAACATCCAATCAGGGTTGTAGCTATAATTGAACAAGGGGTACAAATGTTCCTGGGCCCCAAGGGAGGGGGGGGCCTGCCGAGCACAACACTCTCCCCTTCCCACTTCCCTGAGTCACTGGCATGCTGGTGGATCCTAATCAGAGAACTCATCTCAGCTTCAAGCAAGATAAGTCCTCTCCAGGAAGAGCAAGGTTTCTCAGGTAGCATCCCTCCTTCCCTCAACCTCCTCTCCTCCTGACTGGCTGGTTAGTGCTCAGGTTCAGTTCTTCCTTAGCATGACTGACAGGCTCAACAGCAAGGGAAAATTTTCTAAGCATCAGCTAACTAGGATGCTCAAAGAAAAGAGGAAGGAAGGATGCTGCCTGACACTCCTCATCCTCCCCTCCCAAAGCTGAAACAGAGCAGAAAAAATCTTCAGTTTAAAGGAGCCTAGGAACTCTTTTTTAATTATGCCCCCACAAAACAGGGTTAAACCATAACACCTTTCCCCTCTGCAATTCCTTAGAAAGTGGCTTCAGTTTACCCCTAAATCCTGGGATTAAATCTGGAACTCATTTTCCCATGGAAAAAACCTGTGGACTGGGTTTTGTGTGGGAGAAAGAAAGAGAGGGAGAGATGGTGTGAACAGCTAGATAAGAAAGCTAGAACCATAGTTGCATTTGTATGAACATATGTGTTGTTGTGTGTTCATCTTAAAAATGTTTCTGAGCCAGAAAAATACATACACACAAATGTGTGTGTGTGAAAGTGTCTGCATACATGGAGAATATGTGATATTATTTGTATAGGAGCAAGAGAAAGGGTATGCTGAGCATGTTTTGTCTTTCACCATGTTCTTTACGTTCTTATGCAGCAAATTTGTGGTGCGGGGCAAGGAGGAGAAGGGAAGCCCAGGGAAAACAGAGGCCCATCTTCACTTCTTTCCTCAGGGCTCACTCCAAGCATGCTATGCCCTGCATCCACAATCAAATGATGATATAGTGATAAAGAGTCTCAAAATTGAGGAAAATCCATCATACAAGTTAGCGCATTGTGTGTGATTTTTTGTGTGTGTGTGCAATGTACCACAAACATTTGGTACATCTGAGTACATTGAGAAAAATCCAAGTCAGCGCATTTTATGTGATTCTTTGTGTGAGTGTGAAATGTACCACCAACATTTGGTACATCTGGTCACAATGGGCTACTGGGGGTTGATCACCACTGGTACTCTGGACAGTATATTTGGTGGATCCAAACACTTGAGGGGAGAATTTTGAGTTTACTCAGGAGGGGCAAGTGTTGGCAAGATGGGAAAGGAGGGAGGCAAAGAGACCCATATCCTAAAGCTGAAAAAAGAAGCAAAAGTGTTCTTTGGGGGGGGGGGGAATGCTGAGTTCACTTAAACAAAATGTGGTCTCAACTAGAATTCTCCAAGACATAGCCATTGCCTCACTGCAAAGACTTGTATGATCAGAAAGTCTTCTGAGTCCCAGGAGCTTATTTTTCAAGATTCATTTCCATGCTCACTAACTAAAGCTTTTAAGAATGCAAACAGCTGCTGTTTTATTTTATTCTGCACTTGTACCTTTATGTAGAAATGTTCTTTAAAAATGCACAGCATTAAGTCAATGTCAATGTATTTCTGCAAAATGGGGGAAAAATCCATCATATGTGGCAATATTTTAGTGTACACTGTGTGAGCTAAAGCAAGAAGTATCTTTTGAAACTCTGTTATTTCTTTATTCTTTCCCCCGATGAACAGCACATTGTTTGAATTTGAATTTCATTTAGCATTTGGGATGAACAGCTTTGGGAGTTTGGAATAAACATTCCACCCCCCTGCACACATCTACTGTTCTCTTTTTGGCTCAATTTTTGGTGCTGCCCACCCACTCCAGTTTTTCCTGTACACTTGTGTTTGGCCCTCTCATCCATTTCCACTGCCTTTGAATTAGTGCAATATTTCAATGCAGATAAATGATTAATTTAATATCCATGAAGTGTAAACAATAATTCTTCTATAAGGATGTTCTGTAAAACAGAATATTTGTTGACCCAAGATTAGCAGAGCAAACCTATTAAGCTAATTAATAACCCAAATAATTTAAGATTCAATAGTACTGGTGGGCATGTTAAACAAATGATATATTGCTTCTGACAATAGTTCTACTCTGAATAGTGCAAGTTTTTTTCAGGCCTCAGCAACTCAGGTGGCTATACAGGAAAAATGAGACAAAAGTAAATTTAATGGAAGGGTGGGAAGGACCTATAAAGCAACCTATAGGGGAAATGACATATCTGATCTCAGATTTTTTAAATAAGTCATGAACTAACCTGTCTTGAATGGTCTACTTTCTTTTTTAGTAGAATGCATATGAATCACTAATTTCTTCAAATTTATAAAACGGGAGGCTCCTAAAAATTGAGGCATAACTGATCTGTGTTAAGTGAGCCTGAATACGCACTTTTGCTTAAGAAATGCATAAGCAATGCCTTCCTCTATGAGCAGTACTTGAAAAATTCTGGATTAGCTATTGCAGATATGAAGACCATTTTGACCACATTTTGGCTTGTGGTTTCTGAACAGTAAATGGGGGGGGAGAATTAATAATGTTGTTAGAACTGGCAAATATTTACCTAGGTCTATTAATCTGTATATTAATTACAGGATAGAATTGTTTGTGAGGTTTGTAGCTGGTTAGCAGCAGGTGTGGCACCAAGGATCCATGGCTGACCCCCCAGGCCCAGAGAACATATTGGGGGTGCTGTGAGGTGGAAACATATTGGGGGTGTCTTGCATCACTGATGCCTTCTCTCACCTCCCTCAGCCACAGCTGTATCCATTAAAAGAACTACACTCTGCATAATATACAATGAGGCTATTCTCATGATGGGGGAAAACTGGGCTAAAGCTCAGCCCAGCTTTTATTTATTTTATTATGGGTAAATCATTTCACCAAAATCTATGCTGCCCCACAAGCACACTTAACCTTTCCATCTCGGCCCAGCATCCCCCCGGAGGAATTGCCTGTATGGCCTCCAGTTACCACTGAAGAAGTGGAGAATCTGATTGGACAGCTAAAGAGAGGCAAATCTCCAGGTAAAGACTACATTCCCCCCGATTTCTTAAGGGCCAATGTTAGCTGGTGGGCTCCGCTCTTAGCCTCCATATTCACTCATATAGACCGAACAACAAATATGCCCAATGGCTGGGGACAGGCAATTGTCGTTCCAATTCACAAAAAAAGCCCGTCTGATGACCCATCGAATTATAGACCCATAAGTCTATCAAGTGTAATTGGTAAGCTATACGCTAAACATCTAAACTCAAAATTGTTGGACTGGATGGAGAAAGAAAACATCCTAGAACAAGAACAAGCGGGATTCAGAAAAGGAAGATCTGTGATGGATCACTGTTTGGTCCTCCAGAGTTTAATAGAGAAATACGTTGAGGGCAGAAAGGCGCCGTTATATGTCGCCTTTATAGACTTTAAGAGTGCCTTTGACTCAATATCCAGGGATGCTCTGTGGGAGAAATTTGCAAACTCTTCTATCGACAACAGATTGCTATCTCTAATATATAAACTCTACGAGAACACGAGTCTGAGAGTAAAATGTGACCACAATGGCCAATTATCCAGAGAGATCCCTGTAGAAAGTGGGGTCCGGCAGGGATGCATACTAGCCCCAGCTCTTTTCAATTTCTATGTAAATGGTCTAATCACCCATCTACGGCAAGTTGAAACTCACGCGCCAAAGATAGGGGACAGGTGTCTACCTATCCTGATGTATGCAGATGACACAGCCTTATTGTCACAGACCAGAGTTGGTCTAAAAAGAGCATTAGAATGCTTGAGTTTGTTCTGCAATGAGGAATTTCTGGAAATTAACTACACCAAAACTAAAATCGTGAGATTTGCAAAGAAGCAACGGGTTTTTAGATGGTCCATAGCTGGTGCCAGAGTGGAGCCGGTGAAGTCTTACAGATACCTGGGGGTGGTGTTCCAGTTTAATGGTGGTACCTCTACGCACACCAGGGCCGCTAAATTGAATGCCACTCGATCTTCCATGGCAATCAGGAAATTTTTCTGGGCACAAGGTGGTGGCTATATTCCGGCAGCTAATAAAGCCTTTCAGGCTAAAGTGATACCTCAGCTGCTATATGGGATTCAGGTTAGACCACCAAAAGACTTACAAGCTTTAGAAAAAGTACAATCAGGCTTTCTGAGATCACTATTGGGGGTACCAAAATGTGTCCCGTACTCCTTAATACGGCTGGAGATTGGGCTATGGAAATTGGAGACCAGGGCCTGGCTGCTCATAATCCTGTATTGGATTAAGACTTATCTTTACCCGGCAGGACTTATACCTCATCTCCTTGCCGCTACCCCACAACCCCGTTGGTGTATGATGGTTGAGGATAGGGATGTGCGGTTCGGTTCGGATCCGGACCGGTTCGTCCGAACCGGTCCGGATCCGGCGGCTCGATCCCGGACCGAATCGGGCCCTCCCGGGGACCGAGCCGGACCGAATTCGAGCCGGTTCGGTACCGAACCGGCTCGGGTTTCCCGAACCGGTTCGGGAATGAAATTGAGTCTCACTCAGTGTCTCTTTAAAGTGTGTCCTCCATTTTGTGTCTCCTTCCCGAAACTTTTGCTCCTCCTTGCATCCATTTTGTGATGCTATTTCCAGGCATTGTATTGGCTGCGCTATTGATCCTTGATTGGCCAGAATGAGTCCTTTGGTCTGGTAGGCTGCTTGGCTGTTGCACTGTTGAGAGCTGGCACCCTGTTGGCCGTGGGGGGAGTGCAAAGGTGGGGGCTCCCAAAGGAGGGAATTTCAAACCTATATAAACCCAAGCCTCTTCTCTGGAAACTTCTCTTGGCTGCAGTTGTGGGATCATCTCTGAGACCTGCTTGCCCTTTGCTGGCTGCTCTGGTGTCTCTGTGAGTCCTGACTGTGTCCTGTGTCTCTCTGTGTGTGCTCTGTCTAATCCTTTGTCCACCTGCCCTTTGTGACTCTCTGTGTGTCTCCTCTCTCTGTCTGTCTCTTGTCTGTATACTGTGTGTTACTTCACTTTACTTTCTTCTTAATTTCCCCCAATTTTCCCTGTTCCTTGTCTGTCTGCTTTTCTCCCCCCCCCCCCCTTTCCCTTCTCATCCTTTGGGCCTACCCTCCCCCTCCCCCACTCCCACCCACTGCATCCTCATTGCTTTAAATCTTCTTCCATTAATTATTGCTCTTTGTCCTGCCTTGTTGTTGTCCAACTTTTTGATTTTCACATTGCATTCCATTGGTTTCAGTTATATATTGCTTGCTGGTTTTGCTTAAATTGTACCATTTTGTTTGTTTCTGCTGACTGCTGCTGCCCTGCGAGTTGGTTCCCTGAATCCCTCCCCCCCACCCCCAGAGGATTCTGTTGTTGTTTCTTGTTGTCCCATATAATCAGTTTTGGTTCCCTGCTCCCAACTTGCCCCTCCAAGTCCAACCACACCCCACCCCAACCCCACCCCATCCAGCCTTCTCCCAAGTTTGCTGCTGCCAAACCGAGTCCAGTTTTCTTTGCTTGGTTCCACTTATTCATTTGCTATTATTAATTTGCAGCAATTGTGGTTTCATTGTCTCTGTTCACTTAGTGGCCCCCCTCAGAGTCTGTGTTTGGTTCCCCCTCCCCACACCCCCACACCCAAGTTTTTTCTGCTGGTTATAGTCTTTCTTTTAATTTTTTTTTTAAACTTCTGGCTTGTGTTCTCTTGATATATATTGCTTTATATATTTTGCTCCCCTCCTCCTCCTCCTCCCCCCCCTGCCTGCCCCCCCCACCCTCCCTCCTCCCAGACCCTACACTAGCCCAGGCCCAGCTCCTCCCCCAACCACCCCATCCAGCCTAATCGCTGCTGCTGCCCGAGTTGTTCCAGTTTCTCCTTTGCTGTTTGTTGTTGCCCCCTCCCCTTCCCCCCAACACCCCTCTGCCACACACTAGCCCCCAACCACACACACCCTCTCTGCTCCCCCCACCCCACCTCTTTTTCTCCTTGCCCCTGACTCTCTCCACTCACCCCAGGCCCCCTGCCACACACTAGCCCCCAACCACACACACCCTCTCTGCTCCCCCCACCCCACCTCTTTTCCTCCTTGCCCCCGACTCTCTCCACTTACCCCAGGCCCCCTGCCACACACTAGCCCCAACCACACACACCCTCTCTGCTCCCCCCACCCCACCTCTTTTTCTCCTTGCCCCCGACTCTCTCCACTTACCCCAGGCCCCCTGCCACACACTAGCCCCCAACCACACACAGCCTCTCTGCTCCCCCCACCCCACCTCTTTTCCTCCTTGCCCCCGACTCTCTCCACTTACCCCAGGCCCCCTGCCACACACTAGCCCCAACCACACACACCCTCTCTGCTCCCCCCACCCCACCTCTTTTTCTCCTTGCCCCCGACTCTCTCCACTTACCCCAGGCCCCCTGCCACACACTAGCCCCCAACCACACACACCCTCTCTGCTCCCCCCACCCCACCTCTTTTTCTCCTTGCCCCCGACTCTCTCCACTTACCCCAGGCCCCCTGCCACACACTAGCCCCCAACCACACACAGCCTCTCTGCTCCCCCCACCCCACCTCTTTTCCTCCTTGCCCCCGACTCTCTCCACTTACCCCAGGCCCCCTGCCACACACTAGCCCCAACCACACACACCCTCTCTGCTCCCCCCACCCCACCTCTTTTTCTCCTTGCCCCCGACTCTCTCCACTTACCCCAGGCCCCCTGCCACACACTAGCCCCAACCACACACACCCTCTCTGCTCCCCCCACCCCACCTCTTTTCCTCCTTGCCCCTGACTCTCTCCACTTACCCCAGGCCCCCTACCACACACTAGCCCCAACCACACACACCCTCTCTGCTCCCCCCACCCCACCTCTTTTCCTCCTTGCCCCCGACTCTCTCCACTTACCCCAGGCCCCCTGCCACACACTAGCCCCCAACCACACACACCCTCTCTGCTCCCCCCACCTCTTTGGACCGCTGCTACTGCTGTGTCCTCCCCCCACACCTGAATCCCCCCTCCCTGCTGCGCTGCGCTTCTCCTCTCTCCTCTTTCTCTCTATCATCACTCTTTCTCCTCTCTCTCTCTTTCTTTTCTCTCTCTCTCCTCTCTTTCTCTTTGTCCCTGCCCCCCCTCTCTTTTCTCTCTCTCTTAGTCTTTTCTCTCTCTGCTCCCCTTCACTTTCCACCTCCTCTCCCACAGCTGCAGCCGCACACAGTAGCCTACCCACCTGGCGGCTGCCATCGGTTTTTTTTTTCTTTTTATAGTTTTTGGTTGATTTTGTCTCTGCTTGGGGGTGAGTTGAGCGACACAAATAGTGTTGTCTCCTCACTTCTGCCCCTCCATCGTTGTTGAACTACCCCGGTTGCCTGTGTGCCTCGTGCGGCCGCCCTGCTGTGTCTCAGCCCAGGGTGGCTGGCTGGCGGCGGCGAATCCGTGACCAGCAGTGAGCGGCAGGAGAAGGACCGGAAGAAGAGGGGTTAGTGCGTGTGCGATTGTGCACCTTTTGTTGCCCCTTTCTCTCCCTAGCTGGCGGTTTTAAATAGGGACACCCCTATTCTGAAATGCATTTGGGTGTGGGGAGGAGGGAGGGAACCTTGGAGAGGAGATGTACTGTTGTAAAACTTGTGTCTTCATGCCCATGCCCAGTAAAGAAATTGCTGCTGTGTGTTGCGTTGCATTGCATGCGTCTTGCAGGTGGTTTTTGAACAGGTGCCTTCCAGAGTGCTTCCTTGCCTCTGGGGCAGTCTGAGTGGGGTCCAGGGTTCTGATGCGATGCTGCCACTACATGCTGGGCCCATGCCATGCCAGAGTGCTTCCTTGCCTCTGGGGCAGTCTGAGTGGGGTCCTGGCTGGGCTCTGATGCTGCCACTACATGCTGGGCCCATGCCATGCCAGAGTGCTTCCTTGCCTCTGGGGCAGTCTGAGTGGGGTCCTGGCTGGGCTCTGATGCTGCCACTACATGCTGGGCCAATACACACGTATGATGATGATCATGATGTTCAATCCATGAGGCTGCCATCAAGTGTTTGCTGCTGCTTGCTTGCCATGGCATTGGGCAGGCAGAGTCACAGAGTGGGTGGGTTCAACCTCTGTGTTGGTGTGACTGGGTTCTGGTTTTGGTTGTGTGCAATTTAGAGTCACTAAATAGGCTGCATTGAGTTTGATGCTCCCCCCACAGGAGCATTACTTGAGAACCACCCCCCAGAACCCACACTTTGTGTTCCAGTTCACTAAATAAGGGTTTCCTCCTTTGATCTGCAGGTTCCCAAGCGTTGACTGCATCCCTCCCCCACCCCCGGTAGGTGCTGTGCCCTCCCCCCATCCACTCTCCCCCCCCAAAAAAGCTAAAAACTTGCCACCCACACCACAACTACTCCACCCAACTGCCCGTGCCACCCTCCCACACCGGGGTTCCACCCTTTAACCCCCTATTTTTCTAAAAAAAAACCCTCCCAGACCCATCTCCCCAATTGGCTTGGTGGTTGACTCCCAAATTCAAAAAGGACACCCTCCCCCTCACTTCGATTGGCTTCCCCCCCCATATCAAAAAGTCTTCCTTTCCCCCCAATTGGCTTCCTTTTTTGAAAACAAACTTCCCCCCCGCCGCCTCCAAATCAGCTGCCTTTTTTTTGGCCCCTAAGCCCCTCCAAATTATTTTTTTGACCCTGTCTGGCCTTCCTCCTAAAGTCTCCCTCCTTCTGACCTAGCAGCATGTCTGAGCGCCGTGTGGCGGGCAGGGCTCGCTCAAGGCTGGCAGGCAGAGGTGGGAGAGGCCAGGTGCGGGGTGCGCCTGCGGCACGGGGAGGGAGAGGACGCGGGGAGCCTGAGGACACCCCAGTTCTCCCCATTGGAGAATTCTTTGCTCCGGCCCCATCTTTGGTGCGCAGGATTCAGTTCCCCACGCCTGCTGCCGCCAATCGCGGCAGAGGCAGAGGCACTGTTAGGGCTGTGGCGGGTCCCTCCTTGCCGGCGGCACCAGGTGCTGCTGAGCTACCGCCAGTTGTTGAGGTGGAGGAGACTGTGGAGTTGGAAGAGCAGGTAGAGGGCGGTGAGGACCATGCGGCTGGCAGCGATGCAGCCAGGTTCTCCCTCCCTCTGGGGCCCCTTCCCCCTATCCTTTCGCCGCTCAGTGGGGCCCCCCCTCGTGAAGCCCGACACTCTGGTGGGGAGCGGTCTGGCGAGGTGGTGGAGGAGAGGCCTGCCTCTCCGATGCCAGTTGAGCTGGGCCCTTCCTCCGCTGTGGAGGGCGGAAGGGGCGGGTTGGGTGGCAGCAGTGGGCAGGCAGCGGCGGCCGCCCCCCCCCCTAGGACTGCAGCCACCCTGCGAGAAACGGCCTAGGACGGCGCCCAGGGCGCAGGAGGCCAAGGGCAGTGGTGCATGGGTGCATTTTGAGGTCCCTCAAGATGCCCCATTCCACGCCCGCTGTGTCCACTGCAGGATGCTTGTCAGCCGTGGAAGGGACCCTGCGCACCTGGGTATGACGCCTATGTGGAGACACCTAGAGCGTCACCACCCAGGTCTCAGGGGACAGGCTGGCAGCGCTAGTGCGCCTTGTGCATCTGCCACTAGGGCGGGCAGCGGCAGTGTGCCAGCCAGCAGGCAGGCTACACTGCCCGTCCAGCGGTGGACGCAGTCCTCGGGCAGCCAGCGTATTGTTCGCGTGGATGCACGCTTCTTTCCTGGCCCTCACTGCCCACTGGTGGGGACCGGAGAGTGAGGGGACCTCCGCGGGCGATGCTTCCGGGTCCGGCGCGGCTCCCGATGCACTACGGCACAGGTGGGCCGTCCTGCACGTGGAGACGATGGACACGAGGCACACCGCGGAGGAGGTGGCGGCCGTACTCGACCGCCAGATAGAGGAGTGGATTGGCGGGTGTCCACACCTCTCCCGCGGCTTCATTGTCACCGACAATGGAGCCAACGTTACCGCCGCTGTCGAGACAGTCATGGACTGTGTGAACATACGGTGTATGGCACACACGCTCCATCTGACCGTCAGGGACGCCCTTGGCCTTAAGGAGCTGAGGGCGTCCCAGGAGAAGGGGGCCCGCCCCATCGCAGGTGCTGTTGCTGCCACGGCTACGCTTGTGGATAAGTCCCGCAAGCTGGCCGCCCACTTCCACCGCAGCGAGAAGTCCAGGAGACTGCTTCGCCAGAAGCAGGATGACCTTGGCCTTCCTCGCCATCTCATCCCTACGGATGTGGAGACGCGGTGGAACTCCACCTTCCTCCTGTTCCAGCGCCTGTTGGAGCAGGAGAGAGCCCTTGTCGCCCTGGCGAGGGACGAGTCCTTGGATGTCTGCGACTTCTCGAACGCAGAGTGGAAGCAGATGTCCGAGGCGGTGTCGGCACTCGAGCCCTTCCAGCTTGCCACGAAGGGCTTGTGTGGCGACACCACTCCCTTGAGCCAGGCGCTGCCCACAGCTGTTGGTCTCGAGAAGCTGATGGGTGGACTCCATATCTCTCTGACCACGCCAGAGGGTCGTGCTCTGGCTGGGAGGCTGAGGTCTGGGGTTGACAAGCGGCTCGTTGATGTGCTGGGAGACAGGGAGGAGTATGTCCTCGCTTGTCTCTGTCACCCAGCCCTCAAGGGCAATGCCGTGAGTGCCGACGACTTGCCCAGGTGGAAGGGCATCCTGGTCGAGAAGGTTAGGGAGGAGGAGGCCGCTAGGGCCCGCAGAGACCAGGGTGTTGGTAGTGGTGCGGGGGCAGCCCTCGCGGCCCAACCCGCACCCAGCAGCAGCATGGGCGGCCAGCCGGCGTCAGCTTCCCCTTCCCCTCCCTCTTCCCAGTCCAGCAGCGCGGCATCCCAGGCGGCGCCATCGCAGCAGCCATTTGCTACCGAATCGAGATCCGCCCAGTGGTTTCAGCGGTTCTGCTATGGCGCCATGCCTGGTATGCGGGAGGCTCGACCTGCCAGGCCCCCCTCCAGTGCTGAGCAATGCGTTGCGCAGTACTTGGAGGAGCCTGTGGAGGGAGACGGCGTGGACTGCGCACAGTTCTGGGCGAGCCGCCGCCAAGTCTGGCCGGACCTGGCGGTGGTGGCTGTGCGCCTCCTCTCCTGCCCCCCAACCAGTGTCCAGAGCGAGCGGGTGTTTTCACGTGCCGGGGACGTGGTGACACCCTCTCGCTCCCGCTTGGACCCTGGTCTGGTGGAGCAGCTGGTCTTCCTTAAGGTGAACCTCCCCCTGTTGGGCTACCCCAAGCTGCAGTTTGAGACGGGCGAGTGATTACCGTGGGTTGCCCCATGGTTGGTCACCTGCCTGGCTCGAACTCTGTGCTTATCCCTACCCTCCCCCCTTCCACCTCTAGCTGAGCTGACGTGACAGATGCTGAGCCGTGCCAGCCAGTCGCAGCGTGTAGTGTGCCCACACAGAGATGCAGTTGTAGTAGTAGTTGTAGTGCTGCGACTGGCCAGATGTTTACAATGCCCACGCCCACCTAAAAAGAAACCCAATGCTGACCAGCACAGGCCCTTTATCTATCCACCTGTCAGCATTTGGGGACCTGGCGTGGGCACGGCACACCCCCCCAAAGTAGCACAGCCCATGGAGTACTAGACTTAGCGGCAGCGGCGGGTATACGTTCAAAAATGCAGTGTAGATATGTAAATACTGTATGTAAATAAACATGTAAATAATTTTTTCTTTAAAAACCCCATGTCAAAATCAAGCCTCAAAATTATGCAAAAGAAAGAAAAAAAGGTGACAAAGGGAGAACAAAATGATGAATGCCAAATGAATTGATTTTATTGAAAATGTCACCAGAAATCATGTGTGGGGGGCTTGGTTTACATGGAGAAGATGATTGGGTGATTTTTTGAAATGAAACGAATGAATTATTATCATCTTATGTTCATCTTGATTGTGGTCACTGTTGATGTTGGCTGATGGCAAAAAACCCAAAACCATCAGAATAGCAATGAACTGGCTGCCAACACAACATATTGATTGATAACTGTGCAGGGGGGGAATTGGGTCTGTGTGTGTGTGTGTGGTGCAGGCTCAGTCTGTCTCTTCCCGTTGTGTGTCTGTCTGTCTGTCTGTCTGTCTGTCTGTCTGTGTGAATGGATGCCTAGCACTGTCTCTGTGTGTGGATGCTTTCTGTGTGTAGTGTGGTGTGTGTCTGTCTACATGTTTTTTTTCCTCCCCCCCATGCCTCCCTCCATCCTTCCCCTCTCATCCTCTCCCCTTCCTCTTCACCACCTTCCATCCTCCCTCCCTTCCAGCCCACCACCGCCTCACCTGCCCCCAACCCCGGTCTGGCAGATGATGAGAGTCTGGTCTCTCCCACCGAAGCACACACGTGAGCACGTGTGTGCACAAATATGTGGCTGACCAACTCTGAGCCGGACCCTCCCCCCTTCAATCCCCTCTACATCCCTCTCCCCCTCCCCTTTCCTCCCCCCTGCCTCCCAGCCTCCCTCCCTGCCTCCCTCCCCCCTCCTAGCTAGCAGCGCACACATACACACACAAAACACCTGTGGTGGCAAACACCACCAGCACACATGCACTCACACTGGTGCCACCACCTCTGCCTTGGGCCTCTGTGTCCTTGAGCAGATATGTGGTGGTGGACCAGAGAAGCATTTCTTTCCAGCAAGGCAAAAGGCATGCACTCACTGCACACACACACACACACACACGAAGAGGTGAAGACGAGAAGAGGCAACTTCTAGAACCAGCAGCAGCAGGTGAGTGTCGTGTAATTGTGTTGCTTCCCAAGGCCACTGCCCATGCTCAATGCTCAGTCTGCTGAAACTAAAGAACTAGCTACAATCACCCTTCCTCACATGCAGCTCAGCTCAGCTCAGCTCAGCTGCACAGCACACTGACTAACTAGACACTACAGCTGGTGGTAGAAAAAACAGAAGTCTAGATTCTAGAAGATGTCCTGGTGGATTTTAAACTTTCAAATCTGTGCTAGGATTGCCTCGCCCGCCTCCTCCTCCTCCTCCTCCTCCTCCTCCTGCCTGTAATTGTGCCCTCTCCCCTTGCAGTTGCGCCGTCGTGATGGGTTGGTGATGTGCGTGCGCCGTCTACTTGTTAGCTCTCTCCTCCTCATGTTGGCTGGGCTTGCCAGGCACTGGCTGGCAGCAGCTGTTGGCTGTGTGCTAGGCTCAGGCTGTGGCGCGCGTGACTGGACTGGGAATGTTATTGTAGCGGCAACACTGGTTGTGGTGGTAGCAGTAGTAGCTGTTGTTGTTGCTGGGCTGGTGGCTGCTGGCCTGTGCTGACTCTGCGCACTTGGTCTGGTCTGGTCTGGTCATTGGGATGCAGATGTAGGGTGTGTGTGCATCATCCATGGGGAGCATCAGAGCAGAGCAGAGCAGGTTGGCTGGCTTCTGTCTGTCGGGCCTAGTCAGTGGCAGGCACTGAGTGAGGCGGTGGTTCCTTTGGGCATCACGTCACCCATCATGCAGAGCGGCAGGTCTGCTGCTCTGCTGCTCCGCCTCCTGCTTCTTCTCTGTGTGTGCTGCTCTTGTGCTTAGTGTGCTGCTCCGCTGCTGCTGCTGTGCTGGCAGGCAGCACAGCAGTGGCCTTTTTGTTAGATCAGAGAGTGGGTGTTGTCTCTCTGAGTGTCCTCCTCTTACTTGCTTGGATAGGAGTGGTGGTAGTAGGTAGGCATTAAGATGGACTGACTAGGTGTTACGTGTTAGGGCGCCCAGAGAGAGGGGCCAAAAAGATGGGGTGGCAATTGTTGGGTTGCTCCTAGTATTATTGGTGAATTTCTGAAGAAAAATTTTTTTTCCATTGGCTAGAATGGGGGTTCGGGGCTGCCCCAGACCCGTCTCTGTGGGGTGGCAGCACCGCCAAAGTGGGTCCGGGGCCATGGCAAAAATGCCCTCAGTCCCTCCCAGCAATCCCCGTAGAGATAGGAGTGATGGTTCTGTTGTTTTTCTGAGGTGTTCTGAGTGAGTGTGGATTCTGTGATAGCAAATGAGAGTGGATTCATGGTGTCTCATTGGAAATCTCATAAGCTATCATAGAATCTACACTCAGAATACCTCAGAAAAACAACAGAACCATCACTCCTATCTCTACGGGGATTGCTGGGGGGGACTGAGGGCATTTTTGCCATGGCCCCGGACCCACTTTGGGGGTGCTGCCACCCCACAGAGGTGGGTCTGGGGCAGCCCCGAACCCCCATTCTAGCCAATGGGAAAAAAATTTTCTTCAGAAATTCACCAATAATACTAGGAGCCACCAATTGCCTTGGGATTTTTGGGGTGGAGGACACCCATGGGTGGCTACCACCCACCCCAGCTTTTTTGCCCCTAAGGGCTCCACATTGTGAGTTATGGGCAAAAATTTATTTTTTGAAAAAAATTTGTAAAAAATCAGAGGAAGGTCCAATCGACTTGAAATTTGGGTGGCAGGTAGAACACAATGTCCCCTTCAAAACCAGCCACTTTTTGTGATCCGAACCGGTTCGGTTCGGATCCGAACCGGTTCGAAACCGAACCGGACCGGGGGGGTGGTCTGGCAAAACCAAAACCGAACCACCCCGGTCCGGTCCGGACCCGGTTCGGACCCGAACCGAACCGGGAGAACCGGTTTTATGCACATCCCTAGTTGAGGAAAGACTCCGGAAGATGGGCTTCTGCCCAGTACAATTGTTAGAACAGGGCGAGTCAACAGCAAGATCCCTAGTCAAACAAAGGCTTAGGGACATAAATTTCCAGGAGGAAAGGGCCTCCGTAAATAGGCCGCTACAATTCCTAAGCACTAAGAAAGACTGGGTCACAGCCTCCTATTTCTATACAATCTATTCACCAAAGCTGCGCTGGGCGTTTACAAGAGCTCGCTTGAATGCTTTACCCTCAGCGATGCTAGTAGGGAAATTTGAGAGAAAACCCTATGAGGAGAGACTATGCCTTTGCGGAGCTGCTCCCGAAACACTGACGCATTTACTGTTAAATGCGTCACTGCCCACTTTAAACAGATGAAAGAGATTTATTTTTATCTCAGTATCTGAAAGATCTCCAAAGCCACTCAGTGGAAACAATTCTTATATGCTTATTAGAAGACAGGGACCCAACAATATCCCTGGCGGTTGCTAAATTTTGTTACACATTGACCAAACTAAGAGAAGCTAGAGCACAGCAATTGGTTACTGTCAAAGATTCCTGATTTTATATATTTGATGACATTTTAGACTTTGTTTCCATTATTTTCTTTTTACTGTGTATATTCTGCGTATATTGATGTTTGATCTAAGATCGTAAATAAACAACAACAATTTTATTATTAATTTATTTATTTGATTTGTATACCACCCTTCCAAAATGGCTCAGGGCGGTTTACAATTAAAAACAAACCACTAAAACAATAAAGAGCTAAAACAAAAATTAAAAACAATATGACAACAGTTAACAATTTTAAAACATTTTAAAACAAGAATTAAACAATTGCAGTAATTAAACCCCCCGAAACTAGGTTAAAATATTAAAACCGATTTTAAAACCCTGGAAAGCCAGGCCGAACAAATACGTTTTAAGGGCCCTCCTGAAGGCTAATAGAGAATTCAAATTACGGATTTCCGCAGGGAGCGCATTCCACAGCCTCGGAGCAGCTATAGAGAAGGCCCGCCTCTGAGTCGCCACCAGATGAGCTGGTAGTAACTGGAGATGAACCTCCTCAGATGACCTTAATGTGCGGTGGGGATCATGCAGAAGAAGGCGCTCTCTGAGGTAACTCGGGCCTAAGCTGTTCAGGGCTTTAAAGGTAATAACCAGCAGTTTGTATTTTGCCCAGAAACATATCGGCAGCCGGTGCAATTGTTTCAAAATAGGCGTAATATGGTCTGTCCGGGTTACCCCAGAGACCAATGTGGCTGCCGCATTCTGAACTAACTGAAGTTTCCAAACTATGTACAAAGGTAGCCCCACGTAGAGCGCATTGCAATAGTCAAGCCGGGAGGTTACCAGCTGGTGCACCACTGTTTTGAGGTCATCCTCTTCAAGGAATGGGTGCAGCTGTTGAATCAGCCGAAGCTGATAGAAAGCACTCCTAGCCATGGCCTCCACCTGAGAAACCAGGGTGAGGCCTGGGTCCAGGAGTACTCACAAGTTGCACACCTGCTCCTTCTGGGGGAGTGTAACCCCATCCAGCACAGGAAGATCTAACTCACCCCTCAGATTCTGAGCCCCCACAATGAGCACCTCCGTCTTGCTTGGATTCAGCTTCAATTTGTTCTCCCTTATCCAGCCCATTACTGCCTGTAGGCAGGCATTTAGAGAATGAGTGCCATTTCCTGAAGAAGGAAGGGAGAAATAGATTTGGGTGTCATCAGCATACTGATAACACCTAGCACCAAATCTCCTGATGACCTCACCCAGTGGTTTCATGTAGATATTGAAAAGCATTGGTGTCAGAATGGAGCCCTGAGGGACTCCATATAACAGCTCCTGCTTTGAGGAGTGACTGTCACCAAGCTCCACCATCTGGAATCTACCCGAGAGTTGGAATGGAACCACTGCAAAGCAGTGCCCCCTATTCCCAACTCCCCCAGGCGACCCAGAAGGATACCTTGGTCAATGGTATCGAACACCGCCGAGAGATCCAAGAGGACCAACTGAGTCACACTCCCTCTGTCGATTCCCCGGTAAAGGTCATCCATCAGGCCAATCAAGGCTGTCTCAACTCCATAGCCCGTTCTAAAGCCAGTTTGAAATGGGTCTAGATAATCAGTTTCCTCCAAAACTGCCTGGAGCTGGTTAGCCACCACCCTCTCGATTACCTTTCCCAACCAGGGGAGATTTGAGATTGGCCTATGACTATTGCTGAGGGATCCAGGGAAGGCTTCTTAAGAATAAGTCTAACTATTGCCTCCTTCAAACTATTGCCTCCTTTTCCCCATCGTGAGAACAAGCAGCCTCCCGGGCTCGGGGGTCTCTCGAGGATGCCCCATGCGCTTGCACGGGGCATCCTGGAACTTCCGGGGGCCATGTGGCCGTGATCCCCACAGCCCCTGCTTAGCCCACTCTCCCCACAGAACCCCTTCTGATGCTTCACACTGATCGTATGAAGCACCTCTGTGTCAGCCAGGAACCTAAAGCTTGTAGAAAAGAAAATGATAGTTGTAAAAGACAAGCTGTGTAAAGGCAAGCAGCAGTGGCAGTTCACACCAGGGCTCAATAGGGAGCAAAGATGACATCGCAGCTACTGTTTCTGGCCCACTTAGAGACCCAGGTAAGGGAGGGAGATGGGGAGAGGGCAAGGAAAAGCAGGAAAAGGGCATTGGAAGGAAGGGGGAAAGGGACAGGCAACTGGAGAAGTAGCTCTTATAGAATTCCAATAGTTCACCAGGACAGGAGGGATTATAGTTGTGGTTCTCACCGCTGGAGGTCCTTCTTGTGAACTGGGATGAATTGAGTCAGGTGAGACTGAGGATAATGCTTTCTGGATTAATCATATGGATGATCTCAAACAGTCAGGGAACTGGATAAAATCACCATACTATATAGTCAAATAGATTTGGCTATATGGTTATTTATTTATTTATTTATTTAACACATGTCTATAATGCCCCAAACCCAAGTTCTCCGGGCAGTTTACAAGACAATAAAAGCAACCAATAAAAAGATTAACATATTTCAAGAATTAAAATTTAACAAGTTAAAACTATTAAACACAATTAAACCAGTATCTAATTAAAAGCCTGGGTCAACAAATCTGTCTTGACTGCCCTTTTAAAAGTTGTAAGAGATGGGGAGGCTCTTATTTCAGCAGGAAGTGTGTTCCAAAGCCTTGGGTAAGCAATGGAGAAGGCCCGTCCCTGAGTTGCCACCAAACGAACTGGTGGCAACTGCAGATGAACTTCTCCAGATGTTCTCAATGGGTGGTGCGGTTCATTTAAAAAAAGACGTTCTCTCAAATACCCAGGGCCCAAGCTGTTTAGGGCTTTATAAGTTATAACCAAAACCTTGTGCTTTGCCTGGATACTTATTGGCAGCCAGTGTAGATCTTTTAAGATAGGAGTTATATGGTCTCTCTGAGATGACCCAGAGACCAACCTGGCTGCCGCATTCTAGACTAACTGCCGTTTCTGGACTACATACAAAGGCAGCCCCACATAGAGCACATTTCCGTAATCAAGTCTGGAGATGACCAGCAGATGTACTACTGTTCTGAGGTCATTTATCTCAAGAAATGGACGCAGCTGGTGTATCAGCCGAAGCTGATAAAATACACCTCTGGCCACTGCCTCAACCTGGGACAACAGGGAGAGCTTTGTGTCCAAAAGCACCCCCAGACTGCATACCTGTTCCTTCTGGGGAAGTATGACTCCATCCAGAACTGGCAGATCAAAATCATCTCCCAAGTTCCGACCCACACAATAAGTACCTCCGTCTTATCTGGATTCAGTCTCAGCTTGTTACCTCTCATCCAGCCCATCACTGCCTCCAGGCAGGCATTTAGGGAAGTTATGCCTTCTCCTAATAATGTTGACATGAAGAAATAGATTTGAGTGTCATCAGCATACTGATAACACCCTGCACCAAATCTCCTAATGATCTCTCCCAGCGGTTTCATGTAGATGTTAAACTAAGGGCAAATAAAATTATTTGTGGGAGCTGAAGATATACCCATATCCTGTATATTTTCAACAAGCAGTGTCAAACATTGTCAAAAAGGAATGTACTTTCTATAAAAGTACACTGAAAATGCTTCCATTGCAAACACACAGATCCTCCAGGGGACAAAAAGGATGAAAGAGTAATAGGGAAACCATCTTAGATCACATAGAAGTCTAGAAACTTGAACTAGGCTTCCTAAATGTGTACTATAGGTTAGTTTTACTTTCCCTAATAAACCTAAAATATATTTCAGATGTTTCTATATCTGTAGTGACTTCATTATTATCAAGTCAACCTTTTGGCTACTGGGGAAGCTCGTCATTGTCCTAAACTGTCCTTTGGGAACACCTTCATTCACATGCTCTTTAAGATCAGTGGTTAGCGGTTCAGGTTCAGTTCCCTAGCCCTTAGCAAGCTCAAACAATAGCCACCCAGAGAATGATCTTTTTGTGGTGGACCATCCACCATCATATATCTGCACAAACATTTAGATGACAAATTCATACAGTCCTGCTCAGCCTAGTTTTTAATGTATAGGTTTTTAATATGCAAGTTGTAACTACCAGATCCTCATTTTAGCCATTCTTAATTCTGCTCTCATTTTAGGAATAATGAGATTTATTTAGGATTTAAGGCATAAATGGACATTTATATAATTATGACAGTTATATTTCTCAGTTATTGTACACCATTAAAGACATTGGTATAGAAAGGTGATATAGAAAAATATAAAGGTGAATGAATGAATGAATTTATAAAGTTGGTGTTTTTAGCTAGGTGGCAATCCATCTTTATTACTGTGTGTTGAATAGCTTTAAGGTTACTAGAGCAAGTTATAAATCCTGTTCTAACAAACAGGATCATAACACTAAATTTTTGGCAGCATTCCCCCCCACCCCCCAGTTTTCTGCATAACTTGCCTGCCAAGTAAATAGCACCTTTTTAGTAAATCATCCCTCCTAAACTGTCATCTGAAACAGCTGCATATTACTGTTGACAACCTGAATCACCTTTGGATTAATACAGACTTCTAACATCTTTGAAGGCTTTGACAGCTGGCTCCATATCCCTGTTAAATGTAAGTACTTGTTTTTAAACTAAGTTATGAGAATGAGACAAAACCAGTGAAAATCCTGCCACTTTAGCTTAAAAGTGGAATGGATTAGGCTGCTTAATACTAGATTGGTGCTGAATATTCTCAAGGCTTGATCGATTCAGATAGAAAGCAGACATTTTAATGGGATAGAATTTTATCCTAGACAACTTTAGTCTCACAACTTAGGGTGTGTGAATATTGTAAAAACAAATTTCCCCTCTAAAAAGAAAGGAATAACCCCAACCTATGCCTCCTCCTGTTTGGATTCAGGACATACACTGATAACAGTTCAGTAAGCCAACACTCATGTTTTAATCATTAAAAGCTTTATATATTTGCCAAGCAATAATCAAATTTGCAAGACATTACACAAAATTCAACCAATCAAATTAAATTTCCTAACAGAATGAACCCCAAAGATATAAGTGAACAGCATGATACTGATTTGTTTCTGAACCAATTCGTTAAAAATGCAGCTGGATGGGTCAGTATGCAGAGGAAAGAATCCTGACCAACTTTTGGTCCCTCCTTTATATATGACACTTGCATATTCCTATCATCTCCACATTTCACTTGTCATTAACTTTTTATCTTCTTTGCCCAGAAGAGGGGTCTTTAAAGCATAATTGATGTAGCTCAAAAGTTTCTATAACTTATCTCTCTTCCTTATCCCACATGAGTCAGTTTGACAATGCTGATGAATATCCATCCCCATCCCAGGTGCAGCGGATTTGCCCCACCCCTCCCCAGATATGGGTCAGGAGAAAAGGCCAGCCTTCAATTTGATGGGAGGCCGCAAGGAGGCTTAGGCTTTGGTGCCACAGCCTTCCCACCCACCATGAGTGCAGTACAGCTCTGGTGGCCATCCTTTTGGGGGCCAGGCAGGAGTTTTGGAACTCCTCATGGATTGGCAAGTTCAGGGAGTCTTTTTTTTTTTTTTTTTTTTGCCTTCTTCACAATACTTCTCTTAGTTAGATAGGTCTCACTGGTCACAACTGACAGGAACAGCATGGTTCTCTTGACACTTAGAAGATACTTGGTGAGCACTGTTAGGTACTCATGGCAAATATAAGGAATCCCAGGCAAGCCCTAGAGCAGGCCTGCTCAACTTAGGCCCCCCAGCTGTTTTTGGACTACAACTCCCATAAGCCCCAGCCACAGAGGCCAATAGCCAGGGATTATGGGAGTTGTAGGCCAACATCTGCAGGAGGGCCGAAGTTGAGCAGGCCTGCCCTAGAGGCTTTGCAGCTCAGGGAGTCCTGCCTGGGGGCTTCTTAACTGGGAAGCCTCCAAGTCAATCAATCAATTAATCAATCATCTTTATTATGGTCATAGGCCAGCATAAAATACAAAAGGTGATCACACAGTGCAAAGTATAATGCATAATGATACGTTAAAGGGCCTAAGGAAGCATTAAAAAGCATTTAAACACATAAAAGGGCATAAAATAGCGTAGAAGTACAAAAGGCATAAAGGTGTAAAAGACATTAAAAAGGATTAAAAGGGATAAAAGTCACAAAAAGGCATAATTGCATAAAAGCCTAAGTGATAAATACAGGGAGACTATATAACTATATATAAAAAGCACAAATATATATAGCAAAAAAGTGGGAGGAGCATAAGTCTTTCAGATGGTGCACTATGTTGGATGAATGCATTGTAGCATGCAGGAACCAGCAGAAGGTCAGACTAGGGCTGCTTGGACCCACTGCTTACCAGCGTCAGATGGATTTTAGACTCTGCTGCACAGAACCTGGCAACACTGTATGGCTTAGAGTAAGAAAGCGACATAGAGACATAGATATGGCTTGAACATCCTGAGTACTTGCATAGCACTGGGTGGATAAATGAAGAGCGAATGTCTTTGTAATACAAACAGTGAAGTATGGCATGCTCAGTTGTTTCAGTCTGCCTGGAGCTGCAAGGGCATTGTCGCTCTGTGAGTGGGATCTTTCTGAAACAGCCTTCAAGCAGAGCTGAGGGGAGGGTGCGAAGGTGAATGTTAAGGTGAATGCCTTCCTATGTTTTGGGACTTCCAACTGAGTAAGATATGATGTCAGAGAGGGTAAATATTTAAGACCTTCACGGATGAGAAAATTCAGGATGCTGCTTAAATTGGTTTGGCGCTCTATGTCCAGTATTCGCTGTTTGATAGAAGCTTTGGCCTGATATTGAGGGTATTCTCACTATGACTGGAAAGCGGGCCTGCTTTCCAGTCATCGTGAGAACCAGTGGGCTCGCAGGCGAGCACGGTGGTTCCCTGGTGGCTAGCCTGCCAAAGTAGTCCTCCCTTTAGCCCTGGTTAGTGGAGCAAGCGCTCCGCTAACCCGAGCTTCCTGATGGTGATTTGCCACGGCGCAGCTCTGCGATGCAGCAAGACACGAGGAGACCCCTGGCCGGGAGGTGTCTCCAGGATGCCCCACGCACTCACGCAGGGCATCCTGGAACTTCCGGGGTACACGCAGCACCCGATCCCTGCAGCCCTCGCTGGCTCCATGACAGAGCTGGCGTTTGTGTGGGTGGCCAATCCGGCTGCCTGGGCTGCTGCCTTGATTGTCTGTGGGGAGAGCGGGCTAAGCCTGCTTTCCCCGCAGAACCCCCTCCAGCAGGTCTCACTGATCGTGAGACTCACCTCATTAAGTAGAATCAAGGGGGAAAGGCCCAAGGGTGCTATTTTTTGTCTCAATTGATCATTTCCATTTAGATTGGTAGTCGTCACATAACGTTAAGAGAGCAACACCAACTGGGCAAAAGGTTAACTTGAGTCAATAGCTGAGAATGGTCACGCATACCCTGGACTCCACTTTGATCAGACCTGTCTCCAAGTGCAGAGTGGCATTAGAGACACAACTTGGAACTTGGAGGACTGCCTGCAGGAATTCAGATTGCATGTATTCCAGTGGGGCAAAGCTGTGGAAGGGACCCAGTTGTGTGCCATAAAGAAGCTGGGTTAGTGGTTTGGCACTTTGAACCACATGTCTCCATGGGCTTTCCTAGAGCTGCCAGAGCCTCTGTCTTCATGGCTTGGGCCTGGCAATGTTTCCAGCCTGTACTTTGACCTCGCTTGATTGGCTGGGATGAGCGGCCCTTGGCCTTAGGTGCAGAACATCATCACTCTGAGCCTCAGTGCACTCACCCAATAAATTAAAGCAAGAGGTTCAGAAGAGATCTTGATGCTAGTGTGGACCCATGTTGCTAGTGGGGTGGAGCGCCAATCCCCATGCTTGCATTTGTGTTACAAATTCAATAAAGCTGTAGGCCTTTTCTTCTATTTCATGCCTCGAGTCTTTTTGGGTGTGGGGGTAATAATCCTTTTATCTCTTTCCAAACCTTAGTTTCAGTTTCAGCTGCATCCATCCTGCTCCTATGAAATGAAGTACTATTTCAAGATACTTGTGGTTTGCTGATTATTGTGATTCCTTATAACCTTTGTCTTAGGGGCCTAGAGTCCACTTGATCTTACTTTTGCCATAGCATATATACTCATTCTATTCTATTCCTAATATATCTTTTTTAATTTCCAGAGTTGTAGCCATGTTAGTCTACACAAATCCTGTGGCAGTTTAAAGGCCATATGTACTATATGCTTTTGTGATTTGATACCATAGTTTCTCGTACCTGTTGCTACTTAAATATGATTCTCCTGTCATTGCTGCTTTTTCCTCCTTTTGGGGCTTATTTGCTTGACTTGATTTCATTTGGCGCTTCATTTGACAATTTTGTTCTACGTCTTTTGACACAATGCCTTAATCTGCATTCCTGACTAATTAACTGTAAATATATATAATTTTAATAATCAGATATTCTTCTGTTTACCCCTGCCTCCATTTCCCTTTCCTTCCTGTTGTCTCCCTTTTGCCAGTATCTAAACTGTAGGCCTCTAGGAGCAGGGACTGGTCCTCACATTCTTTGTAAAGTGCCATGTACATGAATGCCATATAGATGATGGTGCTGATGGCTGACATTCTCATTAACCATGCAGAGGTACTGTGTGCAAAGTGCCTCCACTGTGTTTTTTAATGTGTGCATGTGGAATTTTTCCAATCTCCCCTTCTCTTCTAAGTGCTCTTTAACACCCATAAACATGTCCTTGAGAGCTACACATGTCTCCTCCATCAGAGTTGTTGCTGCCAGCTTCATTTGCTAGTTCTTGGGTGTCTTTAGGGAAGCTCCTGTAGAAATCATCAGAGCTATCAGCTAATTAAGATGAATGTTTTGCAGACACCCAAGGAGCAGGTCTACAAAGATGCAAATGACTGTAGAAATGCTGAGTGATACGAACTATAGAAGATGATCTTTTAAAGTAAAGATGTGACTAAATACTCCTGGACTGTATTTTGTAATGAAGGGGGTGGAGGTGGAGAAAAAGGCCCCTTTAAAGGCCAGAGATTGGGTGGCCAATCTACTTGCCTGGTCAGGGAAGAAGGAGCAAGCTGGAAGTGGGGAGGAGTGTCCTAAATGTAGGGCTTTATTTAAGGCAGGGGCTGCTGAAGATGAGATGATCAGCAGGGATGGGGTTTGTTGGTCTGGTAGACTCCCAGAGAGGAGCTCAGACCTTTGTTCCTGCTGATAGGCGAAGGAGTAGAGTGACTATACTTCCCTCCTCCCCCAACTCTGAGGCAATGCCCATTCCTATATTTTAGTGCGAGAGGTTGGGAAGGTTAATTAGAGAATTCCTCCTCCCTAAACATGGACAGTGATGAATTGATATATCATATAGAAGATAAGAAAACCACGAGACAAAGACGGGAGAGATTGAAGGAAGTTTATCAACGGCCAAGTCTCTCTCATGCAAAAGTTGTGCAACAAAAGATTCATAGGAGAAAAATTACAGGAGCAAATAGGCTCTTTCTTGGGAGTGTTGAAAGAATTAGAAGAGCAAAAGATTATCTGAACCAGCAAAAATTATTGGTTTAAGCAAAATACAGGTGAAACTCGGAAAATTAGAATATCGTGCAAAAGTCCATTAATTTCAGTAATGCAAATTAAAAGGTGAAACTGATATAGGAGACAGACGCATTACATGCAAAGCGAGATAAGTCAAGCCTTAATTTGTTATAATTGTGATGATCATGCCGTACAGCTCATGAAAACCCCAAATCCACAATCTCAGAAAATTAGAATATTACATGGAACCAAGAAGACAAGGATTGAAGAATAGAACAATATCGGGCCTCTGAAAAGTATACAGTGTACTGTGCTTGATTGGCCAGCAAACTCTCCTGACCTGACCCCATAGAGAATCTATGGGGCATTACCAAGAGAAGGATGAGAGACATGAGACCAAACAATGCAGAATTGCTGAAGGCCGCTAATGAAGCATCCTGGTCTTCCATAATATCTCATCAGTGCCACAGGCTGATAGCATCCATGCCACGCCGCATTGAGGCAGTAATTGCTGCAAAAGGGGCCCAAACCAAGTACTGAATACATATGCATGCTTATACTTTTCAGAGGTCTGATATTGTTCTATTCTTCAATCCTTGTCTTCTTGGTTCCATGTAATATTCTAATTTTCTGAGATTGTGGATTTGGGGTTTTCATGAGCTGTACGCCATGATCATCACAATTATAACAAATTAAGGCTTGACTTACCTCGCTTTGCATGTAATGCGTCTGTCTCCTATATCAGTTTCACTTTTTAATTTGCATTACTGAAATTAATGGACTTTTGCACGATATTCTAATTTTCCGAGTTTCACCTGTACATCCTGCCAAAAAAGGAGAATGTGACTATAGGTTTTGTACAAGAATGTTGGAACTTGATCTCAGAGAACAAACAAAAAGGGAAGAAGCAATCCAAAATTATGCTCATGAACTTATTTATTTATTTATTTATTTTTACATTTCTATACCACCTTTCGTTAAAAGAAAACCCCAAGGCGGTTTACAAAAATTAAAACATACAATAAAAGTAGTAAAAACATCAAGCAATTAAAACATCAAGCTAAAAACATATAAACAAGCATAAAAACACGACAACATAACAGATAAAAACACAGAGAAGCCGCAGTAAAAACGATCATGTAAAAGCCTAGGTAAAAAGCCAAGTCTTTAAAAGCTTTCTAAGAGCCGTGATGGAGTCTGAGGAACGAATGGCCACCGGGAGAGCATTCCAGAGTCTAGGGGCAGCAACAGAGAAGGCCCTGTCCCGAGTGCACAAAAGCCGGGCCTCCCTCATTGTCGGCACCCGGAGCAGGGCCCCCTCAGATGTCCTTGTCAAGCGAGCAGCAACCCTTGGGAGCAGGCGGTCCCTCAAATACCCCGGGCACAAACCGTTAAGGGCTTTAAAGGTCAAAACCAGCACCTTGAATTGGACCCGGAAACGAACCAGCAGCCAGTGCAGCTCTTTCAAAATGGGGGTGATATGTTCCCAACGGGCAGCTCCAGATAACACCCTTGCTGCCGCGTTTTGCACTAGCTGCAGTTTCCGGATATTCTTCAAGGGCAGCCCCATGTAGAGCGCGTTACAGTAATCCAGCCGCGACGTGACTAAGGCGTGGGTAACCGTGGCCAGATCTGCCTTCTCGAGAAAGGGACGCAGCTGGCGCACCAGCCGAAGCCATGCAAAGGCACCCCTGGCCACCGCCTCCACCTGAGCTTCCAAAAGCAGAGCCGGGTCCAGTAGTACCCCCAAGCTGCGTACTTGCTCCTTCAAGGGGAGTGCAACCCCATCCAGAACCAGTAAAATCTCTTCATCCCGATTGGCTCTCCTACTGACCAACAGTACCTCCGTCTTATCCGGATTCAATTTCAGTTTGTTAGCCCACATCCACCCCATCACGGCCTCCAGCCCCCGATTCAGGACATCCACCGCCTCCCTAGGATCAGATGACAAGGAGAGATAGAGCTGAGTGTCATCCGCATATTGCTGACAACTCAGTCCAAATCCCCGGATGACCTCTCCCAGCGGCTTCATGTAGATGTTAAAGAGCATGGGGGACAAGACAGATCCCTGCGGGACCCCACAGGCCAACGGCCATGGGGCCGAGCAGTAGTCCCCCAGCACCACCTTCTGGACCTTCCCCTCAAGAAAGGACCAGAACCACTGCAACGCAGTGCCTCCGATTCCCATACTCGAGAGGCGGCCCAGAAGGATACCATGGTCGATGGTATCGAACACCGCCGAGAGGTCCAGCAGAACCAACAGGGACGCACTCCCCCTGTCTAGTTCCCAGCGTAGGACATCCACTAGAGCGACTAAGGCAGTCTCAGTCCCATACCCGGGGCGGAAGCCAGATTGAAAAGGGTCCAGATAATCCGTATCATCCAAGACCCTCTGCAGCTGGGACGCCACCACACGCTCCATCACCTTGCCCAAAAAGGGAAGGTTAGACACAGGTCTATAGTTGTCCAGGTTGGAGGGATCAAGGGAGGGCTTTTTTAATAGTGGTCTTACCACCGCCTCCTTGAGGCACGATGGCATCCTGCTCTCCCTTAATGAAGCATTAACGATCACCTCCAACCATCTGCCCGTCCCCTCCCTGGCAGCTTTTATTAACCATGAAGGGCAAGGGTCAAGAGCGCACGAAGTTGCCCGCACACTGCCGAGGATCTTGTCCACATCCTCAGGCCGCACCAACTGAAAAGAATCCAACACAACGGGACCAGATGGTACCAAAGGCACGTCTGCCGGAACTGCCAAAACTGTGGAGTCCAGGTCAGCACGGATGCAAGCGACTTTATCTGCAAAGCGACAGGCAAACCGATCACAAAGAGCTGTAGATGACTCCTCCCCCATTGTCCGGGGGGATGTGTGGAGCAAGGTTTTCACCACACGAAACAGCTCCATTTGTCTGCACTGAGCAGACGCAATGGAGGTGGAGAAAAAGCATTTCTTCGCCGCCCCCTCCGCCACGGCATAGTCCCTAAAATGGGCTCTAGCCCGTGTTCGGTCGGATTCGTGACGACTCTTCCTCCAGCGTCGCTCCAGCCGTCGCCCGAGTTGCTTCATCGCCCTAAGCTCCGAGGAAAACCAAGGAGCCAAACAGGCTCCACCAAGCCGGAGAGGGCATTTAGGAGCAACCGTGTCAACAGCCCGGGCCATCTCTCCATTCCAGAGATCAACCAAGGCCTTGACAGGGTCACCAGCTCTGGACACTGGAAACTCCCCGAGGGCCGTCTGAAATCCGAGCGGATCCATAAGCCTCTGGGGGTGGACCATCTTAATCGGCGCACCACCCCTGCAGAGGGCAGATGGAGCAGTCAAACTAAACCCCACCAGGTGATGATCTGTCCATGACAAGGGAGTGGTCTCAAATTCCCCCACCTCTAGATCATTTATTTCCCCGTCGGCAAAAACCAGATCCAGAGTGTGTCCCGCCACGTGGGTAGGGCCCGATACCAATTGAGACAGGCCCATGGTTGCCATGGAGGCCATGAAATCCTGAGCCGCACCCACTAGGGGGGCCTCAGCGTGGACATTGAAATCCCCCAAAACAATAAGCCTGGGGGAACCCAAGGCCACCTCCGAGACCACCCCCGCCAGCTCAGGTAGGGAGACTGAAGTGCAGCGGGGTGGTCGGTACACCAGCAGAATCCCCAGCCTATCTCGGAGGCCCACCCTCAAGGACAAACACTCGAAATTCTGAGATTGCCTGACCGGGCACCTGGAAATGCGGAGAGTCTCACGAAAGATGACCGCAACGCCTCCTCCCCGACCCTCGAGGCGGGGCTGCTGCACGATCTGGAAACCTGGAGGACAAAGCTGAGAGAGACCAACCCCGCCCAGCGCATCCAACCAGGTCTCCGTCACACATACCAGGTCAGCACGCTCATCCACAATCAGATCGTGGATGAGAGATGTTTTTGCGTTAACTGACCTGGCATTCAGCAGCAGCACCCTAATCCTCGAAGGAGTGTTCTCAGAGCTCCCTAGGGTCAGAGGGTTGGGAGAAGGGCCAGAAAAAGGAACAGACCTCAATTGCCTGGACCGATTTCCCCATAATGGCCTGCCCAACTCCCACCGCCATACCTCCCTCTGCCCGCTACCCGTTATATTGCCGCCCCCACTCCAGACCCACTTTTTTGCTCTCCCAGACACATCTCCCCAGACTAACCCACCACGGCCACTTGGCTTAATAAAAACCAGAACCAGGCTGATGTAAACTCCTGCTAGCTTCTCGATTAAGGGAAGATGGATCTTCAGGCAGAGGAGAGAGATCTTCTGGGCCCCCAGGCAGCTCGCCCCACGGCTGAAAGCCACAAGGACGAGAGCCCTTGGGCCAGCCTGCCCTATATAATGGCAGAAGCCCCAGCTCAGCAGCAGCCCAGGAGATGTAACACACCTGGAGAAGAGGTGGGGCAGAAGCAAAAAACAGTCAGTGCCCCACCTAAGCTGTTCCCCTCTTCCTTCTTCTTCTTCTACTAATGGTAGGCAATGTTTTGTGCATGAAAGTACTTCATATTTAAAGAGTACATGTCCTAACAGAAAAACAATTTCCAAGAGAGGTAAAAAGATAAGGATACATTTCAAAAAGGGTTTTTTTTTTAAATAAACAGACTTCTGCTGTAAAAATGAAAGTAAAGGGAAGAAAGTTGTGAATAACAGACAGAAAGGTTTGTACTGTATGAGAAATTATTTGCAGAATTAATACAAGCCAGAGTAAAAACAAGATATTTGTAGACAGTAGCGCAACTTCACATTTCTTTAACCATCTACAGGATTTCTCAGACATTAAAGTGAACTATATAGTTGAAATATTCTTGGCAAATGGTCAGTCAATTTCTGAAGAAGGAAAAGGCACAGCTCTTATAAAATGTTATGTTGGAGCAGGAGAAATAAGTGAAGTAAATACTGCAGATGTCTGTTATGTGCCATGTTTGCAGAATAGTCTACTGAGTATGAAAACAGCTACAAAAAGGGAATGCAGAATTATTTTGAGAAACAAATATTGTTTTGTGTTTAAAGAAGGAGAGTTATTACTTAGAGCTATGTTAAAAGATGAAGAGTTCTATGAAGTTGATTGTAAAAGAGATTGGCAGATGTAGCAAGTAGGGATGTGCGAACCGGTTCGATGGTTCGAATTTGAACCAGACTGGGCTCTTTTCAAGCCCTCCTGGTCCGAATTCAAACCGAATCCGGACTGGTTTGATCCGAACCAGTTTGAACCAGTTCAGATGTGCCATAGGGCTCTATAGGGTCTGTATTCATTGAATTGTGTGTCCTCCATTTGTGGCTCCTTTTTTTCAACTTTTGCTCCTGGCCACAATTTTGTGAGGCTATTTTTCAGGCATTGCATTGGCTGGGCTATTGATCCTTTGATTGGCCAGAATGAGTCTTGCACTCTGGTAGGCTGTTGGCTGTGCCACTGTTTGAGAGCTGGCACCCTGTTGGCCAGTGGGGGGGGGGGGAGAGTGCAAAGGTGGGGGCTCCTAAAGGAGGGAGTTTCAAACCTATTTAAGCCAAGCCTCTTCCCTGGAAAATTCTCTTTGGCTGCATTTGTGGGATTATCATCTCTGGACCTTGCTGTGCGCTGGTGTCTGTCTGTGAGTCCCTTGACTGTGTCTGTCCTCCTGCTCTTTCTTTTGTCCATTCTCTCTGCCCTGTGTCTGTCTCTCTGTTACTTACTTTGTTCTTTCCCCATACTCTTGTTGTTCTGTTGTCCTCCTCATCCATTTATCCTTCCATTCCTCCTTTATCATTTGGCCACTCAGGGCCCTAGGCTTTGGCCCTTCCCCCCCACCCCCACCCCATCCATCTGCATTGGTTTCATTTAGTGCTGTTTTATTTGTGCTTTGTTTTTGTTCCTTGTTCAGCTTTTTAAAAAAATGTTGTTCTTGCCTCTTGCCTCTAGTCTCTCCCTGTCTCTGCTGCCATCCCATCTCCTTGATCCATCCCATCCCTCCCAGGCCAGGACAGGCCAGTCCCTGGCTCGCGGCCTAGGCCCTGCAGCCCGGCCTGGACTCCCTGCCCTGTGACCCTCAACCTCCTCCTCCTGTGTGCCACACATCTGCCCCTCTGCAACCCCCTCCCTCTCTGTTTTTTCTTCTGCTGCCTGTGCCTGGGTTTTAGTTCATTGATTTGATTATATATGGTTTGGATTGATTCCTGATTATTGCTTCTTCTTGTTGCTGCTGCTGTTAATTTATATATTTATTGCTGTGATTTAATTATTGATTTGTGTGCCCCTTCTGGACTGGGCCTGCTCCTGCTGCCCCCATCCTCCTGCCCTCCCCCTCTCCTCCAGATTACCCACCCCACTCAACCACCACTCACCCTGTGCTGCTGCTGCCTGCCCGAGCTTGGTTTTCTTTAGGATTTTGGGTTGCTGCTGTTAACTTTTTTAAATCTTTGGTTTGCTTTTGATTGATCCCTCAGCTTTTGGAAGAGTTCTTGGTGTGTTCTGTTGTTGTTTGTGTTGTCCCTCCCATTGATTTTTGAACCTTGCTTGTTTTTCTTTTGCTTTGCAGTGCTCATCAGTTTTCTTGGTTTTTTTCTGGTTGTTGCTTTCCTGCTTGCTTGTGCCCCTTGGGGCCTTATCCCCACCCCATATCACTCCTGCTCCTGCTGACCCCCCCCTTCCTCCCAACACCTCCCCACTGCATCACTACCCCCCACTCACCCCCTCTCTGCCCTCTTGGGCCTGCTGCCCCTTCCTCCCAACACACTCCCCTCCCCTTTACAGTAATATCCCCAACCCCCCTCTCTGTTCTCTTGGGCCTGCTGCCCGCTGCCTCCCAACACACTCCCCTCCCCTTTACAGTATTACCCCCAACCCCCCTCTGCTCTCAGCTCTTGGGCCTGCTGCTGCTGTCCCCCTGAATCCCCCCTCCCTGCTACATCACACCGCCACCCACCCCCCTCTGTGCTGCTCTGTCTCTCTGCCTCTGTCTCTCTGCCTCTGTCTCTCTCTCTGCCTCTCTGTTTCTTTTATTCTCTCTCTCGTCTGAGTCTCCACTTCTTCGCTCTCTCTGACTTTGCTCTCTCTCTTTCTCTGCTTCTCTCTCTCTCCTTCTTTCATTCATCCCTTCTTCCTACAGCTGCAGCCACACAGTACCACCGACCTCACCTGGTCCCTGCCATCGGTTTTTGGTTTTTTAAAGTATTTTATTTTATTTGTCCCTGCTTGGGTGGGTGAGTTGAGTCACACAAATAGTGTTGGCTCCTCATTTCTGCCCCTTCAACCATCCTTGACCCACCCCGGCTGCCTGTGCCCCGCAGCCACCCTGTCTGTGTCCCAGTCCAGGGGTGGCTGGTTGGCGTGTCTGTGACCAGCAGTGTGCAGCAGGAGAAGGACTGGAAGAAGAGGGGTGAGTGTGGTTGTGCATGTGTGTGCACCTTTTGTTGTTCCCTTCCCCTAGTTGGCAGTTTTAAATCGGTACACCTGTATTTTGAAATGCATTTGGGTGTGGGGAGGGACACTTTGTGATGTACTGTTGTGTTGATGAAAAAATTGTTGTTGTTGCTCTTCTTGCAGGTTGTTTCTTGTTTTCACAGGTTCCCCACCCCACCCCCCAGGTCATTGTTGTTATGATATATGATGTTTGTTTTATGTGTTTTGCTTGCTTGCTTTGGGTGGAGTGGGTGGGTTTTGTTAAAGTGCTGTTTTAAAATAGGCAAGATTGCTTGGTATGGTACCGCAGTAATTACTTAAAATCCCCCCCCCAACCCAATCCACACACTGTTCACTAAAGAAGCATTTCATTTGATTTTCAGGTTCCACCCCAAGCTTTGACTGCGTCCCTAACAGGTAGGTGCTGTGCCCTCCCCCCATCTTCCATTTCCCCCATACTAAAAAGACTTGCCCCCCCCCCCACTACTTCACCTAGTAACTGCCCGTGCCACCCACCCACCCAGGGGTCCACCCTTTTTCCAAATTTAAACACCCATCATCAATTGGCTTCACCTGATCCCAAGTTCAAAAGGTTCCCCTCCCCCTCACCTTAATTGGCTTTTTCCCCCACAGCAAAAAGTCTTCCCTTCCCCCCAATTGGCTTTCCCCCATCAAATTTCCATCAAATAAATTTTTTGCCCCTTTCCGGCCTTCCTCATACAGTCTCCCACCTTTAGAAAAACTTTACCATGTCTGACCAACACGAGCGGCGTGTTGTGGCCAGGCCTCACAGAAGGTTGGCAGGCAGAGATGGGAGAGGATGGGGGCGGGCTGTGACTGCGGCAGCTGTGGTGCAGAGAGGAGGGAGAGGATGTGGGAGCCTGAGGATACCCCAGTCCTCCCCATTGCACAATTCTTTGCCCCAGCTGAGGGGTTTGTCTGCAGGCTAGATACCCCCCCAGCCTGCTGCCGGCAATCGCAGAGGCAGAGGCACTAGGGCTGTGGCGGGTCCCTGGGTAGCGCCAGGTGCTGCTGGGGCGCAGCCAGTGGTGGTGGAGGAGACTCCTGTTGCGAGAGAGGAGGCAGAGGGTAGTGAGGATATTACGGCTGGCAGCCATTCAGCCAGGTCATCCCTCCCTCTTGGGGCCTTTCCTCCTATAGTTTTGCCACTCAGTGGGGCCCCCTCATGAAGCCCACCACTCTAGCTCAGAGTCCAAGGAAGGGTCTGCCAAGGTGGTGGGGAGAGGCTTGCCTCTCCTCTGCCAGTGGAGCTGGGCCCTTCCTCTCACACGGAGAGTGGAAGGGGTGGGTTGGGTGACAGCAGTAGGCAGGCAGCGGTGGCCGCCCCCCCCCCCCGCCCAAGACTGCAGCCACTCAGCAAAAAGAGGCCTAAGACATCACCCAGGGCACGGGAGGCCAAGGGCAGCAGTGTCTGGGGGCATTTTGAGATCCCTGAAAATGCCCCAAACCATGCCCTCTGTGTCCACTGCAGGGTGCAGGTCAGCCATGGCAAGGATCCAAGGCACCTGGGTACGACACCCATGTGGAGGCACATGGTGCGTCACCACCCAGGTCTCCTTGGCCAGGCTGGCAGTGCTAGTGCACCTTCTGCACCTGCCACTAGGGCGGACAAGGGCAGTGTGCCTGCGCCAGCCAAAAAGCAGGCTACACTGCCAGTCCAGCGGTGGACACAGGTGTCGGGCAGCAAGCGTACTGTTTGTGTGGACCATCATCACCTCACCCGCCTCATAGGGGACATGGTTTCCACCGATGACCAGCCGTTTCAGGTGGTTGAGAACTCCGGCTTCCGCCGGATACTCCAGTACCATGCGCCTGACTACATCATCCCCTCAAGGAACACGTTCAGCCGGAATGTGGTCCCTTCCCTGTACCGCCAGTGCAGGGAGCTCATGTCGGCTGGGCTGCATGTGCCTTCGGCTGGCACCAGAGTGCATTTCACAACTGACCTCTGGACCAGTGTCAGTGGGATGCATGCTGCTTTCCTGGCCCTCACTGCTCACTGGTGGGGCCCGGAGAGTGAGGGGACCTCTTTGGGCAATGCTTCCGGGTTTGGCGCAGCTCCCGCTGCACTATGGCACAGGTGGGCCATTCTCCACGTGGAGATGATGGACACGAGGCACACCATGGAGGAGGTGGCGGCCGTACCTGACTGCCAGATAGAGGAGTGGATTGGTGGGTGTCCACAGCTCTCCAGTGGATTCATTGTCACTGACAATGGATCCAACGTTACCGCCGCTGTCGAGACTGTCATGGGCTGTGGGAACATATGGTGTATGGCACACACGCTCCATCTGACTGTCAGGGACGCCCTCGGCCTTAAGGAGCTGAAGTTTGCCCAGGCTGAGGCCAGCCCCCAACCAAAGTGCTGTTGCTGCCATGGCCATGCTTGTTGAGAAGGCTCGCAAGCTGGCTGCCCACTTCCACCATAGCGAGAAGTCCAGGAGACTGCTTTGCGAGAAGCAGGATGACCTTGGGCTTCCTCGCCATCTCATCCCTACGGATGTGGAGATGGAACTCCACCTTCCTCCTGTTCCAGCACCTTTTGGAGCAGGAGAGAGCCCTTGGTGCCCTGGCGAGGGACGGGTCCTTGGCCGTCTGCGACCTTTCACATGCACTGTGGAAGCAGATGTCCAAGGCGGTGTCGGCACTCGAGCCCTTCCAGATTGCCACGAAGGGCTTGTGTGGTGACACCACTCCCTTGAGCCAAGCGCTGCCCACAGCTCTGGGTCTGGAGAAGCTGATGGGTGAACTCCAGGCTTCTCTGACCATGCCAGGGGGTTGTGTTCTGGCTGGGAGGCTGAAGTCTGGGGTGGCCAAGCAGCTCATTAGTGAGTTGGGAAGCAGGGAGGAGTATGTCCTTGCTTGTCTCTGAAACCCAGCCATCAAGGGCAATGTCGTTAGTGCCAGCGACTTGCCCATGTGGAGGGACCTCCTGGTCCAGAAGGTGAAGGAGGAGGAGGTCGCTAGGACCAGGAGTGACCAAGAGGGTGGTAGTGGTGCGGGTTCACCCCCGCTGCCTGACCCGCACCCAGCAGCAGCAGTGTAGTGGGCGGCCAGCCAGCGTCAGTTTCCCCTTCCACTTCCTCTTCCCAGTCCAGCAGTGTGGCATCCCAGGCAGCACCAACGCAGCAGCCACTTGCTCCCACTTGCTCCCACCGTGAAATCCGCCCAGTGGTTTCAGTGGGTGTGCCTTGGCACCTTGCCTGGTGTGCGGGAGGCTCGACCTGTCAGGCCCTCCAGTGCTGAGCAATGCTTTGCCCAGTACATGGATGAGCCAGTGGAGGAAGACAGCTCATTGGACTGCACACAGTTCTGGGCGATCCGCTGCCAAGTCTGGCCGGACCTGGCAGTGGCTGCTGTGCCCCTCCTCTCCTTCCCCCCAACCAGTGTCCAGAGCGAACGGGTGTTCTCATGTGCTAGGGACATGGTGATACCCTCTCGCTCCTGCTTGGACTCTGGTCTGGTGGAGCAGTTGGTCTTTCTCAAGATCAACCTTCCTCTGCTGGGCTACCCCGAGCTGGAGGTTGAGCTGGGTGAGTGATTACCGTGGTTGCCCCATGGTTGGTCACCTGCCTGGCTCATCCTCTGTGCTCATCCCTACCCTCCTCCCTTCTGCCTCTAGCTGAACTGACATGACAGATGCTGAGCCGTGCCAGCCAGTCACAGCGTGCAGTGCCCACACTACAACTAGTGCTGGAACTGGCCAAATGTTTATACAACGCCCACCTAAAAAGAAACCTGATGCTGACCACCACAAGCTCTTATCTCCACCTGTCAGCATTTGGGGACCTGGTGTAGGCACGACGCACACACCTAAAGTAGCACAGCCCTAATAATACTAGACCATCAGTGGCAGCGGTGGGTACACATTCTGTAAAGATGTAAATAAAGATGTAAATAATTTTTAAAAAATGTTATGTTAATCAACCCCCTCAAAATATTGAAAATCATACTGGTAAACAAAAGAAGTAATAGAGGACTCGAAAAAGGATTGATTTTTCAAAAATATGTTACCAAGGACACCATGTGTGGGGTTGGTTTTCATGAAAAATGTGTTTAATGTCTTTTTAATGGTTGCTGAATGAATTCTTATGTTGTTGATTATGGTTACTGTTGATGTGTTGACTGATGGCAAAAAACCCAAATCATAATAATAGAAATAAACCTGTCAACACAACATATTGATGATTGATTTGATTGTCTGGGTTATTTGGGGGGAGGGGAGGGAATTGGGTCTGTGTGTCTTTGCTTGTGCTTGTCTGGAGAGAAAGGTGTGTGTGTGTGTGTGTGTGTGTGTGTGTGTGTGTTTGTTTCTGTTGTGTCTGTCTGGGTGGATGGATGTTAGCACTGTCTGTGTGTCTGGATGCTTGCTAGTGTGCACTAGTGTCTGTCTGTCTGTGTCCACATGTGTTTTTTTCCTCCCCCCTCCAACCCTCCCGTCCCCCCCATATCCCTCCCCTCATCCCTCCCCTCATCCCTCCATCCATCCTCTTCATCACCACCCTTCCATCCTCCCTTCCACAACCTCCTGCCCCTGGTCTGGCAAGCTGATGAGAACTGGTCTCCCACCGAAGCACACACATCACGTGTGTGCAGCATATATGTGGCATATGACCAACTCTGAGCCGGACCCTCCTCCCCCTTCAATCCCCTCTGGAACACACCTCTCCCCCTCCCCCTCCCTCCCTCCTCCTAGCTAGCACACACACACACACACACACACACACACACACACACCTGGCCAAGCAAGCACAAACATGCATGCACTCACACTGTTGTCACCACCTGCCTTGGGCCTCTGTGTCCTAGAGCAAAAATGTGGTGGATCAGAGCCATTTCTTTCTCCAAGCAAGGCAAAAGGCATGCACTGCACACATGAAGAGATGAAGACACTGTGGACAAGAGAGAACTACTACTAGTAGAGAACTACTGAACCAGCAGGTGAGTGTTGCCGTTGCCAATGATCAATGCTCTGCTAACTATCATCACACTCAGCTCAGCTGCACTGCACTATGTAGACACACTGGTGGTTCTTAATGTTAACTTTCTATCTGTGTAAGAATTGCCTCCTGCCCGTAATTATGCCCTCCCCTTGCAGTTGCGTCGTCACACAGGTTGGCTACTACAGCCATGCGCCGCCATCTAGTTAGGTCTTGTTGGCTTGTGTGGGCAGCAGCTGCTGCTGGCTGTGTGCTATGCTCATGATGTGGTGTGTGATGTTGGAGGTGTAGCACTAGTAGTAGTAGTAGTAGTTGCTAGTAGTCTGTGCTTGGTTTGGTTTGGATTGGTCCTTTGGCCTGCCTGGACCCCTTCTTGGCCTTTTAATTTCAGATCGGATGTAACATATGTGTGTGCAGCTATTGTGCATCCATGATGAAGGAGGGGGACAGCAGAGCAGAGCAGGTCAGCTTCTGTCTGTGTGGTGGCCTCAGTGGTTTCTTTGGGCAGCACATCATCCATCCTGCAGGAGCAGCAGAGCAGGTCTGCTGCTTCTTCTCTCTGTGTGTGCTGTGCTACTGGCAGGCAGCAGCAGTGGCCTTTTTTAGATCAGTGTCATTGTCAACACTAGTTGGTGGTCTGTGTCATCTAGTTGCTTGGGTAGGTAAGGTGGACTGGCCTGGGTGATGTTACGTGTTATGGCGCCCAGATAGGGGCAAAAAAGCTGGGGTGGCAATTGATGGGTGCCCCTAGTATTGATGGTGAATTTTTGAGGGGGGGAATTCCCATTGGATATAATGAGGATTTGGGGCAGCCCCCTGAACCCACCTCTTTGGGGTGGCAGCACCCCCAAAGTCGGTCTGGGGCCATGGCAAAAATGGCCTCAGTCCCTCCCAAGCATCCCCGGATTGATAGGAGTGATGGTGTTTTTTAAGGATTTTCTAAGGCATTAAAGAAATATCTCTCATAGGTATTGCTGGCTTAACCTTTCACCCACTGACACACATTCCATTCTTTCCAATCAGATATTATTTAATGCCTTAGAAAATCCTAATTAAAAAAACCCCATCACTCCTATCAATCCGGGGATGCCTGGAAGGGACTGAGGCCATTTTTTCCATGGCCTCAGACCCACTTTGTGGGTTGTTCAGAGCTGCCAAAAAATCCTCATTATATCCAAAGGGAAATTCCCCCCCAATTCACCATTAATACTAGGAGCAACCAATTGCCTTGGGAATTTTGGGGTGGGGGACACCCATGAGTGCCTAACACCCACCCCAGCTTTTTGCCCCTAAGTGCTCCGCATAGGGAGTTATGGGCAAAAATGGAAAATATTTTAAAAATTCATATAAAATCATAGGAAGGTCCAATCGCTTTGAGGTTTGGGTGGTAGTTGGCACCCGTGTGCCTACCACCCTACCTACGTTTTGAGGTTCAAACCAGTTTGAACCAGTTCAAAACCAGTTTGAATTCAAACCGAACCAGGGGGAGATTTGATTCGAACCAAAATCAAACCACCACCCACTGGTTCGAACTTGGTTCGAATTCTAACTGAACTGGGCAAACCGGTTCTATGCACATCCCTGCTGATTAGTGTAGAATAATGTGGAACTAACACTTCTTCTGACTTGGGAACTATGGTTTTATTAATGCAACATAAAATTGCATTAGACATTTTTGCAGCTTCTTCACACTGCTGACTCATGTTCAGCTTGTGATCAGTTTCAATCCTGAGATGCTCTTTACATGCGCTACTGCCAAACCAGGTATCCCTGCATCCCATACCTGTGCACTTAATTATTTTCCTCTAAGTTCATAACTTTGCATTTATCATCATCATCATCATCATCATCATCATCATTCTTTATTACAGTCATAGACCAGCATAAGAATACATGTTAGAGAATGCGAGTAAATAAAAGTGGAAATGGAAGGCAGTTACATATGTGATAATGCATATTAACATTAAAAGAACTAAGAGTATTTAGAATGTGTGAAGGTGTTAAAAATGTGAATGCAAAAAGAACTCAAAGTACTAAAATAGTAAAAATATAAATGCATATAATAATAATAATACTATTACTATTTTTAAAGACATTTAAAGGGGACATAAAATAGTAGAGTTAGAAAAACAAAATATAATAGAACTAAACAAGTCTGAGTAAAAATTATATTGAACGGTAAGACCAATAAAAGAAATAAAAGGAGAGGCGTGAACAATTACAGGATCAAATCAGGGCTAAAAAGGCCCATCCACTGGTGGATGCCGATCGCAGCTACACAGTATCTGGCAACGCTATAAATTATTGTAGGCTTAAGGTCAGAGAATAGCAGGGAACTCTAGAACTATCTTGGATGTCCCAGAAACTTGCTTAATAGTGGAAGAATGAGAGAGGCATGAATGTCTTTATAGAACGAGCAGTATAGGAGGACATGCTCAGTAGTTTCAATCTGCCCTGAGCCACAGGGGCATAGACGGTTTGCAAATGGAATCCTTCTATAGCGGCCTTCTAGCACTGCTGAGGGGAGGCCATGGCAGCGGGCCAAGATGAATGCCCTTCTGTGGTTTGGGACCTCCAATTGATTGAGATATGCTGCAGGAGAAGCAGAATATCTAAGCCTGTTATTGATATACAATTTTGGGACACTGCTGAGATCAGTTTGGCGCTCAATGTCTGTAATGTGCTGCTTGATGGTTGCTTTTGCCTGATCATAGCCCGTGCTGAGCAGGGTCAGGGAGGAGAGGCCCAGCATAGCCATTTTGGCCTCAGTTGTCTGTATCCAACTAGAATGGTAGTTGTCGTGTTGGGTTAAAGGGGCAAGGTCAATTGGGCGAGAGGATAATCTGAGCCAATAACAGAGAGTGGTCACCCAAACCCTGCCCTCAATCTTGATCAGGCCTGTCTCCAGTCACAGAGTGGCACTGGAGACACATCTCAGAACATGGAGCACCGCCCTCAGGAATTTAGATTGTACCTGTTCCAGAGTTGCAATGTTGGGAAAGGGGCCCAACTGAGCACCATAGAGGAGTTGAGCTAGTGGCTTGGCTTTGAACAGTTGCTGCGGGTAGATAATGGCCTTCTCTTGTCCTTAGGTATTGAAGAATAGCAGAGGAGCTTCTCTGAACATTTAAAGCACGTGCTCTCCATGGGCTTTTCTAGAGCCGCCAGAGTGGAAAACTACTCCCAAGTACCTAAAATGGGCAACTTGCTCAATCTTATGGCCTTCAATCCTCCAAGAGTAGAACTTGGGGCTCCTGGCAAAGGCCATAATTTTAGTTTTGTGATAGTTAATTTCAAGGTGATCCTCCTTACAGTGCAGCAACAAGGCCCTCAGTGCTCTTCTAAAGCCAATGGGGGTCCTTGAGAGGATGGCTGCATCATCCGCATATAACAATATGGCAATGTGTCTCCCCGCAAGTTATGGAGGGTGAAAGTCAGGATTGTTAAGCCGGCCCACCATAGAATTAATGTAGAAGTTAAATAGAAGTTGGGCCAAGATACATCCTTGTTTGATGCCCTTCTGAGTTAGAACAGCCCTTGTGAGCGGCCTTGTGGACTACATCTCACCTTGAGTGAGGTGTCTATATGCAGGGTGCAGAGAAGATATAGCAGATGCCAGTCAATGGAGGAGGCCTCCAACTTCTCCCATAGTTTAACACATGAAATAGAATCGAATGCTGCCTTGAGATCAATGAAGGCAGCATAAAGGGAGGTCATCCTGCAGGAGGAACATAGGAACATAGGAAACTGCCATATACTGAGTCAGACCATTGGCCTATCTAGCTCAGTATTGTCTTCACAGACTGGCAGCGGCTTCTCCAAGGTTGCAGGCAGGAATCTCTCTCAGCCCTATCTTGGAGATGCCAGGGAGGGAACCTGAAACCTTCTGCTCTTCCCAGAGAGGCTGCATCCCCTGAGGGGAATCTCTTACAGTGCTCACACATCAAGTCTCCCTTTCATATGCAATCAGGGTGGACCCTGCTTAGCTATGGGGACAAGTCATGCTTGCTACCACAAGACCAGCTTTCCTCTCCTTTAGGAAGAATATTTCTTTATGAGGTGCTGTAGGACTAGGCACTGATCGATGGTGAAGCACCCTTCCCCAAAGCCTGCTTGTTCCTTAGCAAGGAGATTTTCCTGTTCCAGCCAATCTCTAAGTTTCCCATATAGGTATCTCGCATAGAGTTTGCTGATGATATTGAGCAAACTAATGGGTCTGTAATTGGTGGGATCATACTTCTTGCCCTTTTTAAATATGGGGACAATGACTGCTACTCCCCAGTCCTTGGGGATTTGGCCATTCATATCTATATAGGTAAAAAGTGATGCCAGGATGGGAGCCCACCAGTCCAGATTGTTTTAAACAGCCTCCAGAGAAATGAGATCCTCTCCTGGAGCCTTTCCTGGTCTTAGCTGCACAACTAGACTGTGGATCTCTGAATTTGACACCGGAGCCCATGCTGGGGCATCCTCAATGGCACAGGAGGGGCTTCTGCAGACTATGGCAGGGTCTTTGTATAAATCTTGAAAGTATTTCTCCCAGATCTCTGGATGGATATGACAGTCCAAGTGATTTGGACCATATGTGGGAGAGTTCTTTGTTAGATGCCAGAATATAGCAGAGTCTTTGGATCTAGCGGCCTGAATGAATCTCATCCAGGCCTCTTTCATGGCCTTTAAAAAAAAAATGAGCCAGAAGATGTTTATACTGCCTTTTCTGCTGGAGGAGATTCTGTGCAGCCCACAATCCAGAGCCAGATTTGTAGACTCGATAGGTATGGGCAAGGGCTTTTTTGGCGATGACACAGTCCTTATCAAACCACTGCTTGGAGGCCAGTTGATGCTGTGCATGAGGCTCACAGTTCTTATGAGAGAGGAGCTGCTGTAATTCCTGGACTAGGGCCTTATAGGACTCCAGAGGCATATAGATGGGGTCGCTGTTAAGTAAGGAGGACTGGATACACTGCATGTGGTCAGAGGCAAGTAGCTCTCTCGACGCGTGATCCAGTTGTGGTGTCCATTTGCACGGCAATATGCTCCATACATCAGGGAAACAGGAGAATTATAGTGATTCTACATGTGGGACTGATAGATGAAAGGTTTCACAAGTAGTGAAATGGAAAGGTGATCGCTGTCAAATTTGGGGACAACCTCAAATCTCTCCACTAAAGGAAGCAGATTCCCTGAGGTAATAAAGTAGTCAATCAGGCTCATTCTGGAGCTGGCAAGATAGGTTAATTTGGCGGGATGGTCATTTTCAAGCGAGCCATTCAGAATGGAGAGATTAAGTCTGGTGGTCATTTGACTCAAAGAAAGACCTGCATAATTTGACCTCTGATTCTTAGAACGACAAGTGAGAGGGAGCCCGTCAGTCTTGGGGCTGGATGGATATGCCCTCTGTTGTGTATAAAGTGTGATCGCCAGGACCCAACCTGGTGTTTAAGTCACCACCCATCACCACATATATATTAGGAGTGGAGTGAAGGAGATCTGCTACGTAATTTTCAAGTTCAGTCCACATGGTTCTAACCTGTAACTTCCTACACTGGGGAGGGAGATAGATATTTATTATCAGCAATTTGCATCAGCTCAATTGGACCAGAACTGCCATCGCATATTGCTTGAGCGAGGGAAGTAGTTTCGAAGATGCACATAGAGAAGTAGCAACAAGCACACCCAGGCCACCCTTGTATCTGCCACGGCCAGCCCCAGGTACAGCTCCAACTGTATAAGAGAGGAAACTATTAAGTAGTAAATCATCGGTTGCCCATGATTCCTGAATCAAAATAATATCATGGCAGGAAAGATAGTCTCCGAAGGAGGGGTCTGAAACAGAGGCAAATCAACCTGCCACATTCCAAGATAAAAATCCAGTTTTATGCTGGTCTACGGGATGTCATTGGGTAGCAAGTGGAGCACTTTCAAGTTCTTGAGCACCCCCTGTTGCTTCCAACTGGCTGTCCTGGGTCCAGTCCATTCAGGATGATAGGAGGGTCCAGTGTGCTCCCAAACTCTGGTGGGATATCTTGGGTATGTGGGTCAGCATCGTCCAAGAAGGTTCCTGGTCCTGGATCCTGTGTGATAGTGTCTTCTGGGGCTTCCAAGATGGTCTGGGATCTCATGTCAGGAAGGACAGCAGTGGGGACCTGGATAGTTGATCCTTGAAGGTTGTCCAGCACGCCCATAGTCTTCAATTGGTCATCACTGGACAAGGGCATGTCAGATCCCAGCTCTTGTGCTTCAGGTGATGCATCCCTTAAGTGAGCAGGGGGTGATATGAAGGTTCTGTAGGTGGTGGAATTGCTAAGGAGCTTTGTCCCTCTTTCTCATTGGTTGCCAAGATGTTTGTAGGAATTGGGATTTTCAACCCCAAGACCAACTCCTCTGTTTCAGAAGAGGTCATAGCAAGGATCTGGGAGTTTCATGACATAGGCAGTCTGTCTGGAGTGAGGAGGGCAGTGACACTATCAAAGTGTGGGTCTGTGAAAAGCAACACTCCTGGGCGTATGTTAGTTGTTGCTGGGTCCTCTGCCCTGAATATGCTAGGACAGTTATTAGAGACAGGAAGATCGTTCTTGGTCATAATCACTTTCCAGGTCCATTTCAGACTCTGTACCAGTTGCAAAATATTCAACATTCACTTTTAGGAGTCTTTTAGGGGTGATTTAGGGGGTGATTTTATTTGTACTTCCATTGATAACTCCTGGTTGGTTTCAGGGTCTGAGACTGAGTGGCCAGGCCTATGTCTTTTTGGACTCAGTCTCTTTAGGAGCACATTAATTTTGCTCTTTAATTGTTGCAAATAATCTTGTCTGCAGGGTTGGAAGTCGGCCAGCTCTGTAGAGAGGGTTGGCTGTGTCTTATCTTGGGTTAAAAAAAATTGTTTCGGTTATGTGTCCTTGAGTGTACATTCTGAGCCTCAGTTAGTGTGGAGCTGCCATGGTTCAGAGGGGGCAGTTTATTATTCATGTAAGATTCAGGAATTTTGCTGCTGATGTTTATAGAGCATTAGTGATCTGGAACTGAGATCCCAGAACACATTGCGCATTGATGTTGAATTGTCTCAAGCGCTAGCCTGAGCGAAGGAACTGAGTTGGCATCCTTGCTGTCTTGAACATTAAGAAAAGCCTTTTGAAGTCCAGCTGGGTTGGCCAAAAATGAAACTGCTCCATCTCGGAAGGGAAGATTTGTTGATTTAAGAGTTCAGAGAGGGAGGTGAGTATCTTTTTTTTTTTGTTAGCCCATAAATGTGAATCCTTTCTGGGAATTTAGAAAAGGATATGATGGGTTTGCAAGGTTCTTTGCAATTTTTCCTTGCTTAATCCATCTGCCTCTGGATAAGCCCAAAGCAGTATGGTGGACGACAAGGAGGCTGATGTCAGCTGAGTTGTTAACCCCTTGTTGGGTCCTAGCTGAGAATTGGGCAAAAGCCAGTGTTAGAGCCTCTATTTGTACCCCAATTTGGTTCAAACACCCTGGAATTAAAAGTAGACTTTCTGCAGAGATAAGACAAGCATCGCTAAACTGCTGGGTAACAAGGTCAGACAGGAAGTGAGGTGCTTTCCCAACTGTAGAGCTTCAGCCTCCATGGCTTGGGGAGATTCCCTCCTCATCCCTCCAATGAGACAATTTTAAGGTGGATTGTTTGCTATGTGTCTCCCAGTGAGTCTGCCTGTCAGTGGGGGTGGGGGCTTCCAAGGTCAGGGCTGTTCTTGGTATTCACAGCATTGGTCTTCCAGCACTGCCTCAGTGGGCAGGGGGAGGAAGTTTTCAATCCTTAGCTGTTTCTTCTTCCTTGATCTCCCCACCCCTCCTTTCTGAGGGGGGCTCTTACTGCTGGGACTCTTCTGTAGTCTTTCTGTAGTTGACCCCAGAATGGGGTCAACCCCTTGAGTGCCATGCTTGGGGAGGGGGAATGCCCAAGTACAGGCATGAGCTTGATGGTTAGGTTGTTAGCCCATCACCATCGTGCCCTGCCTCTCCATAACTTTGCATTTGTCTCTGCTGAATTTTATTTTGTTATTTTCAGTCCAGCTTTCTATCCTATCAAGGACTTTACACTGGTCTTCTAAGGTGTTAACTATCCCATTAATCAGGGGATTGGACTAGTTATCCCTAGTGATTTTGTAATAAAAATATTGAAGAGTACCAGACCTAGAACAGACCCCCGCAGCACAGTACTAAAAGAAACACGCTACCATTTGATGCCATTGATGGACATTCTTTCAATGTGGTTTTTGAACCAATGAATTCATCTGACAATAGTATTATCTCACTCCTATGACTCTTTTGCTAATCAAATATATGGGAAACTTGTTTTGCTGAAATCAAGTATTTATCAAATGTCTATCTATCTATCTATCTATCTATCTATCTATCTTTTATTTATTTGCCAAATTTCTATACCACCCCAAACTTACATTTCTGGGCAGTTTACAATAAAAACATAATTGTAACAAAATTTAAACATTAAAACAATTTAAAACTTAAAACAGTAAATCTAATTCCACTAGGCCACTAATTCAATTTTTTTAAAAGGTTTAGAATATTTTCTTTTGTTGTGTAGCTCTTATATTTTATTTGTATCATAGCTGCATTAGTTTTTTTAATGTATCTGTTTTAAAGGATCACCATAGCTTTTTACTTGTGCTATTAAATGAATTTAATTAATTGTGCAATTAAGAATGACAGGTGGATTGAACTTTATGCCTGCAGCAAAGCCTTTCCACATGGATTCCAACTGCTGATGAGCTTCTGTATGTCTGCCATGGAACTCTTGCACTTTGCAGACTATTCTTGAGCAATATGATGAATAAATATACGTAACTAAAATATTCTTGAAAATATTCTAGAAGAGGGATTCTCAATGTTCGCAGATGTTATTGGACTTCAAGTCCCATAATCCCCAACCAAAGGCCGCTGGGACTGGTGATTATGGGAGTTGAAGTCCAACAACATCTGGGGACCCAACGTTGAGAATCCCTGTTCTAGAACACATGCTTAGATCATGCAGCTGCCAGCCAGGCATTTTTAATTTCATTATCACCTCATGTAAAGTGTCCCCTAGAATGCAAACATCTACCATTTTACCTTACTTTGTGGAGTAATATCAAGAGTGATAAGTAAGTTGTGTTTCAGCATCTTCCTATTTCGCTGCTACCCCAATGCATATCAAAAATGGAAATAATGGAAGCAATAAACCAAAGTAAAGTTAACAAAGCCCCAGGGCCCGATGGTCTGTCTGCTTTTTATTACAAATCTTTTAAAGATCAACTATTACAGTCTTTGCAATGAACGATGAATGATATTCTGCAAAAAGGGAATATGCTGGAGTCTTGGAAATATGCCAACATTGCAGTAATTCCAAAACCGGATCAAGATTTAACGCAAGTCAAGAATTACAGGCCAATTTCACTGTTAAATAATGATTATAAACTTTTTGCTGCCATTTTGGCTAGGAGAATGAAGGTTGTACTAGGAGCTTTTATTCATGAAGATCAAGCAGGGTTTTTTGGGTTTTTTGCCAAAAAGGCAACTAAGAGACAATGTGAGAACAGTCTAGAATGTATTGGAGTACTATGAAAAACATAGTGATAAACAGATAGCTATGATCTTTTTGACTGCTGAGAAAGCATTTGACAATGTCTCCTAGCAATTTATGTGGAAATTATTGGATGCCATGGGAGTTGGTAATAATTTTATTAGGGCCATTAAGACAATATATTCGGAGCAATATGCCAAAATTATTATAAACAGGGAACTATCAAATAATTGTAAAATACAAAAAGGAACTAGACAAGGTTGTCCGCATTCCCCATTACTTTTTATATTCGTTCTGGAAGTGCTTTGTAGAAACATCAGAGAAGATGACCAAATGCAAAGCCCGAAAGTAGGCAAACAGGAGTATGAACTCAGAGCCTTTGCGGATGATGTGGTATTTTTTCTAGAAAATCCATTAGGAAAGGTTGGAAGGCTCTTGGAAAAAATAGAACAATTTGGCCAATTGGCCGGGTTTTATATAAATAAGAGTAAAACAAAGGTGTTGACAAAAAATATAGACCAGAAATCCAATGACACACTTTATGAAATAAGTGAATTGAAAGTGGAAAAGAAAATTAAATATTTGGGTGTCTGGTTGACAAATAAAAACTCTTTGTTGTTTTCAAATAATTATACTAAAATATAGAATACAGTAAAAATTGATTTGCAAAGATGGACTAGAATGAATTTATCTTTAATGAGAAGAATTTCAGCTGTGAAGATGAATGTCTTACCTAAAATGTTGTTTCTTTTTCAGACTATTCCTATAATCAATATGACCAAGAATTAAATTTAAAAACTTAACAGATGCTAAAGAAAGAGGAGGTCTTACCCTGCCTGATTTAAGGCTGTATTTTGATTCTGTTTGTTTGGTGTGGTTAAAGGAATGGATGCCATTAAGAAATCCCAGAATACTTGATTTGGAAGGATTTGATAGAAGGTTTGGCTGGCACCAGTGGCGTAGCTATAATTGGTCGAATGGGTTCAAAGCACCCGAGCCGTGCCCAATCAGGAGCCACCATTCACAGCCCTGACACACACCCCGCATCTGATGTCAGATGCGGGGGCGGTAGTTTAGCTTCCGAGCGGGGGCCGCACGGCCCCTTCGAGAGCTAAACAAAGGCAGGGAAGAGTTGGGAGCTAAGACTGGTGCTGCGTTCGCAACACAGCCCAGAAGTGCTGTCGGTGGTGGCTGTGGCCACAGGGGTCATTGGGGTCATTGGCGGATTCCTCCCAACCCCTGCTAGCCTTCCCCAGAGTAGGCAGGGCTGTTGGAAGTAGGGTTTGTGCCTTCTTCAGCCCGGTTCAGGACTCTGCAAATGTGTGGAGGCCATTTTAGTGACCTCCGCACATATGCAAGGGCCATTTGCATGACCATGCAAACATGGTCACCAGATCCCCCTTCACCAGTAGAGCTCCAAGCTGGTTTGAGCCAGCTCACTTCAAAATCGAACCAGGTCCAGTTTGACTGGGCCCAAAACCACGCCAGATTGGTTTGAATCTGGTTTGGATTTGAGCCAAACTGGCAAAACTGGTTTTCTGCATATCCCTACCTCAAACCATCTTTTTTGCTTAAGTCCCCTAGATTCATTCCTGTTTGTTAATGATCTTAAAATACAGTGCCCAGAACTGGACCCTTGGCTCACATTCAGGCTACACTGCATGTACTGATTAACATTCAGCATGTTCAACCAGGAGGAATGATTTTTACCCATCCTCTTTTCCTTCTGCCATCCTCCTTGCTGCTCAAAAATATGTTGCTGAAGGTCCTGCAGTGCTCACGGGCATATTTTTAGGAGGCACAAAGAGCTGTAGCAGGAAAGAGGGTGGGCAAAACTCTTCATTCCCCAGTTGTACATATGAATTGTTATTTGGCATGCACAACGTTAGTTTGGATGTTCGCCAGCATTTGAAGTGAGGTAACCTCACAGAATGCAGTGTGATTATTACTTCTGATTATATGGACCCTATCCAGCCACTTATTCTGGCACATCTGGCGGAGGGGTTGCTTGCCCCACCTCATTTGCATTTACAAAGCAAAGGGGGCTCCTTATTGTCTGTCAGGCCAAGGGGGTGGGATATGAAAGCCGTTGTGGTTTGAGTATTCCTAGCTTGGTTTTCGGAATGGTGAAAGTAACTCTTGCCTTCCCACCCTTAGGGCCATAGTGTGGGTTTTAACTGGTCGTCCTTTTGCAGGCTGTGTAAGAATTGTCTTGTCCTCTATTGAATTGGTTAGAGATGGAGATCTTGTTTGCCTACCTCACACTATTCCCCATAAGTAGTTAGGTTTTTCTCTGGACAGAATGGCAAGTACAGTGTGGTATGGGAAATATTAGTGTAGGGTTTGGTGAGCATCTTGAGTGCAATGCCCCTGTTCGTTTAGCACAAGATTGCATTAGCTTTTTTAGCAACTGCATCACACTGATGGCTCATGTTCAACTTGCAGTCAACTAAGACACATAGATCTAGGCACTTTGTCACATGTACTGCTGCCAAGCCAGGTTAACACCCCGCCCCCCATGTGTGTGCATTTGATTTTTCTTACTAAATGCGGAATTTAAAATCTAACTCTGTTAACTCTGTTAATAAATTTAATTAAGAGTACCCTTCATGTCTCTAGTTTAAAATGGTTTTAGCAGTGCTGTTCATCTATATTAGTGCTTGTGTTGCCTACTAAACTTGCATTACCTCACACACAAACAGTCTGCTCATTTTGATTCAGCACATGCCTAGTGATCAGTCACTAGGATCTGCTAACTGGGCAAAGAGGCACCTTTTAACGTGGTGATTCTCTTTATTTAGCAGGGGGAGAGTAACTGGCCCTATCCACCCCCAGCACAGTACCTCCAGTGACTGTTGCTGGTGTCTATCTTGTGTTTCTTTTTAGATTGTGAGCCCTTTGGGGACAGGGATCCATCTTATTTATTTATTATTTCTCTGTGTAAACCGCCCTGAGCCATTTTTGGAAGGGTGGTATATTAATCCAATAAATAATTAATAATAATAATAATAATAATAAACAAGTGTGAGTGTGTGGGGCATCCTGGATAGATCCCTAGGGTTTGTTTCAGCCTCCTGGCGGGGGTCTCCTCGTGTGTTGCTGCAATGTGGAGCTGTGCTGCAGCAATACACGATCAAATAGACGGGGTTAGCAGAGTGCTCACTCCGCTAACCTTGGCTAAGGGGAGGAGGGATTAAGAGGGTTTGCTGCTGGGAGCCGCGCAGCTCCCATGGCAGCAGACAATCAGCAAAAAGTGGGCTAGGCTCCCTTAGCCCGCTTTTTGCTGATAGTGAGAATCTCCTCACATAACCTGAGAGTATCAGCAACTTCTTTTAGAACTCCAGGATGCAATGCTTCAGTCTTCAAAGACTTAAACTCATTTAAGGTAGATAGATGTTTCCTCACCACTTAATCCCTACACGTCTTGAACTGCCATCCTGACCCCTCACCATTCATGCTTCTTTTGTGAGGAAGTACCCTTAAGGGAGAACACTGTTCCCTTAAGGAAGTACAGAGAGATGGCATAGGAGTTGAGTAGTTCTGCCTTCTCTTTGTTACCTGTTGACATTTCACTATCTTTACTGAGCAGCAGGCCTTTCATTTCATTTCTCTTATTCTTACTCTGAACATATGCGAAAAAGTCTTTTATCCCTTACCAGTCTCAGTTTATTCTGAGCTTTAGCTTTCCTGAGACTGCCATGAGAACTTAAAACGTAAGACCAAAAGCCTATCTAGTCCAGCATTCTGTTTCCCACAGTGTTCCGCCAGATGCCTCCGAGAAGCCCACAAGTAGGAGACGAAGGCATGCTCCCTCCCACTCAACCATTGCTCCTCTTAAACTGGTATTCAGAGGCATACATATTTACAGTGCATAATTAATCTATGGAATTCTCTGCCTCAAGATGTAGAAATTGCTACATCTTACGCTTAAATGGCTTTAACTGAAGCTTAGAGAAATTCATGAAAAATTCATTTGATTTCCATTAGCTGAAGTTTCTGAACTAGTTTCAAGAACAGACTTGCATAGAGCACCATACAGTAGTCAAGACATTGTTATTAGCCATGCTTGCTAGTTTTGAGGTACTTCAGTGTATTTTGAGGTGCTTCAGTCTACCTCTAAACCTTAGCCTTTCAGCCATTTCCTGTCCTCAGTCTGTTTGAAAGAGAAACGCTGGCTTTATTCCACTCTGGCAAGCCTTTTCCCTAAAAGGTACTTTTTAGGTTCATTTTCAAAGGACCACAGTGAGCCAGAGGAAATGCCTTGGAATGTGCAAATCATTTTGTCAACCGATTTGACTCAAATCTGATCGATTTGAATGATACAATCTCAAAACAAATCTGCCCAGTCACACCTGGCCAAATTTGAGTTCATATCGAACCTTCCCAGATTAAATTCAAATTCGTTTCCTTTATTCATTCCCCAGATTTTCAGCTTTCATTTCTTTAAAAAAGCTAAGCTCTAGCCATTGTAGAAGTGGAGTTATGGAGCAGAACATGCAGTCACTATTCTGCTCAACTGCTGGAATCAAAAAATCCTAAAACCAAAACCTGAGCACACAACTGGCTTGTGGGTTGGCACCCAATGTGCCCTATCCCCCAACCCACTTTGAACCACCCACAGCTACTCACAGGGAGTAATGGGGCCACTTCATAACCCCATTATTCCCTATGGTGAAGATAAAGGAGCAGTCTTGACCCTGCCTGAGTGCATTTTCATTGCCACTAAATTCTACAATTGACCCTAAAAAACTGGCACTAGGGATTACGGGTATCATGCTTAAGCCTTGTCACAGTCACCATTTACATCTTGAGATTCTTCTTTACAAGAAGACAATTGCTCATAATTCCTTCTCCTATTGGAGGTTAGCTATCATTAAGGCTACTTGATCTTTTGACACTGCATCTCTAAATGGTACGCAGTTCTTCTACCATACCTGTCTCTAACCTTGGTGCAACCCATGGGGAGTAATAGGGCTGCTTCAAATCCTCATTATTCCCCATGGCAGAAATATACACCCATGGCACCCATGGAGCCCTGCCAGCCACCCCACTTTGGGGTCTCCTGGACCTTTAAAAGTGGGTTGAATCTATTCAAATCCAAATTGAATCCAACTCAAATTGAATCTGATTAGGTTCAAGTTTGCAGATCCAAGTTGGAATCAAATCTGGCTGGTTCGATTCAACCTCAAATCAAATTGCAACAATTGATTCATGTACATCTCTTTCATGCACCTATCTTAGAGCATAGACAAAGAGGGATGCAGAGCAGACCCAATTTAGAGTTGAAAAGATACAAAAGGAAAATAAATTCCAGCCCTCTTCCTTCTATGTACTTTGATAAGCTCAAGAGCAAGCAAAACATTCCACCTTATTTCCTCCCTGTTGTTATCAGAACCAGCAGGCATATGCCAGTATGTGTGATGTGCCCTACTTTCTCTCGATTCAGGTGATTGCCCAAGGTGAACACTCTTTTGTGAAACTTTGTTTGTCTAAAGGAGCATACAGGGAAGCCACATGATATAACCTAATCAATAACCAACATTCACACCTTATCCGGAGCAGGAACTCCAGATAAGTCATCAGGAATTCCTGAAGGAGACCATCTACTAGTCTCCTCTAGCCTTCATTCAGTGCCTTATTTTGCCTATAAAAACCCCTCTTAAACATGGCATCTCCCTTTCCCCCCCTGTAACTGCCATCAGACCTTCACATCCCGCCAAGGCTTTTTCCATTCTGCCTTGTGCCTGTCTGACTTCTGCCTCCTGCAATTGTCATGCTTGCCATCAGACACTACTAGAAGAGTGCACAAAGCCAGAGAACCTGGTTCAGCTCAAACTGAACTGGACTCAAGCTGAACTGGTTCCAGTCCAGCTCTGTGCATACTCAAACTGAGCCCCATATGGGGGTGGGTGGGTTTGAAACTCTGATGGTAAAGGGGAATCCAGTAAGGATTTCCCTTTACCAGCATAGGGGAAGAGGGGACCAAGGGCTAAGTTAAAGGGAGTTACGGCAGGAGGGGAATGCTTTTTTTACTTTAAAGTTGCTGGCCCCTCCCCACCCAAGCAGGATCAGGCAGGCGCAGTTCAGGCCTCTTTGCAAGTGTGGAGTTAAAAAAAATGGCCTCCACACATGCACAGAGGCTAATTGCATGGTCATGCGAATGGCCTCTGCATATGTGTGGAGGCCATTTTTTTTACCTTCACACATGCATAGAGCCCCCAAATGGGCCCAAAATGGCCCTGACTGCTCCAGCAGGAGTGGCGTGGGGGAGTACCCACCACCACCCCAGAGGCTGCTGTAGCTGCCACGATGGGAACTTAAAGGTAAAAAAGCACTCCCCACCCTCCCCAACTCCCTTTAACTAAGTGTCCCCCATCCCCCTCTTCACTGGTAAAGGGGTATCCTTACCGGATTCCCCTTTACCCGTGATTGGTCTGGTTCAAGCTCAATCCAAACCCCTTGAGCCAGCTCAAAGTCAAGCCAGCTCGCACATCCCTACACTGTAACCCACACTCCAGTGTGCTTGATTCATGCTTGAGCTCCCTGGAGAGATGGCAGGGGTGTAACTACCATTAGGCAAGGGGAGACAGTCATCTTGGGGCCCCACTGCCTCAAGGGGCCCCCCAAAGGCACGTCACATGACTCCCCCACCTGCCTGCGTTGCACCCCCTATGAATTATGTTGAGTCTCTTGGAGATCGGCAGTAGCAGTGAGTAAAAAAATACCAGATTCAATGTGAACTAGATATTCACCGTATTTGTGATGGGGATGTGAGTGTGAGTGCACTATATATTGTGAAGTGTGTTTGTGTGTGTATATCAGCGAGGGGCCCATTTTAAAATCTTGTCTCTTGGCCCACTCCAACCTTGCTACGCCCCTGAGAGATGGAATTTCCCAGCTAGGTTCAGATAGTTATGACAAATGCTTTCCCTCTTTCTCTCATCCTCAAGTCTCCATCCTTTTCCCAGTACTGCAACTTGGTAAACGTGCTTAACCAACCACATTTTCATTTCCTGTAACCCCATTATCCCTCAATAAAAAACTCTTTGCTTTTGAAGTCAAGTCTTTATTTTCTTTCTTCCATTCCAGTGCATCCATGCTGCTGCCACAATCCCACAGAGAGTATTTTATTGCTGTTGATTGGTCTGCACCCATTTGATGCTAATTTCCCCCTTTGAACAAAGTATAGCCATGGACCATGATAGCTGATGCATGTCCACAAGCAGACATCTTAACAACATATGCTTACAAATGTATTTATGTATGCTGAATAGTTTCCTCAGTCATGGGGGGGGGCAGGATCCTCTCATTAGTATGGCTTTTGACTCTTCAGTCAGATGCTGTTCGTGTGAACTTGGAGAGTGGTTAAGGATAGGGATGTGCACGAAGTGTTTTGTACACATCCAGGGCAGTGGAGAGCAGGCACATTAAAGGGAGGTAAGCAGATCTTACCTGCCCCTCTGTTACACCTTTACACCTGGTCAGAACTGACAACTCAAGTTGGCATCCGCATATACTCAAATGCTATTTCCTGCTGGGAAAAGGGAACTTCCTGTTTCTAAGCAAATGCAGCTAGGAAAACTGAGAGCCTGGCTGCTTAATACAAACAGTGCCACTCTGGCGTGATGGGGGACAGCAAAGGTGTAACAGAGGGGCAGTTAAGATCTGCCTTCCTCCCTTTAAAGTGCCTGCTCATCCCCAGTCAAAACAATTTGGCTGGGGCAGCTTGAAGCATTTCAGCACCTGGAAACAGAGGTGCCAAAATGCTTCAAGCACATCCCTAGTTAAAGGATGTATTGGTATAAGGTTTGATGGCACACTCTCATTGGTGCTATAGTTGAGTACAGTATACATGGAGGCGAGTCTCATGATCAGTGAGACCCGCCTTAAGGGGGTTTGCAGGGAGAGCGGGCTCAGCCCGCTCTCCCCACAGATGATCACAATTGCAGCCTTGGGTGGCCAGATCAGCCGCCCACATGACTGCCGACTCTGTTATGGAGCTGGTGAGTGCTGCGGGGCATGCAGAAGCATGCACAAATGCACGGGGCATGCTGGAGAGACCCCTGAGCCCATGAGGCTGGGGGTCTCATCATGTGTTGCCGCAGTGTGGAGCTGCACTGCGGCAATACATGATCAAAAAGATGAGGTTGACGGAGTGCTTAGTTAAGGGGAGGGGTACTTTGGGAGGTTTGCTGCCGGGAACCATGTGGCTCCCATTGCAGCACACTATTGGCCAAAATCAGGCTAGGCTCCCTTAGCCTGATTTCGGCCAATCGTAAGAATAGCCTCATGGTTTTATTACTTCTGAATAGAGCTTAGTCTCTGTGATTGTTGAGAAATGGCTTTTGCATATTACAGATTCATTACAAATATTCCTGGTGCCATATTGAAAAAGATATATATATATATATATACACACATACACACACACACACACACACACACACATATATACACACACACACACACAAAATTATTCTACATAAACTTAAATCCCCATCCTTTGATTCAATTGGCCTTTACCTGGTTGCATGATGGTAGAAAGTAATGAGTTCTTTCAGACTTGCAAATAAACTTCCTTTCAGTTAGTAATGCTGATAAGATGTAGACATAAGAAACTGGAAATAGGAATAGGTGAATGCAGTAACTGTGTAAACTCCACTGGAAATAGACCTCCATTATTAATAAGCTGCACCACATGTTTATTTTTAGATTGGTTTATATTTTTAAAGCAAAACTATTCCTGTGTGGATAATTCCTTGAAAACTACATGCAAGCATCAAGGAAAGATGTTTAAATACAATCGTATTTCAAAAGCTGAATTACTAGCTTTGTAAGAAAATTGTTTGCAATGATCCACTGTTTCCGCAATATAATTGTTTGGTCAATACTTTTATACAAAGAAAAATGTACAGTCCCTTTAGTATTGTGTATAGGAGCCTGATGCAATTGAAAATACAGACTGGTGATTTACTCTGTTAAAGTGAGATATAATTTATGAAATCCATCAAGAATAAAACTACAACCTCAGTCTTTGTAAAATAATACTTGAGTACATTCCCTTTTACCCACACTGTGCCAATGTAAATACTAAGGAAAAAGTATAGCAGAGGACTGAGTTGGTGCACTAGCAGGAATTGCCCTCCACCACTATGGGGTGATTGTAAGGGGAGAAGTATGTTCTTACTGCCACCTTACCATGGTTGCTAGTAATGCATGCTTTCCCCATGGCATAGATCATCCCACAATGGTGGCGTGCTTTTTCTGCCATCAGTCAAAACAAGACATACAGAAAGAAATATATGCTTTAATCATGAGCCCATTAATGTCTTGCATCATTGCAACATGTTGTAATATGGATGTTGTATTGTGCCCAATACTGGCTTGTCTCCAGTATCATATGTGTCCAGGGAAACTGACTCTGTAATAGCCAGCTTACAAAACTGGTTATTACAAAAAGTTTGTAATAATTTTTTACCACGTGGGGTGGGAACTGCTAAACAATATAGTGGTCACAACATATTGAGAAGCTATGTTGTTAAAGCCCCATTGGAATTCAGGAAAACTTCCCAGTGGATTGTATGGGGCAGCATGCAAGTGGCAACTGGATTTAGGAACCTGTGTCCATTAGGGATGTGCAAAGAACCTAGTTTCCCCATTTGGCTCAGGTTCGATTGAGCCGGGGCCATTTCTGGTCTGGGCATCGAGCCCAGTTGAGCTGGCTCATGATCTGGCTGGAGGGGTATATTTGTAAAGGGGAATCCGGCGAGGAGTCCCCTTCATAAATAAAGGGATTTCCTTTAAGTAAATGGGAGGGGGAGAGAAAAGGTAGTTTTTACCTTAAAATAAGGCGGGAACGGTGGAGGTGGCCATAGCAGTGGCCATGGCTGGGACGATGGCAGCGGAGACTCCTCAACCCACCCACCCACCCCACCCCCGCCAGCCTCCTAAATGACAGGCCAGGCAGGCTGTGGCCTGATTTGATTCTTCATGCATGAGTGGAAGTCACTTGAATGGCCTCTGCACATGCACAGAGGCCTAAATTGGTCTGCAACCTGCCTGCCCAGTAATTTGGGAGGCCAGAAGTGGGGGTTGGACCCTACCCCTGCCTCTACCATCCCCACCATCACTACTGCCTTACTTCTAAGGTAAAGACTACCTTTTCTCACACCCCAGCACATTTACTTTAAGGAAAGCTCTTCACTTGTAAAGGGGAATCCTTGCCAGAGAATACCCCTCCAGCTGGTTCTTGAGAGCCCATGAGCTGGTTCTTTGAGCCAGGCTCAGCTCAACTCGAACTTGAACTGGCTTCACTCTTAATGGGGTTGGTCCAGCTCGATTGCGAGTCTTCAAACTGAGTCAGCTTGCACACTCCTAGTGTCCATCCCATGGAAGCTGGCAGGGAGGAAGCGAAGATAGGGCACTGAACCTCTGAACTGTCTCCTAAGTTCTTGGTGGATGGTGGGGAGCTAAGGCTTCAACAAAAAAAGCTGTCTGTGGAGCTCAATGAGGAAGAAGGAGAGATTTAGCTAAAGGCTCTACATCAGGCCTGCACAACATAAGGCCCGGGGACCAGATTTGGCTTGCAGGGACTATTTTACTGGCCCCCAGGTATCCTGCAGCAACACAGGAGCTGGAAACTGCTTTATAGAGCCATCCTGTGCATGCTTTCTCAGAAATATGCTCCATGGTGTACCCAGTGAGGCTTACTTCCATGTAAGCATGCCTGGCATTGCAGCCTGAAAGCAACAACAATGTAGGGAGAGGAGAGGATTTGACATTTATTTGGGGCTGGCATGCACTCTAGGGGCCCCACTGATTGAGCAGGGACAGGACCTATTCTCTGGCCACTATCCCCGGTTGAAACTATGGGTCCATTGACAAGGGGAATAGATCCACAAGTAACTAATAATATTTTAAATTTTAATGTAATAATGTGCTAAAAATTTGACCTCTGCCCCTGCACACCATGGATGGTTCTGGCCTACCAGGGCATTTGAGTTGTGCAGGCCTTCTCTACATGCTGTGAAGCAGGCAGAGTCAAGCAATGTCTTCTCAACCCCAAGGAAACTATCTTTCTGTGTTGTCTTTAGTAAAGCAGTATGAAATCCTCATAGATTCCTACATTGTAGTAAGCTACATTCCTCACAGGCCTATAGTAAAAGAGCAGCTAATAACTGGTTTGATCTGCATTGCAGGGCATTACGTAGGGGTGTGCAATTCGGGTTTTTGGGTGATTCGGCTCGGACCCGAGCCGAATCACCCCCGTTCTGTTTTGTGCCCGAATCTGGGTCACCCGAATCACCCTTGATTCGGTTCGGATTCAGATTTAATCTGAATCCGAATCTGAATCGATTCGGGGGGTAAAAAGGGGCCCAGGGGCAAAATTTTGGGGTGGGGTGGTAGGGCCCAATAGGTAGAGTCTACCACCCCAATTTCAGGGGGATTGGGCAAAGTCCTGATTTTTTGTGAATTTTTAAAGTTTTAGTGACTTTGGGGCAGTTCGGGGCATAGCATGGGATTTGTGCAAAAGGAGTGGGGTGGGGTGGTAGTGCCTAATGGGTGCAGGCTACCACCCCAATTTCAGGGGGATTGGGCAAAGGGCTGATTTTTGGTAAATTTCTGAAATTTTCATGTCTTTGGGGCAGATTGGGGCATATTGGGGCAGAAAGTGGGGCCTGGGGCAGAATAGTGGGGTGGGGTGGTAGTTCCTAATGGTTGCAGGCTACCACCCCAATTTCAGGGGGTTTGGACAAAGGGGTGATTTTTTGAGAATTTTTGAAGTTTTAGTGACTTTGGGGCAGTTTGGGGGCAGAAAGTGGATCTGCCCCAAAAGAGTGGGGTGGGGTGGTAGTGCCTAATGGGTGGAGGCTACCACACCAATTTCAGGGGGATTGGGCAGAGGGCTGATTTTTTGAGAATTTTTGAAGTTTGGGTGTCTTTGGGGCAGATTGGGGGCAGAAAGTGGATCTGCCCCAAAGGAGTGGGGTGGGCTGCTAGATAGTGCCTAATGGCTGGAGGCTACCACCCATCCCCAATTTAAGAGTGATTGGGCAGAGGGGGGAATTTTGGTGAATTTATTTTTATGAGGTTTGTCTTCATAAGGTGAAGTGTGCTAAATTGATTACTTCCTCATATTATTCATAGTAAAGGAAAGTGTGAAAAAGTGAAAGTGGGGTCATGAGAGTTGTTTAATTGAAAAAAATCTCATTTGCTATGATAGAATGAGAATTCACACCTCAGAAAAAACTTCTGAGGTGTAAATTCTCATTCTAACATAGCAAATGAGATTTTTTTCAATTAAACAACTCTCATGACCCCACTTTCACTTTTTCAAACTTTCCTTTACTATGAATAATATGAGGAAGTAATCAATTTAGCACACTTCACCTTATGAAGACAAACCTCATAAAAATAAATTCACCAAAATTCACCCCCTGCCCAATCACTCTTAAATTGGGGATGGGTGGTAGCCTCCACCCATTAGGCACTATCTAGCAGCCCACCCCACTCCTTTGGGGCAGATCCACTTTCTGCCCCCAATCTGCCCCAAAGACACCCAAACTTCAAAAATTCTCAAAAAATCAGCCCTCTGCCCAATCCCCCTGAAATTGGTGTGGTAGCCTCCACCCATTAGGCACTACCACTCCACCCCACTCTTTTGGGGCAGATCCACTTTCTGCCCCCAAACTGCCCCAAAGTCACCAAAACTTCAAAAATTCTCAAAAAACCACCCCTTTGTCCAAACCCCCTGAAATTGGGGTGGTAGCCTGCACCCATTAGGCACTACCACCCCAACCCACTATTCTGCCCCAGGCCCCACTTTCTGCCCCAATATGCCCCAATCTGCCCCAAAGACATGAAAATTTCAGAAATTTACCAAAAATCAGCCCTTTGCCCAATCCCCCTGAAACTGGGGTGGTAGCCTGCACCCATTAGGCACTACCACCCCACCCCACTCCTTTTGCCCAAATCCCATGCTATGCCCCCGAACTGCCCCAAAGTCACTAAAACTTTAAAAAATCACCAAAAATCAACCATGAACCGAATCACCTGAATTTTTTGTGCCCGAAATTTGGGTGATTCGGCTCGTGCCCGAAAAAATTCGGGGGACATCGGGGGTGATTCGGTTTGCCCCCAAATCACCCAAAATTGTTCATTTCGGGCACAGATCGTTCTGTGCCCGAAATTTTTTGCACATCCCGAGCATTACGTAAACAACTGCTGAGTATCTATAGAGAATATAGATTGGGTACAGAACAAACAGTCCCACCAATCTACTATCAGATTAAAAAGGCATACAAAAGTAGTCTTAAATATGCTAAACAACAAGCATTGCGAAATGTCTGGAACAAGCTTAATATGGCTACTACTAATAAAGATAGCCACACTTTTTGGAGATTGGTCTCAGCAACCGGCCGGGTTAATATGCCTTGTAGAATTCCGGCTAAATCGTGGGAATCTCACTTTTTTGCTGTCTATAATGATGCCCAGCCTAGCCAGATCTTTGTTCCCCCTCTGATTGGGGAGTTGCCCCATTGGCCTCCTGTTACTCCCACTGAAATAATGGATTTAATAGGTCACCTTAAAAATGGAAAAGCTCCTGGTCCTGATCTTCTTCTTCCTGAACTATTAAAAGCCAATATAGATTGGTGGGCTTTAGTTCTAGCAAATTTATTTACATCTATTAATAGTTCAGGTGTTGTTCCAGAGCAATGGAAAACAGCAATAGTTGTTCCCATATTCAAAAATGGTTCCCATTCAGATCCATCCAATTATCGACCTATTAGTTTGTTGTCAATGGTTGGCAAATTATATGCTTTGTATCTTTTGGATAAACTTGAGGCATAGATTTCAGAAAATCAAATTCTCGGGATTGAACAAGCAGGCTTTAGAGCAGGCCGCTCTACTCTCGATCACTGTATGATCCTGCACCATCTAGCAAAGAAATACTCTAGCGGCCCCAAACGCAAATTTTTTGTTGCCTTTATCGACTTAAAATCTGCGTTTGATTCTATCTCCAGATATTTATTATGGTCCAAACTTGGAAAAACAACAATAGACAAGAGATTGCTATTTTTGATGATGCAGCTTTACTCCAATTCCTCATTACGGGTTAGATATGCTATCAATGGGTCCTTAACTGATTCTATCCCCTCTACTCGAGGGTTTAGACAGGGCTGCGTCTTGGCTCCAACATTTTTTAATCTCTTTATTAATGATTTGGCTCCATCTCTGGAGAGTCTGGATTCCCATACCCCGAAGCTGGCTAACAAACGAGTGCCCATTTTACTCTATGCTGATGACGCAGCAGTGTTATCACAGTACAGATTAGGTCTGCAAAGACTGTTGCGTGCTTTTGCCGGCTACTGTAATGATAACAAACTAACAGTTAACTACAAAAAAACAAAGGTCCTGGTTTTCTCTAAATCCAGGAAATTATATAAATGGGTAATAAATCAGAACCACATTGAGCAGGTTTACAACTATAAATATTTAGGCATATTATTTCGATATAATCTGAATTGGAAAACCCTCAGGCTTTAATTCATAAAGCCCGCAATACGCTCAGTGCCTTTTTGCGATTTCACTACTCTAAAGGGGGCCAATTTGCTCCCATGGCACTCCAGGTATTTCGTGCTAAGATCGTGGCCCAACTACCTTTTGGAGTCCCGCTATGGATCCAGGGAGTAACAGCTGAACTGGAGAGAGTACTGTCTATTTTTCTAAGATCAATCTTTGCAGTGCCTAGGTGTGTGCCTTATTCTGCTCTGTGCTTGGAATCTGGGTCTTTCTCTATTGTCTGTAAAGCCTGGGAGCTTACCTTTGCTAGATGGAGTAAACTCTGTTCAGAGATTCAGGAATTTTCTTTTTTCCAATATTTATGGGTGGATTCTTATCCCAACCCTTGGCTAATGTATGTAAATAATAAAATTATTAACTGGGCCTTTCTCCTTCAGAACTCCTTACTTGGGAATATAATAAGGTGAAGGAAATATTATTTCTCCGGTTGCATGATATGGAGCGGCAGGAACTTATGTCTTCGGCCAATAGGACTTGCTCCCCTTTACATTTTGGGATTTGGCCACCTTGGGGAGATAGAGGTGCTAATTACTTAACACCACTGCATTTTTCTAAATTTTGGGTCTCATTTGCTCGGGCCCGGTTTAATGTGTTGCCCTCTTCTCTTTTGGAACGGAGATTTGCTAAAGATCATCCTGTTGTGGTTTTCTGCCCTTGTGGCATCGTCCCTCTGGAAACTGTCACCCATGTACTGCTATATTGCTCTTTATATCGGGATGCTAGAGAAGAACTTATTTCCCCTCTGTTACTCAAATTTCCCGGAAGGTGTGAGCTCTTTTATACACGTTACTGCCTTGCGGATTCAAGCCCTGGGATTACAACAACTGTAGCTAAATTTTTCTACATTGCAATCAGGCTAAGGTCTCTATTAAGTGCTTAATTGCGAGAGCTGACTATTGTTTTTAAATAATTTATTATGAGTGATTGTATTCTGTTTTATTGTGTTTTAGCACTGTTTTATTGACCGTTGTATTGAGTATATTTGTTATTCCTCAATGAGATTTTCAATGAGACACCATGAATCCACTCTAATTTGCTATCATAGAATCCACACTCAGAATACCTCAGAAACAACAGAACCCTGTACCCCATGGGTTAGAAAACCATGGGGGTGGTTGGCACCCTATTCGCACTACACCACCACTCACTCTGGGCCACCCCAGCACCCCCCAAGTGCACTTATGGGGCTGCTGAAAGCTCCATTATACCTTATGAGGAAAAATGTAAACTTCATGTAAACATGTAAACTTCAACAATTCACCAAAAATCAGCCCTCAGCCCAAATCCTTTGAAAAAATGCAGGTAGCTTCCTTGCCCCTACCTGGCACTACCACCAACCCCACACTGCTCTAGGCCACAGTTTCTCAACCGCCGGTCCCCAGACCGCTGCCGGTCCCCAGGGGGTTGAGTGCCGGTCCGTGCAAGTCCTTTAACACCCCCTCCTTTTCAAGCATGCCAGTCCTTTAACACCCTGGAGATTGGCTCCCTGGAGCTAATCTTTAACCAGGCAGCCTTCGCTGCAGGGCTCTGTCTTCCTCCAGAGTCCCAGACAGCCTTTTCTCACTCCCAGCTAACCTCTCCAGTCTCTTTGATGAGAGGAGATAGCGAGAGTGAGTGACGTCACTGGTATGCAGCCGGTGAAACACAGGAGGCAGGTAGCAGGGCGAGTGAGAGGGAGTGCTTGGCTTAGCTGGAGTGGTGCATGCATAAACTCTGTTGTGAACTTCTGCATGCATAAACCCTGTTCTGAACTACTACAGAGGAGGAACAGAGGAAGGCAGGCAGGCAAAAGATAAGAAAACAAACAAAAGTAAGCAACAGTGCTGATCAAATGAAAAAAGAAGGGAAAGATAAGAAGAATGAAAGGGGTGGGGGTGAGGGGCGGGCTGATCATGTACTGATTCAACAAAAGGGGATCAAGATCAAATAAAATGGGATTTTTAAAAGCAAGCATACAGGAGAGAACAAGTACAATCTGTTTGAACTGAAAAATAAAATGGGTTGGGGAGGTGAGGGAGATGAAGAAAGGGGTGGCTAGGGTGAGCTACTGACTTACCAAAAAGGGGATGAAGCTAACATAAACTGGGATTTTTAAAAGCAAACATGCAGGCAGGAGAGAGAACTAGTGCAATGTGTGTGAACTGAGAAAACCAGTGGGGAAAAAAGATCATGAAAAAGGGGATGGAGTGGGGGCTGGGTGTAGCAAGGTATGAAATGGTGAATAGAGGAGAGAGAAGGAGGGAAAGAAGGATGAAGAAGAGACCCACTAAAAGTCTTCCCACTCATGTGTGAGTACATAGTACTCCCCCCCTCCCTTAAACCTCTGCCTAAAAATCATTACAGTTGTAAAAACCTGGATATACCTGTATATGAATGTGTGGTATGAAGGGTTAAATCTCCCACCCCATTCCCTGTGGTTTACTTTCCTAATGTGGATGCCATATTGATGTGTAAAGTTCATTACCATAACATTACCTTTTCAAGGTAATGAGTGTACTGCTTGGAGGTTTTTTGGATGATGTTTGGTTACAGACTTCCAGTATGATATGAGATGTCATGTTTTAAGCTTCCTATCAATTAAGTTGATAAGCTGGTTTTATGGTAGCAAACATGCATTGTCCCATTTGCTAAGGAGAGCAAGGGCAGTGATTACCAAATGAAGAGAGGAGGAAAGCTGGAGGGGGAGTACTGTGTGTGTAAGAGAGAGTACTATTTTAAAAGCAATATTAAATTACTATTTTTATGCATTTAAGAAGCAAGATATTATGTATACAGGAACTTGACACAAGTTTCTGCCTGCATGTTTCTATGCAAAATAGATAGATGAGGAGTAAGAAAAGACAGAATTGGAAGAATGGAGTGTAAGGTTGCAACCTATTTTTAAAATATGGTAATGTTAAATCTGGACTGGACAAATCTCAGGTGCCAGGGAGCCATGATGTCTCATCCTTTCCTCCCTCCCCCTTTTGAGCCAGAACTTCAAAAGTTAAATATAGATTAAATTCATTTTAATCTATAATCTGAGCCATTTTGGAAGGGCGGTATATAAATCAAATAAATAAATAAAATAAATAAATTTTCATTAATTTCACTTTGATTTAATTGATTGATTACATGTTATTTTAATAATCAGCACCCTAAAAATTGACCTTGGCCCCCATGAGCCAAGTCACGGTCAGTTTTGGCCCATCAGGACATTTGAGTGGTGAACACCTGTGAACGCCTGTACTAATAGATAAACTTGAAACCCCTTTGCTAACTGCTGCTCTGGGACTAGAAACTGCACACAAAAAATGTAGCGGTCCTTGAAACTCTGCATGATGAATTTAGCGGTCCTTGACTCCAAAAAGGTTGAAAAACACTGCTCTAGGCCACCCCTTTCCCCCTGATGTGAAGCGATACACCCTCCATTATACCTAATGGGGGGAAACCTTAAAGAATCGTAAACTTCAACAATTCACCAAAAATCAGCCCTCTGCCCAAATCCTTTGAAAAAATTCAGGTAGCTTCCCTGCCCCTACCTGGCACTACCACCCACCACACTCTGCTCTAGGCCACCCATTTGCCCCCGACGTGAAGCTATACATTTGCTGACACCTCCATGCTTCTTTATGGAGAAAAACCTTAAAGACAAGTAAACTTCAAAAATCACTTAAAAATCATCCCTTTGCCCAATTCCTTTCAAATAATTCTGATAGCTTCCTTGCCCACCCTAGGAACTACCACCCACCACACTCCACTCTACGACACCCCTTTCCCCCCAACGTGAAGCTGTACATTTGCTGCTATCCTAAGTATTCCCAATGAGGGATTCAAAAATACTTTAACAATTCACCAATAATCAGAGGAGTGTCCAATTGCCTTGGGGTTTTGTGGGTGGTAGGCACCCCGTCTGTCTACTACCCACCCCGCTTTTGTGCCCCTAGGTGCTCCACAATAGGGGATATGGACTGGTTCGGGTCCCATTATACTCTATGAGAAAAATAATTAAAAATATTTCAAATATTCATAAAAAATCATAGGGGTGTCTGATTGCTTCGGGGTTTGCATGGTTGTTGGCAACCATGGGTGCTCCACAATAAGGAATAATGGGCTGGTTGGAGTCCCATTATATCCTATGAGAAAAAAATATAAATAATTTTTAAAAATCATAAAAAAAATTGTACGAGTGTCCGATTGCTTTGGGGTTTGGGTGACAGGTACCCCTGGGTGCCAGCTACCATCCTACCAATTTTTGGGTGTCCGAACTGGTTCAAACTGGTTTGAATCGAACCAACCCCTGTTTCGGTTCAAATTCGAACCGGTTTGCACATCCCTAGTTTCTGAGGAGAGTGGGCTTAGCCCGTTCTCCCTGCAGATGAGCAGACAGTCTGTTTTGGGTGGCTGCAGCAGCTGCCCACATGATTGCTGGCTCCGTCATGGAGCCAGTCAGGGCTGGGGAGTACGGGGCCGCATGGCCCCCGGAAGCTCCAGCATGCCCTGTGTGAGTGTGCAGGGCATGCTGGAGAGACCCCCAAACAGAGAGGCTGATTTTCAGCCTCCTGGTTGGGGGTCTACTCATAAGTAGCCGAAGCATGGAGCCACACTGTGGCTACTCATGATTGGAAAAAATGGGTTTGCGAATCACTTGTAAGGGGCAAGCTACCTAAGCGGGCTAGCTGCTTGTAAGGCACCGGGCTCACCTGCGAGCCTGGTGGTTTACATGAGCAGCAAAAATCGAACTAGACTCTCCTAGCTCGAATTTTGCTGCTCATGGGAATAGCCTCAGGGAATCATTTCCTCAATCCTTTTGATTAAGCCAATGATGGCTTATACAATATATAGTGCTACTGCCCTGCAGTGCTGTACTCTAGGGGTTTGTGCAGACTCGGGGTTGCTGCAGACTTGCTCCAAGGGTAGCTGCAGACTTCAAAGAAAGCCTCAATGTTATTCTGAATCAGCAAATGTAGAGGCAGTATTTAGGTAGGTTTTCTCATTTGTGACAATAGAGAAATGGCACTTCAGCATTTGCAGCTTCAGAACAGCATCAGGGCTGCCTCTGAAGTTCATAGTAGCCCCAGGGTGCAGTAGTGTAGGGCCATAATGCTGCACATAATGTAAACTAACAATTCCCCCCGGGAGGGCGGTTTGTCCCAGCCCCCTGCATGAGGCCCCATGAAGAAGAATCCTATTGGCCACAGGGTGCATCAGGGGCGGGGTTTTCCAGGAGCCTTCAGTGTCTCCCCGCCCCAACCAGTCAGTCTGGCGCAAGGTTTCTTTTGAAGAGGAGCTCCTTTGAGCAGCTTCTCTTCGGCTAAGGGAGAACGTGGTCGGGCCTCAGTGTGGAGGCCTGTGTGGAGGCCGTGCAGTGCTATAGGCATCCCTGGCGGCATCGGCGGCTGTGGAGGCACTGGCGGCATCTGTGGCAGTGGGGGCCATCAGCAGCCCAGCGGTTTGGAGGCCTTGGGGCCAAGGGGTGGGCAGCATCTCCTCTGGGGGAGGGCTCAGCACCTGGGTGGCTGGGTTGGTGAAGTGGGCCACGGCAGCAATTCACATCCCCAAGCATAGGGTGGTGCTGTCGGCCACCGTGGGTGACTGAGGATGCTCCAAGGGGCGCCAAGGGGCCTGGATTGAATTTGGCAACTGGGTAGATGGCTGATCCGGGGCCTGGCTGGGAAGTAGGGCTGCCTGGTGCTCGGTGGGGGGTCCTCTTCTTGGGGCTGTACAGGGTACTCTGCCCTATATTTTGCAGTCAGGCCACCCAAGAAGGCAAAAGGCAAAACTGGGGGTCAACCAGTCCTTAAGAAGACCCCAGGTGAATTTCACCTGATACATCATCTTTCTTATCCAAGGGGGTCTTCTGTCAATGATGGGATTCCTGACCACCTTTGCTCTGTGTGCTATACATCATTTGATGAGGCTGTGAGCATGGTGAAGAAACGGGGGATTGGTGCATTGCTAGCAAAATGTGACATTGAATCTGCTTTTTGCCTGCTGCCTGTTCACCCCAATGATTTTGATCTGCTGGACTTTGCCTACAGAGGTAAATTTTCATTTGATCGAGCGCTTCCTATGGGTTGCTCGGTCTCCTGTGTGGCCTTCAAGGCCTTTAGCACCTTTCTTGAATGGGCAGTCCAGCGGAGGTCAGGTTCTATGTCCACAGCGCACCACTTAGACAATTTCATTTTTGTGGGAAGGGCGGGGTCCACTGACTGTCACCACCTTTTGCAATGCTTCATGCAGTTGACTAGGGAGCTAGGCATCTCCTTAGCACAAGGTAAGACTGAGGGGCTGGCTACCCAGCTCTCTTTCCTTGGTATTGAATTGGATAGGGTGGATTTTCTGCTTGAGCCTACCGTTGGACAAGCTAGCGGCCTTGTGGTGCTTTTGGGGGACTTGAGGGTAGCACGTAAGGCCACACTTAAAGAGCTGCAGGTGATTGTCGGCCACCTTAATTTTGCCTGTAGGGTAGTCATGCCAGGCAGGACCTTTCTGAGGTGCCTCTGCGACCTCATGGCCACATTGCCTATCAGACTGTTGGACACTTGCTCTGTTTTGAGTGCAAGATTGGTTTGATGCAGTGTTGACTTTGACTTCCCCTTCTGCTTCCATTCTCCCTCTTTCCCTTCAATAAAAACTTCATACAGGGCAGGATTTTATCTATGGGCAAAGTGGGTGATTTCTCCAGTCTAGTCCAGCACACTAACCACTGTACTACTCTGGCTCAGAGTTCTTCTTGTTATTTATTATTAGAAGTATTCATTTTTGAAATAATCAGGCAGACAGAGCTGACCTGGTGACTTCAGAATACATTTACTCTCCACAGAAGCAGCCTTTTGTAGCTGGTCTGTGCTTAACATGTGGCTTGTACAGTTCTTTTCCTGTGTGTGTACTTGTGTTTTGATCCTGCTGTGTTAGATACAAATATACACACTACTGTAATCTTGTTAAGCATTATAAAGCAACTTATGTTTTCCATTTTAATCTGTATCTCTGCTGATGGGCAATTGAGATTTGTGTCTGTGTTTGTATTTTGATCCCACTCATTAACTACACATTTACACTTTGCCAATTATAGCTAAGGCACTCACCTATTCCTGGCTCTACCTCCACAGATGCCCACAATTGGCTCCACCTCTCACTACCTGTGGCTCCACCCATCATCTGCCCTACTTAGCACCCCCAAGTCCCAGGAACCAACAGCTGCCATTGCCTCCATCTGACCTATACTTCTTGGAAATGCTAGGGAAAGTGAAAGAGCAGCTGATGAAATGAACAGGTAATTAATGAATATATGAAATTCGTGCTTTAGGCATTTGCTTCTTTACCAGCAATGGCCAAAGCAAAATTGGCCCCATGCATTTCAATATTTCATTTATTACAAAATAAATGCACACTCCTACTCTTTCTAAGTGGTACCTGTAACTTGTTAGAGCTGACAGTCTGGAGGTGGAGGAACAGCTCACCAGTAGGGATGTGCATGGTCCGGAGCAGTCCGGACCAGCACCGAAGGGGGGCCTGCATTTTAGGCGGGGAGGGCTTGTTTACCCCTCCCGCCTCTTTGCCCCCGCCAGTGGCCGTAATCTATGGTAAAATTGGGGCGCTGGAAACCAGCCGCCCCAGCCGCCGCCGCTTCCGCCGCCCCCCCCCCCGTGAGCAGATTAGAGAAGGAAAGGCTACTGCCGCCCTGCCGCCCTCCCGCCCCGCCACCTGCCACCCCCCCATGAGTGCTCACCAAGTTTAAAGAAATTAGAGAGGAGCTCGCGAACAGAGCTCCTCTCTTATCGAAGCCTCCGGCCCAACTGGGGCTTTGGGCGTGCACGCATGCACGCTAGAGCTCTTTATCCGCTAGAGCTTTTGCCAGAGGCCCGGTCTACCCGCCGGGAAGAAGCCGGGTAGACCGGGCCTCCGGCGATCGGAGGCCCGGCGGGTAGAGGAGGCCCGGCTTCTTCCCGGCGGGTAGACCGGGCCTCCGGCAAAAGCTCTAGCGGATAAAGAGCTCTAGCGCGCGTGCCCAAAGCCCCAGTTGGGCCGGAGGCTTCGATAAGAGAGGAGCTCTGTTCGCGAGCTCCTCTCTAATTTCTTTAAACTTGGTGAGCACTCGTGGGGGGGTGGCGGGTGGCGGGGCGGCAGTAGCCTTTCCTTCTCTAATCTGCTCACGGGGGGGCAGCGGAAGCGGCGGCAGCTGGGGCGGCTGGTTTCCAGCGCCCCAATTTTACCATAGATTACGGCCTCTGACGGGGGCAAAGAGGCGGGAGGGGTAAGCAAGCCCTCCCGCCCTTAAAGTGAGACCCCCCCCCCACCCGGACCCAGACCGGCCCAGTCCGAACCGGTCCGGCAGTTCGGAGGCCATTAGAATGGCCTCCAGACCGGTTCGGACACACCCCTACTCACCAGGCAGGCAAGTGATTCATTTCCCTGCACTCTTCTCTGGGCAGTGTACAATTAACTCAGTCCTATCTGGAAAGTGAGCAGCTGAAAGCAGTGGTAAGAAAAAGCTTTGGAATAAGCTTCCTGTTGACATAAGAGCATCTCCTTCTCTGTTTGGTTTTCACAAAGAACCTCAAGACTCTTCTGTTCTCTCAGGCTTTTAATTAGAATTAATTTTAATAATTTTAAAAACTTGTTAAAGTAATTTTATTGTTTTTATTGTCATGAATTTTAATTTGTTACTTTTAAATATTTTAATTTTTGTATACAGCCTAGAGATATGCATATCAGGCAGTATAAAAATATGATAGATAGATAGATAGATAGATAGATAGATAGATAGATTAAGGCCTTCCAGTCACCATTCACTTCCCCACTTGTGCTAGTAAATGGTGAACTGGCAAGCAGGTAGTCTGTTAGCAGCTCAGCCTTTATCCAAGCAGCAAGCTTCTGGTTGAAGAGCCCATCCAAGTCAGAGGTTTTATATGGCTGGATAGAACCCACATGACCCTTATGTCATCTGACACCAACTGAGCTAGTAGCTGTAGTACCCCCTGCAGACCATCAACTTTGCTGGCACTAGAGTACAGCAGAAAGAAGATCAGCATCTCCTTTCTCTGGCAAGTTAATTTGGTGATGCAGTGAATAAAACGTCTGGGTCCCAGCCAAGCCAGTGTCCTTAGTATGAAAGTCTTGGTGCCTTGCAGCTTCAACATTAATGTATGATTGGGTCTAGGCACAGGATGAAAAGGCTGTTTTCCTTCTCTTCTTCCCACTCCCCACCAATTTTTGTTGAAATCCCCACAGAAGCACTTGATGCTAAGAAATGGGCTTAATTGCAATGTTTGCTTAGGGCAACATTGTGTCAATGTCAAGAGCTTTATAGACCTCCCAGGAAGAACCATTTCACATTTTGCACATTCTGTTCCTGATAAATATTATGGCAAGAACTCTTAGGGGAAATTCTCAAATGGGCAGTTTGTTCTGACTCTTATCTCTGGGAAGATGGCAGGATGCCAAGTCCATACTTCGTTTATTTTTGCTCTTGCAGCTTTTGCTGCAAGCAAATGGTTTATTTCTGAAATTCCTTCCAAAGATCCAGCATCATGATGCCCAAGAAAAGAAGACTGGAAATGACCAAAAACATTCAAGTTATTATCTAGGCAATTCAGGCCTTTATGTCCTGAGGCCTGTGAAATACACACACAGAGAGAGAAATCACAAAATTGAGTGGTAGATAGCCTTATTGCCTAGAAAGCAAATTTATTTGGTTCATCTCTTGCCAACATAATTTCAAGAGATTCCTGTATGCAACTTAATGTAAAAATAAATACTATATATTCAACTGTATTCATGAAACTGTCATACAGGAAGTAAAACAGACTTCAGTAAATCACTCAATAATCTAATAGATGATAAGGCTCTGGTGAAGAATTCATTAGTACTAGCTGGGCTGGGCACAGAACATCTATGCCTCTAGTTTGGCCCAGTCATTTTCTCCCGCTCGCTGCTGCTGTTGTTTTCTTGCTGCCCACCCACCTGCCAGCTGCCCGCCAACATCTCCTATCAGCCGACTGCCTCCTTGGCTCCTCCCACCAGTGTGGCTCCACTGGCCAGCCTCCTCCGCCCGCTGGCATGGCTTCACCCACCGGAGCAGCTCCACCGGCCAACTGGCCACCTCCTCCTGCCAGTGTGGCTTTGCCCGGCAGTAGAGCTCCTCCAGCTGGCCACCTTCTCCTGCCAGCACAGCTCCACTGGCCGGCTGCCTCCTCCAGCTGGTGTGGCTCCACCAGCTGGCTGCCTCCTCCTGCTGGCGTGGCTTTGCCCACCAGCATGGCTCCACCGGCCAGCTGCCTCCTCCCGCCAGTGCAGCTCCACCAGCAGGTGTGGCTCCACCAGCCGCCATGGTTGTTTTTTCCCCACCATCCCCGTTGCTTATCCCCTGGCAGTTGCTCGCAAACTCTCAGGAGAGCTGCCGTGTATGGGATTAGTGATGGGTACATTTAAGAGAATTATATATAAAGAAGATTGTCATCAAGACTTAACTTTACAACTCTGTATTCATTCAAATATTCTAGGATCAATAAACCACCAGTTTAGCAGAAGAGTTTAAAGTGCTTACAGATTCACCCACCCAGCAAAAAAGGACAGGTCCATCAATGATGAGTAGTCTGGTGGCTGTAGGCCACCTCCAGCCTCAGAGGCAAGATGCTGCTAAATACCAGTTGCAGGGGAACAACAGCAAGAGAGAGGACATGACCTCACCTCTTACCTATGGGCTTCTCAGAGGCATCTGGTGGGCCACTGTCTGAAACAGGATTCTGGATTAGATAGACCCTTGGGCCTGATCCAGCAGGGCTGTTCTTATGTAAAAAGGAATAGAAATGGTAAGTTAAAGTGCTCACCTTAATTTCTTCACCATGTAAGCAGTAAACATATCCTACAGTTTTACATGTTGTGCTCATTTACAACCTGGCCTCCTTACACCCACACTTTGGTCTTTCAGCCTCAGTTCACTTCCTTTGCAGTAGGAGGTGATGTAGCTCAGTGGTAGTGCACCTGCTTTGCATACAAAACTTTTGAATATGACGAACATTTATATACTGCTTTTTTAATGCTTTATATACCATTTCCAGGTTCAATCACTGGACTCTTCAGATGAGACTGGTAAATATCCTTCTTTGTCTGAATCTTTGGAGACCCACTGCCAGTCAGCATAGAGAATACTGACCTGGAAGAGCCAGTTATCTGACGCTGAATAAGTTATTGATGTTCAGCATGGGATCATCACTGCAGCTCAGGACACTATGAGGAAAATGATCACCTTGTTGCACACTCACCCTGCTTTATTTATATGCTTTCATTTGTATTAGAGAAAATGGCACATGACAGTGATGAACTATATGTAAAAGGTCAATCAATCAATCAATTTTATTATTACAGCCTTAAGCCAACCAGGAGGAAAAACGATAGAAAGAACATACAGAGGTGCAATAAATATCAAAAAGAATATAAAAAATGTAAAAACAAGCATGCAAATAAAGCTAAAAATACATTATAGAAAACCATGGCAAGATGTCTGTCTCATAGCCCCATAAATGAATTTAGCTACTATTTTGGTGACTTCATCATTAGTGTTGGCCAAACAGTAGTTAAGATAAAAGGAGTCAGGCCTGCCAGGGAACTGCTCTAAAATTGGAGAAAATCATTCTCTCCTAGAATCACGATATAGGGGACAATATAGCAAGATGTGAATGAGTTTCAAGGCTGCCCTCTCCACACGAACACAACCCCAAAGCAGTAGAATCTTTAGAAAACCTGCTTAGGAGTATAGCAGAAGGTAATACATTCAACCTGGCCCTAGCAAAGGCCGACCTGAATTTAACAAAGTGAAGGAAAGATAAATATCTGTAAAAGTCGATTGGTGGAGGATGGATGGAGAGAGAGAAAGACAGAAGACTGGAGGCAGACAGAAATTGAGCTGTATCTATTTTATGAAGGAGAAGGGGGTGGATACGTTCTCCGAATTTCAGACTTGCAATGCATTGGACTAACCTTTTCATCAGGTTGGTTATGAGAACATGGGTACATGTGCAATCTAAGACAATCTGATTACCTGAAAAATCTGAAAATTGTGATGTCCCTCTCTTGAATTTCAGGATATGAACTCTTCCAATAATAGTCAGTGCTCCAGCAAATAGCAAACCCATCCAACTATACAATGAAGTGGAGGAATGTGGGATCCCCTTCCTTGAATAAAAAAGATAGTGGCATTGTACAGACATTAGTAGGGATGTGCGTTTCATTTCGGATACAAAACGTTTTGTGCACTAAACAGGCCATTTTGGCTGTTTTGTAGCCAAAACAAAACACCCAATGCTCAAAACAGAAAATCTTGTAGCCAAAACAAAACGTCCCTGTTTTGGATACAAAACATTTTGTTGTTTCGGCTGTTTTGGAACTCCATTTTGCAATCGCAAACAGTCTTTCTCCTTCAGTCTCCATTTTGAGTTTTGACATCTATTTGAATTTCCAGCCCTTCCAGCCTGCAGATTGGCCAGCGAAAGCATGGGCTGATCTGCTGGCAATTGCCTCCTTATTCCTTTTAAGCAAATTTAACGGTAAAATGTAGCCTCATTGGCTAGTGGGGCAGTGTGCATTTACCCTCATTGGCCAGTGGGGCAGTGTGCATTTCATTGTTGTTGTTTCACACTGTTGTGTGTAGATCAATTGCATTTCGGGCGGGGGTGGGTGGGATGTGGATGTGCATGACCTTTGGAAATCTGCCTGATTTTTTTCCAAAGCTCTGCTGTTGTTAATGTGTGATGTTGATGTTATTTGGGGTGGATTTGGGGCAGAAAGGGGGCTTTGGAGGCAGAAGAGTGGTTCAGGTAGTAGTGCCCCAATGGGTGCCTGCTGACACCCAGATTCCAAAAGAATTGGGAAAAGGGCTGATTTTTAAAGAATTCCTGAAGTTGACATGTCTTTGGGGCAGATTCAGAGCAGAAAGGGGGCCTGAGGGACAAAACAGTGGGTTGGGTAGCAGTGCCCCAAGGGTTGCCTGCCACAACCCAGATTCCCAAGGAATAGGGCAAAGCGCTGATTTCTTAGGAACTGTTGGAAGTTTATGCTTCTTTAAGGTCCCCCCCAGGGAACAATGGAGTTGTCAGCAGACCCATAACTCCACCTGGGGGGCACTGGGGTGGCCGGGAGCGAGTGGTGGTGTAGTGCACATAGGGTGCAAACCACCCCCATGGGTTGCTGGGTTCTGTTGTTTCTGAGGTGTTCTGAGTATAGATTCTCTGGTAGCATATGAGATTTTCAACGACAAACCATGAATCCACTCTCATATGCTACCAGAGAATCTGAATCTACCCTCAAAAAATCTCAGAAACAACAGAACCTAGTACTCCATGGGTTAGCAACCCATGGGGGTGGTTGGCACCCTATGTGCTCTACATCACCACTCGCTCTGGGCCACCCTGGTGCCCCCCAAGTGCAGTCATGGGGCAGGAATTATAGAGGTCCATCATTCCCTATGGGGAAGAACTTTACAGATGCGCAAACTCCATTACATCTTTAAAAATCATCCCTCTGCCCAATTCCTTTGAAATAAGTCTGGCAGCTTCCTTGCCCCCACTGGGCATTACCACCCACTCTACTCTGCTCTGGGCCACCCATTTCCCCCCAACATGAAGCTATACTTTTGCTGAAACCTCCATTCTTCCCTATGGGAAAAATCCTATACTTCAAAAATTCACCAAAAATCAGCCCTTTGCCCAATTCCTCTGAAATGTGGGTGGTAGTTTTCACCCATTGGGCACTACCACTCCCACCCACTAGTTTTTCCCCGGGGCCATTTTTTAAAATCCAAAACATTTCGGATTCAGATTTTGCAATTTCAAACAAAAAACATAATTGGTGTGTTTCAGATTGGCTGCTTTTGAACAAAGAACAAAATGGGGGTGTTTCGGATTCGGGCCAAAAACAAAACAGAAAAAAAATGCACAACCCTAAACATTAGTGCCATCTTTTTAGAAGCATGCCCCATGGATCTCCTACTCAGATTCCCACAAAGAAAAAAGTGTATGCCTCAGAGTTTAACTTTTCTAGTAGGAGCAAAGTAGATATTTAGTAACAGATGCCACCTGCATTATTACCATTATCTATCTATCTATCTATCTATCTATCTATCTATCTATCTATCTTTTATTTAAGTTAAGTGCTGGGGCTAAAAGTCAAGGCATAGGTGGGGCAGCCACCACGTGGAATTCCAAACAGGGCGCTGCTGCTCCTCACAGCTCCCAGGTACCAGTGGTATTGCCTGTAGGGACTTTTAAAGTCTCTCGCCACCACTGCTCAGGTGAAATTTCTGAAGAATTCCAAAGGAAGCTAGGGCGGGGAGGAGCATTACATGGTTGCTGATAAACTGGATATTTTCCTAATAAATTGGAGATTTTGCTTAACACTAAATTTGAAGGAAATTTGGAGATGCCCCCGCATCAGACAAAACATCTGAAGAATGCCAAGGGCATCATATCTTCTGCAAAATATGCAGTAGTGACATTGCTAAGGTGTGGCAGTGCTCTGCACTTTCCTGTGAGGTGCAAGAAAAGCTGGCCATTGCCAATGTCTCTGTTAATGCAAAAATCTACTGTTTGTAATTGTTTCATTACACAATGTCTTGCCTTTAGCCACCCACAGAGGCGGTCTTATCCCTGGACTTCTGGGTGGATGTCCAGGCCCTCCACACCCCCTGGGAGCCTCCAAATCTTTCTTAGTTTGTCCAGGGTGGTCTGGTCACCGCACCACATCCCCAGCCTGTGCTGTGCTAGGAGGCCAAGTGTGACTGTGATCTGTACCAGGCGGCCGGGCATGACCTCTGCTTTAGAGACAGAGTGGGGAGTGGGGAAAGAAATATGTGGAATGGGAATATGTTAAGTTGTATGTTGGAATGTTTCTGCTAATGCATATTTCCATAAATACTCCTGTTTTATATTCTTACATTCTTGTGAGCTCAGTTGCTGTTTGTGTTAAAAAAAAATACTAAGGCTCTACACACGACCAATGTGCAGAGCCAAAAGGGGCTCCGCGGGGAGTGCGGGCTTGACCTGCTCTCCCCACAGACAATCACACACCCTTCCTCAGGTGGGTGCTTTGCCTGCCGAGATGAGTGGCGGCTTGGTTCTGGCATTCCTGCGCCCAGCCATGGCTCACCTGGCAGCTCCAGGGGTTGGGTGAAGGGAAGTGCCACTGCGTAGCAAAGCACCCCCTGGAGCCCCAGTAATGCACCACACGGGTGCGTGGTGTATTCCTGGAATCCCCCTCCCTTCTCCCCGTGTGTGCCCTCTGTGACGGTGAGCAGCCGTGGCTGACACACAATCGTTAAACTGAGGTTAACGGAGCACTTGCTCCCTTAACCTCATTTAAAGGGAAGGGTATTAAGGTGGGCTTGCCGCTGTGGAGACACTGGGCTCGCCTGTGAGCCCAGTGGTTCTCATGAGCAAGCAAAATTGGGCTAAGGGAACCCAGCCCAGTTTTGCTTGTATGTGAGTATCACCTCACTTTGTGTGTCACGGTGTATGTATGTATAGGGGGACGATGCTCAACTTGCAGCCGGTGTGGTGGGCGCCAAAGGCCTTTAGGTCCAGGCTTCAAAACTATCTAGGTGCTCCTCTGGCCACCCATTCAACATTTGTGCATTGTTCCTGCACTATTTGTCTACATTACTCTCTACACATGGTACCTAATATAGTTTCAGCTATGAGGAGCTATTTCAATTCAGGTTCCTCCTAGGTTTTCCTAATGGCATAGTGCCAGTCTCTTGCCTCCTCTGATCATGTTGCACATGTAATGAACAGATTTAATATCTATGCTAATATTGCCTGATGCCTCAGCCATCTAAGCTTGAAATGAGCCCCATGGCAGCAAAGGAATTGTTACCTAAATTAAACTGAATCTGCCATGATTGAAAAGGAAGGCAATTTTATTAACCAGTCACTTGTGGGTACATGTCACAAACTAACCCAGCCTTGACTAGATGTCACAGGAGTCTGGTATCTTTCAATAGTTTTCAAACTTAGATGCCCCACATAAGGTACCCCTTATCTCTTTACAAGCCTTTTATCACGGCCACCCTGCAGCCCATAAAGTTCCATGCTGACATTTTGGTGATTTTTTTTTTTTTTTGCCTAATCAGTATCCTTGCTGCAGATTTATTTATTTATTTATTTATTTAACACATTTTAATACCATCCAAAATGCAAGTTCTCTGGGCGACTTACAATAAAAACAACCAATAAAAAGATTAAAACGTTGCAACAATTAAAATGTAAAACATTAAAACTATTAAAAACACAATTAAAACAATATCTAATTAAAAACCTGGGTAAACAAATCCATCTTGACTGCCTTTTTAAAAGTTGTAAGAGATGGGAAGGCTCTTATTTCATCAGGAAGTGTGTTCCAAAGCCTCAGGGCAGCAATGGAGAAGGCCCGTCCCTGAGTAGCCACCAGACAAGCTGGTGGCAACTGCAGACGAACCTCTCCAGATGATCTCGATGGGCGGTGTGGTTCATAGCAAAGAAGACTTGGAAGCTATTCAGACGAGCAGAAAACAGGGTTACATTCTGAAAGCAGATAGAACCCTATTTTACCTCATAGCAAACAGACAGGCACATGCTGCAGACCCAGCACGGAGTGTGAGCGACACACGATTAACTTTTTAAGGTTCTCTCCAGCCCCAGGTAGCATTGTTGGTCCTCCAGCCACGCCCATGACAAGAGCAGTTCCCTGAGTGGAAGGGGCAAGCACATGACCCAAGGAGACCACTCAGAGGGCTCCAAGCTGCAGTCCTGCTTTGCTGCTCCCTGATTGGTAGCCTCAGTTAACCCTTTCCTGGCAACTTTAGCACTGTCAAAGGCATTGAACTCCGTCCCCATGCCCAAAACACCCTGCTCACAACAAGGCAGGAGAGAGAAGAGAGCCGCTGCAGCTGCCGCTGTCAGCAGAGGAAAAGCCAACATGAACACACACAAACCCCAACACACACCCCAGATCCAGGAGGGACACAGCAGATGTCCCCTGGAGCAGTTGCCAGATGCTGGTGAGAGCAGCTGCCAGATGCCCCACAACTAGCCCAGGCACTAAGCTGGTGGCAAGAGCGATGAGATGTGTCTCCTACCACCCCTGTCCAGTTGCCCCCCTGATCACAGGGGGTAGACAAGCAGGCAATGGGGAGTGTGCACCTGCCCTCCTTGCCACATGTGCCACCACCCCCTTCACTCTTGCTTTGGCAGCCCCCATCGCCCCATCCCATCGTACAACAGCATGGCTTGGGAAGACAGACGGGGGAACCTGCACCACCTTTTCACTCTCCCCGCAGCTGTGGCCTCCGTGCTACTCCCCCATCCCACTGTATAGTGTGTGTAGACAGTAAGAACCCCCCTTGCCCCCCCCCCCCACTGCCAACGTTGCCAAGTGGCGACTCTGCCTCCCCATCAATCTGCCACTGCTACTCCCTGGCAGCCTCCCAAATAACAGGGAAGTCAATCTCCAACCCATTTTGGTCCTCTGCGTGTGCACAGAGGCCACTCACGTTACCAGACAAGTGGGTGTAGGAGCTGCTTTGCCTGCCGCTGAGCCCCCTGGGGCCACCGCAAGCCCCCCGCCACCGCTGCCATTGCCACCATGAGGCCAAAATACTTTGCAAGGGGCAGTGGCGGGCAGAGCGGGAGCAGCTGCTGGGCTGACCATTCACCTCCGTGACCCTTGCGTGGACAGTCTGTCAGTCCAGCGGTCACGGTCACTCCTGTTCCACCCCCCCCCGCCACCACGGGGGCCAGCTCCAGCCCCCCCCCCGCCCCGCCATCCCTCTTGGTGTGCAGGACATGTCACACCAGAGCAGGCACACACACTCTACACATGCAAGCACATACATATTGGGGTTGCCAACATTTCATTGCCAGAATGAGAGACACATGTTTGGGGCTGGGGGCTTGGGGAGAGGGCTGAGAGGGGGCAAGAGGATGAACAAGTGGGTGGGGAGGGGTGCAGAAGCATGCAAGTGGTGGGGAGGGGTCAAATGAGTGGACAGGCAAGTGAGTGAGCAGGCAAGTGAGCAAGCAGTTCTTCCACACTCGCATCACTCTATCAGTGGTGCCCCTTGCTACCCATCCTTCTGCACTCTATCTATGGGTGGGGATTCTCTTTCTTCCCAGGGATCTTGCACCGGGACTGCACCACCTCCCTTGAGAAGAAGCGGCCATATCTCTCCACAAAGCTCACCCTGTCATGCCATCCTGCAACACCTTGCGGTCATGCCTATCCCCCTACCAAAGGACCCGAGGTTTCACTGTCCATACACCTCATCTCCTCTCTCCTCTCAGGCACAGGTGCCCATAGGGCAGGCTAACACAAATAAGGGGGGCTGTGTTCCAAGAAGCTGGACCCAGCATCTTTCCTCAAAGGAGAAATTCACATGGATCACAGTGTTTCAGAGCGTGTGCAGACAGCAGTGCCTGAAGCCAAACATCTGCATGGCTGCTGCCTTGAGCTCCTGCGCCTTTTGTGCCTAAATGTCACCCAGAGGCAAGGAACACTCTTTGCTGTGTGCACTGGTCCTGCTACCTCTGGGAGGGGAGCGCTGGTGGGTCCTCATCGAAGCCGTTCTCCCCATGGCAGCTACTCTCTCCTTTGATGCTCCACCCTGCTGCAGGCTTCTTCTTACCATATAGTAGACAAGCATGCACTGCCCCCCCCCCCGGCACCAGGACAGGAAGGGGAGAGCAGCAGCCCAATCACCTGTGCAGTTTAGGAATCGGCGGAGCACAGAGCGGGGTACTACACACTCAGGTTCCTCCTCACAACAACCCTGTGAAGTAGGTCAGGCGGAGAAAGAAGTGACTGGCCCAGAGTCACCCAACAAGTCTCATGGCTGAATGAGGATTTGAACTCGGGTCTCCTCAGTCCTAGTCCAGCACCCTAACCACTACACCACGCTGCAGGCAAGGGCAGCTGCAAGCAAGGGCAGGGACACTCCTGCTCTTGTCCAGTGACTTGCAGGGGACAGGGAGGAGCACAAAAATCCCCATTCAGCCATGATACTTGCTTGGGGACTCTGGGCCAGTCACTTCTTTCTCAGCCTGACCTACTTCACAGGGTTGTTGTGAGGAGGAACTTGAGTATGTAGAACACTGCTTCGGGCTCCTTGGAGGAAGAGTGGGATATTCTATATTATTAATTCTTCTAGACAGGCCATGCGCCCTGCTGGAAAGCAGTTTGACAGTTGGATCGGGGGTGCTGTGAAGCAGCAGGGAGCTCAGAGGCTGGGGGCAGCTTCGTGAGCTGGACAGTTGGCTCTGAGGGCTGCAGACAGCAGACAGTTGGCTGAGCTGCGCAGTGAAGCGGCAGGGAGCAGGGAGCTCAGAGGCTGTCAGGCGAGCAAGCGACAGTCCCTGGCAGTGGCAGGGGGAAGCAAGGACTGCAAGACAGAGATAGAAAGATGGAGGACAGAGAGCACGAGCATGAGACTTGCGGGCGGGAAGACTTGTGGGGGGCGAGCGGGGGTTGCGAGAGTGAGCAAGAGCATTCTGGGAGTGGTGAGAGACTTGCGGGTGGCGGGCGGGGGGGCAGAGTGAGCGAGAGCATGGCAGGAGTGGCGAGAGACTTGCGGGGTAAGCGGGGGTGGCGAGAGTGAGCGAGAGCATTGCGGGAGTGGTGAGAGACTTGCAGGGGCAAGCGGGGGTGATGTGAGTGAGTGAGAGCATTGCGGGAGTGGTGAAAGACTTGCGGGGGACAAGCAGGGGTGCCGAGAGCAAGCAAGAGTGTTGTGGGGGTGCAATGCCACAGACTCAGTGCAAGACCAGACAGATGCTCTATGCAGGGTCAGCTAGTAAAATGTCAAATGAATGAATAGTATGATATGTGTCTGTGCAACTATTCCGCTTAGGGGATAGGGCTGCTACAGGAAGAAGGATTTGATTTTGAGCTCCCTGCCTGGCATCTCCAGGTCGGGCTGAGTGGGAATCCTGCCTGAGCGCCTCGGGACAGCACTAAACTGGATGGACCAATGGTCTGACTCAGTGGAAGGCAAGGCAGTTTCCTATGTTCATATTTTCCCTTGGGCTCATTTGCAAGGTGCCTGCCACTTTAAGGAAGCTCAGTGCTGTTTGCTGGACAGGCTTTCCCCAAACAAACTTCTGCTGTGCTTTGCAGCCCACTCTGTGATCCAGGCTCTATGGTATCCCAGGGGAAGGAGCCTCAAGCAGCGTCCCACAGAGTTCCGTGGCTCTACATGGGCACTGGGAGGGGGTAAGCAACCTCCCCTGCTTGCTGAACCTGGCTTTAGAGGAGGGGCTGGGAAGTGGGTGACCCTCTTTTGACAGAGCCCTGTTTGAGGGTTTGCCAAGGTTCCACATGGTAGGCTAACCCCGCCTACCACCTACCGCCCTGCCTACCCCGCCTACCGCCTTCAGACCTCAAGCCCTGTTTTTGCTGGTTGTGAGAATAGTTTCATTCTCTTAAATACCCAGGGCCCAAGCTGTTTAGGGCTTTATAGGTTATAACCAAAACCTTGTACTTTGCCCAGAAACGTATCGGCAGCCAGTGTAGGTCTTTTAAGATAGGAGTTATATGGTCTCTCCAACATGACCCAGAGACCAACCTGGCTGCCGCTTTCTGGACTGACTGCAGTTTCATATAAAGGCATCTCTGGCCACTGCCTCTCCAACTCTCCAACTCTCCAACACCATGGAGAGTTGTTTGTCCAGAAGCACCCCCAGACTGCATACCTGTTCCATCTGGGTAAGTGTGATCCCATCCAGAACTGGTAGATCAAAATTGTCTTTTGAGTTCCGACTCCACACAATAAGTACCTCTGTCTTATCTGGATTCAGTCTCAGCCTGTTACCTCTCATCCAGCCCATCACTGCCTCCAGGCAGACATTTAGGGAGGTTATACCTTCTCCTGATGCTGTTGACATGGATAAAAAGATTTGGGTGTCATCAGCATACTGATAACACCCTGCATAAAATCTCCTGATGATCTCTCCCAGCGGTTTCATGTAGATGTTAAACAAATCGGAGACAATATGGAGCCCTGAGGGAAACCATAATGAAGTTCAGTTTTTGAAGAACATCATTCTCCAAGGGACAGCATCTGGAATCTGCCTGAGAGGTAAGAGAGGAACCACTGCACAGCAGTGCCTCCCACCCCCAACCCCCTTAGATGCTCCAGAAGGATACTATGATCGATAGTATCAACAGCCACCGAGAGGTCCAAAAGGACCAAGAGAATCACACTTCCTCTGTCAATTGCCATTTGGAGATCATCCATCAGGCCGACCCAGGCAGTCTCCACCCCATAGCCCACCCGAAAGCCAGTCTGATTAGGGTCTAGATAATCAGTTTGATCCAAGGCTGCCTGGAGTTGGGAGGCCACCACCCTCTCAATTGCCCAGCCATGGAAGGTTGGAGACAGGCCTATAGTTGCACAACTCTGAGGAATCCAAGGCAGGCTTCTTCAGAAGTGGTCTAATAATTTCCTCCTTAAGGCAAGGAGGCATCCTGCCCTCCCTTAGAGAAGCATTTATGATCTCTACTAGGTCTTCTACAACAACCTCCCTGCCAGATAGTTTTAGCCATGTCGGGCAAGGGTCAAGAGAACAGGTGGTAGGCCACATCACTCCAAGCAGCTTGTCCACATCCTCACAAGTCACAGACTGAAACTTATCCAGCCTAACCACATGGGAGGAGTCACTGGACACCTCTGATTCAGATACTGAAGTAATTGTGGGATCTAAATCTAAGTCGGCCCTAATACAAGAGATGTTATCCACACAAAAATCATTAAACACGTCACAGCGGGGAATAGATGGTTCCAAATTCTGATTAGAGGACTCACTAGTCCTCTCACAACCCTGAACAACTCCGCTGGACATAAACTTGTGGACACAATATGTGCTGAAAAGAATAGCTTCTTTGCCACCTCTATTGCCAGAGCATAGATCTTCAAATGTGCTCTATGTTGTAATCTGTCGGATTCGAGTCGAGTCTTCCTCCACTTGTGCTCTAGTCATCTTCCTCTCCACTTCACCCCCATAGTTCTTCTGTATACCAAGGAGCCAATTTTGAAGCGGGTCAGAGAGGACGCTTAGGTGCGATCATGTCTACTGTCCTGGTGAGCTTGCTGTTCCAGTTCTCCACCAGGCCATCAACTAGATCACCAGCAGAGCCAACACTAAATCACTCCAAGACTTCTTGGAACCCTATTGGGTCCAATAACCTTCTTGGGTAGACCATTCTAATGGGCCCCTCACCCCTGCGAGTGTGGGGTGTGACTGTGAGTCCAGCGCTAACCAGATGGTAGTCCATCCATGACAATGGAGAAATTATCTGAGTCCCCACCCATGGAACACCACCCTAATCAGAGTGAAAGACCAGATCAAGCGAGTGAGCTGCAATGTGCGTTGGTCCCAAGACCCTTTGGGAAAGGCCTATAGTTGTCATGGCTGCTATGAACTCCTGAGCCACCCCAGACAAATTGGTCCCAAAGTGGACATTGAAGTCCCACAGCACCACAAGCCTGGGAGACTCCAATGCCAAACCCAAGACCAAGTCCGTCAGCTCAGTTTGGGACTCCATCAGGCCGCAGGGCAATCAGTACACCAACAGAAGTCCCAGTCTATCCTTGGTCTCCAAACTTAAGTATACACATTCAATATGGTCAGACACTTCCACAGGGATCCTGGTCAGGGAGAGGTTATTCTTTTAGACCACAACCACTCCACCTCCCCGCCCACATCTCCGCACCTGCTCCTCAACAAAGTACCCTGGAGGGAGAAGCTGGGACCAGACTTGGCCACCAGCCTCCCCCAACCATGTCTCTGTAATACATACCAGGTCTGCCCCTTCATCCAGAATCAAATTATGCATTGTTTCCAACTTATTCTGGACAGACTTGGCATTACAGAGGAGCAAGGTGAGGGTCTGTGGGAGGTTAGCACTGCTCCCCAAGGTCAAAGAGCTGGCAGGACAGCCAGAAGGGGAAACAGCTAATAGATTTCTGGCTTCCCTTCCTGTATAATGATGCACTGACCAGCCAACTTTATTTCTTCTATTCCCCACCTCCACCGGAATAGCCACGCCACAGTGAGTGGACACCCCCACCACCACCGTCTCCCCATCCCCAGACAAACCAAGACACATCTGAAAAACCTAGGACCTGAAAACAACAGAAGCCAAAAAATCCCACCTGAGCCTCACCCTCGTTGCCCCCAAAGTGGCTCCCCCAAAGGGGTGACCCCTTTTGATGGAGCCAGCCGTCGTGTGGGTGGCCGATCCGGCCACCCGGCTACGAGCGGTTTCTCATCTGCAGGGAGAGTGGGCTAAGCCCGCTCTCTCCACAGAACCCTCTCAGGTGCTTCACACTGATAGCGTGAAGCTCCTCAGTGAGGTCATTCACACAATCAAAAACTGTTCTACATGAGTTTGGGACCTGTGTGTGCTCCCATTTTTTGATTGTGTGAAAGCAGGGTAAGAGGAAAACCTGGGTAGAAGTGATCGTGTGGAAGCAAGGTAGGAGGAAAAGCTCACCAGGTTTTCCTCCTAGCTTGCTTTCACACAATCACTTCTACCCAGGGTTTCATCTTACCTTGGTCCCACACAACTGAAAACTGGGAGTATACACAGCTCCTATACCTGGGTAGAACACCATTTTTGATTGAGACTCTCCACACAAGTAGTGTGGGGTTTTGCGGGGAGAATGGGTCAAGTCCGCTCTCTCCACACATAAGCATCTGCCTAGTCCTGGGTGGCAGGATCAGTCACCCACATGATTAGATGCCCACACGATTCTTCACAGAGCCAGTGGGGGTGGCAGAGATCGGGGACCGCCTGGGCTCCGGAATTCCCAGAACACCTGTGTGAGTGCGCGTGGCATTCTGGGGAGACTCCCAAGGCCAGGAGGCTTGTTGTTGGCTCCCAATTAGGGATCTCCTTGTGAGTTGCCATGGTGTGGTGACTCACAATCAAAAGAATGGGGTTAGTGAAGTGCTCGCTCCACTAACCTCATTTTAGGGGAGGGGTACTTTGGAAGGCTAGCAGCTGGGAGACATGTGGTGCTGCATACCACCTCCCCAAACCAGGTTGGTCTCCCTCAGCCTGGTTTGGGGAGGTTGTGAGAATAGCCTCATTGTGTGAATGATCTCAGCATCTGTAACCTCAGAGAGGGGGTTAATATATTTTGGTAACTTGCAACCTTTAATCTGGGGGAGAGCACCCCAAATGCCCCTATTCTCTGGGAATTGCATAGTATCACAATACTGCTTCCCCCTGCTTTAGGGAGACATTGGTGTCTTTTTGGTACCAGGAACCATAATATGAACTCTCATAGAGGCGGGTCTCACGATCCGTGAGACCTGCTTTTTAAAAAACTGCGGGGAGAGCAGGCTAAGCCCGCTCTCCCCGCAGATGAGCGGGCAGGGAGCCCTGGGCAGCCGAATCGGCTGCCCACACAATAGCCAGCTCCGTGATGGAGCCGGTGGGGGGGTGGGGGGAGCGGGGGGCACGTGGCCCCTGCAAGCCCCACGGCATACTGGGGAGACCCCCGGAGCCAGGAGGTGGCTTTTCGCCTCCCGGCCGGGGGTCTACTTGTGAGTAGGCATGGCGCAAAGGCGCACCACGGGTACTCACAATTGTAAAAAGCAGGTTTGCTGGAGTGCTTGCTCCGCAAACCTGCTTTTTACCAGGGGTTCTCGAGCAGGTTACCCGCTCAAGAACCACCGGGCTTGGCTGCGAGCCCGGTGGTTCTTACGGTCAACAAAAATCGGGCTAGCCTCTGCTAGCCCAATTTTTGTTGATCGTGAGAATCGCCCCATAGTCATCTTAACTAGAAACCAGCTTATTTCACCAGAAAAGCCAAGACTGCCATGTTTATAATGTCTGGCTTGTGTCAATGTAGACATAGAGAAGTAAGCAACAGCCAGCACAGCAACTCCATATATACTCCCATATTTTGCTAGTAGACCATAATATTTTTTTTTCTTTAAAATCCAGTTTCTACTAATTCATTTTAGGAGTTTCAAGTTTCTGATTTCTGACTCTTCACTGCTACATTGGGAATATATTGCTTTCTTTAAACTGCCTTGTCTAATGTTATAATTTTCCTTTTGTTCTCACACAAGAAACCACTTATCTAGCTTTATCAGCTTGATAGCTTTTGTTTGCAGAAGCTCTAGCCAAGTCTAAATCTAGAATTTAAAGCTGATAGCTCAGCCAATCTCTTCCCCCACCTCACACTTTTCTTTCCTACCATCAGAAATCAATTTGTTGACTGATGATTGCTTGGGCAGGATGTAGTTCCTATCCCTACTTCTTCTTGCTGGATGTTGAATCCACTTGTCAGATGCAGTAATTGGTTGTGTTCTTATTCCCTTCTTCTGCAGTGATGGAAAGGGGAAAACTGCCAAACAATTCTTTCTGTCCTGCCTGACTTTCTATTCTCTGCTGTTAGGTCTGGTAGGGATGAATACAATTGTGCTTGAGACAAAATCATATTCTGGCCTACTCTGACCTACTCTGTTACAAAACGGGGGTTTACAATTGTCCTCCACAGATCTTGTATCCAGACCTGCTTTTCTTCAAATGAGTTCAGGGTGCTGTATCTCTTTCATCCTATTGTTCCCTCACAACTCTTGTGAGGTAAGATTGATCTAGTGGTAACTACTAAATCAGGCCAGCTCAACTTTGTCTCCCCTACCCCAGTTTTTGGACTATGACTCCCATACTCCCCAGCCACAATGGCCCAAAACCAGGGATTATGGGACTTGCAGGCCAACTTTTTCAGGAGGGCCTGTTGAGCAACCCTGTACTAGACTAAAGGCATCCAGTAAACAATCTACCAAATGAGGCTTTGAACCCAAGTCTCCCTGCTCCAGGTCCAGCCTGCTAATCACTACACTAGATGAGCTCTTAAATACTGTGGAAACTTTGGATAGCTTCAGACAACACTCTCACAATAATTCAGAAGAATAAGGGCGTATGTGGAAAGGCCACAACATGCCACCCCACTGTTGCCTAACTGCACACTTACCCTGACCCCACAGGTGACTAGGCAACAGTAGGATGGCATAGCAGATGGTGGGAGACATGTATGCCCATGTTCCTCCTCCATGAGATTAGGACAAGCAGTGGGTGGTGGATTGTCTAAACTGGTGCGTTGTGACACGTACATCTTCAGTATGTGCTACCTGTTCTCCCCTCTCTGTCCCACTGCCTAATTTGTCTATGATGTCATTCACACAGTCAAAAACTGTGTACTACCTGGGTTTGGGAGCTGTGTGTGCTCCCAACTTTTGGTTGAGTGGCAGCAAGGCAAACCTGTGTAGAAGCGATTGTGTGGAAGGAAGCAAGGTAGGAGGAAAAGCTACTGAGGTTTTCCTCCTACCTTGCTTCCACACAACTGAAAATTGGGAGCATATGTAGCTCCCAAACCCAGGTAGAACACAGTTTTTGATTGTGTGAATGACCTCTATATTTTCTTCTCTCTATTTCCTTTCTGTAGAGGTTCCTTTCTGACATCATATTGCTATTATTATCCACTAACATTATTACCACCACTAATGCTGATATAAATTTCAGCTCATGTTTCTCCTGTGAATGTTGATGTCAAATATAGTTCTGATATTCTCTGCCTATATGTGAGATCCAGTTGTATGTGACAGAGGTTGATTGTTGACATTCAACAATATTTAGTATTTAGCAGGTTTTGATAGTGGATGTTCATTTAGGGCATTTAGTATAATATTTTTTACAGTACTGGGTATTTGGCATGCAACAGTTTTCACTTTTGACTTTATTGAAGATTCTCATGAAAATGTGCAATAAATGATATAAAACATTTAGCAATGCCAATACAAAATGTATAACAATACAACACAAATTATGTGTGTGTATGTGTGTGGTGTGATGCTCAATCTATAAGGGAGGAGGAGTGTGGTTTTGCTGTGTGGAACATCCTGTTTGATCAGCCACAGGCAAATAGAAGAGAGATGTAGTAGGTTTGGGAAGCAATTGGGCACAGCAAGCAGGTGTTAAAATCATTACCATGTGCCCATGCTGTGAACATCTCAGCCTTGTAAGATCTTTTATTCCACTGTTCATTGTGGCACTCTGAAGACACTAGAGGCTGGGCAGCAAGCTAGGAGAAGCCAGACTCCACATATCCATCCCTCTTAGCCAGCTGGCTCCCCCACCCCACCAGAAGTATCTCCAGCTACAAGACTGCACTGCAGAGGAAATAAAGACAACAGTGAGTAATCAGCTAGAATTTAGCCAAACTGCCCTCCTTTACCCTCTTTGACTAGGTCCTCTGGATTAACATTAAGGATGCATCATGGGCATAACGATAGGGGGGGCAGGGGGGCACGTGCCCCCGGCGCCATCTTCGCAGGTCACGTGGGGGGCGCCACCATGACCCCAGCCGATCACAAAATTTTTTAAAAATTTTTTTAAAAAAAATTAAAATAAAAATTTCGGCGCCCCCCAGTGGTCCCTTCCTCACAGCGCCGGCGCCATGCCCCCCCATTGACTAGTTTCCTTTGTATTCCCGCACTCGTGCTGCATTGCAAGGCATTGGGCAAGGGGCAGAGGCAGGCTGAGTCGCCTGGTCTTGCTTTTCTGGTGGGCGGAAGGCGGCTCCGCTTTGACTCCGGCAACTCCAGGAACTTCGGAGGAGGCGGGTGAGCTTTGGAGGGCAGGAGAGCCACAGGGAGAAGGGAGGAGGAAGAGGCGGCGGGAAAGTGTCCCTGCGCCGCAAGGAGCCGGCCGGAGCCATGAATTAGCAGCCAACAACAGTAAGAAAATACGAGAGGGAGAAGGGGAGAGAGAAAGAGAGAGAGAGAGAGTGCAGAGCTTTCTGCAAGAGAAGAAGAAGAAAAAATGTACGTGTGACAAATTATGCTACCAAGAAACAATAAGATCTTGTCCCGAGATCTCCCACCCTCCAGCATGGCCACGCCCCCGATCATGAATAATCCATGAGCAGCTTGCTTCCCCTCTGCGCCGGGGAAATGTCTTTCTCCAGCCAAATATCCTTGGTGCGCTCCGCGCTGCTTCTTCATAAAGGCTGCTGCAGAAGAGCCACCCATCCCTATTACGAATAATTCATGAGGGAAGAATGACTGTTCCAAAAGGGCACCAAATTGTCGTCAGCTTTTCCCAAACGCAGGTTGAGAGGAAGTGAGGCTCTGAGATGGGAGGAAGTGAAGCAAGGTTTAACGTTTGCCAGGGCTCAACACTGTTCTCTCCTGGAGGCACTAATTGAAACTAGTTGTTCCTAAATCTTTTTATTTGCTTTCACTCTTCTCCTAGCTATAACCCTGCATGTGTGCAGCCGATTACCTCTGCTCCCCATGCCCTTTTAAGGGAATAGTTGACTCCCCTCCCCCTCCTCTCTTTCACCCAGAGGCGTAACTAGGGAAAACGGCGCCCGGGGCAAGCACTGAAATTGCGCCCCCCCTCGCCGCCCCCCAACATACATCTGACTGACACATGTGTTTTTCCCTCACAACAACCCTGTGGAGTTGGCCTGTATCTCAAACAACAGAATTATGATGCAATGATGATACATACTACATTATACTTAGGTCACTATATTAATAAGAGAGTACCCTAAATCATGAAAGCTTAATATGGATATACCAATACATTTAATATACTTCAATATATCAAGATCACAAATACATAATTACAGCCTTTAAAATTAAATTTGACAGGGGGATACAATCTATAACTCCTTATTTAAAATATTTGTGCAGCCTCAACTTAAAAATGAGCTTGACATAAAGGAAACCATGTGTCTAAGTGGATTTTTTCCTGAAACCAATGTTTGTAAAGGATTTTCCAGAAAACACATGTACAAGTAGATTATTTCTAAAAGCCATGATGGGAGTTGGGTCCCCAAATGATGTTGGACTAGAAGTTGAGAACTCTTGGCACAAGGTCTTAAAACAGAGCTAACAGCCTTTGATCAAGTTCCCAGAAACAGAAACCAAATCTATTCATAAACAATTGTTAATCCTTTCCCACTATCTAAAACGCCCCATCCCCCCACCTCTCTGCTGGGTTGCTCAACATATTACAATATTTTAAAGGATAATATTTTACTGCTAAGGCAATACTTTAAAAAATGCATATATTACAAATCATCAGCTTAGGCACATCAGCAAAGTCTCTGCCTAGAATCCTGCCTTTAAAGTGTGGCTATAAGTGAGTGACCCCCCCCCCCGAATATGACTGCAAATCTGCTTTGTTTGTAAGGTGTGTCTCAGGCTGTCTCTTCTCTCCCTTTGTGAACTAAAAAAAGATGTTTACATGCCTAACTCGACCTTCAGATGGGTCTACCCGAGAAGAAGTCTCTGTTCAGGAAATTATCCATCTTAGTCCAAGGGGCGGGGGGAGAGACAACCCTGCCTTCCTTCAGTAAATAAAGCATCTGAGGCGAAGAAACCCTCACAGCCAGGAATAAACTTCCTAGTACTACTTTTCTGCATAAGTCTGCAAGGAATTATGGTCAATATCAACAATCAAGCCTTTCCCTTCTTACAGACTAGTGACTCTCTGAACTATATTTCATTTCAGAGCGGTGCTAACTGAGCTTTAACTTAACAAGCTCACCTCCTCCCTGCCTTCCCCCCTCTCGCTGAGAGGAGCTCTTCGGTTTGGACTCTGGGGAAGCTGTCAGTATCTCTGGTCTCCTGTCCGGGCTCAGTAATGCAGACTCTCCCTTAGTGGGGAGGGGAGCCAGCCCAGCTCGTCCTACTAGGTGGCTGCTGGCTTAAGGCTGTCTCGTGGCATTCTTATAGCCCTTCCCAGTCCCCTTCGGAGCTCTTAACAATCCAGCCTTTTGGGCGCGCCTCCCCCCACCCCCTCCGCTCTTTCTCTGTCTCTTCACTTGGCTTTAGCCTGAAGGGGGGATTGTAGTAGCTGGCAAGCGAGACAGCATGCTGCTGCGGCAGCACTGCCTAGTGGGGCTCTTCGCTCCCCTCGCTGGGTCTCTTCTTGCTTTCAAGTAAATGCTATTCTGAAAGAATGCACTTCACAGACGGGCTACAAATAAACTTGGGATCCATAGGCAGCGAAAAGGTGCTGCACAAAATGGAAAGATTTACTCTTTTGCTTTACACATCCTGACTAGAATGGGAGAAAGGCAATACATAGGTATTACATTTTGCACCACTTCCCCCATCTTCCATCTGTGCCCCCCTCCCCAAAAACAGAGCATGAAAAGGAAAGCTACAAAGTAGCAAATGCAGCATTTATCTTCTTTGCAATCACTCCTCTCATTGCCCCAAAATTGTGCAGCTCCTGCATTCTTCCCAGTCATTTGATGTTGCTGAAGAAGAGGGCGTGACACACACAGACAAACACACGGAGCGAGACACAAGAAGTGTCAGAAAGAGATATATAGGCAGTTTGCTTACTTTGGGGCTGGGGAGGGAGTAGAATCAAAGAATGCAGCCAGCGAGAAGCAGGGCAGTGGTGGGCAAAATCAAATCAGGTCAAAAACGGCAGTACACAGGCTACAGTTCACAGCACAGCACACGCAGTCAGCACGAGTTTGCAAACAGCACAGTCTCTCTTCAACAATCCACCCACGTGGTCGCAGGGACATGCGCTGACTGAAGTGAACCAGCGAGCCCCGCCCCGCCGCCTGCCCGGACTCTGTCGGATTCTTGATTTGCGAGTGCAGTGCACAGCACTGCGTGTGTGCCTGTGCAAGTGCGGGGGCCTGCGGCGCCACCCTCCCGGAACCGGAGGAGACAGCAGTTGCGGCAGCAGTAGTGACAGTGAGCAGCGCCCAGTGTGGCGCCCCCGCTGGCTGATTGGAATTTTTTAAAAAAAAAAAATTGCTGCCCGCATGCCTGCCGCCAGTGGGCGAGCGATCGGTGGGCGATCCAGGGGGAGCGGCGGGGGGGAGCCACTTTTTGGCGCCCCCACGTGATCTGCCAGGGTGGCGCCGGGGGCACGTGCCCCCCCGCCCCCCCTATAGTTACGCCCCTGCTTTCACCCAGCCGCTACTTGTCTTAAGAAGACACAGCAGCTCTTAAAATGAAACTGTAAAGACTTGAAGTTCTTATCTCGCTTAGTTATCGGTGTGTTGTTTGTTTTCTCAACCATGGCTGCAGGAAGATAATGAATGGAATGGAGTTTAAAGCGTTGATTGGGAAGTATAAGGTGCTGTGTGTGTGTGTGTGAGAGAGAGAGAGAGAGAGAGAGCAAGAGAGAGCGGGGCTTAAAACGAGAGAGAATTGATCCTTCACAAAGTTTAATTATTTGTCTGATTTTGTAGTTTGAAACAGGAAATAACGTGGATTTAGCAAGCTTAAGAGCTACTCTGAGCACATTAAAAGCATTGTGCATTATTAGAATATTTCAGCCTTTCAAGAAATGTCCTGTTTAGGGGATATGTGGTTTCCCTCCACCCACCCTCTTCAAAATACTGCCATTAATTAAGAGGCTGCTGGAATGAAACAAGAACGGGGAGAGGGAGAGAAACCCTTGTGAAGTTTATACATATATTACAGTTTATGTTTAAGTTCAGCATTGATGAACTCCTATACACCAGTTGTAAATAATTTACTTGTAATAAATCCAATTCTCTACAGATGGACTTACATTCAGGTAGTATGTTTAGAAGGATTGTAAGATTATAGCATCTGGATTTCTTATTGATTTCTTCTTCCAGACAAAGTTAAGCAATTTTAAGAAGCATTTATTTCAGAGGGAGAGTACTAAGAACATGTTTAGTCACCTCACCACCCTAAATTTAAATAACTCAAAACTGCTTCATTTTGCCTAGACCTAGTTTGCCCCTAAAGCTGCAATGGGCACTTCTTAAATGCTGCATCCAAACATGTAGGATTCAGCATTCTACTAAGCTGACACAAACAAAGAGAAAAATCACAACTTCATGAGCAACCCAATCCTGTGCCTATCTACTCAGAAGTAAGTGCCACTGGGTTCAGGGAACTTGCTTCCAAGTCAAGGAGCATAGAATTGCAGCCTTACAGTAGTCAGCTCTATCAGTGGCTACTAGTCTGAGGACTTTAGGCCACCTTCAGCCTCAGGGGCAAGGAAGGTGCAATTATAATGTTCATGTAGTAGTGCCATAATTTGTTAATTAAAAGATTAACAAGCTTGACTTGTATTTTTGAGCTGATATTATGGTGAAGTTATCTGAAAGATGGGTGTCAGATGCTTGGACAGGGGGTGCAATTTCAGTGCTTGCCCTTCCCTGGAGTTGTAGTTCAAAAACAGCTAGAGTGCCAAGGTTCCCCATCCTAGGCACTATTTTCCCTAGATATGCCTCTGGCCTGATCCCGCAGGGCTGTTCTTCTGTTCCTCACTGGGGGTTGCCAGTTTTTCAGCCTTGCTTCTGCATCTGTGGCTTTTAATAGCATCTCAGCCTGCGTAAGTTGAGGGATAAACATTATGGATGAGCTGTGAAATGTTTCAGCTGCAAATTTCTGCCTGTCAAGCAACTATCAAACACACAGCTACAGAGGCTTATTGGAAAGTTGGTAGCCCTGGTGTGGGTTGTTGTGCTATCAAGTTGGTTTTGACTCCTGGCACCCACAGAACCCTGTGGTTTTCTTTGGTAGAATACAGGAGCGTTTTACCATTGCCTCCTTCCACGTAGTATGAAATGTTGCCTTTCAGCATCTTCATATATCACTGCTGCCCGATATAGGTGTTTCCATTCGAACCCGCAACCTTTTGCTCCCTAGGCAACTTACTTCCCTGCTGTGCCATTAGGTGTGGCTTGTATTCCTTGTAAATCTAGGAGTAGGCAGTTGTGGGGTGTGTGTGTGTGTGTGTGTGTGTGTATGTAGGATCTTGATTATGGAAGTTGGCTGAGTGTCAGGATGGGACAGGTGTCTTGTGTGTGTGCTGCAGTAGTATTTATGAACATAGGAAGCTGCCATATACTGAGTCAGACCATTGGTCTATTTAGCTCAGTATTGTCTACCCAGTCTGGCAGCGGCTTCTCCAAGGTTGCAGGCAGGAGTCTCTTGCAGCCCTATCTTGGAGATGCTGCCATGGAGGGAACTTGGGACCTAGATGCTCTTCCCAGAGTGGCTCCATCTCCTGAGGGGAATATCTTCCAGTGCTCACACTTCTAGTCTCCCATTCAAATGCAAACTAGGGTGGACCCTGCTTAGCTAAGGGGGCGGCGGGGGGGCGCAATTTCAGTGCTTGCCCCGGGTGCCGTTTTCCCTAGTTATGCCTCTGGGATGCATTGATCCTGGGTTGTTGTAAACTGCCCAGTGACGTAAGTTTGGGGCAGTATAAAAATGTTTTAATAAATATAAATAAATAGATATCCTCAACATAGTCTTCCCTCTCCCATTAAAGACTCTTGAAAGTGCTCCATGGACTTGTGAACCTTTTTCACAAGAACCTTCTGAACCTTTTTCAGGGATCAAGTGAATTCTGAGATTAACTACCACTTTAGGATTGGAGAAAAGAGCCAAACTATGGATTACCTCCTCATGCTTGGCACAAAAGGAGTTAGCAAAGCAGAGATAAACACACAGCATGACTTTTAAAAAACCCAAATGAAGATATCATGGTATATAAGAGAATACTGACAGCACACCTAAAAGTAAACGGTGAGATGGATCATCTTCTTTGGGGAAACTATGTTCCAGGCCATACCAGAGGGCCATTCACTCATTCCTACCACATGCATTCATCCAGTGACATGGTATGGAGAGGATATGGCACCACACCCACTGCTTGGGCCCCCTGACTCTGATGCATCTGCTGGCCATGTCTCCCAGCATCCGCATGTCCAGTGTTTGTGCTGCATTTAAGGGGCCCTATACACTTCAGGAAACACATGGAGGGAACATGTGTACAGACTAGGTCTCACATCTTGTAAATAAGGTAACTTTATAAGAGCAAGTCCTACTGAGAAGATACTAAAGAGCAGGGAGGCTGATATGGGAGGACATATTCTAACAGATGTTAATGACAATATTCCATCAATAACATGCAATGTTGTGTTATTACTTGGAGTCTCCTACAGACTGTACTACCAAGAAGAGGATGTAGGTGGTGCTTTCTTGAAATATATTACAGATGTGTCAACAAGGAAGCAAGAATTAGTATCAAGAGGAATAAACAGACAGAAAGATATAAATATACAGAAGCCCTCATTATTCACAAGAGTTCCATTTTGGCCAACAATTGCAGATAACAAAAATGTAGATAATGAAATCTTAAGTCAATAGGAATTGGGGGTGGTATTCTGGAGCACAGGGAAATGACAGAAAAATCACCGAAAAGACAGGGTAAAAGCAGAATAAGGATGGAACACGGTACTCTAACTTGGCCATCTCAGCTCTCCCACTCTCCATCTCCTCTAGCAGTGCCCTCCAGCTTTTCCAGTAATGCGTAATCATGAGCCTTCCTCATCCCACTGTGGAAATTCAGCATTTAGCAGCACAAACCCATTGACCTGTTTGGTTGATAGGCTGGCCAAAGAGGCAGCACAAAATTAAATCCAATTCAAGTAAACACACACAGAGGAGTGTGTGAGAATCAAGAAGTGAGAGGAGAATCAATTTCCAATGGATAATTAAAATCAATTTTTAATTTAAATTGGATTTTAATTGCAATTTAAATTAAATAATACAGTACTGTAATTATCAAAATTAAAATTAACTTTTAATGTGAAATTTTAATTATAATAAAATTTCATCAGAATTAAAATTAAATTTTAAAAGTTATAAGCATCTTATGAGTGCAGCACAGTTCAAGAGGCTCCAGAAAATAGCTCCAACAAGCTCCACAGGAATGGCTCCAAAAAGGCTCCACAGAAATGGCTCCAATAAGCCTACAAAAGCTCCAGAGCAATGGCTCCTGAAGGCTCCCAATGGCTCCTTAAGGAAACCAAATGCTGCCAACTGCTACCCAAAATGGCTTTTAGAAGCACAAAAAACCCTCTAAATATGCAGATCAAAGCACTCCTCTGTCCTCCTCCAAACACCTCTCACAACCCATGAGCATGTGCAGCAAGAGCACAACCATGAAAGGGCAGAACTGCGCTGCTGAAAAACGCTGATATGTGAAGCTGTGTACTGCAGATAATGAGGTCAGGTATATATTGCCTGACCACAGATACACAAAACTGCAATTGCTGAAAGAGTGGATAGTGAGGGCCACCTGTACTCAGTACTGAAGTGTTTTGTTGAGGGCTTCTACATTTAGAAAACACTGCACACTGTCTAGAAAGATAAATTCATTTCTAGATCATTTCTGAACCTATGTGATATTATCTGTCATTTTGTACTCTCTCTCTCTCTCTCTCTCTCTCTCTCCCATTACCCAGGATTTCTCTCATATCTGTAGAACATAATAATGGTACACAACAGGATATCAAGAGGCACTCTCTAGGTAATCAAAGAGTTATTTCAGGTTTCCATAATGCAAGTCATCATAATACTTTTAAATCTAAATGTGCATCTATCTGCATACATAATTCTGTCCTACGCAGCAAAGGTAAATAAAGTATTAATACCATCTTAAATATGTGCAGTAGCTATCTATATAACCCTCTACTGCCTTTGAATAAAAAACAAGTTAAAGGCCTGTGAAATTTTATGGGCCTGTAACTAATTTTTTAGTTTAAAATAGATGTGAGTTATAACAATCTTTTTAGTTTTGTTTCCACTTTGAGGAAGGGCAGGGAGAAGCCCCTTAAAAAAAACCCAAAAAAGCAGCTATCAAAAAGCACCTCAAATTTTTGATGTGTTTTTGACTACCTCTTTACGTTCCATCTATCTTCCATGGAAGGTCTGAGTGAGCACTGCAAGGAAGTGTGCAACAGCCCCCAAAGGCTGCTTGTTAAGGTTTCAAAGGAAAGAAAGGCAAATAAAGCAGGCCTGGTATCAGGGCTTGGTATCATCTCATTGGTATAAGGCAGATGCCTTATAAGGACCCACTGCTGATCGTTGACACCATTTTTGTATTGGGTTTTGTGATTATTTAACAAAGCACCAAGGAAACTACCACTCCTGTTACAGAGTGTGGAATTTAGTTGTTGCAGCTATTTAAGAAACACTCATGGAGATCACTGTAGGGATGTGCACAAAACTGCTTTGCCTGGTTTGGTTCAAGTCTGAACCAGACTTGAACAGGACTGGGTATGTTCAGTTTTGTGCCACCAAATAAACCCCCCAGGCACAGCTTGAATTTGAGCCAGTTCGGGGGTTTGAGGTTGTGTGTCTCCACAGTCTCCCTCTCCCCCTCACCGATCTCCCCCTAGTCCTCTAAGGGCTGTTTCAGCCCATTTTGGGGCCGTTCCAGCCCTTTCCCCAATCGTGGTAGTCATTTTGGAGGTTGCTGCACATATGGCCTGGACTATGATCCAGCCATGCAAATGGCCAGGGTGCAGGCACGGTGGCCTCCAAAATGAAAGGTCTGGAAGAGCCTGGAAATGGGCCAAAGTGGCCCTTAGAGGACTAGGGGAAGGCCAGCAGGGGGAGAGGGAGACTGCGGAGACCACCACCCCCAGGCCATGCCAACACCCCCGAGGCCACCAGATCCGCTAGTGAGTGATTCTAAAAAAAAGAAAAAAATTATGTTAGAACCCCCAAGCTGGCCCTGAGCCAGCCCGGGGGTGGGGGTGGGGGGCACGGCATTTAGCTCAAAGTTGAGCTGAACCAGGCCCAATCCAGCCCATGGGCAAGTCTTCATGCCGGACCAGTTCAATGGTGAATTGGTTCAACCTAATCCTATCTAAAGGATTAGACAGGAAAGACCAAATCCTGTCTAAAGGTTACATAGTGAATAGGTAAGGAGAGAGAGAGAGATGTGTTTCCATCTTGTCTCTAGGAGGAAAGGAAGAGGCCTGACTCGCTAGAAGAAGTACCTGAGGAGTCAAAGCAGGGGTCATAGAGTAGAAACAAGCATGAACAGGTTAGGAGACCCACGCTAACTACCACTACTCCCAATCATGATCATTAGGATAGTTGGTGCAAAAGATAGTGTGTCAGAGAACCCCCTCCCTTTCTCTTTCTCTTCCTGTTTAGCCCTCCCCTTGCCAAAGCCCTCCCTGTGCTGTGGACTCACTGTCACTCTCTCCTTTTACTTTTGCTGCCTCCTGTTATAGGACAGGGTGATCCTGACTGGCCTCAGAGTCCTCAGGGAAGTGGAGAGAACTCCTACAGCAAGGGCCTGTTGCTTTCACAAGCTGTTTTAGAAAGTGTTGCCCCTGGCCTCATTCCAAATCCCAGGGCTCTTGCTAGCTCAAACCCTCATTGTATACTGGCCCCTCATCACTGGCCAATGATCCTCTAAATACTTTCTGACAACCAGGGCAACTCTCACAGGATCTCGACCAACTCTGAGACTTTGGGCTGAGATCTCATGAGAGCACCCTAAGCTCTCACATGATCATGCCACCCTCAGGTGAGATTTCACCTTCTTGCTGCTCGGGGCAATCTGGGGCATCGGTCATGAGGGTAGCGCTGATGCCCCCCTCCGGGAGATCCTCCAGCACTGATAAGGTGCTTATGGGTTGGGGCTTACTTAGAGCTATGCTCTGATTTGTTCTTCCCTCTGCCCCTGAGGTCAACATAGGAATAACATGGGAACATAGGAAGCTGCCATATACTGAGTCAGACCATAGGTCCATCTAGCTCAGTTTTGTCTACACAGGTCCATCTAGCTCAGTATTGTCTACACAGACTGGCAGTGGCTTCTCCAAGGTTGAAGGCAGGAATCTCTCTCAGCCTTAACTTGGAGATGCCAGGGAGGGAATTTGGAATCTAGATGCTCTTCCCAGAGTGGCTGCATCCCCTGAAAGGAATATCTTACAGTGCTCACACTTCTATTCTCCCTTAGGGATGTGCAAACCAGTTCAAATTCAACCCAGTTCAGTTCGAACTCAGACCAAATAGGGCATTGCATTAGCAATGCCAGTCTGAGTTTGAACCAATCAAGCCAGATTTGGTTCGAGCCTGTTTGAGCTGGTTTGAAGGTTCTAGAGGCCATTTTAGATGTTGTCCTCCATTTTGTGTGACTTGTGTTGCTTGATTTCATTGGCTGAGTTCTTGCTTCCCTGATTGACCAGGTGAGTCTGGCTCTCTGGGAGGCTCTGCACTGTTCCTGACCTTGAGAACTGGCACTTTATTGGCCAGGGGGAAGGGCAAAGGTGGGGGCTCCCAAACGAGGGAGTTTCAATTCCTATTTAAAGCCAAGCCTCTGGCCTAGCAAAACCACTCTGGCTGCAGTGTTCCCTGGCTTCCTTCTAGCCTGCTGCAGCTGCTGCTGGTGTGGTGAGAGACTGCTTGGCAGACTGCTGTGTTTTTGTTCCCAATCCTCCCTTCTGCCTGTTTTTCTGCCCCCCACGTTCTCTCCCCTGCTTAAACCTCCCCCCCTCCACCCAGTGTGACTGTGTGTGTGTGTTCTGCTGCTTTAATTTTTTTTCCCTGAGTGAGTGAGTGTCTGTCTCTCTCTCCTCCCTCTCTTCTGGGCCAGGGGCCCCCAGGCACTTTGGCTTGAGGCCTTTCTCCAGCCCATTTCAGTATTGTCTCACAGACTGGCAGCAGCTTCTCCAAGGTTGCAGGCAGGAATCTCCCTCAGCCTTGTCTTGGAGATGCCAGGGAGGGAACTTGGAACCTAGATGTTCTTCCCAAATCATTTTGCTCCTATTTGTGTGCCTTCTCAAAAAAAAGGGGGGGGGCTATTCATGGAGGGGAGGGTTTTGCAAGGAATGGTTTTCCCCCACCTCAGTCAGCTGTAGATGATGCCAGGCTTTTCCTGTGACCTGTTACAACCTTTCACCCTGACTCTGTCCTCTAGTCTGACACCTCTCTGGAGGCTGTCCCCCTGACCAAACAGGTCCTGCTCTGGCTTGTGCAATGGGCAATAAGGTGTATTATAGTTGTCCAGCTGGCCTGCCTGCACCATGTACCAACTGTAGCAGTGGCAATGATGGTGGTAAAACTGGGAAGCAGAGCAGGAGTTCAGATGGGGCCAACACAGGGTGAGGGCAGCGCGAGTGGCCAGACTCTGTTAAACAGCCCAGCAAGTCATTCAGTCCCTGCTGACATCAGCTAGGAGGTGCGGCTGACAGGGACCGTTGCCAGGCAGGGAGCAGGGATGGGATTGTTGAGAGGCAATTGAGAAAAAGGAGGAGAAAGTGTGGTAATTGAAGGGGTAATAAAACTCATGGGAGAAGATCCAAGAAGGGAGGGGTTCAGGGGTTCAGACTGTGAAGCTGCCTTTTAAAATGGCTCAGCCAATGGCGAGGGGGTGGTGAGAGAGAAAGGGCTGTAGTTTCCTGGTGTGGAGCCAGCCCAACCCCATGACATGGCTGCCTAGGAGGAGGACCTGGATGATGATAACCTCCTCCCCTCTCTCTGAGGCCTTGCCCAGGCACTTTTGACTGACCCCACCCACCTCCCGAGGATGCCAAGGATACGCCTGGACTGACAACTGTCTTATATCATAAAACCAGCAAGCTGTAAATGTCAGTACAACGCTTACCAAAAAATGCACAGAGCCTATTTGCATAATGTCTCTCTGATCAATCACTGGGTTGACGAGCTGAAAGACAATTATTTCCTCCCAGAATATGAATAGAATGTCTGTTCATCTGCCACTTGTGGTAGCTCTTGTACTGGCATAAGCAGAGTTTCAACTTAATGTCACCCATGCGAGCACTTTGGGACTGAGGTGCTAATTAGCAATCAAGCTGATTGCCTCCTTCACCTTGAGAAAAATATGATTCCTCTATCTGGAATATAAATAGATATTGCTGGACTTTAATCTGAGTGCTGTCAGTAGCTCAGCATAGGGCTGCATATGTTTTGCATGCAGGAGGTTTCCTGCTCAAAGCCCAGCATCACCAGTTCAAAGCATCTCAACTCATGGGGTTGGAAAGGTCTCTAGCATCACCAGTTCAAAGAATCTTAGAAGGGAGGGCTGGGAAAAATATCTGCCTGAGATCTTGGAGAGCTTCTGCCAGCTAGAACAGATAGTACTGGTCTTGACTGGTCAGTACAAGGTATTTTCTTATAAGTCCATAAAGACTCCAAAAAGCAAAGCACTGCACAACAACGGTAACCAACATCTCGCTCTCCTAGTCTATTTTTCTTCCCCACTCTCTTTTCCTGAGTTAACAGATCTTGTTCATCTTGTTTCCTCATCTAATTCACGCAATGACAGCCTCTGTCTGCTGAAGGGGCTCTTTCCTCCCTCACGACCCCTCTCTTTGCAGAACCCTGCCATCTACCTATCTATCTATCTATCTATAAAATTTCCTCTCCTCTACAATCAAGAACATCTCCTGACCAGTAACAGTTGCATTCCAACTGTCCTTAGCCATCACAGGCTCCTCCTCCCTATCTGCATATGGAATCCCCACTGCCCAATCGCCATGGTGCTTCTGCTCTTACAGGCTCCTCCTCCCTATCTGCATATGGAATATCTACTGCCCAATCACCATGGTGCTTCTGCTCATGAACTCCCACAGGAGCTGCCACACACGGGATTAGCCACAGATACGCCTTAGAGAATTATAGATAGATAGTGTTAAGGACCAGGCCTGATTTATATACTAAATATGCTCATTAGCTAGTATACAAAATTAGGTCTGGCTCATAGTGTCACCAAGTGACCAAGTTCTTTTATATGATGACCATGTAGGATCTGGGCGCAAGGAAGAAAGGAGATCAAACCAATCCTCAAAGATTCAATGGGCTTTATTGAGTATAAAAGAGTAACAATATAATCTAGCAGAAAGCAGAACACTCTATCAATATATTACTAACAGCATCTAAACAGAATATCCTAGCCAGCACCAATATTCAGCGTGTTCCTAACTACCATATGTGTGTGCATTAAATCTTCCTAAAGCCTAATACAATTCAGATACAGATGGAAAAGGGAAAAAGGGAGAGCTGAGGGCTGGCATGGTTTGGGGAGATTAGTAGAGGAAAGGGGGGGGGGAGGAGAAGGAGGCAGAAGAAGGGGAAGGGATGAGGGGATTCCAGGCTTGTAGGAGCAGCATATTTACCAGGATCAGAGAGACTTGAGAGCAGTGAATCTCTTCAGCTTGAAGGAGCGAGGCACTTGGCGGGAGACAGGAGCGTTTGCAGTTGCTCAGATCACGGCTGAGAGACAGAGCACCATGGCTGGGGAGTCTTGACTTCTCACTGCGCAGTAGAAGTCACAGACAGTTCCTGTCCATGGACAGAGTTCCTGCTTTGCCCCGCGGTTTAGCAGCAAACTCTGGGATCCTTGTTGAGCAGCTCTAGGCAAAAGATTGCCCGTAGGCACAAGACTGCGTGTAAGAGACAGTTCCTGTCCATGGACAGAGTTCCTGCCTCTAGCCCCGCGGCTTAGCAGCAAACTCTGGCATTGCTGTGAGCAAATCTTGCTGTAGGCACAAGATTGCTAATCTGCCATGTCCAGAGACTCCTTCTTATAGTGGTTCCATCCTTTGATGTCCACTTGAGTCTTCTGGATCACAAAAGGCATTTATTCCTGCTATCCTCTGAATATTGTCTTTTAATTACCAAAATTAGCTCAGGATATTTGGTCAGTTCAGAGAGATCTCAATCTCATCTTCTGTTAGCTGCTATCTTGAGGAGGGGACATAGTCCAAAGCAAATCTGCATCCCAGATGTGCTAGCCTGGTCCCAAAAGGTGTTAAGAGTCAGGAGTTAGTGTGAGACAGCAATTACATTATTTCTTGTGTACCTCTATCTAGTGTGTATTTATAACAAAAGAATATTCAGAGTAACATCAAAAAGGGGCACATGTGAGTTAATCAACACATTTGGACATGGCAGGAGCATCCTGTTAGTGAGGTAAGGGGATTACTGGACAGCAGGTTAATTTCAGCAGTGTGAGACTGGTAATTAAGCCTGACCCATTGTCTCAGTGAGTTTCCACAGACGCTGATAACCAATGCTAGATTACCCCTGCCTCTACAAACCATTTACCAGGCATTACCCAGCCAGATCTAATTGAACTCTTAATATAAAATGAAATCAAACACAGGCCTATATTCTATATACGTTTTAGTATTTTGGGGTGCTCATAACAATAGATAGATCGATAGATAGATAATCACAAACCCTAACAACTATCTAGACTGAAACAGAACTAAAACTATAGGCATAGAAGAGGGGTTATAGCCAGCCAGGCAGACGTGGTTATCAGGTTTCAGTTGTGGTCCATGGCATGGCAAAGGAGAGTAGCATCCAGGTGATTGGATCTGAACATCGGGCTGTTGCAGCAGATTGTGGCACAATAGAGGAGTGATGAGTTGTGCAGACTTCGGCACTGGGTTGCAGTAGCATACTTAAAAATGGCAGAGTACAGCATCCTTGAGCACCAGACTTCAACAGCAGACTTTGAAACAGCATAGAGGGAACTCTTCTAAAACCACACCTTCCATGGTGTCAGACAAGTGTCTGCAGGTCATGGTGAATGGTACCTCCCTTGTTTGATGAGAGAAGATCCTTTAGAAGGAAGGTGTACAATTGATCTTTTGCCAGATGAACCACTATGGGAAAGGTGATGAAGCCAATAGAGTGCTACTTCCTCTTGCTTTGCTTCACACTCTTCCATATCCATGAATTGCTCCAGAAACCCCCTTTTGGTATTCATTGTAAATGTGAAGAGATTTACAGATACTGCCTAAGTAAACACTGGGGCTATTCTCATGACCATCAATTTGAAGTTAGGAGGCAGTAAAGCAGCTATTCAGGCTCATGTGGAGCCATGGGAATCCTGCTAACCCACTCTTCCCAGATTTCCATAACCCAGATCCTCTATTCTGCTCCAAAGTGAGGTAGGAGGACAACAGATCCCTCTTGATCCAATGGTTGTCTGGGTGCATGCTGCATTTTAGGCTGTTCCTGGGACCCAGCAGCCATTAAAACAATAAAGAACTGCAGCTAAAGGGGTTTCCATCTGTGAATGTGCCGCTTTGCAAAGCACACTTTATGGTCCTTTCCCTTCAGTAGGGACGGACCCACCTTTCAGCCCCTTCTCAGTCAATCAGAGGACAGCTAAGGATGTCAATCAATCAATCACTTTTATTATGGTCACTGACTAGTAGCAATATATACAGAACAAGTGAATATATATAAGCATGAAAATACATAAAATAACGATAGATAGATAGATAGATAGATAGATAGATAGATAGATAGATAGATAGATAGTAGGCCTGTACACAAATGGGAAAGTCAGGATCGAGTCCAACCAGATCTCTTCCAACCCCACAAATGTTGTTTCAGGTTCCTTTGAACCCTTTTGAAAGTTGGAGTCAGAGTTGGAGTCATGGTTGGGGTCAGGATCGGAATCAGGACTGGAGTTGGACAAAGCTGGAAAAAGGTTTTAAAGTAACCATGGATACTCACTGTCATCCTGGAAGAAACGTTATCTCACAACAGAGAGTTGCAGAGGAAGTGAGATAATACCAGAGAAATAAAGGGATAAAGGGGAAATGATCTAACACTAGAGAATCGCAAGAGAAACACAGAAATCAGCTAATTAAAAATTAGTTAAAACTGTAGTAATATAATAGTTATGGAATATATATATATATATACACACACACACACAAACAATATAATCAGCTAATGATGTAATGAGGGTTTCCAGTGTACTTGTGGCACAATGCATTATGGGACACCTTTTTCACTCCTCGGCAGACCCAGCTCTTTATGGATGCCTCAAATGCAATGGTGCAGGGTTTACAGAGCCAAACAGAGGCTCTGCTTGAATATTTGCAATATGGAAGGAGATCTCCCTACTCTAAAATTCCCATATGGTTGTGTGAACGGGTCTATTATGTGAGTGTGTAAAATTCTCACCATTAAACCGTGAGTGTGTGGTGCTTGCACACAGTGGAATAGGGAGGGCATTAGGCAGCCCATGTTTTCACAGGCAGCCCCCCGCTCTGGTAGCGGTGGCATTCTCCCTGCAGGGAGGCTGCCCTGCCCCTGCCACTCAGGTGGCCTCTGCATATGCACAGAGGCCAGCTGAGTGGTTGGCATGGCAGCCAAATACCATGCTGATCACTCAATTGGCTGCCGCACATGTGCAGAGGCCCACTGAGTGGCCGGGGTAGGGCAGTCTCCCCATGGGCTGCTGGATAAGGAGCATGCCACCATGGGGGTGGGTGCTACTGCTGCTGTTGTGCTGAAGTGAGGAGAAGGCGAGAGAGAGACAGCCACAGAAATTAGGAAGGTGGCCCAAGATGCAGGGTTCTTGGGACCCATGCACCCTATTACGGTTCAGCCTATGTGTAAGCATAAAAGCAGTAATCTATTCATATACTTCATACCTATGCATGTTTTCTTTCAGACAGTATATAAATATCACACACACACACACACACACACACACACACACACACACACAGAGTGACCAGTTTGTGAAAAATATAGATAGAATTTCTTATAGCCATCTCAATTTGTATTCTAGGGTGACTGCTGAATATGCAGATGACATCCAATTCTATCGTTCATTTCTATCCAATTCCAGGAAGGCAGTTGTGCTCCTGAAACAGTTAGTGAACAAGCAGTGCATACTATAAGCATAATTAGTCTGTTAATGGAACTATAGACTGATGAGAGTAGTTTTGTTAAAAATAACTTTCCTATCCCAAAAGAGACATGTGTAACATGATTTTCCCCCTCTGAACATAATCTGAGGCTCTGTGTAACCCCAGATTCTAAATTCTAATTTCTTAAGTTTTCAACTCATTTGTCCTGTAGCTCAGAAGGACAAACTTGAAACTGGTGCTAACTAGTGCAGAATTGAAATGAAGGGGGAGCAGTTTTTGAAAGTATTCATCAGAATTCATCAAAATTTAAGAGCCATAATCTTAGGATGGTTTTTCCCCCCCCAATCATTGTGAAGGGGTTGAAATTTTTTCATTTTAGAGTGATCACTGATTGGCTAGGCTCACTCACATGACCAGAACAGGAAGTATTGGCCTCCATCTATCTCTTTTGGCCTCTAGGAAGTATTGGCCTCTGGGCTGCACAACAACATCCTTAAGCTGGCAAGGACCATAGAAACTGTGGGCAGCTTTTTATGACCTTTATTGATCTGTGCAGCTTCTGATTCATAAACAGAGACTGCTTGTGGGGGAAATGGTCAAATATAGGAAAACCTCAGTATTCATGGGGGTTCCGTTCTCTGCAATTACAACAGATAAGGAAACTGTGAATCTTGATCATGGGGTTAAGTTCCCAGAGGTTTTAAAAAGTGCCGGAAGTGGCAAGAGGTGAGAGTATGCCCTCTCACTTGCTGTTGCTCCCCTGAAACTGGTATTTAGAAGTATTTTGCCTCTGAGGTTGGAGGCAGGATCATGACCTTGTGACTGGGTTGCTGATGTCTCCCATTAAGTTTTCTCCTCTGGACTAGAGGTGTGCACAAAACTGGCTGGCCCAGTTCGATCCAGTTCTGCCCTCCCATCGACCCCCCCCCATTTGGTTCAGTTCGGAGGGTGGGGTTCATGCACATTTTTTGAAAATTTCTTTTATTACTTACCCCTCCGGGGGGCTTCTCAGAGGCCACAGGGGGGTTGGGTCCGTGGAGGTTCCCCCTCCCCAACCAGCCTTTCTTATGTCATAAAGCGGCATTCTTCAGCCTGTTCTGGGCCTTCCCCCCTCGCAGTGGCCATTTTGGAAGCTGCTGTACATGGGGAATGGGCAGCCTCCTGAAGGGGGTAAGTACTAATTCCCCCCCAAATGCTCGTGAATCCCCCCAAAGGGGGTGGTTCAGGGGTGGTTCGGCTTTACCCTGAACTGTCAAAACGAATTGGTTCTATGTCAAGCAAGCTTGACATAGAACCGGTTTGCACATCCCTTCTCTGGACCCCATTGCCGACCTGGGTGGTTCCATGGTCCAGGATCATGAAGCCAATAGCCTCCCTTAGTAACATCAGCATATTACTAAAGCTGACTTACACACCCTAAACCTAAAATCATGTTTGCCATGCTCAATATGATATATTGGGCTGGTTGGATCACTCAAAGATGATTTTTTTTTAAAAAAAAATGACAACTGGAGCAGCAACATAGTGATGCCCCACCAACTGAACTGCTCCATTTACAAGGAACTGAAGGGGTCATTTTGGTGATATTTTTGTGGGAGGTGAAAACCAGCTGAACCCGCATACAGTGATGGAACTCTTTCCCAGTGGTTGTCAGCTGTCATTCTGCCCAGAAGTCTTTTCAGAACCAAGTTGTGTCAGAAATTTCAAGTCAAATCTGGCGAGTCCTTTCAGACAAATATCCAAGGAATCTCAAAAGAAGTGCATGGAGTTTTGAGGAGATTAGCAACATTTCTTCATGGTGAAATTTGTCACCAAAATTCACCTGAAGTGTAATTTGAAGTGAAGTTTGGTGTCCCTTTTCAAGAAAAACTTGTGAGAAATTCCAAGAGGACCCCAAATAATTTCAATAAGATTAACAGAAATTTTGAGGGAGGTTATCATTCCAACATTACCCTATCTGTTCGTTGACATGGGGGTGCACCTGTCTTGAAGTCAGAGGAAGCCTTCACAGGAGTTCTTGCCTGATGTCAGATGCATATTGTGTGTGTGTGTGTGTGTGTGTGCGCGTGTGCGCGCACACACACACACGTGCATATTCTTCATACCTCTGATAAACTGACATGTCCAATTCAATTCTTCTCATGACTGACAAAAACTTTCAGCTAAAAAACTGTTTATTTACCCATTTGATGACTCCTCAAGGATGGCTTGTCAGGCTCTATGATCTCCAATAAATGAATGTAATTGCTTTTTCTCTGGGAAAGGTGAGCTTTTAACACTGGTGATGGCTGTTGTTTCTTTTTACTGAGAACGCCTTTGTAGTCCTCTAGGCTTGAATGACAATTCCAATATTAAACTATAAAAAACTGAATTAGAAAAGGGAAAAAATAATTGTACCTTATCTCAACAACCCCTCTTTCTCTCCCCGGCCATCTCCCCCGCTCCCACATCTTGGTTGCTCAGCCCAGCAACCAAAGGATCTGCAGTGCCTCTTTTCACCAGATGGTGAACAATCAATTACAATAATTCTCTTCCTATTTTAGAGTGAGTTTAATTTGAAGGAGAGTTTTAATCACAGTGGAGAAGCATTAATTGATAATGAGGTCTATAAATTACTTATAAAAGAAGGTAATTACATTTTGTAATAAATGCATTGATATCTAATATTCTAACATCTCTCTTCTTTGACTGTTAAAATTAATGAGAATAAACATGTTACTGTAAAATAATGGGCGTTTATTAGGAAACAAATAGATTATATGGAGGGGTGGTCTGTGTTAACAGGGGCTTAAGAATATAAAGAAATGAATTTAAAATAAAAAATAGAAACCTATCACTAAAAATTGATTATATTATGACCTCTGAGGTCATCTCTGCCCACCATTTTGTGTAAGGGAGACAATTTCTGGCTTATTTCTGTTACAAAAATAGGAAAAAATGTGGTGATGATGATGATGATGATTTAAAAAAAAAAAAAACCCATACCCCACAAATTGCAGCATTTAGGGGGCATTGCTTGCCAGCTGGGGACAAAGTGAGCATGGTAGGGCACTTCCCCCTGTGATTTTAGGGCAATTTATTTTAGGCCTGGGTAATGTGCTCCATTTTCATGCCTTGGTTTAACAACAGCTTTGCACATGAGGTGGAACACTACCTAAGAGATAAGAACCTGGCCTTCAAAGCACTGCTACTCTTGGATAATGCCCCAGAGCATCCTCCGGACCTGCTGCTTGCCTACCCTTACGTGGAAGTGGTTTTCATGCCTCCAAACACCACATCCCTCATCCAGCCGATGGACCAAGGCATCATCCAGGCTTTCAAGAGTTATTACACCAGGTGGACCTTCAAGCACATAGCTGACCTGATGGATGGAGACTCCAACACGACTCTGAAGGAAGCCTGCAAAGCTACAACATCACTCATGCCTTGAACATCATCAAGGAGGCAATGGATGAGGTCAGGAGCAGCACCATGCATACCTGCTGGAGGAGGGTGTGGAAAGAGGCTGTGAGGGACAACACTGGTTTGCCAGCTGTGGAGGAAGAGGTTGGGGGGATTGTGGCATGTGCCATGCAACTTGGTGGTAAGGGGTTTGAGAACATTGAGCTGGCTGAAGTTGCTTAGCTCCTGGAGTCACACTCTGAGGAGATCAAAGAGCAAGACCCCAAGGCCTTGATCAAATCCTCCAGTGCTCAGGAGGATCTGGCCTGCTGCCATGGTCTCCCCTCAGCAGTAATAGAGAGTCGCTATAGAAAGATTCTGTATGCAGAGCAATTATGCCCCTGTGGCTCAGAACAAATTGAAACCACTGAGCATGCTCTTCTATACTGCCTGTTCTACAGAGACATTTGTGCCGCTCTTATTTCCCCACTGTTGAACAAGCTTCCATGTCATACAATTCACTACTATACTCAACTGCTGCTGACTCTAACCCCACCCACCACAAAGATCGTTGCCAAGTTCTGTGTGGCTGCGATTGGCATCTGGCAAAGGATGATAGCTAATGGGCTCCTCTAATCTGATTCTTGATAACACTCGCCTTCATACTCTTCGTATTATACTAATTGCGCTATGGCAGTGCATAATATTTTATTAGATTAATGTAGTGTAACTTTACCATTTTATTTTTTAGTAATACTCCAATTTATGGTAACCATTTTAGTTTTAACTATTCTTAATTTTAATTCTAGCCTTCTACCACATATGCAATCATTTTCAGCTATATTGCTATTTTAAATTCCTATTTTTATCTTTCCTGTGCATTTTGTTATGGAAATAGTATTCTTAGCGGATTTAGTTTCTTAGTATAGTAGCTTGTTTCTTTTAAAATTGTAATTATTCTTAATTCTAGCCTTTTCACAATATCTATCATCGTATTTGCAATCACCTCTATCAACATGTAACTATTCTCTAGTATTAATGTGTATATATACTGTATACTATATACTCTCTCTCTCTCTCTCTCTCTCTCTCTATATATATATATATATATACACACACACACACACACACACACACACACACACACATACACTATATATACTAGTATACTATTCTCTAGTATTAATTACACTTAATGTGTAATTTTATGCTGGTCTCTGACCGTAATAAAGGTTACTTGACTTGACAGGAGGAAGCGGAGGAAGAGGAGGAAGACAGCAGGGCCACAGGAAAGGTGACACTGGAGAAGATCAACCAGTTCCTGAAGCATGCCTCAGAGCTGGCAGATAAGGCAGTGGAAACCGACCCCTTCATGCAACACAGCCTGGCATTCAGGTGGGGAATGAATGATGTGATTCAGTCCTACACAGAGGTCCAAAAAGTCCTCCAGAAGAAGATGGCTCAGCTGACCCTCTTGAGCTTCTTCAAGAGAGCACAGCCTGGCAGTTCAGAGCAGCCTGGCAATTTGGGGAGCACCTGTGAAGTGCCTTCAACAGAGGGTGCATCATCGGAGGAGGATGGTGCTCGTACCCCCTCTTCCCCTTAAAAATCCCCCTTGTCACCCCTCCCCTCTCCACCCAACCCACCCCTCCCACAGCTCCCTTCCCCCTGATTACAACCCATAACATCCCTCCTACCCTTCCCTCTCAGCATCTTAACCATCTGCATGGCTCTCAGGTAGGAAAAGCTCCTAACGAAGATTTTTTTTGTTCTGCTGACTCCTGGTGATTTTAAAGTGCACTTGAAAGGTTTTTTGTTTGTTTGTTTTGGTGGGGGGTGGTTTCAGGGATATTCAAAGGGTTCAATCTGCTCATCCCACTTGGTGACTCTTGGCAGCCCTTGCTGATCCGTGGTGACCCTTGCTGACTCCTGGTGACTTTAAAGTCCACCTGAGAGATTTCACAACTTTTCAAGGAGCTCAGTGTGATCATTCCTGATGAGTTTGGGTGATTTTAGGGGTTTTAAAAAGCATTTCCCCTTGATCTTTATGTGATTTTGTGGTTGTGGTTCCCCTAAGCCCCCTTTCCCCATTGACTTTAATGCCTTGCTAGCCATGAATTTGCCAACTATGAGGTTTTTGCAGGATGGAACCCTTGCGGTTGGTGAGGGATGACTGTACTCAGTATTCATGGAGGCAGTTCTCATGATCAGTGGGAGCCACCTGGGGAGGGTAAGCAAGGAGAGTGGGTTTAGCCTGCTCTCCTCGCACACGAGCAGGCGGTCTGCTCCGGGCGGCCGAAGTGGCCAGTCACACAATTACCGGCTCTGTTATGGAGCCGGCGGGGGCTGGGGGGATTGGGGGCTGCATGGCCCCCGGAAGCTCCAGCATGCCCTGCACGAGCGCACAGGGCATGCTGGAGAGACCCCTGAGCCGGGAGGCTGCCTTTAAGCCTCCCGGTCGGGGTCTACTCGTGAGTAGCCATGGTGCAGAGTCACGCCACGGCAACACACGATTTAAAAAAAATGGGTTTGTGGAGTGCTCGCTCAGCAAACCTGCTTTTAGGGCAGGGGTAGTTTAGCGGGTTAACCGCTTGGGGGCCACTGGGCTCACCTGTGAGCCCGGTGGTTCTCACAGTCAGGCGAAATCGGGCTAGGGTCACCTAGCCCAATTTCTCCTGATCACTGAAAAAGCCTCATGGTTTCCTTATCTGCTGTAATGGCTCTAATACTGAGGTTATCTTGTATTTGACCATTTTCCCTACAAGTACTCTCTTTTTATGAATCAAAAGCTGCACAGATCAATAAAGGCTATAAAAAGCTACCCTCTTTTAGATGTGCATTTAAGTATCAGATAATGCAAGACAAAGCAGTTATCTACAGTTGACTGCTCCTTTCTAAAACCCACCTGCTCTTCAACAGAAGATATAATTTACATCTGCCCACTTGCAAGTTTATGAAGGAGGAACCTAGCATAGATTTTTTTCCAGCAATACCAATGAAATTAATAGTCCTACAATTCATTGGGTCTTGTCTATTCTGCTTCTTATACCGTATAACAGAACTATAATACTGAGTTTACAACCTTTTGGAATGCAACCTGTATTACAGTATCTATATTGTACGTGTAAACAATTCTGCCAATAGTGGGGCCCACCAGCCTGAATTACTTTTGAAGATTTCAGGAGGGAGGAAATCCTCCCCTGAGGCCTTGTTGTTTTTCAAAAATTGTAGCAGAGATTTAATCTCTTGGACAGAAACTGGAAGCTACAGGGGAATAGGCTCTTTTCTTTAGAAACACAAGTGTAATCAAGCACACTACTAGAAAAAACTGAATGCTATGTGAATGGGTAGATAAAGCTTGAATCCTTGCACCCTAACATCTGCAAACCACACTTGTACATCAGTGTGAACAAGTTTAAACCGGATCCATTAATCCTTTCATTCTGAGAGTACAAATAAATAATGTCTGACAAGGGCTCTTCATTGATACCACACTGAGCAACAATTTCTAATAAAGAGGGGCCTACTCTAGTGTTAAAGTCACCAAATGCTGCTATTAGAATCTTTGGGGATTTTAAGTACTGTATAACTCCTCCAAAACGTGTTCCAAAATCAGCCACATAGTAGTGGGGTAGTACCTAGTGTTGGAAGTTAAAGGACTTTGCGCTGTCTCTTTGCCTCAGACAGTGGAGGACAGACTAGTAAGTCAGAGGGCTAGAGAGTCAAGACATTGGTCATCACTTCTCCACTGCTCTGATGCTATCCCTTTGAAATGTAGATTGCTACTCTTAGGGATCAACTTCCTTCCTCTCTCCTCTCTTCCCTACCTGCCCTTCTACCTTGCAACATGGCAAGCCTCTCTCCCTGCACCATATGTGCAGAGAGGATGCAGAATCCATCTGCATCCAGCTAGATAGATAGATTAGAGATCCTAACTCCTCACTTTCCTGTCTAGAATGGAGTTCCTTAATAAATGCCTTTTATATTGATTTGAAACTATGAATTGGCTCCAAGTTACTTTACTCTCAGCACACACGCATGCCTAACTAAATTTCCGCTGTGTTGTGCCTCTGTGCACTCTGCTATAATGAGAAAGGGATTCTCTCACCACAGAGAATTTCCAACACCTAGAAGATGATGGGGGAATATAAAAGTTGAAAAAGGTAATCATTAAACGTTGTTCATCAAATGTTACTGCCAAAGATTTTGAGATTATAGATATAATGGCACCAATTCACATGGCCAGCCAAGCTCTTCTTTAGCCAAAATAGCGAAACCACCTACAGTATAGACCTACCTTTCTCCTTTACTCTCCAAGCTGGCTTAGTCCAGTTCCTAAACCCTGGCAAACTCACATCAATATTTTCCATAAGCCAAGTTTCTTGTAAAGGTATTGCTGCATAATTAGACAAGTACTCAATCAAATCGTTATCATGGACTTTGACCCTCCACCCTACTATATGTCATGAGGGAATACCTAAAGGCCCTCTAACAGCTTCCCCAGATGCTGTATTTAATCTGAGTAGATCTCTGTTTGTTTTTGCACTCTGAATCGTCAGCTGCAAGAGAGCCTACTAGATGCAAACTCTTGGGCCCATGTTGTCAATTTGAACAAAATGTTTCCCCCCCTGTTTCTGTTCTACCTGGTTGTCCCCTAGCTCCAGAAATGAAAGCGGGGGGAGGGGGAGGGAGAGGACTCCCAAAGGTGCTTGTAGATTTCAATGAATTTATTTAAAATATCTTTTTACTGATGCACTTCATTTGAATAAGTTCAGTATTGCCTAATGTGTTTTGAGTTGAAATGCTCTTCCTCAGAGGCATCACCCTTGGTGATGCAGGGTGATATTTCCAGAGAAACAAACACAACCTGTTGAGATCAACTTTATTTACTTAATGTATGGTCCACATCTCTTCATTATTTTCTCCCTTTGCTTTTTAGAAGGAAGTTTTTCAATAAGAGGTTTCTGTGCTAGTTAATGCATTCTCTTAAAAACCACAGTTTAATTATTTATATCAGATGGTTGGTTACACTGATACTTTACATGATTAACTTTTGCTGTATCCTTAGCTTTACATAGTTTTTACAATTTAGAATTGTTTTTATACCTTTTATATTATGACATAAGAGTATGAGTTTTTAAGGCCCAATAACATTGATTATTTATTTAATGTTGGCTTATATAATATATTGTGTTATGGTTGGTTTTATCCTTACACTATCATGTTCATATTTTGATACTTTTAACTTTTATAACCATCATACTACATATGTATAAACTCTTTGTAATATTCTGTATATTGCCTTTTAGAATTGCCTCTGAGGAAGAGCATTTCAGCTCAAAACATGTTAGGCAATGCTGAACTTATTCACATGAAATGCATCAGTAAAAAGATATATTAAATAAATCCTTTGAAATCTACCAGCACCTTTGGGAGTCCTCCACTTATTTCCAATTGCAGTGGCTACATCATTTTTCTCCCCCTTCCCTCTTTGTTCTCTGTCCCCTAGCTCCCCCAAACCCATGGCCCCATCCCTCAGGATCCCTGACTTATTAACACTGAGACTCTTTGAATTAGTTAAATTTAAATAACCTCCCTCTGTCTGCATTCTTGTTTCTGGTGGCTGAGTTAATCTCAACCTCAGGTAGCTGGGTAAATTGGACCATCAATACTAACTGAAGAGACAGTAACACAATTATTATTCTGCTCAATCTCTTTTCCTAGTGGGCTACTGGTATGCTCCTGACCAGTGTCCCCATCTAACCAACCTTCTTTGTGTTTCTCCTCCATCCTCTGTCAACTTTTATCCCTGACTATAATTTCATTCTCCCTCCTTTGCAGTTACCCTTTGTCCAATGCCTTAACCTGTTCTTCTTAGATCCTGAACATATATTTTCCACTCTTCCTGTAATATCATTTTGTGCTTGTATAGGCAATGCATAGAAAGATCCAAAAGAGACCTTTCTTCAGGCTGTATCTCTCCAGTTCTTCCCCTTGTGAAGAACTGCAGAAAACATTTATTATGTGGATTACCCAGATTCCATTCTTCTTTGCTGGGGAGTGGAGGCGAAGCACAAACCAGCGGTGGTTCCTGCGGAAGTGCCGGCTTGTGTTCACACCACAAGTGTGAACACCTGTGGCTACACCCATAGGTGGGTTTGAGATGACTCCTAAGTTTAGTACTTACTGCAAAGAAAATTATTTGGTAGCAATGCTAAATCCAAGGTTGTGGATAAGGGCAATAAAGGGGCCTTACATAAATGGTGCTTGGACAATACATATATAGAACAGGTAAAATCCTACTGTTATCTCGGAGTGGATTTTTGTGCCTCGGGTTCCTAGTCCCCAGAGTTAGAGAAGTGTGTTTTGAGATTAGCTGCTTGCTGCCAATCACTAAACAAATTTTTAAGTGGTAGTTATCCAGGCACAGTAAGATCAATTTTAATGGGTTTTTTTAAAAAAGCAAAGTCCATTCCAGTGTTGATCTGTGGGGCAGAAATATGGGCTTTTGCCAAAGTTTTGCCAGTTGAAAGAATTCAGACATGTTTAATCGTATGACCTTGGGTGTATCAAAATCTACACTGGCCCATTTAGTTAAAGTTGGGGATTGAGGCTATTTCAAGTTTAATATATATCAGAATGTTTAGCTATTAGACCAGGGTAACTCAAGTGGGTCAAGACAAGGTCAAGAGAGACAAGAAGAGATCATGTTGGCTCTAGATAATTCATGGTTTCAAAAACTTATGAAAGTAATATTACACCACAGTTTTACATTCCAGGTATTTAGCATCCTTGGAAATGCCTCAAGAGAGGGTTTTAAACAAAGACTCTTAAATATGAGTTCTTACATGGATATAGCTGCCCTTACAGCTTCAAGAATTGTCTGCTGGTTGGCAGGTGCAAAACCCCAGTTTGAAATGGAAAACAATTCAGTATGAAAATGGAACACTAGAAGGTTTTAACTCATCTTTGTTTTGAACAAATCGACTCAATGGTCAAGCTTGGTCCATTTTGAGATATACCATCCAAAGAAAGATTCTGTATTTGTGGAGCACCTGACTTGGAAGAGGTGGTCCATTATATCCTTGAACGTCAACTGTATACTAGTGTTTGTGAGCAATACCTGGGCCAATACACATGCATGCGGCAAAGCTGAATTTCAAGCCAGCCCTGCATTGCAATGGCTAAGCTTACCCCACCAATGGATTTCAAATATCTCCCCAGCATTGCAGTGGCTAACCTCACCACCACCCCATTCAATGCAATGCAATGTCCAAATTCTCTCTCCTGGAGTGTAATGAATAATTCTCCCATCCCCCCAGAAAAGGCAGATCCTCTCTATCTCCCTCATCCTTAAACCAACTATGAGACAGACATGCCAGATAAGTGTGGGATTATTCCAACTCCCAACCAAGAGAGATGGGCCCAATGCAGAAAACTGGCCCTCTGTTGCTCTTCCCTGATTGCACACACACATCAAGAGGCAGGTGCAGTTGCAGCGGCCAGCAGGAAAGCCAGCTGCATCCTTGAAACCATTGTGCAAGGTGAAAACCGAACCGGGGAGGGGAGATGTGCCAGGCAAGAGTGGCTGTAGTGGGCAACAGCTGGGGAGGCGCTGGTAAGGAGTGGTGGCAGCTGGTGGGAAACCTGGCTGCATCTTTGACAAGACCACTATTCTCGTTGTAGGCAATGCTGTGGGCACTGCAGCTTCAAAAACCCTACTGAACAGACTCTTTCAGCTGGCAAGATGCATTTTGAAGCCTCTTAAAATACAACTTTGGGAATATATTCTGAAATTTCCATTGATTAGGTGATTAGGTCCCAGAGGGATATAGAAAAGGCACTTTTCTGGCATGTAGTCTAAAGGCTGAAACTATGCAAACAGACTAAAAAATCATTTAAATACCACTTCCTCAGTCCAAAAAAATGTCACCAATCCTTTAAAGCCTTGTTCAAAAGTGAAAAACTTTAAACTGCTCTGTCTAAACTATTTTTCAATGGATCTTCACCAAATTTGCAGGGGAGGTGAATGTGTGCTAATGGCCGGGCAGATCAGAGAAATTGTTTTGTGTTTATAAGCAATAGAATGTTCAGAGATTATAATGGTGGGGCTTTGAAAACACACTCCATCTTAACTATACTGGCATACGTTGGAACAAAAATCCCTCCACCCAGTTTCCTCAAACTGGGGTAATCTATGTTGGCTGTTCTTAATTAGGCTTGTTCACATGACCATATGGGGGTGGGCTGGAGAGCATGAGAGCTCCTACCCTATTTTCTCCACACAATCAGAAGCTCTGTTTAGCTTTGCAAACTCAAGAACACATGATCAAGGCAGCTGCTGCATCTATTGCTCAAATTAGGAGCTTTAAGCCCTGCCGCACCATGGAACATTCTAAAGGCATGTCTTCCTTTTTTTATTTTTGCATTTTAAAATTTAATTGATTTTTACAATACCTTAACAATCAAGTTACACTTAATTAAGTAAATATTGACTTCCCACTTACCAGTCTACGCAGTTCTTGTTAACTATACATATAAGCCATTGCTATAATACAAAATTATAATAATACAAAATTACATTGCTATAATAATACAAAACATATATACTCAATCATACAATTCTATTTTACCCTACCCAACCTGCTGTAATTACTAAATTTCAAAGCCTGCTGAAAGGGGTCCATGTTAGAAAAATAGTTCTTTGCCCGACACCCAAGAAGACACGAGACACAAGGTTTTGGTATAAAATTGGGCCACAATTTATTTAACTTTAACAAGAACTTGAAGAGCAGGGATGGCTTCCCTCTTGGCAGTGCGTAACTATAGGCATGCGCCCCCAGGGCATGCCTAACCTATGGTATAGGGCGATACACCTTGGCTCCAGGCAACCCTAAATGTTCCCAAATCCAGGGCTGCCTATCCTAGCCAGCCTAGTGCCGGGCCCTTGGCTAGCATCACCCCAAGGTAGCCGTACAGCGATTCCTAAGGGCTTAGCCTGCCAGGGTAGGTTAACAAGGGCAGATCTCCCTGAGCCGTGCAGTCTCTAGGGAGATGCCCTTCTCAACCCATAGCCAAACGCTTACCCGAAGGTGTTCACCAGCCTAAAATCATTTTCCAACCACACTGCACCTGCCACAGCACGGGTTAGCCTAGCTTAACCCGAGCCACCCCACCAAGAGCGCAGATAAACAGCCAATCCCTGCTCTAGCTCACGTAAAAACGAACTGGTGCCACTGGGCGAAAGGTGGACACCGTCCCCCCTAAACAAACTGGGCTCAGAAAAAAGAATACTGGGATGGTCTATAGGTCCCCCTCCGATGGCCGCTACGAAACGTGCCATCTGTGCGTTAACCTTCCTCCTAGCCCTTTCCACCCTGTAAGTGTCCCTCGCGCCTCTCCAAACTCTGCGTTGGAGCATGACCGACCATAGAATGAGAATCCCCGGGCACCATTCCAGGACTAGTAAAATGTCCTTGCGCAAGCTATGGAAAATGGACAACCCTGACCTGGACCCCAAATCGTTCTCCCCCAGGTGAAGAACCAAAATGTCAGGCGGCGGATTCACCGCCAGAAATTCCTGCAGCATGGGTAAAAACTGGGCGATGACCATGCCCCTGCGACCAATCCAGGAGATGTCTGCCCATTGACCCAGTCCCAGCTGTGTTCCAGGCTGCGCCACTCGAGCCGCCTTATGCGCCCAGAAAACAATGAAGTGGCCCAAAATGAGTACACGAGCCCTCGCCGCCCGTCGCTCAGGGCCTGTAAAGAGAAAAAACTGTCAGTGCCGTCACCAATGCTCTATTGCACGTATCTTTTGTATGTGGCAGACCGCCAACGCCCAATGCACTGAATGGTCTCACCCGAAAGACCCAACCGGGAGGCAGCCGAAGCAGCTGCAATGCGAAATGAGTGTAGAGACAGCTGCGCAGTATCTGCCCCGGCCGCACTCAGTGCGCGCCGTGCCACCGTCCAGAACTGGTACTGGGAAAGGGGGCGCCCGTCTTCGTGTACGAATAGGCATCCGGGAGTGGATCCCCGCCGGGTCATGTAACTACCCAAAGCACGTACCGGGCAGAGGAGCGCATTGTCGGCTCTGTGTAATGACACCCACTGTCCCCTGCCCCGTTGGTCGGTCTTGGAAAACCTAAGACACAGCTGTGCCATATCCGGCCCCAAGCTGACATCCCCATACTGTACCACCTTGAGTACGGGGCTGCGATGACCCCTGGGGAGCAATTCACCGGCTCTAAAGGCACCAAAGAACAGAACAAGAGTGACTGCGTGAAAAAGAGAGGCCTCATATGGAGACCGGCAGATCGCTGAGAACTGCCTGACTGCGCCCTGTATGGCAGCGGGAAGAAGGGGCCGCCGACTGTCAAGTGGGACCGGGTGTTCCCGTGTCCAACCTTCCAGCATCCTCCTTACCCTGAAATCCCCGGTTGTATCGGACATTCCCTGCACCTTAGCGTGGAAAGCCAGAACTGCTAAATAACCCGCCATGGCCCCAGGAGACAAACCCTTACCCTTAAGGTGGACCAAAAACTGCATCAGCTGCTCCGCAGGGGGGGGGCCAGTCCTGGCCCAATCCTACCTGAGTCCTAAAATCCTGAAAGGCCCTGCACTGCCTAGAGTAAGCTGCCCGTGTGCTGGGGGCCAAGGAGGCCCAGACCGCCCTCTGGGCTTCTAGGCGCCAAGGCTCCAAAGCCACGCCGGCATCTGATCGGGCAAGCTCTCCAGCTCTGGCGCCAGCTGGCGAAAGCGCTGAACCTGAAAACGAGACAGCGCGTCCGCCAGGCCGTTCTGCACGCCAGGCACATGGCAAGCCAGAAAAAGGATGTTATTAGACAGGCAGGCCAAGACAAATGCTCTGACTAGGGACATCACCCTGGGGGACCTGGAAGTCTGCCTATTGATCACCTGTACAGTGGCTTGGTTGTCACACCAAAAGCGCACCGTATGGTTCCTAAAGAGATCTGCCCATAGGTGTATAGCCACGACTATGGGGAAAAATTCCAGGAATGTCAAGTCCCTGGTGGCCCCACTAGCTACCCAAGCGGCCGGCCACCGCTCGGCGCACCAGCGGCCACGGAAATAAACGCCAAAGCCTGAACCTCCAGCAGCGTCGGACTGAACTTGTAGATCTGCTTCCAAGAGGAGTGAATCGTGCCAGAAAGAAACCCCATTGTATGATTCCAAAAAGGATGCCCACAGACGGAGGTCAGCCCGCATGGGGGCAGTGACCCGTATCCTATGATGACCGCACCTGACCCCTTTAACGGCATCGCATAGGCGGCGCAGGAAAGGCCGGCCGGGCACCACCACCCGGCATGCAAAATTTAAATGCCCAATAATCTGTTGAAGCTGCTTAAGGGTAACCTTGCGTGCCTGGATGCAAAATGCCAACAAGGCCCGCAAAGTGTCCAACTTAGTCTGGGGGAGTCTGGAACAGCCCACAATGGTATCAAGTTCAATGCCCAAAAAGGTGAGAATAGCTGAAGGACCCTTGGTCTTCTCCTGAGCCAATGGGACACCTAGGTTTGCGCAAAGGTGCTGAAAAACCTCTAACAGATGCCTGCATTGGTTGGTTCTAGGCCGGCCAACCATGAGAAAATCGTCTAAATAATGAGACGTGGTAACAAGACCCGCCTCCCGCCAAAGGGCCCATTCAAGAAAGGAGCTAAAAGCCTCAAAGGCTGCACAAGAAATCGAGCAGCCCATGGGCAAAGCCCGATCAATATAATACTGCCCCTGAAAGGCGAAACCTAAGAGATTAAAATCCCCAGGATGAACCAGGAGGAGGCGGAAAGCAGACTCAATGTCGCATTTTGCAAGGAGGGCACCCTTCCCACAAGAACGAACTACTCTGATAGCCTGGTCAAAGGACGTGTACTTCACAGAGCACAGGCTGCCTGGGATCCCATCATTAACAGAGGAACCATGTGGGAAGGAGAGGTGGTGAATAAGGCGGTATTCGCCTGGTGCCTTCTTGGGCACCACCCCCAATGGCGAAATGCGCAGATCTGGTAGGGGCAAGTCCCGGAAAGGGCCTAGAACCCGCCCCAAAGCTACCTCCTTGTTAATCTTGCAGAGCACCACCGCTTCCATCCCCTCCACGGACTTAAGGTTAGGGGACATACTGTGAACTCTCGAACCAATGTAGGGAATGCGAAAACCAAAAGTAAACCCCTGGCTCAAAAACTGTGCTTGCTCTCTAAGCGGGTAGTCCCGCAGGAGCCGTTCTAAGACCGGAAGCTTCACCGGGCTAGGGCCCTTTTCCAGGGGTGGCACCTTGTACAGTGCCTCCACCCCTTCTGCTACTGCTTTGCTGCTCCCTCGGACCCGCCCAGGGGCCCCTGACTCTCTGACAATGAATGCTGGCGTGTTTTCCACCGCAGAAACCGCACTCATGCTTAAACCTACAAGGGGACCTGTTGCAGCTGCCACTAGTATTGAAAGTCCAGCACGGCAGGGTACTTTGAACACCCTGCGCAGCTGCAGGCCCTGAGGACTGCACTGCGGGAGTTCTAGAAATCAGATGACCACTGTCAGCCCGTTCGCCCAGAATGGGCCTCGAGGGGGTCATAATTAGGAGCCAGAGTTCCTGGTGCTGCCTGTCCCACAGAATAGCCGGGTTAAGGGAGGCCCGCAAACGAAAAGAGCGATCATAGCGCTCCCAGGCGTTGCCCATAAAATCCATGTACCCCCTATGGATGATGTCCATGTACTTAACCATGGCAGGTCCTCTGGATGTGTGCACCTGAAGCACGACCCCCATATAGACCGTGTAACCCGACAACCAGTTAGCCCAATTATGTTCCACAGGCTTGCGTTTGGACTTCCCTTCTTCCTTCTTGTGCTCTCCCTCCTTTTGGGCAGGCTCAGGCTCTCGAAAGAGCAGGTGAAAGATATCTACAAATTCTCCTCGCCAAATGCGCTCTTTAACCGCGGGCAACAGGTGATCACCCAGCGGCAGAGAGGTGTCGCATGGCGGGTAAGGAATCTGTGTCCCCGAAGCATCTAACACAGCACCCGAGGCAGCGGGCGACATGGTACCCACAGCAGGTGCTGCTCCCTGCCAAACCTGTGTGCATGCCCCGTAAGGAGGTGGGGAGGCAACGGCAGCTGGGTGCCACCCATACATGTGAAATGGCTGAGCCCAAGGGGAAAACCCCCAGGGCCAGGTGTGGTGCGAGGACTCACCAGGGCCAAGCGGAGCCGAAGGACGTGTGTCTCTGCTGCACGTTTCAGAGGTGGCCTGGGCGCCATCCCCATCCGAGGTCAGGTCCACTGCTGGCGCTGTAGGGCGTGGTTCACGTGATTCCAAAGCGTCAAGTCTGGATGAAAGGGACTGTATGAGTTTAGCACGTTTTGCCCCCCTAGTAATGCTTCGGGAACTAGCTGGAATACCAGAGGGACCGCCCTTTTCTGCCGCTGCTGCCCCACCCTGCTTTTCCTTTTCGAGTGCTTCCAAGCATGCTATAAGTCCCCGCACGGTACCCATGTCGCAATCCTCATCAGAAGAATCAGAAACCGGCGCAGGGCGTGGGGGAGGACGAACCCGCTTCCCACCAGACTTAGCTTTGGCCTTCTTTTGACCCATGGCACAGGCAATTGAAGTGAGCGAACAACAAAGCTCCAAACAAAGTCTGGAACCAGAGATGCTCCCAAACCAACCCACTGAACCCAGAAAGGGGGAAACCGGCCAATGCAAACCCAGGCTGCTGCTAAACTGACCGGAAACTGGCATAGGCCACCTAGCAGGCCGTTCAACAACCCACCGCGGTGCCCAGGACTAGCCCAACCCCTGTGAAAGCGGCCCTCCACGGGCCGAGAAACACCGAGGGGGGGAGCGCCGCCGCAATCTCGCTCCAGCGGGGGGGGAGCTGAAAGTGTCCCTCCCAAAGCCGCAAAGTGTCGCCGGGGGGGGGGCGCCAAAGGCCCGCTCACGTAGTGGGGGGGGGAGAGAAGCCCAGGCCTCTGCTGCCGCCCAGGGCCCGCTGCCCAGAAAGAGCACCGCCGGGGCCCAGTACACAAAGAGGGCAACCCGCCCCCAGAAACACTCCAAACCTCGGGGGAGGCCTTAAAAAGCCACCCCCCGTTGCCGCTGCCACCGCTCCGAGTGGCGAAAACCCGCTCCCGATCTCGCGCCGGGCCGACTAAGCAGGAGCCTTAAAAGGCGTCCTGCTCCGATGCCTGTCGAGAGCGAACTGAGCTCTCCCGGGCCCAGAGCAGGACGCGGAGCTGAAGCCCCGCCCCCTGCACGGGCCCCCTGACCAATCAGGTCAAGAGAAGCCTCGTGCTTCTCAAAGGGGGCCAGGCAAGAGCGCTGCGCTGCTCATTTGAGCAGCGAGCAGCGTAATTAAGTAAAGCAAGAAAGGTTCCCAATCTTCTTTGAAACATTGCAGGTTTTCATCCCTTATAAGTGTTGTAGGTTTTGCCATCTCTGCATATTCCAAAATTTTTATCAACCAGTCTTCTTTTGAAGGCATTTTATTGTCTTTCCATTTGTGCGCGTATACTATTCTAGCCGCCATGGTTGCATAAATTAAAAAAGGTAAGTTTCTTCTAGAGAACTCTCCTTGAGTTATTTCCAGCAAGAAGGATTCTGGACTCTTAGGAAATGTCATTTTAAAAATTTTCTTCAACTCATTATATATCATATCCCAAAAGGCCTTTGCCTTCCCACATGATCACCACATATGGAAGAAAGTTCCTTCAGATTGTCCACATTTCCAACATTTCTTTGAAACATTTTTATACATTAATGCTAATTTTTTGGGTGTCAGATACCACCTGTACATCATCTTATAACAATTTTCTTTTAAAGTATAACAGGCAGTAAACTTTAAATCAGTTTTCCATAATTTTTCCCAAGCTGCCATATCTATATTATGACCCACATCTTGAGCCCATTATATCATAGTCGTTTTAACCACTTCATCTCTTGTCTCCTCCAAAAGCAACAACTTATACATCTTAGAGACTAATTTTTCATCATTTTCACACAGCTCCTTCTCAAATCTCGACATCTGATCCTCAAATCCAACTTTAAGATCCTTGTAAATTTCGTTTAGCTGATGGTACTGTAACCAGTTACTAACCAAATTTTGGACTTCAGCTAGATTTTTAAATGTACAGCCCTTATCTCGAAAACATAACAAATCTCTATAGGTACCCCATTCAGACTGCATATTTATCTCTTTATGTGCCAAAGCTTCAATTGGGGATACCCATAATGGAGTTTTAGATTCCAGCCATGTTTTATATTTTACCCACACTCGCATTAGACTCCTTCTTATATAGTGATAAGAAAATCTTTATGCACTTTAGTTTTATCGTACCACATATATGAATGCCATCCAAACCTTCTATCAAATCCTTCCAAATCAAGTATTCTGGGATTTCTTAATGTTATCCAATCCTTTAAGCACGTCAAACAAACAGCATCAAAATACAACCTTAAATCCGGCAGGGTAAGACCTCCTCTTTCTTTAGCATCTGTTAAATTTTTAAATTTAATTCTTGGTCTTTTCCCTTGCCAAACAAATTTAGTTATGTCCTTTTGCCATTGCTTAAAACAAGTTAACGTGTTAATTATAGGAATAGTATGAAAAAGAAACAACATTTTAGGTAAAACATTCATCTTGACAACTGAAATTCTTCCCATTAGAGATAAGTTCATTCTAGTCCATCTTTGCAAATCAATTTTTACTGTATTCCATATTTTGACATAATTATTTGAAAACAACAAAGAATTTTTATTTGTCAGCCAGACACCCAAATATTTAATTTTCTTCTCTGCTTTCAATTCGCTTATTTCATAGAGTCTATCCTTAGATTTCTGGTCCATATTCTTTGTCAACACCTTCGTTTTAGTCTTATTTATATAAAACCCAGCCAATTGGCTGAATTGTTCTACTTTTTCCAAGAGCCTTCCGATCTTCTCTAATGGGTTTTCAAGAAAAAACACCACATCATCCGCAAAGGTGCTAAGTTTATACTCCTGCTTCCCTATTATCAAGCCTTGTATTTGATCATCTTCTCTGATATTTCTACAAAGGACTTCCAGAACTAATATAAAAAGTAGTGGGGAAAGTGGGCAACCTTGTCTGGTTCCTTTTTGTATTTTGCAGTTGTTTGATAGTTCCCCATTTATAATAATTTTAGCATATTGCTCTGAATATATTGTCTTAACTGCTCTGGAGAAATTCTTGCCAACTCCCATTGCATCCAGTAGCCTCCACATAAACTGCCAGGAAACATTGTCAAATGCTTTCTCTGCATCCGGAAAGATCATAGCTATTTAGTTTATCATTGTGTTTTTCATAATACTCCAATGCATTCAGGACTGTTCTCACATTGTCTCTTAATTGCCTTTTTGGCAAAAAGCCTGCTTGATCTTCATGAATAAAAGCTCTTAGTACAACCTTCATTCTCCTTACCAAAATGGCAGCAAAAAGTTTGTAATCATTATTTAACAGTGAGATTGGCCTGTAATTCTTAACTTGCGTTAAGTCTTGATCCGGTTTTGGAATTACTGCAATGTTGGCATACTTCCAAGACTCTGGCATATTTCCTCTTTGTAAAATATCATTCATTGTCCATTGCAAAGGCTGTAATAATTGATCTTTAAAGGATTTGTAGTATGAAGCTGGTAGGCTTTCAGACCCTGATGCTTTATTGCATTTGCTTGAGTTTATAACTTCCGTTATTTCCATTATTGATATTGGTGCATTCATATTTTCTATATGATCCTTGGAAAGTTGTGGGATATTTTGTGTCTTCAGAAATTTATCAATTTTTATATCTTCGAATTTGTTTCCTTTGTATAATTCAGAGTAGTAGGGGTGTGCAATTCAGATTTTCTGTGTTTTGATTTGTAACTGAATCGAAACAACCCTGATTCTATTTGGATCCGAATCTGACCCATCAGAATCACCTCAAATTCGATTCGGATCCGAATCGCGGCTCATCCAAATCGAATCTATTCGGGTTTTGGATCTGTCCTATTAATTTCCCCAGATTCCCAGCTTTCATTTAAAAAATAAAGCTAAGCTCTAGCCCTTATAGAAGTGGAGTTATGGCACAAAATGTGTGGTCACTATTTTTTAAGTGTTCAGCTTCTTCGCTGTATAATAACTTTCACTCAATGAATCCTTATGAGGATTCATTACACACCTTCATATCTTCTATTCATTTTGACTGTCTTTTAGACAGTGCCAATTGTCAACTGCCATGTGCCAACTACACCCCACTCCCACCCACAAGGCAGTGAGGTACTACTCAGTTTAAGTTAAGTGCCTAATGGTTAGAGGCTACCACCCAAATTGCAGAGGAATTGGACAAAGGGCTGATTTTTTGTGAATTGTTGAAGGTTTAGTGTCTTTGAGGCAGATTTGGGGCATAAAGTGGGATCTGGGGTGGAAGAGTGTGGTGAGGTGGTAGTGCCTAATGGGTGAAGGCTACCACCCAAATTATTATTATTATTATCACTATTTTACACAGTCAGACAGGTGTTATTGACTAGTTTGTTTTATCCAGACATCGAGTCCTTCCCAAGGACCTGGGATGCCAGAATTTTATTGTCAGTGTTGTTGCTGTTGTTATAGATATCGTCGCAGAATATAGGCTGTTCCCAGTAAAGTTGCTTTTTGTCATTGGCTGATGGTGATTTCTGTGGCCCCTATGGTGTTGAGGTGCTCTTCAAGTTGTTTTGGAATTGCACCTAGGGCACCAATTACTACTGGGATTATTTTGGTCTTCTTCTGCCACAGCCTTTCAATTTCACTTTGTAGGTCTATGTATTTTGTTATTTTTTTCCTGTTTCTTCCCCCCCCCCCCCCATTCTGCTATCATCTGCTATTGCTATGTCGATTATTTTGACTTGGTTTTCTCTCTTCTCGATTACAGTTATATCTGGTGTATTGTGTGGCAGATGTTTGTCTGTTTGTAGTCGGAAGTCCCATAATATTTTTACATCTTCATTTTCAACAACTTTTTCAGTTTTATGGTCCCACCAATTTTTGGCTACAGGTAGCTTGTATTTTTGCAGAAGTTCCAGTGTATCATCCCTGCTACCTTGTCATGCCTTTGTTTGTAGTCAGGCTGTGCGATCTTTTTACAACAGCTGATTAGGTGATCCACGGTTTCATCTGCTTCTTTACAAAGGCAGCGCTTGCTGTTTGTGGTTGATTTTTCGACTTTTGCTCTTATTGCATTTGTTCTTAGTGCCTGTTCTTGTGCAGCCAGTATTAAACCCTCTGTTTCTTTCTTCAAGTTGCCATTCTTAAGCCATTGCCAGGTCTTGCTGATGTCTGATTTTCCACTTATATTGTGCAAATATTGACCGTGCAGTGGCTTATTTTTCCATTTTTTCTGCTCGGTTCTTGACTTGTTCTTTCTTGTAGGCCTGCTTTGTTTCATTGGTGTTGAATAGTTTTGCATTACTGACCATTTGAAGTGCATGTTCTTCACTGTCCTTGATATATTCTTCAAGGCCTCTTTTCTCCTCCTCTACTGTTTGATGGACTTGCAGGATTCCTCTTCCACCTGAGCTGTGAGGGAGGTATAGCCTATCGACATCACTGCGGGGGTGCGGAGCATGATGGATGGTCATGACTTTCCTGGTCTTACGATCTAGCGTCTCTAGCTCTGCCTGGGTCCTATTATTCTATTATATCAGACTATTATTCCTGCAGTGTATCTGATAACAGGTATAGCCCAGGTGTTTATGGCTTGTATGGTGTTCCCGCCATTGAGTTTGGACTTGAGGATTTTTCTAACTCTCCTGATGTATTCACTTCCTATTTTTCTTTTAACTTCAGTGTGTGCGATGTTATCAGCCTGGAGAATGCCCAAGTATTTGTAATGTTCTTTCTCTTCCAGGTTCTTGATGTTGCTTCCATTGGGCAGTTCTATTCCTTCTGTTTTTCTTATTTTCCCTCTGTTCATTGTTAATGCAGCACACTTGTCTAGTCCAAACTCCATTGCTATATCGCTAATGAATATACAGACAGTGTTTAGCAGTTATTTGATTTCTGACTGGGACTTTCCATACAACTTCAGATCGTCCATGTACAGCAGATGGTTGATTTTACTTGATGTTTTAGATGTTTGGTATCCAAGGCCTGTTTTATTTAGTATTTGTGAAAGTGGGGTCATGGCGATTACAAACAACAGAGGGGACAGTGAGTCCCCTTGGAAAATGCCTCTTCTAATGCTAACCTGTCCAAGTGTCTCGCCATTAATTGTTAACTGTGTACTCCACATGCTCATTGCTTTTTTAATCAATATCTGAATGTTTTTGCTGACACCAGTTGTTTCTAAACATTTTAGTATCCATGTGTGAGGCAATGAATCAAATGCTTTCTTGTAGTCAATCCATACAACACTTAGATTTGTTTTTCTTCTCTTGCAGTTTTCTAAAATCATTTTGTCAATCAGCAGCTGGTCTTTTGTGCCTCTGGTGTTCGGGCAATTTCCTTTCTGTTCAACTGGAAGCTGTTTGTTAGTTAATAAGTGTTGCATCACTTCATCTGCTATTATTCCAGTTAATAATTTGAACATGGTTGGCAGACAGGTTATCGGTCTATAATTACTTGGAATTGCACCTTTTGCTGGGTCTTTCATGATGAGATGAGTTTTCCCAGTTGTTAGCCATTGTTCAATATCACCTCCTTGCAAAATGTGATTGAACTGTTTGGATAGTTGTTTATGAAGGCTTGTTAGGAGTTTAAGCCAAAAGCCATGCAGTTCATCGTCGCCTGGAGCAGTCCAATTTTTAATTTTCTTTGCTCTTTCACTTATTAATTCTTGTGTTATTATTAGATCTTGCATTTGTTGGTTACATTTTTTGACGTCTTTCATCCAGCCTGCTTTTTTATTATAATCTATTGGATTGTCCCATAATTTCCCCCAGAATTGCACTGTTTCTTCTTTATTTGGTGTTTCTATGTTTCTTGCAGTTTCTCCTTATATGCTTTGGTAGAAACGTCTCTGATTCGACTGGAATTGGAGATTCTGCCTGTGTTGTGTAATTCTGGCTTCGTATCTGCTAATCTTCTTTGACACTGCTGTTATTTGCTGCTTTATTATTTCCAGGGCTTCTCTAATTTTTCTTGAATCTAGGTGGTATTTTTGGATCAGATATTGTTTGGTGTTTTCATTCTCCAGCTTCTTGTCTTTCATATCTTTCAATTTACTAGCATCTGATCTAAGCCTGGAGATTTTATTTTCTAATCTAATCTTCCATTTAGGTGATGTACTACTTTCTTTTTTGACAGGTCCACTGATGTTATATCTGATCTCTTGTGTTGTTATTGTTGCTGCACTGTACATTAGTTGGTTTGTTTCTTGCAAATTCTTGGTTGTTTTTTCTGCAAGTGCAGCATTGACATCTATTAATACCTGAGCAAGTTGTTTTTTGGCAACTGTTTTTAAAGCTGGAAGTCGAACCCTGGTGGTTGTTTGGTTCATGTGCTCAGTTATTTTTTGCTTTAGTTCTTGTTGCTTTTCTGTTAAATGGCATTTGGGTTTTTGAGGTGAAGGCAAAGGGGAGGTTGCCTGGTTTTGATTTTGAAACAGTTCAGCAACAGTGGTATCCTCTATTTGCAACACCTCCTCCACCTGCGTCTGAGCAACTGCTTCAGTTGGTGGTAATTCTTCTTCCATCTCTTGAGCCTGTGTTGTTCTTTGCAGTTCTTCCAGCTCAACTCCTGTGAATATTTTATTTCTTATTATGAATCTTCTCTGGTCTGCTAGCCTTTGTTGTGTTATTTCTGTATCTGGATGCTTCTCTTTCCAAATTTGGTACATTCTTTTTAAATAACCTCTTCTAGTTGGACTAGACTTGTAATAGCAGATCATTATTTCCTTGTTGGCATTTTTCGTATATTTTTTTCGGTTAAGCGACATTTCTTCCAGTATCTTTGCTGTCTTCAGCCCTGGTTGCTCAACTGAAGATCCTGAGTCCTGTTGCCCACTTGCCACCAGATGTCCAGGGACTCCAGCACCTGGCACGGTCCTTGCTGACCCGGGCAACGACTGATCCGGTATAGATTTATTAAAGTTATGCCTCACCATATTGTTGATGGGAGAGGCACTCTTTGGCTCCTCTGGTGAGAAATTCTCTGGTGAGAATTTTGGCGTAAATACAAAAAGACTTTAACTCCAGAGCAACCAGTGACTTCAACACATAATTCCAGCCAGTAAAAATGGATTACAAAATAGTCTCATGGAATGTCAATGGTTTAAATAATAAAACCAAAAGGGCCATCTGGTCTAGTAGTTTTTCCTTATCATCTCTTAATGATCCCAGGTCATGCCTCAAACTTTCTACCCTTCTTTTAAATTCTTTATTGTCATCAGCTAATTTTTTCACTGTCTCCTCAATATTTGATGTTCTCTTATTCAGTGTTTGTATGTCCTGACTTACCTGTTGTAAGGTCCCAGAGTTAGCTTCTAGTAGCTGTTTCATAGCAACTAATGTCTCATTCAGCTCTGAGGACATTTTCCCTTCCCCCAAGCCTGGGTTTGGAACAGAAAGCATTCTGGATTGTGTTGGATTCTGTTGTTTACCTTTTTGCATTATTTTCCACTCTTCTTCACATAAAGCAGTATGTAAATAGTCAAACCCAGAAACACAACTCTTAGGGCAAAATTCAGTCTCCTTGTTATCCAAAAATGTACAGGCCTTCAATTGTTTCCAAATACTCAGCTCCAGACCGCAGCCCTTCTGTCTTATCACCACAAATTTATTTTCCCACGGTTCACTGGTCCACCTTCTTCATCTAATTGGTGCAGTTTCTGATATATTCAACAGCAAATAGCACTTGCTTCTTAAGTTTTACTCTCTCTGAATAATTCACAGAATAGCCCTAACTACTTTACTTTCTAAGTTTTGGAATTTTTAAGGATCAGTTCAATACTTGAACTGCATCATTTAATACACAGATTCAGTTTCCAACCTTAATTTATGGTTGACAGACTCACACGGACCTCTCAGCCACAGCTTGACAGCAGCCCAATCGTTACAGCAACAGCAGGTAAAATTCCAGCAATTTATCACTGATCACGCTTCGGGGTAAGCTTCTTGATCTATAACCATTAATCATAATCCAAACCAAAAGAAATTGGATGCCAGAGAAGCTTCTGTCCTTGGATTTCCAAAGGAGGAGTATAGCTTGATGGATCCCAGCCCCCACCACTCGACTTAAATCAAAGCTGTACTTTCCAGCACAACTTGAGATAAGGAGCAGGCTCCAGGGGATGCAGTGGGCAATCTCAGTCCAAACCCTTTAATCCTGGTGGTGGGGTTGAGAAGACTCAAAATCCCTCAAAACAACTCCTCCTTGGTCTCCCCAATCGGGAAGCATGCAGCCTCTTCAGCCGTCCAACCGGAAGTCCTGTCTTGAAGTTCTGAATGGCCTGTCTTCCAAACACATTGGCACTGTCAGCAGAAGGGGGAAGCCTCATTACATCAGCAGCTGCCCTCTGATTGGCCAAGGAGAAACAGGAGGTGGATCCAGCCCTGCTGAAGTTGCTGCATAGACTGACCATGCTTCTCAGAGCAACAGCTTCATGGCAGGAGCCACAACTCTCTATTATAGCCACGGTTGCTATGCCCTGATAGCTGGGTAGAAAAGGTGAGTGGGTTCACAGAACTATGAAGGAGGACTCTCTTCTCCTCCTACCTTGGTTTTGAGCAAGGCACAGAATCCTGATTACCCAAGTTTGAGGAAACTGGGTGGAGGGATTTTTGTGATTCCACACAAGCATTAAAATGTGGGTAGCCAAAAAGCAGAGTAGTCAAAAGCAGGGTATCCTGCTTTTGATGATTGAGTGAAACTGCCTTATTTATGATATTGAATGTCAGCAATTCAATTACATGGCAGGGGTAAAGGGATGCACTTGAGAGAAAACATTGGGGTATAGGCTAAATGTGCTCCCTGCCCCTGGAGATACCAGCTATTAAAAGTTCAAGTCTGCTCCTTTCTACATACCATTGTCCTGACTTGTTGAGTAGTTTGTTTGCAACATAATGAGGCTGTTCTCATGTGCAGCCAAGACAAGGCTAACGAAGCAAAACCTGGTTTTGGCTGTTCGTAAGAACAAGTAGCAGCCATGCGGCTGCTTGCCACTCAACAGTGGCAAACCCACCAAAGAGGCCTACCCATTACTCAAAGTTAACCCAGGCTAAACAACTATGTGGTACCCACACAGGAACATGCTTCCAACCAGCGCAGGGGGGGATCCCTAAAATGCACCACACACTCACATGGTGCATTATGGGATTTCCAGGGGCCAAACAATGTGTCCCGGACCCTGTCCCTCCGTGCTGCTGGGGAAAGCTGGTGACTGTCTAGGAGCACTATCCATGTACCCACCAAGAACTGATGGATCATCTGTAAGGAAGGTAAGTATGAGCAGCCTCCCCTACTGCCCGCCCAGTAGCCCTCTCATGTATTGTGAGAAAGGGCTCAGCATCTTCCTTTGAATACTGAATGATCAGAATGGTAATGTTCTGAATACAAAGTTAGAGCAGGAAAAACATACAAAGAAGTACAGAAAAATACATTTCCTAAAGATTGTATTTGTCACACAGACATATTAAACCAGATCTTGTCAGTTCAAATTGTTGTAATCCCTAATTACTGTTTTATATATAACTGAAAAACATAATATACTGAAACAGACAAATCTGAGATGAAGGAGATGTGCTCAATAGGACAGAAAACCTGCAATGACAGAGGGAGCAAGCTAATAACTGGATCCTATTAATTCAGAGTGAGAAATGAAAAAGAGGCAAAAGTCCATTCAGAAGAAATCTGATGGCAATTAAAAATGTTGTATGACTCTACTGTAAGCTAAATAAATTTTTGTGCTCTTGGTTAATTTAGCGGCACTTAGCGTATTGATCTATAACTTTTCTATTAAAGAGGGAGTAATTTATTATATTAAAGGAATATTTCACATTATTCATCTGGAGACACTTGACATTTTAAGCAGTTCTTTCTTTTCACAACAGTCCCAGCATTCTGCGTAAAGTGTTGTATGTTCCAAGAAATCACTCAGTATCACAATCAGCAAAAGACATGCTATAGTGAAAACCTCTTATTGACACCACCTAGTTGCAGAAAGACAGTGAGGAGCCCCAATTAGATTCATTGGGCAGCCTCATTGTAATGTGGCAAGTATGGTTGTTGTGAACCACCAGTCCTGGAGTGCAAAAGCCTGACTTCCAGTGTTGGGGATGTTATGTTGACATTGGGAGCCAGCATATTCTACCCACCAACCCCATGGTTCCAGACTCAGCATCTGTAACTTACTTCAAATCTAGGTTACAAATGTTGGGTCCAGAATGTCAAATAGGATAGAATATGCCAACACTGGCAGATTCAGAAGACACATCCAATGTCAGCATAGCCTTCCTGACAGAAGTCAGGATCTCACATATGCTCTGGGAACCAGCCATTTATGGAAGCTGTGCTTGCTGAATTACATGTGAAGCCACTCAGGGTGGGTTCAAATGACCAGAAGCAAGTGAGGTTGGTGAGAACCACAGTTCCTGGTGAATGTGTGCTACTGGTGCAAGCTGATACTTCCAACTCCTTCATGTTGTGTGGACCCACCAATGTCAGGTTCCCCAACTGCACTTCCCCTTGGGAACCCAATATCTGTAACCAACTTCAAGTTGTGTTACAGACATTGGGTTTCTGGAAAAATGTGTAGCTGGGGAACTTGACATTGGCAGATTTGCATGACACAAAAGGGGTGGAAGTATCAGCTCACGCCAGGAGTGCTCTCTCACCGGGAACCAGTGGTTCACACCAAGCTTACTTGCACTGGTTGCCTGAAACCACCTTAAGTTTGTCATGATTAAGCACTACTGAAATAAATTAGATGTTTGTCATGAACAACTTTAGTCCCCTCAGTTTCAATGGGTCTTAATCATTATTATCTCAGTCTGGATTCTCCCCTGTATGTGGTGAGCAATGCTGTTCATGAGATGTACTGATCTGAGTTTTACATATCAGATTTCAGATGTATCTCTTGAGTGTGAGACAGGGACTCTGATTAGAATCAGTTTAAATGGATTAATTTTGTTATTAATTTTATTAAATTCTTGTTTACAATTAATATTTTATTGGCTTCAGTGAAATACCCAGGCACTCTTCTGATGCCTGTCTCTGATGTAGGGATGTGCACAAATCATTTCAGCCAGCTGCGGGGGCTGGGGTGGGGGGAGAGCTGTAGCTTTAAAAATGAGGCCCGCAGGTCCTTACCTGCTCTGCTGCCACCCTGCTGCTGTTCCGGTCATGGCACTGTCCTTCCCAAAAGGCCACATGTGACTGCATCATGGTGGCAGCATGCACATGGTCACCGTGCATGTCTGGTGGCCATGTGCGTGCTGCCGCTATGCACCCATATGCTGCGTGCTGCCTTTTGGAAGGACGGTGCCATGACCGGAACAGTGGTGGGGCTGCGAAAGAGCAGGTAAGGATCTGCGGGCCTCATTCTTAAAGCTACTGCTCGCCCCCTACCAAAATGTTTTGGATGCAGCCACTCGAATCTTTTTGGTGCCCCACTAATGAGGCACCAAAACAATTTGTGCACATCCCTGCGCTGATTATTTTCACTCAAATAGCATCAAGCATTATATTTGTACATTAATTAATCAAACCTGCCATATTTCAGAAAGATTGAACAATGGTTTCCTGCTTTAGAGACAATTAAACAAGGCACACATCTTAAAAGATTGTCATTTCTTTTGGTGGGGGCATATGGCAACTTTTCTCCTGAGTCTATTTGTTTTGTTTGTTTTTCATCTTACTGGCATTTTTTTTCAGACATTCTGTGGCACCTCTAAAAATATCAGGCATTCCAAATTGCATTCAAATAGGATGCATCACAAAAGGACTTCATTTTATTAGCAATTTTTAAATCACATCAGTTTCATTACTCACACACTATCCCACTCCCTGCAGCCTTTCCATAGAAAGTGTACACACTGCTCCAAAGCTTCCAAAGAGCCCCTATTGTGATAAAAAGGAACAATTTTTTTAAAAAGAAAGAAAGAAAAACAATTTGATTTCCCTTTTGGAGGCCATTCATTTCAATCCTCATTTGTTTTCATTTCAGAAATGAATACAGTCATGGGACTCATTGGTTGACATTCTGTCTGACATTCTGTCTAACATTCTGTCCAACCGCCGAGAGACGTAAGTTTTGGGCAGTATAGAAATATGTTAATAAATATAAATAAATAAATAACAAAGTGAGGATGCAGCAGGAGGCTGTGCTTAATGTAGTTAGAGGCTTCCTCACTTCTGCAATGTGCAGTGATTTTCACTGATTTTCCCTGCCTCTGGAAGTGTTCTGTGCCTTCCAAAAGTATTTCCCTGAGGGTTGCATGACATTCAGGAACATATTTTAGAGGGCACAGAGCACTTCCCAGGGCAAAGAAGATCAGTGAAAATCACCCTACTGCCTACATGCATGCACAGTGGAAGTGTAGAAGCCTCCTCTCCTGTTGCATCCTTGCCTTTTTAATCAGAATGTCAATAATTTATTTTAAATTTGATTTATTTTTTAAATGAATACATGCCATCAATCCCATATCCAGATCCACCTTCTTTCATTGTAACATTTCATAAGTGAAATATTTCACCTACATGATTGGCTGCCAAAGGTGGAGGAAGCAGGGATATTGTCATGTGATATTGTCATGTCGTGCACTTCCTGTATGGAAGAGAATGTTTGCAGTGCTGTGATTAGCTTTATATCTAATATTTATTTATTTATTTATTTATTTATTTATTTGACATATTTCTATACCACCAAAACTTGCATTCCTATTAAACATTTAAACTTTAAAATCATTAACATTAAAATTATATAAAAGCCTATCATTAAAAGTATTAAAAATTATAAATCTAATCAAAAGCTTGGGTGAACAAATATGTCTTCAGTGCCTTTTTTAAAATTGCCAGAGATGGGGAGGCCTCTTATTTTAGAGGCTGGAGGTGTGTTTTATAGAGGTTTTTGGGTGAGACAGAGGGGATTTTGGATTGGCCAATTAGGGCTCCTTTTTAGTATTTAAAAAGATTAGTCTTGGCATTCAAATAGTCTTTGCATTCAGATCACGAGGCAAAATTATGTTGTTTCATTAGGATATTTGTTTTTACCTCAACATTCAACAATTAATTTAATAAACAGAGTTCTGAATACTAAACAAATAAATATTGTATAAAATGGCAGTTTCTCGGTGTAACTGGGTGTGACTACTGTCAGCCTATGTGTGTGCTAATACAATGTAATTTATATTATTGCTCTTCAATAACTTTGTGACAAATATCTTTAATTCTAAAATGTTTACTCTGGCATTATACAATATTATTTTTCCTCTGATGTAGTCCTAAATTAAGTTTAACTCTCATCCAGATTTTGGGGTGGATTTCCACCCCGCCCCCCAGCTGCATAAAGGTGCGTAAAGCAAACCACTACACTCCCAGCTATGCTTTTGTTGTCAAACTCTTACCTGCACTCTGGCATGATATATCCATATGTATGGCCCCTCACTAGCTATGATATTTATTGTATTAATAAAAATATGACACTGGATAGAAAACCACCCCAAAATGAATCAATTCCTTATATTAGGGTGGTTTCTATCCCATTTCCATTCTAAACCATTTGGGTTAGGAGAAAAAACTCCATTTGGGTTAGGAGAAAAAACTGTGTTTTACCTTGTAAGCGAAATTGTCCTTGAGAAATGATAGTATCAGAAATATAGTCTGAGGCACTGCATAGTTCTGTGCTCCTGAGTTAGGGCAGATTAAATTTACCCCTCCCACAATGTCAGACCCAGTGCCTGGAACAAGAAAATCCTTCAGAAGCATGGGATTTTAGCCAGCAACATGTCAGCTTCAGTAAGCCTGGCATCAGAGGATCAACCATCTACAGTACTTCTCTGGTCATTTCTCACTTTTCCTAGTGAGAAAATATACCATAACCTGGCCTAAAGCAGTCATCCCTGGCCCAATGCAGATATCATGCATGAACACATGGTGTAACATGTGAAACAATCAGAGACACTGTTATTCCTCACCTGATGCCTAACTACCCAGAAAGAGGGATGCAATGCTGGGATGCAGAAACATACTACCTACTGCCAGGAGATGTTTACCTTGAGAAGCATGCTGGAGGTCTGTAACAAAGACAAGTAGGTCTACATACTGCGCAGCAAGATGTAAAGCCATGGAGCAATACTTGAGGGCCACTTCAGATGAATCACACCTCTATTTGCACTCCAAAAGCCTATTGAAGCATGTGATGAGGGGCAGTTGAAGAGCACTCATCTCACATGATTAAAGGGTGCTCCAAGAGTGCATTGGCACATCCACCGGGGATGTCAGGGCAGGTGCATTCACAGCCCTGAAGTTATCTCCTGTGTAGGGCTGTGTTCCTCTGAACCTGCCTCAGAGGATTGTGGTGGGGGATAACTCTCCCCACCATGTATAGCTGGCAGAGGCTCCCCTGAGCAAGGAGTTGCCATGTGTAAGAACTATGTCACAACAAGCCAAACATACCCCCAGAGATGCAACCACATTCACAAAGGGAACCATTGTCATCTGTGTTGGGCTTGGATGGACAGAAGACATTGGTACTGTGTATACCCAAGAAGCCTATGCCCAAGGACAGCTGACAAGAAACTAAGCAAAATATGTAATTATTGTGGGAAACTGGCCTGTAACCAGCTCCCAGACCTGTGGTGATTGACTTTAGTTCAGTCACATTTCAGCCGCTTCCAGCTGAAATGCTGAGAACTGTGATGTCCCTTTTACTGTATAAGTATGCCTCCTTATTAGTGTGGAGTTTGAAATGTTCATTTTTCTTAGCTAAGCTCACACATTCTCATTGAGTAGAGATATGCAAATCAATTCAAATTTGAATCAATTTCACTCAAATCTGGCCAATTCAAACAATGCACATGCGAACTGAATCACCCCTTAAAAGGGTAATTCAATTTGAATATGAATCAGGTCTATTTGAATCAATTCAAAGACAGTTTAGGGATATTCTGGCACCTTTAAAAAACCATTCAGGTGTCCCGATTGGTCAAATAAGGCACCAAAATAGATTGATTTGATTCGAATTGGAATCGAAGGCCTATCTCAGGCCAACTTGATTTGAAATTGAATTGAATCAGCCACATTTGATTCAAATTCAAATCAAATCTGAAAATTCAATTCATGCACATCCTATCTGTGAATCGTGCAGTCACATGGGGCACCATGCTTGGGATGTGGGGTCACCACTGCACTCTCCTGAAGAGAAATGATAAATCATATGACCTGGAAAAGTTGGGCAAATTCAATGAAACCAATGGGACTATGTGGGAGTAGGAAGTCCTACTCATGTGTAAATATCATGACTCTGAAAGATGGGTTACTATATGGGCAAAAACTAAAATGATCAGCTATATTATGCTAGTGTTTTCTAAAATGTAACTTGATTTACCTAATCTTTGATTGGACTCATTAAAGGTGAAAAGCAAAATAAACTTGAGTGGGGAAAGCGTCTTCACTAATTTGGCAGCCTGAGTAGAGGTTCTGATCTATAAAATCAAGTACAATGTGAACCATTTTATTTATTTGGACAGTATGAAAAAGATCTACAGTGGCTGGAAGTTCATAAAGTCTTTTCAGCCATTCCAGACCAAGGGGAAAACAAGACATTCTGGTATACACATGGCCGCCTAATAAAAACAGCTGGTGCATGTCTAGTTTCCACAAAAATGTCTCTGATACAGGTAGTTCCTTCTAGGGATGTGCACGGAACCAGCTGGCACAGTTTGGTTCAAGTCCGGACTGGTTCAGTCTGGCACCACCCTCGAACCCCCCCCCCATTTGGTTCCGTTAGGGGGTTAACAAACTTCATATACACACACACACACACACACACACACACACACACACACACACACACTTTGCCTTACTCCCCTTTGGGGAGTTCCTGGTGGGGGGTGTCCGTGGAGGTTTCTCCACCCCCTGCCAGATGCCCTCATGCCCCCCCCTCTGGCTGGTTCAGACAGTTTTAAGCCCTCTCCTGGCAGTGAGGCAGCCATTTTGGAGGCCGTGCACCTGCGCACTTGGCCTCTGCATGGCCTGGGCCACACAGAGGCCAAGTGCTCAAGCATACGGCCTCTAAAATGGCCACCTGGCCACCGGGAGAAGGCCAAAAACTGGCCAAAGTGTGGTTGGAGGGGGGCATGAGGACAGCTGTTGGGGGGGACCTCCATGGACACACACCCTGCCACCTCCAGGAATTCCCCAGGGGGAAGTAAGATAATTTTTTTTAATTTGTACTAAAAGAAGTTCGCGAACCCCACCCAATTTGGGGTTTTCGGTCTGGGGTCAGACCGAACAGGGGGTGGTTCGGTTCAACCCCAAGCTGTCAAACCAAACCGGCTCGATGTTGAACTGGCTTGATGTCAAGCTGGTTTGCACACCCCTAGTTCCTTCTTTCCCTTCTACTGTCTACTAGAACTTATCTCATGTTATGCCATCATAGTTTCAACTTCAGCTCAGCATCCCTCCAGTGGTTGTTTGTTTTAAGCTCAAAACAAAACACATATGGCCGAAACTTTTCATTGCAACAGTGTTTGCCCCAGTTTCAATGGAACAAAACTCTAACCTTTTTGAATGTTTTGGCCATAGAGAAGAGTTGGGAAACTCAAAACACCCCATTGTTTCCCATGGGTAGCTCATAGGGACTCCAAAGTGGGATGGATCATAGGGCATGAGGGGTGCTACCTACCACCCAACCAACAAAAAAAAGGGCAACTGGGTGATATTTAACACATCTTTAACCTTTCCCCCCAACCCCCATAGAATCCTAGGTTCTGAGCTTTCCCATTGTTCCCTATGGCTGGAACAAGCTTCACTCACAGTGTGCACACAAGTTTTGCATTGCAATTTGCAGTGCATTTTGCAACCCTGTCTGGAAAAATACTGAAGCGGCACACAGTAAAAGGGAAGCTGTCCCTCCCAACACAGAACACACATTGCAAACACAGAGCAAAAATAGCCAAAAAAGAATGTCTGCGCCAGATTGCAGAGCAGACCAGAGCAGTGAGTGAAGCACAGGTTAATCTCAAGACCAGACATGGAGCTCATCAAAGCAATCACTAAGAAATATCATACACATAGAGAGCTGCCACCATCTATTTCTCCCTGTCTCACAACCAGAATAAACTACAACTCAAGGAAGACAGGCACCCAACTTCTGCCTTTTTCAATCTGAGATCCAGCAAAACCAGATAGTTATAGCAGCAATAGCACGGCATATTATATTCAGTGCTGAGAAAACCACAAATCCAAATCTTCCTTCCATCCTGCCTGCCACAGAGAGACAGGAAGACAGAGCAGCCATGGCCTGGACAGCTCAGCTCCAAGCTCAGCTGTCTGAAGACTCTGAACAGGATGGAAGGAGCAGGAAGAAATGTGAGCAGCACTCTAAGATATTCCCCCTGGGAGATGAGGCCACTCTGGGAAGAGCATCTTCATGCTTGTGTACATGCAGGCAGAAGATTCCAGGTTCCCTCCCTGGCATCTCCAGATATAGGGCTGAGGGAGAGACTCTTTCCTGTAACCTGGAAGAACTCTTGATTTTGTGTACTGTAGACAATACTGAGCTAGATGGAAAAAAGGTCTGACAAGAAACAAAGCTTCCAGCCTCTTACGATAAGAAGAACTTTAAGGGGTCTCTTTCCCTTCCAGTCCCTTTGAATACATTTTGAATTTCCTTCCTTTTGGGTTCCCCCGATCCTCCCTCCTCCCCCCAGCCGATAGGGGCACAGTTCCCCATGACAACATTTTATATGTATGATAATAAGCCAACCAAGAAGCAAGGAGATTGCAAGCCAATCAGAAGCCAGTGCCAGAAAACCAATCATGGAGGAGAGGTCTATCAATGGCTACTAGTCTGAGGGCTGTCTCTGAATACCAATTGTAGGGGAGTAACAGCAGGAGAGAGGGCATGCCCTCAGCATCTGGTGAGGGTCACTGTGTGGGCTTCCCAGAGGAATCTGGCGGGCCACTGTGTGAAACAGGATGCTGGACTACATGGGCCTTGGGCCTGATCCAGCAGGGTTGTTATTATGTTCAATCAGTAAGGAAAAAAACAGGCCTCCAAAATAGCACTCAAAACATCAAAACATTTTGACTAGAAATGGGGTTGTTTGTTCTGAGCTTGAAACAGGCCCTTTATTTAAAGTGGATTTTGTTTTGAGGTCGAAACACTCAAAATGACCCATTTTGAGTCTGTCTGTCTGTCTGTCTCTCTCTCTCTCTCCATTTATATCCCGCTCTTCCTCCAAGAAGCCCAGGGTGGTGTAGATGGTTATGTTTATCCTCACAACAACCATGTAAGGTAGGTTAGACTGAAAGAGAAAGACTGGCCCAGAGTCACCCAGTGAGTTTCATGGCTGAATGGGGATTTGAACTCAGGTGGTCTCCCTGGTCCTAGTCCAATACTCTAACCTCTACTCTAACCATGACACCACATGGGGGTTCCTCCAGGTCAGAGTCTGAGGAACCCTGACAGATATAATAAACCAGTTAGGGATCAGCAAAGCCAGCAGCTTGAAATGGTAAAGTCTAGGGAAAATATTGACCATTTGTTTCTGCTGATTGTGTAAACTAGCCTGTTTAACCTAGTGAGTGTGTGTTTATACCTTAATGCTTTTATAGAAAACTATTTGTGTAACCGTGTGTGTATGTGTGTATCTATATCTACATAAATCTATACATATATAAATAAAAATCTATCTTTCTATCTATCCTTTCTATCTATCTATCCTTACATATCTCCATATCATAAATGTTTGTGGTTTGGTCACTCGCACTCCAAAACCCCTACTTCCTCTCACCTACCAGGATACTGAAAGGTTTCCAAAGTTCAGAACTGGCAGGCATTCCATCCCCATGCACAAAATGAACACCTCAGATGTTTAATTAGCTTTAATTACTTTAAATTAAGTGTCATTGTTCTTAATGGAGGAACAGCTCCTCCAGACTTTGCCCTGTCACTCCTCCCCCTCCTCTAATTGTTCTCAAGTTGATTTACCTGTTTCATTTCACCACCTGCTTCTATTTTTACAGTTCACATTGGGACATCTACACACCATATACATCTGTTGGCCATCTTAATAACTGAATCACTAACCTTCAAAAAAACATTGAAAAATACAGCTATTCACAATAGATTTGTTCTTTTAAAAATGACACATAAAATCAACAATGGTCAGCAATAGAGAATCAACAATATGCAGTCTGTGTTCTGATGGAAAACTTGCAAATTACACACCAATAAAACTAGGGAAATTCAAAATGTTTGTGTGTAACTGTAGCGCATGTAAGATTAAATATGAAGATTGGTATACTGTTACTGTAGTGCATGTAACATTAAATGTGATGACTGATATACTGTGCAATGTACATCATCCTAGCAACTTTGCCAGCACATAAGTTGTACAAGTTACACAAATGCAATATTTGAACAAATGACTGCCAGAAGGACAAGGCATATAATGGTTTAAAACCGGGATAACTGCCATATGTTCTACCCCTTCAGCATCTCAGCATATCTCCATCATATTTAACAAAACATAAATACAAAGAGATCTGATGAAAGAAACATAGATTACCAAGAAAAAAACAATAGAAAGAAAACTAAAACCTTCACCAGACCTGAGCACTGGTCATCACCCAAGTAACATCTGACATCACTATCCATGAGGCTGTGCTTGCTCAAGCTGCTGTGAAAGTACTGCACAAGAAGGCTGAGTTGGTGAGCAATATGCAGCTACCTTACAGAAGAACACCCCTGCAGCCCATATGCCTCCACTACCTACAGAAAGGCAATGGGATGGAGGGAGCAAGGGAAGCAGGCAAACCAAGGCTGGGAGGGAGGGAGCTTTCTATAGGGAAACGTGTCCACTTTCCATAGGGACATAGGAAGCTGCCTTATGCAGAGTCAGATCATTGCTCCATCTAGCTCTGTATTGTCTACCCAGACTGGCAGGAGCTTCTCCAAGGTTACGGGCAGGGTCTCTCTCAGCCCTATCTTGGAGATGACAGGGTGGCAAACATGCAGATGCTCTTCCCAGTGTGGCCCCATCCCCTGAGGGGAATATCTTACAGTGCTCACACATGTCTCCCATTCAAATGCAAACCAGGGTGCACCCTATGTAGCAAAGGGAGAAATTCATGCTTGCTACCACAAGACCAGCTCTCCACCCTCATTCCAGAGTAGACACATAAAGAAGACTGAGTTTGTCTGAAAAGTACTTATTGTCCATCATTTCTAACTGGCAACTCAGCTAGTGTGAACATTTCATTGGCTGACAGCCTAATGCTACTGTTGTGCAAGAGTGCAGTTGTGCAACAACTTGGAAATGCACACCTGCACTTGCTCAGCCTAGTTTCAATTGTTTTCAATGTACAGTCCATTGGGCAAGTGCAGGTGTGCATTTCCAAATCATTGCAAACCTGTGCCACTGCACAATTCCACCAGGGCTAGAGTTTACGTGCTCAGCAGCCCTGGTGGAAGGGAAATGCCAGCAGCTGGCTGTGCATCATGTCAGCCATTGTGCTTAATTTGTTGCTATTTTAATTACAGAAAAACTTGCAACATAATTTCCACTGTTCATGTTTGATCATATAGCAGTCTGGCATTAGTTATATTATGGCTTCAGTTATAAAAGTTTATGTATGGCTCTGATGTATTGTTTTATTCTGTGTTTTAGTGAAAGGCTGATTGAAAAAATATAAGAGGTTCTGATATAGGATACAAGTGTAACTGAGTTCCCCTACTCCATTTTAATGAACATATTGGCTTCCTCAGAACTTCTGCCATCTCACCAGAGTTATATAGTAAGGCACTGTGAATTAATACTTAGGGATTTCTACGTACATGCATCACAGCCTAAACAACAGCTATACCTTCTTTGGAGCTTTGGTCTACCCGATAAATATGAACTTAGGGACACTAATGCTGAAACAGTAAAATATTTAATGCTTCTGCTTCTCTGCTGTTGACACCAGAGAGAAGGGACTAGTTAAGCTGTTTGTCAGAAATTACTGATAGAAGTTGATATGACTTTTACTGTTAAAGTGGTGTAGGCCTGAACCAGACCGAAGCAATGTTACCTTTCATATATTCTGTCTGTGTAAGGGGGGCCTAGGGGATTCCTTTTAAGGCTTTTCTGTGCCAAGGAGGGCCAGGAGAGACTAGATAAGAAGATGATGAGGTATTTACCTAAAAGAATACATGCGCAGAAGTTAGCTGGAAATTTACAGAAAGTCCAGACAAAGGAAAGGGGCAGTACCTATGCACCATCTCCTAGGCTATAAATATGTCATACTTGTAAATGATCGATAGCGATAGCTATCCAAGACCTTTGCTACAATAGAGCAAATAAAGCCTTTTAAATCCTTCTCGGCTGGTGAAGTGTTTGGCTACTGACCCAGGAAAGAACCTCTCTTTGTTGGGGTACAACAAAAGCATTGCTTGGGATGGAATTTAGAGCTTTTGAATTATAGTTAAAATGAACTTCCTGCCCCCAGTTTCCCCCTCAACACATTTCTCCTTCTCCACTAGACATTTTGATGTGGACTATCCTCCCAGTATGTTCTGAATACTTGAATACAGTGTTCCCTGTAACAAGAATTCCCAGATGCTGCTGACTACTAGAGATATGCAAACAGTTTCAAATTCAAACTGGTTTGTTTTCAAGATTCGAGCTTGGACCAAGCAGTGCATTCATACGGCAATGCCAGTCCAAGTTTGAACCAAACAGAACAAAGTTCATTTCAAACCTGTTCAAACTGATTCGAAGACTCGAGCCTCCATTTTAGGTTCTAGTGGCCATTTTGTGACACTGTGTCACTTGCTGTAATTTGCTGAGATCTTGCTTTCCTGATTGGCCAGATGTGTCTGGCCCTCTGGTAGGCTCTGCAGTGCTGCTAGTCCTGCAGAACTGCACCCTATTGGTCGGGGGGGGGGGAGGCAAGGTGGGAGCTCCCAAAGGAGGGAGATTCAACTTCAAATTAAAGCCCAGCCTCTGGGTTTGGAATTCAATCAATCATTGCTGAGGAAAGAGAGTGAGAAAGAGCTTCTTGCTTTCTTCTGCTGCTTTTCTGGCTGTGGTGGTTTGTGGTGCTGCTGCTCTTTGCTGGAGGTGAAGTGTGGTCTCTGCCCTGCCCTGCCTGTTTTGGCTTTCACAGAGACACCTCAACTCCTCTCTGCCCTTTCCAAAGTTATTTTTCCTTGCTGTGTGGCTGCTGTCCCTTTTGGACCCCGCCCCCCACAATCTGAGTTGAGTTGTCTCTTCCTGCTTTAGCTCAGCTCTAGCCACTGCTGGGGGTGGGGGGTGGCACAGGCCTTTGGCCTGAGGTCCCTGTCACCCAATTTTTTTGATCCCCAAAACCCCTTCCCCTTAGCACCCCCCCTTTTGCAGACTCTTCTTCCAGCAGCATTTTATTCTATTTTATTCAGTGCTTCTCTTTTAATTTGTTGGTTTGGGTGTTTGAATAGATGGAAGGCTGCTCATCTATTCCCCACCCCCGCCCCCCTGGCTGTGTGTGCTGCCAGCCTGCTAGTAGTCAGGTTTTTTTTCCCTGACCTGTGTGTGCAGCAGAAGCCTTTTCAGGATGACAAAGAGGGGTAAGTGACTCCTTTATGGTGCCCCCTTTGTCCCTAGATTTAATTAAATAGTGCTTCCTTGGTTGGATTTGGGGGCAGTATTTTTTCTGTGCTTTTCTTTGCAGGTTGTCTCTTGTTTTTACAGATTCCCCCTAGTCCCCCCGCCCTTATATTGTATTGTTGTTGTGCATGGCCTGAGTGGGTAATTAAGTTTTTTTTAAAAATAGGGTTTTTAAAATTTTAGATTCCAACCCCCCAGGTGTTGTTGTTTTTTTAAAAAAAAACCTATATTTTTTTAAAAGCCCCCAAGGATGTGTTAGTGACATATGGCAAGCAAGGCTTACAGCAGGGTGGCAGGCAGAGGTGGTGGGGAGAGGTGGTGGGGTGTCCCAGCTGGTGTGGGAGGCCAAGGTGGAGGGCAGAGAAGATGCTGGCATGGGGTCCTACAGGTCCCCATTGGTGAATTCTTTGCCTCAGGTGGTGCAAAGTGTCTCCTATCCAGAAGAACCTGCTGTCGCTGATCCAGGTCCAGGTTGGGATGCACTGCCAGTGCTTCTGCCCCATGCAGAGGCTGGTATTGCGGGGTGCTCTCCTGCCAGGGAAGCTGCTTCCATGGCAGGGGTGCAGGGCAGGGGCTCGATGGCTGGGAGTGCAGCCAAACTGTCCCTCTCTCTTGTGACCCCCACTGCTCCTTTCACCATTCATTGGAGGGTGAGGGCCTGATGATGCCCAACAACATGTGGAAGAATCCAGTGCTGGGTCTTCTGGGGCTGGGTCTGACTCCAAAGTAGGGTCTGCTGCTGTGGAGGAGGTGCCCCCCTAGCAGCACCTAGAGTACATAGGGGCAAAAAAGCAGGATGAGTGGTAGACACCCATGGGTGCCTACCACACACCAAATCCAAAACCAATCAGACACTCCTGCAATGATTGATGAATTTCTGAAGATATTTACATTTTTGCATTTTCCTCATAGGCAATAATGAGGATTTGAGGATGCCCTAATGCCCCCCTGGGGGGTGACTGGGCACCAAAATGGGTTTGGGGGCAAAGCAGGCATGGCCACAACTCCCCCAGGAGCCCCAACCATGGGGGTTCATGGGTGTTTTTTAAAAAAATAATTTTTTAAATTTTTTTAGACTGTTTCAATGCAATGAATAGGAATTGCTCCCCATTAATTGCTGTGAACTCTTTGAATGTTCTATGTATTTTATGTATTCTCCCTTGAGGATTTTCTCTTTAGCAGCCAGTAGCAAACGGTCCCCTAATGGCAGACCCAAGGCCCCATAAGGGGAATGCTGAGGAGATGGAGCCACCCCCATAGGGTAGCCACCCTCAGCCCCTGCTGGTGATGGCGTGGTGTCTTGAGAAGCAGTTACCTTTCATACTCCCCCCCACACACAAACATTGCCCGGGAAGGCCTCCATCACCCAGGGTTGCTGTGGTGTAGCCCAAAATGCCCAACCCCCAAAGGGTGGCATGGTCCACAAGAACATGGACCATGAGCCAGCCCCTTCCTTTGCATGCTCCCTGTCTGCCTCACCTGATGGACCTGGCACAGCCGGTGCTGCTAGGGATGGGTCCAACACAGCAGGCTTGGCTGGTGCTGGGGCACTAGGTTTGCTTAGTAAGGTTGCTGAAGGCGGCTGTTGGTCACAGTCCACTGGCTACACCGGAACTGGCACAGGCTCTTCACTGCCCTTCTCCAACGAAGCTAACCTAACAAACATTGTTTTCAGTAAATCAGCCCATGCAGCCCCACTTGTGTGCTTCCTGTGCTTGGCATGTACCCGAGAAGGGCCCGTCCTCTTCTGTGGCGGCGTCTACTTAGCTTGCTCGAGCACTTCCATTCTATGAATTAGTGCATGGATTTGGACCATATCATCCTCTTCAGATGATGATGACTATGACTGCAATCTCACACATACATTCCTGGGAGTAAGCCTCATTTAACACAATGGGACTTACTTCTGAGTAGACATACTTATGGTGTATGCTTACTACAGTACTCAGCCTAGTTAGTCATGACTTAGTACCACTGAAATAAATGAGTCAAGTTGGCCATGGCCAATTCAGGCTCTATTAATTTCAACTTGACATGGTCATGATTAACTTAGTTTGGATGCTACCCATGATATATATACATTCCCCCCCGCACACACAGGAGCCAAAGGCTCCCACAGTGATTTATTATGGTAAATAAAAGTGGCAGAGAATATGACTAGTAATAATATATATTTATTTCGGTCATAGACCAGTAAAATAAAATAAAATTTTAAAAAGATAAAAATGAAAATAGGAATGACAATAGAAAGTTCATTACACCATGTGAGTCCGCATTTGACATATTATATAGCAAAATTTAGCCACCGTATCTACAACATCAGAATTTAAGTTGGTAAGCAGATAATTTAAATAAAATTCATCTTGATGACCCGGGAAATTATTCAAGAGCAGGGCTATTAATTTACATCTTACTTCTCTATAGTGATCACAGTACAACAGGACATGAGCGGTTGTTTCGATATGGCCAGATCCACATGGGCACACTCTAGTCTAGATACACTTGACGTGCCTGTGAATCTTCCAAATAAAACCGCTGTAGGTAGAGCGTTTAATCAGGCGAGAGTGAGAGCTCGCCTGAACTTTGGTATCAAGACATTACTTAAATAAGGCTTAAACTCAATGATCTGACTTCCAAGATATATACCACCCGGTAAGTTTGCCTGTTCCATTTGCAGTTCTACATCCTGTATATTTGCAGTTCTACATCCTGTATACGCTGTATAATCAAGCGCTTAGCTCGATCAAATCCTAGTCTGGTTATCCCCACTAGGGAGACTCCATATGCTGATAATTTTTCCATGATTCCTAATTCCCAATTAGATTTGAAAGGATCCTCCAGGATAAGATATACCAACCCAACCTTTGTAAACACAAGCTTTAGCCAGAAAAGTATTATGGCTTTCCAGTAGCAGGATTCAATTGTGGTCAGTCCCACCTCTCTTCTAATGACAGAATTTGAGACACACCTTGGAAGTTGCAGTATACTTCTTATAAATTTAGTTTGCAAAGATTCGATCAAGGCAAAATTAGGAAATGTACCTAACTGTGCACCATACATTATTTGCAGAAGTACTTTGGCAGCAAATAGTTTTAATGCAACAGGTATATACCTAGCTCCACGTGAGAAGTGAAATGATTTGATTAAGTTAATTGAGGTTTGAGAGCTCTAGATAATATGTTTTTGGTGTACATTCCGAGTGCCAGCTGCATGCAAAACAACTCCCAGGTATTTATAAGATTTTACTTGTTCAATTTTATTTCCATTCATATGCCAAGTATGAATCTTAGACCTCTTGGCGAAACCTAATACCTTGGTCTTCTGGCAGTTTACCTCAATCAGCTCTCTGTTCCAATATAAAGTTAATCATGCCAGAGCTCTACGTAATCCAGTGGGGGTCTGGGAGAGAAGGATCATGTCATTGGCATATAGCAAAATTGCTGTATGCTTCTGTGCCAGCCTAGGTGGATGTAAGGATGAGTCATCAAGGCAGGTGACTACTGAATTAATGTAAACATTAAATAAAGTAGGCGCCAGTATACATCCCTGCCTTACCCCTCTATTTACTGATACCTCTGCTGATAATTGATCATCCTGGGTATAATGCACCCACAGATGGGTCTTCTCATATAACTTATATTTCAATAATAGTAAACGTTTATCAATAGCCAATTCTATTAATTTCTGCCAAAGCCTATCTCTTGAGATGGAGTCGAATGCCAATTTCAGATCTATAAATGCAGTGTACAGGGCCGCTCCCAGCCTAGCAGTGTATTTTTCGACTAGATAGTGGAGAGTCAAAGCATGTTCCATCGTAGAGCGGCCAGCTTGGAAACCAGCCTGTTCAACAGCAAGAATGTTGTTATCTTTAATCCAATATTCCAATTTGATTGCTAAATGCTTGGCATATATTTTTGCTAACCACACTCATTGGTCAGTAATTGGCAGGATCACTTTGGCTACCTTTTTTTATAAATTGGTACTATTATTGCAACCCCCCAGTCAGAAGGAATGAATATGACTAGTATAAGTATAGTATAGTATAGTATAGTATAGTATAGTATAGTATAGTATAGTATAGTATAGTATAGTATAGGTCTAATTTGGCTTTCCTTTTTGGCGGAGCATTCCAAGAAGTAATATAATATAATACTAGCAGATTGGGCACACAGCATCTGCACTACTGCTTTCTTTCCCCACCGCTTTCCCTCCTCCCTTTCCCTCCTCCCTTTCCCATTCTCTGTCATTCTGTTCTCGCTGCCCTCTTGGCACGGTCCCCGTCTTCCTCCCGCCACCGGTAGCTTTCCCTCTCTGCCCCCCAGCAGTGCTTTCTCTCCCCGCCAGGCTCCCTCCTCGCCATTTTTGCCACCTGCTCAGCCATTGTTGGCGGCTCACAGTGGCGCCTCCTCCTCCTCCTCAGGTGGGCTCCCTCCCTCCCTCCCCGCCATTTAAGCCACCTGCTTGGCTGTCCTTGGCACCTCCTCCTCCTCCTCGGTCTCCCTCCCTCCCTCCTCACCAGCTCACATAACTCTCCAAAGCAGCTTGCCAGGTCCGACCCACCACCCCCGTCACAAACCGCATGCATGATGGAACTCTCGCCATGCATCCCCACGCATCCCCGGCACGTCTAGGAGAAATATAGATAGACTAGCAGACCCAGCGCAGAGCGTCTGCACACCCTCTTCCCCTGGGTGTCTCTGATGCCCACATGGCCCACTCCCCCCCCCCCGTGGTTTCTGGCTGGCATTCAAGCCAGCCAGTCCCCTCCCCTCCCACTGCCACCTCCTCGCTGCCAGGCCCGCTGCTGCCCCCTCACCGCGGCCAGGCCCGCTGCCACGGCTGCCTCCCTGCCACGGCCACCACCGCCTCCCCTCCCCCGCCGGGTCTCTCCTTGCACTTCCACATCCAAACCGGTAGCCAGACAACCAGCACCCAGCCAATCAGGCACCTCCTTCACCGGCATGCATAGCCTTGCCACATCCCCATGCATGGCTGGCTAAGATAATTAATTATAATGATAGATAGATAGATAGATAGATAGATAGATAGATAGATAGATAATATATAATATGACTTCAGAGAATTCTCATTGTAGCTCCTTGGACTTGCATTGCATTATTACTTTGAAGTGGCTTTGTCCTGGCTGTCTAAAGTGGTCGGTGGTTTTTTTTAAGCACAAAGCTTACTGGTTCTCCAGGCTGGAGTGGGTCAGGAGGAGAAGCTTTTGTACACACACAATCTTTGCCTCCACAGTTTTGAAGAGACGCTGTGCTGGGAAAGAACTGAAATGGAGAAACTCAATGAAGAAGCTAAATGGAGGGGGGACTTGCCGCATTCACCTTCTTACTGAGTACACACACTCGCCTCTAGCTGCCTTTCCCCCTCCCGTCTGCTGTAGGAGAGCTTTTGGCACGGCAGGCAGAGTGCAGTACTGCCACCACTAGTGCACACCAAGAGACAGAGTGAGAGCGTCCTGACTTACTGGCTGCCCCAAGGAATGTGCAGGAGGCAGGCGGCAGGAGGCAGCTTCCAGTGGTCACCTCCCTGAATCACGTGCCAGTCAAGTTGCCAAAGGTTGCTTCCCATCTGGAGGGGACGCTCGGGCTTCGGCTGGTCAATGATTTTCCCCAACAGCAGTAGCAGAAATTCTGCTGGTAGCAGCAGGACTACTTACATAGCCGGGAGGGGCACCATCCAGGGGAGGGTAGCTGGAGCCGTGCATCGAGGGGCTGGGGCTGGGGCTGCCGAGAGCCATGTTCCGGCAGTGGTTGCTGCTGGTCTGGAAAGGGGACAAGCTCAGAAAGCCATCCATGCTCTTGTGGGGTGCCTCATCTAGGCTCCTCCGGGCTTCTCTGAACTTCCTTCTCGTCCACCCTCCAGCCAATGAGATACGGATGGTGCCAGGATGGGGAAGGAGGAGCCGAGGCAAAAAGGGTGGAGATGGGGAAAGGAGGGAGGGAGGGAGGGACTGAAGAGACAGAAGGAATATGGCACGGGAATGAATTCAGAATACTGAAGGAACCTGGCACTGGGGAGTCATGTCATGTGACTTGCCTCTGGGGTGCCTTTTGGGGTGGTGGGCCAGGAGACAACTGTCTCCCCTTGCCCAATTGTACTTATGCCCCTGCCCCTAGGTGATGCAGCAGCTTGGCCCAAACCTAGCTATGCACAAAAAGAAGCCTATGACACCCCAAACCCCTTGGCAGCCCAAACAGATGCACCAACCACACTGACTGCCCTAAAAGGGAATATAAATGCAGTAGAGGAGGAGGGAGACTTGGGGAAAGGTCCCACCCAGCTGCTCAAACCACCGCCCAGCAAACAGGCCCCAAGCAATTCCATACGCAAATGTCTGCAGCCTAGGCTGCTGTAAACCCTGACCACCTCGGCCACCCACCCACCCCGCTTCCCGGCCAGGCCATCCAAGCATCCACTGCCCCTAGAGGTTAAACTGCGGTGGCATACTCCTGACCTCTCTCCTCCAGCTCCATCCATCAAGGCCTGTGCAGACACTGCTATCCCCCAGGTGCTACCACTCTGCCTGCCAAACCATTGTGGCAAGAGCCACCAAGATCCCAGCCACCCTTGTCCCTTGGTCTCCAGGTTCTCCACCGCTCCTTCATCTGTGCTAGGCAAGCCACGTGGCTGGGAAGGAGACACAAGAGCTACCCAAAGCCAGACATGAATGGACTGAGGAGGGGAGGTGTGGGATAGCCTGAATGACATACAAACCCTGCCTCCCCTTTGAAATGAGCCAATCAGGGCTCTCCCTGTGGGTGCCAGTCTGAGGGGTCAGACTGGCATCCCTCAGCACGAGGCTACAAGAGGGGGCAATGTCTAGACTAAATCTGCTTTCTTGTTTCAACCCATTGGTTCTTGTCTTGCCCTCAGGAGCAACATAGAACAATTCCACTCCTTCTTTTGTGTTAAAGCCCTTCAAATTTTTGAAGATGACAGTATCACCCATTCACCTTTTCTTCTCTGAGTTAAACATAACAAACTCCTTCAACTGTTCTTCATAAGACTTGGTTTTCAGACCCCTCACCATCTTTGTTGCCCTCCTCTGAACTCATTGCAGTTTATCAACATCCTCCTGAAAATCTGGAACCCAAATTGGGCAAAATATTCCAAGTGAGGTCTGACCAGCACAGAATAGAGTGGAACAATTACTTCCTATGATTTGGTCACTATGCTTCTCTTAATGTCACCTAAAATTGCATTTGCTTTTTGAACAGCTGCATCAGACTTCTGGCTCATACTCATCTTGTGTTCCTCCAGGACTTGCAATGAGGTATTTGGGAAGCGCTAGCAGGGTGAGGTAAGTGGGGCTGAACAGGGGTTTGCCCCACTTCTGTGTCAGGAGAGTGTGGGTGTTGGGTAGATTTGAGTAACAGTGATTCAGCTGGAGGGCCATTTGGGGTGGGGGTCAAGGAACCGCCCTTCAATGTTTTGGCAGCCTGGTGGGCTGGGAATGGCCCCCACTCAGGGGGTGGCTCAATTCACCAACTCAGAGCTTTGGCAGCTTGGGTTGGGGGTGGGTTGAACTGCCCTTCCCCCTCAGTGGGGTAAAGCCTTGTGGTGAGGGGAGGTCAGGACATGGCACCTGTCCAAATCAGTACCTGGCCCTTCACCATAGTGTGAGGTGGCCCTTACTAGGAGGTGGTCCCACATGGAAGGAATACCCGCACTCTTGTTAGGGACCTCGTTGCAAGTTCTGTTCACTGTACATTAATAAAGTGGCCCTAATTTACTCAACCAAGTGTGTCCTGTCTTCATTGGGCCTGGGGGTACAATTGATTTTTCTTACCCAAATCAAGGGTTTTACATTTGACTCTGTTGGACCATCTTCTTCGTTTTGGCCCTGAGATGATCCAGATCAGATAGAATCTTTATTTTCTCTTCTAAGGTGTTGTTGACTATGCACCATCACTACCCATCTTCATGTCATCTGCAACGATGGGCATCTCCTCTGTTTTCTCCTCCAGATCATTCATGAAAATGTTGTCCAGGGCCAGGACAGAACTTTGTGGCACTCCACTTGACGTACAGCTGTTAAATTTGTACAGTACTCGTTGGGAACAGTTGTTCATCCATGCAACAGTGACATCATCTAGCCCACATTTTACTGTTTTGTCAGCAACAATATTTTGGGAGATTTTGTCATATACTTTGCTGAAATGAAGATACATTGTTTAATGAACTGCAAAATCAAAAATGGTGTTCTACCCAGGTTTGGGAGCTCTGTGTGCTCCCAATTTTTGGTTGTGTGGAAGTAAGGTATGAGGAAAACCTGGGCAAAAGTGATTGTTCGGAAGCAAGGTTGGGGGAGAATCTGGGTGGTTTTCCTCCTATCTTGCTACCATACAACCAAAGGTTGGGAGCACATACAGCTCCCAAACCCAGATAGAACACAGTTTGAATGACCTCACTCTGTCCACAGTATTGCCTTTATCTATTAAACTAGTAAGTCTGTCAAGAAAGGAAATGAGATTAGTTTGGCATGACTTGGTCATCCTGTCACAGCATGTGGTGATGCACACTAACTTGCATGGCTTTAGAGTGGGTTTGAAGTGGTACATGGAAGACAGATCTATCAATGACTAATAGTCTTGATGTAGTGATGTATCACCCCAGGTTCAGGCAGTGTGCTTCTAAATAACAATGCAGAGGAAGAATAGTGGAAGAGGGGCATGCCTTTATCTCCTGCTTGTGGACTTTTGCAAAGACATTTGGCTTTCCAATGTAAGGAACAAGACGCTGGACTAGATAGGTCTTGGCCTGATCCAGCAGTTCTCTTCATATTGTGTTATGAGCTCTTACAATGGGACAGTTCAGATTATAAGTCTTCTTCCCCTCCATCTTCCTCCTCTTAACTGCATGTTTGTTTGGACTGCCCCCCTCACATACAATCTAAATACCTTGTGGTGTTTAGACTGTGTGAGGGGCCAGTTTGGATGAATTCCCCCATTCAATTAAACAAAGGGGGGAAGCACACTGGGAGGAGGAGCAGAATGTGCACGTGCACTTCCCTGGTTGCATGGTAAGCAGACCGACTTAGGTATATCATCCAAACCTGCCCAAGGTGTTTGAAAGCCGAACAAGTCTTGGGAGAAGTGAGGCCATCCTTACACTGAATTACTGAGAGCTATTGTTTTTCTGTATTCAGTTGTACCATATAATTAATGACTCTTTGCAGGTTAAATAAAAATACTAATGATACATCGCTACCATACCCAAGAGAGAAGATCAGGTTTAATTGATTTCCCAAAGACAATGTTTATTTTCCTTTATCATACACCTAAGAAAGAGCCCTCCCCACTTTTTTCTGTCTCCTAGGATGCAACAAAATAATGCATCTCCACAAATTATTTAGCTCCTGCTGGAGGAATATAATGTTCATTAAATGAAGAAACCATTCACCAAGAACCCACCTCCCCTTTATCTTTCTAAAAAGCACTTCTAAAAGAAGAGTAACTGCTTATAAAGCAAGAAGGTTTGCTCAAAATAATTACAAATATGGTGACCATATTTGTTTGAGGCATTAAACTGCCAAGAGACAAATGATCCTCTTTAGCGCTGCATCATGTCAGTAAGTCATTATTTTGGGCAAATAGGTCCTCATGAAACATGACTGGTTCTCAGCAAATGGATGTTTGAAAGATTCAAGTTTGCCAAGTTTCAGTGGGAAATGTAGGATTTATTGATTAGATAGGCAGGAATGATGTTTATCCACATTATAATTATGCAATTTCTTGCAAGGAACATGCTGTGGTTGCTTATATATAATGCTTTGTACTATGCTGCTTTTTGTAAAATATCTGTGTTACATATGACCGGTCCACCTATTGGACAAATGGAACTTTTGTCTGGCTGAATAGGCCTACAATTAGACAAGAAGTAACTGTTGACTGGTTGCCTCCTGTGTTGCCACATCTGAGTTGCAGTCATACTTAAATTTATGGGCCAATCCTTGGAGAAATGTGGCTGGTCACCCATGACTTTATTCCACACTGCTCTAGTATTGTGAAAATGAAGGGGGCTATAGGTCAATGGTAGAGCACATGCTCTCCAGGCAGATGCATCTCCAGATAGAAGGCGCTGGGGACTGAACAAAGATCCCCACCCAGAGAGTGATAGCCAGGCAGTGTAAACGATACTGAGCTAGAAAGGTCTGATTCAGAATAAGTCAGAAGCGGGGTTGTGGCCACAATGGCGACGGGTTGGCAGCACAATCCACGAGCTCCTGTCTTAAAATTGAACTTCTCCTCACTGGAATATAAATTCTCAAGCAGGAATCACACAAATCTAAACCATGACAAATAAAGGCAAGACAAAAAATTGGCACAGCCCAAATGACCAAAAAGATAAGGCAGAGAAGCAGATGAGGATTGGCTCCTTCCTTTCCTCCAATGGAGCTGTGAGTACAACTTTCACACTCCCTACTAATAACAGATTTATGGTCCTGGGCACGGAGAACCCTCCCTCATCCCCACCATGACCACTGGAGTCTGCTACAAGGGAGACTGCATTACACCTGGCATCTCTTTCACTATCTAAGAATTCCAGTCTAAGAACCCACCTAGAGCAGGGAGATAGGAGATCTAAGAGGATGAGACATTCTCCTCACTACCCCCACAATCTGCTACCTGAATACCTTGGCAATGCCTGCCTACTAACCGCACAAACTGTCTTTCAAATTTTGGAGCATCTAAACATAATAATGGTGAAGGTAGATAAGCTCACTGATCCTTTGATGCATTTATAACACAAGACAACCATGGGGAGTAAAGCCCAATTAAAACCCAAAAGCAGCATCCAACAATGTCATGGCAGCTCCCTCCTCAGCTCCAGATGGGACTCCTGCAAAAATGCTGCACAAGTCACATACAGGACTGCCAAAAGCAACCCACTGATCTAACACAATATGCATACTTCAAACTTCTCAGGTGTTGCTTCAAATCCCAATGAATTATACCCATATAGGGAGATGGTCATTTTGCAAGACCATAATAAATTCCCTGAGTCTGCTTTTAAACTGCCAACCAAGATATATAGACCTGGACTCAATCCAATTTTTATCCAGTTGTCCAGAGACTAAGATAATTTTGCTTACCTTTAATGAGTCCACCCTTCCACTTAAGTTCATTCATATGGGCGAGGAAGCATCTCTCTCATAATTGCAACATAAGCACCATCAGAGTGTTCTAGGGCTGTACAATAAAGCCACTTCTTGCAGGGAAATTCAGATGCAAAACTGTACCTTCTGCAAAGGATCTTGATGATAACATCTCCTGGGGAATGAACTTAGATTTCAGTAAACAACCTGCAAACATCTTTGCTGTACTTGACCAGATGCAGCAGACTAATCCTTTATGACTTGGAGAGAGTGAAAGTCATAAATCCAAAGACTTAGGTCTTGCAGAAATGAAAAAAACTACTCACAGATGTTCAATCCCAAATGCAACCACTGACAACACTCTTCTCCCTCTCAGATTCTGCATTCACAGAAAGTAAAACTACTTAAAACACAGAACTGCTTTTGGTATTAAGCCAGCTGAATACTGTCAAGCTCTAACTATTTTTAAGTATCATAGATACTTAAGTATCATAGATACTTAAAAATCAGTATCACTTTTTAAGTATCATAGATACTTAAGATTATTAAGATTAAGTATCATAGATACTTAAAAAGAGCATTTGTGCTAGACTGTTTTGATGTGTTGCCCTTAGCTGTTGTAGATGGTAGATATGGAGGCGATCCTCACAATCAGCAAAAAGCGGGCTAAGGGAGCCTAGCTTGCTTTTTGCCAATCGTGTGCTGCAATGGGACCTGCATGGCTCCCAGCAGCAAACCTTGGTAATCCCCCCTCCCCTTAGCTGAGGTTAACAGATTGAGCGCTCCGTTAACCTCGGCATTTTGATTGTGTATTGCCGTGCCGCAAATCTGTGCCATGGCAACACATGAGGAGACCCCCGAACAGGAGGCTGCAAGCAGCCGACCCTGCTTGGGGATCTCTCCAGGATGCCCTGTGTACTTGCGCGGGGCATCCTAGAACTTCCGGGTGCCATGAGGACCCCAATCGCTGCAGCCCCCACTGGCTCTGTGACAGAGTCAGCAGTCATGTGGGAGGCCAATCCGGCCGCCCAGGGCTGCAATTGTAATCGTCTGCAGGGATCACTGCAGACTGATCGTGAGACTCGCTTCATGGTAAGGTTTCTTACTCTGAACACTACTGTCCGTGTGATGCACAGGCCATAGAGGATGTGGTTCGTGTTCATTTTATTATATTGTAATTTGTATAGGGATTTGCTAGAGACATTAATTTCTCTAGATTTGCTAGAGACATTAATTTTACCTCTAAAATTAGAGGTAAATATACCAGGCAAAGAAGATGAAGTATATATTTCATTTCTACTGTCAGATCATCAAGCTAACATTACCTACAATGTGGTTATGTTTTGTCTAATAGCAATGCATATATGACAACAATTAATGAGGTGATTCACACGATTGGTGTGAAGCGCCTGAGAGGGTTCTGTGGGGAGAGTGGGCTTAGCTACAACTGGCTGCTCATCCCCGCAGATGAGCAGCCAGTTGTAGCTGGGAGGCCAGATCGGCCGCCCACATGACTTCCGGCTCCATCATGGAGCCGACAGTGGCAGTGGGGATCAGGGGCTGCATGACCCCTGGAAGTTCCAGGATGCCCTGCGTAAGGGCATCATGGAGAGACCCTTAAGCCTGGGAAGCTGCTTGCAGCCTCCTGGCACGGGTCTCCTCGTATGTCACCGTGGCATGGAGCTGCGCCGTGGCAGCACACAATCCAAAAACCCGGGTTAGCGGAGCACTAGCTGCTCACCTGGGCTAAGGGGAGGGCTACTTTGTCTGGCTAGTCGCCAGAGAACCACCGGGCTCATCCACGAGCCCACTGGTTCTCACAACTGGAAAAAACTGGGCTGGGCTTCTTTAGCCTGGTTTTTCCCCATTGTGAAAATAGCCTCAATGACTAATGCTAACCCCTGCTAACTTAGCAAAGAGGCACCTTTGAATGTAGTGATTCTCTTTATTTAGCAGTGGGAGAGTAACCGGCCTAGTAACTGACCCCTGCACAGTACCTCCAGTGACTGTTGCTGGTGTCTATCTTATGTTACTTTTTAGATTGCAAGCCCTTTGGGGACAGGGTTCCATCTCACTTATTTGTTATTTCTCTGTGTAAACTGCACTGCGCCATTTTTGGAAGGCTGGTATCAAATAAATAAAATAGTTGAATCATCTACTATGTGTTTATTTATTCATAAAAATATATTGTTGCTACTGTAACAGGTGTTACTTTATGTTTCTGTTCTGGTCAAAGACTGTAATAAAGTTTGAAGCTATTCCCGTGACCAGGAGAAATTGGGCTAAGGGAGTCTAGCATCATTTCTCCTGGTCATCTGCTGCCACAGGAGCCATGCAGCTTCCAGCAGCAAACTACCGAAACTACCCCTCCCCTTAAATGAAGTTAGTGGAGCAAGTGCTCCAATAATCCCATGTTGTTGCTCACGTGCTGCCGTCGCATGGCTCCACACCATGGCAACACACGAGAAGACCCCCGCCAGGAGGCTAAAACAAGCCTCCCCGCCTTGGGGGTCTCTCTAGAATGCCCCCATGCTTGCGTGGGGCATCCTAGAACTTCCAGGAGCCGGGTGGCTCCCAATCCCTGCAGCCCTCATTGGCTCTGTGACGGAGCCAGTAGTCATGTGGGCAGCCGATCCAGCCACCCAAGACTTGGGGGCTGCTAGTGTGCAGGCAGAGCAGGCTAAGCCTGCTCTCCCCGCACAGCACTTCACACAGGTCATGTGAAGCATTTCTTTATCTATCCACAGAAAGTCATAATGAAAGGGATACTTTTTCTCTTCACGTCACACCAGAAGGACTTAACATCACAACTGCCCTAACCAACACAAGCACAAAGACAACCCCCACCCCCATCAAGGAGGAAACTGTCAGTTCACTACTCTGACTTTAATCTCACTCTAATTTTGACTCAGAGGCCGATGACAGCAAAACGGACATTATTGTGGCCCTTACCTCAATCTAAGCCATCCTGAGGAGTGGGGCTATCTCTGACCTTGCCCATTCTCAGCTTACAACCCCTCCATGCATGCTTCCTCTTGATGCTGAAGAGCCCCAGGCAGACCTCAGAGACAGCTCACACCATCTGCAACATCTCAAAAACCACAGTTGCCTCACGCAAGCCCAACGCCAGAATAGGCCCTGACAATAATTTTCTATATGGCATGCTATCAGAAATACCTGCCTAACCAGGAAGTAGATATTCTCCCCTGCACATGCCACTCGAAGGACAGGAAGCCAAACTATGCATGACTCTGCCTGGCCCAAATGGCCAATAGACTTAACCTCTACATTGGAAATGGCTCCCTCAAAAATGATCATTGTGCTGAATTAACTTCTGGGCTGGGAACAAAATGAGAAGCTATTCCCACGATCAGGCGAAATCAGGTTAGGGGAGTCTAGCCCGATTTCTCCTGACCAGGAGAACCACCGGGCTCATAGGTGAGCCCGGTGGCCTCCAGGCGGTTAACCCGCCAAACTACCCCTCCCCTTAAACCGAGTTTGCGGAGCGAGCACTCTGCAAGCCCAGTTTTTGTAATCATGAGTTGCCGCTGTGTGGCTCCGCGCCGCAGCTAGTCACAAGGAGACCCCCAACCAGGAGGTTCAAAACACGAGGAGACCCCCAACCAGGAGGTCTCTCCAGCATGCCCTCTGGCTCGGAGGTCTCTCCAGCATGCCCTGCACACTTGTGCAGGGCATGCTGGAGCTTCCGGGGGCCACACGGCCCCCGAACTCCCCAGCCCCTGCCAGCTCCGTGATGGAGCTGGCGGTTGTGTGGGCAGCTGATCCTCATTATGTAATTGTCTCTGGAAACCTGCTCCAATCCACAGACTGCTTTGAGGTATCTCCCCCCACCAATTTAGCAGTGCCCACTGTCCAGTCTCCCTACACCTAAAAGCCTTTGTTCAGCAACCCCACACCGAGGCTCTATATCAACCACAAATTCTACCAGCAGGAAGAGCCTGCCGCATCAGATGCCACCCCCCCAATAGAAAAAGCAATAACAGAATAATTCACCTCAGAACACTTCCAATGCATCTGCCTCTTCCAGTTCTCAGCAGAACCCTCCAACTCAATCCTAGAGAATTACAGCTAACAAGTGCAGGAATTTAGGGATGTGCACAAATCAATTTTTTTAAATTCAATTTGTACCTGAACTGAATCACCCCCAATTTGTTTTTGCTCCGAATTTGCCCCCGCTAATCACCCCAGATTCAATACCTCAATTTTCTGAATTCTAATCCAAATCTATTTGGATAAAAAAACGTCCTGGGGCCAAAAGAGTAGGGTGGGTGGTATTATCATTATCATTATTATCATTATTATTTTATTCAATTTCTATACCACCTTTCCAAAAATGGCTCAGGGTCATAGTGTCCAGTGGATGGAAGCTACCACCCCAATTTCAAAGAAAGAATTCCTGAAGTTTGTGCGCCTTTAGGTTTTTCCCCATAGGGAATAATGGGGATCTCAGCAGCCCCATAACTCCACTTGGGGGTCACCAGGGTGGCCAGGAGCAGGGTGAGGTATAGTGCAATAATAATAATAATAATAATAATAATAATAATAATAATAATAATAATAATTTGATTTCTATACCGCCCTTCCAAAAATGGCTCAGGGCGGTTTACAAAGAGAAATAACAAATAAGATGGCTCCCTGTCCCCAAAGGGCTCACATTCTAAAAAGAAACATAAGACACACACCAGCAACAGTCACTGGAAGTACTGTGCTGGGGGTGGATAGGGCCAGTTACTCTCCCCCTGCTAAATAAAGAGAATCACCACGGTAAAAGATGCCTCTTTGCCCAGTTAGCAGGGGTATGGTTAACATATGGTGCCAACTCACCCCCGAAACCACAAGCTCATCGGGCACTGGGTTTTGTTGTTTTCAATGTCTGAGGTGTAGAAAATGACTGATTTGTTTTGTATGCAAATTGCCTGAAACGGGTTGATTCTGGTACAAATCGTTCTGTACCCAAATCGTTTCACACATCGCTACAGGAATTACAAAAGCCCCTCACAAAAACACTCTTCACCTCACAGCACCTTCACTGCTCCAAACCATAGTTTAACTCTGAATGCATTGAAACAAACAACAACAAAAAGCTTATTGCCAACTAGGGATGTGTGAACTGGTTTGACCTTGAACCAGTTCGACAATGAAGCACTTCGGTTCAATGATTTGGGGTCAAACTGAACCTCTGATGGTTCTGGGGGTTCATGATTCCCCCCTACTTTCTGAATGCAACCGCAGACGAGCGGGCAGGGATCCCTAGGCGGCTGGATCGGCCGCCCACACGATGGCCGGCTCCGTGACAGAGCTGGCGGGGGGTGGGGGAGCGGGGGCCACGTGGCCCCCACAAGCCCCAGTATGCCCTGCGCGATCGTGCAGGGCATACTGGGGAGACCCCCGAGCCAGGAGGCAGCTTTTCGCCTCCCAGCTGGGGGTCTACTCATGAGTAGGTGTGGCGCGAAGCTGCGCTGCAGCTACTCATGAGCCTAAAAAGCAGGTTTGCTGCAGCGCTCGCTCTGCAAACCTGATTTTTCGCAGGGGTTCTCAAGTGCGTTACCCGCTCACTGTCAAGCGGGTTACCTGCCCAGTGGTTCTTACGACCGAGTAGTTCAAGCGGGTTACCTGCTGCGAGCCCAGTGGTTCTTACGACCAACAAAAATCGGGCTAGCCTCTGCTAGCCCGATTTTTGTTGGTCGTGAGAATAGCCCCATAATGTTGCCAAGTTCTGTGTGGCAGTGTACAAAATTCACTGGGATCTGACTGCCAGCAAGAGTTAACCAGGCTTGATACAACTCATGTCTGCACTGCTGTCACTGCTACTCAGTTATACAGTTTTCATTTTATCATATTTTAATGAAATTGTAACTCCAGTTTTAACTATTTTACAACTTCTCGTGGATTTCAATTTTATGTCCACAATCTATAATTTCCTGGTCCCTATGCATTTATTTTATCATATTTTAATTAACATTCTATAACACCCTATAGATCTTAGTTCAACAACAATAAGACATTAGTTTTAACTTTACAGTTACAGGTAAGCATAAACTGCTTTTAATGTTACTGTTGTAGGAGGAAAACCTGTGTAGTTTTTCGTCCGCACAGCTCCTGGCAGTGGCTTGGTGGCAAGCCCGCTTATTGAACCACCCCTTTAAATGAGGTTAACGGAGTGAGCTCTCAATTAACCTCAGCTTTTTGGTCATGTTTCTGCTGTGGCTGCTTGCAGCCCCAGCAGACACACCTGCAGGGGAGGGGGATCCCAGGAATGCAATACGCATTCATGCGATGCATCACTGGGGCTCTGTGGGGCAGGGCATCACTTGGTGGCACTTCTCTTCACCCATCCCCTGGAGCTGCCAGGCGAGATGCGGCAAGATGCGACGAGACACGGCGAGATCCGGCAAGGCGTGGGATCACCAGAGCCAAGCTGCCACTTGTCTGGGAGGGCCATCCATCCACATGAGGAGGGGTGAGTGATCATCTGCTGGGAGAGTGGGTCTAACCTACTCTCCCCTCTGAATCCTTTTCAGCTCTGCACACTGATCATGTGTAGAGCCTTACTCACTTCTCCCCAGGTTTTTCTCTTACCTTGCTTCCATACAAGCAAAAATTGGGAGCACACACAGCTCCCAAACCTGGGTAGAACAGAGGTTTTGATGGTGTGAATGACCTCACTCTGTCCATGTTCAGGGGCTGGTGTATGCTGCGGCTTGCTCCTTGATGTACCAGGCTTTAGGCACTGCCTCCCATTTCACCAGATCCTGCTTCTTACTACCAACTCACTCTCTTTTGCTGTACCAAGTTTGCTCGCTTTTCATGCTGGAGGGGAAAGCATGATGGCAACAAGAAAAAGGTGCCAGTGAAACTGGTGGAAGTGACTGATGACTGATACAGCATGCAGCATCATGTACTGGCCCCAGGATAGAGCACACACCTGAAAGGTGAGGAGGAGGGGGGCATCAGCGCTGGCCTCTGCCCCAGGGAGTGGTACAGGGGAGGATGGAGTGGGGAACACAGTGGCAGCAGCAGAGGTGATATTGGAACGGCAGCAGAAGGTAGATGGGTGATCAAAGCAGCAGTGAGGAGTGGGGCAGGGTTTCTGCATTCCCTTTCTCATGGCATAGTCACCACCTGAGACTGTCATCTTTCCTTGCCTCATGGGGGAGTCATGAAAGCTGTGTGCAGACAGTGAGTCTGTTCTCATAACCAGCCCAACCCTGCGTGGGGCAGCCCAGCAGGGTTAAGCTGGTCATGTGAAGCGGTGGGATCCTTGCGGATCCCTCCACTCACCACTTGCCTAACCCTCTTAACTAACCTGGCTGTTAGCTGAGGCTAAGGGTGCACTCGCTGAATTCAGACACAGAGACGGGTGCATAGAGCACCCGTCTGATGGGGGAATCTCCAATGCCATGCGTGTGCCGAATGTTGCATTGTGGGATACCCAGAGGCTGGAACAAGAAGTTTCAGCCCTGGATCCCTCTGCTCTGCTGCTCTGTGCAGCTCTGAGCAGGGCTGCCCATGTGGGCGCGTGGGAAACGCAGCAAGGATGACCTGCTTGATCATCTGCAGGGAGGTAGATGCAAACAGCCTTCTTCCCCACTCTCCCTTGAGCCCTTTCTCATCCATCGTGAGAAAGGGCTCAGAGACTCTTGAGAAGAACTATGCCAGCATCAGAGGCTGGGTCAGAAAACCAAGGGCAGGGTAGTGTACATTGCAGCTACATGGGGTAGAAACAAAGACAGCAGTCATCACATCACTCCTGATGACTCCTGAGAGCAGTCATCACATAACTCCCCTTTACATATATGATTGTTTCTGCCTCTACTCCCGCACCCCACATTATCTAATTCATTGTCATTAATTCCAGATGCTTTGCTTTCACACATCTGTGATGTTCTTTGGTTCTAGGGGGCGCATTCACCTGCTCATCCTCCAGCTGTGATATATGCCATCATCTGCCAACATTGCCCTTCTGTTATCTAATCTAAATTACAATATAAAAACAAAACAATTAAAATATTTTACAGAATAAAAACAATAACACAATTTTAAAAATTTAGAGAGTGAAATAAAACAATTTCACAGGATAAGAACAATTAAAAGGTTTAAGATTAATTTTAATTAAAAGCCTGAGAAAACAGGTTTGTCTTAATGCAAGGGCATAGCTAGGGGAGTGGGGCCCTATGTGTGCTCCTCTCCCCAGCGGCCCCATGTTTGCCCCTCTCCCCAGCGGCCCCTCTTAGTGAGGGAGATAATGAAGAAAATAGGGAGGTGTGGAGCTAGAGAGACCTTAGGAACTGGGTGATGGAGTTCTTTGAACCCATCCACTCAATTATACCTGCACCACTGTCTTAAGGACCTTTTTAAAAAGCAATTGGAGATGGAGAAGCTCTTACAGGGAGTGCCTTCCAAAGCCCTGGGGCAGTCACAGAGAGGTTCTTCAGTGGTAATCTTGGGTAAAAAATCATATGTATGATACTTTTACTGTATCTACTATCTGTTGTTGAGAGTCACCACTATTCTTATCTCTTAAATTTTAACTTCATATAATAATGGTAACTGACTATAATTCTTCAGGCCCAAGGCGACAGGGATGGGTGGCAGCCAGGGAGATATGTAGGAAAGACTGCCAACGGGCAGGGACTAAACTCCAGTGGAAGAGGAGCAGAGCCCTGATAAGGCCGAAGGGGAGGTGTGTGAGGATAATATCAGCAGCATGCTTCCCAAGAAGCATGTCTGAGCAGGAGGAGGGAGAAGGGGGAGCGGCATTGGCAAGGGGTAATCAATTACAGGTAATAAAGAGAGGCATTGGTCCCATAATTGGGGGCAGGTGATGCATAACCTGTGAGGAGGAATGTAAGGAGCCAGCCAGGGAAGAGAGGCTGGCTGGTGGAGAGTGTCAGGGGCCCTCGGAGAGGGGCAGACACAAGGAGCAAGCAGCCTGGGATGGAGGAGGCACAGGGTGATGCTCAACCCCCTCCCTGTCCCTGCTCTGAGGCCGGACCCTATAAGCCTAGCCAGGCTAGGTAAAGGAGACAGGGAGGCTATTCACACGATGGGAGAAAATTGGGCTAGCAGAGGTGCAGGGCATGCTGGAACCTCTGGGGGCCATGCGGCCCCCCGATCCCCCCGGCCCCTGCCAGCTCCGTAACGGAGCTGGCAGTCATGTGGGCAGCCAGTTCGGCTGTCCGGAGCAGACTGACTGCTCATGAGTGGGGAGAGCGGGCTAAGCCTGCTCTCCCTGCTAACCCTCCCGAGGCGGATCTCCTTGACTGCGCCTCAGGGATGTGTAGCCAGACACCTTTTGACCCACATTTTCTATTTTTTCCTCTGTGTCTGTGTGTACTCCTGCCAAATGAGGATAACACTTAATGCATGAGATGTTTTATAGACTATAGTCAATTAATGTTTATCCTGATATAAATTTGTTAGTCTTTAAAGGTTTTACAAGAGTCTTGTTTTTGGTTGTATGGTTGATGAGGATTTGTAGTGGGAATAGCAAATGCCAGCTCTGCTGTTCCAGCTTGCACATGAAGCATGCAACTTCTGCACATGAAGGGAACAATTTGAGTAAAGGTGCCTAATTAAAAATTCAATTAAGACAGCTAAAAGTGTAGCATGGGTGAATGTTTTGAAGCATACTATTTATAGCTAAAAGTACAACATAGGTGAGTGTTTTGAACCATACTGTTTTTCAGAGCTTGCACTCTGAAATGCTTAAGATTGCAAGCAAGCTGCCTTGAAATTCCCGTTTGATAAACTGTTGGTTCAACTCCATATGACTTCTTTCTTATGCTTATTTTTCTATTCTAGGTAGTTACAATCCCCCTAGATTACCTGCATGCAAATGTGTGACTTTAAACAGATACTTAATTTTAAAAGCTCCAAATAGCAAATCTTATCTTCTTTACATTTTTCAGCAACCACTGACAGTTTATAAGTTATTCTATGTATTTAATTATCAAATATAATAAACATATTGCACTTCTAATTCTTCTGTTGGAAGCCAAACAAAGATCACAAAGTAAGGGAAAGGATAAAAAGCTTATAGTTGTTCTTTGCTAAACACAGATATATAGAAGCTATTCACACAATCAGTAGAAAGTGGGCTAAGGGTGCTTAGACTGCTTCCCACCGATTGTGAGACTCACCGGGCTCGCAGCCGAGCCTGGTTTAGTCAAAGCGGGTAACCCGCTTAATTACTCCTGCCTTAAGCCCAGGTTAGCAGAGCGAGTGCTCTGCTAACCTGGGCTTTCTGATCGTGAGTTGTTGCTGCGTGGCTCCACGCTGCAGCAACTCAAAGTGGACCCCCAACTGGGAGGCTGATAAGCAGCTTCCCGGCTCGGAGGTCTCGCCAGCATGCTGTGCACATTTGCGCAGGGCATGCTGGAGTTTCCGGGGGCCACACGGCCCCCGATCCCTCCAGCCCCTGCTGGCTCTGTAACGGAGCTGGCAGTCATGTGGGTGGCCAGTTCAGCCGCCCGGAGCAGACTGACTGCTCGTCTGCGGGGAGAGTGGGCTTAGCCCACTCTCCCCGCAAATCCCATCCAGGCTCTTCTCACTGATCATAAGGTCTCATAGGCATACAGGAGAACCTCATTAATCACACACCCACCATCCATTTTGTGTATCTGCGGTTGGATAATGGACACAAGACCTTGGTTTTGCTTAAATATAAGGCAAAAAATGGTTGAATTCATATATCCTTGGGTCAGGGATGCCTAGAAATGATTTCAGAGGTCATTTCTGGCTGCCATTTTGTGTTTAGGAGCCATTTCATGGCATATTTATGGCAAAAAAAAAACCCATATATATAATGGCAAAAGAACTATGATTTTTGGCCTATTTTTGGTGAAATTCTGACTCTTGCGGGGCATCCTTGGACTCCTAAAAGACAGTTTAGCATGGTAGGGCACTTTATTTGGTCTGTTTACTGGTTTGGGGGGCGATTTTGAATTATTTTTTTGTCCAGTCTAGCTAGTCCTGGAAACTAACTGCCTGATTCCCAAAGCCCTAATGCCCCGTTACCCATGGATTCACTATCATGAAAGCCAGTGTGGTGTAGTGGTTAGAGTGCTGGACTAGGACCAGGGAGACCCGAGTTCAAATCCCCATTCAGCCATAATACTAGCTGGGTGATTCTGGGCCAGTCACTTCTCTCTCAGCCTAGCCTACTTCACAGGGTTGTTGTGAAAGAGAAACTTAAATATGTAGTACACCGCTCTGGGCTCCTTGGAGGAAGAGAAGAATATAAATGTAATAATAATAATAATAATAATAATAATAATAATAATAATAGTAAAAAGCTAATCAGCTGTTGTAAAAAGATCGCACAGACTAACTACAAACAAAGGCATGACAAGGTAGCAGGGATGATACACTGGAACATCGGCAAAAAATACAAGCTACCTGTAGCCAAACATTGGTGGGACCATAAAATTGAAAAAGTTGAAGAAAATGAAGATGTAAAAATATTCTGGGACTTCCGACTACAAACAGACAAACATCTGCCACACAATACACCAGATATAACTGTAGTCGAGAAGAAAGAAAAACAAGTTAAAATAATCGACATAGCAATACCAGGTGATAGCAGAATAGAAGAAAAAGAAATAGAAAAAATCACCAAATACAAAGATCTACAAATTGAAATGGAAAGGCTGTGGCAGAAAAAGACCAAAATAATCCCAGTGGTCATTGGCGCCCTGGGTGCAGTTCCAAAAGACCTTGAAGAGCACCTCAGCACCATAGGGGCCACAGAAATCACCATCAGCCAATTATGAAAAGCAGCTTTACTGGGAACAGCCTATATTCTGCAACGATATCTATAACAATTGACAATAAAATTCAGCCATCCCAGGTCCTTGGGAAGGATTCGATGTCTGGATAAAACAAACCAGTCAATAACACCTGTCTGACTGTGTAAACAAGAAATAATAATATCATCTGTGCTCCCCCATGGAATGGAACCCCCATAAATAACAAGGTTTTCCTGTATATACGTATATAGAACACTTTCTCGGCCTTTGTTTGGCTAATCTAATGAATTCTCTGGATTTTTTTGTAATGAATGGGCTATGGAAAACTCAAGAAAGGGGGTGTTTACTTGGTGGGCCGGGATGAGGACAAGTGTTTTAGATTATATTCTTGTATCATGTAACTTACTGAGTTTGCTTTATCAATTTAAGATAGATAACCGCATGACCATCTCCCTTTGGTCCTTTCTCTGAAACTCCCTTGCAGAGGGATTATATTTAGAGCATATTTTCCAGACTGCCATTAGTGATGATGACAAGTTCACTAGGGTGAAATGGTCTACCATGATGACAAGTTCACTAGAGTGAAATGGTCTACCCAACTAGATGAACAATTTAAGGAGCTGTTGCTCTCAGATAACTTATTACAATGTCGGGCTACCTTGCTAGCTGAGCACTCTAGTGAAAGGGTACTTGATCAGTTCCAGACTCTTATGCGCTTAATTCAACAGCCCCTTGTGCAATGTGCTAAGAACAGATCTAGTGGATGTATAGGTGGTGTTAGTGGATGATTTGATCAAGATTGCCTTAATGCATAATGAAGCCGGCAGTCGTGTGGGCGGCCAGTTCAGCTGCCAGGAGCAGACTGACTGCTTGTGTGCAGGGAGAGCGGGCTAAGCCCGCTCTTCCCACTAACCTTCCCGAGGCGGGTCTCCTTGATCATGAGACCCGCCTCAGGGATGTGTAGCCGGAGTCCTTTTGACCCACATTTTCATTTTTCCCCTCTGTGTGTGTGTGTACTCCTGCCGAATGAGGATAAGACTAATTGTGAGAAGAGCCTCTATATGTTTCATTAGGTCCGACTTTTTAAAAAAAACTTCCTGGAACAGGATGTTGGTAGCCTGTGCTCAGCCCTAAGAATAAACCATTACTTATGTATGATCAATCCTTTGCATACTAAATCCAGCTCTGCTGCAATCAAAATGGAAACAACATTGAAAGAGATAAGATTTTAGAAAATGAATATCATGATTAAAAGATTTGCAGTCATCAATGAGCCTTTGACTTTTGAATGTTCATGAATGTTCACATGACATTTAGCTTTGCTTAATGTGCTTGACATGCTTGTTTAACAAAGTCAGTGCCCATTTAATTAATGTGAGTGAATATTCAATGCATCTTTTTAAAGCGAGAGGAAGAGAGTATGCAAACTGTAGAAATTAAAGTACATCAGATTGGACTAATTTAATGAATGCTGACATTTTCAACCGTGTGGAACAAGACACTTTGTTCCCATGGATGCTTCTGAGACATAAGTTGAACAGCCAACCAGTCCCAAGTTGCATGATTATTAAGGATTGCTGGAAAGGGAAGCACTCAATTAACAAATGGAATTATCAATAGTGAATGAGAAAGTATGTTCATTCTTCAGCAATGAACTGACAGGAATTAAAGAGTATGTTGCATGTCACCAAGATGAGTACCCAGAATGTTGGGGGCAATATGCTAAATCATTGTAAACCGCTTAGAGAGCTTCGGCTATAGAGCGGTATATAAATGTAAGTGCTATTGCTATTGCTATTGCTATAATGGGAAATAGGAAACAGAGGTGAACTCAGCTTTCAAAAACAATCTTTGAATGTATAAACCCATGCTAAAATATACATAAGCATCTTCCTCAGTATCAGCCGAAGCTGATAAAAAGTGCATTCTAGATACATAAGAACACATCCTAGAGATGGGTAACTAACAAAATAATCCGTGAGAGCTTCCTCTGTGATATATCCAAAAAGGACTATTTTGAGGCTACATGTTAAATTGTACCATGTAATCATCTTGATTGTTAACAATAAACCTTTACAAAAATGATAATCAATGAGCAAGAACAAAAAATATCCAATGACTCAACCTCAGCAGACCTACAAGTCCAACAGCTGTCATCTACCACATGGTAAACAATGTGTTAAGCGAGGAGGTGTTAAGTATTTAATATATTTGGACTTTCCCTTAAGGAGACATTTATAATCATTTTGATATTGTATTCCCATAACCATTTCCTCTCTTCCTTTGAAATTGGGGTTGACAGCAGTGTTCCCTCTAACAGAAGTCCCAGATGTTGTTGACTACAACTCCCATAATCCCCAGCCAAAGGCCATTGCTGCTGGGGATGCTGAGAGTTGTAGTGAACAACGTCTGGGAACCCCTATTAGAGAGAACACTGGTTGACAGCTCTCTGCCCCATTTACAAATAGAGTTCATTAAAAGTAAGCACTTTCAGATGTAGTCCCATGCCCAACAGGGTCTCCAAGTACGTCCCTTTGCTTTTCCCCATATAAATTGACAGCTGCCATTTATTCCTATTTAAAAAGCAGAATGGTGCACATAGAGGCAACATTTCCCTGTGAGGAAAGCTAGGGGGAAGTGAATACGCTTAGCCTGGAAAAGAGAAGACTGAGGGTGGACATGATTTGTTCTCTCTCTGCCCAAGAGGGCAGAATCATTCATGAATTCATTCTTTACATTTCTAGACTGCCCCTTCCAAATGCTCTGGGCGGTGCACAACTTTAAAAAACATAAAAACAAACACCATTTAAAACATACTGCTTAAAACAATATAAAAACAATTTTAAAACAATTCAGAACCATTTAAAACCAATTAAAACTCTTAAAAAACAATTTGAGAACCTGGGAAGGCCAGGCCAAACAAGTCAGTTTTTAGAGCTCTCTTTAAGGTCAACTATGAGCCTAGATTATGAATATCTGCTGGGAGTGAATTCCATAGGCCAGCAGCAGCTGTAGTGAAGGCCTGGCTCTTTGTTGCCACCAGATGTTCCAATTGTAACTGGAGATGGACCTCTCCAGATGACTTTAACATGTGATGGGGATCATGCAGAAGAAGGAGCTCTCTAAGGAAGTCCGGACCCAAGGAGTTCAGAGCTAATGGGCTTAAGCCACAGGAGGGTAGATCACAGCTGAACATTAGAAGAAACGTCTTAACAATAAGAGCAATTCAACAGTTTTCTCTCTCCCCCCCGCTTTATATTATTTTTAATTATATTATTACCTTATGTTGCAATATTTTATTACATGTGAGATAACCTATTTGGGAGTTATTATCAATGCATGGAGGTTGGGGGTGGGGCCAGAGAGTACAATTCCAATCCCTTCTCCATGTATGCATTTTTACCAAGTATGACCATTTGGACAGATACCTTATTTAAGAATATAGCTCTTACAATTTTTTTTCCTTTGCTTGTACCTGGTACTCCATCAAACAATATGCCCTGTTTTATAAATAATTCAGGCCTTCTTTTCCTGGTGAATGGGAAGGAGATAATCATTCCCTCACAGTGTTGCAGAAGTGCAGTGACCCAGAGCTGTGCTTCTTGGTTAAGTCAGACTTTTAAAATGTGTTATTTAACCATGAGTCATTTTCATGTTCATGTATCCTCTTCAAGTCAACCTAAGGAAGCCTCCAGGGTACTCTTTAGCATAAGTGGCAAGCACCCTTGGCAAGAATGAGGAAAAGTTACAATTTAATCTCCAAGGAAAAACTCAAGAATAAAACTGATGGGAGAATTTTAAATGTGTGGTATTGCTATAATAATGATGCAGGATGTGATCTTGCTGGAATATTCAACCAATTGAATAAAAATATTGCACAGGATGTGTAATCTAAATTATAACCATAGATATAATTATATTTTTATCATTTAGATCAGTGCTGTCCAGGACAAACCCAGATATGAGCTTAGAATGAATTACAGAGCTGTGCAAGGGGGTGAAATCATTTCATGTCTCCCTTCATGTGTGCAGTTAAAAACCTCATTAGTGTCTGTGTTCATCCATCAGAATTGCATTCATATTATCACAAAAATTTGCCTGGTTGCATTCACTCGTTCATATGTTCCTCATGGTTTAAATCTGCTTCTTCTAACTTCACAATTTTGGGGCAATAGCTTGAAATTTGTAGGCATTCAAGAATTCCTGAAAAGGATCATACTTGCCAAGTTTCCAACAGACCGAACCAAAGGACACTATTTTACAGGACCTTTAATTAGAGACACAGCCTAAATGCTATATACATGAGTGATGAATGCAAAAAAAATGCCTACAGGAATTGAAGAGGAGCACTCAGGTGGGCAAACTTGGACAACAGACTGGAGTGACACACCTTGGCAGGGTGAAGGAGAGTGAGCAGAACTTCTGTCTTAGACATGTCAGCCCAGCTGGATCAGGTCCAAGGTCTATCTGGTCCAGCATCCTGTTTCACACAATGGCCCATCAGATGCCTCTGGGAAGCCCACAGGCAAGAGGCTGGGTTAGAAAACAGGAAAGATGTATCTCTAGTAGGAGTGTGCACGGAACTGCAGAGCTGCGGTCCGGCACTGGGGTGGGGGGTTCCAATAAGGGCGGGGGGGCTTTACTTACCCCTCTCGCGCTTTCCACCTTTGGCACCATAGTTATTGTAAAAATCGGGCAGCAGGATCTCTCCTTGCCGCCCGCTTCAATTGATGATGGCTCCTCCTCTTGTAAACAATCGGGCGGCAGGATACCTCCCTGCCGCCCCCTTGAAGCCCCCTTGAAGCCCCCTTCAATGCCGCCCCCTTTCCCCCCCCTCAATGCCGCTCTTTAGAAACAGGCGGGTGACAGAGAGATTTCCTCCCGCCCCCTTCCCTGCCAGCAGGCTGCAAAAGTCTGTAAGAAGTCTTTTGCGCGCACACGCGCAAAAGGCTTCTTAAAGACTTTTGCAGCCCGGCAGGGAAGGGGGCGGGAGGAAATCTCTCTGTCGCCTATTTCCCTGCCAGCGGGCTGCAAAAGTCTGTAAGAAGTCTTTTGCGCGCAGGCGCACAAAAGGCTTCTTAAAGACTTTTGCAGCCCGGCAGGGAAGGGGGCGGCAGGGAGATCCTGCTTGGGTGGGGCATTAACGATCACCTCCAGCCATCTGCCTGTCCCCTCCCTGGCAGCTTTTATTAACCATGAAGGGCAAGGGTCAAGAGTGCACGAAGTCGCCCACACACTGCCCAGGATCTTGTCCACATCCTCAGGCCGCAACAACCGAAAAGAATCCAACACAACGGGACCAGATGGTACCAGAGGCACGTCTGCCGGAACTGCCAAAACTCTGGAGTCTAGGTCAGCACGGATGCAAGCGACTTTATCTGCAAAGCGACAGGCAAACTGATCACAAAGAGCTGTAGATGACTCCTCCCCCATTGTCTGGCAGGATGTGTGGAGCAAGGTTTTTACCACACGAAACAGCTTGGGTGGGGCATTGACTGTGCTGTCTTTGCTTCTGCCCCTCCTTTCCTCAGGTGTGTAACATCATCTCCTTGGGCTGTTGCTGTGCTGGGACTTCTGCTGCTATATAGGGCTGGCTGGCCCAAGGGCTCTCGTCCTTGTGGCTCTCAGCCGTGGGGTGAGCTGCCTGGGGCCCAGAAGATCTTTCTCCTTCTGTCTTGAAGATCCTTCTTCCTGCAATCAAGAAGTCAGCAAGAGATTGCACAAGTCTGGTTCTGGTTTTTATTAAGCCAAGAAGCTGTGGTGGATTAGTCTGGGGAGATGTGTCTGGGAGAGTGAAAAAGTGGGGATAGAGTGGGGGCAGTAATATCACGGGTAGCGGGCAGAGGGGGGTATGGCAGTAGGAGTTGGGCAGGCCATTACAGGGGAAATCGGTCAAGGCAATTGAGGCCTGTTCCTTTTTCCGGCCCTTCTCCAAACCCTCTGACCCCAGGGAGCTCTGAGAACACTCCCTCGAGGATTAGGGTGCTGCTGCTGAATGCCAGGTCAGTTAATACAAAAACCTCTCTCATCCACGACTTGATTGTGGATGAGCGTGCTGACCTGGTATGTGTGACGGAGACCTGGTTGGATGCGCTGGGCGGGGTTGGTCTCTCTCAGCTCTGCCCTCCAGGTTTCCAGATTGTGCAACAGCCCCGCCTCGAGGTTCGGGAGGAGGCATTGCACTCATCTTTTGAGAGACCCTCCCCGTTTCCAGGTGCCCGGTCAGGCAATCTCAGAATTTCAAGTGTTTGTCCTTGAGGGTGGGCCTCCAAGATAGGCTGGGGATTCTGCTGGTGTACCGACCAACCCGCTGCACTTCAGTCTCCCTACCTGAGCTGGCAGGGGTGATCTCGGAGGTGGCCTTGGGTTCCCCCAGGCTTATTGTTTTGGGGGATTTCAATGTCCATGCTGAGGCCCCCCTAGTGGGTGCGGCTCAGGATTTCATGGCCTCCATGGCAACCATGGGCCTGTCTCAATTGGTATCGGGCCCTACCCACGTGGCGGGACACACTCTGGATCTGGTTTTTGCCGACCGGGAAATAAATGATCTGGAGGTGGGGGAATTTGAGACCACTCCCTTGTCATGGACAGATCATCATCTGGTGAGATTTAGTTTGACTGCTCCATCTGCCCTCTGCAGGGGTGGTGAGCCGATTAAGATGGTCGTCCCCCCCGGAGGCTTATGGATCCGCTTGCATTCCAGACGGCCCTCGGGGAGTTTCCAGTGTCCAGAGCTGGTGACCCTGTCAAGGCCTTGGTTGATCTCTGGAATGGAGAGATGGCCCAGGCTGTTGACACGGTTGCTCCTAAACGCCCTCTCCGGCTTGGTGGAGCCCATTCGGCTCCTTGGTTTTCCTTGGAGCTTAGGGCGATGAAGCAACTCGGGCGACGGCTGGAGCGACGCTGGAGGAAGAGTCGTCACGAATCCGACCGAACATGGGCTAGAGCCCATTTTAGGGACTATGCCGTGGCGGAGGGGGCGGCGAAGAAATGCTTTTTCTCCACCTCCATTGCGTCTGCTCAGTGCAGACAAATGGAGCTTTTTCGTGTGGTGAAAACCTTGCTCCACACATCCCCCCGGACAATGGGGGAGGAGTCATCTACAGCTCTTTGTGATCGGTTTGCCTGTCGCTTTGCAGATAAAGTCGCTTGCATCCGTGCTGACCTGGACTCCACAGTTTTGGCAGTTCCGGCAGACGTGCCTTTGGTACCATCTGGTCCCGTTGTGTTGGATTCTTTTCAGTTGGTGCGGCCTGAGGATGTGGACAAGATCCTCGGCAGTGTGCGGGCAACTTCGTGCGCTCTTGACCCTTGCCCTTCATGGTTAATAAAAGCTGCCAGGGAGGGGACGGGCAGATGGTTGGAGGTGATCGTTAATGCTTCATTAAGGGAGGGCAGGATGCCATCATGCCTCAAGGAGGCGGTGGTAAGACCACTATTAAAAAAGCCCTCCCTTGATCCCTCCAACCTGGACAACTATAGACCTGTGTCTAACCTTCCCTTTTTGGGCAAGGTGATGGAGCGTGTGGTGGCGTCCCAGCTGCAGAGGGTCTTGGATGATACGGATTATCTGGACCCTTTTCAATCTGGCTTCCGCCCCGGGTATGGGACTGAGACTGCCTTAGTCGCTCTAGTGGATGACCTACGCCGGGAACTAGACAGGGGGAGTGCGTCCCTGTTGGTTCTGCTGGACCTCTCGGTGGTGTTCGATACCATCGACCATGGTATCCTTCTGGGCCGCCTCTCGAGTATGGGAATCGGAGGCACTGCGTTGCAGTGGTTCCGGTCCTTTCTTGAGGGGAAGGTCCAGAAGGTGGTGCTGGGGGACTACTGCTCGGCCCCGTGGCCGTTGGCCTGTGGGGTCCCGCAGGGATCTGTCTTGTCCCCCATGCTGTTTAACATCTACATGAAGCCGCTGGGAGAGGTCATCTGGGGATTTGGACTGAGTTGTCAGCAATATGCGGATGACACTCAGCTCTATCTCTCCTTGTCATCTGATCCTAGGGAGGCGGTGGATGTCCTGAATCGGGGACTGGAGGCTGTGATGGGGTGGATGTGGGCTAACAAACTGAAATTGAATCCGGATAAGACGGAGGTACTGTTGGTCAGTAGGAGAGCCAATCGGGATGAAGAGATTTTACCAGTTCTGGATGGGGTTGCACTCCCCTTGAAGGAGCAAGTACGCAGCTTGGGGGTACTACTGGACCCGGCTCTGCTTTTGGAAGCTCAGGTGGAGGCGGTGGCCAGGGGTGCCTTTGCACGGCTTCGGCTGGTGCTCCAGCTGCGTCCCTTTCTCGAGAAGGCAGATCTGGCCACGGTTACCCACGCCTTAGTCACGTCGCGGCTGGATTACTGTAACGCGCTCTACATGGGGCTGCCCTTGAAGAATATCCGGAAACTGCAGCTAGTGCAAAACGCAGCAGCAAGGGTGTTATCTGGAGCTGCCCATTGGGAACATATCACCCCCATTTTGAAAGAGCTGCACTGGCTGCCGGTTCGTTTCCGGGTCCAATTCAAGGTGCTGGTTTTGACCTTTAAAGCCCTTAACGGTTTGTTTGAGGGACCGCCTGCTCCCAAGGGTTGCTGCTCGCTTGACAAGGACATCTGAGGGGGCCCTGCTCCGGGTGTCGACAATGAGGGAGGCCCGGCTTTCGTGCACTCGGGACAGGGCCTTCTCTGTTGCTGCCCCTAGATTCTGGAATGCTCTCCCGGTGGCCATTCGTTCCTCAGACTCCATCACGGCTCTTAGAAAGCTTTTAAAGACTTGGCTTTTTACCTAGGCTTTTACATGATCGTTTTTACTGTGGCTTCTCTGTGTTTTTATCTGTTATGTTGTCGTGTTTTTATGCTTGTTTATATGTTTTTAGCTTGATGTTTTTATTGCTTGATGTTTTTACTGCTTTTATTGTATGTTTTAATTTTTGTAAACCGCCTTGGGGTTTTCTTTTAACGAAAGGTGGTATAGAAATGTAAAAATAAATAAATAAATAAATAAATTAGTATGTTCATGAGCATAATTTTGGATTGCTTCTTCCCTTTTTGTTTGTTCTCTGAGATCAAGCTCCAACATTCTTGTACAAAACCTATAGTCACATTCTCCTTTTTTGGCAGGATGTACAGGTGAAACTCGGAAAATTAGAATATCGTGCAAAAGTCCATTAATTTCGTTCCTAGGACTCCATCACGGCTTTTAGAAAGCTTGTAAAGACTTGGCTTTTTACCCAGGCTTTTACATAATCGTTTTTACTGCTGCTTCAGTGTGTTTTTATCTGTTGTATTGTTTTTATGCCTGTTTTTATGTTTTTATATTTTTTGCTTGATGTTTTTATTGCCTTTTTATTGTATGTTTTAACTTTTGTAAACCGCCTTGGGGTTGTTTTTTAATGAAAGGCAGTATAGAAATGTAAAAATAAAAATAAATAAATAAATAAATATTTCCTTGTGAATCTTTTTTAGCACCACCATTTCCATACCCAGGATGGACTTCAGGTTCAAGGCTGTACAATGCTTTCTCAGACCAACATAAGGGATGTGAAAACCATAATTAAAACTCTTCCACAAATAAGCTCCCTGGTCCCTTAGGGGGTACTCTTCCAGGAGGCGGGAAAGAACCCGGATCCTATTTGGGCTGGGGCCCTTTTCCAGGGGACCCCCCTTGCGGGGCACCCCCACCCTTTCGGCTGCTAGTGGGCAGTTCTCTGATTCTGCCCGGGAGCCCTTGATGTGCTGACAGTGGAGGCTGGTGTGCTATCTGCCACGGAAGCCATAATCATGCTTGAAACGGCAGGGTGATTGCATTTTCCACGGGTGTTAAATGCCCAGCATGGCAGGGTACTTTGAACACCCTGCACAGCAACAGGCCTGGGAGACTGCACTATGGGAGTCTTAGATATCAAATGGCCACTGTCTGCACACTCACCTTGAATGGGCCTTGAGGGGGTCATAATAAGGAGCCAAAGCTCCTGATGTTGCCTATCCCAGGGGATAGCTGGGTTTAAAGCCTCCCTGAGACTGAAGGAACGATCGTACTGCTCCCAGGCATCTCCCATAAAATCCATGTACCCCCGGTGTATGATGTCCATATATTTTATTAGGGTGGGGCCCTTGGACATGTACACCTGCAGCATAACACCCATATAGACCGTATATGCTGACAGCCAATTAGCCCGTTGTGCTCCACTAGCTTGCATTTTGACTTCTCCTCCTCCCTCTTTTGTTCCCCGTCTTTCACTACTGGCTCAGGTTTCCTGAATAATAATTGAAAGATATCAACAAATTCCCCACGTCAAATGCGTTCCTTAATGGCAGGCAATAAATAGTCACCCAAGGGGAGGGAGGTATCACACGGGGGTTAAGGAGGTTGTGTTCCCGAAGCCGCTAAAGCTCCATAAGGAACTACTGTCAGGGCTCCACTCAAGGGGGCACACGCCCCATAAGGAATTGAAGGGCCATCTGGGTGCCACCCGTATGGGCTGTATGTAGGTGCCATGGGTGGCATTCCCCAAGGCCAAGTGAGGTGCAAGGACTCACCTGACCCCTGCCTATCCAAGGACCATCCATCGCTGCCAGATAACTCTGTAACAGGCGCAGGACCGATATTGTCCGACAAGTCAAGTCCACTGACATCTGGACCGTCTGCTGTCTTCTCACCTCCAACACCTCAAGCCTAGCGGACAGAGACTGCATGGGTTTGGCTTTCTTAGCCCCCCAATGACCCTCTTATGCTCGGCAGGAACACCAGATGGACCCCCTTTCTCTTTTTCCATAGCCGCTCCCTGTTTTTCCTTCTCAAGGGATTCAAGGTGTGCAATGAGCACTCTAATAGTGCCCATGTCCGCATCATCCTCCAATGATGAATCAGTAGCAGGTGCAGGCCGAGGCCAGACAGGTGTCCCACTCGGTTTTCCCTTAGCTTTTTTGGGTCCCATCTGTGATGGCACAGGCCCAAACCCCACCAAAATTGCACAGGCCAGAGGCCTCCCAAGCATGACATGCAGGCAAATCCCCAGGCCTTGGGCACCCTCCCTCCTAATGCCAGACCAGGCCACCAATGCTGCTCCACCCAGCAGGCAACCCACAAAGGACTATCCCCAAGGCAGGGGCCTTAAGAGGCCTTATTTCTACAGGCATGGTGGACCCATCTGAAGAAGGGGTGGGGGGAAGCCGACCTGGCCTCTAAGGCCTGAAGGCTGTGTATGCAACAGTGGAGGGGGGGTGCACCAGTGGAAGGCTGTGTACGCACCAGTGGAGGGGGGGTGCAGTGGAGGGGGTGCCCGCAGGCTACTCCAAACCTTGGGGGGGGTGTTAAAAAACCTCCCCCCTGCCACCACCGCACAGGTGGAAACTCACACCACCCCTGAGACATGCTGGGGCTGCCTGCCAGGCCTGAAGGCCACTCTAAGCTATACCCACCCATTAGTGGAATCACTAATGAAACTAGCTTGGCCTTGGGGCGTCTGCTACAACTGTGTACCAAATCAATTTTGATGCCCAGTCCCAGAGAAGTGAGGTGAATTGGCCTTCCATTTTGCCAAGAAATTATCCAGATAATGGCCTGTAGTGACATCATTGCTCTGTATCTAAGCATCCATTCCAGCACTGTACTGTTTTTAAAAAGCTGAGTAAAAGACAGAGCATCCCATAGAATGACTGCATACCAATGTCCTGAGCAACCCAGCAGGTCAAAATCCTCCAAATGAAATGGCAGGAGCTGGAATGCTGACTCAATGTCACATTTTGCCATCAAGGTCCCCTTTCCACAAAGCCTAATGATATTATCAGCTTTGTCAAAGGAGCTGTATCATATTGGACAAAGACAGTGGGGTCAGTGCCATCATTACCTGGAGATCATTTGGAGAAAGAAAAGTAATGTATGAGGTGCTGTTCCCCAGGGGTCTCTTTAGACATCACACCCAAAGAGGAGACTTGAAGATGAACATGTTTGGTCTTCCCATCAGTGACCTCTTTGTTGATCTTTTTTTCTTAGAACTGCTTTCACCCCATGGGTTGATCTATGGCTTTCTGCCCAAGTATAGAGAGTCTCACAGGAAATCCTGAATCCCTCTGAGACCTCCTGCCGTAAATTGTGCCCTGTTTATTAAGATATCTCTGCAATAAGTACTTGAGAACTCTCAGCCTTACAGAACTGGGCTTCTTTTCCAGCTGCTCCCACTTTTTTGCCACCTGTTGATTGTTCCTTAACACTAGATTTACTGAAGCAGTCTCTGGAGCATGTTGAACTGGGGTGGTTGGTGCCACAAATTCTACATTCATGCCTAAAATGACTGCAGTGCCTCATGTGCTGCCACAAGAGCACCCAAATTTAGTATGTTTGCAAGGCAGAAAGCCATGTTATGAATATAATAGTTTCCTGCTAGTTTAGCCTCTAGGAAAATTATTTAGTCTATGCTCTATATTAGATTGTATCATTGATATATAAGCAGAAATCCTTTAGCTCAGCTGGCATAGCAACTGATGTATGAATTCTCTTCCACTGCATAGGTTATGCCTTGGTCTACACAGGTAGCAGAACAAAGTGGGAGAATGGATGGTTTCAGGCTGTAGGTAGAACATCATGTTTTTGAATGCTTACTGGTGTGAAAAATTTTATGTCTCTGGAACCTTTACTGTTGTATCTGTGCTATGTTTTATACATATAATTGTGCTTTTTAATACATGTAACATTTGTATACAGTAGCCATTGGCCAAAGAAATAAAGAAAGCAAGTAAAAATTCTTTACAGACAGAATACCAGCACAGTGGTCAATGATTGAGGCAGACCCTTTCTCCTTGCTGTGCTAGTTTCCTACTTGTAGTAGCTGGCATACAAACAGTCTCCACATGAGCGGCATGGAGAGCCATGAGGGGGTTTGTGGGGAGAACGGGCTTAACTTTCTCTCCCCACAGATGAGCTGGGAGCTTGCCCTGGGCGGCTGGATCAGCTGCCCACACAATTACCAGCTCCATCATGGAGCTAGTTGGGGCAGCAGGGATTGAGGGCCTCCCGGCCTCCAGAAGTCCCAGAATGCTCTGTGTGAGTGTGCAGGGCATTGTGGGGAGCCCCACAATGCCAGGAGGCTTGTTGTAGCCTCCCGTTCAGGGGTCTACTTGCGAGTTGCCGCAGCACGGAGCGGCGATACACAATCCAATAAATGGGGTTAGTGAAGCACTTGCTCTGCTAACCTCGTTTAAGGGGAGGGGCATTTAGGGAGGCTTGCTGCCAGAGGCCGCATAGCTTCTGTTGCAGCACACAACTAGATGAAACCAGGCTAGGCTCCCTTAGCCTGGTTTCACCTGGTCATGACGATAGCCTCACAGAGTGAGGAGGTTCCAGTAAAGTGAGAAGCTAGGCTTAACAACTTCCCAACTAACTCCAGGGAAGGGGCAATTTTGCAGGGAAGGAGGGGTTGCACTGAGACATATTTTTGGGTGGCACAGAGAGCTTCCTGGGGAAGAGGAGGGTATCAAAATTATCACTTCCCCATTGCACCAAACAATCTTCTCATATGCAAATGTATTCAAAACTGGAATTCCTCACCTGGACGTTTTCCATACCCGGCTTTTAGCCTGCATCTCCTCCAGAATGGAGCAGGCACATTCACATATTGGGTAGATGGACCCTGAAGTCCCTGAGAGCTATCAGGGAGCACTTCACACACAATTCGGGGTTTCCACAGCTCATTACAGTGCAACCCGATTTATATCCGGGGGGGCAGGGTCCACTTTTTGCATCAGGTTTTTTGGACAGTGTTGAGTTTTCAGAAAAGCCTTGCAGAAAACTTGCAGTAAAACCTGCTGTGTTGAGAACTCCCTGCTGTCTAAAATGGTCCTTGTTAACTTGGCAAGGAGGCACCTTTTAACGTGGTGATTCTCTTTATCTAGCAGGGGGAGAGTAACTGGCCCTATCCACCCCCAGCACAGTAACTCCAGTGACTGTTGCTGGTGTGTATCTCATGTTTCTTTTTAGATTGTGAGTCCTTTGGGGACAGGGATCCATCTTATTTATTTATTATTTCTCTGTGTAAACTGCTCTGAACCATTTTTGGAAGGGTGGTATAGAAATTGAATTAATGATGATGATGATGATGATGATGATGATGATGATGATGATGTAGTCGAGAAGAAAGAAAAACAAGTCAAAATAATCACCATAGCAATACCAGGGGATAGAAGAATAGAAGAAAAAGAAATGGAAAAAATCACCAAATACAAAGATCTACAAATTGAAATTGAAAGGCTGTGGCAGAAAAAGACCAAAATAATCCCAGTGGTCATTGGCCCCCTGGGTGCAGTTCCAAAAGACCTTGAAGAGCACCTCTACACCATAGGGGCCACAGAAATCACCATCAGCCAACTACAAAAAGCAGCTTTACTGGGAACAGCCTATATTCTGCGACGATATCTATAACAATTGACAATAAAATTCAGCCATCCCAGGTCCTTGGGAAGGATTCGATGTCTGGATGAAACAAACCAGTCAATAACACCTGTCTGACTATGTAAACAAGAAATAATAATAATACAACCCATTCTACCATCTCAGCATTATATGATCTCATTCCCACATCACTGCTGTAGACCAAAACCAGGTACTCTATATCTGAAGGATTCCATTTGTTTGTTTTGGAGGAGCACCTAATTTGCAAATTGTGTAATTGTGTGGTCTAGGAGTGTGATCATATGCTGCCTTCCCACACACTGATGCTAGCACCAGTCTAGGTATGCGTGAATCAGATCTGATGCAGGCTTTGTGGTGGTAAATCTTTTAAACCTGTGTCTGGGCTGCACCACTTCAGCCTATATGATGTATTGGGGTAGCTTTGACCCAATAGGGGAGGTTCGTTCCTGGGCAGATGGAGCCCAATAATCAGCCCAGATGAGAGGACTTACAATCAAAGCTTTATTATGCTCTTAAGTAGCATAGGTACTGCTCGACTAACATTCAGAGCAGGACAAAGGACCATACAGAAAGCAACACATTTATAGTCAAAAGTATTCTTCAAAATGCAGCTGCATAGCAATCTCATCATCATGACTGGCCAAGGTTAGGGAATGTGTGCAGACTGCCAGCCAGTTCGTTCCAGCCTTATCTTTCAGCACTAGCGGGTTACTTTGACTTTAAAGAAAGGGAAAAGTACCAGTAAACAGTTTCGAGAACTACTGACAAGGCTCTTCTTGCAAAGCCTTGAGCTTAGTTAAACATAATGGCATTGCTTATGTCAAGCTGTGCACTTCTATATCTAATTTGCCATACATCATATAGGTGGAGGCTCACATGATTGAATACTCCTCCACATAGAAGTGAATGTCAGTGAAAAGGGCCTTTAGCCTTCTCCCTGGCACAATAGCTTTCTATGTGAGACAAGGTTTTGAATGGAAGACCCCACTTGCAGTCTTACACAGGTCAGCCACTGCAGTGAGAACAAGGCAGCATACTTGGCAGGAGAAATACAATCCTCCAAGTTTCCAGAAACATTTTTTCACTACAGTTCTCAAAACATTTTCAAGAATGCAGACAGCCTGCAGCACTGAGCCTTGCTCCTCTGGGATGTGATTCTTCTTCTAACAAGAGGCCACAGGAGCCTTAGGATTGACATTCTGTGGTTTATTAATTCTCCCCTGAATGAATACTGACACATAGGTTGCTTGTACTGATCTGACATAAACTTATTGTTGCAAGTGACTCCTGATGTTGCAGAATGAGCAACTGACAGTTAATTCTGAATGTTGAGGCCCTTAATATCCTCAGAGTAATAATTGGGAGCCTGCTTCGCAGTGCTCAACATCAGCAGGAACCCCCTTGAACTCTGAGTCATTTGCTGGCAGTGCTGCACATGTAAGAGTCAATTGAACATCTTAACTTCTTTGTATAGCATCATATTTTCAATCCTTATAGTTTTAAAGGGGAGGGTCCCCTGTACCAACCAAGAGTGCACTGAAATAAGCCTGGGAGATGACAGAAAGGGATTCTACAAGTACATACTTAAGGAACCACCAGTAATTTAAGAAAAAATGTTTAAGAGAACATAACCTCCTGTCCAAAGCCAGTAAATCACTAGAATCTAAGGGCTCTGTATCCTGGTAGTAGACAGCACAGCACAGGTGCAAACTTGTAGCCTGTTGTAGCTGATAGGCGGAAGGAAAAAAACTGTCCTTAAAGTTCCTTCTATTCAAGATATGGCCTTTATCTTGGTGGAATCATTATCCTAACACATAACACTGTGAGATTCTAAAGTGCCATGCAACAATTGTCCCACATATGTTCCACATGTTCCACTCTCTTAGATAAAAATTTAAAATGAAACCTTAAAAGCCCCAAATGGTGGGAGACTTTCATAGTTTGTGTAGAACCCAAATAGTAAAATATTTCACAATTCTTATTATATTTTTATTAATTCTTATTAATAGTAAAATATTTCACAATTCCAATTTGTCAAGGTACAAGACAACTGTGCAATGTAGTCCTTATATGTAGAAAAGAAGATTCAGTGTATTATTCCAATTTTAGATACCAATTCTTTTGTGGTTCCTATCGGCCAAATAGGTTTTATTTATTTATTTTATTTTATTTTTACATTTCTATACTGCCTTTCATTAAAAAACAACCCCAAGGTGGTTTACAAAAGTTAAAACATACAATAAAAAGGCAATAAAAACATCAAGCAAAAAATATAAAAACATAAAAACAGGCATAAAAACAATACAACAGATAAAAACACACTGAAGCAGCAGTAAAGATGATTATGTAAAAGCCTGGATAAAAAGCCAAGTCTTTACAAGCTTTCTAAAAGCCGTGATGGAGTCCTAGGAACGAATGGCCACTGGGAGAACATTCCAGAGTCTAGGAGCAGCAACAGAGGAGGCCCTGTCCCGAGTGCACGACAGCCGGGCCTCTCTCATTGTCGGCACCCGGAGCAGGGCCCCCTCAGATGTCCTCATCAAGCGGGCAGCAACCCTTGGGAGCAGGCGGTCCCTCAAATACCCCGGGCACAAACCGTTAAGGGCTTTAAAGGTCAAAACCAGCACCTTGAATTGGACCCGGAAACAAACCGGCAGCCAGTGCAACTCTTTCAAAATGGGGGTGATGTGTTCCCAATGGGCAGCTCCAGATAAAACCCTCGCTGCCACGTTTTGCACTAGCTGCAGTTTCTAGATATTCTTCAAGGGCAGCCCCACGTAGAGCGCATTACAGTAATCCAGCCGCGACGTGACTAAGGCGTGGGTAACCGTGGCCAGATCTGCCTTCTCGAGAAAGGGACACAGCTGGCGCACCAGCCAAAGCCGTGCAAAGGCACCCCTGGCCACCGCCTCCACCTGAGCCTCCAAAAGCAGAGCCGGGTCCAGTAGTACCCCCAAGCTGCGTACTTGCTCCTTCAAGGGGAGTGCAACCCCATCCAGAACTGGTAAAATCTCCTCATCCCGATTGGCTCTCCTACTGACCAACAGTACCTCCATCTTATCTGGATTCAATTTCAGTTTGTTAGCCCACATCCAACCCATCATGGCCTCCAGCCCCTGATTCAGACATCCACCGCCTCCCTAGGATCAGATGACAAGGAGAGATAGAGCTGAGTGTGATCCGCACATTGCTGACAACTCAATCTAAGTCCCCGGATGACCTCTCCCAGCGGCTTCATGTAAATGTTAAACACCATGGGGGACAAGACCGATCCCTGCGGGACCCCACATGCCAATGGCCACGGGGCCGAGCAGTAGTCCCCCAGCACCACCTTCTGGACCCTCCCCCCAAGAAAGGACCAGAACCACTGCAACGCAGTGCAACGCAGAGTTTTGATACTCCTGGGTCATATAGATGCAATAGATGTTCAGTGGCATACTATGTGGACTTCAACTTTTTGTAGATAGTCTGCAATAAAATCATATCTGAAGAGTCATTGAAGCTACAGTATTCTCACATGTAGGAAAAACCAGGCCCAGCCCTGTTTTCACTGCGCATGAGAACCGCCAGGAGCTACACGATTCCCAGTGATGGCATGGCAGCGAGCCCTCTAAAGTAGCCTGCTGCTTAGCCAGGGTTTGAGCTGTGAGTGCTGCTTGCAGCCACCGCGGGCACACTCAGGGGGAGAGGGGGTTCTAGTAATGCACCGTGCACTTGTGCAGGGCCATAACCACGGTAGGGCAGGCAGGTCACGTGCCCTATACACAGTAGAGCAGGAGCGCAAAAGTGCCTGCCAGTCCCTCCCCCCGCCTCCCACCCAAAACAAAACTACCACATTTTAATTTTTTTATTATTATTTTTATTATTTTTTCCGCCACAAATTCACCCCAGCCAGCCTACCAGGGTGGATGGTTGTTCCGCTCATAGAGCTGTGGCTGCAGGCCTGCGCCCCACCCTGTTGCTGCTGTGCTGAATGCTCTCTGCTCTGCCTCAGCATGCTGCCGCCGCCGCATGTACCAAACCCCGCCCCTCACACAGGCTGAGCCTGAGGCACATCGTCCATGAGTGAGTCCAAATCCTTGTGAGATCTCTTGGCGGGCCTCACAGTTGGGAAGCATTGCCGGGCCAAACAGCAGGCCTCAGGGTCGCTCTGAGATATCTGCCACGGGGGGAGGACATACACGCACCCGCACCCATCCCTGCGGCGGGTGGCGGCTTTCGTTAAAAGTAATGGCGGTGATATGGTGAGGAGGAGGTGGGAGCAGGAGGAAGCGGCGGCGAGCCGCCCCACAAGGGAGCTCGGCAGCAGCAGGCCCTGGCAGAGAGGGAGCAGCTGAAAATGGCAGGGAGCCCGGCGGGCAGCAAAAGCGAGAAAAGCAGTGGTGTGGGGAGGGGGAGGGGGAGGCGGCAAAAGCAGCCCCACAAGGGAGCTCAGCGGCGGCAGCAGGCTCTGGCAGAGAGGGAGTAGGCGAAAATGGCAGGGAGCCTGGGGGGGAGCAAAAGCGATATCTGCCACGGGGAGGGAGGACATACACGCACCCGCACCCATCCCCGCGGCGGGTGGCGGCTGTTGTTAAAAGTAATGGCAGTGATATGGTGAGGAGGAGGTGGGATCAGGAGGAAGTGGCAGCGAGCCGCCCCACAAGGGAGCTCGGCAGCAGCAGGCCCTGGCAGAGAGGGAGCAGCTGAAGATGGCAGGGAGCCCGGCGGGCAGCAAAAGCGTTGCCGGGGGACAGGGACTGCCTTTTGGTATGAGAAGCACATCGATTTAAAGCACAGCAGAGTGGGGTGGGGGGAAGAACTTTTTCTGCACAAGCTGCAGTTGGAGGGTGTAATGTATGCGCCTCTCCATCCCACCCCCGCAACAGCAAGAGCGAACCAGCTTTAAAGGGCAGTTGGGTGGGGAAAGTTCCTGGAGAAGGCTGATTCCATTGCTAAAGATATTGCTTTCGCTTTCTTCTCTGCACAGGAATCTCGCCGTCCATGATCCTTCCCCTAAAGCCCCCGCTATCCCCCACCCTGTATTTTGTATGGTTCTCCTAGAGCTGTGTGTCCCTCAAAAACAACCCCACCCTTTTTTGTGCCACCTCCTTTCCCAGAGCTGGGGGTTTTGTTTAATTCAAGCGCTTGGATTCCTTAAGTCACAGCAGCTCTCCCTCCCTCCCCAGATAGCTACAGGAGATATGTGGGTGGGAAGGAGGCTGAATTGTGCCTAAATTGGGGGCAGGAAGGAAAATCTGCAGCCAAAATCAAATCCTGAGCAATCAAGGGATAGCGCCATTTCCTCCCCCAAGAATCGTGCTGCTTGTCTTTCCTTTTGTATGCTTCCCACCTCCTCCTCTTCTTTACCAGCAACTAAAGAGCACTGGCCCCCTCTCCAGGTAGCTCATCAAAAAATGGCGGCAGGGGGGGAAGAGATTGTCCATCGCTGCCTCCCTTGGACGCCACACACGCTCCTTATCCAGATTGCAAAGTATTGTTAAGCAGTACCGGGAGGGAGTAGTAAGAACATAACAGATAGCTTTTTGCAAAGGGGTCTCACCGTCAGACTCTACCCCTTTTATTTATCCTATAATAAAGATAACTTAATTGCCAGAGAGCTGGTCCTTCTTTGCGCATACTTTAAAAGTTTTTAAACACACACAAGAGAGTGAGAGCAAAATAAATAAAAGCAGTGTAACTTTAAGAGGAAAAAGAAAGCTGGAAGTCGCTCGAACGCCGCAAGAGATGTCTCTCACACAGTTTAGTGGATCGATGATTGAAGGGAGCTTGGAAGGAGATTATTATGGTATTGTGTTTTGGGGCAAGGTCACTTATATGCTCATTTGGTATCTCGTGCTGTTGGGAGGGAATTAGTGATTGTTGTTTTTCAAGGAACTACCAAATTTAAGGGGAGCGCCTTTACTCTCCTCTAGATAGAACTACTGGTGTGTTGGCAACTTCGTTAGCTTTACATTGCCATGCCTGTGGAAATTGTCCAAAGATAAACAGGCTGCAATCCTAAACACACTTACTAGAGAGTAAGGCTCAGTGGGACTTACTTCTGAGTAAACATGCACTGTGAATGATTTGTGCATTTCCTCCTTTTGTGGGTAGTGGTGCAAGTGCATAACTATTGTGTTGTGAAGTTTTTGGGTCGTTCCTGTAGGATGCTTTAAGATGCTTTACCATGTGTGTGTAAAGATCAAAAAGGTACAAAAGTGGATGTGTTTCAGTGCCAGCAGGTACAAAATGAAGCATTTGCTAAATTCATTTAATGGGATGGTGAGGATGTGTCTTAGCAATTGCTAACTTAAATGTCACACTCCTCGGTAATGTCACAACTTCACAATGAATGTTCACTTGCAATCCTTTTCCTGCTTCTAATCATTCTTCCTATATTAAGCATGTTAGTGTAATTTAGATTAAAAGAGGCTGTGCCTCCTGCCAAAAGATTGTCATTTGGATACTTCTGTTGCACGGAAGGTGCTAATGCACCTCATCATAATCACATTCATTTGCAGTGCACCAAGTATTTTTAATTAATATAAATCCGCCTTCCTGTCAGGCTTGCACAAGAGGCTAAACATATTCTTAATATTATTTGTCAAATGGCCCTTTTAATGTGATAGCTGCTGGGATCCAATGTGATCTGCACACATTGGAATCAAACATCCACTGTTGTGTGCCAAAACTGCTAATAGGTTCAGATTTCTCAAAGTACAGAATTCCTGAGAACCTTTTAATTTATACATTCAGAGTTTTGTTCCCCACCCCCTTTCTCTATGTGAAAATAACTCCAAAGGAGAACCCACAGTCAAGAGCCAATTACTCTTAGTGTACTTCCTAGAGTAGTATGAATGATAGAACTTCTGCAACTCTGTGTGTGAGAGTGTGTGTGTGAGTGTCTGTGTGTGTGTGTGTGAGAATGAATATGACTCTTCTGGTCCACTCAGGTGGTGTGAAACAGGGGTGCAATTTCAGTGCTTGCCCTAGGCGCTATTTTCCCTAGATACGCCTCTGCACTTGTGCAGTGCATTACTGGGGCTCTAGGGTGTTGCAGCGCCATCAGTGTTTATTATTGGGCCCATTAGTATTGCAGCACTGGCTGAGAACAGCCTGCACTGATAGACAGTCAGGGAAACATGGTTAAGGGAGCATTCTTTCCATTAACTTTGTTTAAGATGTGGGCTCCTTGGTGGGTTTGCTGCTGAGGTGCCACTGGGAGGTGGTCAGCTCCCATGGGTTCCCATGGCAGCCAAGCCCAGGTTTAGCTGCCCTAGCCTGGTCTTGGCCATCTTGGCTGTTTGTGAGAACAGCTTCTTTCTCATTACTATTGCATTGGATGCTTCCTGGTTTTTTGGTGGTGTTTTTATTATTTTGCTGTTTTTTACTCCAAAAATCTGCAAATATTATTGATATAAATGTTGAAAGAAATTGTATTTTAAAGCTATCCCTGCCAACTTCCTGAGAAATACCATAGGGGATTCCAAAGATTTTCTCTTACTAAGTGTGCATTCAAACCCTCCTCTTGTGGGATATTAGTATAAAGAGATATAGCACCCATAGTCACTAGAAAACAAATAGAACAGGGCAACTTCAATCCCCTAATGCAATTAAGGAAATCAGTGATGTCCCTCAGATATGAAGGGATCTTACACACAGTTTCAAAAAGAGACTCAACAAATGTCAAAATTGGCTCCAAAGGAGATAAACATCTGGAGAGTATATGCCAAACTGGAACCAGGATCTGAACTTTATGTACCTTTGGTAAAATATAAAATGTTGACATTCTTTGCTTGGATTTTAAAAGAAAAGCAGATGTAGATTTAGATATATAACCCATATTCAGACCCTCTAACACATTTATGATCATATTCCTTTCTTGCCTAATAGGATCGTGTGGGTGAACATAAGAGCAGCCCTGCTGGATCAGGCCCAAGGCCCATCTATTCCAGCATCCTGTTTCACACAGTGGCCCACCAGATGCCACTGGAAGCCCACAGCAACCCACAGGGCATGCCCTCTCTCCTGTTGTTACTCCCCTGCAACTGGTACTCAGAGGCATCCTGCCTTTGAGGCTGGAGGTGGCCTACAGCCCTCCAACTAGTAATTGATGATAGACCTCTCCTCCATGAGCTATCCAAGCCCCTCTTAAAGCTATCCAAATTGTTGGCTGTCACCACATCTTGTGACAGAGAATTGCACAAGTTGGTGATGGGTTGTGTGAAAAAGTACTTCCGTTTGCTGGTCCTAAATTTTCCGGCAATCAATTTCATGGGATGACCCCTGGTACTAGTGTTATGTGAGAAGGAGAAGAATTTCTCTCTATCCACTTTCTCCACTCCATGCATGATTTTATAGACCTGTATCATGTCTCCCCACAGTCGTCTTTTTTCTAAACTAAATAGCCCCAGGCATTGTAGGCTTGCTTCATAAGAAAGGTGCCCTGATAATCTTGGTTGCCCTCTTCTGCACCTTTTCCAGTTCTACAATGTCCTTCTTTAGGACATTGACCAGAATTGTACACAGTACTCCAGGTGTGGTCGCACCATAGTTTTGTATAAAGGCATTATAATATTAGCAAGAATTGGCCTTTTTCACAGCTGCCGCACATTGAGTTGACACTTTCAACGAGCTGTCCACCATGACCCCAAGATCCCTCTCTTGATGAGTCACCGACAGCTCAGATCCCATCAACATATACTTGAAGTTGGGGTTTTTTGTCCCAATGTGCATCACTTTACGCTTGACAACATTGAACCACATTTGCCATTTTGTCACCCACTCCCCTAGTTTAAAGAGATCCTTTGGGAGCTCCTCACAATCCTTTTTGGATTTCATTACCCAAAAGAATTTGGTATCATCTGCAAATTTGGCCACCTCACTCTTTACCCCTATTTCTAGATCATTTATGAATAAATTAAAAAGCACCGGTTCCAGTACAGATCCCTGAGGGACCCCACTTCTTACTTCCCTCCATTGTGAAAACTCTCCATTTATACCTACCCTCTGTTTCCTGTCCTTCAACCAGTTAGCAGTCCACATATGTACTTGTCCCCTTATCCCATGACTGCTAAGTTTCCTCAGGAGACTTTGAGGACGAACTTTGTTGAAAGCTTTTTGGAAGTCCAGGTATACTATGTCAACTGGATCACCCTTATCCAGACACTTGTTGGCACTCTCGAAGTACTCAAAAGTTTCATGAGGCAGGATTTACCTTTGCAGAAGCCATGCTGGTTCTCTCCCAGCAGGGCCTGTTCTTCTATGTGCTTTACAATTTTATCCTTGAGGATTCTTTCCATCAATTTGCCTGGAATGCACGTTAAGCTAACCGGCCTGTAATTTCCCGGATTGCCCCTGGATCCCTTTTTGAAAATTCGTGTTACATTTGCTACTTTCCAGTCCTCGGGTACAGAGCCTGATTGCAAGGATAAGTTATATATTTTAGCAAGAAGGTTGGCAATTTCACATTTGAGTTCTTTGAGGACTCTTGGATAGATGCCACCCAGCCCTGGCGAATTGCTGGTTTTCAGCTTTTCCAGACATTTTAGAACATCATCTCTGATTCAGTTCTTTAGCCTCCATTCCCGAAAAGCCTGTTTCAGGAAATGGTATACGCTCAGTATCGTCTGCCGTAAAGTCAGACGCAAAGAACTCATTTAGCTTCTCTGCAACCTCCATATCCTCCTTAAAAATCCCTTTCACTCCCTCATTATCCAAAGGTACAACCTCCTCCCTGCCAGGTTTCCTGCATCTGATGTATTTAAAGATGCTTTTGTTATGCCCCTTGATGCTTTTAGCTAAATGTTCCTCAAACTCTCTTTTTGCCTCCCTTATTGTCACTTTGCATTTCTTTTGCCAGAGTTTGTGTTCCTTTCTGTTCTCCTCATTTGGGCAGGCCTTCCAATTTCGGAAGGAAGTCTTCTTTCCTTTTAAGTCTTCCTTGATATTACCTTTTATCCATGCTGGCATCCTCCTGGACTTAGTGGTACCTTTCCTCCTTTTGAGTATACAATCTAACTGGGCTTCTAGTATTGTGGTTTTGAGTAAACTCCATGCATTCTAGAATGAAGTGACTCTCTTGATTTTCCCTTTCAGCTTTCTTTTCACCATACTCCTCATTATGGAGAAGTTTCCTCTTCTGAAATTCAAAGTATCTGTGACTTCTTTGGTGATTCTCCCCACACATGTATGTTGAATTTGATCACACTATAGTCACTGTTCCCTAAAGGATCTATGGCACTGACATCCCACACCAGGTCTTGGGTGCCACTCAGGATTAAGTCCAAGGTCTCCATCTATCTGGTTGGTTCCAAGACCAACTGTTCGAGGGCACAGTCATTCAACATATCTCGAAATTGACCTCTTTGTCATTACCTGACTATGAATTTACCCAGTCTGTGTGTGGGTAATTACCCACACCCATTATTACTGCTCTGGCTCTCCTTGAAGCCTCCCTTATTTCCTCCTGCAGCTCCCAGTCACTGTCAGCATTTTGATCCGGAGGGTGATAGCACGTCCCCAGTAGCACGTTCCCTTTCAGGCCTTGTATTGTCACCCACAGGGTTTCTGTGGAGGACCGGTCCACCTACATTTTCTACCTTGTTAGGGTGAATCTTATAAAGTGACCGATTATCTAATTGACAATTAACTTCCTTAAGCTATTCCTCTTTATTCTCAATAACCAGGATTCCCCCTTTATTAGCAGGTTTGGACATAATCTGGTTTTGCCTTTTGAGATATAGAGCCTGGTTTTACCTTTTGAGATATAATCTGGTTTTACTTTTTGAGATATAGAGCCTCCCATTATGCTTTACTAATGTTCTGCCAAATTTCTACCCACTGTTTCTCCAACTCCGGGACATAATTAGTTACCAACTCCTGAGATATTTTAATAAAGTGATTTCTGGAAGGAGGATTAAGTCTGGATCTTGGTTTAAAACTGATGGAATCATTACTAACAGTATTGCCATTATTAATATTATCTCTATAGAAATTTGCTAGCATAATCTTGCTGGAATTAAAAGTGTCATGCCTTGGTATAGGAATAAGCCCTTATTTAAAAACTTTAATTAAGTTTCAGATAGACAATGAAGCCATTGTGACGATCACTAGAAACTGGGCTAAGGGAGACCAATCCGGTTTCTAGTGAGCGTCAGAACCACCGGGGTCACAGGTGAGCCAGGGGGTTTGATGGCGGCTAGCCTGCCTAATTCTCCCTCCCCTTAAACCAGGTTAATGCAGCAAGTTTTCCATTAACCTGGTTTTCCTGGTTGTGAGACACCGCGGCGTGATTTCACACCCTGGTGGCTCGTGAGGAGACCCCCATTCCAGGAGGCTACTACGAGCCTTCTGGCCTCGGTGGTCTCCCCAGAATGCCCCACCTGCTCGCATGGGGCATCCTGGGATGTCCAGGGGCCAGGTGGGCCCCAGTTCCCGCAACCCAAATCGGCTCCGTGTGGGTGGCCACACGGTAGTCGTGTGGGCAGCCAGTCTGGCTGTCCAGGGTGAACGCTTTGCTCGTATGCAGGGAGAGTGGGCTAAGCTAATGCTTGCTACCACAAGAACAGCTCTTCTCCCATGACAGTGCCAACTGTCAACTGCCATGTGCCAACTACACCCCCCTCTCCCCTGCAAGGCAGTGGGATACTACTCAGTTCATGCTCTAGGGTTTTTTTCAAGTGTTTAGACTCTTTGGTGTCTAATAACCTTTCATCATAATGAATCCCTATGAGGATTCATTATACACCAAAGAGTCTAAAAACCTCAAACATTCCTAAAATATAAACGGAGTACCCAGCGGCTTGTGGGTTGGGGGGGGTAGTTGGAACATGGGATGCCACTAATTCCCCACCCCCACTGGTTGCAATGGGGTCAAAATGGACAGAAGAAATGAAGGTATGTAATGAAGACACAAAAGAATCTAAACACTTCAAAAATACCTAAAAAAAATAAATTGAGTACCCCAGTGTGTGTGTGTGTGTGTCTGTGTGTGTCTGGTGTAATTGACATATGGCAGCTGACATATGGCAGCTGACAGTGATAGTCAAAATGAACAGAAGAAACGAAGGTGTATAATGAATCCTCATAGGGATTCATTATGAGGAAAGGTTATTAGACACCAAAGAATCTAAACATTTCAATATTCCTAAAAATTGAGTACCCCACTGCCTTGCAGCTGGGGTGGGGGTGGGGTGTAGTTGGCACTGTCCAGTGACTGTCAAAATGAACAGAAGAAATGAAGATATGCAATGAATCATCTTAGAGATTCATTATGAGGAAAAGTTATTATACACCAAAGAATCCAAATGTTAGAAAAATGACCACATATTTTGCTCCATAACCCCACTTCTACAAGGGCTAGAGCTTAGCTGGGGTGGGGGGAGAAAGCTGGAGATCTGCGTTAGGGTTAGGATATGGCAATGTCAAATCCCCATTGTTTCCTATGGTGGAAATGTTCAAAATCAGTAAAAACTAAAATAATTCATAAAAAATCAACCAAGTGCCCCACTGCCTTGAAGTTTGGGTGATACGTGGCACCCATGGGGACCTACCTACCACCCAAATTTGGTGCCCCCAGAACCCTGTTAGGTGGTCAAAATTGATCCAAATCTTAATAGAATCAAGCAAATAAAAATTGAATCTTGAGTGATTTGTGGGGGTAGATTTGGACACAAAACAAATCACGGGTGATTTGTTTTGGGCACAAATCGAATTTAAAAAATCAATTTATGTACATCCCTAATATATACCTGGGAGGAACCAGGTGTGGAGGTGTTACAAGTGACTGTGGATTATTGGATGAGAGTTGGTTCTGTATTCTTGAAAAGGAGGTACATTTACATTGTGCTTGGTGATATACTGTTTTTTAAGTTAACTGTTAATATGAGTCTACAGTGCCCCTGGGATCATATATTACTTTGAACTAAGGGTTTAGTATAATGTTAAACCATATCATGCAGAGTATATCTTACATTACACCGTCTTCAGCAGAGGGGAGAAAAGAGAGGAAGGGAGAGTTCCACCTGCCCTGTGTCATCTTGCCCTGGAATGAGGTGAGTAGAGCTTGTGATAAGTGCCAGCAGCTGATCCCCTGCTTTCCTGAGGCTCTCTCTCTTTGAGAGCAATCTTGCTGTAGCAGTTCCCAGGAAAAGGGCCCAGAGTGCTGACTTTCTGCTGGGTCCTGCATCATTTCCTGGGCTCATCGCTGGTGGGGTCACCACTGAAGGGGTGACGCCAAAAAGAGTTGCTCCTTTAGGAGCCCCTTTGGGAACCACAGGGGCTCTACTCTGCTGGCTGGGAGTAATTTTTTGTCTGTTTTAATTATGTGCCTGATTGAGGATGTGAACCTGAAGAGAGCAGGGGGTGCTTCAATTAGAGTGATTAACGGCAGGGGAAGGTATGGCGTGAAGTCTCACATCAGAAGAGGAGAAGAGTGGTTCAAAATTGCATTTCTATCCTTTTTCTGGTTGTCCCCAAATGGGAGGATTCCTGAATGTTTTACCAGCCTGTGCTTTAGTCTGCTGGTGCTGCTGTTTAATGCCAGTCCAGCCCAGATGAAGTTTATTGTACACTATCAGCTGCCTATTTGATTAGGGGTAGCTCCAACTATTCCTGATGGTTGTTATAGCAATGTCAAAGCATTTTATCAGTTAACTGGGCGCTGGGATGGGGACGAGGATACATTAGAACATCGCTCCATATGGGAGCAGCACATTTTAATTCATATGGTAAGGTCCCATATGTCTAGGGATTTCAGTAGTCAACTCCGCTGACTTCTTTGTGTCAGTTACAATCATGCTTCTTTCAGGAGTTCTGTTAAGCATGATCTGGTGAATGCATAAGACAAGGCATCATGTTATGTATGTTATTGAGTGTGCATGTAATTAGGGCTGAACTAAAACTCTTCAATGATTGTTTTAGCACTGTCATAAATATGTTTGCAGTTTCCAAAGTCCTTAGGGACAGGAAAATTAACCATAGTGACGGTTTACCCATATGGAGATGGTGCATTTTAATTCCTATATTATTATAGGAATAATATTTCTGGGGATTACTGTAATCATTTCAGCTGAATTCTTAGAGTCAGCAACAATCAGGCTTCCTCTGGGAGCTATGCAGTGATGTTGTAGTCTATCGCATGGGAATGGAAATCATGATTTCTCTATTAGCTGCATATTTGATGAGGGCTGAGCTAACACTATTACTAAGGATTGCCTTGGCACTCAAATGCAATTAGCATTTCACCAGTCCTGGGTGTTAAGCGGTCCAACCGTATGGAAAATTTGCCCCGTATGTGTGTGGCATTTCACTGTGGCTTCCTATCATGAGAGGAATGGCTCTAAGTAATGACTGATGATAATAATTGATAATAGGAGTCCACATCTTAATTCGATATGCACTGCTGAGCTAGTCTGCAGTACTTGAAGATTAAGGGGATGATGTCTCATGAGGCAGAGCTGATAAAAGGCTAAGGAACTGAGAAAGTTACACGGGCAATTTGTTTACTTAAAGAGCTGCTGAGCTGCTGTTGCATGAGCAGGATCCTTCAAGATTCAGCAATGGAGGAAACTGCATTAATTAAAGCCACCTATTCCTAGTCACACCTAGAAGGCATGAAATTGACCATGTTGTATTGTTAATCATCTTAACTTCTGTTGTGTTTAGAGGTCCACAAGGGAGTTTTGGCTGCTTTAAGGGAGTTTTGGCTGCTTTAAGGGTTCATCCGGAGGTGGCCATGCCAAAAATGACTGAGGGCATCATCATCACCAGATCTGGACACTTGACTTAATAGCGTCAATGAAATTTGTGCCTGGACTGGACTGGAACCTGAAGTACAGTGAGCAGAAGCTGGGTGTGGCAGCAATTGGGATGCAGTGATTTCGTGCAGAGGGAGTCATTGAGGAATGACCAGGGGCGATTGAGCCACTCTACAATGAATGATTTCTGCTCTGGCATGTTGCCTGTTGACCAAATTGCTGGTTGCTATGACCTGCATGAGTGGTTCGCCTCTTGGCCTAGTTGCTGCTGTTATGGATATATTGGATACCAACATGTTATTGTAGGGAGGGAGTGACCCTCACTGTTGTGACCACACATGTGTGGGGGTCAAGTACAATATGGGATTGGTAGTACTTCACTTAGTGTATGACCTTTCCTCATGGAGAAGTTAATATTAGCTGGCAGTGGTGTAGGTTAGGTGGAGTACGATTGGTGGATCAGGGCACTGATGTTTTCTGGAAGGATGTACAACAAGGCCTGCATGAAGTGTGTTGCGGCAGGTGGAGAAAGGGATGCTAGACTGAGGTTTTCCCTCCTTTTGTGGTGAGTGAGTGCGGGCAAGGTAAGGTAGTGTATTCATTGGTGTTCAGCTGGAGGCACCTTTAAGTGAAGTGTGGATCCATGGAAGAGCCCCTCAGGGTTTGGGGGCATGGGCAAGCTTGAATGGACCATGTTTAGGTGGCCGCTTGGATCACCCACTCAGAGTTGTGGGGCTCAAGTGGGGCATGATCTGGGCAGCTGCCCCCTCGGCACAGTAAACTGTATGAATTGAAGTGGTTAGGCAGCAATCACTGCTGGCATCTTTCAGCCCGGTTGATTCGCCCAACAATGATGGGGGCAGACAGTCCTCGCTAAGAGGCTGAATGCTCCTGAGAGGGGTCAGAGTATCCCACACTCTAGTTAATTGTTGATAAGCTTGTTGCATGTCCTTTATAGGTAGTTAATAATGACTTCCCACCAGCTGCCGGGATGGGGATGAGTAATCACCCAGTCATGGGGTAGAGAAGCTGGAGACAGTACAGCTCCTGGGTACGGGAAAAGCCAGCTGGGACCTTACACAGTTGCCTGGGAGAGTCAGGACACCCAGAAACCCACAGACCATGGATGGGCCAGCATGGCCCAGCAGGTTGCCTTCTGGTGGCGAAGAGAAGAAGGCAGGTCCTCAACACAGGCATCAGCTGAAAGAGGGAGGATGTAGGCATCTGCATTGGAGAGGGTGGAGTCAGGAGAAGATGCTTGGGATTGCCTTGATTGTAGGGTTTTATTTAAGATTTGGATGGCCAGGGATGGGGAAGTCTGGAGTGATGGGAATGAATTGGACCTAGAGAGTCCCAGTAAGGAGCAGTTTAGCACCTCTCCTTGACAGCTGGTGGAGGAATAGGATGATAATTAATCCCCACCCCAGCACTTCTGAGGCCACTTCCCTCCTGAGCATTCGAGGAATTTCCCCTTTGTTTTACTGAAGTTCCCCCTGCCAAACTTAATAATCAGTACTTTCCCCCAAAGTGTCTTTCCTCTTCAAATAATTGTGAGGAGCCTGCAGGGGTGTAGCTAGGGGAGAGGGGGCTCGTGTTCATCCCTCTCTCTGGCGGTTCCCCAGAGTGAGGGAGATAATGAAGAAAATAGAGAGGAGTGGAGCTGGAGGGCCCTCAGGAGCTGGGGGCCCATGTTCTTTGAACCCTTTCGCTCAATTATAGCGATGCCCCGGGAGCCACCCCTCAAGCTTTCCCTCTGTCTGCTCCCCTGTATCCAGCTGTTTTGACTTAAACAAACCCTCAGGGGAAGGAATCATTGAACTCTGAGTAACATTGAATCTTGGACTTTTACATTTAACTCAGGTAACGGAAATCGACCTAAACCTAAGAAGCATAGCACATTTCCCCACCTCCCATGCTTGGACATAGTGCCATGGCAATTTGACATAGAATAGCGCAGGAAGCACACCAAGAGAAGTGTGACAGCAAGTATGTGACAAGCATAGGAAACCAAAATGCAACCTGACAGAGAGAACTTCCCAAACAAATTTCGTTAGAGAAAAATACAAGTAGCCAACGTTGCTCTCTTATATATAGGTCAACAGCAAAGCACCCCAGTCCAACTCCATATACAAATAACCCCTAAGGAATTCAAAAGAATTCAGCCCCCATAATAAGCCTTGAATTTAATAAATTTAAGAAAGATATATTATTATGGTAAATAATAATACTTGATGATATTATTATATCCGTTCTGAGTAGTAGGGGTGGGGTGGAGTGGGGAATAAATATTTTTAACTAACTAACTAACTAACAATGATGACAAATGAAACTTATGTAAAAGCCCCACCCCTTGAGCAATCTTACTAGTCTTATCAGCATTTTTGGATCTCCTTGATGATCTTCAGATGTTTCATCTGAGGAGAAATCTGCATATCTTTCAAATTTGCTCTGAATCCTCTTTCAAGTGAAACCTGATGACATTCAATGCTTGTAAGAATTATCCTGAAAAGATTTTTCCAGCTGTTTTGAAACTTCCTCAGAAGTCCTCAGTTATTTTAGTCCTCTTCAGGCATTATTCTTCTGGGTACAGTGTGCCCAAGTAAAGGGGGAATTGCAGAATCATAGAGTTGGAAGCCATGTAGTCCCATCTAGACCTGGTAAAGAATATTCTCCAATGCATTTAATAGAATGGATAGAATAATTCTTCAAAACATTATCTTCCATTCCAGTTAATGCACTGGCAAATGTTCTTTCCAAGTCTAGACTCCAATCCTTTGCTTAATGCAGAAAACCTTGAGTTTAGATCATCCCAACAGTCTCTGCATGAAGACTTCCAATAAGGGAAATCCCATCACTCCACTAGGCAATTGGTTCCATTGTTGAACTGTTCATATCTTTGAGAAGCTCCTTCTAATGTTAAACAGGAATCTATCACCCTATAACTTAACCCCACAAGTTCTAGTCCTCTCCTCCAGAGCAGTAGAAAACAATTTTTGCCCTCTTCCATGTGACAGCATTTCAAGTATATGAAGTGTATTTTCATGTTCCCCTTTTAATCATCTCTTCTTCAGGCTTAACATACCCACTCCTTTAAAAATCAGAACAAATTAAAAAACCCGAATTTAAAAGGCATGTGTGAACAAAAGACACCTTTACCTGGCATCTAAAAGAACAAAGTGATGAAGCCAAGTGAAACTCACAGGATGAGGCTATTCCATAAACAGGGTGCAATCACTGAAAAGGCCCTCACCCGGGTAGCCAGCCACCTCACCTTGTGTGGCAAAGGCACCTAAAGGAGGGCCTCTGAAGAAGATCTTAAGATATGGGTAGGGACATATAGGGCAAGGCGCTCTCTCAGATAACCCGGTCCCAAGCCATTAGGGCTTTAAAGGCTTGTTTTCCAGACCCCTGACCATCTTCATTGCCCTCCTGTGAACTCATTCATTTTTTTTTTAATATTTGGGGATGCCCAGAACTGGACATAATACTCCAGATGAAGTCTAGATTGTGCGAACTATTTCTTGTGACTTGGAAACCAGAAACAACCTAAATTCACACAAGCCTTTTCTGAAGTGGCATTAGACTGCTCACACATGTTCAGCTTGTGATTGATTACAATTCCCGATTCTTTTCACACATTCTACTCCTAAGACATTCAGCCCCTGTCCTATAACTGTGCAAATTTTCCCCATAAATGCAGAATTTTGCATTTGCATTTTATTTTGATTCAGTTTTGTTTTCTATTTCATCAGTTGTTTTAAACTGTATTCCTGTCTTCTGCGGTTAGCTATCCCTCCCATCTTGTGTCATCTGCAAATGTTATGAGAATAATGTCCACCTTTTCATCTCAGACATTGATAAAAGAAGTTGAAGAGCATCACACCCAAGAAGGAGTCCTGCAGGACGCCACTCAAACCTATCTTCCAGTATGGTGAGCACTATTTCAATATGGTTTTCCAATCAGTTGTGAACCTGTCTCAAAGTATTATCATATCTAGCCACACTTGACAAGTTTAGTAGCCAAAATACCATGTAGAAAACTATCATATATTTTATTGAAATGAAGAAAAATTATGTCTACAGCATCTCACATGTTCCAGGATTTGTGAAAGATGACAGCCAAAGGTTCTGAGAATATATCAGCAAGATCTTTTAGTATGTTAGGATGCAATTGATTTGACTCTGGATAATTGAACTCATATAAGGTACATATGTATTCCCTGGCCAAATCTATATCAGTCTTGAACTGCAATCCTCACCATTGTACCAAGACCCCAGCCCAAAAAGACACGGACACAGGATATGTTTGGGTAAAGGGCCACGACTTTATTTTAACCAATGCAAAGCACAGCAGACTGACAGCAAAGTGGGTGATTAATCACCCTAAATTAACAGTGCGGGTCTACCAAGGTCGGGTTAGGATTCCATCTTTCTTCCCCAAACCTTTAAGGGCGACACACCAGACTCAGGCAAGAAGCAGGTACAACCTACCTTCCACCTTCAAGGCAAACCCCCTCACCTGAGGGGGCCTGAATACTTCTAGGTCTTCAACCGTCCCGGACCGCGCAACCCAAAGGCCGGTGAATTCCTGAAGCTGGCATCATGGCGAATCAATCTCCCTGACACAAACCACAAGGGAGCAATTGACCAATCGACCTACTAAATATTCAAAGGTGCTCACCAAAGATTAACTCCTGAAATTATCCCCCAACCCGCACTGTTCCTGCCACACAGGGAGGTTAGCCTAGCTTGACCTCCCTGCCCCATACTCTTCCAAAAGTTCAACAAGCCTGTTCCTGCTATTGCGAATATAGAGGTCACACCCCTCATCAGAAAGGTGCACCCCATCCGGGCAATACAGCTGCAGGAATTGGGCGGAAAGCCCAGGCTGGCATAACACCGCTCCACCGGCCGCCACCACCAGTTTACCAATGGTGGTGGATGCCTTACGCCGTGCTCTTTCAATGCCTCTAACATTCTGGACGCCTGCCGCTGTATCCAGTCAGCCCAAACAACGTGTACATCAGGCAACCAACCTTTCAAAACTGTCAAATCGGAAGAGGCCTGTTGAACTAGAGAAATGCCAGTCCGCTTGCCCAAATCATTCTCTCCCAAATGGATGACAATAACATCTGGCTTAGGAAACCTAGCTAGATGATCCCAAACCGCCGGGAGCAAGTGGCTCCACAGCATACCCCTCATGCCCTTCCAGTAAACAGATGCACGTCTGGCCAAACCCAGCTGGGTGCCCTAATGGGAGGTGCTGGCCCTCTTGAATGCCCAGAAGACCAACAAATGGCCACAAAGGAGGACACGGACAGGAGCTGCTGCTCCGCCAGCACCTGCCAAGAAAACAAACAAGTAATATACAACTGAACCAGCACCCACCTAGCACACGTAGTGCCGTACCACTGAAGATTTCCAACACCCAATACGCATCACAACTTCCTCCTGGAACCCCAACCAACTGGCAGTGGTAGCCGCTCCAATCCGGAAAGAATGGAGTGTGAATCCAGAGATGGGTACCCCCGCAGAGGCCAAAGCCCTGCGCAGGATCGCCAAAAACTGGTATTGAGTCAGCGGGTCCCCATTAACATGAACAAACAAACAGCCCCCTTTGTGGGGGCCCATGTCCAAGTAGCGCCATAGCGCTGCTACGGGACAAATGGGTGGAGCGCTGGCGGCTGCCAGGCGGATAACCTGCCCCATTCCCCTTTGGTCCGTCTTTGATCTGCGCAGGAACAACCGTGCCTCCCCTTCGAAGAGAGACAGATCGGACGACTGCAGGCAGCGGTCCTGAATGAAGCAGCCACTCCTAGGCAATAGTTCCCCTGGCCGAAACACCCCAAAGAAAGTGACCAACACGGCCACCTGAAAAAGGGCGACTTCCCACGTGGACCTGCGACACATAGGCAATTTTTCAAGCAATGATTGAATTAAATCTAATGTGAGGGGGCGCCTGTCATCCTTTACTCGCGGGACCTCCCGAGCCCACCCCTCCAGCATCCTCCGCACCCTGGGATCACCTGAACAATCCTCAACCCCTCGCGCTTGGGCTGCAAAGGACAATGCTGCCACATAATCATTTAAAGTGGACGCAGCACGCCCTTCCCCACGTAGCTGAACCAGAAACTGCAGAAGGTGGTCCCTTGGCACCGGCCAAGTCTCTTCCAACCCCTCCACCCTCCGGAAGTGAGAAAAAGCGGCTATTTTGGAAGAATAGCTCGCCCAGGTGCTGGGCACCAGCGAGGCTGCTATAGCCCGCTGAGCCTTTACTTGCCAAGTTGCCATAATGCGGCAGGCATGGGTTCCGGGTGAAGTGCTGCTTCGGGTGCTAACTCCCTGAACCTGTCCACCTGAAAGTGAGACAGGGCATCAGCGATATCGTTCTGTAGCCCCGGGACATGACGCGCCACATACAGGATGTTCACCCAGAGGCACTGCAACACAAATGCACGCAGGATACCCATAACCCGTGGGGAGTGTGAGGTCTGTGAGTTAACAACCTGGACCACCGCTTGGTTGTCACACCAGAAACGGACCGTGGAGTTAGATAACTCCCATGCCCACAGGTGCACAGCCACCACGATGGGAAAAAATTCCAAGGAAAGTTAAGTCCCTGGTTATCCTGCAAGATACCCACTGCGGAGGCCAACGGGCAGCACACCAATGACCCCAAAAGTATACTCTAAAACCGACGCCTCCGGCATCGTCGGAGTGGACCTGGAGCTCAGCTTCTAGAAGCTGCATGCCCCTCCAAAAGGACACACAGTTGAACTCCAACAGAAATGCCTCCCCAAGATCAGCTCTGACACCCTCAGAAATCCTGACTTGATGGTGCGGGGCCCGCAAGCCAGACATAAGGTCACAAAGGCATCGAAGGAACGCCCTGCCAGGCGCCACCGCCCTGCAGGCAAAGTTGAGGTGCCCCGCCACCACCTGCAGCTCCCTCAGCATAGCCTTGCCAGCCCGCCCTAGAGTCCTTACTAATTCCAATAGAACTCCCAACTTCCCCTGGGGAAGTCGGGAACAGCAAGCCAAGGTATCCAGCTCAATACCAAGAAAAGAGAGCTGGGTCACGGGCCCCTCAGTCTTATCCTCAGCTAAGGGAACTCCCAATTCCCTGGCCAGTGCAATAAAGCAACCCAGCAGGTGCTGGCATTCAGTAGAATTAGCCCGCCCTGAGAAAGGAAAATCATCTAAAAAATGCGCCGTAAAGGCCAGACCCGCCCTACGCCTCAAGGCCCACTTGAGGAACGTACTAAAAGCTTCGAAGGCAGCGCACGAGATAGAACATCCCATTGGTAGGGCATGACCAAAATAAAACTTGCCCTCAAACGCTAAACCTAGCAGATCATAATCTGCCGGGTGAACCGGGAGGAGGCGAAAGGCAGATTTGATGTCGCATTTCACCAAAAGGGCCCCAGCCCCCGGCTCCGAACCATCTGCACCGCCTCATCAAAAGATGTGTACCGAACTGAGCACAAGGCATCAGGGATTCCATCACTAACTGAGGATCCCCGAGGGTGCGACAAATGGTGGATTAAACGAAACTCCCCAGGCGCCTTTTTAGGCACCACACCCAAAGGGGAAACCCTCAATTCGGAAAAAGGGGGGTGGTCAAACGGCCCAGCAGCCCTGCCCACTGCCACTTCCTTATTGATTTTCTTGATGACCTCCATTCACCGCCTCCATTCCCAGCACAGACTTAAGGTTGCTGGACATGGTGGGTACCCGACGGGACACAGAGGGGATTCTAAACCCTTCCCTGAAGCCTGCCAACAAGTAGTCAGTGGCAGCCCTGTCTGGGTACTCCCGTAACAGGCACTCTAGCACCTCAAGCCTGATTGGGCTGGGCCCCTTTACCCGTAGGGGGTGGGGGAGGTCCCCCTTTCTTACTACCCCCGGGCCTGAATCTAGGTCCTGACCCCGTGGCACGAGCTCTTGGGCAAGTGGAGCTTGGGTGCTTCACCCCACAGAGACCACAAGCGTGTCTGAACCGACAGGCTGGCCGCGAGCAACGTCCCCCATTATTATATTCCCAGCAGACTATGTGGTGTTGAACCCACTGCTGGCCTGCCGCAGAAGCCACAGGTACGCCATGCGGCTTTGACAGCAAATGGCCACTATCAGACCTATCTCCTTCCACTGACCGAGATGGTGACATAATCACAAGCCAGAGCGCCTGTAAAGGTGTATCCCAAGGCAGGGAGGGGTCCAAGGCAGCCCTCATTCTGAAACTTTCGTCATAACGAACCCAAGCCGTGCCTCTAAAATCTGACAATGCCCTATGAATTATGTCCATATACTTGAGAAGGGCCGGTCCCTTAGCTGGCTGAGACTGTACAACTACCCCCATGTATATAGTGAAACCCGAAAGCCAATTGTTCCAGGTCTTCTCAATGGGTTTTCTCTTCGTGGCCTTGTGTTCCTTGCATGATTCACCCTCCTTGTTCTTCACCTCCGGTTCACGGAACAAAAGGCTGAAGATATCTACATATTCACCCTTCAAAATCTATTCCCTTGTGGCCGGGAGCAGATGATCCCCTAAGGGGAGCCCAACCGCACCATATGGGGCGTGCTGCGTGGTAGGCAAGATACCCATGGGGTAGAAACCTGCCCCACCTGTCTGGCCTGGTGGAGTATTAGCCGCGCCTGCAAAGCCCAAGGATGGCAACGCCGAGGATGGTCTATGCCCTAACCACACTTGCTCAGCCACCCCTTGTGAACCTGCTACAGTGCCAGGAAAGCCCTTTACATGACCCATGCCCTTTACGTGACCCGTGCCCGTGTTGAGTGTAAGGCGGCCACCATGGGCTTCCCCATCCGCCCATAGCAGGTATCGGCCAAGGAACTACTGGCCACTGGCTGGTACTGCCAGATGGTGTAGGTGTAGCAAACTCACCCGGAACCACAGGGGCGGATGGGTCCTCTGGGCTGGGACCAGCTGGCAACTCAGGTGCAGGATCGATGGGAGCCGCCAGCTCCGGAACTCCAGGAACAGGTGCAGGAACAACCGGCTCCGGAACTCCGGGTGCAAGTGCAGGGACAACAGGAGCTTCAGGAACAACTAGGCCAGCAGGAACAACGCCTTGCTCTAGCACGCTCAGCCTATCAGAAAGAGATCTCAGTAACTGCGTCCTAGCTGCCACCCTTGTATGCTTGGGCACAGTTTTAGGCACCCCAGAAGGCCCGGCTTCCTTGTCGGAACAGCCCTGGCTTGTTCCAGGGCCTCCATCCTTTACACTAGGCCTCTAATAAGCACCATCTCCTCATCCTCCTCATCGGAAGAAGAAGGGGGTGCAGGCCGCTTAGGCGGCTTCACGGGCTTCCCACCCGACTTTCCTTTTGCCTTTCTAGGCATTTTAGGAAGAAGACCCCAAGCAAAGTCAAACACCCCCAAACGTAGCAGGCCCCCTCAGAAATGGGCCAACAAGGTAGATGAAGAAAGGGGGGGCAAGGGGCCTAACACGGGTAGCAGGAAGGGGAGGTTGGCTTCCCCACTGGGCCAACAAGGACAAAGCTTCCCTTACTCCCGAAAATGTGGGCCCTGAGTATGTGCAGGCCCAACCACCCAGCTGCTGGCAAGCCCCTTCCAAAAAGGCCCTACAGCCCCCGGCACAACCCGTCCCGCGCCCTAGCCACCACCCAGCTGCGACCGCCGCCCTCTCCCCTGAGCAAACCGGGACAAGATGAGGCGATCCCAGAGACAGGGCCCAGGCTGGGCCCACCGCCCACCGAAGCCGGATCCCACCGCGGCCGCTCCGAAGGCCCGCCGCCACCTGGAATGCTGCCACCAATGTCGGGACTGCCTCCGCCGATGTCCTGGCCTAATGGGCCGCCCACTAGCCGAAACCAAAGGCCGACGCCCCCAAAGTCCCCCACAGCCGTCCCGGCGGCCCACCGCAACTGCCGCCGCCGCTCTAAGCCCGCAGGCCGAACCGCCCAAACACCGCCCAGACGCCGCTGAAAGCCAACGCTCTGTTGGACGAAGAGGAGCCCTGCAAAAGAGCTCCTCACACGTCGAAAGCTGGGCCAGAACTGCTCGTTTGGGGAGGGCACCACCACAGAGTGGTGTAAGCCCCGCCCCCTCTCTGCCCGGCCAATGAGGCTGCTTTTTGGCCTCGTGCAGGGATGGCTGGTACAAATCACCCTCCCCTCTGCACGAGGCCAAAGGGAGGGGCATTCACACTGCTTTTCTTGGGAGAAAACCAAAGCAAAATTGGAGTTAAGCACCTCCACCTTCTCCTTGTCACCTCTTTAAACTTTCCATCCTTACTGTTTCTTTCCTCCAAACATGTATCAAAAAGCCATTTTATTGCTCTTAGAATCCATTGCCTACCTCATCTTATTCTGAGCATTAGCTTTCCTGAGAGTGGCTGACATCCTGACTGGGGCAACATCCTGACTGGGGCATTCACACATAATGCAAAACTGGAGGTTGGTGAACCCACAGTTAATATTTGAAACTGAATTCCATCATAGACATTCATCCAAACACAGCTTGGCAGCCTCTGGTTTCAGGGCTGAGTGCTCCCTCACTCCTCCACAGCCACTGAGTCCATAACCCAAGCAGCCATGTGCAGCTGGCATTGCCAGAATGAGGGTAGGGCATCAGCATATCATCCAGGCTGCTGCCATTGACTAAGATCCGGGGGGGGGGGGAGGTGTCAATTGTGTTTGGCTCATTCCAGCTTTGCTGGCCAGATTTGTAGAGGAGATGACAGTTTAACCTCTTGCTCACTGTGCTCCCAGCTATGTCCTTGCAATAAATATTAAGCAGAGCATGAAATTGTGCAATAGTACATGTAGGGGTTTTTTGGGGGGGCACTCTTTAAGGAAAGGGTGCTTTATTCTTTAAATCCCTAGACTGGATGCGGATGGTGTTGGGGTAGGGGGCCCTGGGAAACCTGCTGGCCATTCCCCTCTTCATGGTTGCCAGATAACTAAGCTTTCCCTCCCTCCACACCCTCCACTCTCTGAACCACAGGATATATGGATCTACACACCTCGAAGTTAAGTAAAAGCAATGTGCTGTGTATGCCTAGCACTGTCCATTCTGTACACAGCAAGTGTTGGGGTGAGTGGGATTCCATGGCCTCTGCTGGGGTGAGTGGGGGATTCCATGGCCTCCGCTGCTTAATTCATCTGCCCAAACCACACATTGCCCTCCCCGCTACTGGCCAGGTCTTAGGGAGGAAGTGTGCACATGCATTTTGAAAAACACATTCAGGTTTATTTAAGACTTCTATCACTTTATTGAACAGCAATATACAGGCCAAGCTGTGTCCCCAAGTCTCCCATATTTCTTTGGGGAGGCACCTGGCTCCCCTTGAAAGCAGCTGAAGGCCAGTGAAACTTGAAAGGTTTGTGTCTCTTTAAGAACTCCAAATATATTACTGTTGCTGGGCAGAATGGAGAAGTGAAAGGAGTCTGGCAGGGGCATGGAGCTTTAACAGAGAGGTAGCCATCGACACCCACAGCATGCATAAAGCTATTGCATCCCTGGCAAGTCTGGGCCATCCTCTCTATAATGGCTGTTCCAAACGTAGCACAAAACCCTGGTTATGGAGGCATCCGTGTTTGGACATAACACTGCCACTGCCAAACCTCAGGTTGGGGCAGTGAACCTTACTAAAAACTGAAGGTTCAAACTGGAGTTTGGCAAGTCAAACTGCAGGTCACTTTAGTCTTGAAACTGTGGTTGCACACATTTGGATGTAACAGAGTTTCAACCTCTGCCCTGTTAACTCTGGTTTCAGTTACATTCCAATGTGGCCTAAATTACTTAGGAGTTACTCTAAAGGACTGCTAAATTTCAAAAGGACTTCCTCTAGTCTAGTACATTTAGTCAGGATATCAGTCAATGTCCATGCATGTCTGAACTACTCATTTCCATTTGTTCTTGGTGATCTGTCCCCCCTTTCATTTCTTATACATATCCTTTTTCTTTTCAGTTAATCACTTTGTGCAGCTGCATTGGCTTGTTTTTGTATGTCTCCCATTTTAATTTCTCATTGAAATTATTTGTGAGAGTGCCTTTAATAACCCCTTCTTCAGGAACTCCTATCCAACTTGGGTGTCTTTACCCATTAGTTTGTTTAATCATGGAATCTACTCAGTGTTTCTCTGAGCTTATTAAAGTGTTTTCCTACAATCCAAGCTACATATTTGACTTCTTTAGGTTTCCGGAAGATCCTTTAGGTTTCTGTCCTTTAGGTTTCCGGAAGATCAAGAATTCCAAGATTATATGGCCGCCCCCAACCCCAAATTCTCATTGCTTTAATCTTTAAGGTGTGTACCATCACTAGGGCTGCTGCTGTTGCTGTTTCTCATCCTTGTGGCTCTCAGCCTTGGGGTGAGCAACCTGGGGCCTCAGATCCTCCCCACCTCACCAGGAAGCTGGGTGACCAAGATGTTGATGTGAAAGCAGCTGGCCTTGTTAGTTCCAATCAGTGGGAATTCTCCCCCACCTTTTATTTATTTATTTTTATTTTGGCCTTTGTCTGGACTTTTAAAAACCTTTTTAATGCTGTTTTAATGGACTCTCCTAGATGAGGATTTAATTAGTTTTAGTTTTACCCCTCCCCTTTTAAAACTCTGTTCCTCTGCTTGAGGTTTGCCTTTGGGAGGAGTTATGCTCTTAACCAGCTGGAGCACTCTAGACCAGCTGGCCGGCTGGTCAATTCCTTAGTTCTCCCCCCCCCCCTTCGGATTATTTGGTTTTTAATAAAGGACAACAGATTATTTTCTGTTGTAAACTTCAGAGCTAACCTAAACAATGGATTTTTTAAAAAAAGCAGAAGTGCAAAAACAAAACAAACAAACAAAAACCCAAAAGTGCAAGGACGGGTGAAAATTTTGAAGCAGACATGTCTAGGTACATTTATGGTAATGAAGGACAGCAAGACACCAAAAGAGCCTGTAAGTTCGAACCACCTTGTTCCCACATCGAATAGATTTGCACTCTTGGAGCAACAGGAAACTGAGTTAATTGAAGCAGCAATAGTTATCAAAGAAAGACAGTTGCAGGGGGATAATACCTTGGTAAATGTTAAAGAACTTTTAATGAACCTATCTGTTGCATCAGCTGGAGGGCTGGATCCAAAGGAGTGCCTCAGGTTATCAATGGATTTTATCTGAGAACAATGTTTACTAACAGCTTGGACTGTCCTTGCAAGACTTGAAAAATTAAACTCAGTTAGCTAGAAAGTTGATTGTATTATGACTTCAGTTGATGGCCTTATGCAAAAGCGCTCATTTAGTACAGCTAGCTTTATCACAAAGACTTCTGTGAACAAAAATGCAGTGAGCACAGGGAATGACTCTGACAAGAAGTCTGATACCAGAATTCTTTAGACTAAAGAGGTTGCACTTCAGATAATTATTAATAAATACAATATGGGAAGGTGTTGGTCCACCTGGAAAGTGATTAAATTCTCTTTAGGTCAACTACTTCATGGTCACTAGGGATGTGTAAATTGATTTGGGTGATTTGGAGACAAAACAAATCACCCCTGTAGTCCATTGGCTAGATTCAGGTACAAATTGAATCATGCCTGATTCGATTCAAATCGATTCAAGATTTGGATCCTTCCTATTAATTCCCCCAGATCTCCAGCTTTCATTTTTTTTAAAAAAAGATAAGTTCTAGCCCTTGTAGACGTGAAGTTATGGACCAAAATGTGTGGTCACTATTTTTCAAGTGTTTGGATGCTTTGGTGTATAATAACTTTCCCTCAATGAATCCCTCTGAGGATTCATTACACACCTTTATTTCTTCTACTCATTTTGACTGTCTTTTTGGAAGTGCCAACTGTCAACTACCATGTGCCAACTACATCCCACTCCCACCCGCAAAGCAGTGGTGTACTAATCAGTTTATGTTCTAGGATTTCCCCCCCCTAGTGTTTAGGCTCTTCGGTGTCTAATAACCTTTCCTCATAATGAATCCCTATGAGGATTCATTACACACCAAAGAGTCTAAACACCTCAAAAATCCTAAAATATAAACTGAGTACCCAGTGGCTTGTGGATTGTGGGGTAGTTGGAACATGGGATTCCACGAATTACCCACTCCACCTGCAAAGCAGTTGGGTCAAAATGAGCAAAAGAAATGAAGATGTGTAATTTATTTACTTATTTATTTATTGTACATATTTTTATACTGCCCAAAACTTACGTCTCTGAATGAAGACACAAAATAATCTGTTAGGATATGGCAACTTCGAATCCCCATTGTTTCCTATGGCAGAAATGTTCAGAATCAGTAAAAACTAAAAAGATTCATTAAAATCAACCAAGTGTCCCACTGCCTTGAAATTTCGGTGGCAGCTGACACCCATGGGGACCTACCCACCACCCATATTTGGTGCCCCTAGGTCCTTGTTAAGTGGTCCAAATCAGTCTCAATCCAAATTGAATCAAAGCAAATACAAATCAAATCTGGGTTGATCTGGAGGGCATAAATTTGGATACAAAATAAATCAGGGGTGATTTGTTTTGGGCACAAATCGAATCAAAAAAATCAGTTTGTGCACATCCCTAGTTGTCACCTTCAAAATGTTGATATCTTAGAAATTGAATGGTTGTCCTCCTCCCCAAAGTGCAAAAGAATTCTGTTAACTTTCAGTCAATCTACTGTTCCTTTGATGCTTTTCAAAATGAGAGCTGCTCTGGCTGGCTATCAAATCATTTTTGTCCATGTTTTTTCAAAATACCTCCATTTTCTCATTACTACCGGCAAGGGTTAATTCTGCAAGATCTTTGACAGCCAGTCTGAATTTATATAACATTGATTTTTTTAATGTTTTTTATTTTTTTAATAAGACAATACGTAAACATGAATAGTAAAACTGATACATAATGACATTAACCATCTTTCCAGATATGTAAATAATTAGTTGGAGGAGAATGACTAAAATTATCTTGATTTGTGAACAAAATAAAATCTGACAATATCATGAAAAAATCATTAGAATTAGCATAACCTTCTCGAAGATGAATAATAAGGGTCAGTTTTTCACATATGGCAGTATGCCACATAGAATGATACCAAGATGTCAAAGACATGGTTTTATGCTTCCAGTATTTTGCAATGGATAATTTAGTCACAATTAACATGAAAACTATAAGATCCTTAGACAATAATGCCAAGTTAGCTTCCAAAAATACATTTAATAGAGCCAACTCTGGTCTCATATCTAACCTCTGTTGTGTAATTTTACCCATTTCTAAAAATATCTCTGTCCAAAAGCAGAAAATACTGGGACAAGACCACCATAAATGGAAGTATGTTCCCCTATTTCCACAGCCATTCCAGCATAGCAGGGACAAACTCTTATTAATGTGGGATAATCTAGAAGGGGTCAAATACCACTTGTGAAAGAGCTTAATAAAATTATCTCTAATTCACGAAGAGGTAGAAAACACAGGCTTCCATTTCAGTATTCCATTCGATTGTGAGTTGCTAATAGTGTGTTCTAGGTCATTTTCCCAGGCCAACTTAATGGATCAGATGTTTGAATTATTAGAATCTCATATAATCTAGAAATGAATCCCTTAGAAACTTCTGAAGCCTTTAATATTAGTTCATCAAACATAGTCAAATTCCTATTAGCCTGCTTAACTAAAACTGAAGAAAATTTAACCAAGTGTAATCCTTATTCATAAACTTCTCCCGAATAGGTTCTAAATCAATTGGCTTATCCAAATAATAAAAATCCTTTAATCTATTTGCAACACCTCCAAAGTCACCAAGTAATCGAGAGGGTGAGTCTAAAGCTGGAAATTTAGGATGACTACAAATGGATAACAAGGGGGGATATGTGGGGGGGGGGGTTAATGCCATTTTCCCCAGATCTTAAAAGGGGTTCTTAAAATGGATTTATAACAGATTTAGAACTCTTAATAAATTCAAATATCAATCATAAGTTGTTAATATTACTGATAAGCCCACTGCGGAAAATGTGCTCCCACAGCCAGCTGCTGAGATAAACAAGGCCTTACAGCTGAAATTCTGGACAGCCTTCGAGAGGATAGCTTAACCTTTTCCTCAAGTGATTTGGCAAAGGAGATGCAGCAAGGAATAAATGAAATCAATAAAGTTCTGCTTAAGCTCAAATGGGCTCTGTCCTCAGTTCAAACAATTGTGAGTCCTCTTGCAAAAGTTGGTCAACAGCACGCTGAGTGTAAGCTATTTGATAACTCCATAATTTCAACTCCTGGTGAAACGGAGGTTGTAGGAAAATATGATCAATTTGCTTTAACCAATGTCTCCCTAGACAAGGGCTTAATAGACTTTTAGAACTCTGAATTTAAGAACACTGAAACTCTGAAATACAGATGGACCCCCTCACTGAATGTTCTGTTATCCTAGAAGATATTTCTGCTAATGAACAGTTAAATGTGGGGGGGGAGGGCTTTCTGGAACCTGCTGAGTTTGTGGAGAGGAGCTCTATGCATGAAATAGAATCCCTGACCAAGGTACAATTGGTGAATGTGAAACAACTGAGCCAGGAGATAACAGATGTGGATGGGAATGATGCAGAAGTTCACAGCCCTACAACTCTGCAAATGAAGCAGAGGCGTAACTAGGGAAAACGGCGCCCAGGGCAAGCACCGCGCCCCCCCCAACATACATCTGACTGACATGTAATCTACTCTGTGAGCCAGCATGTTGTAGTGGTTAGAGTGCTGGACTAGGACCGGGGCGACCCGAGTTCAAATCCCCATTCAGCCATGATACTAGCTAGATGACTCTGGGCCAGTCACGTCTCTCTCAGCCCAACCTACTTCACAGGGTTGTTGTGAGGAGAAACCTAAGTACGTAGTACACCGCTCTGGGCTCTTTGGAGGAAGAGCGGGATATAAATGTAAATAATAATAATAAATAATAATAATACTCTTCCACCAGTGCCTGCCTATGCTCACATTCTGCCTGGTACAGAAAGTGATCCTCTATAAACACAAACTCAGCTATCTGGCCTCAAGTCACACCCCTGTGATTAGGGCTATTACAAAATATCTGTGTATTCAGGAGGCCATGCAATTTTGAAGGTACACCATACATTCAAATATTAATTTATCTGAAAGTTATGCTTGTTAATCTGTTAGAGCAACAATTAGAAGCCACTGTTGCTAAAATGCCTCTAGCAGCAATCAGTACACATCATATTAAAACCAAGATATACTGAGCAGCACCTTCATAATTTTTAGTGACACATTTTGGGCTATAGTGGATAGATTGCAGGTTTGTATGTGCATTAACTTGTGCCAGTTATGGCTAAAGAACAATCTTAAAGCCCCACAATAACTAAACCACAAAGAGACATTTGTTAATACAGGTCACATACCACTTTGTTTCCATATGTAGTTGCTTGAATATATCAATGACAAGGACACTGATATAGTAAAATAATATGAAGCCTTATAGTAAAATGATATATTTAGCTCTTATTAACTATAGTTAATGGTGGGCTATGAACTGAAGCCCTCATAAACATTGCCGCCCGCCCCCCTTACTTCACAGTCTTACCACACTCAGCTAAGCCGGTGAAATAAACTTCTGCCCATAGAAAGCAAGACAAGTGTAATTTTTTTAATGCTTTCCAAGCATTTAAGTTCCAGAACATGCAAGCCAGTAAAGTTTGGAGAGAGCAAATGAGGAGCAGAGCACGGCTGAGGAGGGGCCCGCGCTGCGAGAGGACAGGGGACTGGTGGGGAACACCAAGCTGGAGGGCTCTCAGTGTTCCCGCCGCCTTGTCTTGTCTCCCGACGCGCCCAGGCAACCCTCACTTCCGGCTTCCATGAGACTTTCCCCCACATACAGAGTGGCTGCATTCTGCCACTCTGTATGCAGGGGGAAGTTGCATGGAAGCCGGAAGTGAGGGTTGCCTGGGCGCCACGGCGCATTTTTTTAATTAAAAAAAATATTTTTTTTTAATTAGGGATCGGCAGGGGTCATGGCAGCGCCCTCCACGTGACCAGCAAAGATGGCGCCGGGGGCACGTGCCCCCCCTGCCCCCCTATCGTTACGCCTTTGAAATGAAGCATCCCGAGACCCAGGATGGGAAGCCCATAGTAAGACTCTTGGCTTCTGATTCAATAGATATTTCTGAGACACTGCTTGCAAATCAAAACCATCCAACAGGAATAGCTTCAGAGAGCACTCAGAGGCACTCCAATGCAGATTCTATGGAACTAGAGGGAAATCAGCAATTCCCCTCTGAGCCTATTTCATCATTAGAAAAGCTGGAGGACATTCTGGGACCCCTCCCATCTTTGCTTGAACTTATAGAATCTTTGAAAAAGGATCAACCCAGTCCCAAAATGTCCCCTCCATCAGACCTACAAATAACAGAGCAATCTCCCCTGGATGTCTGCCCAATGGAGTTTGATAAGGCCCCGAGCTCTACTAATCCAGTTTAGCAATTAAATCCACCTGAAGAGCAGGCCTCTGTCCCAGCCACTGCTGATCTACTCAAGTGACAATTATCAGATCAACGTGTACTCTCCCTCTGCACATGGAATGTAGCTGGTTGGGCTTACAAATCTAGAGCTATCTCTTTTACAGAATACATCTCTAAACTCGATATTCTTTTCCTGCAGGAGACTTGGGCCATGGATAAGATTGAGGTGGATGGTTTCTATGTACAATATGACAATGCCCTGCCCAATGAAAAGGGGGGAATAGACCCTAAGGGAATAGCCAGTATAGCAACTCCACAGCTGCAAGCAGCTGGAGGAATGATAAGGCAGGGGGTGGAGTTGGGGAATGAGCCCTCTTTGGAGGCCAGGGATTGGGTGTCCAGGACACATGCCTGGCCAGGGAAGACGGTGTCGGCTGGAAGCAGGGAGGAGTGTCCAAGATGCAGGGCTTTATTTAAGGCAGAGGCTGCTGAGGATGAGCAGATCAGTCAGGACAGGGTTTGTGGGCCTGACAGTCTCCCAGATAGGAGCTCAGGCTTTTGGCTCCCACTGATAGGTGAAGGAGGGGAGTGAATAAACCTCCTTGCTTCCCCAACTCTGAGGTAATGCACGTGCCTATAATTCACTGCAAAAGAGCAGAAAGGTCACTTTGGCGAATTTCTCCTCCCAAAAGCTGGACAGGTACAACCAAGAGTGTGTAACTGCCAAGAAGGAACTAGTGGCATACTATAAATTGTACCAACAAGAACCTCAATGTGCAACTCCTTCAACTCTACTAGTCCTGAAAAGACAATATAAATCCTTGATCAAAGCTAAGAAAAGAGAGGCTCAGAGGTTGGCCTGGCAGCAGCTGATTGCTTCAGTTAGAGAGAAGAATTCCCCTCTCTTCTGGCATATTACATCTGGCTGTTCGGAGCATTATTCCTCCCATTTGACTAGTCAGATGGGACTATGGAGACATGGGAATTACATTCTAGCCCCAGTAGATTTAAAAAATGACCTGCTCCCTGAATGGCCACCTGTTACAGTTGCTGAAGTTAAGAACCTTATTGATTCCTTAAAAGTTGACAAAGCCTCTGGCTATGACAGTATCTCTTCTGAAATGATTAAGTTTAATGCTAATTGGTGGGCCCCTTTACTGGCATCCCTCTTTACATTCATAGATCGAACTGGGCTCATACCTGAAGACTGGGGCATAGCCATAATAGTACCCATATTTTAAAAGGGGGATAGACATGATCCTGCCAGCTACCTCCCAATTACCCTGTTGAGTATTGTGAGCAAGCTTTACGCAAGGCATTTAGATCAGAAGTTGCAAGACTTCTGAGACTGAAGGTATTTTGTGTGATGAACAGGCTGGTTTTAGAACAAGGTGGTCAACCGTGGACCATGCCCTGAAATTATACCATCTAATTGACAAATATAGCAACAAACCTATGTCCTCCTTGTATGTGGCCTTTGTAGATTTCAAAGCAGCCTTTGATTCAATCTTGAGGATAAGCCTCTGTGGAAAACTAAGAGACACTAATATTGATAGGCACTTACTCTTTTATTCAAAAGCTCTATGATAACACCAGTGTGAGAGTGAGACGTAACCCTCAAGGCTCACCTTCACATTTAATAACCACTAGTAAAGGAGTTAAACAAGGGTGCGTTTTGGCACCCTCCCTGTTCAATCTTTACATAAATACTCTAGCTAATAATCTCTCTGACCCAGCACTATATTCCCCAACTATTGTGGGCATAGCTATCCTAATCCTGCTGTATGCAGATGAAGCTGCTAGCATTTTACGAACTCCTGTGGGCCTTAGGAGAGCACTTAGGCTCTTAGCCACTTATACCAAGGACAACCACTTGGTAATTAACTTCCAGAAATCCAAAGTAATGGTCTGTGGACTATTGATTTAACTGGCGTATAGAAGGCCATCATATAGAGCAGGTCAATAGTTTTAAATATCTGGATGTGGTTTTTCATGCCACTGGGTCATGGAAGGTCCATGCGGACTACATTGCCCAACAGGCCTTACTGTCCATCTCCTTACCTCTTATTCACATCCTAACCTTTGCTTCTACTTATGAAGTGGCTTCACTTATTCCCTCCCTAGTTATTGTTTGAAAATTGCCAGTTAAAGTGGAGATTGCCCTTTAGATATGCTCAGGAGCTGCACCACAATGTGAGCTCTCTGTTTATAGTACACATGGGGCTAAGTCACTTAGTTGATAGTGGGCTAGCTGCCCCTAGATTCAGATTTAAACAACACAATATGGAATGGGGATTGCACACCCCACACAGCTCTCTCCCTCCTAGGCAGGTGATTCCAGCTAAGTAGACTCCAGAGTTAAATATAGCAAGTTAACTCCCAAGGTCACTCTGAACTCAGAAGTGAACTCTAAACTCCCCTCTTCCTCTCACAGGAGATAGCAACATGCTGATGAGATGATCATGCCAAGCAGGAATAAATGTAGATAAGTCAGTAAAGTAATGTTCTGCCTATCACAAAGGAGATGTGTCAGTGACGTAGACCTAGAGGTGTACCCATTGAAACTATTGATAGGATTACTGGAGAACCCATCCTGACACAGATATTATTTCATACACTTGCATAGTCTGATTTTCATCACAAACAGCTTTACTTGCAAAAGGCACACCTCCATTGTTACACCAGGTAAAGAGCGATCAAACACAATGCATGCTGCACAGGTCCACCTGGACAATTCTAGTCAGCAAGGTATAACAGTAGGAATGTGCCCCCAATGCATGTTTTGGGATATAAGTATCCCTAGTTCCATGACCCAGTGTGCTATCCCATGCTATACACTGGAGACTCCAAGGATCCCAGCAAGCAATCTTCATGCTCCCTTGTTCCTCTCACTTGGGACTCCAACCAGCAACTTCATGCTCACTTGCACCCTGAAAAGAGCTAAGTTGAAATCACTATCTGGATCGCTCCTTGTGACAATTCATCCAGTTTGCCTCACACCTATAGGAAGCTGGACCCACAGAGAAGCCATTCTCGTGGGCATCCCTCTTTATACTACAGTAATCTCTTCACTCCTACTGCTATACTGAGGAGCAAGACTCTGCAATCCATCCAGGAGCCCCTGGGTCTCATCATCCAGATCAGGTAAATATGAGCCTTTGCCCCTCCTCGGGCCCCAGAACTATCTCTGTTCCCCTTTCTTAAATCTATCTCCCCCCGCAAAGTCTTTTTCTCTTGCCCGCCTGGGAAACTTACACAATTAGACCTTGAGCTAAAATGCCTCATTGCAGTTGGTTTACTTAGAAGCTTACTTTATTGCTCTTTAAGTTAGAAATGCCTCATTGTGGTTAATTTGCTTTGAAATGTATATTTTTTGCTTTAATGACACAATTCTCTTACTGAACCCCCACTCTCCCAAATAAATTCTTCTTTTTAATTTTGAAACTATATCCTGTCTCAATCCAGCCATTTCTCAAGTCCAAACATTTGCACAAATTAAAACTGGTGGAGTTGACCCCTCTGACAGCTAATTCCCGCACAGCCCAAACATTGGGGATGCCAACCAATCACCTCTGGGCCAGTTCCATTAACAGTTCTTTGAAGCTGCCTGGGGATCTGTGCTGTTTATAATTTTAATACATTACAATGAGTATGCAGAAAACCTGCTACCTCCCCAGATTTCAACCTTCTGATGGAGAGAATCATAAGCCCCAGTGAGCTTGCCATGAGTGGGTAAATTGGCTGACTGCTGCCTCCCACACATGCTGATGCACTCTGTGGCCACACACCCTGCCCTCCCTTGCTCTTCCTGTTCATGCTTATCTGCAGAGGCAGGCATTAAACATGGAGAGACTTTCTCCCCACATTCTGGAAAGTCTCCCTGAATTTAACACCTGAAGAAGATAACCTCAATTGTCTTCCAATCTGCTTTAGGAAAAATCCAGTGACAGCCTACAGATGTGTGGACGTATACGCACCCTGGTGACATAATTTGTAATTTGTAGTTGAACATAACTTCTGCTCTTTTAAAAAGTTTATATGTTTCCTCATCAGCCCAGTGCAACTTCTGTACTTAGTTATACATAGCTCCTTAAATCAATATGGAAATGTGTGCTATATTAAATTACAGTTCTAAAGCAGATGAGAAGGAAATCTTGATAATTGAGCTGCCAGTGTATTGCTGTAAGTCTGTTTATGAATATGTATACAGGCCCGTTAAATGAAGCTAAATGAAATGTATTCTGACATTGACAAGAAGTTATAGAGTCTGAAGGTAGCACATTGCAGCTATTCTCATATTCCAGGAAATACGTGAATAGTTTTGAAAATAATTAAAAACTAAGGATGCACAGAACCTCAAGAGAAACTCTTCTTTCTTGACTTGAGATTTCATGCTAGTTTTACCTCAGGAGGAGTTTCCAAATTTGCCTAGAAATTTCAAATGAAGCCAAACTTGGAGTCAACTTAGGTGCAATACACCTTGAAAAATATTGCTAATCATATCAACGTTGCTTTTCCTTCTACTGAAATTCCTCTTGAGCAAAGATCTCAAAATGCATCTTGAAAACTCGCAGTGGGTGATTATTTTTTTGGCAAAAATTCTATTAGGAATTGTAGAGGTTATGGACTTCTACTTATTTGATAAAGTAATCTGTTATCTTTCCAGGATTAAAATAACTCACGCAAGGAAACATACAGTAAAAATTCAAAGACCCAGCTAAAGTCCTATTAAAACACAAGAAACAAATTGTAGAGCTGTCAACACGATACCACAGAGAAGAAAAACAGTTTCTTAGTTCACAACTCAAACTGATCTAAAAAGTATGTAGCCACCGATCAGCCTCATGCTGGGGGTGTTGGCATTTTGCCTCATCTCACATTTGAAAAGGCATGGGGTGTAGAGTGCTGGTTTAGATATTGCGGGGTGAGGCTTGGCAGCTGTTGCTGCTTGCCTGCTCTCCCAGGCCTCAGTCTTCTACCAACAAGCTCTGAGGAAGGAGCTCTTTTGCTATCCTCTGAGTCAGTCTAGGGCCCAAGCATCTGTGCTTGCTCAGTGGTGGATTTGGCAGCGGAGTGGAGGCTGGCAGGTGCAGCAGCAGCTATTTCTGCCCCTTTGGGGCATGTTGGGGCCTTGGTGCCCATTGTTCTTTGGCAACAAGGCTATAGGGGTGTGCACAGAACCGCCGAACTGTGGTCCGGCACTAGGTTGGGGGGTTGCTTTAAGAGCGGGGGAGGGTTTACTTACCCCTCCCGCCGCTTTCCCACTCCGTTTCCTGTAGTTTTTCTAGTAATTGGGGTGGCAGGATACCTCCCTGCCGCCCCTTCCCCCATTTTTCTTGAAAAGGCTCCCAGAAGTCTTCTGCACATGCATGTCACAGAGATGTGAAGCGCGTGCACAATGTGCGCACGCGCAGAAGACTTCTGGGAGCCTTTTCAAGCAAAATGGGGGAAGGGGCGGCAGGGAGGTATCCTGCCACCCCAATTACTAGAAAAACTACGGGTGACGGAGGGGGAAAGTGGTGGGAGGGGTAAGTAAACCCTCACCCCGCTCTTAAAGCAACCCCCCACCCGAATTGCCTGAACCCCGAACCGCCCAGGTCCAGACCAGTCTGGACAGGTCCGGGCACATCACTACAAGGCTATGAGGTCAGGCAGCAGAGTGGAGTCTGGTAAGCCCAGCAGCGATGGTGGCTTCAAATCCTTCCGGGTGTGCTGGGGCTTTGGAAGCAGTGGGATTCAGTGGTGGTGATCCCCTGGTGAGTGGAGCATTTTAGGCCACACAGTCTCAGGCAACTGTCACAAGCTCACTTGATGGAAGACACTGGCCAGAAATATATGACACAATAGCCAGTAGCTCAAGTTTCAGTTTTACTGCTAAATAGTCAGGTTTAACAGTCTCACCAAGAATACAGAAGTGAGAAGTGAGAAGTCCAAATTCCAAAGTCACAATCTCTCTAACAAAAGCTCTAAGCAGATTTGACATGTTGTTTCCAGCAGTTTGTTCAAGGCACAGGCTGCCCAATTTACAGTCAGCAGCCACGTGCACATAATCAGTTCCACCCCGCCAGCTGCCATAGATTCAATCTGGCTCCTGTCTTCTTGCCAGCCGACTACTGCTCCTTAATTCCCTCACCTGCTGCTGACATTTTCCCCATCTGCGTCCTCGAGGAGACAGTGGCTGTTCAAACTCTGGATCAGATCCTGACCCTTCTCTCCAAAGATAATCTGGCCCTGCTGGCCCCTCCTGTGCCAAACACTCACCCTGGCCTGTCTCAATTACCTCCCCATGAATATCACAAGCCTGCTCCTCCTCAGGTGCCTCCCCACTTTCTAGTAAGTTGCCTGCCTCCCACTCCTCTCCAATGTCCTCGAGTGGGGGCATGACAGTAACAGGCTGGAGAAGGCTTTCTCCAGCTGAATTTATTTCCTTGTGGAGGGGAGCAGGTATTGGGGGTAGGGACAGTTCTGGGGAGAAGCTTTTGTTACACCTGCCAGCCCCACATTGGCTTTGGGCCATAGTGATCAGCTGGCTGGCTTGGGGGGCAGCTTTTACTGATGATTAGTGAGTTTCTGACAGTTAGCGCCCCTCCCCCCAGAATTGTAGTTAGTTCAGTTGGGGGGGGATGACCTAGCTCAATCTGGCCACTCACTGGCCGAATGGGTGGCGCAGCTTGTTTTCCCCATCCCCTTCTTCAATCAAGGAGCACAAAGCTGGGGGCTCTCCTGACTTGTGGGCTGGGGGATGGGGCTTGAACAGCAATGGCCATGCCAGCATTCTCCTCATCAGTTCACTTCTCACAGGCATTGAGAGCGGACTGTCAGAGAGGAGCTTGGTAGCTGCTTGGGGGCTGTAGAGAGGCCGGGTGGGGGGGGCACTTGTCCAGCCTGCAGCCACCCGGAGGGAGTGTGGAGCTCGGCGAGGGGAACAATCAAGGTTTAGAGAGTGGGGCAGGCATCTGGAGGCATCAGTGACTGGGCTTTCCAAGCCCAGGTTTGGAAGAAGCCTGGATGTTGGTTGGTGGTGGTGGTGCCTGCTTCGTGGTTGGTTTTCTGGTCGCATTAGTCATCAACAGTGTTTTACAGAGTCATAAATGGAAAGTCTTTGAGCAGTGTCTTGTGGAGGTGTAGGGGGGCTGAGCTTTGGACACTCTACACATTGTCCAGCTGTTTGGACTTCACTCCTGCCATGGGCCCTAAGAAAGCCAAAAGGAAGAGTGAGAGCAAACCGGGTCACCCTCCCATGAGACCCCCACCTCCTGAGTCCTCTTCTTCGGATGATGAGTCTCTGTGCATGGGTACAGTCAGAGTGCTCATTGCTCATTTGGGAACACTTGAAAAAGAGCACAAAATGCCCCAGGAGGGAGGGGGATGAAGGTCTCCATCAGCGGTACCAGTGCAGCCAAGGAAGCACACTAGGGCAGCTAAACAGGCCAAACTAATGGAGACACTTTCTGATAGACTGTTTGCTTTCGAGGCTGAAAGGATGAATGCAGCACCACAGAGGTGGCCACGAGTGTTGTACCTGGGCCAAATGAGGTGAATCCTGGTGCTGGCTGCACAGCACCGAGACCCCAGAAGGATGTTGGAGATGGCTGTGAGCAAGGAGAGATGGGCTCAAGTGAATATCCACAGGGTTCTTGGCCCTGGGGCATGCAACACTATGGCATCTCGCCTGGCCCTTATGGCTGGTTTCATGGTGCATTCGGTCAGTCCACACCCTATGCTGCCTGTAACCAGGTATGGCAGGGTTTACCTGCACAGGGATTGAAGGGATGACCAGCATCAACCACCACATTAACACCACTGGCCACATCTCGAGAGCCATACACTCCTGATGATACTTCCTTGCCATTAGGGGATCACCTTTTACCTGCCGTTAAGGAGCACGTATGGAAAAGCGGTTTTGTTCAGCTGTTATTCAGGAAGCCCGAGCTGGTGGACAAGGAGGGTGAGAAGGATAGGGAAAAGGAAAAGTCCAAAAGAAAACTGGTAGAACATAATTGGGTGAACTGGATTTCGGCTTTCACTATATATATGGGTGTGGTCATGCAGGTACAGCCAGCTAAGGGGCCTGCATTGGTAAAATATTTCGATATAATCCACAGAGGCTATATGGATTTTATAGGAAACGCGTGGGAGCACTATGATCATGCCTTCTGCCTAAGAGCATCTTTAAATCCAGCCATACCTTGGGACAAACAACACCAGGAATTGTGGCTGGTGATCATGACACCATCTAGGCCCATCCAATGGGAGAGAGCTGACAGTGGGCACATTATATCTAGGGTGCCAGCAGTGCCTGCCACTTTGGGGTCAGGCGCTCAGAGGGTTCAAAGCCCCCATGCCTGCTGGGAATTTAACAGCAATGGCAGATGCATTCGATCCCCATGTAGGTTTAGGCATGATTCTGGGTTCTGTGGAGGAAAACACTCAGGAGTTAGTTGCTGACATGCCAGGGGTTTCTGGGGAGGATTCAGGGACCAAGGCAGTGGGCACAAATGGGGTGGTGGTGCATCCCAGGGGGGTGGGTATGGAGAAGATGCCCAGCCCAGTTAGGTTATAGAGACATACCTGCTGTCAAAAGCCATGTGCTTTTGTTTTCAAACAAATGCACGTGGCTGGAGGATGACATCATAGTGATGTCACGGGGGGCATGCAGCTGTCAAAATGTGCTGACGTCACCAGAAATATGTCACCGGATATGCGTCAGCAGAAATACTTCAACGGAAATGGTCAGAGGAGACCCCCACATGGCTGGAAAGGTCAGAGGTAGGGGTACACCCTCACCCCGGAAGTTTGGCCCCCACCTTCCACTCCTACCCCCCAGAATATGTCCAGACATGTCCTGAAGGTGGGCATGTGACCCCTCTACGAACACGCCTAGCCACCCTGGACCAATAGGAAAAGGTTTCAAGCCCCAGAAAAGTCTGAGTGTGCAGGTATGATAATGGTTGGGCGGCCATTTTGTGTAACTTTATTGATCGAATTGGGGTCAGGTGATCCCTCTACGAACACGCCTGGCCATCCTGATTCTTTAGGAATAGTCTGCAACTCTCTGAGCCACTTTGTTTTTGCAGACTCACTGTTTGTGTGATCATGGGTTCCCCAGAGAGATCCTTGGAGGTTATTGTACAAGAAACAGTTGTAAAGCCTAGCCCGAGAAAGCGGTATATCAGCACAAGTTCTGATGATGAGAAACTCCCGCCTGCCAAGCGTCCTGAAGAAGAGGTCCAAGAAGTTTATGAAATCTGGCAGGGAATCTTGGAGGCTACAGCGGTAGAATCTTTTGGAGCCCAGGTAAATAAGGACTGTAGGTGTTATAGGCTTGGGAGTATGAGAGAGTTCCCCAGGGCTGCAACTTAAAAACTGTGTTCTTTTATTTTTCCCAGGAGGGTGAAGACCAATGCCTTGACACACAGCCTCTAGCAATGTGGAACTATACACGCCTGGGAACATGCACATCAGGGTGCGTATGGAGAATTTGGGGTGGGAATATCTCTTTTAAAAGAAAGATAGAAAGAAAAAGTAATAACAGCATACCTTCCCCTCCTACAGAACCCTCCTGCAGTGAGAACACATCAACCCAGTCATGTTACTATGCAGAATTTCCTAGGACTACAAGTGAATGATTCAGATTACATACCAGCAAGGAAAAGGCGATCGGCTATGAAAGGGCTTATCAGAGCGGGGGTATATGGAATTTTAAAATACTGTTTGAAGAAGTACATGAATGATTCATGTTACGGGTGTATGGCTCAAGCAGGGGGACAAGACTCACATGAATGTGTCACCTGGACTGAAAGAAATATTTCCAGATTTATTAGAATATTGTCTTCAAGGATGTGTGTGAAAGCAGTTCTCCACATGATCATTATAATTGGTTATAGTCTGAAAATGTTAATGCTGACTAGTGATACCGTGAATCAGACTCTAAACCTCATCACCAGGGTTAAGGATTCTGATGACCCGGTGTTAGAATGATGATCGTGTTAGAAGCTATCCCACAACAGAAAGATTCCAGAATGCTCTCTTTTGTGAACTTTGTCTTCAAAAAAAGAGAGTACAGACAGTTTCTTGTTCCAGAGGTATCTGTATAAATTCCCTCACAAAAGACTAAATGTAGTATTGTAGACTGCTGCCCTCTTGTGGTGTGTGTCTGTGTGTTTTGGTTTTTGTTAATACATTCTTAACATGATTTCTATGCAGAAGAATTACAACTTCAGACTGCATTTGTTTCTCTATTAAATGCTATTTTATTATGTATCATTTCATAAATAAAAAATGGCCTTGACTCTAAATAAATGTCTGGTTTATTTTTGTTGAGGATAGCTTATTTCTGTCTTATTTTACAAGGGAATGGGCCCTGCCCTGAGGGTGCTGAGGAAGGGTGGGGTCCAGCAAGAGGAGGCAGATGAGTTCATCAGATAATGTCCATTCAAGCTGTGGGGAGATAATCCCATCAGTTAGCATGAAGTTTTGCCCCACCTCTAATCAGCATGTATGAGGACAGCCAATCAGAAAGGCCTTGCAAGACCATGTGGACACAGAGCTTACATTGATAAAATTACTGTGAGGCAGGAAGTCTCCCTCTTTCATCCCGAAAAACTCCAATAGCAAGCAGGAGCCAGCAGAGAAAGAAGGCTAAGGTATGAATAGCACCCCCATTTTTAGTTTGTTAAAAAAAACAAAAAAACACCCATAAACAAATATGGAAAGTATTAATTTAAAATTGGGATCTTGTTTGCTGGTTTACCAATTTCTCATTTTTTCTCTGGGCCATGTGGCAGGGAGAGGATTGTTTTTGGATCTGTTTGCTGGTTTACCAATTTCTCATTTTTTCTCTGGGCCATGTGGAAGGGAGAGGATTGTTTTTGAATCTGTTTACTGGTTTACCAATTTCTCATTTTTTCTCTGGGCCATGTGGCAGGGAAAGAATTGTTTTTGAATCTGTTTGCTAGTTTACCAATTTCTCATTTTTTTCTATGGGCCATGTGGTGGGAGAGGATTGTTTTTGAATCTTATCCACAGGGTCTTTTTAAAATGAAAACACTTAGATTTTTTATTTTTAAATTTTTATTCTTAAAGCACATATTTACACAGGTAGTATTATATATAGCATTTTTAATGTATGCCTCAAGATCTGTAGAAATCTAGTATTCCAAGGGCGAATTCTGTTCTCTGCAAAACAGCTCTCCTGCAACAAATAAATAAATAAATAGGGGGGCATGTATATACAATGTACAATCATGTTTGCTTAAATTAAAATACACTCACCCAGCACACATGTTCAATCTCACAATGTAATCTGTAATAAAAAGGGCCATCCTGTCCATGATTTGCTGGTTCACCGCAGGACATAGACATTCTGTAAGACATATTGTAAGCAATCCACCGAAGAAAAAGATTGTTAAAAATCTACCCTTACTGATTTTTCCATCTGCAAATTCTCAATATCTATCAGGCTGTTAGGGTGTAGAGAGTCCATGTGGGGGCTTAGATTGGCCTCCATTTTAAGTAGCAAGGGTCCTATTCCCTCCGGTTTTGGTTTTCCACAGGCCTGTTGTATGCATTCCATAGCCAGAACATAAATTTCATGCTCCCGCATTGGCTGCCGTTTAGGTTCTGTTTGGGGAGGGCAGGGCAGGATATGTCTGAGCATGTCCCTGACTGGATCTTTTTGTATATATTCAAAAGCACTCACCAAAAAGAAGGAAAGAAGGAAAGAAGGAAAGAAAGAAGGAAAGAAAGAAGGAAAGAAAGAAGGAAAGAAAGAAGGAAAGAAAGAAGGAAAGAAAGGGTTCCACCAAGGAGGATGAGAATTAGAGATGATGAATTGAGCACCCTCGAGATCTCTGAAGATAATCGTATGGATATATACTACTCTCTCTTTTTTAGATTGTTTGAAAATATTATGAAGATATATACATGTCTGATTTATATTTGATGTTCTGCAGAACGACCTGTTCAACCCCGTCGGGCTGGGAGACCCACTTTTTTGCTCTCAAAGGATTTGGACCCATATCTCATCCCAAAGGAGTTGGTTCTCACAACTCAGACAGTTAGAAACATAGTACCTGGTAAGAACAGGGGCTTTCCCCCCCCCCTCTCTGTAATATCTCATTCTAAAATTCAATAAATTGTGTATTATTTCTCTGTGTAAACCGCCCTGAGCCATTTTTGTAAGGGCGGTATAGAAATGAGATTATTATTATCATTATTATTATCATTATTATTATCATTATTAGTTTTGATTAATACATACCTATGTTGTTCACAGTGGACCTGACAAATACCCAGGGTGGGTTGCAGAATCTGGCGGAGAGTGCTCTAGTAAAATAGATTTTAATTGTTTTAAAAAAAACTAACCTTGCAAATGTACTCACCTTGTCGAAACATCTGTCTAATTCTACCCCCCCTTTTTTTCTACAGAAGATCCTGAATCAGCACCCATATGGCTAAATAGGTTGAAGAGAAAAGCAAAGAGTAAGGGTAGGAGAAAGAAAGAAAGAAAAAATGTTTTGGCTCTTTATTTTATTTATGTATAGCTTTTATTTACTCTGTGGGTCATTTTATTAATAAAGCCATATGACTCCCTTGTCTGCAGATGTGGAATTCCAAGAACAGCAACAACCCAAACACAAGACACCTGGGGTCTCCAACATGGAGGAGCAGCCACCCTACAAAAAACCCAGAAGGGCCAGGCTGGAACCTCGTAAGCCCTTTCCACACCACATGACACAAACAGCTACATACCTCAGGAACACACATGTTTGTACCATGCGGGTAAGCCATTTCTGCACCGCATGACACAAGCACGTTCATACATCAAGCACACACCCCTTTGTGCCATGTGGGGAGGACCCCTTGTCTGCGTGGATTCCTAAAGATGACCCCCACCCCCCAATGACTGCTGACACGGAAGCCATAGGAGCTGGCAAAACTACAAGACAACCAGAGGACCCATTCAGGAGTCTGGTAAGTCTACACACACACCCCACAAGGCACAAAACACAAACACACACACACACACATGTTTGCGAGTTCAAAAACCCACTAGCAGTGTGGGTTTTACTCCAGACATATCTGGTGACCCCCTGCCTCTGATATATCTGTTTCAGAACATGAACCTGGGGTCTGTGATGACCAAGCACTGAATCTCCATGCTAATGAGTTCTCGGCCAGCATGGGCTACAGAATACATACAAACATTAATAAGGTCTAAGGCAGAGGCAGTAGAATGCATGACAGAGGCTGAGCAACATCGTGAGCAAGCAACATGCATCATTCGAAAAGAAAAGGACTTGGTTAGGGATATTACACATCAGCTGCAAACTCTAATAAGATGTGGAAGCACAATGTGTTATTTTGTAGACAGAAATAAAAAAGATCAACCATACAGGTGGGGGGAGTGGACGCATCTAGCAACCAGCAAGGAGGGCATAGGAATGCTTCTGGTTCTTCAGATGAGTTTGAACCATCAGAGAAGTCACATAGTGTCTCTGGTCCTCAGAATGCCAACACCGAAGAGTGTGCTACCCGTCATGCAGCCTCTTAAGTAGGTATGGCATCTGATGTTGACCTGAATGCCGACACAGAAGAGTGTGCTACCTGTCATGGAGCCTCTTGGGTAGGTATGGCATTTGATGTTGACCCTACAGTGGGTTCCCAACCATTCTCTTCTGAAGAATCAGCAGGCATTCCTGAAGAACACCTACCCGTGGATCTACAGTTTATTCAACATTATAATAGGAGCTATGCACGCTTTAATGGGGTTGAAATGTATTATGAATTCAAGTTTGTGAATTTGGACAGAGTACACTCCTTTCGTGATGCACTATTGGGGATGTATTCTGCTGTTCAAAGGGTTCTGGACAATATAAACAACCATATAGAACCAGGGGACTTCGTACAGCTCAGATTGTGAAGGCCAGGGATTTCAAATCCCCTTTACTCTGCAAGGAGACTGGCAGGGCATCTGAATGCTGAAACTTTCTTAAGTGCTATGTCTAACCTGCTTCAAAGTTATGCTCAAATTTTAGCTGATGGTTTATTAACACTGGCAGTGATTGTCATTACACCCCCACGAGGAGCTGGCCGCAGGTATATAAAATCAATATCCTATAACAAAATTATACAGAAAAAGAGACTGCACCTGATAGATGTCCCCATGCTTAATACTGCACTGCACTGCGCTTTGCAGTGAGTCTCATGGCTGTTCTAGATGAGAGAGCTACCGCTACACAGATAAAAGAAAGGGCAAAAAAGCTGTACAGGGATCTTGGGTGGGGTGAGCAAAAAGAAGTGTCTTTGGGAGATGTGAAAACCATAGAGATGCACATGAAGTTCAATATTGTGGTTGTGCAATGGGAAACTTCTGGATGGAGTGTTTTTAAATCTCCTGAACAGAAATACCTCAAAACTTGTTTTCTGTTACTTCATAATGCTCACTATTATGAGGTTAAGAGCATCAAGGGGGTTTTTGGCTCCAGAATTTTTTGTTATGTATGTTACACGCCCTATACACACAGACATGACAGCGGTGTTACCGCTGTTTGGACACCGGGTGTGTAAAACATGTAGGGCGAATAATCAGATGCCCCAAATGCAAGATGCAGTGTAGATCACAAGACTATCTAGGAAGGCATAAGAAGGTCTCTGCAATGGGGAGGGTAGAATGTATCCCATGTGAACTATGTGATAAGTGCTTCCGTTATGTCGAGGCGGATCATGAAGATGAACGCCCCTGTAGGGGAAAACAGTGTCATATATGCTATGAGTACCTTTGCCCTGGGGAAGAACATGAGTGTTGCATTCCACGTTTACAGTACCCGGAGCTATCAGTAAAATATGTGTTTTATGACTGCGAATGCAGGCAGGAGAATGGGGTCCACGTGCCAAACTATATTTATGCCAGGGCATTTGAAGGGGAGAGTATGGAGCCTGTTAAAGCATATCAAGAGAAACAGAAAGGCTGGAAAAAGTGGTGGCCCCAAGGGGAATATTGGGAATTTAAGGGGGACACATGTTGGAATGAATTTGTAATAAAATTTACATCAGACAGTAGCTTTATGGGGTGCCAGTATATAGAGCACAACTCGAGGGGGTATGACGGAATTCTCATCTTGGGAGACCTAATCAAAGAAGGTCTCTATGTAGATCTGCTCACTCGGGGGGGGGGGGACTACTATGTATAACAGTTAAAAATAATGACATAAAATTTATAGATTCCCTATGCCATCTACCCATGGCGCTAGCAAAGCTCCCCAAAGCTATGGGTTTTCAGGGTTGTAAGGATTATTTCCCACATTTCTGTAATAAAAAAGAAAATGAGTGATATATTGGGAATATGCCAGAACCCATGTACTATGGTGTGGACGCTATGAAGCATGCAGATAGGGAAGAATTCATGAAGTGGTATGAGGAACACAAAACAAAGATGTTTGCCATGAAGAAGGAATTGGCCTATTACTGTCAGAAAGATGTAGACATCTTGATGCAGGCCTGTACAAAATATAGACATGAATTGGTTGAGATGACATGGGATGTAGGTGATAAACCTAAGAGGAAGAAAACTGTCAGGGTGCTGGTGGGTATCGAATATTGGTATTCCTCAGGAATTGCAGGAGGCATCAGGGGGTGTTAAGGCATATCATTTAGATGGCTATTTTGTGAATGGGGGAAAGAAATGTGCTTTTGAATTTAACGGATGTTTTTATCACGGGTGTCTAACCTGTTATCCAGCACACAGACAACAACCTATGTTGCCGGAAACCTATGGTTTTCTTCACAATGCTAGTGAGAGGAAAGCAGATGTCTTAAAATGATTGGGGTTTGAAGTCCGCTGTATATGGGAGCATGAGTGGACTGATATGGTCAAGGGGGATCAGAAGGTGATAGATTTTCTGAAGCAGCGGGAGTTTCTAGAACCTCTGGAACCTAGAAATGCGCGGTTTGGGGGCAGGACAGGCTGTGTGCATCTGTATTATGAGGTGAAGGAGGGAGAACAGATTCATTACTCGGATTGTACCTCTCTCTATCCTTTTATTATGCGAAATTGCCAGTTTCCTATAGGCCATCCTGAAGTAATTTATGACGATTTTAGGCCACTCTCTGAGTATTTTGGAATTGCCAAGGTTCAGGTTTACCCACCACATAGTCTCTTTTCCCCCATCCTACCTGTCAAGGTGAACGGGAAGCTCATGTTTCCCTTGTGCAGGCTCTGTGCAGACTCACAACAGCTGGAGCACTGTAGCCACAATGATGAGGAAAGGGCGCTGGTGGGTATATGGTGCACAGTAGAATTGGAAGTTGCTGTGGCTAAAGGGTACAGGGCGCAACAGATCTATGAGGTTTGGCATTTTGAAAAGAGGTCTGAAAGCCTCTTTTCAGAGTACATCAAAAAATTTCTCCGACAGAAGTAGGAGTCTTCTGGCTACCCCGCAGAGTATGTTAGCAGGGTGGACAGAGAGAGATACATTGATGAGTATTATAAGAAAGAAGGGGTGTGTTTACGCCCCGAGATTATTGAAGCCAACCCTGCTAAATGCCAAATAACCAAGCTTTTCATAAATTATTTGTGGGGGAAATTTGCTCAGAGGACAAACCTCCCTAGGACCTCCATAGTGAAAAAACCTGATGAGCTTTTCGAATACCTCTTTTCAGATAGCTATGAGGTCTCTATGTGTGAATTGCTTGATGATGATACATGCTGTGTGTCTTGGAAAGATGCAAAAGAACGTATAGTTCCGCCAGGTAACACAAATGTTTTTCTGGCATGTTTTACAACATCATATGCACGCCTGCATTTGTACTCTATCATGGAGAACCCAGAGGAACGATGCCTGTACCATGACACAGATTCTGTGATCTATGTGTCTCATGAGGGGGAGTACAATCCACCCCTTGGAAACTTTTTAGGGGAGTTGACAAACGAACTGCCGTCAGACCAGTACATAAGAGTTTGTGAGCACAGATCCTAAATCTTATGGCTACAAGCTGTCAGGGGATGCATCGTATATAAAAGTCAAGGGGATTACTCAGAATGTGTCTAGCTGTCAAAAGATTAATTTTGCCAGTCTGAAGGGTTTGGTTTTTGCCTACGTTTTGGACCAGAATAATGCATGTGAGATAGTGATAGAGCAGAATGGTATAGTTAGAAATAAGAAGAGATGGCAGATAGAAACACGGCTTTTGAGGAAAACACAGAGAGTGCTATTTGATAAGCGAGTCATCATTGAGGATTTTAAGACTATACCATACGGGTATTAAAAATGGATGCTCGCTGGCAACACCCCTTCTCTGCCATCCTTGCGGGCCTAGTAACTGTGGTAAAACTTTTTTCTTTAAAAAATATGCTGGACAATGCACACAGTGTGCTATCTGTGATGCCTGAAAAGATCATGTGGTGTTACTCTTGTTGGCAGCCTTTGTACAAACAAATGGTCTGTAAATACCCTATGATAACATTTGTAGAAGGTATGCCTGAGAAAATTGATGATGATGAGTTGTTACCCCCCAATAAAATCTGTTTTCTTGTTCTGGAAGACCTGATGAGTGCTTCATCTGACAGTCAACAAATTGAACGCGCTTTCACGGAGTTTGTTCACCACAGGAATCTGAGCGTTTTTTTCATCACACAGAATGTTTTCTACAAAGGGAAATCTGCCCGTACCATAAGCCTTAATGCCAAATATATGATGCTCTTTAAAAACCCAAGGGATAAATTACAGATCATTAATTTGGCACGCCAGATTTTTCCCAGGAATGTCAAGTATTTCACAGAGGCCTACCACGATGCCACACGGGAACCTTATAATTACTTAGTTGTGGATTTAAACCCTAGAACTCCTGAGGATTATAAGGTCAGAACGGGTCTTTTCCCTCCTGACTGGCCTGTCGTATACATCAAGAAAAAACCAAAGGAGGGTTACAAAAGGGGGACACACTGATGCTTTCACAGGTATTCCTGTTAACCCACTGCACTGAGACATGTCTACCTGCGTGAAGAGAAACCTCGCCTTCTTAAAACTCTTTATTACGGCCTCACCACGTCAGAGGAAGGCCATACTATGTGCAACTTCTAATGATTTAGTATCAGCCATATCCGAGATTGCCCTGAACACCTTAAAAGGGAATATTCCATTGTCTCCACACCAAATGCATGTGCTAAGAAAAAAAACATGGATTAATTAAAAAGCTGAGTAACAAGCATGTATCTCTGAGAAAGAAAAAGCTTTTGATCAAGCAGTTAAGCATTGCAATTCCTTTGATAACAAGCCTTTTAACCAAACAATAATGTAGTATGCAGAAAAGATATACTTGGTCCCCAAACACCAGCTAGATCTGCTAAAAGGGAACCCTCCTCCTAAGGAGGAAAACATCAGAGCTGCTACAATCTACGCTTTAGACACTGAAATGCAAGGAGTACTTCAGAGGTCTGATTCTGTAAGCGAATATGACAAGGCTAAACTTTGAGGGTCTACTTCAAAAATATTTAACACATTTGAGGCTGGGTGATACCAAAAAGGGAAGACTAAACCTCTTTCTACCACAACCCGAGATGCCTGCTGCTGAAGTTCCACATAGCTCTGACGTGGTGAGGAACGCCTCCCAGGTAGTCCTAACATCAGCCATCGTCTCTGTACAGCTGGAAAATGGTTCCCCTCTAAACACACCTCCCCCTAGCCCTGTTCGTAGAAGGATCACTTGACCCCGTTTCAACCAATAAAGTTACTCAAAATGGCCACCCAGTCATTATCACGACTGTGCACTCGGACCTTTCTGGGGCCTGAAACCTGTTCCCATTGGCCCAGGGTGGTTAGGCGTGTTCGTAGAGGGGTCACATGCCCGCCTTCGGGACATGTCTGGACATATTCTGAGGGTAGGAGTGGTAGGGTGGGGGCCAAACTTCTGGGGTGAGGGCGTACCCCTACTTCTGACCCTTTCCAGACATGTGGGGGTCTCCTCTGACCATTTCTGCTGACGTATTTCCACTGACGCATATCCGGTGATGTATTTCCAGTGATGTCAGCACATTTTGACAGCTGCACGCCCCCCGTGACGTCACTATGATTTGTTTCTAAACAAAAGCACATGGCTTTTGACAGCAGGTATGTCTCTTTACTACTTGTATACATGGACTGGAAGCAGCTCTCTAGGGTTTCAAGCAGGGATCTTTTCCAGCCCTGCTGGAGATGCAGGAACTTTTGATGCAATGTGTGTACACTGCCAATGTGCTACAGCCTTCCAGGGATCCTAATACTGTGAATGGATTTAAGGGGCTTCAACCTACCAAAAGAAGAAGAAGCAAAAGCCTGAAAGATGAAGCATCAGGACGGGAGGTCCTGTCCTGACCTCACACAGGGACCCACAGGGACTGGTATGGCAAGATGAAGTTGAAAGTGAGGCAAGGCAGAGCTACAGGCCCTCAGGGAACTAGAGGGAGCAATTTGTTCCAACAGAGTCCTTGCACCTTTTGATTTCTTCTGACCCTGAAAATCTCTCCCAGTTTCACTCCACTGTTGATCCTTCAAGATGAAACCCCTGGGCCTGGAATTGGGCACTCCACCGATTCTCAGCCACCTTTTGCCTCACCCTCTTGCCACCTCTCAACAAGCAGCACTAAAGGGCAAGATGTTCTTGGCATGTCAGTGTTTAATCCCTTGATTGAGATCAGCTCAAGAGTCTCAACCTGTTTCTGGGGGGTCCAGGTTTAACTCTCTGGGCTTCTTGTCTAATTCATCCTCACTGATTGGGTCTGGGGCTACACCATGACAACTGGCATCAGAAATCTGACTGGCTCCTCTTGGCTGTTGTTCAAGGTTGGGGCCATGACAGGGGGATCCTATCACTTTCAGAATACCTTGGGGCAGGCAAGGGGGGAGCACTGGCACAGCTGGAGGAAAACCGGGCTAAGGGAGCCCAGCTAAGGAGTAAGGGAGGAAGCACTCCTCTAACCCTGTTTATTTGTTATGAGGCGGCACAGCGCAGTGACTCATGAGGAGACCCCTCACCAGGAGGCTACAACAAGCCTCTCAGCATCGGGGACTCCCCAAAATGGCCTGCAGACTCGTGCGGGGCATTCTGGAACTTCCGGGGGCCAGGGGCCCCCCGATCCCCACCACCCCAACTGGAGTTGGTAGTCCACCCCAACTGGAGCCGTGACAGAGCTGGTAATCATGTAGGCGGCCAATATGGCTGCCCAGAGACAGCTCGGTGATCATCTGCGGGGAGGGGTAAGTTAACACACTGATTGTGAGAAGAACTTCAATGGGGCTATTCTCACAACCAGGAAAAATCAGGCTAGGAGAGAAAAATGGTGGTTTACAAGCGGGTAACCTGCTTAATTGCCCCTGCCCTTAGCCGAGGTTAGCAGAGCGAGCGCTCCGCTAACCCCATCTTTGTGCTCGTGTGTTGCCACAGTGCAGCTCCATGCCATGGCAACTCACAAGTAGACCCCTGACTGGGAGGCTAAGAAGCAGCCTCCTGGCTCGGGGGTCTCTCCAGTATGCCTTGCATGCTCATGCAGGGGATGCTGGAGCTTCCGGGGGCTGTGTGGCCCCTGATCCTCCCAGCCCACGCCCACTCCATAACGGAGCAGGCAGTTGTGTGGGCGGTCAGTTTGGCTGCCCGGAGCAGACTACCTGCTAGGGATGTGCATAAAACCGGTTCGCCCGGTTCAGTTCGGATCTGAACCGGGCCCAAACCGGGGGGCAGTTTGGTTTTAGTTTTGTCCGAACTGCCCTTCAGTTCGGTTTGGTTCAGACCTCGAAAAGTAGCTAGGATGAAAGCTGACCCTGAGTTCCACCTACCACCCAAACCTCAAATCGATTGGACCTTCCTCTGATTTTTTACAAATTTTCAAAATATTTTCAAGTTTTGCCCATAATTCCCTATGTAGAGCACTTAGGGGCAAAAATCTGGGGTGGGTGGTAGGCACCCATGGGAGTCCTCCACCCCCCAAATACCAAGGCAATTGGTTGCTCCTAGTATTATTGGTGAGTTTTTGAAAAAAAAATTCCCATTGGATAAAATGGGGATTTGGGGCAGCCCCGGACCCACCTCTGTGGGGTGGCAGCACCCCCAAAGTGGGTCTGGGGCCATGGCAAAAATGGCTTCAGTCCCTCCCGAGCATCCCCGGATAGATTGCAGTGATGGGGTTTTTTATTAGGATTTCCTAAGGCATCAAATAACTGTCTCTCTCTGAGCTTGCTGGCTTTACCTTTCACCTACTGACAGACATTCTATTCTTTCCTATTATTTAATGCCTTAGGAAATCCTAATAAAAAAACCCCATCACTCCTATTGCCACCCCAGCCCATCTCTGGGTGCCCGAACACATAACACCCAGTCAGTCCACCTTAATACCTACCACCTACCCAAGCAACTAAGATGACACACAGAGAGAGACACCAGCTATTGACTCTCTGATCTAACAAAAAGGCCACTGCTGCTGCTGCCTGCCAGCAGTACAGCAGCGTGCACACAGAGAAGAAGCAGGAGGTGGAGCAGAGCAGCAGACCTGCTGCTCTGCATGATGGATGATGTGATGCCCAAAGCAACCACCGCCTGCCTCACTCAGTGCCTGCCACTGAGGCCACCACAGACAGACAGAAGCCGCCACACCAGCAGCCAACCTGCTCTGCTCTGCTGCCCCTCCGGGGGCCCTCCCCTCCATGGATGATGCACGCACACCCTACATAAAAGGCCAAGATTAAGGCGTCCAGGCAGGCCAGAGGGGACCGCTCCAAACCAGACCAAGCGCAGAGTCAGCAGGCCAGCAGCCAGCCCAGCAACAACAACAACTACTACTACTACTACCATTACCAGTGCAGTGCTACACACAGCCAACACAGCTGCTGCCAGCCAATGCCTAGCAAGCCAAGCCAACAACAGCTAAGTAGATGGTGCACGCACGCCAACCCGTGACAACGCAACTGCAAGTGGAGAGGGCACAATTACAGGCAGGAGGAGGTGAGGCAATCCTAGCAGAGATCTGAAAGCTGAAATTCAGGACTTATACCACACCAGCTGTCTACAGAGTGCAGTGAGTGCAGCTGAGCTGAGCTGCGTGTGAGGATGAGAGTTAGTTACAGCAGACTCAGAGCACTGAGCATGGGCAATGGCGTTGGCAAGCAACGCAACACAACACTCACCTGCTGCCAGTAGTTGTCTCTTGTCTTCATCTCTTCTTCGTGAGTGCAGTGAGTGCATGCCTTTTGCCTTACTTGGGGAAAGAAATGCTTCTGGTCCACCACATATTTGCACTAGGACACAGAGAGGCCCAAGACAGGTGGTGGCACCAGTGTGAGTGCATGTGTGCTGGTGTTTGCCAGGTGGTGTGTGTGTGTGTGTGTGTGTGTGTGTGTGTGTGTGTGTGTGTGTGTTGCTAGCTAGGAGAGGAGGGAGGAAAGGGGAGGGGGAGGGGAGGGAGAGGGGGAGAGGGATGTAGCAGAGGGGATTGAAGGGGGAGGAGGGTCTGGCTCAGAGTTGGTCAGCCACATATTATGCACACATGTGATGTGTGTGCTTCGGTGGGAGAGACCAGACTCTCATCATCTTGCCAGACTGGGGGGGGAGGGGAGGTGGGTGTGGAAGGGAGGGTGGAGGGTGAGGAAGAGGAAGGAGGGAGGATGAGGGGAGGGAGGCATTAGGGGGAGGGAGCATGGGGGGGAAGGAAAAAAGTAGACAGACACACACAGCACAGACAGAAGACAGCACACTACACAGCAAGCATCCACACACAGAGACAGTGCTAGGCATCCATTCACACAGACAGACAGACAGACACAACAGAAAGAGCCTGCACCACACACACACGCACAGACACAAACAGACCCATTTCCCTCCAACACAGACAGACAATCACACTCAAAGCAATATAGTTATCAATCAATATGTTGTGTTGGCAGCCAGTTCATTGCTATTATGATGGTTTGTGGTTTTTTGCCATCAGCCAACATCAACAGTGACCATAATCAAGAACATAAGATGACAATTCATTCGTGTCATTAAAAAGGTATCAAACTCTTTTTCCATGTAAACCAAACCCCCACACATGATTTTTTGGGTAACATTTCCAGAAAATCAATTCATTCAGCAGTCATTTTGTTATTCCTTTGTTACCCATATTTTTTTTTGCAAAATTTTGAGGGTTGATTTGAACATCAGATTTTTGTAAACCGCCCTGAGCCATTTTTGGAAGGGCGGTATAGAAATTGAATTATTATTATTATTATTATTATTATTATTATTATTAACATGTTTATTTACATACTTATTTACATATTCACACTGCAGAACGTATACCCGCCGCTGCCGCTGAAAGTCTAGTACTATTAGGGCTGTGCTACTTTGGGGGTGTGTGTCGTGCCAACACCAGGTCCCCAAATGCTGACAGGTGGAGAGATAAGGGCCTGTGCTGGTCAGCATTGGGTTTCTTCTTAGGTGGGTGTGGGCGTTGTAAATGTTTGGCCAGTCGCAGCACTACTACTACTACCACTGCATCTGTGTGGGCACTGCACACTGCGACTTGGCTGGCACAGCTCAGCATCCGTCACGTCAGCTCAGCTAGAGGTGGAAGAGGGGAGGGGAGGAATGAGCGCAGAGGTTGAGCCAGGCAGGTGACCAACCATGGGGCAACCACGGTAATCACTCACCCAGCTCAAACTCCAGCTTGGGGTAGCCCAGCAGGGGGAGGTTGATCTTGAGGAAGACCAACTGCTCCACCAGACCAGCATCCAAGTGGGAGCGAGAGGGTGTCACCACGTCCCCAGCACATGAAAATACCTGCTCGCTCTGGACACTGGTTGGAGGGCAGGAGAGAAGGTGCACAGCAACCACGGCCAGGTCCGGCCAGACTTGGCGGCGGGTCGCCCAGAACTGTGCGCAGTCCATGCCGTCTTCCTCCACAGGCTCCTCCAAGTACTGCGCAACACATTGCTCAGCACTGGAGGGGGGCCTGGCAGGTCGAGCCTCCCACACACCCACTGGCAAGGTGCCAAAGCACACCCACTGAAACCACTGGGCAGATTTCATGGTGGGAGCAAGTGGCTGGGATGCCATGCTGCTGGACTGGGAAGAGGGAGGGGAAGGGGTAGCTGATGCCGGCTGGCTGCCCACGCTGCTGCTGCGTGCAGGTTGGGCGGCGGTGGCTCCTGGTCTCTCCTGGTCTCTGCGGGCCCTAGCGGCCTCCTCCGCCCTCACCTTCCATACCAGGAGGTCCCTCCACCCGGGCAAGTCGCCGGCACTAACAGCATTGCCCTTGTTGGCTGGGTTGCAGAGACAAGCGAGGACATACTCCTCCCTGCCTCCCAGCTCACCAACCAGCCACTTGTCAACCCCAGACTTCAGCCTCCCAGCCAGAGCACGACCCTCTGGCGTGGTCAGAGAAATCTGGAGTTCACCCATCAGCTTCTCCAGACCCATATGGTGGGCAGCGCCTGGCTCAAGGGAGTGGTGTCAGCACACAAGCCCTTCATGGCAAACTGGAAGGGCTCGAGATCTGACACTGCCTCGGACATCTGCTTCCACTCTGTATTTGAGAGGTCGCAGATGGCCAAGGACTCATCCCTCACCAGGGTGACAAGGGCTTTCTCCTGCTCCAACAGGTGCTGGAAGAGGAGGAAGGTGGAGTTCCACTGCGTCTCCGCAGCAGCAGCAACCAGCAAGCAAAGTGCAGAAAATCTCAGGGGGGGGGGGGCAACAAAGACCACCAAAGAAGAACCAAAATAGATAATATATCAAGACAATCACAACAAAAATTGGCTGTATATATGAACTAAATCCTAAAGAAAGCAGAACTCGGGCGGGCAGCAGCAGTGAGGATTGGGGAAGAATCTGGATGGGAGGGGGAGTGGCAGGAGTGGGGTGGGGAGGGGTTGTGGTTCTGGATGGGAGGGGGGAAGGCAGGAGCAGGAGCACACAGAAGGGAACAATAATGCAATCAAAGAAAAAGACACCCAATTTAAATCAATGAGAACAGCAGCAGCAACCAGCAAACAAAGTGAAGAAAATCTCAGTGGGGGTTGGGCACATCAAAGAAAGACCACACAACAACCACCAAAAAGAACCAAAATAGATGCAAATGATATCCACAACACAAATTGGCTATGATAAACTGAATCCCAAAGAAAGCAGAACTCGGGTGGGCAGCAGCAGTGAGGAATGGGGACGAATCTGGATGGGAGGGGGGAGGAGGGCAGGAGCAGGGGCACAGAAGGGAGGGAACAATCAGTTAATGCAAGCAAAGAAAAGAAAGCCAATTAAAATCACAGCACAGGCAATGGCACACAAATTAATTAACAATTAAATCAACCAAAGCAGCAAATATATAAATTAACACAGCAGAAGCAATAAATAACCCAATGGAATGAAAATCAAAAGGTGGGGGGGGAGGCAAGGCACAAATAATAACAGCAATAAATGAAAGCAATGCAGATGGGTAGGGTGGGGGAGGGGAAGCCAAATAATCAGAGAAGGAGGAGGAATGAGAGAAAAAAATGGAGGGTGAGGAAAGGAGAACAACAGAAGAAAAACAACAGGAAAAGTTGGGGAAAGTTGAGAAAAAAGTAAAGTAAGTAACTTTAGACAGACAGACAGAAGGACACAGAGGGCAGATGGACAAAAGAAGGTGGTACAACAACAGAGAGAGAGAGAGAGAGAGAGAGAGAGAGAGAGAGAGACAGAGACAGAGACAGAGACAGAGACAGAGACACAGAGTCAGGGACTCACAGACACCAGCAGCAAAGGAGCAAGCAAGGGTCTCAGATGATGATCCCACAACTGCAGCCAAAGAGAATTTTCTAGGCAAGAGGCTTGGTTTATATAGGTTTGAAATTCCCTACTTTGGGAGCCCCCACCTTTGCACACACACCCCGGCCAACAGGGTGCCAGCTCTCAACAGTGCAACAGCCTACCAGAGCGCAAGACTCATTCTGGCCAATCAAAGGATCAATAGCACAGCCAATGCAATGCCTGAAAAATCGCCTCACAAAATGGATGCCAGGAGCAAAATTTGCAAGAAGGAGCCACAAAATGGAGGACACACTCTTCACATGACACAGAGCCATTAGAGCCCTATGGCGCATCCGAACCGGTTCGAAAAAATCTGAACTGGTTCGGATCCGAACCGATTCGGATTCGGTTCGGACCTGAAACGTTTCGGATCCGAAACATCCCGGTTCGGTTCGGATTCGAACTGCCGAACCAGGCCGATTCGGATCCAAACTGGTTTGGATTCAAACCGGTTTGCTCATCCCTACTACCTGCTCATGTGCGGGGAGATCAGGCTAAGCCCGCTCTCACTGCTAACCTACTCCAGGCCCTTCTCACTGATCATGAGAAGAGCCTCTATGTCTAGAATTTGTAGAAAATGCTGGTTCTGCTTTGCAATAAATGTGCTCTTCATTCCTGAATTTATTGCAGTCCTGATTCTTAACTAACTTAGACATCTATGTGGACTCCCAGTTAATTACAAATAAGCCACAAAGTGTCAATGACACTTTCAGCATGCCCAAACACTGAGCATGCATAGTCCTCTCAATGGTGAAACATGGAGTTTTTCATGTTTAAATTTTTATTGATTTTAACAATATCTTAACATTCACAACACATTAAACAAATATTGACTTCCTGCTCACACCTCCTCATGAATCACCAGCTATAGAATTAACCCTTGCTATAATAATAATTCAAAACATATATCTAAACCTTACAAACTCGATTTTGATCTACTCAACCTGCTAATATTACTAAATTTCAAACGCTGTTGTAAAATCAATATTAGGAAAGTAGTTCTTTAAGTATAATAAGAATGGTTTCCAATCTTCTTTAAAGCATTCCAAATTTTGGTCTCTTATCAGTACTGTAAGCTTTGCCATCTCCGCATATTCCAAATTTTTTATCAGCCAATCTTCTTTTGATGGCAGTTCATTACTCTTCCATTTCTGCACGTATATTATTCTGGCCGCCGTGGTAGCGTACATAAAGAATGTTAAGTTGGTTGTAGAAAACACTCCTTGCGTTATTCCCAGCAGGAAGGATTCTGGCTTCTTAGGAAATGTCATTTTGAAAATTTTCTTTAATTCATTATATATCATGTCCCAAAAGGCCTTAGCCTTCCTACAAGTCCACCACATATGAAAAAAAGTTCCTTCAGAGTGTCCACATTTCCAACATTTATTTGAAACATTTTTATACATTAATGCCAGTTTTTAGGTGTCAAATACCACCTATACGTCATTTTATAATAATTTTCTTTTAAAACATAACATGCAGTGAACTTTAAATCAGTTTTCCATAATTTTTCCCAGGCTGCCATTTCTATATTATACCCCACATCTTGAGCCCATTTTACCATAGTCATTTTAACCACTTCATCTCTTGTCTCCTCCAAAAGCAAGAGCTTATACATTTTAGAAACTAATTTTTCATCATTTTCACACAGCTCCTTCTCAAATCTCGACATCTGATCCTCAAATCCAACTTTAAGATCCTTCTTATAAACTTCATTTAGTTGATGGTACTGAAACCAATCATTAACCAAATTTTGTCCTTCAATTAAACTTTTTAACTTACAGTCCTTTTCTTGAAAACATAACAAATCCCTATAGGTACCCCATTGCAATTGCATATCTACCTCTTTACGTGCTAAAGCTTCAATCGGGGATAACCATAACGGAGTTTTAGGTTCCAACCATTTTTTATATTTTACCCAAACTCTCATTAAACTCCTTCTTATATAGTGGTTAAGAAAATCTTTATGTACTTTACTTTTGTCATACCACAAATAGGAGTGCCATCCGAACCTTCTGTCAAATCCTTCCAGATCAAGTATTCTAGAATTTCTTAATGTTATCCATTCTTTTAACCACATCAAACAAACAGCATCAAAATACAACCTTAAGTCTTGTAGGGTAAGACTGGACCTCTTTCTTTTGCATCTGTTAAATTTTTAAAATTAATTCTTGGTCTTTTCCCTTGCCAAACAAATTTAGTTATGTCCTTCTGCCATTGCTTAAAACAAGTTAAAGTATTAATTATAGGAATAGTCTGAAAAAGAAACAACATTTTGGGTAAGACATTCATTTTCACCACTGAAATTCTTCCCATTAAAGATAAGTTCATATTAGACCATCTTTGTAAGAAAGTTTTTACTGTATTCCATATTTTAATATAATTATTTGAGAACAACAAAGAATTGTTGTTTGTCAGCCAAACCCCCAGATATTTAATTTTCTTCTCCACTTTCAGTTTACTTATTTCAAAAAATCTATCCTTAGATTTCGATCCATATTTTTGGTCAACACCTTTGTTTTAGTCTTGTTTATATAAAACCCAGCCAATTGGCCAAATTATTGTATTTTTTCCAAGAGTCTTCCGATCTTATCCAATGGATTTTCTTAAAAAAACATGACATCATCCGCAAAGGCTCTTAGTTTATACTCTTGTTTCCAAATTTTTGGGCCTTGTATTTGATCATCTTCTCTAATATTTCTACAGAGCACTTCTAATACTAATATAAAAAGTAATGGGGAAAGTGGGCATCCTTGTCTAGTCCCTTTTTGTATTTTACAATTGTCTGATAATTCCCCATTTACAATAATCTTAGCATATTGCTCCGTCTTGATAGCCCTAATAAAATTATTACCAGCGCCCATTGCATCTAATAACCTCCACATAAACTGCCAGGAAAGACTATCAAAAGCTTTCTCTGCATCCAGAAAAATCATAGCCATCTGTTTGTCATTGTGTTTTTCACAATACTCCAGTACATTCAAAACTATTCTCACATTATCTCTTAATTGTCTCTTTGGCAAGAAGCCAGCTTATTCCTCATGAATAAAGAGTCTTAATATAGCCTTCATTCTTCTTGCCAAAATGGTGGCAAAAAGTTTATAATCATTATTTAAAAGTGAGATTGGTCTGTAGTTTTTAACTTGTGCTAAATCTTGATCCAGTTTTGGGATTACTGCAATATTAGCATACTTCCAAGACTCCGGCATAATCCCTCTTTGCAAAATGTCATTCATAGTCCATTGCAAAGGCTGTAGAATTTGCTCTTTAAATGATTTATAGTACAAAGCTGATAGCCCATCAGGTCCTGGCGCCTTACTAGCCTTACTTTGATTTATTGCTTCTGTTACTTACATTATTGTTATTCATAATTTCTATATATTCCTTAGAAAGTTTTGGGATATTTTTGGTCTTAAGAAATTGTTCAATTTTTATATCTTCTACTATATTTCCTTTATATAGTTCTGAATAGTATCTAAAGAATTCTTCTCTTATTTCCTTACCATCATAAGAAAGCCCATTTTTGTAAGTATTTTGGATATGTAGTTATTTTTTTTCTCAGATCTAATTTTCCAAGCCAACAACTTGCCTGGTTTATTTGCGAACTCAAATGACCTTTGCTTGACATATTTTAAGCTCCATTCAACTTCATTTGATACTAACATAGAAAGTTGTTGTTGGAGCATTTTGATAGCTTGGGTAATCGTCTTCTTATCCTTAGCCCATAGTAATTCTCTTTCTTTTTTAGAAATCTGCATCAATAATGTCTCTTTTTTCAATCCTCTTTGCTTTTTAAAGTATGCATTTTGCTGTATAAAGAAAGCTCTCATGACCGCTTTCCCTGCATCCCAGACTATTTTGTTGTCCATTCCTTGGTTTAAATTCAGTTCAAAATAGTCCTTTAGCTTCTTTTTAGCTTTCTCCACAACATCTGATTTTTTCAGCAGATACTCATTCAATCTCCAGCGAAATGAAACCATTGCTTTCTTCTTCCATGTAAAAAAAATTGGATTATGATCTGAAAAAGTTCTGGGCAAAATGTCCATTCTTTTTATACATGGCGTAATAGATGTTGATGTCCAAACGATATCTATCCTTGAATGAGATTGATATCTTTCAGAGAAGTAAGTGTATTCTTTTGCATTTGAATTTTTAATTCTCCACAAATCATAAAGATCCATATGTTCTGCTAAATCAAAAAATGCTTTAGGAAGCTTGCCTTGTAGGTTCCTTTCAGGTATATCAGATTTTCTATCCAACATGGAGTTGGTGAAAGATTGGATGTGGGTTAATGAGCTGAAATTAAATCTGGGCAAGACAAAGGCCTGGTAAGGAAAACTGCTGATTCAGGGATGGTAATCAAACTATTCTAGATGTGGTAGCATTGCCTTTGAAGGATTAGGCTTGCAACTAGAGAGTCCTCCTGGACACCAAGGTGTCATCAATAGCTGGTGGAGGTGTATGCTTTGTCCAGCTCTAGCTGGTGTGTCACTGCATCCTTTCCTGCCTCAATCAGACCTTGTCATGATTTACCAGAGCTTATGTTCCTTTCTGTTCCCTTCATTTGGGCAGGCCTTGCAATTTCTGAAGGAATTCTTACAAATATGACAAATATTTATATACCTCTTTTCAACAGAAGTTCTCAAACTGGTTTACATTAATATAAACAAACAAATAAATAAAATGACTCTCTGTCCCCAAAGGGCTCACAATCTAAAAAAGAAACATAAGATAAACACCAGCAACAGCCACTGGAGGGATGCTGTGTCGGGGATGGATAGGGTCAATTGCTCTCCCCCTACTCAATAAAGAGAATCACTACTTCTAAGGTGCCCCTTTGCTCAGTTAGCAGGGATTTTTCTTCCCCTTTATAGCTACTTTGACTTTTCTTGTTGGCCATGCTGACATTCTTCTGAACTTGGCGGTATCTTTCCTCCATTTTGGTATACATTCTAATGGGACTTCTATTGTTTTGGTTTTAAATCATGCATTTTGGAGCAAAGTTACTCTCTTGATCTTCCCTTTCATTTTTCTGTTCACCAAACTCCTTATTTTAGAGAAGTTCCCTCTTCTGAAATTCAAAGTCTCTGTGTGAGACTTGGTGATTCTCTCCTTGCATGTATGCTGAATTTGATCACACTATGGTCACTGTTCCCTAAAGTTTCCATGACATTCACATCTTGCACCAGGTCCTGTGCAACACTCAGGATTACATTCAAGGTTGCCTTCTCTCTGATTGATTCCATGATCAATTGTTCTAGGGCACAGATGTTCAACATGTCTAGAAATGTGACTTCTTTGTCATTACCTGACTGTGAATTTACCCAGTCTATGTGTGGGTAATTGAAATCATACATTATCACAGCTCTGACTCTCTTTGATGCCTCCCTGATTTCCTTCTGTAACTCCCAGTTACTGTCAGCATGTTGATTAGGAGGGCAATAGCTCATACTTAGTAGCACATTTCCTTTCAGGCCTTGTATTGTCACCCACAGAGTTTCTGTGGAAGACTATGGTCTTTCTAAGTTTTCTAGCTTGTTAAATTCTATCCCTTCTTTAACATACAATGCTGCCCCACCCACAATTCACCCCTCCCTGTCCTTTCTATAGAGTTTATATTCAGGAATAACAGTTCTCACTGTTCCACCATGTTTCCATTACATCCACTATATCAATGTTTGGCAACCAAGCCATCCAGCTTGCCCATCTTGGCTTGGAGACTTTTGGTATTTGCATTTAAGCACCTACTGAATGTGCTGAATCTCTTACCTGGTATGTACTATCTTTCTTATGGCCATTTGAACTCTTTGACCAGCTAGAACATCCTTCTGTCTGCTCTGTACCTGGTTCTACACTATCCCTTTCTGGTTTATCTGAAAAATGTACAACCTCACACCTTAAGGGATGGCATTTGCCAAACTAGACACTGCCCAGCTCCTGTTGGCAGCTCCCCAGGCATCATTTTAAAAGCTGCTTTGCAAACATTTTGATTTTAAGTGCCAGCAGTCTGGTTCCATCTTGGTTCAAGTGGATCCCATCCTTTTTGTACAGGCGTCACTTGCCCCAAAATATATTCCAGTGCCTAACAAATCTAAACTCCTCCTTCTGGCACCACTATCTCATCCACACACTGAGATCCTTCAGCTCTGCCTGTCTCACTGACCCTGTGCAAAGAACATTTCTGAGAATACTACCTTGGGGGTTCTGGACTTCAATATGCTACCTAGCAGTTTCCAGGACTTCCTGGCTACATTTCCCAACATCATTGGTGCCAATGTGCACCACGACAACTGACTCCTTCCCAGCACTGCCTAACAACCTATCTAGATGCAGTGTGATGTGCACAACCTTTGCACCAGGCAGAGGTTTGCACAACCTTTGCACCAGGCAAATCACTGTGTGGTCTATACATGGATCGCAGTTCCATCTCTCTATACCCCTAATGATCAAGTTGCCTACTGCTAGGAGGCCCCTGCCCCCTGGAGGAATATTCCCTGTGCAAAAGGATATGGGCTCATCACCTACAGAAGGGGTTCTTTCTATGGGAGCATTTCCCTATTACTCAGAATGTCTTCTTCCTTCCCCTAGACCTCCATTCTCGATGACAGCAGAGGAGTCATCAGCCTAGGAGTGAGATGCCTCTTTCATATCCCAGAATGTCTCCTCCATGTATTCCTGACTCACTGAGCTTCTCCAGATCAGCCACCTCCCTGCCGCCCTGCTCTGACGTTATCCCGAAGTAACCGGAAGTAGTAGCTGTGACTGCATGTGTTGCACTCGCACTTGTGCACATGTCAGGTGCATGAGCAGTCGCAGCTACTACTTCCGGTTACTTCCGGATAATGTAAGAGCAGGGAGGCAGGGAGGTACGCTGCCATCCCAATGGGATTTTAGGGAAACGTGCACTGGCAGGGGAAATGCAGTGGGAGTAAGTGCATCCTTCCCCATTTTTGAAGCCACCTGCACTGTCAAACCAGCCCCTGCCGGTTCCATGAACATCCCTACCTCTGATTGATTACAAAGGGCAACAAAACGGTTGAATTGATTTGAATTCAGCTCAAATTGAATTTTCAGATTAGCTTTGAATTTTATTTGAGTTCAGAATGGATTTTTGGAATTTGATTCAAATTTGAAATGAATTGAAAATTTCATTTTGTCCACATCCCTAATATTTTTGTACTGTTTGTTACAATTACTTTGCACAATGTTGCTTTTGCTATTAACCTTAAGCATCACAGTGGAAAGACAGGACATACATTTAATAACTATATGTGATTTATATAATATAATTTCTGACTTTACATTCTTTGCATTCATCATTCATAAATTCATTGTGGACTTTGGACTCAGCTAAAAGTTAACACTGCCATTTTGCTCAGAGATATGTTTTTCTTCAACTAAAGTGCTGTAAAACTCCATGGAATTATTTGCCAGATTTGTAAAAGCACAACTTTAAAAAGTAATGACAGTGGACATTGTGTCATGTTTCTGTCCAGAAAAAAATCTCTGTGTGGGAGTGCTTCTGTAGCTTATGTCATCCCAAAGTGTCAACAGATGGAGAATAACATCAAAACTGCAGGATGCCTGTTGTCATTTTTAAAAGTGTACTTGTTTTATCTTTGCTAGAGGCAAAAGCTCAAAATGAAAGCCAGAACTGAAAAACACTCTTGCTCCCTTGCCTTACCTTCAAAATAACTGAAGAAAGCTGTTTTCCTCAAAACTTTCTGATGGCCTCACCCAAACAGCAAACATCTAGCAATCAGTTTATTCTCAATGGTGCCCTCAGCAGTATGGCTGACTGCTCCCTCCTCTTGCCCCTTATACCTACTTGGAATGTATCATATTTTTACAAGGATATAGTTACAAGACAGGATGAAATTCGGGATGGCCTAGCAGGGAGACTTTTAAAAAACACAAAACAAAAACAGCATAGTAAGAACAGTTGATCCCCTCTGCCTCACATACACCACATGCCCAGGTTTCTGTAAGATGTCAAGAGTCTCAGACAGGGGACTGTAGCAGCAGCAGAATCCTAGTGCCACATTTCCTATACAACTGTGGTCATTTACCAGAGTGAGAAGCAGCTGATTTCCTTTTTGAAGTGCTTTAGCACCACCACTGCAAATGAGCAGCAGTTGGAATTACTAGTACCAACTTGGCAGGGATCTGGTGATATCAGGGGCCAATATCTTACCATTTACTGTGGAGATTTGTATTAGAACCAGAGATGTATCCAAAATCCTGTTATGCCTCAAATCACCTGGTTTGGGAAGTCTTCAGCACTTTCTGGGCCTTTTCCCCATCACAGCAGCCATTTTGGAGGTGGCTGCACAAGCACAATGGACTTCTGCATGGCCTTGGTCATGATAATTTAAGGCATAACAGAGGCCAGCTGGGGGAGGGGGAACCTCCAGGGACAATCCTGCCCCCCATGGCCTTAAAGAAGCCTCCCAGAGGGGGTAAGTCAATTTTTTTTAAGTTTACAAAAAAATTAAACTTCAAAGCCCCCAAACAGGTCGCGGGGGGGTCGACATTGAATCACACACCCCCGAACTGGGGGTGTTCAGCTTGATGTCAAGCCTTCCAACCAAAAAGGTTCAATATTGAACCAGTTTTCACATCCCCAGTGCTCACTGCTGAGTTAGTTCACTGCTGGTCCTCTGGTAGCAAGCATGACATGTCCCCTTTGCTAAGCAGGGTCCATCCAGGAGATTACACTGCCTTCCCCCTATCCCTCCCCGGCTCTAAGAACAGTGGTCGTGTTCATGACCTCAATGTTTTCTTTCAGCAACCTAGATATGCAACAGACTGTAAGGGTAGAGCGCCCCCCCACACACACTTTTGAAAAACAAATGTTTGAAAAGTTTCTACAATCAGATAATTCTTTCCATATTTTTTAAATATTGATTGAGGAAGCCCTGAACACATGAATCCCCATACACTGTAGTCGAGGTGTGCACTGACATGTTTTATTCTTATTTTTATTTTATTTTTTGCTGTTCGGCCTGAATTGGGTTCCATGGGTTCACAAACTGATACAGTCAAACTGATCGGCTAGACTTGTCAGGTCAACTGAACCAGCTCAAGCCAGTTTGGTGGTTTGAGGGGCTATGCTTGTAAATTGTAGCTATGTGCACAAATTGATTTTTTTGATCTGATTTGTGCCAAAAACAAATCAGCCCTGATTTTTTAAAAATCCAAATCTATCCCCTCCAAATCAACCCAGATTCAATTTGTAATTATGTACTTTGATTCAATTTGGATTCAGACTGATTTGGACCACTTAACAAGGTCCTAGAGGCACCAAATTTGGGTGGTGGGTAGGTCCCCATGGGTGCCACCATTATTTTTCAAGTGTTTGGATGCTTTGGTGCATAATAATGTTCCCTCATAATGAATCCCTATGAAGATTCATTGCACACCTTAATTTTTTCTGTACATTTTGACTGTCACTGGACAGTGCCAACTGTCAACTGCCATGTGACAACTACACCACCACCACCCAACCTGCAGGGGAAAAGCCACCTCCTGGCTCCAGGGATCTCCCCAGTGTGCCCTGCGCGCTCGTGCAGCCCCCGAGTTCCCCAGCCCCCACCAGCTCTGTCACAGTGCTGGCAATTGTGGGGGGGGGGCAATTCGGCCGCCCAGAGCTCCAGCCACAATCGTCTGCAGGGAGAGTGGGCTTAGCTTCTCACTGATCATGAGACCCACCTCATTGATGTTGATTGGCCATTCCTTTAGCTCTTGGCTGCTTTTGCACTTATCTAGTGATTCTATCCTCTTCCATGCATGCCATCTTGGTTAACTAACAATACATAATTGTTATTTTCCAAGAACTATTGCCATCCTCTATTGTGGCACAGATCTCCTCCAACATGGATTCTTAGCTAGTGAGTAGATGCGGCCTGGGCATGTAGAATTATGAGGACCATAGTTATCATTATTCATTGACAGAGGACTGGTCTGGTTGTCTTTAGTGAGGGAAAGTCTCTTTTTTGTTGTTACAAACTATTTATTAAACATGCATTTCGATTACATAGCATTCAAAATAATACAATAATAGTATCAAAATAACTTATCTTAGAGTAACTGTCCCCACAAATCATACATCCAATTTAAGTCCAAATCTAACACAAATAACACAAATAATCAATGCTCTTCCTTGCCCGCCCACCCCCCACCCCCACCCCGCACATGAACACATACAATGATATGAGGTCTGTCGTCATTGGGGAAATGTTGAGCACAGCAGCTGCTCCTTGTAACTGTCACCTCTCCCTATTCATTCAGTCCTAAGCAGGATGTTTGAGAATGGGCTTGCTATCCCCTCACTGCATCATCCAGGGGGAGAGAGGGAGCGTGCACGCCCAGACAGCAGCTGCTCTTTACAGGTCTGTCACTGCCTACCAAGCAAGTGAGTGGGTGGCAAAGGCACCTTCCTGGAGCAGCTCTTCCCTCTGTATGTTTACTGGTGCTCTCTTGTTGAGCAGCACAATGGTTGGAAGTGCAAGTGCATTCCTCACTGCCATGCCATCCAAAGGCAGAAGGCCAACAAGGGAGTGAGTGCACAGAGGCAACTGCAAGGAACCACCTCCTCAATTTGCTCTTCTCTTTGTTGATGATGCATTGCACCCAGTCCTAACCATCATACTGCACACAGAAAGAGGGTGAGCACATGTAAGCTAGTAAGTGTGTGTGAGCTGGCTTGGTTTGAGCCAGGCTCCACATTGAGCCAGCTTGGCTCGATGGGTTCAGAATCGAACTGGAGCACCCTCGGCAAGTCCGAGTCTGAACCAAACCAGGCCCAGTTCAAACTAAGCCACTTCAGAACTCTATTGATAAGGGGAATCCAATGAGGATTCCCAATTACCAGTAAAGGGGGCTGTCCTAAGTTAGAGGGGATGGGAGAGAAGTTAATAGGTACTCACAAATGCTTCCAGTGGTGGCTGCTGCGGTGCTGTCTGGGGGAGGGGCATCGGGGTGGAAATGTCTCACCCTTGCTGACATCCCCCAGAGTAGCCCAGGCCATCGGTGGCCCGATTTGGGCCTTCCTCAGCCAGGTTCAGGTCTCTGCGCATGCATGGAGGCCATTTTAGTGACCATGCAAATGTCCTCTGTGCATGTGCAGAAGTCATGAAAATGGCTTCCACACATGCACAGAGGCCTGGACCAGACTGAGGAAGGCCCAAACTGGAGCAGGGGGGAGCCACTTCTGCCCCCCCTGACAACATTGGCACTTGTACCCATTTACTTTCCTCCCAACTCCTCTACACTTAGGACAGTCCCCCTGCTCCTTTATTGGTGAAGGGGAATCCTCACTGGATTCCCCTTTACCAGTAGAGTTCTGAGCCGGTTTAACCAGGTCTGGTTCGACCAGGGGCAAAACTGAACTGGGCTGTGTTGGCTTGAATTTGGTCTGGATTTGAGCCGAACTCACAAAAACAGTTTTGTGCACACCCCTTGCATCTGTTCTTTCATCTCCTTCTGAAAAACATAGTAGTAGGGGTTGAGTCTGCTGGACCCAGTCTTAATTGCTCTGCCATCCAGGGACATAGCAGAAACTGCAAACTGCCTTTGCTTGCTCTTTTCCTCTGAGTGTCATAGTAGCAAGCTGCAGCACTGCCCATAGAAAGCAGTCCCAATGATGCCTCGCCCAAAGAAAGCACACAAGTGAATGAGCAGAGGCAGCAACCCTCTCAGAGGCCGCAGAGAAGGGAGCTGGTCTTGTGGTAGCAAGCATGACTTGTCCTCTTAGCTAAGCAGGGTCTGCCCTGGTTGCATATGAAAGTGAGACTAGAAGTGTGAGCACTGTCAGATATTCCCCTTCGGGGATGGAGCCGCTCTGCGAAGAGCATCTAGGTTCCAAGTTTCTTTCCTGGCATCTCCAGGATAGGGCAGAGAGAGATTTCTGCCTGCAACCATTGAGAAGCCACTGCCAGTCTGTGAAGACAATCCTGAGCTAGATAGTCTGACTCAAAATGGTCTGACTCAGTATATGGCAGCTTCCCATGTGCCTATATCAACTGCTCCTTGAAACATTCTCCATCACTTGCGTGCTTGGGCAGGTGGGCAGTGACAGTGCTGGAAGGAAAAGCTGCAATGTCCATTTTGTCACTTGTGCTCTTTTTCTGAATATCTGCACACACTCTGTCTCTCTGGTACAGAGGTGGTGGAGTCATTGCCTCTCCTCTGCTGTGACAGGTTTTGGCTAGGACCATGCAAAGTGGATTGTAGTGCAATCGGGGGACTTCCCCAAACCAAAGATTTCTGATTTGGCAATGGGGTGGTTTCCAAAATCTTGTCCACATAATTCACCCCAGAGTTTTGTCACAGTGAAACTGAGTTATTCTTAGTTCCTCTAACTTTTCAGAGTGGAAACAAGTGGCTCTGCTCATGCCTGGTTACCCAAAGCATTATGGGAGAAGCCAGAGAGGCAAAAGACATCTAAACTACTCCAGGCAATGCAAAGAGAGTAGTTATAAAATTATTCATTCCCTTTGGTGGCACAAATCTGTAACAATACAGTTGGGCAATTCCTATTCATTTCAATATGGGTTGTGCCAAAGATTTGAGCTCCTTGTTACTTCTCTTCAGCCACTGGACATACCTTTTGTTAACTGAGCTATGCCCTTTTGTTGGCAGCAACTTTTTCTGCTGCAGCTTTGCCACCTGAAAGAGATGGCCTTACAGCTTAATCTGGTGTCAATTGAATTTCGAATGCCACTTCTTTTCACACATTTTAGCCTTGAATCCTCCAGGGGGAAAGCTAGCTGTCAAGTAATACAGATGGCCTGCCACTTTTGCAAAGTTAGAAGAGAAGAAAGAAACGTGCCTGGGCTGAGAGAGAAAGCTGATGTCTGCAAAGCAGGAAAAAACACAACAGCCAGAGTAATTAATTAATTAATTTGTTGCTTCAAGCAAAGATTCAGTAATTGGGATGACAAACAAGGATTAGGGTATTCAATCTAAGCTGCAGTAGGCAATTTTGTTTTAAGCTGTCATTGCATTGCAATGTTTATTTTGTTCATCTTCCTTACAAACTCAGATATGTGGGGAGAAGGAAGGGAAATTTTAGTGTTGATCACAGATTAAAAACCAAACTTGTGTGAGAAAGATCTGGAAACTAGCCTCTCCCCCCCCCCCTTTGTCTTCTGTATTTGCTATGTACTGTTTTCAAATCCCTGGTGCTAGGGCTAGGTGGGGTCATCACTGACATGAATACATACATGAATCCAGATGGGGAATGTTTCTCATCCCATTGCTCCTGGTGTCTGTTGCTAGAAATATAACTGAGAACCTAAAGGGTAGAAGATAATGCTCTGTGATCCAGGTGAAGGAACACCTTCTCCCACATGCCCCCATTTGCCAGAGTATTAAAAGCTATCTCCCCACCCCACACCCATCTTCTTCCTATCCACTCTTTCCCCACCATGCATAATTGTATAAATCTCCATCATGTCCTTCCTTACCTCACTAAAAGAGAGGGGCTGTCCTGGTCTGGTAGTAACCAGCCCTGTGAATAAGGGTTGGGAGCGGCAAACAAACCCACCTCTTGCTTCTCCCACCTTTCGGACTAGATAGCTGCCACCGAGTGGAAATCTTTCCCCCCTGGCTGTCTCCACCAAACAGCCCACAGTATCTCTCTGTCTCCAGCAAAACCTCAGGTGGAGTAGGATGGCAGGTAAGAGTGGGGAATGAAACTCAGATGCCACAACAGACCTGAACTATTGTGTTCTACATTGAGGTGATGGTCAGGAGCCAAGAGAACAATTCAGGTGACTAGTAGTCTGTGGGAGCAGTGTGTCAGAAGCCAGGAATCAATAGAAAGGGGCACACGGGGCAATCAAAGAGCATCGTCAAGGAAAGCAGAGGGTTAGAAAGCAGGAGTCTAAATGGAGCACCAAACATGAGCAGATGAGAGTGTGGTCAAGGGAAGCCGAAGGTCAAAAGCCAGGAGTCCATACAGAGCACACGAGAGCATGGTCAATCGAAGCTGAGGATTGAAAGCCAGGAGTCTATATAGACAGACCACTGGAGCAGAAAAGAGCATGGTCAAAGGCAGCCAAAAATCAGTAAACAGGATTCAAGTCTAACAAGGAATAATAGACAGGCACTTTTGCAAAAATGTTGCTTTAGCAACTACTTACTGCAAACTGAGCAGTATAATCTGGCTGCTGGTTACAATCGGTAGTTCCACCCTATCTTCCAGAGACTGTGGCTGTTTAAAGGGGTCAATATCTATTCCTTAACTGCAGGCTCCTATGGAGAGGAGGCAATTTTTCAGCCCCTGGGGGAGGGTCAAGGTGATTAGTAGTAGAGAGACATACCTGCTGTCAAAAGCCATGTGCTTTTGTTTACAAACAAATGCACATGGCTGGGGGATGACATCATAGTGACATCACAGGGGGCGGGCGTGCAGCGGTCAAAATGTGCTGATGTCACCGGAAATACGTCACCGGATATGCGTCAGTGAAAATATGTCAGTGAAAATGGTCAGAGGAGACCCCCACGTGGCTGGAAAGGGTCAGAAGTAGGGGTACACACTCACCCCAGAGGTTTCGCCACCACCTTCCACTCTTACCCCCAGAATATGTCCAGACATGTCCCAAAGGTGGGCATGTGACCCCTCTACGAACAAGCCGAACCACCCCGGACCAATGGGAACAGGTTTCAGACTCTGGAAAGGTCCGTGTGCGGAGGCGTGATAATGACCGGGTGGCCATTTTGTGTAACTTTATTGGCTGAAACCGGGTCAAGTGACCCCTCTAAGAACAGGACTAGGGGTGGTGTGTTTAGAGGGAAATAATTTTACAGTTGTACAGAGATGATGGCTGATGCTAGGACTCCACTGCACCCCACTGACCCATCATTGCCACAGGCACCCACGAAGATTAGGCCTTTGCAACCGCAGAGTCTGTCCTTCCCTCCTACTGGTATGAAAACCCACCAGATGGCTGACCTTATTGGTGGTGAGGTTCTAGAAACTAACTTTGCAGCAGAGCCAATGGATGAGGATGGTAGACTAGAATGTGATTGTGGCTGCTGTAACACCATGGAAGCTGAAGATGGAGAGCCTCCAGCTACTGCCTCCAAAGTGGGAAACATGTGTTCATCAGATTCTGAAACAGAAGGGCCTGTGAAGCCAAAGCGGCGGAGGAAGGAGAAAAAATGGGTGAAGAGCAGACCCCAATTTACATGGTGCGACGGGCATTGTGATAGCTCATGTGGAGAGAATACTTATTCAGATGAGTGTGGCTGTGAATCTTACTTGTCATCCAGGCCAAGGGTATCCTATTGTGAGTATAAGTGCTACAGGTTGAGCGAAGACTGGTCATCTTGTGATTGTCTGACCCCAAGCCCCGGCAACCCAAGGGCCGCTTACTGTGGGGCTGTGTGCTTTACTTCATCATCTGAAAGCGGTCAGGAGGAGGAAACCATGAACGCCCTTGTGCTTACAAAGCCTGAAGAACCAGACCCCGTTGCGGAAACCGACAAGCTGGTGAGTTGGAGGGGGTTTAATCTGCCTTGCTTTGTTTGCCTGTGTTTTTACCTGTCAGTATTAAAATATTCCCCTCTTTTGTGCAGGTACGGGGCTTTGAGAACATGCACCTCAGGGATGTCAATGTGTCCTGCATTTCCTGTGCGTGTACTGATGGGGACCAATAAAAGAAATTTGTTTTAAATATGTGTGTTCATACCTGTGTTAAACAGAACCATGGCAGGGCTCGAAGAAATTCTAAAGAAAATATATTACACCCCTGGGAGAGTGGGGAGTTTCGGAAGTGTAAACCCGCTATTTCAAGAGGCCAGGCAGCACAGTAAAGAGCTGAGTAAAAGGCATGTTGAGGCTTGGCTATCAGAGCAGGATGCTTACACTCTACACAAACCTGCAAGGATTCATTTTAAAAGAAACATGACGTTTGTTTCAGGGGTTTGGCAGATTTAGTGGACATGCAACAATATTGTAAATACAACAATGGCTACAAGTACCTTTTGACAGTGGTGGATATCCTATCTCGATATGCCTGGGCTGAGGGAAGTGGCTGGTGCTTTTAATAGCAATAGCAATAGCAATAGTAATTACATTTATATACCGCTCCATAGCCAGAGCTCTCTAAGCGGTTTAGAAGGATTTTAGCATATTGCCCCCAACATTTTGGGTACTCATGTTACCGACCTCGGAAGGATAGAAGGCTGAGTCAACCTTGAGCCCCTGGTCAGGATCGAACTTGTAACGTTCTGGTTACAGGGCGGCAGTTTTACCACTGTGCCACCAGGGGCTCCCTTGTTTAAGGCTATTTTCAGAGAAGGCTGAGAGCCTGGCAAGCTCCAGACAGATAGAGGGAGGGAATTTTAAAATAAGCCTGTAGGGGCATTGTTAAAGGAGCAAGGTATTCACCACTTTGTCACCAAAAATGATGTCAAAGCAGCCCTTGCGGAGAGACTGAAATGAACCTTTAAAAAACGTATGTGGAGATATTTTACTGCTCAAAACACATATATTGATGTCCTGCCTCAGCTCCTAAAGAGCTATAACCACAGCTTTCACAGAACCATACAGTGCAGGCCAGTAGATGTCACAACCAGCAACGACCTGTCTGTTTGGAGAAGGGTCTATGGCCGTAGTAGCCATAAAAAAGATTTCACAGTCCAACTAGCCAGGCCGCTGGATCTTCCCGGGGATTGGGAAGTGGGGCTTTCAGAGATACAGTACCCATGCACTTGGGACACCATCACGACAGATACCCCCTTTCAGTATAGCAAGGGGTTAAAGAAATGGACCTTCTACTTACAAAACGGGTATTACTCCTGCATTGCCGATTTGCTGCACAATATGAACGAAATCACCAGCATCCAGAATGCTCTAGAGGGGGCATCCCTGCTTTATGACTCTGTTACTAGAAATATTCAGTTTATGAGTCCTAACAATGCATTAACCTTTTCTGCCGGGGCAGAATTACCACACATATTAGGGATCCTTCCTGACACCCCCCCCCCCAAAAGCGTTGTCTTACCCATCAAGCATAGCTGGTGGGGTCAAAACTCTGTTTGTTCATGATACACCCAGCAAAGGATTCCCCTTCCCTGCTGACATAACAGGGGAGTTCAACACTCTATTTGTTTATACAGACATTGTAGAGTATCAGATAGTGGGAGATCACCATGCCCCCCTTTTGCGAAGTATTACCACGAAGGGGCAGAATGGTGAGTGTGTTAACATTGTTTATGACAAGCCACATTACATCTCTGTGAGCAAGCACCACATTGACACAATCACGGTCCAGATAAAGATGGACAAGGACAAATGTGTGCCATTCCATTTTGGCAAGGTGATTGTGAAGCTACACTTTCGCCCCAGAAGAGGACTACAACTTTAAGGGAAAAGGAAAAAAATGCCAATTCTGAAAAGTTATGGTGACCCTGCCCTTTACAAGAGCTATTACAGGGCCCAAGCTGGAAGCGCCCTTCCTGGCTTCATGGGGGCCCCGGTCATGTATGAGGCTGGAATTGGTGGTATATTTTGGATCCTTTTCAGGAAAGCTGTCCCTCTTTTGAGACAGGTTCTGGAAATCATTAAGCCACACATCAAAACAGCAGCGCAAGGCATTGCTAAAGACGTGGTGAGGAACGCCTCCCAGGCAGTTATGAACAAGATGGATCATGCCTCTTCCTCACAAGGGGGATCAGGACTGATGTATATCAAAAGAAAATGAAAAGCAGCACGTGTGCAGCTATCAGGACCTCCCCAACCTCTTAAAAGAAAAGGGGTGAGCCTGAAAAAGCTTCAGAAGCTTCAAAGGGAAAGAGGAAACATGCTCCTAAGGGAAAGAGGAAACATGCTCCCGGTGACATCTTTTAAGTCATAATGGCTTTTATACACTGCAGCTCTGAAGAATGCATGAAATCGGAACTGGACCTTTTTCAAATCGCACCAACACAAACAAGTATTGAGAGAAGTGTATATGTTGAGGTACCACCGCTTACTGCATGGCACCTCTGGACTTTTTCATTGCTGTAGTGGGAGATTTTTACCCGGATTTGAATAACGCGCTTTTATATGTGTGTTGTAAAATTGTCAAGGAGGATGTAACCAACTTGGCACAGGATTCTGCTGTGGGGCTAGTGAACTACCCAATTGCTGCCATGTTTAGCCAGGTGGATGTGACCCTGGGAGACCGTCTTGTCAGTCAGAGCAGTAGCACCTAACCCTTTCATTGAAGCTTTCGTTGAAGTGATGATGAATTACACTGAGGCCACTTTATCTACACAATTTTCAGCAGGCTTATTTTATAAGGACACCCCAGGGTTCCACGAGATAACAGAGTTAGATGGAGCGAACGATGGGTTGGTTGACAAAGCAGCATTTACATCTGAAAGTCGGAAGGTGGACCTGTTGGGACACCTACACACAGATCTTATGTTTCAAGAAAAACTGCTTTTAAATGGTGTAGATGTTAAAATTAAACTAACGCGTAACAAGGACACATTCTGTCTGATGGCAGGTGGAGCTAACCCCCACTACAGGCTACAAATCTTGTCGGCATCCCTCTTTATCAAGAAATGGTCCCTGAACCCCGCGGTGTGGTTAGCACATGCGGAGGTGTTGCTCACAGCCAATGCAAAATACCCGGTGGACTGTGTGAGTATGAAACTGTTCAGTATCCCTGCTGGAAGTCATGTCTGCAACCAGGAAAATTTGTACTTAGGACAGTTGCCAAAAACTGTCATCATTGGATTTGTGGATAACGATGCATTTAGTGGGTCATATACCAAAAATCCCTTTAATTTCAAGCATTGTGACATTAACTTTGCCTGCCTCTATATGGATAGTACTCCAGTCCCCATTAAACCTTACCAACCAGATTTTGCAGCGCGTAATTATGTCCGTGAGTATATGGGGCTGGTCACTGGCAAGCACCTAGAAGACAAACCCCTACTCATTAATAGGGAAGAATATGGGGAAGGTTACACACTGTTTGCATTTGATCTAACGCCTGACCAAGAATGTGGGGGCCACTATTCCCTGATTAAAACAGGGAATCTGAGGGCCGAAATACGCTTTGCCAGAGCACTTCAAGTGACCATCAATATGATTGTGTATGCGGTATTTGACAACCTCATCGAGATAAACCACAGGAAGGACGTACTGTTCGACTATATGTAATATGGCTAGCATACAGCTAACACATGTACTGTCTGGAAGCCCCTGCACCCAAAAGACTTTCTTTGGAGTTTTCCCTAGTGACTGGTTACCTAGAAAGAGACTGCTACAAAGATCTGTGGGTCTTGTAGTGAACACACAAACCCATAACCTCCCGGGAGAGCACTGGCTAGCCATCTACCTGACAGAGGACAACCAGGGAGAGTTTTTTTATTCTTATGGACACCCCCCAAATCACCCACGGTTTCCCAATGCTGAAATGAGTTTTTTTAAAGAAAAAATGCCTCTAAGGCAGTCTTTCAAACCCGACAGCCCCAAGCTCCTGATTCTATGACCTGCAGCTACCACTGTGTGTTCTTTCTGCAGCAGAGGGGTAGAGGTTTAACATTTAAGCAGATTCAAGAATTTTATTCGAGGGATTTAGAAAGAAATGGCCAAATGGTTGAGCTGTATATTAAGAAAAAGACATGTCCCAAATTGTTTTCAAAACACACAAGTGTGTGGATCTTGTACTGATTTTCACAGAACAATACAGCAAGCCTTGAGGACTTTTAAATGAGTATATGTGTGTTTGCATGTTCCTTACCCGCAAATCAACAACTACCAGCCTGTAAAATATATTTCAGAGAAAATTTATATTCGAGAGGTTGTTGTTTTTGTTTGTTTTTTTGTTTTTTGTTTGTTTGTTTTAAAAAAATATATGTAACAGGTTACAACTGGAGCCAGTGAGTTCTCACAGGTATTTAAGAAGTCCTGTGTGTAGGAGTTAGGGGTAGAGGGCTAGGTGCATGGGTAGGGTTCTTCACATGCTCTAAAAACTCCTTGCTGGTATGGTTTCCTGCAACAGAGGTAGGGACATTTAACTCTGCCAAACCGCTCATGAACAGATCCCAGCCTTTAGGGAAGCATTTGGAATGCAGTGCATGAACTTGGGTGAATGCTTTGATCAGGTCCACCATGTTGGAACCCTCAAAAGCGGCTCCCTTATAGATGAAACGGCCCCTCTCATCCCATGCTGTAACTGTGGCATTCTGCCACAACTTGTTTAACAAAATCTTTGCCGAGTTCCTAGAGCGCACTGGCAAAGTGTCCAGGATCTCTTGAAAGGAGGGGTCAGAGTTTTGTGGAACTTCAGCAGCAGGCATCTCGGGTTGTGGTAGAAACAGGTTTAGTTTTCCCTTTTAGGCATCACCCAGCCTCACATGTGTTAAATATTTTTGAAGTAGACCCTCATAAAGTTTAGCTTTGTCATATTCTGTTAAGTCAGACCTCTGAAGAACTCCTTGCATTTCAGTATCTAAAGCGTATATTGTAGCTGCTTTGATATTTTCCTCCTTAGGAGGAGGGTTCCCTTTTAGCAGATCTAGCTGATGTTTGGGGACCAAGTACATCTTTCCCGCATACTCCATTATTATTTGTTTAAAAGGCTTGTTATCAAAGGAATTGCAATGCTTAACAGTGGTGCAAGAAACCCTCCAGACTGCTTGACCAAAAGCTTCTTCTTTTTCAGAGATACGTGCTTGTTACTCAGCTTTTTAATTAATCCACTTTTTTTCTAAGCACACGCACTTGGTGTGGAGACAATGGAATATTCCCTTTTAAGGGGGCAGTCTTGGATATGGCGGATATTAAATCTCAGAAGTTGCACATAGTATGGCCTTCCTCTGACGTGGTGAGGCCTTAATAAGGAGTTTTAAGAGGGCGAGGTTTCTCTTCACGCAGGTAGACATGTCTCAGTGCAGTGGGTTAACAGGAATACCTGTGAAAGCATCAATGTGTCCCCCTTTTGTATCCCCCCTTTGGTTTTTTCTTGATGTATACGACAGGCCAGTCAGGAGGGAAAAGACCCGTTCTGACCTTATAATCTCAGGAGTTCTAGGGTTTAAATCCACAGCTAAGTAGCCATAAGGTTCCCGTGTGGCATCGTGGTAGGCCTCTGTAAAATAGCTGACATTCCTGGGGAAAATCTGGTGTGCCAAATTAATGATCTGTAATTTATCCCTCGGGTTTTTAAAGAGCACCATATACTTGGCATTAAGGCTTATGGTAAAAGATTTCCCTTTGTAGAAAACATTCTGTGTGATGAGGAAAATGCTCAGATTCCTGTGGTGACCAAACTCTGTGAAAGCGCGTTCAATTTGTTGACTGTCAGATGAAGCACTCATCAGGTCATCCAGAACAAGAAAACAGATTTTATTTGGGGGTAACAACTCATCATCATCAATTTTCTCAGGCATACCTTCTATAAACGTTATCATAGGGTATTTACAGAGCATTTGTTTGTACAAAGGCTGCCAGCAAGAGTAACACCACACGATTTTTTCAGGCATCACAGATAGCACACTCTGTGCATTGTCCAGCATTTTGCTTAGAAAAAATGTTTTACCACAGTTCTAAGGTCTTGCAAGGATGGCAGAGAAGGTGTCTTGCCAGCAAGCACCCATTTTTTAATACCCGTATGGTATAGTCTTAAAATCCTCAGTGATGACTCGCTTATCAAATACCACTCTCTGTGTCTTCCTCAAAAACCGTGTTTCTATCTGCCACCTCTTCTTATTTCTAACTATACCGTTCTGCTCTACCACGATCTCGCATGCAGGATCCTGTTCCAAAACGTAGGCAAACACCAGACCTTTAAGACTAGCAAAATTAATTTTTTGAAAGATACTCACATTCAGAGTAATCCCTTTGACTTTTATACAGGATGCACCCCCAGACAGCTTGTAGCCATAAGATTTAGGACCTGTGCTCACAAACTCTGTTATGTACTGGTCTGACAGCAGTTCGTTTGCCAGCTCCCCTAAAATGTTTCCAAGGGGAGGGTTGTACTCCCCCTCATGAGACACATAGATCACAGAATCTGTGTCATGGTACAGGCATCGTTCCTCTGGGTTCTCCATGATAGAGTACAAATGCAGGCGTGCATATGATGTTGTAAAACACACTAGAAAAACATTTGTGTTACCAGGCACAACTATACAATCTTTTGCATCTTTCCAAGACACCATCATCATCAAGGAATTCACACATAGAGACCTCATAGCTATCTGAAAAGAGGTATTGGAAAAGCTCATCAGGTTTTTTTCACTATGGAAGTCCTAGGGAGGTTTGTCCTCTGACCAAATTTCCCCCACAAATAATTTAAGAAAAGCTTGGCTATTTGGCATTTAGCAGGGTTGGCTTCAATAATCTCGGGGCGTAAACACACCCCTTCTTTCTTATAATACTCATCAATGTATCTCTCTCTGTCCGCCCTGCTAACATACTCTGTGGGATAGCCAGAAGACTCCTGCTTCAGCCAGAGAAATGTATTGACGTACCCTGAAAAGAGGCTTTCAGACCTCTTTTCAGAATGCCAAACCTCATAGATCTGTGACACCCTGTACCCTTTAGCCACAGCAACCTCCAATTCCACTGTGCACCACCAGTGCCCTTTCCTAATCATTGTGGCTACAGTGCTCCAGCTGCTGTAAGTCTGCACAGAGCCTGCACAGGGGAAACATCAGTTTCCCGTTCACCTTGACAGGTAGGACGGGGGGAAAGTTACTGCATGGTGGGTAAACCTTCACCATGGCAATTCCAAAATACTCAGAGAGTGGCCTAAAATTATCCTAAATGACTTCAGGATGGCCTATAGGAAACTGGCGATTTCGCATAATAAAAGGATAGAGAGAGGTATAATCCGAGTAATGAATCTGTTCTCCCTCCTTCGCCTCATAATACAGATGCACACACCCAGTTCTGCCCCCAAACACCGCATCTCTAGGTTCCAGTGGTTCTAGAAACTGCTGCTTTTTCAGAAAATCCATCACCTTCTGATCCCCCTTAACTATATCGCTCCACTCATGTTCCCATATACACTGGACTTCAAAGCCCAATCATTTTAGGACATCTGCCTTCCTCTCACTAGCATTGTTGAGAAAACCATAGGTTTCCGACAACATCGGGTGCTGTCTGTGTGCGGGATAACAGGTTAGACACCCGTGATAAAAACATCCGTTAAATTCAAAGGCAAGTTTCTTTCCCCCATTCACAGAATAGCCATCTAAATAATATGCCTTAACACCCCCTGATGCCTCCTGCAGCTCCTGAGGAATATCAACCTTAAACTCACCTTATTTCAGAGCATGCTGAATATGTATGTTTTCCCTGTGGGCCATGTATTCCAACCATTGAATGGACAGAGTTGAGAATCTTTTGCTGTGATTATGGTAATTATCTGGGGCCGGTATGGCGATCTCTTTACCCTTCAGATACTTGTAACGGTACATTCTTAAGCACACACTAGCAAGTGTAGGGTATTGGAAGGGGTCGGTACCCACCAGCACCCTGACAGTTTTCTTCCCCTTAGGTTGATCAACTACATCCCATGTCATCTCAACCAATTCATGTCTATATTTTGTACAGGCCTGCATCAAGATGTCTACATCTTTCTGACAGTAATAGGCCAATTTCTTCTGCATGTCAAATGTCTTTGTTTTGTGTTCCTCATACCACTTCATGAATTCTTCCCTATCTGCAGGTTTCATAGTGTCCATGTACTATGGTACATGGGTTCTGGCATATTCCCAATATATCTCTCATTTTCTTTTTTTATTAAAGAAATGTGGGAAATAACCCTTACATCCCTGAAAACCCATAGCTTTGGGGAGCTTTGCTAGGGCCATGGGCAGATGGCAAAGGGAATCTATAAATTTTATGTTATTATTTTTAACTGTTATACATAGTAGTTTCCCCCCCTGAGTTAGCAGATCTACATCGAGACCTTCTCTGATTAGCTCTCCCAAGATGAGAATTCCGTCATAGGTTATCGAAGTATGGGCTATAAAGCTGCAACCCTTAAAGCTAGGGTCTGGTGTAAATTTTATTAAAAACTCTTGCAAGCATGAATCCCCCTTAAATTCCCAATCTTCCCCTTGGGGCCCCCACTTTTTCCAACCTTTCTGTTTCTCTTGATAGGCTTTAACAGGCTCCATCATCTCCCCTTGAAAAGCCCTGGCATAAATATAGTTTGGCACGTGGACGCCATCCTCCTGTCTGCATTCGCCGTCATAAAACATATATTTTACAGATAGCTCAGGGTACTGTAAACGTGGAATGTAACACTCATGTTCTTCCCCAGGGCAAAGGTACTCGTACCATACATGACACTGTTTTCCTCTACAGGGGTGTTCATCATCCTCAACATAACGGAAGCACTTATCACATAGTTCATGTGGGATGCATTCCACCCGCCCAATTGCAGAAATCTTCTTATGCCTTCCTAGACAGTCTTGTGATCTACACTGCATCTTGCATTTGGGGCATCTGATTATTCACCCCACACGTTTTACACACCCAGAGTCTAAACAGCAGTGGCACTTTATCAGACAGTCATGGCAGGGTGCATAGGGTGTGTAACAGCCAAAAAAAACCCTTTGATGTTCTTAACCGCATAATAATGAGCATCATGAAGTAACAGAAAACACATTTTGAGGTATTTCTGTTCAGGAGTTTTTAAAACACACCATCCAGAAGTATCCCATTGCACAACCACAATATTGACTTTCATGTGAGTCTCTATGGTTTTCACGTCTGCAAAAGACACTTGTTTTTGCTCGCCCCACCCAAGATCCCTGTACAGTTCTTTTGCACCGTCTTTTATCTGTGTAGCAGTAGCTCTCTCATCTAGAACAGCCATGAGACTCGCTGCAAAGCAGAGTGCTGTATTAGGCATGGGAACATCTATCAGGTGCAGTCTCTTTTTCTATATAATGCTGTTATAGGGTATTGATTTTATATGCCTGAGGCCGGCTCCTCGTGGGGGTGTATTGACAATCACAGCCAGTGTTAAACAGCTAAAATTTGAGCATAACTTTGAAGCAGGTTAGACATAGCACTTAAGAAAGTTTCAGCATTCAGATGCCCTGCCCGTCTCCTTGCAGGGCAAAGGGGATTTGAAATCCCTGGCCCTTGCAATCTGACCTGTACAAAGTCCCCTGGTTCTATATGGTTGTTTAAATTGTCCAGAACCCTTTGAGCGGCAGAATACATCCCCAATAGTGCATCACGAAAGGAGTGTACTCTGTCCAAATTCACAAACTTGAATTCATAATACATTTCATCCCCATTAAAGCGTGCATAGTTCCTATTATAACATTGAATAAACTGTAGGTCCATGGGGGGGGGGCGTTCTTCAGAACAGCCTGCTGATTCTTCAGAAGAGAATGGTTGGGAATCCACTGCAATGCCAACATCAGATGCCATGCCTCCTTGAGAGGACCCATTGCAGGTACCACACTGCTCGGGGGCTGTAATCTGATGGCCGGCAATACTATGTGGCTCTACAGGGGGCTCAGACACCCTATCGGAATCAGGAGCATCCCCGGAACCCTCTTGTTGACTGTGGGACATGTCCCCTCCCACCACCTGTATGCAGACAGTGTAAAGTTGATCTTCTTCATTTCTGTCTACAAAATCACACATTGTGCTTCCACATCTTACTAGAGTTTGCAGCTGATGTGTAATATCCCTAACCAATTCCTTTTCTTTTCGAATGATGCATGTTGCTTGCTCACAATGTTGCTCAGCCTCTGTCATGCGTTCTACGGCATGTGCCTTATCCTTTATTAATGTTTGCATGTATTCTGTAGCCCGCGACATGCTGGCCAAGAACTCATTAGCATGGAGATTCAGCGCCTGCTCATCACGGACCCCACGTTCATGTTCTGAAACAGATAGATCAGAGGCAGGGGCTCAGCAGGCATGTCTGGAGTAAAACCCACACTGCTAGGGAGATTTTGAACTCACAAACATGTGTGTCATGCGGTGTGGAAAGGACTCACCAAGTTCCTGGCTGACCCTTCTGGGCTGTTTGTAGGGTGGCTGGCCCTCCATGTTGGAACCTCCAAGTGTCTCGTGTTTGGGTTGCTGCTTTTCTTGGAATTCCACATCTTCAGACAAGGGAATCATATGGCATTATTAATAAAATGATCCACAGAGTAAATAAAAGCTATACATAAATAAAATAGAAGATTCAAAACCTTTATTTATTTCTCTCTTTCTCTCTCTCTCTCTCTCTCTCTCTCTCTCTCTCTCTCTCTCTCTCTTTATCCTACCCATACGCTTTGCTTTTCTCTTCAACCTATTTAGCCGTATGGGGGCAGATTCAGATACTTCTGTAGAAAAATGTGGGGGGGGGGGGGGGTTAGATAGAATTAGTCAGAGGTTTCCACATGGTGAGTTCATTTTGCAAGGTTAGTTAGTTTGTTTTTTAAATTAAAATCTATTTTACCCTCTAGAGCACTCTCAGCCAGATTCTGCAACCCACCCTTGGTATATGTCAGGTCCACTGTGAACATAGGTCTGTATTAATCAAAACTTACTGAATTTTAGAATGAGATATTACTGGGGGGGGGTGCCCCTGTTCTTACCTATATTATAATCACATCTCTGACCTATGCAAGCTGCAATAAAAAAATATATATAGATAGATAGCCTTACTCAGAAAATTCTTCAAACTGTGCTCATCTAGATTTTTTTTGATTTTTTAAAAACTGTATTTTACCAGGTACTGTGTTTCTAACTGCCTGAGTTGTGAGTACCTCCTCCTTTGGGATGAGATATGGGTCCAAAGCCTTTGAGAGTGAAAAAGTGGCTCTCCCAGCCTGACGGACCCTTCTGAAGAACATCAAATATAAATCCGACATGTATACATCTTCATAACATTTTCAAACAATCTAAGAGAGAGAGAGAGAGAGTAGAATATATCCATACCATTATCTTCAGAGATATCGAGGGCGCTCAATTCTTCATCCGTAATGCTCATCATCTTTGGTGGAAACTTCTTTCTTTCTTTCTTTCTTTCTTTCTTTCTTTCTTTCTTTCTTTCGGTGAGTGCTGTTGAATATTTAAAAGAGGCAGGGACATGTTCAGACATATCCTGCCCTGCCCTCCCCAACCATTTCTTTCTTCTTCTTTTTTTTTCCATTTCTTTCTTTTTATTTTATTTTTATTTTTTTTTATTTTTATTTTTTGTGAATGCTATTGAATAAACAAAAAAGATCCAGGCAGGGACATGTTCAGACATATCCTCCCCAACCAGAACCCTAACTGGCAACCAAAGGTGTACCATCAGATTTATCCTCTGTCTAGGGAATGTATATGACAGGCCTGTGGAAAACCAGAACTGGAGGGAATAGGGCCCTTGCTAATTAAAATGGAGGCTGACCTAAGCCCCCACATGGACTCTCTACACCCTAACAGCATGATAGAGATTGAGAACTTTTTCACATCCATGATGGCTGCAGAATTTGCAGATGGAAAAAGCAATAAGGGTAGATTTTTAATAATATTCCTCTTTGGTGGATTGCTTACAAAATGCCTACAGCCAGCGGTGAACCAGCAAATCATGGACAGGATGGCCCTTTTTATTACAGATTACATTGTGAGGACTGGGTGGATTGAACATGTCCGCTGGGTGAGTGTATTTAATTTAAGCAATTTACATGATTGTGAGTTGTGCATGCATGGCCCTGTTTATTTATTTATTTATTTTGTTTCAGGAGAGCTGTTTTGCAGAGAACAGAATTTTCCCTTGGAATACTAGATTTCTACAGATCTTGAGGCATACATTAAAAATGCTATATATAATATTGCCTGTGTAAATATGTGCTTTAAGAATAAAAATTTAAAAATATAAAATGTAAGTGTTTTCATTTTTAAAAGACCCTGTGGTTAAGATTCAAAATTAATTTCTCCCCAGCACATGGCCCAGAGAAAAATTAAGAAATTGCTAAACTAGCAAACAGATACAAACACAATCCTCTCCCACCACACGGCCCTTAAGAAATTGCTAAACTAGGAAAGAGGTTCAAATAGAAAAAACAGATTTGCATACATTGTAAATCCATATAAAATCCTCCTTTTAAACTACAAACAAGGGACCAATTTTAAATTAATACTTTCCAGATTGTTTTTTAAACTAAAAATGGGGTGTGGGAGTGCTATTCATACCTTGGGGATTCTTTTTCTGCTAGTGTTGCTTCTCTCCTGCTGCAGTTTTCAGAATGAAGGAGAGGGATTTGCTACCTCACAGTAATGTTATTAGTTTTACTCATGGTCGCTGATTGCCTCATGCATGCTGATTGGCTCCTGCATGTTGATGAGAGGTGGCATCTGACAGTGGGTTGCCAGTTTGGCTTATTGTAAGCCAAATTTTGGGTTATGGACCATTTTACTCATGAGTAGACCCCTTATCTCGTCTTTGCTTCTGCTGCCTTATCATCTGATGAACTCTTCTGACTCATCTTGCCAGTGGCTCAGGTCCCTCAACCTTACCCTCCCTCCTTGTAAAATAAGACAGAAATAAGCTACACCCAACAAAAATAAATCAGACATTTATTTAGAGTCATCCCCGTTTTTGTTTTTATTAAATGATACATAATAAAATAGCATTTAATAGAAAAAACAGATGCAGTCTGAAGCTGTGTTTCTTCATAGAGAGCATGTTCAGGATGTGCTGACAAAAACAACACATTTATACTTTTGCAAGGGAATTTATACAGCTACCTCTGGAACAAGAAATTGTCTGTACTCTCTTTTTTCAAGGACACAGTTCACAAAAGAGAGCATTCAGGAATCTTTCTGGTGCAGGATAGCTTCTAAACGTTTCTAATCCGAAACGTTTCGGATACAAAATGTTTTGTACCCAAAACAGCCAGTTTCAGGTGTTTTGTAGACAAAACAAAACACCAATTTTCCAGGTCCAAAAGTTTTGTATACAAAACAAAACGTCCCTGTTTCGGCTACAAAATGTTTTGTTGTTTCGGACCTCCATTTTGTGGTGATCTCTGAGTGAATCTCCATTTTGTGTTTGACATCTCTTTGAATTTCCCACCCTTCCCGCCTTCTGATCGGTGACCTAAATCATGGGCTGACCTGCTGACAATTCCCTCCTTGTTCCCCATTGGCTCTTTTGCTTCTTGCCACTCTTTACTGACCCCACATTAGCCAGGGGAAGGGTTGCTAACCCATGGGGTGCTGAGTTCTCTTGTTTCTGTGGTTTTCTGAGTGTAGATTCTCTGGTAGCATATGAGAGTGGATTCTTGTTTTTCACTGAAAATCTCATATACTACCAGAGAATCTACAATGAACACCTCAGAAACACAAAACCCAGTACCCCAAGGGCTTGTGGGTATGGAGGTGGTTGGTACCCTATGTGCACTACACAACCCCTCGCACTGGGAAACCCCAGTGCCCCCCAAGTGGAATTATGGGGCTGCTGAAACCTCCATTATTCCCTATGGGAGAAATCTTAAAAGACACGTAAACTTCAACAATTCACAAAAGATCAGCCCTTTGCCCAATGGAGAGGAGAACTGGTCTTGTGGTTGAGCATGACTTGTCTCCATAGCTAAGCAGGATCTGCCCTGGTTGCATATGAATGGGAGACTTGATGTGTGAGTACTGCAAGATATTGCCCTCAGGGGATGAAGCCGGTCTGGGAAGAGCAGAAGGTTTCAAGTTCCCTCCCTGGCTTCTCCAAGATAGGGTTGAGAGAGATTCCTGCCTGCAACCTTGGAGAAGCCCTTGCTAGTCTGTGAAGACAATACTGAGCTAGATAGACCAATGGTCTGACTCAGTATATGGCAGTTTCCCATGTTTCTAATTCTTTTGACTTAATTCTGGAAGTTTCCTTGACCACACTCCGCTCTGGGTCATCCCTTTCCCCTTGATTTGAAGTGATACATTTGCTGGCATTCCCATTATTCCCTATGGAAAAATTCTTAAAGGTGTGTGAACTTTAAAAAGTCACACAAAAAATCAGCCCTTTGCCTAATTCCTTTGAAATTTGGGTGGTAGCTTCCACCCATAGGACACTACCATCACCACCCACTCTTTTTGTCCTGGGACCCTTTTAAAAAATCCAAATCGATTCGGATTCGGAAAATTCAGCTACAAAACAAAAGAGGGCTGATTCAGATTCAGAAATTTTGGGTACAAAACAAAACGGGGGTGTTTCGATTCAGATACAAATCGAAACAAGAAAATTCCAAAATGCACACCCCTAGCTTCTAACACCACCTTCGGGTCATCAGAATCCTTAACGCTGGTTATGAGATTTAGAGTCTGATCCACTGTCTCACTAGTCAGCATTAGCATTTTCAGACTATAACCAATCATAATGATTATGTGGAGCACTGCTTTCGCACACATCCTTGAAGACAATATTCTAATAAATCTGGAAATATTTCTTTCAGTCCAGGTGATACATTCATGTGAGTCTTGCCCCCCTGCTTGAACCATGCACCCGTAGCATGAATCATGCATGTAATTCTTCAGGCAGTATTTTAAAACTCCATATACCTCCGCTCTCACGAGCCCCTTCATAGCAGACTTCCTTTTCCTTGCTGGTATGTAATCTGAATCATTCACTTGTAGTCCTAGGAAATTCTGCATAGTAACATGACTGGGTTGATGCGTTCTCACAGCAGGAGGGTTCTTTAGGAGGGGAAGGTATGCTGTTATTACCTTTTCTTTCTTTCTTTCTTTCTTTCTTTCTTTCTTTCTTTCTTTCTTTCTTTCTTTCAAGAGATATTCCCACCCCAAATTCTCCATACGCACCCTGTTCCCTGGCTCTGTATTGCTAGAGGGTGTGTGTCAAGAAATCGGTCCTCACCCTCCTGGGAAAAAATAAAAGTACACAGTTTTTAAGTTGCACCCCCTGAGGAACTCTCTCATACTCCCCGTCCTATAACACCAACACTCTTTATTTACCTGGGCTCCAAAAGATTCTACAGTGGCATCCTCCAAGATTCCCTGCCAGATTTCATAGACTTCTTGGGCTTCTTCTGCAGGATGCTTGGCAGGCGGAAGTTTCTCATTATCAGAACTTGTCCTAATATACTGCTTTCTTGAGCTAAGCTTTACATCTGTTTCTTGTACAATAGTCTCCAAGGATCTCTCTGGGGAACCCATGATCGCACATACTGTGAGTCTGCAAAACAAAATGGCTCAGAGAGATGCAGACTATTCCTACAGAATCAGGATGGCCAGGTGTGTTCATAGAGGGGTCACTTGACCCCATTTCAGCCAATAAAGTTACACAAAATGGCCACCCAGTCATTATCACGCCTGTGCACATGGACCTTTCTGGGGTCTGAAACCTGTTCCCATTGGTCCAGGGTGGCTAGGCATGTTTGTAGAGGGGTCACATGCCCACCTTCGGGACATGTCTGGACATATTCTGGGGGTAGGAGTGGAAGGTGGGGACCAAACGTCCGGGGTGAGGGCATACCCCTACTTCTGACCCTTTCCGGCCATGTGGGGGTCCCTAACCCTCTGGCCAGTTCCGCTGGCATATTTCTGCTGATGCATATCCGGTGATGTATTTCCGGTGATGTCAGCACATTTTGACATCTGCATGCCCCGCCCCCTGTGACATCACTATGATTGATAAGGTTGACTCAGCCTTCCATCCTTCCGAGGTCGGTAAAATGAGTACCCAGAACGTTCGGGGCAATATGCTAAATCATTGTAAACCGCTTAGAGTGCTCTGGCTATAGAGCGTTATATAAATGTAAGTGCTATTGCTATTGCTATGATGTAATCCTCCCACCATGAGCATTTGTTTGTAAACAAAAGCACATGGCTTTTGACAGCAGGTATGTACCTCTACTACTATGGTGTCCTAAATTTGAAGTTTAAAAGTCTGCATTATTTTCATTTTTGTTATACTTCATTCTACTCCCCCTTTCCTCTTTGACCTTTTTCCAACATGAACAAGTTGTTGCAGGGCTTGTATAGAAACAAATTAAAATGGGGGAGTTTTTTTTTTAAAAAAGCAATCCCTTTAAAGCTATCCATTTTAGCAGGTCTAATGAGTTGCTCACAAAAACCCATATCATTTTCATTGGGAACCACTCCATATTTTCCCATCTCTTTTTCAAGATGTTGGCAGAAGTATGAATGTGTGTGTGCGTGTGTTTTCCTAACTAATGAATAATAATGGAAAACCGATGTCATGTGCTCTGAAGAAGTATGCCTGTGAACAGGCTTGTCACCTCTTTCTTTCATTGCCTATAGCAATTGCATGACAGGCCTCTGTTGCCTTTAGCAGTTGCATGACAGGCAAAAATCCAACATCTCAAAATACAATAGATCATTTCTGAATAAAAATTCCAAGTCTATCTATCTATCTATCTATCTATCATATTTATATACCATCTGATTTGTGTATTTCTAGATTACTATCTATCTATTTTTAGAGTTGCCACTCTAATATCAATAAATATATACCCCCCCTTCCTCCATCCATTTCCTCTAAGTGTTCATTTCTCTAGATTCCTCCATCTCCCACAGATATATTCTCACAGGCTGTGTGGGTAGTTTCTGTAATACAGGAGCATAGGCCACAGTGGAAGACTCCTGTTTTCTTGTAAATACTCCTCCCTCCAAAAGGGTAGTGAGGAAGTACTGAATGACCCAATAGAGATGCTGGGGCAGGGACGGGAAATATTATAAATCCTCTTCCACAAAAGGACAGGAAGACTGAGGCTACTGGGGAGAACTGAATGTCAGTGGCTTAGAAGGGAGCCTATCAGCTATTTTTCAGCTCTGAATTTCTCTCCTCTATTCCAGTTCTGTCACTGACAGATAAAAGGTAAACCCATGGAGTACTACTTGTTTCAAGTGGGGTTTGCAATCATTAAAGGATCCAGCAGGAGTATATAACAAAAGTATTTTATTAAAGAAATCAGTTTCAACATCTACACGAGTCCCTCCTGCTCCTACTCCATGCTGTAATAAAAGGCATTTCCTAGTAACTGTTCCCTCTGTCTTTATCTTCCCCCTGTGATGCTGTGTTGCTGTTCCTGACTGCTTCCCCACCTCTCCTACTTAGTTTCTCACACACTGCTCTTTAGATTCATTGATTGACAACAATAAAGGAAAGTTATCTGAATATATGGGAAGACCCATTTCTTTAAAGCAACCACAAGGATCCAGCAATAAGAAATTGGGAGAAAAGCTGTCTGGGGGAAGTGATTGTGCCATCATCCCACCATGACCAACATGACCAGTACTGCCTGTTCAGGCTGTGTAAAAATTTGAAAATTTGAAAAATTCAATGCAAAAAGCATTGAAGCCGAATCATTTGCACCTCAGACCTGGCCGGAGAAGCAGCCACTACCCCTGCTTACCTCCATGCTTAACTCTGAATCCATACACAGCACTGGGAAGGATCCTTAAAGGGAAACAAAGCTACAGGTAGCCCCAGTGGTGTCATGGAAGCTGTGCAGGAAGGCACACAAAGAATGCTGGAAAATGTAATCCTTCCCAGCAGTTTCCCCATTGTGCTGTTGAGACAACCACAAAAACTTCCCAAATAGTCAACCAGCAATTGCTTTGTTGTTGGTATACAACTTTTCAACAACAACAACAACAACAACGCAGTTTCCATAGCAAAGGAATTAAAAAGTAATTTTTTTATGTAAAGCACTTTGAGAACTTTTTGATGAAAGTCATAAACAAATATTCATAATAATAATGGCTGATATGATATGCAGCTTATTAGTGATGGTGTAAACCCTGCGGAGGCTGCTAGGAACTTGTAAGGCAACCCTGACAGCATTGAAAACAAGTGGTTGTGCTAGCAGTGCTACCACAGTTATTGCAATTTGCCACTGCTGCAGTACTGCTGCAATTGCAAGTTCTCAATAGCATCAGGGCTGCCTTATGAATATGCAGCAGCCCCAGCATGGTTTGCACCATTGTCAGTTAGGGATGCACACAAACTGTGCATCCCTTTTACCACCCTTGGTGGTCCTTTTACGGACCGCTGAACCATTTGGAGGTCCAGAGTTCAGACCGGTTTGGATACAGGATGTTATCATTAAGGAGCAGGGAGGGTGCCCATCCCTCCTGCTTTCCCCTTACTGGGCTGTCTCCAAAAGGCTGGGTACTGCTGCATACCTCTGTGTAGCCCCAGTCAATGTTGAACCAGAAGTGGTTGGTGCACATGTGCACATCACGCAACAGCCCCGTGCCAGCGTTTTTGGAGACGGTGCTGGTGGGGGGAAAGCAGCAGGGGGATGGGCACCCTCCTTTCTCCTTAAAGATAACCCCCCACCTCCTGGGGATGCACGGACCCATTCATGCACATCCCTATTGCCAGTATGGTGCACATCATGTTGGCCAATAATAACAATAACAGTAGTAGTAGTAGTAGTAGTAGTAGTAATAATAATAATAATAATAATAATAATAATAATAATAATAATAATAATAATAATAAATAGCAGCTTACATTCTTCATAGCAAGTTACCCCATTGAAGGAGGAGGCATGTTTGCTGCTTCCACACCAGCCAACAAACCATCCGCAATTCTAATGGAGGTGGGGGTTGCTCCATGCTTACTAAGCCACCCTGAGCCATTTTTGGAAGGACGGTCTAGAAAATGAATAGATAGATAGATAGATAGATAGATAGATAGATAGATAGATAGATAATAAGATCAGTGCAGCTGCAATCTGCTCCCATAAGGAATGATGAGAGTAGGTTGCAACTGTGCTACAGTATAACTTAGCAGGCAGCCCCACTGCTGCCAGTAGCATGGACAGGCTGTTGGCTGGTGAGGAAGCAGCAAGTATGCCTCCCTCTTTGGTGGGCAGCTTGCTGAACAGAATATAAGCCAATAATAATTTAATGGTTCCCTGCCCCAAAGGGGCTAACAATCTAGGAACTATAAAAAGAATTGTTTTGTTTGAACATTTCTGTTGATGAATGAATTTTGGCAGGCAAATTGTCCTCAGTGAGCAGAAATAATAAAAGATTCTTACAAGCTGTTGGAGTTGCAAGAATGTCATATGGGGCAATTTTCAAAATGCCAAAACCAGTTAAATAATGTGGGACTTAAGAGCATAAATATGATGTTTGAATTGTATGGTACTGCCAGGAGTATCAGCAAAAATGTCTAAGTAATCAGCAATCATATTAGCATATGGATGCTTCATCATCTGTAATATGGGTTCCGCGCTATTTGGGTCTAAAACTATCCGTAGACCTTTCGGGTGCTTCCAGACCAATATTGAGACTCTTTTTTTGTGATGCATTTTTTGTGATGCATTTGTGATGCATTTTTTTGTGATTTTTCCCTTCTGCAGTACATCCTTTTTATTCCAGGAAAGCAATGAAGTATCCATTGATGGCAATAGGGGAACTACCATATCCCCATATCCATATCCCCATGGGTGGATGTCTGAAAGCTGCAAGTGCAGCTCTTGTCAAGCATATGGGGAATGATAGTGTACGGAGAACCAGAATCAGCCAGCATCCACACTTCATGGCCATTAAGTTTTACTTCACAATGTGGAGAAGCAGGCTCTGATTCTGTCACACTTAAAATGCTGTCAGGAAGCATCCTTATCATATGGTGAATCAGCAATGGAGTGGACAGCAGACTTGCAAACCTTAGCAAAATGCCCCCTTGTTTTGCATCTGTTGAAAGTGACTTTCCATGCAGGATAGTGAGCGAAATTGGTTTTGTGGGCAGTCTCCATGTCAGTGGCAGTAGTACAGTAGATCCTCCCTTCTTTTGCTGCCACTTTCTGGGGCAGTGCCATTGGGATTGGAAGGATTTAGACTGAACAGTCTTGATTTCAGGCACTTGGTTTTGGGATACCTAAGAGAGCGATTGGGCATAGTAGCATTTTCCACTCTCCTAGCCATCTCTATAACTTTATCCAAGGTAAGCTTCTGCTTCAATAGCAGGTTTTCATGCAGTGTGGAGAAGTTTGCTCCCTAATAAGATTATAAGTAAGGTTGGCAAACTCACAGGTTACCCTTAAGGTACGCAATGCTGTGACATACTGATCAATAAATTCACCAGGCAGTTGGTATTTAGTATACAACTTGTAACTTTTAGCAATCACATTCAAAATAGGGTTGAAATGATCATCTAAAGCTTGAAGAGAAGCTTCATAAGAATTTGCATCCCCTTCCATGCTGGCAGGAAAGGGCAAATCATTATATATTCTTTGGCCTTCAGGGCCCAGACAGTGAAGCAATATAGTGCTCTGCTGTGCTGGAGTAAAATCAGGGGTCTGTACAGTGAGAATGCAATTGCAGAAATAGGTCCACCATTGTTTCCAGAGAACCAGCGTGGTGTAGTGGTTAGAGTGCTGGACTAGGAGCAGGGAGACCCGAGTTCAAATCCCCATTCAGCCATGATACTTGCTGGGTGACTTTGAGCCAGTCACTTCTCTCTCAGCCTAAGCTACTTCACAGGGTTGTTGTGAGGAGAAACTGAAGTATGTAGTATGAGCTCCTTGGAGGAAAAGCGGGATATAAATGTAAAAAAATAAATAAATAAAGAGCAGGTTCTCCTGAAGTGGACAAAAAAAAAGGTGGTGGTGGGATCTGAGCCATGCTGCAGTGGCCATTCAGTCAACAACAGAGCTCATGACTGATAAGGAAAGAGTACATTCAAAGGTTGTGTAGGTCAGGAAGCTGGAGATACAATCAGCAGCAGTCACAGTAGAAAGCAGTTCAGGAATGTAGGCCCAGTATGCAATGATATGAGTTTGCAGGAACATTCCCAATCTTTGCAGGCTCACTCACTTACCTGGAGGGGAGGGGTACCCTCAACATTTGGCTAAGCAGCAAACAAGGGGAGCCAATGAAACTGACTGAGAAATACCCCCCCCCCCATATTTTGCAGTACTCACATTATCACCCGCCCAAGTGCAAACCAAGGCAGCTCTGCTCAGCAAAGGGGGCAATTTCTGTGCACCAGCACAAGACCAGCCCTACACCCCTAGCCAGACAACCTAGCAATCCCCAGAGCGTAGCAACAGAAACCCTGCGAGGGTGAACTCAACCGTACAATGAGGGGGAGTCAGGCTCACCAACCACCACTAAGGCCAGAGCCAATCACTGTAGGGGGGCATAAAAATTCCCAGGCAAAGCTCACCTAAACACCCACTCACCAATCACCCCTTAGTAAATAAAACTGGCTGGGGAAAGCCTTCCCCATCCTGTTGCCTGACGCCACACAGCCTAAAGACACCTTCATGCCAGTCACCTTTGGACAAAAATGGAGTTGCTGCTGCTGGGACCACTCGCTGTATCAACCAAGCAGGCACAGAGGCCCCCAAAAGTCCTAAAAATGCAGAAGAAGCTGATGCCGCTGTGCTCCCTCTCCTCGCCTCCTCCACCAAATCCGCCACACTTCTGCTGAACACTATCTCGCCACCACTGTCTAGGCCCTAGAAAGCCTCAGAGAAGAGCAAAAAAGCTCCTTCCTCAGGGACTGTCTGCAAAGACTGATGTGGTGGTCTGCACCACTGAGCACCATAATTATATAATTGTTATTGATTAATGGACACATTGCCCCGCAACCAAGAAGACACGAGACATGAATGTTGGTGAAGATTAGGGCCACAATTTTATTTTCTTATAAAACAGCAACTTTTAAACACAGGGATTGACTGCCCACCCCATACAGTGTCTATAGGCATGCACTACCAGGGCATGCCTGGCCTATGGCATAGGGCGACACAGCTTGGCTCCAGGCAGCCCCCAAGCTCTAAAGCCAAGGCTGCCCTTCGTAGCCTGTCTAAAGCCAGGCCTCTGCCACAGCCGCACCTCCCAGTAGCCATTTAGCAATTCCGGGAAGCTTAGCCAGACAGAGTAGGCTGATCCAAGGCAAATCTCCCTGAGCCATGCAGTCTCTCAAGAGTTGCCCTGTCCAACCTCTAGCCAAACGCTTACCTGAAGGTGTTCACCAGCCTCAGATGTTATTCCAGTCGCACTGTACCTGCCCCAATTGTGACTTGAAATGAGCCTAACAATATAACTACTAACCCAGTACAGTCTGAAGCAGGCGAAAAAAGGCGTGCACCACCGGCCAATCAGGTGAACGCCCAAAAAATTCCTGCCCGGCCCCAAAAGGCGACCTGCCAAAGCCCAGACTATACTTAGGGAGGGAGGGAGGGTGCCTTCTCCAAACTAAATGAGAGGCAGTGGGGCTGTAGCGGGATGCGTGGCTGAAGCCCCGCACCCGCACGAGCCCGCCAGCCCAAGGGGGCTCTCCTAACCTAAAGCCCTTTTCCCTGCCTCATGCTTCTTCGGGGGGGGAGGACAAACTCGCCACGCCGCTCAGTTGAGCGGTGAGCAGCGGGATTTTGCATTTGGATCTGTTACATTATCTGCTTCCCTGCTCAGAATTAGGTTATGGTTTATCATCCTTAGTGTGTAATTGTTTATGATTAGGGGGTTGGTGGTAAGGCAGTCCATTCCCGGGCCCAATTCAAAGTTCTGGTTTTAACATTTAATGCCCCAAATGGCTTGGGACCATGGCTGAGAGACTGCCTTGCACCATGTGTCCCAATCCAGACTTCAACATCTTCTTCAGAGGCTCTCCTCCAAGTGCCCCTACCAAACGAGGTGAGGCAGTTGGCTACTAGGGAGCGGACCTTTTCAGTCATTGCACCCCATTTATGGAGGTTTGCCTGGCTTCATAACTTTGTTCTTCTTCATAACTTTGTTCTTTGTTCTTTTTGTTCACTCAGGCCTTTTAAAATTTGATTTTTTAACTGGTTTTTAAAGTGTTCTTAAATTGCTTCATATTGTATTTTTTCCCCTTCTTTCTCCTTTTGGTTTATTATGATTGAATGTCTTACGTGTTTTTATTTCATGTTTTAATGCTGTGTTGTTATGGGGTGGCTTATTAATTGTTGTTGTTGTTTACACAGTCAGACAGGTGTTATTGACTGGTTTGTTTTATCCAGAAATCGAGTCCTTCCCAAGGACCTGGGATGGCTGAATTTTATTATCAGTGTTGTTGCTGTTATTATTATAGATATCATCACAGAATATAGGCTGTTCCCAGTAAAGTTGCTTTATTATTATTTCTTGTTTACACAGTCAGACAGGTGTTATTGACTGGTTTGTCAATCCAGACATCGAGTTCTTCCCAAGGACCTGGGATGGCTGAATTTTATCATCAATACTGTTGGTTATTATAGATATCATCGCAGAATATAGGCTGTTCCCAGTAAAGCTGCTTTTTGTAATTGGCTGATGGTGATTTCTGTGGCCCCTATGGTGTAGAGGTGCTCTTCAAGGTCTTTTGGAACTGCATCCAGGGTGCCAATTACCACTGGGATTATTTTGGTCTTTTTCTGCCACAGCCTTTCAATTTCAATTTGTAGATCTTTGTATTTGGTGATTTTTTCTATTTCTTTTTCTTCTATTCTGCTATCCCCTGGTATTGCTACAGTATGTCGATTATTTTTACTTGTTTTTCTTTCTTCTTGGCTACAGTTATATCTGGTGTATTGTGTGGCAGATGTTTGTCTGTTTGTAGTCGGAAGTCCCATAATATTTTTGCATCTTCATTTTCGACAACGTTTTTCAATCTTTGGCTACATGTAGCTTGTATTTTTTGCAGATGTTGTAGTGTATCATCCCTGCTACCTTGTCATGCCTTTGTTTGTAGTCAGTCTGTGCGATCTTTTTACAACAGCTGATTAGGTGGTCCACGGTTTCATCTGCTTCTTTACAAAGGCGGTATTTGCTGTTTGTTGTGGACTTTTCTACTTTTGCTATTATTGCATTTGTTCTTAGTGCCTGTTCTTGTGCAGCCAGTATTAAACCCTCTGTTCCTTTCTTCAAGTTGCCATTCTGAAGCCATTGCCAGGTCTTGGTGATGTCTGATTTTCCACTTATATTGTGCAAACATTGACCATGCAGTGGCTTGTTTTTCCATTTTTCTGCTCGGTTCTTCACTTGTTCTTTCTTGTAGGCCTGCTTTGTTTCATTGGTGTTGAATAGTTTCTCATTATTGACCATTTGAAGTGCATCTTCTTAACTGTCCTTGATATATTCTGCAAGGCCTCTTTTCTCCTCCTCTACTGTTTGATGGACTTGCAGCATTCCTCTTCTACCTGAGCTGCGAGGGAGGTAGAGCCTATCTACATCACTGCGGGGGTGCAGAGCATGATTGATGGTCATTATTTTCCTGGTCTTACGATCTAGCGTCTCTAGCTCTGCTTGGGTCCAGTCTATTATTCCTGCAGTGTATCTGATAACAAGTATAGCCCAGGTGTTTATGGCATGTATGGTGTTCCTGCCATTGAGTTTGGACTTGAGGATTTTTCTAACTCTCCTGATGTATTCACTTCCAATTTTTCTTTTAACTTCAGCGTGTGCAATGTTAGCAGCCTGGAGAATGCCCAAGTATTTGTAATGTTCTTTCTCTTCCAGGTTATTGATCTTGCTTCCATTGGGCAGTTCTATTCCTTCTGTTTTTGTTATTTTCCCTTTGTTCATTATTAATGCAGCACACTTGTCTAGTCCAAACTCCATTGCTATATCGCTACTGAATATACAGACAGTGTTTAGCAGTGATTTGGTTTCTTACTGGGACTTTCCATTCAACTACAGATCGTCCATGTACAGCAGATGGTTTATTTTATTGATGTTTTAGATGTTTTGTATCCAAGGCCTGTTTTGTTTAGTATTTGTGAAAGAGGAGTCATGGCGATTACAAACAACAGAGGGGATAGTGAGTCCCCTTGGAAAATACCTCTTCTAATGCTAACGTGTCCAAGTGTCTCACCATTGATTGTTCTGTGTACTCCACGTGCTCATTGCTTTTTAAAAGAAATATCTGAATGTTTTTGCTGACACCAGTTGTTTCTAAACATTTTAGGATCCATGTGTGTGGTAATGAGTCGAAGGCTTTCTTGTAGTCAATCCATGCAACACTTAGATTTGTTTTTCTTCTCTTGCAATTTTCTAAAATCATTTTGTCAATCAACAGCTGGTCTTTTGTGCCTCTGGTGTTCAGAAAATTTCCTTTCTGTTCAACTGGAAGCTGTTTGTTAGTTAATAAGTGTTGCATCACTTCATGTGCTATTATTCCAGTTAATAATTTGAACATGATTGGCAGGCAGGTTATCGGTCTATAATTACTTGGAACTGCATCTTTTGCTGGGTCTTTCATGATGAGATGAGTTTTCCCATTTGTTAGCCAATATCACCTCCTTGCAAAAAGTGATTGAACTGTTTTGATAGTTGTTTATGAAGGCTTGTTAGGTGTTGAAGCCAAAAGCCATGCAATTCATTGTTGCCTGGTGCAGTCCAATTTTTAATTCTCTTTTCTCTTTCACGTATTAATTCTGGTGTTATTATTAGATCTTGCATTTGTTGGTTACATTTTTTGACCTCTTTCACCCAGCCTGCTTTTTTATTATAATCTATTGGATTGTCCCATAATTTCCCCCAGAATTGCACTGTTTCTTCATTATTTGATGTTTCTATGTTTCTTGCAGTTTCTCCTTCTATGCTTTGGGAAAAACGTCTCTGATTCGACTGGAATTGGAGATTCTGCCTGTGTTGTATAATTCTAGCTTCGTATCTGCTGATCTTCTTTGACACTGCTGTTATTTGCTGCTTTATTATTTCCAAGACTTCTCTAATTTTCCTTGAATCTAGGTGGTATTTTTGGATCAGATACTGTTTGGTGTTTTCATTCTTCAGCTTCTTGTCTTTCATATCTTTCAATTTACTAGCATCTGATCTAAGCCTGGAGATTTTATTTTCTAATCTAATCTTCAATCTAATCTTCCATTTAGGTGAGGTACTACTTTCTTTTTTTACTGGTCCACTGATCTTATATCCAAGCTCTTGTGTTGTTATTGTTGCTGCACTGTAAATTTAGTTGCTTTGTTTCTTGCAAATTTTTGGTTGTTATTTCTGCAAGTGCAGCATTGACATCTTTTAATGCCTCAGCAAGTTGTTTTTTGGCAACTGTTTTTAGAGCTGGAAGTCGAACCCTGGTGGTTGTTTGGTTCATGTGCTCAGTTATTTTTTGCTTTAGTTCTTGTTGCTTTTCTGTTAAATGGCATTCGGGTGTTGAGGTGAAGGCAAAGTGGAAGTTGCCTGGTTTTGATTTTGAAACAGTTCAGCAACAGTGGTATCCTCTATTTCCAACACCTCCTCCACCTGCACCTGAGCAACTTCTTCAGTTGGTGGTAATTCTTCTTCCATATCTTGAGCCTGTGTTGCTCTTTGCAGTTCTTCCAGCTCAACTTCTGTGTATACTTTATTTCTTATTATGAATCTTCTCTGGTCTGCTAGCCTTTGTTCTGTTATTTCTGTATCTGGATGCTTCTCGTTCAAAATGTGGTACATTCTTTTTAAATAACCTCTTCTAGTTGGACTAGACTTGTAATAGCAGATCATTATTTCCTTGTTGGCGTTTTTCATATATATTTTTCGTTTAAGCGACGTTTCTTCCAGTAACCTTGCAGTCTCCAGCCCTGGTTGCTCAACTGAAGATCCTGAGTCCTGTAACCCACTTGCCACCAGATGTACAGGGACTCCAGCACCTGGCACAGTTCTTATTGACCCGGGCGATGACCGATCCGGTATAGATTTATTAAAGATACGTCTCACCATATTGTTGATGGGAGAGGCACTCTTTGTCTGGCTCCTCTGGTGAGACCTGTCCAGTATGGTTGGCATAGCAATCACCTTCCTCAGAGCACTCTCTGGCATAGCTCTCACCTTCCTCAGAGCACGCAACCCCCACAACCACGCCAAGGTAGTTCCTCACTGGGGGTATGATGATGATGATGATGATGATGATGATGATGATGATGATGCAAGTAAAGGTTCCCTCCAATTGCATTTCTGAGGGATGGATCATTCTCAAGAACTGGATGTAAACTAAACAATGTTTGTTTAGTAACCAGAAGTTCCCACGTTTCATGGACATTTTTGTATTATTAAAAAGGTTACTTTGGAACTGGACTGTAGTCAAGCCAGAGAAATTGAAAAGCTCTGTGTTTCTGAGGGAATTTATGATATGCTTTTGCAGTTGTTCCTAAGTTATTTGTAATCAGATCATGCATGGAAGACATACTTTCTGGATCTAATTAAGGAAGTCCTTCTTGTTCTGTTGCCTGACAATTACAATTGCTGTTATAATTAGGGATGTTCACAAAATTGCTGAGATCCCTTCTAGTTTCCCCCCAGATTTTGTCGTTCTGAATAACCTGTTTCTTATCATAAACCTGCACCAATTTATTTGTTATCTGACTTTATTTTGGACTGGATTTTTGGATTTGTAAAGATTGTAGTGCATATATGGTCGAGCATTGTTGCCATTTTAGCGAGATTTTCCCTCTTCCCTGTGAATCATGCACACAAGCAAATATGCTCAGTGCAATCTTATGTTGATAATGCATTGAAATATGGAAGGGATATCAATCATTCCTGGTTAAAATGCACATCCCAACTGCATTCTAATGCTCTTCTGGATAGAGTGTTTAATGAGCGTAGAAATTCACATCACCTCCCCATCCAGATCTATATTTTTTATTGACAGACACACTCAAATTATGCTAAAAATATATTACAGTTGTTCATACACATAGTTTATGCAGAGAGGGAAGAAAAAATGAAAAAATGGAGGTAACCTGTGCATGTACCAGGTCCACAATTAATTTGACCATTTCCATGTAAAATCAGAAGATCAGTAAACACAAAGCTAGTCCATGAAAGAAAAATGGAATGGAATTGGGGAAATCTGCTCATCTTTAACTATAATATTTATTTTTAAGGATGTGCACCAATTTGCTTCACCACCATCCCAAGGGCAGTGAGGGGTTCCCTTGAGGAGTCGGGCAGGTCCTACTGGCCTCTCTTAGAAGCCTCCACCACCCATGCTGCCCCATCATGGTGCTGTTCTCAGAAAAGCACTCCCTGCCTCTGCCTCCTTTAAACCACCCTGCTGCAGCGACAGGATGCTTCCTCCAGCATTTGCGTGCCAACACCACATGAGGGATGCTGTAGGGAAGCATCCCATCACCGTGGCAAGGTGGTTTAAAGGAGATAGCAGCACAGGCTGCTGCATTCACAGGGATGCCTTTCTGAGAACAGTGCTGCAATGGGGTGGAGCGGAGTGCAGGAGGCTTCCAGGAGGGGGCAGGTATGACCTGCCTGCCTCCTTTTAAATGAAACCCTTTCAGCTACAGGAAGCCAAATCATTTTGGCGCCTCCTCAAAGAGGGGTCAAAATGACCTGGGCACATGCCTCTTTATTTATTTATAGTATTTGTTTTAAGTATTATTTATTACTAGCGGACCCACACAGAACATCTGTGTGCTTTCGGTCTGGCTGTTTCCCCCTTCTGCTCAGGTCTCTCCTCTCTCCCCCTCCCTCCAGCCCCGCACTCTCCTGTGCTCCCCGCTTCCGTTCCTCCCCCCCCCCAGCCACACCAGGTGACAGGCAGCCAAAAAGAGCCCCGCTGGTGCCGTTACCACATGTTGCCCACTCAACCCTGCCAGCAGCGCTTCCCGCCTCCTCCCAGCTTGGGCTGCCGCGGTCGCAACTGCCGCCGGCCGCCGCCACCTCCTCACAGTGGCTGGGCTGCCCCTGGCCACTCCAAGTGGCGGGTGGCCAAAAAAGGCCCCGCCACCACCGTTTTTGTCCATTCCCCTCATTCCTGGTAGCCTGCCAGGGCCAGTCTGTTCTACTGCCTCCCACCTACTCCCAGGCCGTGGACGCGACGGTCGCAACCGCGGCTGGGCTAGGCTGGCAGCAGCCGCCGCCGCCTCCTCACAGCAACTGAGCGCGGTGGGAGATAATGTGCGGCTGGAGGCGCCGCTGCCATTTCCCCCCGCGGCTGCATCTCAGCTCGCATTGCAAGCCGCCTCCGCCCAGCCAATCCAGTGCTTCATCTGGGTTGCTGCCCGGACACATCCCCACAGGCACGTCTACAAGAATTAAATATATGGATGGCATTACGCCTACCTGCTTATGTCTCTGTGTCCAAATGAATACGGGTTGTTACCAGGGGAATCACTGTCTGAGCTGACCACAGATAAGAAATTTTGTTTCATATATGCTGCTGAAATTTAATTTGGTGATATTTAGGTGATTTTCTCAGCACTACCCTCACTTTATTCAAAATTATCTTGGCTTTCAGAGTGTTATTGTTTCCCCTTCCAATCTGTGACAAATGTATCACCCATGTCTATGAAAGCCAGATGGAAGACATTGGGAATTAATGTTTTTTAAAAGCACACCAAAGTTTAATAAAAGTCAGGGAGTCATGGGAAATAATGTCTGTACATCTCCAAACTTGAAGGAAATCCAGAGAGACATCAGAAATATTGAAAATATCTCAGATAAGTGCTCTGTCCCTTGTGGCAGGAGGGAGGGAGGCACAAGTCTCTTTTAAAAACTGCTAAAAGATGGAGAGAAAGAGAAATATTGAAAATAAAAGAAGTTTCAAAGCAGCACAATATGCAAAAGCATTAAACATCACCAGAAGTTTTCTCAAAGACAAAAAACAAAAACAAAACAACCAGAGGAAATGAAAGCCTTTCATGCCTTTGGCGACAGAACAGTTTAAATTTTAATGAAACCAACTGGTTACATTAACCAGCTGGTTACAATACATTTGGCATTCAAATCACAACCCAACAGATCCAATGATACAATAAAGGCCACCAAAAAAAGCATGACAAATGAGATATATTGAGCTATTTCGTATAGAAATAGTACTAATAATCATACAAAGAAAAAATACTGATAAAACTTGAGATGCGCTAAATAACATCTAATCAGAAAAAACCTATATAGTTCATGATGTATGCCAAAACAATGACAGCAACCCCACGATAAGCTGTTTTGAAACACTTTACCATGTGTCCATGTATAAGTTCATATTGTTTCGCATGAATATCAACAATATCTTCACATTGACTCAAGAAATATGTTGAAAAAACTTTAAAAAGCATAGAATAAATCCTCTTCATAAGGAACTTCAGAATCTTCTCTTGTGATGTGATATGATATATCCATACTCTTTTGCGCCCTTACTCCTAAATCATCTCTGGGATACACAGTTATGTATGGAGAGAGGAGTAAATGGATGTTTTTAGCTCCTCTTCAAGGAGCCTGAAGCAAAGATGAAAGAGGGTAAGCTGAGCAAGGAGCAGGAGGCCACGGAGCAAAAGTCTGTGGAGCTCACTTGGAATAATTGGCTCACAGGATATAATATTTATATGGGGGTGGTCCTGCAGATCCAGCCCTCCCTGGGCCCGGCCTTCTAGGAATGTGCAAGCCATCTTGGCTCGAAGGCTCACTCTCAAACTAAACTGAGGGATGCTGGTCCGAGAGCGAGATGATATTAAGGACCAGGCCTGATTTATATACTAAATATGCTCATTAGCTAGTATACAAAATTAGGTCTGGCCCATAGTGTCACCAAGTGACCAAGTTCTTTTATATGGTGACCATGTAGGATCTGGGCGCATGGAAGAAAGGAGATCAAACCAATCCTCAAAGATTCAATGGGCTTTATTGAGTATAAAAGAGTAACAACATAATCTAGCAGAAAGCAGAACACTCTATCAATATTACTAACAGCATTTTAAACAGAACATCCTAGCCACAACCAGTGTTCCTAACTACCATATGTGTATGTATTAAATCTTCCTAGAGCCTAATACAATTCAGATACAGACGGAAAAGGGGGGTGGGAGGAAGGCTGAGGGCTGGCATGGTTTAGGAATTAGTAGAGGAAAAGGGTGGGGGGAAGGAGGAGGAGGGGAAAGGATGGAGGGACCCAAGGCTTGTAATGGAGAAGCATATTACCAGGATCAGAGAGACTTGAGAGCGGTTGATCTCTTCAGCTTGAAGGAGCGAGGCGCTTGGCAGGAGACAGGAGTGTTTGCAGTTGCTCAGATCACGGCTGAGAGCCAGAGCACCATGGCTGGAGAAGTCTTGACTTCTCACTGAGCAGTAGAAGTCACAGACAGCTCCTGTCCATGGACAGAGTTCCTGCTTTGCCCTGCGGCTTAGCAGCAAACTCTGGGATCCTTGTTGAGCAGCTCTAGGCAGAAGATTGCCCGTAGGCACAAGACTGCTTGTAGGAGACAGTTCCTGTCCATGGACAGAGTTCCTGCCTCCAGCCCCACGGCTTAGCAGCAAACTCTGGCATTGCTGTGAGCAAATCTTGCTGTAGGCACAAGATTGCTAAACTCTCTGTCCAGTAGCCTGCTTCTTTATAGTGTAATTTTTCTTTGATCTTTCTCTCTCATAGAGTCTATTCAGATTTCATCTTTTCCTGGGTCCTCAAAAAGGTGACAACTTGCTGCTACCTTCTGGACAATTTTTAATTATTCAGGATATTGGCCAGTCCAGAGAGATCTCAATCTCATCTTCTGTAAACTGTGCACTTAGGAGGGAGGGGGAACATTGCCCAAAGCAAATCTGCATCCCGGAGCTGCAAATGGCATCTTCCCAAAAGGTGTTAAAAGTCAGGAGTTAGTGAGAGAATTTAGTTCTATTTGTGTGAGACAGCAATTACATTATTTCTTGTGTACCTCTATCTAGTGTGTAATTGTAACAAGAGAATATTTAAAGTAACATACATGTGTGAGACAAGTTAATCAATACATTTGGCTAGGGCAGAAGCATCAGTGAGGTTAGAATTAAAGTCTACAGGTATTTACTTTGTATGCATTTACCTATGTGGAATTTCTATAGACAGCAACTGAGTAATCCCCCTTGGGCATAGCAGAGCCATCATTGACAACGATTAACATAGATTTCTTGCAACAGGAGAGAGCAGCCTCTGGCAGACTTTTCCACAGACCTTGTGAGTCACATTTTAGCATATTGATTAGCTCAGGCCTAGCCCTTTTGTTTCTGTGAGTACTCATTTCACAATACAATGCTTGATTGCCTCCTCCCTTCACAGAGCAGGGAGAGCAGTATACCAGTTCACCTTGAGTTCAAGAGTTAATTCATTTCTTAATATAAAATGAAATCAGACACAGACCTATATTCCACATACTTCTGAGTTGTACATTTAAGTCTAAGGTTATGGCACATGTGCTCGTAACAATGAGCCAAGCTCACACCTCATGAGCCTACTCAACATAAAGGGGAATCTGGCAAGGATTCCCCAAGGAGCTAAATGCGATAAGGGAAAATATAGTCTTGCCCTTTAATTTTTTTTTAACCTTTAAAATCAAGCCATGACAATGGCTGTGGCCATGGGGATGGTGGTGGCTGGGGTTCCTTCCACCCGCTTCCAGTTGCCCAAGTGACTGGGCTGAAGCCCATTTTGGGCCTTGTATGGGCAGCTGCACCAGCGGGAATGGCGGTGGCAGTGGTGGCTCCTTCCACCCCCCTGGTGACCTCCCAAATGACTGGGTGACTATGTTGTGCCCCATTTGGGGCCTCTGAACATGTGCCCCAAAATGCGCCTTTTGGGCAGAGGTCCAAAACAGGCCTCCGTGTGTCCACCCAGTCATTTGGGAACCCCCACCGCCACCTCTGTCATCTCTGCTGCCTGTAGGAGGCCTGTAACAGGCCACAGCAAGACTGCTGGGTCACTTGGGAGGCTGGCAGGAGGGTGGAAGGAGCCCCCACTCTGCCTTCGTTGCCTCCTTCCCCATGGCCATTGCCGTCCTGGCTTGATTTTAAAGGTGAAGGTAAATAAAGATAAAGAACAAGGCTACCTTTCCCCACACACATACTTATAATGGGGAATCCTTTACAAGTATACTTTTCAAACCTCTTGAGCTGACTCAGTGGCCAGACTGGATTGGAACAGGGCTCAATCAATGGTGGCTCGAATCCAGTCCAGATTCAAGCCAAATCGGGCAATCCAATTCCGTGTACATTCCTACAGCGTTTGCCAAGTATGTATGTATGTATGTATGTATGTATTACATTTTATATCCCACTCTTCCTCCAAGGAGCCCAGAGTGGTGTACTACATACCTAGGTTTCTCCTCACAACAACCCTATGAAGTAGGTTAGGCTGAGAGAGAAGTGACTGGACCAGAGTCACCCAGCAAGTATCATAGCTGAATGGGGATTTGAACTCGGGTCTTGCCGGTCCTAGTCCAGCAATCTAGCCACTACATCACGCTGGCTCCTTATTTAGACCTTATCCACCATGCTTTCATGGATTTTGCCGATACCTCTTGGGCCAGGTATAATGAAATTTTTCATATGAGGTTGACATTGGACCCCTCCATCCCCTGGGACACTCTGCTTTGGGAACTGTGGCTTTTGATCATGTTCCCTCCCAGGCCCATACATGGTGATCTGGCTGATAGCAGTCATCTGCTTTCCAGGCTGTTGGGTTCTGCCAGTAGTACAGATGCAGGCCAACAGTGGTTTCAACTCTACGAGGTCTGTATGAATCCTCTGAGGGAGAGAAGTGGGTGCCTGCTGAGAATGTATCTCTTATCGCAGTTAGGCCTCTCACCCAACAAAGAGAATGGTTCTGATCCTAGACTAAGCTAGGCCAAGGAGAGTCCAGACCCTCCTCCCCCCACAAAAAGGATCCTTTTCTCCCCTAATATCCCTTTTATTGCAAGATTCAAAAAGAATAAGAGAAGCAATACTCAAACATTGACCTAAAGGTCAAGGCACACACTTAAGTAGAGGTATGCAGTTTCCAAGACAGCAGCAAGTACAAAATATAGAACCAAAAACATAATACAAAAAGCAAGCTTTAGAATAATAAACAGCTACTCTCTCCCAAAGCACAGGGACAGCTTGCCCAGAAATCACCTTCCAAGATAGAATACCTCTGATAATTACTTCAGATCTTTCCCCTCTGCCCCAAGGACACTGTTCAGGCCTCTGATAAGCAGTTTCATTCACACTTTTCCCCCTCCCAATTTAAAACAAGCCAGAAGCCCATGCTCCATAATTGGTCTTGTTTGCACTGGGAGGAAAGAGGCAAAGGCCAAAGAGCTCCACAACAGTAGGTGTGCTCTGCACAAACAAGACTATGCAAGAGCTGCCCAAAATGGAGCTGCCTTACATTCAAAATGGCTCTTTTGACAACCTGAAATTGGACACCCACCCAAACGTGAGTGCTGTCCATAACAGGTGCTGATAGCATAACCCATGCAGGTTCCACCATGTTTCCTCCTGTGGAGGAAAGCACCCCAGCTCAAACTGTGGCCATCAAAGTGGGGGGGGGCCAATGTGAGAGGACAGCCTCCCCATCATAAGAAAGGAGGTGGGTCTAGGTCCCCATCTGCTGTGAAGGGGGTCTTAACCCCATATGAATCAATGTGCTGTCCTGCTTGCTGGTTGGTTACCTCTCAGAGTCAAGTTCAACTTATTTTGAAGAGCCAGCGTGGTGTAGTGGCTAGAGTGCTGTACTAGGACCGGGGAGACCCGAGTTCAAATCCCCATTCAGCCATGATACTAGCTGGGTAACTCTGGGCCAGTCACTTCTCTCTCAGCCTAACCTACTTCACAGGGTTGTTGTGAGGAAAAAACTTAAGTATGTAGTACACTGCTCTGGGCTCCTTGGAGGAAGAGCAGGATATAAAATGAAAATAATAATAATATTTACTGGAGGGTTTTTCTTTGGGTTTTAGGATTCCTTGCAGGTCCAAGTGGGTGGCATTTAAGGTCCCCAATCTTTGTTCCATTGATGTTATGGAGAGGGTGGTACAGAGAAAGATCAACAAAGAGGTGGCAGGAGGCAGGGTCCTTGGACCTTTTCAGTCACCCCCCTTGGTGCACCTGAGGGTCCCTCCACTGGTTGTGGTCCCCATGAAGGTACCTGGGCAGTATTGACTTACACATCACTTGTCCTTTCTGAAGGGCTCATCAGTTAAAAATAGCATTCCAGAGGACTTGTGCTTGGTGTGTTACACTTGATTGGACGATGCTGTGCACATTGTCCAGCATTGTGGAACATGTGCACTTGTTGCTAAGTGTGATGGTGAATCTGCCTTTTGCTTCCTCCCTGTCCATCCAGGGGATTTTGAATTGCTGGAGTTTGCTTTTAATGGCTGCTATTACATTACATTAACCAGGCCTTGCCCATGGGCTTTTGAAAGTAGCTTTTGAAAAGTTTAGCACGTTCCTGGAATGGGTGCTGAGGAGGTGAAAACGACTTGACACCATGGCACCAGGGCTTGACACCATGGTGTGGGAGGGTGGGGTGGTGTAGTTGACATGGCAGCTGACAGTTGGCACTGTCCAGTGATAATCAAAATGAACAGAAGAAATGAAGGTATGTAATGAATCCTTATAGGGATTCATTTTGAGGAAAAGTTATTATATACCAAAGAATCCGAACACTTAAAAAATAGTGACCGCACATTTTGCTCCATAACTCCACTTCTACAAGGGCTAGAGCTTAGCTTTAAAAAAAAGAAAGAAAGAAAGCTGAGGATCCATGTTAGGGTTAGGATAGGGTGACTATGAATCCCCATTGTTTCCTATGGTGGAAATATACAAAATCAGTAAAAACTAAAAAAAAATCATTAGAAATCAACCAATTGCACCACAGCCTTGAACTTTGCGTGGCAGGTAGCACCCATGGGGGCCTACCCACCACCTATATTTGGTGTCTCTATGACCTTTATAAGTGGTCCAAATCAATCTGAATCAAATAAAAGCAAATCCAAAACAGATCTGGGGTGATTCGGGGAACAGATTCAGACACAAAACAAATCGGGGTGATTCGATTTGGGCACAAATTGAACTGAAAAAATCTATTTGTCCAGATCCCTACTGAGCACATACCCTCTCTCCTGCTGTTACTCCCCTGCAACTGGTATTGAGAGGCATCCTGCCTCCAAGGCTGGAGGTGGCCTATAGCCCTCAGACTAGTCACCGTTGATAGACCTCTCCTCCATTAAAGCTATCCAGGTTGTTGGGTGTCACTACCTCTTGTGGCAGAGAATTCTATAAGTTGATTATTGGTGGTGTGAAAAAGTACTTTCTTTTGTTGGTCCTAAATTTCTTGGCAATCATTTTAATGGGATGACCTCTGGTTCAAATATTATATGAGAGGGAGAATTTTTTCTCTCTATCAGCCTTCTCCACACCATACATAATTTTATAGACCTCTATCATGTCTCCCCTCAGTCGTCTTTTTTTCCTAAGGTAAAAAGCCCCAGTTGTTGTAGCCTTGTCTCATAAGAAAGGTGCTCTAGGCCCCTGATCATCTTGGCTGCCCTCTTCTGCACCTTTTCCAGTTCTACAATGTCCTTTTTTAGGTATGATGGCCAGAACTGTACACAATAATCCAAGTGTGGCCACACCATAGCTTTGTATAAAGGCATTATAATATTAGCAGTTTTATTTTCAGTCCCCTTCCTAATGGTCCCTAGCATGGAATTGGCCTTTTTCACAGCTGCTGCACACTGAATTGATTCTTTCAATGAGCTGTCCAGCATGACCCCAAGATCCAAGGTCCAGCACAACCCTAAGTTCAGTCACCGACAGGTCAGATCCCATCAGTATATATGTGAAGTTGGAGGGTTTTGGCCCAATATGCATAACTTTACATTTGCCATCATTGAGCCACACTTGCCATTTTGTCACCCACTCCCCCAGTTTGGAGAGATCCTTTTTGGAGCTCTTCACAATCTGCTTTGGATTTCATTACCCTAAATAGTTTGATGTCATGCGCAGGTTTGGTGTCATCTAGCTTTGGAAGCTAGCTTTGCTTCCAAAGTGTCAGCATTTCCATGCCTTTTGGCAGCACATAGGACTGGGAGAGTTTTGACTGGTCCCCCCAGAACATATCATGCAGCTCAAGTCTTGGCCAGCCTCAAATTCTTGGTCCAGCTCAAGTCAAGAGTTTGGGCTGCCAGTTCCTGGGTATGTGTCCATCCTGTCTGAGGCTAAGGCAAGGGATTGAGCTGATTCCACTACTGACTTCTGGATCAAGGAGGATGTTGGGGGGCTGGTGCCAGGTCTCCCTGGCTGCACCAGATGCACGGCAACCAATTATGCCTAACTTGCTGCAGTCTACCTTAAACACTCTTGCTACATTGTGTATTTCACCATGGAGGTTGCCATTTTTAAGGCTTCCATTTTGGCTGCCCTTTGTGTGTGTTTTTCTACCCTCATCGGTGTGGCCTTGCAGGTTTCAAACAATGGAAAATTTCAAACAACTGGTTCTCTTGTTTGAAATTTGGTGAGCTATGTTTCACTGAAGAGGGTGTTCAGCTTTTTTGTGCAAGTTCAAGATCAATCTGGATGGCAAGGACCAGGGTATTCGGCTTCACCAGGCTATGGACCCTCCTTTGTGTCCTGTTCATGTTCTGATGGAGTATGTGGCTTTGCGCCTGGACCCCAGTAGTTACATGTACATTAGGAACATAGGAAGCTGCCATATACTGAGTCAGACCATTGATCCATCTAGCTCAGTATTGTCTACACAGACTGGCAGTCTTCAAGTTGATGGGATCCCATTGACACCAGGGGCGTAACTATAATAGGGCAAGGGAAGACAGTTGTCTGGGGGCCCACTGCCTTGGGGGCCCCCCAGAGGCAAGTCACATGAATGAATCCCCCAGCCACAGTTGTATTCATCCTCTTCAGTTGTATTCATCCTCTGAAATTGATGTGAGTGTTAAGACCTGGATCTACCAGAACAGCATGTCTTTCTTTAATAACATTAAATGACTTGCATCGTCCACAATTTACAAAACCTTTTAAAAATAATTTAGGATGATGTTCTACTGTGGCACATAGGATATCTATATCTATATCTATATCTAAACTTTACTATGCTTTTTGTTACCACTATTCAACCTCATTTAAGACTTCTTTATTTCATGAGCTGAGCTTCAGTGAGTGGGGGGGGGCATTTTAAAATCTTGTTTCTGGGCCCACTCCAACCTTGCTACGCCCCTGACTGACACAGTTTCAATTGTGGACAGTGCTGCACAGGGTGCACAGGGTGCTATTGGCTTGGGGGAAAACTCCCTCTTCATTGTGGCCTTCATTAATTGTGTGTTGGTGCAGCATACACTGCACTATTGGTGCATCATACACTTGGGATTCAAAGGTTCTGAGGTTCAGAAAATTGGGGGTTTGCATTTTTGTGCATTTAAGCATTACGTGCATTGATTCCAGGGGCGTAACCATGGTAGGGCAGGCAGGGCACGTGCCCTAGGTGCAGTAGAACAGGGGTGCAAAAGTGCCTTTCTGTGCACGCCCATGGAGGGAAGGGGAGGCAAGGCTGCGAAGGAGCAGCTAAAAGCACAGCCCATTGCTTTCATTTTGCTATGTTTTGCAGCATGGCGCCCTTTATATATGCAGCCTGGGCAGAATGCATCATAAAAGGTGACATTTTACATCATTTTCTCCATTGTCAAGAAGAAAGGGAGGGGGAGGGAGTGCACAGGTTTCCTTCCAGAGGAAGAAACTGAACTTGTCCCCGTTTACCTAGCTAAGAAGTGGGATGGAGGAGGAACAGCGATCCCCAGGAAGGAAACCTGTGTGCTCCCTCCCACTTTCTCCTTGCCAAAGGCCGGTCTTTCTTGGGTGCTTCTTCTCTCCCCAGCCCCACCTTCACTTCCTCCCCCCCAACACTGTATACTGGCATGATTATTTGAGACACCCCTTCCTCCAACCCTGCAATGAGAGAATGTCAGGGCTGGAAGGGACTGTGGACTTGCACACAACTTTGCTGCTGCTGGCTGGGCAATCTGGGCAAGAAAAATTGAAGTGGTTGTTTGAGGAAGCCCTCAGGGCTGCTGAGAGCTGTGGGACAGATCAGTTAGTGGTCTGAAAAATATAGGAAGTGGAATGGAAGAGGAGCAGAGGAAGCATATGATCCTCTCCCCCCACCCTTTCCTTCCCCGCCGCATCGTTCCTCTCCCCACCCCTTTATACCAGCTCTTCTCCTCTCCTTTCACAGATCAATATGTGTCTTTAAAATTGCATTTTAAGTAGTGCTGTGGCCAGATTCATTTGTAACTTTGTTGAACTACAAAATTCTTTCTCTTCCAAATCCTCTAGTGCTCCTATTACATTACAATCCAATACATGCTTAATATACAACATGCCATTTTGAAAGAGGGTTTTAAAAGTTTTGATGGTATTCAGTAGTTGTCAGCTTGCCCATTCCAAAGCTGTTATGACCAGCAGTAGACTTTGGGCTGGTTCAGGAGCCTGGCAGAGGAGCACCCAGCTAGGATTAAAAAACCATGTCCATTCCTAATAATGGATTATGCAGGCAGCAAAAAAGTCAGCTGAAGGATGGGTAAGTGATTACATGTGGGGAGCAATTCTATAATTTATAACAAAGCAATCCTTTTGAGAAAAGACTGATAGAACAGACTACAAACTGATAGTCTGTTTGTATCTAAGGAGAGGAGAACTGGTCTGGTGGTAGCAAGCATGACTTGTTCTCTTAGCTAAGCAGGGTCCCCCCTGATTGCATATGAAGGGGAGACTAGAAGTGTGAGCACTGTAAGATATCCCCCTTAGGGGATGGAGCTGCTCTGGGAAGAACATCCAGGTTTCAAGTTCCCTCCCTGGATTCTCCAAGATGGGGCTGAGAGAGTTTCCTGCCTGCAACCTTGAAGAAGCCGCTGCCAGTCTGTGAAGACAATACTGAGCTAGGTGGACCAATGGTCTGACTCAGAATATGGCAGCTTCCTATGTTCCTATGTACCAAGAAGACCTGTAATACTCTTCTAGTGCTGAAGACAGGAATTTGATAGTAGATGATGACCCTTGAGGTGCATATCTAGAAACAGCTATCTTGAAATTGGTTCTGACTTGCAGCCCATTCCAAAGTTTTTGGGATGCAGCTTGACAGTTTGGGTGCTGTTCCAGGCTGTTTCAGGCCATTGTGCTGTTCCAGTCCATTTTTGACACTGAAGAGCTTCATAAATGTACCAGATTGGAAATATTTCAGTGCTGCAGTATTCTTTCACAGTGTCTGCAGTCCATTCCACTGTTTTTGAGATTCAGCTTGACAGTTTGGGTGCCATTCTGGGCTGTTTCAGGCAGTTGCACCATTCTGCCAAGCTGTACTTGTTTAATTCAAAGTGCTAGTTATTAGTAAAGAATCTTTCCAGCGGCATTGCTTAATGCTCTGCACCAACAGCAAGGAGGTCAGGTTTCTGTATTGATGCAAAAATCATGGATGTCAAAACCCTTTGGCTAGGGTTTTTTTTGCAAAAACCCTTTTTGCAAAAGTGTTTGGCTGTTCATGTACATTGCCCTTAATGTACATGAACAGCCTTCATGAGTCAAGGCATACTCTGTGACCTTGCTCTGTTGAGAAGAAACTGAAAAAACTGACTTTGATCACATCATAGACCAATTTGCATCAGTGAAAGCAAGGAAGGTGCAGTTATAATGTTCATGTAGTGAATTTGTTTATTAAAAGATTAACGAGCTTGATTTGTATTTTTGAGCTGATTTTATGGTATTCTGAAAGATGGGTGTCAGATGTTTGGAGGGGGGGCACAATTTCAGTGCTTGCCCTAGGCACCATTTTCCCTAGATATGCCTCTGATTGATTCCCTGTTGTTCATCCTGTTAATGTGTGTTTTGTTTCTGCAGGTGCTGTGCAGCAGCAACTCCTCAGCATAGTCTTATCTATGGTCACTCGATCATTTTCTGGGCCCACAGACATGCCAGCACCTCATAGTTGGATATCCAGCTGGGTCTAAGCTATTGCCTGTCACTTTGTTAGTTAGGTAGGAGAGGTATGCTTTGGGGGCAGCTGTTACCAATGATTTGGGGATATTTTGCAGTTGGCATCCCCAGAGTTGTTAATTTATTTGGCTCAAAGAACCAGTATTTCTTTGATACAGCAGGCAAAATTGGATTTTGCCTTGATCCAGGCTTGGATCCCTGGTATACTTATTCTTTGGGTGGATTTATTGCAGCACAGGGTTTGGAGGGGAGTTTGGACTTTAAGGGGTGTGGAAAGGGCCAGTTGAAAAGTTAATAGAGATAAGGGTAGGGTGGTATTGGCCTGGGGAGGGGCGTTTACTCATTCCCCTTGGTCAATTTTTCCTGCCCTGAGTTGTTTCGGCCTCAACAATTATTTGTTTCGGCAACAATTATTTGTTGGACCTGGTGCATGGACTCCAAGAAATTTTAGATGGGGGTGGGGGCAAGGCCAAGCAAGCCTAGCCTTCCCCTGTGACAGGGGCAGTGCAGGCTTTATGAATACAACAGATATTTAAGAATATGACTGATATTTATATAATGCTTTTCAACAAAAGTTCCCAAAGAGTTTACATAGTTATAACTGAATAATTTTTAAAAGACTCCCTGTCCCCAAACGGCTCACAATCTAAAAAGAAACTTAAGATAGACACTTTGCCTTCACTGTACATCTGAAGAAGTGGGTTGTGGGACTCACAAAAGTTCATGTATTAAAACAGCAGTTAGTCTAAAAAAGGATACCTTGTTCAAATTTTCTTACTTTCTTGCTCTATAAATAAACATCATTGCCATAGCAGCAAATACTCTCTTATTTCAATTTTTATTTTGAAAGTAGCATATTCATAGTAGTATAGAGACATACATGCTGTCAAAAGCCATGTGCTTTTGTTTACAAACAAATGCATGTGGCTGGAGGATGATGCAATAGTGATGTCACAGGGGGCGGGCGTGCAGCTGTCAAAATGCGCTGACGTCACCGGAAATACATCACCGGATATGCGTCAGCAGAAATACGTCCGTGGAAATGGTCAGAGGAGAAACCCACATGGCCGGAAAGGGTCAGAAGTAGGGGTACATCGTCACCCCCAAAGTTTGAAAACCACCTTCCATTCCTACCCCCTCAGAATATGTCCAGACATGTCCCGAAGGTGGGCATGTGACCCCTCTATGAACACACCTAGCCACTCTGGGCCAATGGGAACAGGTTTCAGACCCCAGAAAGGTCCATGTGCGCAGGCGTGATTATGATGGGGTGGCCATTTTGTGTAACTTTATTGGCTGAAATGGGGTCAAGTGATCCCTCTACGAACATGCCTGGCCATCCTGATTCTGTAGGAATAGTCCACATCTCTCTGAACCATTTTGTTCTGCAGACTCACTGTTTGTGCAATCACAGGTTCCCCAGAGAGATCCTTGGAGACTATTGTACAAGAAACAGATGTAAAGCTTAGTCCGAGAAAGCAGTATATTAGCACAAGTTCTGATGATGAGAAACTTCGGCCTGCCAAGCATCCTGAAGAAGAAGCCCAAGAAGTTTATGAAATCTTGGATGCTGCAGCTGTAGAATCTTTTGGAACCCAGGTAAATAAGGAGTGTTGGTGTTATAGGACTGGGGGTATGAGAGAGTTCCTCAGGGGTGCAACTTAAAAACTGTGTTCTTTTATTTTTTCCCCAGGAGGGTGAGGACCAATGTCTTGACACACACCCTCTAGCAATGTGGAACTATACAGAGCCAGGGAACATGCATATCATGGTGCGTATGGAGAATTTGGGTGGGAATATCTCTTTTTAAAAAGAAAGAAAGAGAAGGTAATAACAGCATACCTTCCCCTCCTAAAGAACCCTCCTGCTGTGAGAACGCATCAACCCTGCTCTCCTGCTGTGAGAATGCATCAAGTAACAGTCATGTTACTATGCAGAATTTCCTAGGACTACAAGTGAATGATTCAGATTACATACCAGCAAGGAAAAGGAGGTCTGCTATGAAGGGGCTTGTGAGAGTGGGCTATATGGAATTTTAAAATACTGTCTGAAGAATTACATGCCCGATTCATGCTACGGATGTATGGTTCAAGCAGGGGGTCAAGACTCATATGAATGTGTCACTTGGACTGAAAGAAATATTTCCAGATTTAGTAGAATATTGTCTTCAAGGATGTGTGCGAAAGCTGTGCTCCATATAATCACTATAATTGGTTATAGTCTGAAAATGCTAATGCTGACTAGTGAGACAGTGGATCAGACTCTAAATCTCATCACCAGAGTCAAGGATTCTGATGACCCGAAGGTGGTGTTAGAAGCTATCCTGCACCAGAAAGATTCCAGAATGATCTCTTTTGTAAACTGTGTCCTCAAAAAAAGAGAGTACAAACAATTTCTTGTTCCAGAGGTAGCGGTATAAATTCCCTTACAAAAGTGTAAATGTAGTATTTAACACTGCTGCATTCCTGTGGTGTGTTGTTTTTTGTTTTTTTGTCATCACATCCTTAACATGATCTCTATGAATTGCATCTGTTTTTTCTGTTAAATGCTGTTTTATTATGTATCATTTCACAAAAATAAAAATGGGGATGACGCTAAATAAATATCCAATTTACTTTTGTTGGGTGTAGCTTATTTCTGTCTTATTTTACAAGGAGGGAGGATGAGGTTGAGGGACCTGAGCCACTGGCAAGATGAGTCAGTTCATCAGATGATACGGCAGCAGAAGCAAAGAAGAGAAAAGGGATTGGCTGACTTCTACTCGCCAGACCTAAGTGGTCTACTCGTGAGTAAAATGGGCCTTAACCCAAAATTTGGCTTAAAATAAGCCAAACTGGCAACCCACTGTCAGATGCCACCTCTCATCAGCATGCATGAGGCAATCAGCGACCATGAGTCAAACTGATAAAATTACTGTGAGGTAGGGAATCCCTCTCTTTCATTCTGAAAACTGCAGCAGGAGAGGAGCAACATCAGCAGAAAAAGAATCCCCAAGGTATGAATAGCACTCCCACTCCCCATTTTTAGTTTAAAAAACAATCTGGGAAGTATTAATTTAAATTTGGTCCCTTGTTTGTAGTTTAAAAGGAGGATTTTATGTGGTTTTACAATGTATGCAAATCTGTTTTTTCTATTTGATTCTTTGCTAGTTTTAGCATTTTCTTAAGGGTCATGTGGTGAGAGAGGATTGTGTTTGAATCTGTTTGCTAGTTTAGCAATTTCTTAATTTTTCTCTGGGCCATGTGCTGGGGAGAAATTAATTTCGAATCTTAACCATTTTTAATGTATGCCTCAAGATCTGTAGTAATCTAGTATTCCGAGGGAAAATTCTGTTCTCTGCAAAACAGCTCTCCTGCAACAAAATAAATAAATAAATAAACAGGGCCATGCATGCACAACTCACAATCATGTAAATTGCTTAAATTAAATACACTCACCCAGCACACATGTTCAAACCACCCAGTCTTCACAATGTAATCTGTAATAAAAAGGGCCATCCTGTCCATGATTTGCTTGTTCACTGCAGGACATAGACGTTTTGTAAGACTTTTTGTAAGCAAACCGCTGAAGAGAAATATTGTTCAAAATCTACCCTTATTGATTTTTCCATCTGCAAATTCTGCAGCCGTCACGGATGTGAAAAAGTTCTCACTATCTATCATGCTGTTAGGGTGTAGAGAGTCCATGTGGGGGCTTAGGTCGGCCTCCATTTTAAGTAGCAAGGGCCCTATTCCCTCCGGTTCTGGTTTTCCACAGGCCTGTCATATACATTCCCTAGACAGAGGATAAATCTGATGGTACACCATTGGTTGCCAGTTAGGGTTCTGGTTGGGGAGGATATGTCTGAACATGTCCCTGCCTGGATCTTTTTTGTTTATTCAATAGCACTCACCAAAAAAACAAAAACAAAGAAAGAAATGGTTGGGGAGGGCAGGGCAGGATATGTCTGAACATGTCCCTGCCTCTTTTTTAATATTCAACAGCACTCATCCAAAGAAAGAAAGAAAGAAAGAAAGAAAGAAAGAAAGAAAGAAAGAAAGAAAGAAGGTTCCACCAAAGATGATGAGCATTACGGATGAAGAACTGAGCACCCTCGATATCTCTGAAGATAATGGTATGGCTATATTCTACTCTCTCTCTCTTTTTAGATTATCTGAAAAAATGTTATGAAGATGTATACATGTCGGATTTATATTTGATGTTCTTCAGAAGGGCCTGTTCAACCCCGTCAGGCTGGGAGGGCCACTTTTTCACTCTCAAAGACTTTGGACCCATATCTCATCCCAAAGGAGGAGGTTCTCACAACTTAGGCAATTAGAAACACTGTACCTGGTAAAATACATTTTAAAAATTTAAAAATAAAAAATTTAGATGAGCACAGTTTGAAGGATTTTCTGAGTAAGACTACCTATATTTTTTTTAATTATTATTGCAGCTGGCATAGGCCAGAGATGTGATGATAATATAGGTAAGAACAGGGGCTTTTCCCCCCTCTCTCTGTAATATCTCATTCTAATATTCAATAAATTGTGTATTATTTCTCTGTGTAAACCGCCCTGAGCCATTTTTTGGAAGGGCTGCATAGAAATTGAATTGTTGTTGTTGTTGTTGTTGTTGTTAGTTTTGATTAATACAGACCTATGTTGTTCACAGTGGACCTGACAAATACCAAGGGTAGGTTGCAGAATCTGGCTGAGAGTGCTCTAGAGGGTAAAATAGATTTTATTTTATTTTTTAAATTAATCTTGCACATGAACTCACCATGTGGAAACCTCTGACTAATTCTATCTACCCCCCTACTTTTTTCTACAGAAGTATCTGCATCTGCCCCCATATGGCTAAATAGGTTGAAGAGAAAAGCAAAGAGTAAGGGAAGGAGAAAGAAAGAAAGAAAAAACGTTTTGACTCTTTTATTTTATTTATGTATAGTTTTTATTTACTCTGTGAATCATTTTATTAATAATGCCATATAATTCCCTTGTCTGAAGATGTGGAATTCCAAGAACAGCAGCAACCCAAACATGAGACACTTGGAGGCTCCAACATGGAGGGCCAGCCACCCTACAAGAAGCCCAGAAGGGTCTGCCTGGAACCTGGTAAGTCCTTTCCACACCGCATGACACACATGTTTTTGAGTTCAAAATCTCCCTAGCAGTGTGGGTTTTACCCCAGACATGCCTGCTGAGCCCCTGCCTCTGATCTATCTGTTTCAGAACATGAACGTGGGATCCGTGATGAGCAGGCGCTGAATCTCCATGCTAATGAGTTCTTGGCCAGCATGTCGCGGGCTACAGAATACATGCAAACATTAATAAAGGATAAGGCAGATGCCGTGGAACGCACGACAGAGGCTGAGCAACATCGTGAGCAAGCAACACGCATCATTTGAAAAGAAAAGGAATTGGTTAGGGATATTACACATCAGGTGCAAACTCTAATAAGATGTGGAAGCACAATGTGTGATTTTGTAGACAGAAATGAAGAAGATCAACCTTACCCTGTCTGCATACAGGCGAGGGGAGGGAACATGTCACACAGTCAACAAGAGGGTTCCAGGGATGCTCCTGATTCTGAAATGGAGTCTGAGCACCCCCCCTCTGTAGAGCCACATAGTGTTGCAGACCATCAGATTACAGCCCCCGAGCAGTGTGGCACCCACAATGGGTCCTCTCAAGGAGGAATGTCATCTGATGTTGGCATTGCAGTGGATTCCCAACCATTCTCTTCTGAAGAATCAGCAGGCTGTTCTGAAGACCCATCTTCAGTTTCCATGGGGGTTACAAGGCTGGTGTTACAGCGGCCGCTATCACATTCTAGTGTACCATCCTCATCCATTGGCTCTGCTACAAAGTTAGTTTCTGGAACCTCACCACCAATAAGGTCAGCCATCTGGTGGGTTTTCATACCAGTAGGAGGGAAGGACAGACTCTGCGGTTGCATAGGCTTAATCTTCGTGGGTGCCTGTGGCAATGATGGGTCAGTGGGGCGCGGTGGAGTCCTAGCATCAGCCATCATCTCTGTACAGCTGTAAAATAGTTTCCCTCTAAACACACCGCCCGCTAGTCCTGTTCATAGAGGGATCACTTGACCCCATTTCAGCCAATAAAGTTACACAAAATGGCCACCCAGTCATTATCACGACTGCGCACACGGACCTTTCCGGGGTCTGAAACCTGTTCCCATTGGTCCAGGGTGGATAGGCGTATTCGTAGAGGGGTCACATGCCCACCTTCGGGACATGTCTGGACCTATTCTGGGGGGGTAGGAGTGGAAGGTGGGGGCCAAACTTCCGGGGTGAGGGCGTACCCCTACTTCTGACCCTTTCCCACCACGTGGGGGTCTCCTCTGACCATTTCTGCTGACCTATTTCCACTGACGCATCTGGTGACGTATTTCCGGTGACAGCACATTTTGACAGCTGCACGCCCCGCCCCCTGTGATTTCACTATGATGTCATCCTCCAGCCACATGCATTTGTTTGTAAACAAAAGCACATGGCTTTTGACAGCAGGTATGTATCTATACTACTTCAGTGCAGCATGACAAATTTTTGAAAATATATTCATCTCACTAAATATGTACATTGTTTCAATTCTGTCTGGCAATGGCATCTGTAGTGTTTTTGGTTAGTCCATTCCTTGATCCAGGCCAGTTTTTGAATGGAGCTTCAGTTATTTGTATTCCAGTCCTGGAGTAGAAGCGAGTTAACAAACGGCCAAGGCCAAGAGCACTGAAAAGCAGTCTGCATTTGCCTCTCTGTACATACTGCCTATTTCATTAAATTATTCATTAAATTCATCATTCCACTCCACTGCTTTGTCCTTGCACACCACAACTCTTTTCCTTGGATTCTACATCACCCTTTTGACCCCTGCCTGCTGCTGCTGCTGCTGCTTAGCATCCTTTCCTCTTACTCTAAGGGTCTGAGACACTTTTCCCCCCAGCTTCAATTACATCATGTAATTGAACATAGCATGGTGATGTGACTGACAAAATCATATGATGTCCATAGCCAATCATTTTCAGTGGCAGTGTGACCACATGAGGCTAAGCACAGCAAAAGGATGGAAGGACGGAAGGAAGGAAAGGAGAAATAAAGCACACACTGAAACAATGCAAATGTGTTCTCAACAATTACTGGAAATTTCTAAAAATGGAAGTGTTTTTCAGTGCTCTTTAAAATCAACACAAATGAATACAAAACCAGGTGAATGATTTTAACCCACACTATTAGCAATAGTGGCAGAAAGTGCCTCCACACTAGAATGCCTCCATACCTTTTAGCACTGCTGAGGCTTTGCTTTTCTAAAATTAGCTGCGAGTGGATTTTAAAACAGAGAGGTTTCACCAGGCATTTTATATATAACATGATATTAACTATCAGTGGTCAATATCCCTTTATAATGTCTACTCCCATCTAAATTCCATTAATCAAAAGTCCCTGGCAACTTCACAGAGAAGTTCCTTGCAGGTTCAGCAGTTTTATTTCTTCCTTTAGATACTAACTGGTGGATGAATGAGTACAGCCTCTCTGTGAATTGCCCCAATGGAAATTCCTGACCTGTTGCTCCCTAACTTTAATTCCTAAATTTCTCTCATTATTATTTTCTTTTTTTAAAAACTAGGCAAGTAGTGCTGTTTGAGAGAGGGAATTAAAAATCAGCACTCTCCAGCTCATGGGAGTTGACTGATACGAGACAAGTTACAATTCAAAATGAAGTTACTGATTAGTGCTAGAGCCACACTCCCTCTTTGCATGTTCAACACATTTTTATTGTCCTATTGATCTAGAACAATAAAATGTGTTGAATATAAAAAGAGGAAGTGTTCAATATAAAGGCACAGGAGCACCCTGGAAAGGTGCCTTAACAGTGCTTTGTCTGTCCACACTGGACTGGCTGCGACTGCAATTGCATTTAATTTTTAGAAAATTACCACAGACCATGTCTAAGATTTAATTTAAGATTTAAATTTAAAAATTATTTTAAATTAAACATTAAATATTTAAGATATAAGGTTTAATTCTGGCTTCTGTTTTACTTCCATCTGCTCTTTTATTGGGTTTTACTCTTGTCTCTTTTATTATTTAGCTTGGATTTTACTTTTGTATACTTCTACTGCAGCAGTGTGCATAAGAAAACATGGGAGGAGAACTCAGAAAACAAATGTTGACTTTGATAATTTTCTCTTCCCATGTTTCCTGGTTTGTGACAATCTTTTGGTAATAAAATACAATTACAGCAGCAATAATATGTTCATTCAAGATTTGGAGTATGATCCCTTCCAGACTCATTCCGGGGTTGGTGTCTGAAGGAGGCATGAGGCTTAAGGGCCATTGACCGGAGCCAGGAGTAAGTGGGACTCTCTGGTCATTTGCAATGTTCATCCCCTCACCCAAAGCAGTCTTATCCTTGGTGGGGGTGCCACCTAGGAACACTTTTGGGGCCAAGTAGGAATTTTGGATTGGCCTGGCTGGGAAGGTTTTTCCCCCCACCTACTCAATTCTGTTCCCTCTTCTTTTTAGTCAGTCTTAGGTCACAACTGAGCAGGTACAGTGCAGGCTGGGAGAAGGTGTGAGTTGATTGGTGAGCATCCTTGGGTTGGTTTAGAACAAGGAGAGAATTCAATTGGTCCTCAGTGGCTTTGCAGCTCAGGAGCTACAAATGACATCCTACCTGTTTCAGAGGTTCCACAAAGCTCAACGGCTATGTGGCTTGGGAGGGTGAAACTCATGAAAGTCCCCTTACCCCTATGAAGAAGAATTAGGGAGAGGAGAGCTGGTCTTCTAGCAGCAAGCATGACTTGTCCCCTTAGCTAAGCAGGGTCTGCCCTGGTTGCATATGAATGGGAGACTAAAAGTGTGAGTACTGAAAGATATCCCCCTCAGGGGACAGAGCTACTCTGGGAAGAGCAGAAGATTTCAAGTTCCTTTCCTGGCTTCTCCAAGATAGGGCTGAGAGAGATTCCTGCCTGCAAGCTTGGAGAAGCTGCTGCCAGTCTGTGAAGACAATACTGCGCTAGATAGACCAATAGTGTGACTCCTGTGTTCCTATGAGAAGAGCAGGAATTAACAGCAGCCTGATTTGATGCCCCAAGCCAGGGGTGTGTTGCCCACAAGTCTTTGGGAAGAATGCAACTGTATGACCCCAAACCTAAGTTAAGCCTGCACTTTATGGAGACCAGAGTTCTATTTAAAATCAAATTTGTTTAATTAAGTTGTGACCAACATTCCCTCTAAAGTGCACGGCTGCATGTGCGTGCACACCTCCCAAGGCTCCCGTGCAGCAACAGAGGCGTAACTATAGGGGGGGCAGGGGGGCACGTACCCCGGGCGCCATCTTTTCTGGTCACGTGGGGGGGGCACCGCCATGACCAAATTTTTTTAAAAAAAAGTTTAATTTTTTGTTAATGCAAATGTTTCCTGCTCAGTGCAGCAGCGCTGCAGCAGTCAAGGGAGCGCGTTGGTGCCCCCTTCCCCACGAGCAGTCCCTTCCGTGCCGCCTGCGCCCCCCCCCATTGCTTTGCTGGCGCCTGGCAGCCAGTCAGTGGCCTGGTTTGGCGGCGGCGGGCGCTTGTGAGGAAAAACCTAAGTATAATGTAGTATGTTGGGGGGGCAGTGGGGGGGCGCGGTGGGGGGGCACCATTTCAGTGCTTGCCCTGGGCGCCGTTTTCCCTAGTTACGCCTCTGTGCAGCAATCCCTAACTTCTGCACATTTCATCTGCTGCTGCTGCTGCCCCTGCGGCCTTTCCCCATTGCTTCATCGCACCCACCCCCTCTGCCTCTCCCCGCTCACCTCTCAACCCCACATGGCAGTGGCAGTAAATGGGACTCAGAGGGAGATGATTTCCTCCTTCACAAGAGCCTGAGTGGCAGACGGGGAGGTGGAGGCAAGGGATCTTGCCCTGGCATATTGCCAGTCACATCCCTTCACATCCCTCTTTGCCTGCAATGGGAGCTCAGAAGCTAGGTGCAGAGACTACCTCCCAGCTCAAATGGATCGATGGCAGCAAATGAGACTCTGAGACTGAGCGGCAGGTGGGGAGAGGTGGGGGTGGGGGTTGGGAAAAGAAGCAACTGGGAGCGAGGCCATGTGAGGAGCAATACCGGACCGGACAGAATCTGAAGTGATGGGGAAAGGCAGAAATTGGCAGGAAGGGGAAAACAGATGTCAGAGGAAAGGAAACTACAATGCCACAGGTGATGATGAGACACTGAGAATAATCACACAGATATAGTGAAGAAATCTGGAGTGATGAAATCTGGAGTGATGAAATGTGGACATCCAAATCTTGCATGGCATGAACCAATTGTACTGCAGTGTCTGCTGAATGGAGTAATAACCAATTAAAATGGTACAGAATTATGGGAGGGGGGAACCAACATTGCAGGGCTAAGTGATGTATTTTAGCACTATGTTCTCAGCAAGGAGGAGGGTCAGCCCTGGAACTTGTTATCCTCCCAGGCACCACAGCAGGAAGTGCCAGCCTCTGGCATTATCCTTTCAGTGTTGATTAATAAGCTGCAGAAGAAGAGAGGTGGGGGCCTGGGAGCAGGAGATAATTTTTGTGTGTGTGCATTAATTATTTACTTGTGTGTGGAGAGAGAGAGAGAGAGAGAGAGAGAGAGAGAGAGAGAGAGAGAGAGAGAATGTGTTATGTGTGCAGACTGCTTTGATATTGCTACCCAGAAGAAAACTTTTTCTGCTCACTGATGATAAAAATTAGAGGGTACACTGGTTGTGACCCCTCTCATCCAATGCAGTAGTCTTGTGTTATCATTTGCACTGTGTCTTCAAGTGTGGAGTAAATGATATAATGTTCATTCTTTGTAAAAAATTAAAAATAAAAAGTGAATGGCAATCCCAGAGAAAAGGGCTAGTGTGGAAGCATCCACAGTTAAAACAGCCTATGTGTTTAAAACAGGTTTTAAAACACCAATGAATTTAGTAATTATGTTTTTTGTTCAACTCTACAGCTGCTAGAGGCATCACAGAAACACACATTAAGTTTGCAAATAGGTACTTGGTCACAGATGTTCTAATTCTCTTTGTGTATGTCAGTTTCCTTGTTTCCTTTACAGCTCTGAACAGAAACATCTGTTTGGTTATTAACATGGTTACTGGAATGTAGAAGAAAAAATTGTGGACACATTGGAGTGGAAGCAAGCATCCAAAAAGATTACAGCATAGATGGACAATGTCCAAGGAAATAAAACAGTAATCATCAGATGAAAATAATTATGGAATGAATAATAATAATATGTTTGTTTCATTCATTCATTTCTGTAGCACCCAACATACACATCTCTGGGCAGTTAACATTTTTTAATTATCTGTGAAAAAGATCTCCATACAGTTTCCATATATTAGTATTATATATTTATTTTTAATAGTATGCTTGGAAGCAGCATTGCTTATATATTACCATTTCCACACAGTCCCACATACGGTTATTCTAGACCAGGCCTGCACAACTCAAATGACCTGGCGGGCCGAAACCAACCGTGACTTGATTCATGGGGACCGAGGTCAATTCCTAGGGTGCTGATTATTAGAGTAACACTTAATATCAACCAATCAACCAATCAAATGAATTAAAGAGAAATGAATTAAAAATGAATTTAATCAATATTTAACTTTTGATGTTCTGGCAGACCGAGATTGATTTAAATTAATATGAAATACATTGAATTAAAATTCATTCTAATAATATAAATATTATATAATCTGTACAAAATACATAATAAAATGCATTGTTCTTCCTTTCCACCTCTGCCAAATCATCACACAAAACATGGAAGAGAACTTCTTCTCATAATTTTGGAAAAGAAGGGAGAAGGGGAAAGAAAGATGGAAAGGATGCAGCAGGAGGCTTGGCTTGAGAGAGAGAGAGAGAGAGAGAGAGAGAGAGACTTAACTGTGCAGGCGTGCCTCGCAGTTGGGAAGCAACACCGGGCCAAAAAGCAGACCCGAGTGTCACTCTGGTTTCTGCCGCTGTGCGCCGCTGCTGCCATTAGGGAGGGTAAGGAAGAACACCCACACCCCCGCAGCCATCTCCTCAGCCGCACAGTGGCTGGAATTGGGGGGAGGGGTTAAGCAGCAGGGGGAGGAAGGGGAAATAGCCCCGGGGGCCAGGAAAAAAGGCCTCGCGGGCCGCATCCGGCCCCCGGGCCGCATGTTGTGCAGGCCTGTTCTAGGCTCTCAATTTTTGTATGTTGTTTTGTTAAGGAAAATAAGAATTTAAACTCCAGATAATCATAAAACACATCTTTATTTTTTGCTGTCACATGGATAAGCTTTTTGAGGCAGGAAAACACACAACCTATGAATTATTTAAATTTCCATATGGTGGCTTATAGCTAATATGTTTAAGTCATTTGTAATGCTAAGCTCTGTTGCCAGATTTGGCTTTTTTAAAGCCAAATTTTGGGTTATGGCCCATTTGACTCACGAGTATACCCCTGAGGTTCTGGCCACTGTTTATCTTATAAATAAAATACACTGGAATGTCTGGCAAGGGTCAACCTCCAGAAGACAAAATTATGAACAAACAGATTTAAAGTTAGCTATATAGTTGGGAAAAGAACCAAAATGGTCAAGGGATTAATGTACTTTCCTTGAAAAGGAAGGCTAATGCTTTCGAGCCTTTATTATTTAGAAAAATAATGAATAAAATACAACATGATAGGCTTTTATACAATTATGGATGGACTGCTACACGGTTTTTTCCCTCTATCACAATGAGCAGTGTGTTCTGCAGTACCTGCAGGAGCCAGTGGCATGCCGGGAGAATGAGCCTATGGGGGGTTGTGGAAAAGGTAACAAATTTGTTTAAAACTATCAGCTTGCCCATTTCTTTTGTAAGTTGGGTGGGAGATAGCACACATCATGCCCTACCACCCAAACTAATTTGGTGTCCCTATGGAGAACAATCTGGATTGGAAGAAAATGAGCGTGGCTTTAAAGTTGGAGGAAGAAACATACCTGCACTATGCTGATGACACCACTCTGATAGCTGAAATGTGGATGATCTGCAAGCTTTAGTAATGAAATTCAAGGACCACAGTGAAAAAATGGGACTACAACTAAATGTAAATGTCGGGATTTCCTATCCTCCCCCGCAAGATGGGGTTGTGTACCAAGCCAAACACAGGATGCCAAGAGAAGCCGGAAGCTCCAAACACCATGGCAACACCAGTAATTATCTCTCAGGAGTCAGGGAAGATTCAGAGAGATGTACAACTGCTGCTAGGGGGTGGGTGGGGACAGCCCAGGAGAAAACAGCTTGGTGCAGAGGGAATAGCGACAATATTAACTCCACAGCTGAAAATGGGTGAAGGGATATTAAGGAAGGGAGTAGAGGTAGAGAACAACTCCCTTTGGGGAACCAGGGGTTGGCTGGCCACTACACCTATCCAGCTAGGGAAGATGGAGCAGGTTGGAAAGTGGGGAGGAGTGTCTGAAATGCAGGGTTCTATTTAAGCCAGGGGCTGCCAAGGATGAGAAGACTAGACGGGATGGGCTTGTCAGTCTGACTGTCTCCCAGGGAGGCGCTCAGACCTTTTTGCTCCTGCTGATAGGGAAAGAAGGGAGTGAATGAACTTCCCTCCTTCCCAAGCTCTGAGGCTGTGCCCACACCTAGAATTTAGTGCTGGAGGGCAGAAGGTTTGCCTTGGAGAATTTCTTCCTTCCAGGAACACTGACAGTAAAGAAGACTAAACTAATGACAACTGGTACAGCAACCAGCCTCAGAACTGACAATGAAGACACTGAAGTAGTGGACAGCTTCTGCCTTTTAGGATCAACCATCAACAGTAAAGGATCCAGCAGTCAAGAAATAGGCCTCAGACTAGCACTTGGTAGGCTTGCAATGAAGGCCTTGGAAAGGATATTTTGATGCCGTGACATGTCTACACCTACAAAGATTAGAATAGTTCGGATAATGGTTTTTCCCATGACACTCTAAGGATGAGAAAGATAGAAAAAGCATTGACGCTTTTGAACTTTGGTGCTGGAGAAGACTTTTGAGGATTCTATGGACAGCCAAAAAAACAAACAAATGGATCATAGAACAGATACATCCAGAATTTTTACTCGAGGCACAACTGACCAGGCTCAAACTATCATAATTTGGATTCATTATGTGAAGATCCAGCTCCCTTAAGAAGTCCATAATGCTGGGGAAAGTTGAAGGAAAGAGGAGAAGAGGATGACCAGCAACAAGGTGGATGGACTCGATTACAACAGCAGTGAATGCACCACTGAGAGACCTTGAAGTCCAAATTGAACATAAGTACAGCCTTGCTAGATCAGGCCCAAGGCCCATCTAGTCCAGCATCCCGTTTCTCACAGTGGCCCACCAGATGCTGCTGGAAGCCACAGGCAGTAGTTGAGGGCATGCCCTCTCTCCTGCTGTTACTCCCCCGCAACTGGTACCCAGAGGCACCCCGTGCCCAATTCTGGAGGTGGCCTACAGCCCTCCGACTAGTAGCCATCAATAGACCTCTTCTCCATGAAGTTATCCAAACCCCGCTTACAGCCATCCAGGTTGTTGGCTGTCACTACATCTTGTGGCAGAGAATTCCACAAGTTGATTATGCATTGTGTGAAAAAGTACTTCCGTTTGTTGGTCCTAGATTTCCCGGCAATCAATTTCATGGGATGACCCCTGATTCTAGTGTTATGGGAGAGGGTGAAGAATTTCTCTCTATTCACTTTCTCCACACCATGCATGATTTTATAGACCTCTATCATGTCTCCCCGCAGTCGTCTTTTTTCTAAACTAAATAGCCCCAGGTGTTGTAGCCTTGCCTCATAAGAAAGGTGCTCTAGGCTCTTGATCATCTTTGTTGCCCTCTTCTGCACCTTTTCCAGTTCTACAATGTCCTTTTTTAGATGTGGTGACCAGAATTGTATGCAGTACTCCAGGTGTGGCCGCACCATCATTTTGTATAAGGGCATTATAATATTAGCAGTTTTATTCTCAATCCCCTTCCTAATGATCCCTAGCATGAAATTGGCCTTTTTTACAGCTGCCGCACATTGAGTTGACACTTTCAACGAGCTGTCCATCACAACCGCAGGATCCCTCTCCTGGTCAGTCACAGCTCAGATCCCATCAGCATATATTTGAAGTTGGGGTTCTTCGTCCCAATGTCCATCACTTTACACTTGCCAACATTGAACCGCATTTGCCACTTTGCCGCCCACTCACCCAGTTTGGAGAGATCCTTTTGGAGCTCCTCATAATCAGTTATGGATTTCACTACCCGAAGGGTTTGGTATCATCTGCAAATTTGGCCACCTCACTGCTTACCCTTGCTTCTAGATCATTTATGAATAAATTAAAAGGCACTGGTCCCAGTACAGATCCCTGGGGGACCCCACTTCTTACTTCCCTCCATTGTGAAAACTCTCCATTTATACCTACCCTCTGTTTCCTGTCTTTCAACCAGTTAGCAATCCACACTTGTACTTTTCTCCTTATCCCATGACCGCTAAGTGTCCTCAGGAGTCGTTGACGAGGAACTTTGTCAAAAGCTTTTTGGAAGTCCAGGTATACTATGTTAACTGGATCACCTTGATCCACACACTTGTTGACACTCTGAAAGAACTCAAAAAGGTTGGTCAGGCAAGATTTACCTTTGCGGAACCCATGCTGGTTCACTCCCAGCAGGGCCTGTTCTTCTATGTGCTTTACAATTTTATCCTTGAGGATGCTTTCCATCAATTTGCCTGGAATGGATGTTAAGCTAACCGGCCTGTAATTTCCTGGATTACCCCTGGATCCCTTCTTGAAAATCAGTGTTACATTTGCTACTCTCCAGTACTCTGGTACAGAACCTGATTGCAGGTATAAGTTATATATTTTAGCAAGGAGGTCAACAATTTCACATTTGAGTTCTTTGAGGACTCTTGGATGGATGCCATCTGGCCCTGGTGATTTGTTAGTTTTCAGTTTTTCCAGACAGTTGAGAACATCACCTCTTGTCACTTCTATATGATTCAGTTCATTAGCCTCCATCCCCGAAAAGCCTGGTTCAGGAACATGTATATGTTCAGATGATGCTCAACTGAAGACAGATCATCCATATCTATGTGGTTGCTAAGAGTCTTGACGGCACTTAATAAGTCAATCAATCAATGGGGAACAATGGGGTTTTTCAAGTTCTCCATTGTTCCCTATGGCCATAACAGTTGTGCATTGCAATTTGTAATACATTTTTCAATGCATTGAAAAACATTGCAGAAGTAAACAGTGGAAGGGAAACTGTTCCTCCCAACAAAGAACATACATTTCAAACACAGTCCAAGTGGCCAAAAAAAGAATCATTGACCCGGAATCCATTGCCAGCTACAGTGCCTGTGTCGCAGTAACATCATTGGTACAAGTTGCTCTCTCACACAGAATTATGACTCCTTACATTACTTCATGGCATTGCAACAGCTGCCACAGCAGCACCCTTGGCAGAATGCATAGCCATGATCTCAACCAGGGCAACTTCAGCCACATTTTGACTGAGTACACTTTGCAATGAAGATTGCAGAGCAGACCAGAGCAGAGTGGAGCACAAGTTAGTCTCAAGGCCAGACATGGCGCTCATCACAGTAATAACCAAGAAATGTCACACACAGAGAGAGAGAGAGATAGTTGGAGAGAGAGAGAGAGAGAGAGAGAGAGAGAGAGAGAGAGAGAGAGAGAGAGCTAGCTGCCGCTGTCCATTGTTTGTCACAACACTATCTCATAAACAAAACAAACCACAACTCAAGGAAGGAAGGCACCAAAGTTCTGCCTTTGTTAATCTGAGATCCAGCAAAACCAGATAATTATAGCAGCAATAGAACAGCATATTCTACTCGGTGCTGAGAAAAGATCAAACCTTCCCTCCTTCCATCCTGCCTGCCACAGAGAGATACGAGGACAGAACAGTAATGGCCTAGTGCAGACAATACTGAGCTAGATTGAAACAAGAAACAAATCTTCTTACCATGAGAAGAATTCTTCTTTATTCTCTTCTTCTCCTATGTATATCCCACAACATTGCTGCCTGCCTGCTTATAACACCATGGCTTAGATTGGTACTGGCTGACTGCCTGACACATGGGTCAGGGCACAGTTTATCTCATTATAGGCAGGCAGACTGTGACACATCTGATTTGGGGGTTGGCCGGGGTGGGACAAACTGCCAGTGGTGTTGCTGTGGGTGAGTGCCCATGAGTCACTCACCCTCCATGTCCAGCTCTGGATAACCCAGCAAGGGGTGGCTGGCCTTCAGGAAGATCAGCTGGTCCATCGAGTCATCCTCCAAGCATGAGCATATGCATCCTCCTAGTAACATCAGGACAATAGTCTTTTAAAAATCCTGATCTATTCTAATTGAAAATGGCAGGGTGTAAAGGAACCTGATTGGAGTTTGGGCAGTTTTACTGTAACCCTTCCTCCACTACAGTGTCCAGTAGTCACTGCCACCACTCTCTGCTTCCAGAGATAACTCAAGTTTGGGTCTAAACCAACCTTTGGAGCATCCCCTCTGTCTCAGCAGAGAAGGAGCTGGGCTTCATTCACCCCTTCAGTTAAGTTTCCCTTTAAGTTGCTCAACCAATCAGTCAGCTCATGGGGAGTTGCAGCTCCAGAATCTCTGAGAGCAACACACACAAGAGTCGAGTTTATTCTCTTGAAAAGGTTACTTCATCAATCTGCAGGAATCAAGATGTGGAAGGGGAGCAGGTAGGCATTAGGAAATAAAGCAAAAGTAATATCTAACTTCTAACACATTCTAAAGTCTAAAGCAAAACACTTATTTATCTTGGATGGCCCAGACATTAGATGGAAACTAGCTAACATTTAACAAAGGCAACAAACAACTTGTAAAGAGTTTCTTAGGAAAAGCACCTGGAAGGGCAGTTAGCCCCTTTTACCAATCAGAGGTAGGTCATGAGGGCTCCGGATGACAGCTCCTCAGCCAATGAGGAGGTAAGATGCTCCAGTGGATAGAAGTGGGCAACTCTGAGACTGGCACCTGTTTGTAGTTCAAAAGAACCTTCAGTTACTATCCTCTGCAGGTAGGTGGGGTGCAAAGTGTCCATTTCTCTTGTATTAGACAAGATTAGGGGATTGGGTATCAGCATGTCTGGTGGACACTGTGGATGTGATACTCTCCCTTCAAAATGATGGAGTCTAACTCCCATCATGCACATCTTTCCTTGACACAGGGATTTGACCTCTCCTGCCCATTGTCCAGATCTAATCTTGACCTCAATAGTCACTCAGCATCTCAGTGGGTTGACTATCTTGATGGAAGCTGCCCGTCCTTTGCTGACACTGCGCCAAGGTTACTCCTATTTTAGCAGAAGCAAGTATTGCCAGATAATGCCAAATACACAGAGAGGAAAAGGTCAAACTCCACTTCCAGTTATGTGGAAGATCTGCCAAGCTCCTTCCATATCATAATTTATCAAGTAATTTAATTAAGATGTTTAAAAATATAATTATGTTATACATAGTTAAGGTCATGCAGTTGTGTGATGAGAACATTTAATACCAGCAAAGCTTTCCATATACAAATGACAAATAATCTCTTCATTAATAGTGCTGTACTCTTTGACTGCTATTAATAATGCTTTATTAAATATAAATGATGAAAGGATTTATTTCTTTATAAAAGCTTTGTATACCTGTGACACATCCCTGGTTGAACTAGCATTCAGTAAAGTACTATGGAAATATTAAAAGTGTATTATAAAAGTTACTTAGTTCTAGTTCTCACAACAATAAATAAATATCAGTTAAATATACAGTATGAGTGTCAGGTGTGAGAGGTAATGTATGAAGCTATTCACACAATTTCCCACAACTGGACTGGGCTCCCTTAGCCTGGCTCCAAGCAATCATGAGAACCACTGGGCTTGTAGGTGAGCCCGGTAGCTCTTTAGTGGTTAGCCCGCCTAACTATGCCTCACTCTAAATGAGGTTAATGGAGCAAGTGCTCCATTAACCTTGTTTATTTGATTGTGTGTCAGCCACGGCTGCTTGCAGCCATGGCTGACACACTGGGGTGGGGGTTAGAGGAGAGAGGGGACTCCAGGAAAGCACCACATACTTGCACGGTGCCTTCCTGGGTTCAGGGGGCCGGGGCACCGCACAGCGCTCTCAACTGAGCTGGGCATGGAAGTGCCCCAACAGAGCAGCTGCTCGTCTGGGTAGCCAATCTGGCTGCCCAGTGACTGCTCATGTGTGGGGAGAGCGGGCTAAGCCCACTCTCCCCACACAAACCCCATCTGGCACTTCACACCAATCGTGTGAAGCTCCTCAATGCCTCGTTGAGGGATGGTGTAGTTCCTGCCACACTATGCATCCTTTTAGAGAAAGCCTTCCTGATTCTGGATAAGTTGAACTACTGTCCATTTTCTAGCTTGCTTTGGGGGGCAAGCTTCTAGAGTGGTAGTGACCTTTGCCAGGGAATAGACAATGCAACTTTTTTATTCTCCTGAACCTCTCATGGTTCAGGAGAACTTCTCATGGCCTTTGAGAACACTAACCATGGTATCTTTCTGAGTGCTCCACGGGGATGGAATTGAAGAGCATTATATTATGGTGGCTTTAGATTTATCTCAAGAGATTATCCCAGATGATGGTGCTCTGCCCGTTGGCCATTGGTTTATGGGTTTCCACAGGGCTTTGTTTTGTCCCCCATGCTTTTAAACTTCTACTTAAAACCATTGGAAGAGGTTGTCTAGAAGTCTGGGCTGTGGCGTCATCAGTATGCTGTGGTCACTCAGCTCTATTTCTCATTTCCAACATGGGAGGCAGTTGAAACTCTGAATAGGTTCTCTGGAGGAAGTACTGGGTCAAACAATTCATCAATTCATCAATGTCTGAAATTTCATCAAGACAAATGGAGGTGCTATTGGTGGATGATTGTCTTACTGGATTTGACCTGTTCTGGGTGGATTGCATGCCCACAAAGTGAGTGATAGGTCTTTTTTTAACCAATTTTTTTTTCTAGTTTCTCATTCTTAATACTGACTGGCTTGCTATAGAAACCAAATGTTGCTATAGCCTTTCTAATTCTGTGAAATTCTGTGAAATACTAATTCTGTGAAAGTCTTTCTAATTCTGTGAAAGGGTCTATAGGTCCTTTCTAATTCTGTGAAATTGTACATTATCTTGCACTACAAAACAATGGATTTCTGTTGTTTCTTTTTTACTTGGATCTGCAATAGACTTGGGAATCTCTCACTTTATTTGGAACACTTATCCAATTGTCCAACTGTGAATATTCAGTTTTCACTTGAATTTTCATTTCCACAAACACAAAAAATGTAAATATTTGTTGCATCCCAATTACTGGTCTTTAAAAAAATAAAATCAAAAAGCTTTTTACAAGTGCAGTTCATGACTTGAAAGGTTGGAGAACTAGACATCCCATGGCCTGTTCAACAGCTTCTTTCACACATTGGGATAAATACTGCAATGGGCTAAATACTGTATGGGTTTCCAGAAATTAAGGAGATCTATGAACAAAGTAAGTCTTACAAAGTTTATGGACAAAAGTGAGAAGTAAATGAAAGTGATAAAGCGATCACAGAAATTCAATGTAAGTAACCAAAACAATAACAGTTACACAACAACCATTTTCCCCCCACTTCTGGAGGTGCCTATCCCATAGTCCCAATCAGTTTCTGCAAAGCTTCAGTCAGGTCTGACACTTCCAATATTGGTCTCTGGTATTTAGGATCAGTCACAGGAGCTGCCTCCTCAGATATGTCTCCATTCTTCCAGTCTCTGCTTCACCTGTCGTTAACTTCTGCTGCAGCCTTTTCTGTTTCTTTTTCCTGATCTCTTCTCCTCAGTCCCTCTTGCTTTCTTTTCTTTCCAGTTCCTCTTCCCACCTCCCTGCTCCAGCAACAGTTTAACTGCTTCACCCCTGCTTACCTAGTAACGCCCCCACCCTCTTCTGTCTTCTTCTAAGCATTCCATGCTAGCCCACAATATAAACAAAGCAGCACAAATAGCAGCTAGAGTGGGGATTGCCAAGGATTTGCAAGGGCAAAGGATGCCTTGATGAAAAATATGACTGGAAATCAATGCCCAAAAGATAACCTTGCTGATTTCATAGCATATACAATGGCATTGTGAGGGAGACCGAAATTGGGAGGGGGCTGGAGGCTATTGTCCTTTGCTGGTTCCCACTCACTTTACTTGCTCCCTTTATTTGTTGTAACCATCCTGTTTCCTTCCCCTCACTTGCAAATAGTTGTAGCTTCTCAAGCAAATATCCAGGTATCCTCATCACCTTTCCAATGAACCCATTTGTCACCTTCTGATTGCCCATGCCAATGGCACAGACATCTGCCTCCTATGAATCTCCCTTCCTATCCCAGCTCCCCCTCCCATCCACCACATACAGCCACTGCTTTGAGATTTTGGAGAAAAAATAGGAATTGAATTTAGTGGGATATTATGTTTAACTTGCAACATATACCCTTCCAGTTGTGCCAGTTAGCTTATTAGTGATTTTAATTATCATTATCAATAACAATAATGACAATAGCAACATCAACAACAACAATATAAACAACTTTGTTAGCCACCCCATAACAAATTGTTCTCTGGGAGGCTCACAACATGTTGTACAACACAGGCCACATGCAGACTTAACAGGGAGCCCTCCCCCCACTCTCCCATACATGATTGGATGTTGGGGAGAGGGGCCTCTCTGCAGTCACAGAGGCCCCTCTCTCCAACATCTGGATGTGGACATATTCCTCAGCAAAACTGCAGAGAGGTGGGGGAGCTGGCTGTGCAGGTTTCCTTCTTTCCTGAAGGACAGTACACACAGGCAATAGCAGCCGGAATGAGGGAGGAGCTTCCTCCCTCAACTCCATTTTCAGAGAAGGCTAACAGAGGTACCAGTGTTCGAATGTAAAGCTGGCTCCAGCAAACTGGAGGTTGGGATGAGGAAACTTAGAGATAACCAATGGTGACAAATGGATTTTGGAGAGGGAAACCATGGGTCCCTTTTTTTTCTTTAACTGCAGTTTGCCACATTTGGACGTTTGGCTAGTGAAACTGGAGGTGAAGGGACCTCCAGTTTCATGTTACATCTGAACCCAGCCAATGTTACTTGAGTTAGGGGTTCAGACAAAGGGCAAGTTTGAAGCGGGGGAGAAGACAGTGCAGGGAGAGATACTGGTTATTAGGATTGGCAGGTGGAGTTTTTGGAGAGATCCCCAAAAGCTTAGGGGGGTCTTAACACATGGCTTAAGTTGGCACTGAATGTCACCCCAAGTAAGTCTTCACTGACTCGAGGGGATCTTTTCACCAACTGGAGGGGGGATGTGTGCAACAATGGCCATGAACGTGTGTAACTACAGAAGTAACACTACTGGAATGGAATTCAAAATGTTGGAATCTGCGGTTACTTTGAAGGTCTATTTCTGGAATTTTGTAAGGAATTTAAAACAAATAAAAAACTGTAGTAGGGGGGCAGGATGGGCCAAAGTGCCAAGTAGGGGTCACATTCCCTTTTCTGATTTACAATGATACCTGAATTTACAATGTTCCTCGATGTTCAGATAAGCTCTGAACAAATGTTGAATACAGCTCAAAAACATCTAAATCATGCAATATGGTGAACTATCCTACAGGGTGCTCTTCCCATGTCCTAAAAAGATGTGCCATTGCAAACACATCAAAGATATATTAAAGAACGAAAAGAAACTCTCCCTCCACACACACACAAAAAACCCTTGTTCTGACAAAAATGGTAAACAATATACTTGGGGAAAATATTAACCCAGCTTTTAAAAATACTTTTAAAACTGACTTTGCAAAACTCTGCAAATTTTGAAAATACAAATATATTTATATATTTGGGGGGGAAACCTGGTAAGCCCAAATTTTAATATGTCTTCCTATAGAAGCACACATGGAGGTGTGTGCTTCCTACAGATGCACACGTTTGCTTTTAGAGTACTGTTATGAAGATGCATGTGCAATGTCTACTGCTGATGTTTTGAAATCCAAAATTTCTGCCAGAATTCAAATGGAGCAGAACTCAAGGGAAACAGAAATGCTGGAGTGGATGTTAATAGCAATGCTTTTCTGCTGGCTCCCAGCCGCCCCCCCCCCCCCCACCACCACCACCACACACACACACACTTGTGTTTGAGTCTCCAGGATTGACATGCTCAGGAGCCTCACAGCATCGTGAACTCTCCATTTGTGGCAAATGCAACAGGTCACTTAGTTGACAGTGGGCCAGTCCCCCCTAGATTTGGCTACTAAAAAGCAAATTGGAAAGGAGCAGATTCACTCCCTCCCTAAGTTTGGATAGCCTAAGTAGACCCCAGAAGTTAACTAAACTAGGTTAACTTCCAGCCAAGGCCACTCTGCACTCAGAGTGAACTGCCTCAGCCCCTCTCCTCCTTTCACAAAGGATAGCAGCAAGCTAATGCACCAATTAACTTAGCAGAAAGTACGCAGATAAGGCTTGTGGAGGTAACTCATAAAAGATGTTGAAGATAAAGACCTCGAGATGCACCCATTAAAAGTACTGATTGGCTTATTGAACCCTCCATCCATGCAGATTTCCCCTTCTCATGTCATGACAATCAGCCTTGTCATGCCTCAGCAATTCCCACATTGTTACTTTCAGGAAGAGCAATCAGCAACAATGGAATCCTTGTAGGTTCCACCCAACACACCTATTCAGCAAAAAAAGGCAAAAGGAATGTGGCCTTAGGATATATTTTGGGTATATCATGCCCCAATTTCATGATCCAGTGTGCTCTTTGCATACCATCTACCTTGGAGTCATTAGCTGCTTGGGCAATTTACTGTTCATAGGCCATCACACCAGGCTGTGTCCAGTTCTTCATTCCACTCTCCAGATCTCACATCTGCCTAGCCTGATCTGCTCAGTCTTCCTTGCTAACATAGGAAGCTGTTTCCATAGAGGAAGCACCCACATAGATTCACCTCTATCAACTAACCCCTCCAACATTTTTGCCCCTGCCTCTGACCAAACTGCCCCAGAGGAATGAGGACCTTCAGTTGCTCCAGGAGCCCCGCGGTTTTTTCGTCCAGATCAGGTGATATGAATATTTGCCCCTCACTGGGCCAAACTCTATCCCTATTCATTTTTCTTAAATCCAACCACCTCCTTCTCTAAAAGCCTCTTTCTCTTGCCCACCTGGGAATATATACAATTAGGACTTTAAGCTAAAATGCCTTTTTGCAATTGCACATAGTAGGATTGCTTTAACCACACATTTCTTTCTGCTGCACCCCTCCCTATAATAAAAACTTTCTTTTGATTTTTGGAACGTAAATCTTGACTCCGTCCAATTATTTCCTGAGTCCATAACTTTGTGTAAATTTAATCTGATGTGGAACTGTTCCTTTCTGAGCTAATTTCCCCATGCAAGCCCAAACACAAATTTAGGGGTGTTCACCAATCACCCCAGGACAGTTCCATTAACATGGAACTGAGGGACTCTGCAATAATGGTATGAAACTGAGGGAATCGACTGGTTCCACAATTTCACTTAAACCAAGTGTGGATCAATATTCCTGCCAACATGGCCATTTCCTCCTCTAATTCCTAATATTTTGAAAGAAGAAAATAAAATTAATAGCTAACACTATGAACAGAGTCTGTTGAAAACTGTACTTCACCATTACAACAAAAATGGAGAAACTGCAAGAGCACCTGTAGTGACAGAGAATTTAATTTTCTAGTAGGCTGAAGCAGAAAACACGACAATAATAATACAATTTTAAAAACCTGAATTCAGTTGGTTTTTTAAAAAGTACAATATACAGTCAGTTACATGCTTTAAGAGAGGATGATTCTTGTCCCACTCGAAGATTTGTTTCATGGAGGTGTTATAGAATTTATGAGACTGGCACATGGTAACCTGAGGAGATGTCATTGGGGTATATTTCTATCTTGTGTATTCACCAATAAAATCTCTGATGCAGTTACCAACACAAGTTTCTTTCATATTGTTAGAGTAAATTGTAATGCATTGAATACCTCCAGACCAGGATCCTACTTTCCAGCCTTGGCTTCCTGCACAGAAAACTGTGCATTTAACTCTACCCACACAGATGAACTACTCATTTTGCAAAGTCAGTCTCTTATTTACATTATTTGCACATACAGCAGTAATGCAGACTAAAAATGTAGTTGGAGCTTAGATTAATCCATAACCTCTCAAAGCTTTATGTGTTGAATTATGGCTTGTCAGTAAAGTCAGCAGTTTTGAGATTTTCTTACATGTAAAGCAACAGGAGAATACAGGAAAAATTGAGTTATGTCTGAGGCAGAAAACCCTAAGATAGGTAGCAACAGAAGAAGGTCCAAGACATAGAAAAAGTTTCTAGAAATCCTTTCTTAACTATGAAACATGGGATTGCTCCCCAACCAGTATCCCTTATGAGATCCTCCCTGCCCAGCTGTAATGATCTAGTTCAGCTGGCTTCATGCCATTTTCTGGCTCATTTTCTGGCTCATTTTTTCTACATAATACACTATGATGTGCTTGCCCACCCCTGCTCCATATCATTGGCTGCTACTAGTAGGACTGGAGAAATGCATCTTGTAACTATGTCCAGGCTAAATGTGATCTAAAATGTCCCTCTCATTTCTTCCCCATCAAATTCCCAGTTGGAAAAAATAGGTTAATTTATGCAATTCTTTGGGGAAGGCCACTGGAATTATCAATTTTTTTTCCCATAAGCCCCCTTGGAATGATACTATGGGCTGGTTCTACTATTTGAATTAGGGATGTGTGAACCGGTTCTACATAGAACTGATTCTAAATAAAACCACCCTGGCTTGATGGTTCCAGGTAGAGCCCAAACTTTAAAATTAAAATTAGAGCCAGTTCTAGGTCGGACTGGACTGAGCCTGGTTCTGATCCCCTGATTGGCTGGATGTGTCTGGCCCTTTGAGTGGCTTTGAAAGTGTGTTACTCAGGGACACCTGTCACCCCATTTGCCAGTGGGGGAGCAACAAGGGAGGTTGCTCCAAGGAGGGTTCTGCGAGGTATATTTAAAGACCACCTTGTGGTATGGAATATCTCGCTCTTTCTCTGCTGCGTAAGAGAGACTGAGGAAAAGCTGCTGCCACTGCTGCTGCTTTGGTTGCCTTGACTTGTAGAATGGACTGGTGGTCTCCAGAGAGAGGTTGGACACTCCTGCTTTCCCACCCACTCCCTCTCTTTTTGTTAAAGGTACAATATTTAAGTATTTTCCTGGCTGGCTGTAGTGTGCTTAAATTTTATTTTATTTTTTGTGTACCTTTAGTGTGGTGGGGCCCTAATCCTCCCTCATGCTTTTGTTGCCCAGCCAGATAGCCTGGTCTCAGGCCTGTGGCCCACCCCACCCCACCCCCCCGCAATTTTTACTCTCTTTCCTGGATGCCTTACTTTTAAAAATACTTTTAAAAATTCATTTAAAATGTATTTCTAATTTTTGAACCAGCTGCTTCCTTCCATTTTTTCATTTGGAAGCATGCTGCCTGTCTGGGCCTATATTATTTTTATTTTTTCATTAACAATATTTAAGTATTTTATTTCCTGGCTGGCTGTAGTGTGCTTTAAAAAAAAAAGTGTCGTGAGTGAGTACATGGTGGGGCCCTAATCCTCCCTTCTGCTTTTTGCCCAGCCAGCTAGCCTGACTTCAGGCCTCTGGCCCATTTTTCTGGCTCATTTTTTCTACATAATGAATCCCTATGTGCCATCAGAGAATCCAGCCCTTGTAGCAATAGCAAGCAATAGCACTTACATTTATATACCACTCTATAGCCGGAGCTCTCTAAGCGGTTTACAATGATTTTAGCATATTGCCCCCAACATTCTGGGTACTCATTTTACCAAACTCGGAAGGATGGAAGGCTGAGTCAACCTTGAGCCCCTGGTCAGGATCGAACTTGTAACCTTCTGGTTACAGGGCGGCAGTTTTACCACTGCGCCACCAGGGGCTCTTGTAGATTTTCTGATTTCAATAGTTTTGAATTTTCTGATGGCACATAGATTCTACTGAGGGATTAATTATGTAGAATTTATGTGAAATAAAAGAATCTAATCCCCATTATTCCCTATGGGAGAAATAATACAATATTTTTATATTCATTAAATATAAATTCATAAAATATATTCATTTATATTCAATCATTAAAATTGCCCCTTTGGCCAATTGCTTTGGGGCTTGACTGGTATTTTGAACTAGGTTTGAGCCCAAAACATTTTGGAGGCCATTATAAAGGCCTCCAAAATGTTTCAGGTCTGGGGAGGGGTTCAGCATTTTGGTGCAAGTGGGGGTGGTACTTTAAGGTGTGGGAAGGTGCACTCACCCCTCCCGCTGCATTTCCTCCACCGGCACACCACTATTTTTAAGCCACTCGGGTGGCAGGTTTGGTTTTGGTTTTGCTTGGGAACCCCCACCCCACACACAGCAGTTTGGTTCAAATTCAAACCCAGTTAAAACTGGTTCTGAAAGGCTCTACATGGGGTATAATGGGGACCTGAACCTGGCCTATTTCTATCCTGGGCAACTAACTTAGTGAACATCAGGTGACAAGTCTTTTAAAAATATTTAACTCTGGGGATATGAATTTGCCCGGCTAACTTGGCAAAGAAGTACCTTTTAATGTGCTGATTCCCTTAGCAGGGGAGAGTAACTGGCCCAATCCACCCCCAGCAAAGTACCTCCAGTGACTGTTGCTGGTGTCTATCTTATGTTTCTTTTAGATTGTGAGCCCTTTGGGGACAGGGATCCATCATATTTATTTATTATTTCTCTGTTTAAACTGTCCTGAGCCATTTTTTGAAGGGTGGTATAGAAATCAAATGAAATAATAATAATAATAATAATATAATAATAATAATAATAATCATCAATACCAGGGGATAGCAGAATAGAAGAAAAAGAAATAGAAAAAATCACCAAATACAAAGATCTACAAATTGAAATTGAAAGGCTGTGGCAGAAGAAGACCCAAATAATCCCAGTGGTCATTGGCGCCCTGGATGCAGTTCCAAAAGACCTTGAAGAGCACCTCAACACCATAGGGGCCACAGAAATCACCATCAGCCAATTACAAAAAGCAGCTTTACTGGGAACAGCCTATATTCTGCGACGATATCTATAACAATTGAAAATAAAATTCAGCCATCCCAGGTACTTGGGAAGGACTCGACGTCTGGATAAAACAAACCAGTCAATAACACCTGTCTGACTGTGTAAACAAGAAATAATAATAATCGAGAAGAAAAAAACAACTTAAAATAATAGACATAGCAATACCAGGGGACAGCAGAATAGAAGACAAAGAAATAGAAAAAATAACAAAATACAAAGATCTACAAATTGAAATTGAAAGGCTGTGGCAGAAAAATACCAAAATAATCCCAGTGGTAATTGATGCCCTAGGTGCAATTCCAAAACAACTTGAAGAGCACCTCAACACCATAGGGGCCACAGAAATCACCACCAGCCAATTACAAAAAGCAACTTTACTGGGAACAGCCTATATATTGCGACGATATCTATAATAACCAACAGTATTGATGATAAAATTCAGCCATCCCAAGTCCTTGGGAAGGACTCAAAGTCTGGATTGACAAACCAGTCAATAATGCCTGTCTGACTGTGTAAACAAGAAATAATAGACTGCAGGGTTACAGGAAGAAAAGTCGCTTAACCGGAAAAAATAATCAAAAAATGACAAGAAGGAATAATGATCTGCTATTACAAGTCTAGTCCGACTAGGAGAGGATATTTTAAAAGAATGTACCACATTTGGAAAGAGAAGCATCAAGATACAGAAATAACAGAACATAGGCTAGCAGACCAGAGAAGATTCATAATAAGAAATAAAGTATACACAGAAGTTGAGCTGGAAGAACTTCAAAGAACAACACAGGCTCAAGAGATGGAAGAAGAATTACCACCAACTGAAGAAGTTGCTCAGGTGCAGGTGGAGGAGGTGTTGGAAATAGAGGATACCACTGTTGCTGAACTGTTTCAAAATCAAAACCAGGCAACCTCCCCTTTGCCTTCACCTCAAAAACCTGAATGCCATTTAACAGAAAAGCAACAAGAACTAAAGCAAAAAATAACTGAGCACATGAACCAAACAACCACCAGGGTTCGACTTCCAGCTCTAAAAACAGTTGCCAAAAAACAACTTGCTCAGGCATTAAAAGATGTCAATGTTGCACTTGCAGAAATAACAACCAATAATTTGCAAGAAACAAACCAACTAATGTACAGTGCAGCAACAATAACAACACAAGAGCTCGGATGTAAGATCAGTGGACCTGTCAAAAAAGAAAGTAATACATCATCTAAATGGAAGATTAGATTAGAAAATAAAATCTCCAGGTTTAGATCAGATGCTAGTAAATTAAAAGATATGAAAGACAAGAAGCTGAAGAATGAAAACACCAAACAGTATCTGATCCAAAAATACCACCTAGATTCAAGGAAAATTAGAGAAGTCTTGGAAATAATAAAGCAGCAAATAACAGCAGTGTCAAAGAAGATTAGCAGAAACGAATGTAGAATTACACAACACAGGCAGAATCTCCGATTCCAGTTGATTCAGAGACATTTCTACCAAACCATAGAAGGAGAAACTGCAAGAAACGTAGAAACTCCAAATAAAGAAGAAACGTTGCAATTCTGGGGGAAACTATGGGACAATCCACTAGATTATAATAAAAAAGCAGGCTGGGTGAAAGACGTCGAAAAATGTAACCGACAAATGCAAGATCTAATAATAACACCAGAATTAATAAGTGAAAGAGCAAAGAAAATTAAAAATTTGACTGCGCCAGGCGATGATGAACTGCATGGCTTTTGGCTTAACAAGCCTCCATAAACTAACAAGCCTCCATAACCTATCAAAACAGTTCAATCACATTTTGCAAGGAGGTGATACTGAACAATGGCTAACAACTGGGAAAATTCATCTTAACATGAAAGACCCAGCAAAAGATGCAGTTCCAAGTAATTATAGACTGACTAGTAATATTAAGCCCGTTACATTAACCGGCGCTAGAAGAGTTGTGCGCTCCTTGGGGCCGGCTGTTCCCCCCTCACCCTCCCTCCCGCCCTGGTTTCCCTTCCACCCCAGCCTCCAACGGGCATCGCACATTCAGCCCCACTCCCTTCACCCCAAGCCCTCCCCCCAGCCTCTGTCCCAGTCCCCGGTCCCAATGCCTGCCCTCCTGCTTCTCCCCCACCATTCCCCCAGGCCCCTTTCCCCCCCACTCCATGCCCACGGCTTTTCCCGCATCCTGACGCCTGCCTCCTCACTGCGGCTACCAGCCACTGCCTCGCCTGGGCCTGCCACCTCCTCTGCCTCCTCTGCACCGCCTCCTCACAGCAGACATTGCAACCCTCCATTGTCTCCTTGCCGCCGCTGCGACCGGGTCCACCGCCACCTTAGTGTTTTATTATAGAGGATGGCATATTCAAAGTGTGATCCCTGATAGGCTGAGATCATTTGAAGAGGAATGAAACAGGAATGGATTTATATCTATGTAAACCACTTTGGGAACTTTGATTGAAAAGTGGTGTAGATAGATAGATAGTTCAGTCTCTTGGATGCTCTTACGCAGATGGATTTTGACCATTTCTCCATTTATACCTGTCCAGGACTTTGCCTAAACCAAGGCTTGCCAAGAATTTTTTCTGTAATTTGTCCATAAATTATATCAATTAACAATAAAGCACCTTAGAGAATGTAAAGAGTGCTTCTCCATCAACAGTGAATAACTGTTGATAAGCAGATCGGTATAGTAGGGTAATATCTTAATTAGAACAAACCACTCTTTTCACTGTTTCTCATGGACCTACTCACGGCCCCCTGGCCCCTACCATTTTTTATCAACCACCACGTCTGGGAAGAGGCAGGGAGACAGGACCCACAAGTGAGCTCAATCCCCGGCATGACTGTTTGAAGGAAGTCAAATACACGCACTGAGATCTGCGCCGCTAAATCTTAAATTCTCAGTTCAGCTTTACTCCCACCTCGCCGCGAACAGCGCCCGCTTTCCGCACGTGCCGGACTCTCCTCTAAGCGCGCGCGCGCTTCCCTCACGCCGGTGCTCCACCCCGCTCCACATCTCCCAGGTTCCTCGAAAGCCACTGTTGTCATCTACGGGCGGGCGGCCACTCGCAGACCCAGAAAACCCAAGGAGGCGCTAGGGTGACTCCACAAACTTCGCTGGCAGGCATACGAACATACCAGCTCGGAGCGGGCTCCCTTTGTGAGCGCTCGCTTACCTTGCTTGGGGTGCAAGCGGACTTCCCACGTCCTCGCAAGGAAAATGTAGAGAGGGTACAGCAGCCATGCTAACCACTCCGGAACTCGCATGGCTCCTGTGCCTTCCTCTTGCGTCCTTTTCCCCAAGGAGCCAGGTTCTTCGCCCTCAGCAACGCTGCTTAGCGTTTATAGCCGCCAGCTGTCTGGGCCGACTTCGGAGTGTGTGGCTCATCCATGTTCCTGGCGCCCACCTTGTCCCCTTCTTCACTCGCTGCCTCTCCGCCTCCTTTACTTCTTCCCGCTCCCTCTCGACTTGGACACGAAAGCCGCCCACTTTGCGCTCCCTCTTCCCTACTTCTCTCCGCAGTCGCTAACTCCAGAGCCATCCTTCTCCCTTCCCGGTTGCCCAAGAAGGAAGGAAAGGGTGCCAGCTTCACTGACTCTGTGGCCACCCCAGGACCTCCGACATCAAAGTATTTGCCCACCCCCTTGGGGCAGGGACCTAACCAATGATTGGAGGAGTCTCACGCTACCTTCTCACACACGTTTGCTTGTTCTGCCGCTTCTTGTAAAGCGACACGGACGCAGGTACCTTACCGTTGCCTCCCCCCACGCACACACACAACGATCTGAGGGCTGCCTACTCTAGGTGCCTGTTTAGAGTCCTCCTTTCTCCTGGGACGCAGGTACCTTCTCCCCTACGGGGGTGTTCCTTGGGGCGGCGGGGGTTGGGTGCGCGGAGGTTCCCCCTCACCCCGCCGACCTTCATTCTCAGTTCCAGTGGCTCGTTCGGGCTTTCAAACTTAGGCGCGGTGGCCATTTTGGGGCCGGGCTGGACCCTTTGCCACCGCCTCTGCTCTCCTTGCAGCTGGTCCGGACCATTTGCCGCCGCCTCTGCTCTTTTTGGTGGGCGAGCCAGACCCTGCGCCAACTCTCGGATCTCCGCGGCTGGCCTGGAGCCGCCGCCGCCTCTGCCTCCCTGCGGCCGCCGCAGCCGCCTCTGCCCTCCCCGTGGCCGCCTTTGTCATCTCCGCGGCCGGGCAAGGAACTGCCGCCTCTGCCCTCCCTTCCCAGCACTCCCTCCCAGAGTGTTGCCCGCCCCCGCTCCCTTCCCGGCGTCCTTTTTCCATGCCTGCAGACAGAGGCGGCAGCAAGAGACCCGGCCAGAGTGCTTCCCCCGCCGCCCAGAGTGCTGCCCGTCCCGCCATCTTTCCCTTCCCGGCGTCCTTTCTCCGGCCAGGCGGGCAGAGGCGGCAGCAAGAGACCCGGCCAGCATGGCCGCCTGGTGTCGGTGGTCGTGTTTCCCTTGGACCCAGCCCAAGGAGACAGGGACGCAGATCCCCAACGTTCCAAAGGCATGGACACTCACTTAGGGCTTTATTATAGAGGATAACCTGCCTGCCAATCATGTTCAAATTATTAACTGGAATAATAGCAGATGAAGTCATGCAACACTTATTAACTAATAAGCAGCTTCCAGTTGAACAGAAAGAAATTGCCTGAACACCAGAGGCACAAAAGACCATCTGCTGTTTGACAAAGTGATTTTAGAAAATGGCAAGAGAAGAAAAACAAATCTAAGTGTTGCATGGATTGACTACAAGAAGGCCTTCGACTCATTGCCTCACACATGGATACTAAAATGTTTAGAAACAACTGGTGTCAGCAAAAACATTCAGATATTTATAAAAAAAAGCAATGAGCATGTGGAGTACACAGTTAACAATCAATGGCAAGACACTTGGACAGGTTAGCATTAGAAGAGGCATTTTCCAAGGGGACTCACTATCCCCTCTGTTGTTTGTAATCGCCATGACCCCACTTTCACAAATACTAAACAAAACAGGCCTTGGATACCAAACATCTAAAACATCAAGTAAAATCAACCATCTGCTGTACATGGACGATCTGAAGTTGTATGGAAAGTCCCAATCAGATATTGAATCACTGCTAAACACTGTCCGTATATTCAGTAGCGATATAGCAATGGAGTTTGGACTAGACAACTGTGCTGCATTAATAATTAACTGTGGGGAAATAAGAAAAACAGAAGGAATAGAACTGCTCAATGGAAGCAACATCAAGACCAAAATAATCCCAGTAGTAATTGACGCCCTAGGTGCAATTCCAAAACAACTTGAAGAGCATTTCAACACCATAGCGGCCACAGAAATCACCATCAGCCAATTACAAAAAGCAACTTTACTGGGAACAGCCTATATTCTGCGATGATATCTATAATAATAACAGCAACAACACTGATAATACAATTCAGCCATCCCAGGTCCTTGATGTCTGGATAAAACACTGATAATACAAACACTGATAATACAATACTGATAATACAAACACTGATAATACAATTCAGCCATCCCAGGTCCTTGATGTCTGGATAAAACAAACCAGTGTAAACAACAACAACAATATCTCTATAAGAGTAGATTCTTGTGTGTGTGTTGTGTGTGTAAAGTTCTTCATAGGGATTAATTGAGATAACTCATATGGCAGTCAATAATCCAATTTGTGTTTGGACTTGCTGCTATACATCAACTATCTACACAAAGCAAAGCTTCCAAAAAGAAATAAACCTCTACTGACACCTAGTCACCCACACAACAGAAACCTCCAGGTACACACACACATGCACACAGCACTTATATTCTACACAAGCACATATTTTTAAAAAGTCCCCGATGCTGCCTTGACCCCCAAGCCACCTATGTATACATACAAAAATTTACGTACTTTAAAATTTCAAATCTTGTATTTACAAATCTACATTTTAACAGATCCACATTTTTACAGACCCCGGCCCGCCGCTACCTCCCCCCCAAGTCACTTATGCACACTTTGAAAAATTTACATACTAACAAGTCTACATATTTACAAATCAACACATTTACAAATATACACAGTGCTGCACATGCACAACCACCTAGTTCTTGTGTATGTGCCCACAGCCTCCTGAGTGCTGTGGTCAGGTGGAACAAGAGTCTTGTTTAGCATCGGGTTACATCAATGAGTGTGTGTGTCCAGTTGTCATGTCGCAGCACTAGACGGCACACCGCAATGTGGCATGGCTGAAGAAGGAAGGAGGGAGAGTAGGAATGATCCAAAATGATCTTTCCAAACTGGGTAAGTGGGCAAGAAAATGGCAAATGTGGTTCACTGTTGGCAATTGTAAAGTGATGTACATTGGGATGAAAAACCCCAATTTCAAGTATAGGTTGATGGAATCTGAGCTGTCGGTGACTGATATTGGGGTCGTAGTGGATCTTGAATCTTGGGATCATGGTGGACAGCTTGTTGAAAGTATCAACTCAATTTGCGGCAGCTGTGAAAAAGGCCAATTCCATGCTAGGGATAATTAGGAAGGGGACTGAAATTAAAACTACTAATATTATAAAACCCTTATACAAAATGATGGTGTGGCCACACCTGCAGTACTGCGTACAATTCTGGTCACCACATCTAAAAAAAGATATTGTAGCACTGGAAAAGGTGCAGAAGAGGGCAACCAAGATGATCAGGGGCCTAGAGCACCTTTCTTATGAGGCAAGGCTATAACACATGGGGCTATTTAGTTTAGAAAAAAGGTGACTGTGGGGAGACATGATAGAGGTCTATAAAATCATACATGGTGTGGAGAAAGTAGATAGAGAGAAAATCACCCCCCTCTCATATAACACTAGAACCAGGGGTCATCCCCTGAAATTGATTGCCAGGAAATTTAGGACCAGCAAAGGAAAGTACTTTTTCACACAATGCATAATCAGCTTGTGGAATTCTCTGCCACAAGATGTGGTGACAGCCAACAACCTGGACTTTGGGGTTTGGATAACTTCATGGAGGAGACGTCTATCAACGGCTACTACTTGGAGGGCTATAGACCACCTCCAGCCTCAAAGGCAGGATGCCTCTGAATACCAGTTGCAGGGGAGTAACAGCAGGAGAAAGGGCATGTCTTCAACTCTTGCCTGTAGGTTTCCAGAGGCATCTGGTGGGCCACTGTGTGAAACAGGATGCTGGACTAGATGGGCCTTGGACCTGATCCAGCAAGGCTGTTCTTTTCTGTTTGTACATCCCAAACCTCATCGTTCCTGCATCATGTACACGGACTTTTCAACAGCAGTAGAAAAATTGATATAAAATTGTATGAATAAAAGCTATGTGTAGAAGAGCCCTTATGAAAACTGACACTACTATGGCAACAACTGCAGCTATTTTTCTAAAATTCACTCAGTGGAAGAATATTGCCATGAAATTGTGAACACCCTTTTCCCTAAAGGAAACAAAATGGAATAAAGGGGGAAAACAATAATCAGCTATGATGACCTCTATTTTATTGGACTTCATTTCTCAAGTATCCTGATTCAAATTCTTTCATATGTAAAAATCTTGTCTTGATAATTTATCTGAATAGTCTGTCTTCACCACCACATGACCCACAGCATCCCATCTCCCTTATCTGGCTGCAGTGCACAACTTCTTTCTCTTAGGCTGGGTATACAATTTCCTCCACAACTCTTGCTTAGTTGCTCCTCCTTTCCACAATTCCATGCCTCCTCCACATATCTTTATTTCAGATATCAGCTATTTACTCACTGCCTCATTAGGTCCTTCAAACAACATCCCAAACCTCTGGGCAGAACCCATCTAGTCATCAGACTAGTTAAGCCATCACCTCCCATTTCTTCATATTATAAATATCAGAGCCTGCTTTTGCTGTTTGGTTGGAGCTGCTTGGCTGTAAGAAACTGTCTGGAAATCTCTTAGCCCCGGGAACATTTGGCTGTCAGAGTTCCCCCCTCACCCCTGACTTTTGGCTGACAGTATGGCCAACTGATAGCTTGATTGCTCTCAGTCCTGAAAGATGAAACTGTAATTTTGTGCATTTCCCCCAAAGCCTCTGCCTTCTATACTATCCTGCTCTTTAAATGGAGAAAAGAAATGATAATCTGTGACCAGCTTACATATATTGTGGGGGAACCTCTGATACACATAGGGTTCAAGCTCAGTTAAACAAAGTCCAGTTCTCATAAAGATAGTAAAGCAGCAAATGGGCTGTACCACTTCAGGTTGAAGGTGGAAATTCCACAAGCTTGAATACTCCTACATACCAAAAATGTCTCTGAAGACAGAAAATTAGATGTCAGAGAGACAAATTCTAGCACAATCTTCTCTGATATGGTCATTTTCTATGAGGATATAATTTGTTGTCATATGGTGAAACAATCATTTTAGACCCCACCCACAGTCTGAAATAAAATAGCCCAGGAACAGGTTTATTAGCTCCATGAGAACTAGGCCCACAACACTCTCCAAAGTCAAGAAGTGAAGATGAAATATATTTAATTAAAGCAACTGATGAAATCCCTGGTTTACAGGGATAGTGATGGGTGTGGTAGCAAGGCAATTCAATGACCCATGCTCACACCATGGGAGTATGAGACCTGATATCCAGTCTGAGATATGGGAGCTGCTCAATTATCATGGGGGTTATGTTCTCTGCTATCACTATGAATGCCAAAACTGCAATAATTGAAATCTTGTGCCTATGAAAATGATGAGGTTAGGTTCCTCAGTACATGAGAAAGTGCTAAAATGGTTGGGGGGAGCAGGGGAAACAAGGAAAAAGAGGAGTACAACATTGTAACTTGGCTACGTCAGCTCTCTAAGTAATGGCCCAACCCTGCAAATCCTTCGAATTTTGCCCAAAGTAATCCTCCAAATTTTAGGGTGGAAGGGCTCCATGCTGCCTCCAGAAGTGCCTCCAAGCTGGAAATGTCACCAGAAATGGCACTGGAGGTGTGAAACGGCTGGAAATCACCTCTGTGATTTCTGTGATAGGCTACATATAGCCCAATCACAAAGAGCCAAAACTGCAAACAGAAAACCCACGATAAACCTGTATTGTACTTCACTACAAAATTATAACCATGGAAACATAATTTGGAACTCCATTAGTTCTTTTTCACTAATTGTGCAGATTGTAGTTGTTGCCTGCTGAGGTAACTACACTCTCCATACGCTCAGGGGCACAGATTGCCAAATTCCTTTTAAACATTGCTGTAACACTAAACCCCAACTTTTGTTGTTGTCACCATCCTATGCAGGTAGTGGACTGAAGCATGGAGGACCTAAGAAACAAACTAATGAAAGATCCTTGTATGGAAGACAGACTATCAATAGAAAACTTTTCCAAAGAAAATGAGTCAGAGTGGACCTCACTATTAGTTAGCAAAATCTCCCATTCTAAATATGGAGGTTGTGGGTGGGGGGAACCCAGTCATGGTATTGTGATTTAATGTGTGCCTCTTCTGCTTCTCATAACTTAACTTCTGCTCCTCATAACTTAATTTTTCCATGTATTCATTAGAAAACTGACACACATTCAGCAGGCAATTCTGAGCTTGGTCCCTGAGCGCTCTTTCCCATGAGGGAGTCAAAATATCCCTGCTCTCTTCTTTTGAGGCTACTCCCAGTGGAAAATGTTGTTTGGTATTATTATCACTTATATGGTGTACACAGGGCCTTCTCTGAAGTAGAGGTTGAAGCTCTGAATGGGCAAGGATTCTTCCCAGCGATATGGGTGTGCATTTATTTTGGGATGAACAGTACAAAACAATGAGCAGGATCAATTTAGTTCTGTTAGGCATGCTCCCAATAGACGTGCAATTGACCACAAAGCAGCCCTCCTGAGAGAGTAGTGGTCCATTTTGCATTCAATTCTGATCAGTTCTGCCTCATTCTCTCAACCTTGGTTTCAGTTTCTATGATAAAATGGGTCAGCAGCAATCCACACTGCTATCTGTTTGTCCAGGCAGTTGATTCAAATGGGGCACTTCATTGACCCCTGCTCTACACTCTATTTCTTCTTTCATCCACTGCCAGCAGAAAAAATCCACTGTTTTTTCCCTAACAGCACCTCTGAGATTGCAGTCCAATAGTCCAAGAGCCCATGTCAAAAAACGTGTGTGATAAAGTACAAAATGTTTGACCATCTAGAGTGATTAAACTAGTTCAAGTGTTTCCAAAAGCACCAGTCTTATGAGTGGCTGCTGGGGTATTTAGGGGGTATAACCGCTGCAAAACACCTTGGGGGCATTACTTACATCCAGAGGTGCACACCTAGGTAATTTTGGAGCCTGAACCTAAAGACCTTTGGTGCACCCCACCCCCACCGCTGCAAGTTAAGCATCATCTCCCTACACACACACACACACACACACACTGACACATGCAATATTTTTAACACATGGGTTCTTGAGGGCACAAAGAGCAAGTGAACTCACAAGAATGTAAGCATATAAAAAGATATATTAATGCAAATATGCATTAGCAGAAACATTCCAACATGCAACCTAACATATTCCCATCCCACGTATTTATTTTCCCTCTCTCCCTTCGGTCTCTAAAGCAGAGGTCTTGCCCAGCACAGGTCACAGTAACTCCCAACTGCCTGGCACAACATTGGCCAGCAGCACAGCATGGCAACCATACCACCCAGGAAAGACTAAAAAAGATTTGGGGGGTCCCCAGGGGTGTGGAGACCCTGGACTTCCACCCAGAAGTCCAAGGGTAAGATTGCTTCTGCTTGCTTCATAAGGTACATGGAAGAAACAAGTAGTATCTGTTGGGGATGTATGTACATAATTCAAAACTGCCCAATCTGACAGTTTTGGGCTTTAACTAGGGATGTGAATGAATCAGGTTTTTTTATTTGATCGGTACCCAAATCAAATCACCCTCAATTTGTTTTGGGTCTGAATCTGCCCCCAGATTCGATTTGTACCTGAATTTTCTGAATCTGAATTTATTTGGGGCAAAAAGGGCTTCCGGGGGCAAAAGAGTGGGGTGGGTAGTAGTGCCCTATGGATGGAAGCTACCCCCTAAATTTCAAAGAAATTGGGCAAAGGGGTGATTTTTTTAAAATTCTCAAGTTGGTGTATCTTTATGCTTTTCCCCGTAGGGAATAATAGGGATTTCAGAAGCCTTATAGCTCCACGTGAGGTGCACCAGGGTGGCCCAGAGAGGTTTGTGGTGGGTGGTAGTGCCCTATGGGTACAAGGAAGCTACCACCCAGATTTCAAAGAAATTGAGCAAAGGGATGATTTTTTTAAAAAGAGCTTTAAGGTTTTTCCCATAGGAATAATGGGGATTTAATCAATCTTAGTTATAACTCCTCAGGGAGGGGGCATGAGGGTGGCCTAGAGTGGATTGTGGTAGGTGGTAGTGTCCAATGGGTGCAAGGAAGCTACCACCCAGATTTCAAAGAAATTGGGCAAAGGGATGTTTTTTTAAAAATTGATTGGCATATCTTTGTAGCAGATTTGGAGCAGAAAAGGGGTTTTGTGGGCAGAAGAGTGGGTCAGGTAGTAGTGCCCCAAGGGGTGCCTGCTACCACCCAGATTTCAAATAAATGGAATTTGGTGAAAGGGGTGTTTTTTTATTTTTTTCTGAAGTTTCCTTTAAGCTTTTCCCCCATAGGGAATAATAGGGAATTTCAACAGTTCCATAACTCTACTTGGGGGGCACCAGGGTTGCGCAGAGTGGGTTGTGGTGTAGTGCATGTAGGGTGCCAACCACCCGCAAAATGATAAGCCCATGGGGCACGGGGTTTTGTAATTTTCATTGTCTGAGGTGTTTTTCTGAGAGTAGATTCTCTGGTAGGAAATGAGAGAATCCACCTTTTCTGGGAACTTCTATTCATAATGTTGGAGTATTTTAATTTACAATGATTTTCATTATTATTACATTTATATCCCGCTCTTCCTCTAAGGAGCCCAGAGCAGTGTACTACATACTTGAGTTTCTCCTCACAACAACCCTGTGAAGTAGGTTAGGCTGAGAGAAAAGTGACTGGCCCAGAGTCACCCAGCTAGTATCATGGCTGAATGGGGATTTGAACTCGGGTCTCCCTGGTCCTAGTCCGGCACTCTAACCACTACACCACACTGGCTCTCATTAACTTCAGTTGAACTAAAATGACCTAAACATAAGTATACACTTAAAGGTGATTCACATGAATGATACCACAGTGGGGAGGGCTGGGGGGGAGGCAGGATTGTACCTACCTTCCCCTCAGATGATCCTTGTCTTTCCTTCGGCCACACCTCTTGTGAACCCATATAAACCATGCTGCTGGGAGCGGTGAGGCCATCTGGAAGCTGGGCAAATGAAACCCAGCCTGCAGACAGTCCAAGCATCCGCATGACCAGGTCCCCATTCAAAAAAGGGAGAAGATATCATGAGTCAACTCTTCATGCATATGGGCATCTAATGTGGAGCACGAATGTCATACATGATGCTATGAGTCGGGTGGCAGTGGCAGGGATGTCTTTCTCAACAAAAACAGAACATTAGACCAGCTAAGAATCTGAACAGAGCCCATGCACCATTTTGTGAGTTTATTAAAAGTCAGGTTGCCCAGAAGAAAACCTATCAGCCATTGCAGATTTATCATTTACATGTCTGTAAATTAAATCTTGTGTTTCTGTCTGACAGATTGTGTTCTTGAAGTCTCGTCTCCTTGCAAAGCAATTGCAACATCTATCGGTAAAGTTCCACTAATACAGTAAAAAAAACTCAGTGAAGCAACTAACTTAGTAACTTTTGGCTATTTCCTTTTATGATTTCCTTCAACAACCTTTTCTACACTAAAGAGTTTTTATACAGATTATTTATACAGCTCTCATATTCAAAAATGAACCTCTTCTAGAATTTCACGGGAAAGGGGTGTCCTAGAGTGGAGTGTGGTGGGTGGTAGATCCCAAGGGGGGCAAGGAAGCTATCAGAATTATTTATGCAGAAACAACAAAACCCAGTACCCCATGGGTTAGCAACCCATAGGGGTGGTTGACACCCTCACTCTGGACCACCCCATCACCCCGCAAGTGCAGTTATGGGGCTGCTGAAGCCTCCATTCTTCCTTATGGAGAAAAACCTTAAAGCCACTTGTAGGGTGCTGGGGTGGCCCAGAGTGAGTGGTGGTGTAGTGCACAGAGGGTGCCGACCACCTAACCACAGAGAGTGCTAACCACCATGGGTGCTAACCCATGGGGTACTGGGTTTTGTTGTTTCTGAAGTGTTCTGAGTGTAGATTCATTGGTAGCATATAAAATTTTCATTGACAAACCATGAATCCACTCTCATTGACACGTAAACTTCAAAAATCACTTAAAAATCAGCCCCTTGCCCAATTCCTTTCAAATAATTCTGATAGCTTCCTTGCCCCCCTTAGGAACTACCACCCACCACATTCTGCTCTAGGCCACCCCTTTGCCCTCGACGTGAAGCTATACATTTGCTGATACCTCCATGCTTCTTTATGGATAAAAACCTTAAAGATGCGTAAACTTCAAAAATCACTTAAAAATCAGCCCTTTGCCCAATTCCTTTCAAATAATTCTGATAGCTTCCTTCCCCCCCCCCGGGAACTACCACCCACAACACTCCACTCTAGGACACCCCTTTCCCCCCGACGTGAAGCTATACATTTGCTGCAATCCTCATTATTCCCTATGAGGAATTCAAAAATAATTTTAAAATCCACCAATAATCAGAGGAGTGGCCGATTGCCTTGGAGGTTTTTTGCCCCTGGGTGCCTACCACTCACCCCAATTTTGTGCCCCTAGGTGCTCCACAATAGGGGATAATGGGCTGGTTCAGGTCCCATTATACCCTATGAGAAAAATAATTAAAAATATTTAAAATATTCATAAAAAATCGTAGGACTGTCCAATTGCTTCGGGGTTTGGGTGGTTGTTGGCACCCATGGGTGCTCCACAACAGGGAATAATGGGCTGGTTTGAGTACCATCATACCCAATGAGAGAAAAATAAAAATAAATTTCAAAAAATTCATTAAAAATCATACGAGTGTCCGATTGCTTTGGGGTTTGGGTGGCAGGTACCCATGGGTGCCAGCTACCACCTCACCCAGTTTTGGAGGTTCAAACCAGTTTGAACTGGTTCAAAACAAACCACCCTCAGTTTGGTTCAAATTCGAACCTGCAGCTCGAACCTGATAGCTGCTTTGGTTCAAATTCGAACCATCACCACCCTGGTTTGAATTTGAACCTGTTTGAGTTTGAACCAGTTCGCACAACCCTACCTCATAGGGTGGTTATGACAATAAAGTGAGAATATGTCCACAAAATGACACCTTATATCCACAGAAAACAGGGATGTGCCCAGCTGCCACGTGTCCTCAGGATAATCATCCCCATCCTTTCTTCCTCACTGCTGCTCTGTACACAGTACAACTTAGCTATGGACTTCATGCCAGAACCACACACACCCATGCCTTACCTTTAAATGTAAAGACACCCATTTTTTGCCCCACCTGCCCATGAGTGGTTTTATTCTTGCTTCCATTGAAGAAGCTTTTCTACTAGTGGTCTGAAAAACAGTGAATGGCAAGGTAGTTGGAGTTGTCTCCTCTGGATGTTAATAGTCAGGCTCAGAATCTCAATGACATAGAGACAATTGGTGATGGAGAAAAGGATTATGCTAAGATGTTTTGGGAGCTGCTTCACACATAGCTCTCTATATTCAGGATGCAGAACTGAAGTCATCAGCATTGCTAGCATCTGTTCCTTCCTCAAACAACAAACCCATTGCTTGAGGCGACAAAGCTTATCTCAGTCTATCACTGCTGCAATTCCAAAGGCTTGTTGTCATTTCCCCTTCCACTTAATTCATGATTTACATATGAGATGGTGCTAATTCATTGTTTCTATTGTCAAATGTAAATAGCAAGACGGTTGTCTTAACATCACCTGGTGATGATCTCAAGAAATGATCAGGTGAATCTGCAGCATAGGTTTACATATTCTAGTCGTCCGAGATGGCATGATATTATTTACTTCATCAGAAGAACAAATTTAATGTGTGACTACAGGTTATTAGCCCTCCCTTGGGGTGTGGGCAGTTTGGGAGACAGACACAGCCACATCTCAGCGAAGACCACAAACACAGCCAAGGAGCAGAAAGTGTAAGTAAATGAGAATTTTTACTATGCTCTCCCCATTATTTGACCATTTAGATATGCTCTGCTCCCCCACCCTCCGACCTGCACCACACCCTTTTCTTTTATGAGAATTTGTAGAGTACTGGTCTATAACCAGGCCAACTGAGTTCCAATTCGCATTCAACCATAAAATTTACTGGGTGACTCTGGTCAGCCATTTCTCGCTCAGCCTCAAAGGAGGTTTTTGTGAGGAGAAAATAACCATGTAGACGTATGCAATTCAATTCGCTCTAAAATAGATTTGGGTAGAATCGGGGTTGATTTGCAAATTCAACCCTGAATCAAATCACCCTCAAAATAGAGGGGTAGAGGAGAATCACTCCCAATTTGACCTGAATTGATTTGGGTGATTTCAATGCCATTTTGAGGCCTGTTTACTGGAAAAATGGAGCTCAAAATTGTGCTTTTGGGGAGAGATGGTCTACCAATTGGGATTGATGGGTAGACCAGCTCTCCGCTCTCTCCCAGAAAAACAGGAGAACTTTTCTATGAAATGTGGTCAGTGGGTAGACCCAAGGCAGGCTGACATGCCAAGTCTGGAGCGGAGGGCTGGTCTACCCACCAACCCTAATTGGTAGACCAGCTCTCCTGTTTTTCTGGCTAGACCAGTCCTCCGTGGTGGGCAGAAGCGCCACGTCTGGTACAGAGGGCTGGTCTACTTGCTGATCCCAATTGATAGACCAGCTCTCCCCGGGAAAATGGTGGTCAAATCACTCGACTTGATTTGTATGATTTGACGTAGATTCATCAAGGCAACCAGTCAAGCCAGCTGTTCTTGATGCATCATTATGAGGTTTTTGCAATTCGATTCAGGCTTGAATTGAATTGCAAAAATTAATTCGTGCACACCCCTATTACCATGTATACTGCTCAGGGATCCTTGAAGGAAAATTGGAATATAAATGTTAAAAGAATCAAAATAGAAGTCCCTTCAGGATTATAGATACATGTGTCTTCAAGCTTCAACTGCATTGAATTCAAGGGGTTGTGTGTGTCTCGTTGCTGCATCCAACAGATTTTTGTTTAGACATCTCACACCTAGGTTGTGAATCTTGGAATCTTGGAAGGTTTTGATACAATTAAAGGATGGTTATTATATCTATATTAAATAGCTGTGTCTGAGACTTGTGGCTTCATTCTGAAAGTAAAACTTGTGTCTCTTATTTTTGTTTGGCAGCATTGTCCAATGAATGTTTTGGCTTTTTTGCCCAGAGTATTTTATAAGGTTGTTTGGGGGTTTGTCTCAAGACTTATATTGCCATGTAGAATATATAGAATATTTTTTCTAGGTATAATTCAAGGTCTAATCTCATCTATGTTCTCATCTATGTGATTTGCTTGAGTTACATGACAAGATCGTTTCTACAAGATTTCTAATGATAGCAAGTTTTTGGTATCCTTTAAGCAAGGTTCTCTCATTCTTTAATTGAACAGTGTTGTTCATTGACATGCATTTGGCATTTCTGTTGACTCCATTGAGCCCAGTTAAAAGAATGGAGCAAAGGTGGAATTGGCCTCTACTGCCAGTCTGAGTCCTGTGCTTGATGGACTGATGGTCAGACTCCATATATGGCAGCTTCAGATGTTCATATCTACATTTGTTCAAGCAGATTTTGTGGACATGCCTTCCCCCCAACCTATGTTGTTTATCTACTGTCTTAGCGTTTACCCTATTTTTAATTGGCTCATGTTTTATTTTTTAGTTATTTGCATGTTTTGAACGCATTTTTGAAAATTTTATATCAAACTCCCATTGCTGATGTACTTCTTATGTTTATGACTTGCTTTGGGAACATGTGATCCCAAAAACTTAGTAATGAAGTTGTCTTGCAGAGTTTTATTATACTGTCATTCAGTGCTTTATTGATGATCAGGGTCTCTGTGTATGGAGTGCGGCTAGAGGGGAATTCAACTTAAGCTGTGAAAATGTAGTACCTGTCACTTTAAAGCTTGCCTTGAAACCTGTGAGTTAGTAGTAACTATCCAAAGTATTTAAAAAACTAAAATGGTGAAATACCTATTTGCCCTGAATTAGGCAAACTATGCTTCTCAAAGAGTAACACTTTCTTCACAATATTATTGAAGAGTCTAATTTCTGGGCAAAAAAGCCATATACAACCAGGAAGGCATAATACTAACTTTTTGCAATAAATTGGAGCTGCTAAAAGGAAAATTTGACTTAGAAAATTTGACTCAGTAGTAGTTGTTACAATGGAGTTGTAACTAGTTACAATGGAGCTTTCTATAGAATTTCTTATTTTTATGATTTCCCCTCTGCAGTTTAATTTGATTTACACAGGGGAAATCATAAAAATAATTAATTTTACAAGAAGCTCAATTGTAACTAGTTACAACTCCATTGTAACAGCTACTACTAAGTCCAATTTCTATTACACTGTTTTAGCAGCTCCAATTTATTGGGGAAAGTTTGTATTTTGCCTTCCTGGCTATGTACTTTACTTTGCCTTTTTTTTGCCCAGAAATTTGCCCATAAAGTACAATGGAAATATTTTTTCTTCTTCTCCAAGATAATGCATATCAGGCAATTTGTTACCAGAAAAAGGGCATTACAGCAGGAAAAAGGAAATTCAGAGCAGATTGCTCAAGGTGATCTGTCAGGTGCAGAGAAATTTGAAGTATTTGAAGTATTATTGTTGTGTAATAATATTATTGCATAATAATCTATATATATAATTCACGCACGGACGACCGAGTTGAGGACTACGTCCGGAGGCATCTGGAGCCATGCAGATGCCTGAAGCCATGATTGCCTTGGGAAGGGAGGGGCAGTGAGCTAGGGATGGCAAGCAGAATCAGCAGACTCAGGAGACAGAAGAAGAAAGGAGGAAAGGCAGAGGGGAAAGGGGGAACCATTGCCTGGGGAGGGAGCAGCAGCAAGGGAGTTGGGAATCAGCAGACTTGGGAACAGAAAAGGAAAGGGAAAGGAAAGGAAAGGCGGAGGAAACCGACCACAGAGAGGGGGAGGCTGACCACAGAGAGAGGCGCGCAGGGGGAGACAGAGCGAGCGAGAGAGGCGCGGAGGGAGGAGAGACAGAAAGAGCGAGATAGGCATGGGGGGAGAGAGAGAGGCACGGGGTGGGAGGGACAGAGCAAGCGAGAGAGGCGTGCAGGGAGAGAGACAGAGTGAGCAAGAGAGGCATGTGGGGGAGAGACAGAGCGAGTGAGAGAGGTGCAGGGGAGAGCGAGAGAGCGAGAGAGGCACGGGGGAGAGACAGAGTGAGCGAGAGAGGCATGCAGGGGGAGAGACAGAGCGAGCGAGAGAGGTGTGCAGGGGGAGAGACAGAGTGAGCGAGAGAGGCATGTGGGGGAGAGACAGAGCGAGCGAGACAGAGCGAGTGAGCGAGAGAGGCACGGGGGAGAGATAGAGTAAGCAAGAGAGGTGCGAGAGGAGAGACAGAGCGAGTGAGAGAGGCGCGGGGGGAGAGACAGCATGAGAGAGAGGCGCGGGGGGAGAGACAGCACCAGAGAAAGAGGCGCGGGGGGAGACTGCGCAAGCAAGAGATGTGCGGGGGGGAGATACAGAGCGAGAGAGGCATGGGGGCAAGACAGAGCAAGCGAGAGAGGTGCTGTGGGTGGGAGATACAGAGCGAGCGGGAGAGGAGGGGGAGAGACAGAGAGAGCGTGAGAGGCACGGGGTGAGAGACAGAGTGAGTGAGAGAGCTGTGGGAGGACCAGCCAAATGAATCCTCCCATCTAAACCCAAAAAGGAAGTAAACTACCACACAGATGCTCTGTGCGGGTTCAGCTAGTAACTATTATTATATTATAACAATATAATTATTGTGTCAGTATGTAAATATATTGGTGTAAACCTAAATAAAGATAGAATTGTTAAATATTATTTTTATTATTACTTGATAATTTCAAAATGCATTATGAATATTTATTACTTTTTCATATAATCATATAATATTTTGCAATCATGCACATAATAAATTATTTATTATGTGCATGATGCATTTAATTGTAAGAATGAGAGGGGACTGTAGATGAACTAGGGACTGTAAACCAAGGCTACTGATCTTTTAAGTACCTGAAGCCCCTGGCTGAAGCCCATGAACATGTTGCGGGGGAAACAACCATAGCTTGAATTATAGGGGAACAGTAGAAGGTCCTTAATGAAATCAATAAGCCCCACCCACTGATCCCCTGATTTTAACCAATTCATGCCTCATAACCTTTTTAAAAAGTAGGTAAGGGGGCTGGTACTACAAAGGAAGAAGATAGGCCCCCTTGCGCCCCACCCCCATAATCCAAGCATTCGGAACACTATTGATTCTAGCAATAAATCAATTATTTAGTGCAACAAGCAAAATGAAAAACTAATGGATAGATGAAACTTAAAATTTATTATAATGGATATTTGAAATATTAACATTATTCAGATGATTTGATCTGTGTAAACCATTGACAGAGAATTTAAAACAAAACAAAGCAACCCATTAATCTGAATAGCAAGTTCAGTTTCGCAGCTTGCCCGTTATCTCCTAGCATAAATCAAAGTGAACATTTCATCTGGTTCCATACATGCAGTACAGTAGTGGAAATAACTAGGCATTTTCTGTTACTATGCAGTTCATTAGAAAAAAGAAGTGAAACATATGCTAAACAATCCCCACAATGACAATGGAACAACTGAAGGATGAAGTTTCAAGGGCTTAGCTGAAAAGCAGTTACTGGAAACTTTGGTACTATATATTCTGTAGAGCTGAGCTAAAATTGCACATGTATTTTTGTGTATGTTTTCAACAAAATACCACCAAAAATGTGTTTTTAAAACACATTGAAATTGATATTCAACATTATATTATTATAGTACTTACAATAAAATCAAATAGATATTACACAACACTCCATTTTAAGAGACAAACCAAGAGATAAACCAAGCTTCTTTGAGAGAGGAATACAAACATACAGGTGACATGTATGTTGGCCAAATAAATCATTTCAAAGAGACTGATAAGACCATGTTGAGACAATCAATGTGGAATTAGCATAAGTAATAAGTGGTACTTAGTGGGAAAATATAGGGATGTGCACAAAATTGGTTTGGCCTGTTTGGTTGAAATTTGAACCCTATTTGAACCAGGGTGGGTAGGTTCAGTTTTGGTTTTGCTCAACCCCCACCCCCTTGGTTCGGTATGAATTTGAACCCAACTCAAACTGGTTCTAAAAGGTTCTACATAGGGTATAATGGGGACTTGAACCAGCCCATTATTCCCTATGCAGAGCACCTAGGGGCACAAAACCGGGGTGGGCATCCAGGGTTGCCTACCACCCATCAAACCGCAAAGCAATTGGACACTCCTGCAGTTTTAAATGATTTTGGGGGGGAAGATTTTTCTTTCTCCCCCCCCCAATAGGGAATATAATGGAGATTTGAGGATTCCCTAACTGCCATCCTGGGGGTTACCTGGGCAGCAAAATGGGTTTGGGTGCAAGGCAGGTCTGGCCACAACTCCCCCCCAGGAGCCCCAAGCCGGTGGGGTTCATGGGTTTTTAAACAGGTCACACACTGTTCTTTTTCTGAATGGGGAAGGGATTCCTATTGCATTGAAAAAAGCTAAACTTTTTAAAAAATTAAACCACGAACCCCACCGCCTTGGGGTTCCTGGAGCGGGGGAGTTGTAGCCATAACTACCTTGCACCCAAACCCACTTTGTTGCCCAGGCACTTCCCCCCAGGAGGGCATTTGAGGCATCCTCAAATCCTCATTATATTCCCTATGGGGAAAAATAAAAGAAATGACAAATCTTCCAAAAAAAATCATCTAAAATCTCAGGAGTGTCCAATTGCATTGGGGTTGGGTGAGTGGTAAGCACTCCTGGGTGCCTATCACCCACTCCAGTTTTGAGCCCTTCAATGCTCTGCATAGGGAATAATGGGCCAGTTTGAGACCCCATTATACCCTAGGGGGGAAATGCAAACATTTGAAAAAAAACTTCCAAAAAAATCATTAAATATCACAGGAGTGTCTGATTGCTTTGGAGACTGGGTGGTAGTTGGCACCCATGGATGCCTACTACCCAAACCCAGTTTTGGAGGCCTGAACCTTCAAACTGGTTTGAACCAGTTTGAATAGAACCAGGCTCTGGTTCAAACTCAGACTGGCATTGCCCATTCAATGCCCTGTTTGGTTTGAATGCGAAACTTTCAACCAAACCCATTAGAATTCAAACCAGTTCAAATTAAAACCTTTTGCACATCCCTAGTATAATATCCTTCAGGTTTTTACAGGACCCTTAGAAAGTCTAAATTGGTGCACCCTTTCTGACACCCAAATCTACTTCCCCTTTTCATCTTCAGGAAATGGCACTCATTCTCTAAATGCCTGCCTACAGGCAGTAAAGGGGTGAATGAGGGAGAACAAATTGAAGCTGAATCCAAGCAAGACGGAGGTGCTCATTGTGGGGGCTCAGAATCTGAGGGGTGAGTTAGATCTTCCTGTGTTGGATGGGGTTATACTCTCCCAGAAGGAGCAGGTGTGCAGCTTGGAAGTATTCCTGGACCCAGGCCTCACCCTGGTTTCTCAGGTAGAGGCCATGGCCAGGAGTGCTTTCTATCTGCTTCAGCTGATTCAACAGGTGCGCCCATTCCTCAAAGAGGATGACCTCAGAACAGTGGTGCACCAGCTGGTAACCTCCCGGCTTGACTATTACAATGCGCTCTACGTGGGGCTGCCTTTGTACGTAGTCCAGAAACTTCAGTTAGTTCAGAATGTGGCAGCCAGACTGGTCTCTGGGGCAACCTGGAGAGACCATATGATGCGTGTTTTGAAACAGTTACACTGGCTGCCAATATGTTTCCGGGCAAAATACAAAGTGCTGCTTATTACCTTTAAAGCCCTGAACGGCTTGGGTCCGAGATAACTTAGATAGTGCCTTCTTTTACATGACCCCCACCGCACATTAAGGTCATCTGCGGAGATCTGTCTCCATTTACCACCAGTTCGTTTGGTGGCGACTCAGAGGCGGGCCTTCTCTGTAGCTGCTCCTGGGCTGTGGAATGCACTCCCAGCAGAAATTCGTAATCTTAATTCTTTATTGTTTTTCAAGAGAGCCCTTAAAACTCATCTGTTTGGCCTGGCCTTTCAAGGTTTTTAATTAGTTTTAATTGTTTTAATGTTAACCTGGCTTTCAGGGTTTTAATTGTTTTGATAGTTTAATTGTTTAAGATGTTTTTAAATTGGTGTTTATATTTGTATTTCTATTTTAATTGTTTTTAATGATTTTTGTCTTTTAATCGTAAACCGCCCTGAGCCTGCTCGGAAGGGCGGTATAAAAATCAAATAAATGAATGAATGAATGAATGAATAAATAAATAAATAAATAATAGCAGAGTTCTTGAATATCAATAGTTATTCTTGAATAGCAAGAATACTAAGAAACTACAAAGCAGGATTCCAGTAAAGAGCTATCTTAAGTATGGATGCCACAATAAGGAAAGTGATCAAATCTTTATACAATAATTCAGTGAGGGGTCCAGAAAAATGTGGTCAAGAGAGTTAGTTTTGGGTCTGGCAGAAGGTGCCTGATAATCTTGGATGTTGCACCAATACCTACACCCAATGAAGATAACAAGACACATATATTGGAGTCAAATTGGGCCACAACTTAATTTTGTATATATAAATATAAATAAAGAGAGAGAGAGAGAGAGAGAGAGAGAGAGAGAGAGAGAGAGAGAGAGAGGATTGGCTCTCCACCTCCTACAGTGCAGGTGTTAGGGTCTCACTGCCATCAGTGCAAGTCCCATCTAAATACTTAGGGTGATACACCTCGGCTCCAGACAGCATCAGTCCTATGGCAGATGCTCTCCATCTTAGCCAATCTAGTGTCAAAGCACCTGATTAAAAGAATCACCTCCCTCAAGCTGTACAGCCTTTAAGGTTGGTGATCCTCCACAGGTTAGAGTAAGCCCAAGTCAGCACTTCTGAGCTGTAAAGCATCTAGGGACTGTCAAGGACCCCTCATCACACCAAATGAATGCCTTAAAGTGCTCACCGAACCTACACTACCCCTGTATGCCACACTATATCTGCCACAGGGAAGGGCCAGCCTATCTTGGCCCTTTCCACTACCCACCATTCCTTAGAACTACAGCTAATCCTCTTCATAAATCAACTAGGAAAATATCAGACCCAGATGGGGACAAATTATCCCCATCACCCCTAAACCGTTCCAGATGAACATGTTGAATGTCCGGGTGAGGAATAACCCCGTATCCCACCAGTGCCAAAACAAACCTGCAAAGATTACAGTTAATCTTGGCATGGGCCCTGTCCACCCGCCCTGGCTTAAGAGCCGGACATGGCGATGGAGCAAGGCTGACCACAGGAGCATAAAACTGAAAACCTCCAAATCCTTGCATGCCTAGGAGGATATGGCAAGCCCTGACTTACTACACAAATCATTCTCCCCCAAGTGAACTAAGAGAATGTCTGGAGGCTGATTATGCTACAAAAATTCCCAAACAGTAGATAATAACTGATTAAAGAGCATACCCCTCCCGCCAATCCATGAGATTACAGCAAGATGGCCCAAGCCAAAACATGCACCCCAGCTGGATTCTTGTGTCTGCATGTTGGCCAAGAACAGAATTGAGTGTCCCACAGTCAGTACCCTGGCTCACTGGAGCGGCACACCAGGCCCTGCCAAAGAAGAACACACAAGTAATGCACTAGAAATTGCATCTGTACATAGTAGGGGTGTGCAAACGGGTTCGAATCTGAACTGGTTTGATATTGAACTGGTTTGGGTTGAAGTTTCGGGGTCGAGCTGAACCACCCCTGGCTCAGCCCCAGACTGAACACACACACACTCCAAGTTCGGGAGTTCATCGAGCCTTTTTAAAAAGAATAATCTTTTTTTAACGTACCCCATCTGGAGGCTTCTCTCAGGTGGTGGTGGAGAGTCCATGGAGGTTCCCTCTCCCCCACTGGCCTTCCTTTTTGTAAAATCCATCCAGTTCAGGTGTCTTTGGCCCTTTTCAGGCCTATTCGGTGCTGCAGCCATTTTGGAGGCCACCGCGCCTACACAGTGGTACCCTGCGTGGCCAGGTCATGACCCAGGCCATGCAGGGTCCCACTGTGCAGGCGCGGCGGCCTCCAAAATGGCCACCATGCCAAGGAATAGGCCCAGAAAGGGCCGAAGACACCCAGACCAGGCAATATTTACAAAAAGGAAAGCTGAAAGGGGGAACCTCCATAGATCCCCCAGCCACCTCAGAGAAGCCCCCAGAAGCGGTAAGTTAAAAGGGGGTGGATGACATACCCCCCACAAACTGAACCCAAACGGGGTGTGTGGTTTCGCTGGGGGGGGCAAAAGCAAACTGGCCCAGTCTGGTTTGGGTCTGGTTCAAACTCGAACTAAACTGGGCCAGGTGGTTTTGTGCACATCCCTAGTACATGCTCTTGTACACCTTAGACTTCCAGCATCCAATGCACTTAAAGCCTTCTTCAGAATGCTCAAGCCTCACTGCCATAGACGCAGGCCCAAACCTAAAAGAATGGAGGGAAAAGACACCTACACGCAAACTCAAATTCCTCAGTGCCAATCCCAAATCAGCCCCAAACTGAAATTGGGCAATGGGTGTCAAGATGACAGAAGAGACATCCTGGTGATGGCCCACCCAGAGATATATAATGCTCCAAGGCCCCTATCAGGAACAATGCAGAGACAACAGACTTCAGAAGAGTGAACAGCTCCTCCTTTCGATGCTGATCAGTTCTGCAGAAACACAATAATATAGTAACAGGCTGCACATAGAATGACAGATCTGCCCTTTGCACAACTCTAGCCTGAAGTCCCTATGGAAAAGCTCAGACACTTGAAAGGCGTCAAAAAGGGAAACTACCATGGGCATTCAAAAAAGTGCTGCCTCAAAGGGAGAGTGGAACAACAAATGAATGAGTCCCAGTAGGGACTCCAAGATATCTGCTGTAAAGGGGCACCTAGTGTCTGGTTGCAGTGGGCATTCCCAGGATGAACCCTCCACCATCATACACACCCCAAAATCCTGAGTGGAATCAGCAAAGTCCAATGTCTTGCAATAAAAAGTGATAGCCGCCAAATGGCCAGCCAACATGGTGACAGAAAGCCATGCTTTCTGAAGCCATGCTTTACTTTCATACAGAAAGTAATTGCACCAAGTACTGCATCAGGTGATCTGTAGGCACCAGCCACACATCAGCCAGTCATCACTTCACCCTGAAAGGCTGGAATGTGCGCTTCTATACACCAAGGTTCCAAAGCCAAAGTGGCATCCTGTCTGGCTCCAGCCATGCCAGCTGGTGAAAATGCTCCTCTTCAAATGGGAAAGCGCACCTGCAATACCATTCTGCTACCCTGGAACATGCCTGGCAATGAACAAAATATTATGCTGCAAGTGCTGCAACACAAATGCCCTAACCAGACCCATGACCCTCTGTGACTTGGAAGTCTGGGTATTGATAGCATGTACTGTAACTAAATTATCACACCAGACGTGAATCATGGAATTCTCAAAGAGTTCCACCCAAATGTGAACTGCAACTACATTGCAAAACAAAAAACAAAAACAAAACCCAAGACGGTGAGGTCCCTTGTAAACCCCTCTCTTCCCTATCAACTGGCCAGACTGCTGCACACCAGCAGGCCCTGAAATAGATCTCCAAACCTGCTCCCTCAGTGGCATCATAGTGCACCTGAAGGGCCACTGCAAGCATGCACTCACCATGGCAAAAGGAAACCCCATTGTAGGCATCTAAAAAGGAAGCCCAGACTTCAATAGCTGCGCACATGTGTCCAGAAACCTGTAGCCTGTGATGAGGTGCCTTCAAACCAGCAGTTGTGTGAAAAAGACACTGGAGAAATGCTTTCCAGGTGCCACAACCTTGCATGCAAATGCAGCTGAGATGTTGCCTTTTTAAAAAATGGCCACCGCAAAAAGAAATGGCCACTACATGTGCACAAATGGTCCCTCGCAGAAGCTATTTGAGCATGCACGGTGGCCTCAAAATGGCCACCATGCCAGTATATGGAGGCCCGAACGGGCCACAAAGGATATTAAAACAGGCCACGGCGGTGATTTAAGAGGCCTGAGGGGAGAGGGGGACCTTTGTAGACACACACACACACACACATGGACTTTAGGAAGCCCCCCCCCCCGAAGGGGCAACAGGTAAATAATATTTTTTATTTTTATTTTTTTAGGTTGGGGTTCGCTTCTAACCTGAACTGAACCCCCTGAACCAGTTCGCACATCCCTACCCAAGAGCTCACTCTAACATGGTACTGAATGTTTCAAAGGGAAAGATAGAGCAGCCCATTGGCAAAACCCTGTCAATGCAATAAGATACCCCAAAGGCAAAATCTAAGAGACAAAAATCATGGGAATGCACAGGTAATAACTAAAAGGCAGATTCTCAATGGCATTTGGCTAGCAATGTCACAGACCCACAACTGCATATGATGTGCATTGATCAAACACCATATACCAAATGATCAAACTCCATATACCTGATCAAACACCATATACCAAATGGACCAAAGTTCTGCCAGTATACCAATGTTGACCGAAGAACCCTTTGGGAAAGACAGCTGATGGGTCAGCCTAAATTCCCAAGGTGCCTTCTTGGGCACTATGCCCAAAGATGACACCCACAGATAGGGTGAGGCCTCATAAGGCCCCAGCACTCAACCCAAGACTACTACTTTCTGAATCTTTTGGAGGACAACATCTCCCATCCCCGTACCGACCGCAAGTTACCTGCCTCCACATGAACCTGAGGGAATTCGCAGGGAATCCTAAAGCCTGCACTAAAACCCTGTAAAAGGTACTCAGCTGCAGGCCTGGAAGGATAATCCAGGTGCAATTCACATAGCAATTCACATGTACCTTAATAGGGCTAGGTTACTTTTCCAGTGGTTGACCCCTACCTCCCCCTTTCTTTCCCAGACCGATGTTGCCCTTCTGAAATCCCTGAAATGTGGGTGCTTATCCCCACAGAAGTCAAAACTTGCAGGGAGACCATGTGCAGCACCCTGCACAATTAAATTCCCAGCATAACAGCTGGGGTTGAACCAGCTGGGGGGAACCCACCAGGGGGGCATCAGGTGCAAGGGTCCAGGAAATAATACACCCACTATCAGAATGCTCATCCTGTATGGGATGGGATGTGGCCATGATCTGGAGCCCAAACGGGTGCTGCCTCATCCACTGTATCCCAGGTTCCAGTACTGCTCTTTGGCAGAAACACTGGTCATACTGCTGCCACAAATTTCTCGCAAAATCCATGTACCAATGGTGAATAATGTTAAAGTATTTGACCAAAGCGGGGCAGGAGCTGCACCTTCCACTGGCAAGGCGATCAGATAGAAATTGCATGAGCTTAGCTCTCTTAGACACTTTGGTGTCCCACTTGGATTGGGACAGAACTCCAGATGCCCCCCCCCCCGCCAGATCGGGACTTGCTGGTAGGGATGCGCACAAAACCGCTTTGCCTGGTTTGGTTTGAATCTGAACTGGATTTGAACCAGACCAGGCATGTTCAGTTTTTGCACCCCCGCTTGGGCCAGGCCAGGTTTAGTTCAAATTCAAAATGGTTTAGGGCCCAGTTCGAGGGTGGCAGGAGAGTGTTAAAATTGAGTAAATAAAGTAATGACTTACCACCAAATTCGAACCAGTTTGCACATCCCTACGCACTGACAGATTATGCTTGGCCTTCTCCAGGGCTTCCGACTACACTATGAGTAGGGATGTACAAACAGGTTTGACTGTTCAGGGGGTTCAGGATTATTTTAAAAAATTAACATACCTCCTCTGGGGGAGTTGCTCGAGGCGGTGGGGGTGGGTGTCCATGGAGGTTCCCCCTCCCACCGCCGGCCTCCCTTACTGCCCAGACCAGCCCGTTTGGCCAGCTCTTCAGCCCATTCAGGCCTTCCCCCTCTGGCGCCATCAGGCCAAAATTTAGTTACCTCCACAAATTCCAACCACACACTCTGCACATTCTGAGTCTCTAGCTTGATATCCATTCTAGCACAGCAGACTAATATTTTTAATGCATACAGTGTAATTGTGGAGGAGGAATAAATGCCATATGTTGACCAATTTAATGTGTTTTTCTTAATTTTAAAGGAAAGAATTGAGTGGACTCTTCTGCCATATCTTCCTCCATTTGCTACCAGATAACTCCTCATCCAAATCTTTTCCCCAAGCACTCTGCAGTCCTACTATGGTGCCCATTAATTTTGGTAATAATATGTTGTAGATATAATCCATACCTGAAGAGAAGAGAGAATCTAGCATAGGAGACTTATGCGAGACTTGCATTTTGGGAGGTATACAATATGTTAAAAAAGTAATACAGACTCAAATGCACCTAGTGGCTGAAACACTTGCTGTTGGACTGTAGAACTGGAAGTGAAATGCAATACTTGAAAAACCTGAGAGCAATTAACTTTCAGATCATCCAGTTGATCTTTGATCTAAATAACTCTTAAATGAACAAGAGCATAGGCCTCCCACCCTCTAAATTGCTTATGCTTAAAATTGTCACTAAGAAGTGGGTGGATTATAGAGAATGACAGGAGAATACAAAGAATGACAGGAGAAATTGCAGGAGCTAGCTTCCCTGCCCACTCATTCCATATTTTCAAAGCAGTGTTTAAAAGGGTGTCATTCAGGGTGTATGAGAAACCCCCCTAGTTCAGGACACCTTTGCTTCTGCCACCAACATCTGATTAGGCAGGATCTGAGACAAACCAACAGTTCTCCCCACTCTTGTTTGTGTAGTAGCTGGGGGTGTGCATGGAACCGGCTGCTCTGGTTCAGTTCAAATCCAGACCAGACCTGAACTGGACCGGGACTGTTCGGTCCAGTGGGGGTTGTGAACATTTTTTTTAAATGGGGGTGGGATTTACGCCAGCCTCCCTTATTGCCGCCGGCTCTTTGACCTGTTCAGGCCTTCCCCCTCCAGTACAGTGGCCATTTTGGAGGCCTGCACAACTGGCCTCTGCGTGGCCCGGGTCAAAATGGCTGCCACACTGGAGGAGGAAGGCCCGAACAGGCTGTAGAGCCGGCCAATGGCTGGTGGCAGCAATAAGTGAGGCTGCCGTGGGGAGAGGGAACCTCCACGGACCCCACCACCACTACCACACTGCCTCCAACAACTCCCTAGAAGGGGATAATTTAAAAAAAAAATTTAATCTTCAAACTCCCTGAACAGTCAATGGGTGTTCAGTTGGACCAAAAGGGGATGGTTGGGTTCAACGTCAAACATGTTCAATGTTGAACATGTTTGCACATCCCTAGTAATAGCATGGGGGGCTCTCTCTTCAGGTTTTGTGGAAGAGAAAATAAATGTACTTGTTAAAACTAAATAACAGGATTTTATTGTTTAACAAAAGTTCTTTAAGCATGATGGTTACTAGTTCTAGAGGTGCATAAGCATAGTGGTTTCAAAGTGTTGTGATAGCTTACAGATATGTTAACGGTGTTTCTCCACTCTGGGGTTCAGGTGCCTTGCTTGGTTACAAAGTTTCTTTTCAGCCTCCCTCCTGCGAACTGTTAGGTCTTCCCCTGAATGGACCTTGGCTTTCCAGTGGAGAACAGATTCATCCCTGCCTCCACCTAAGCTCCACTTCTCTCATGGAGAGAAGTGCATGGAACTGGCTGGCCCAGTTCAGTTCAGTCCAGGAGGGGGGGGGGGTTCACGATTTTTTTTTTAAAAAAAAAATTTAAAACATTTTAAAAATTATCTCTAGCCCCTTTGGGGGGCTTCCTAAAGTCTGCGGGGGGTCCATGAAGGTTCCCCTTCCCCCGCCGGCCTCTTAAGTGACCGCTGCAGCACATAAAATGGTGTTTTTAGCCCATTCGAGCCTCTGTAATTGCATGTGGTGGCCATTTTGCCTGCCACCGCACATGCGCAAATGGCCTCTGTGAGTCCTGGCATGGCCCAGGGGCTCGCAGAGGTCATTTGTGCATGCACGGTGGCCATTTGAACTCGGGTCTCCCCGGTCCTAGTCCAGCACTCTAACCACTACACCATGCTGGCTCTTAATAATAAATGTATCCATAGGTTGGGGTGGTGGTGGCCAGGAATGACCCCAGAGGTCATTTTGGGCCACCATTTTGTCAGAGACATTTTGTGGCTCATTTAGATGAAAACCCTTTTTTCTGTGAAAAAAGGAAGAATTTGGACTTCTGGAAGGCATTGCTGGATTGCTAAAGGCCATGGTAGGGCACTTTATTTTGCCCTTCTGTATGGTCTTCCTTCCTTCCTTTTTGCCATTTTTAACAAGATTTTTGAACCTCCATGAACCTAACCCCTGCAATCCCATAGTCTCCCATAGACTCAATTACTCTGTATTCATGGTTTCACTATCCATGGTAAATGTGGAGAAGAGAACCCACACAAATACAGAGGTCCTCCTGTATAGCTTTAAAGTGTAATAATGTAACTTACACTGTAGCTACTTACACTGTAGCTGACTACTTTACACCACTGAAGGCCTATGGAAATTAAGTAGTCCTCTGGAATAAGTAGTACTGAGTAGTACTCCTGAGAAACAGCCTGAGTGTCAGCCAGTGGCTTTTTTATTTAAGTGAATATATTTCTTAAAGAGACCCTGACATCTTTAAAACAATTCCGTAGAAAGGAACAGTGCTGAGCTGTTGTAGATAGGGAGTGTTGAGCTAAATTAGTAAATGATAATTTAGTAGTAATGAATGAATGAATGAATGAACGATGAATATTTATATACCGCTTTTCAACAAAAGTTCCCAAAGCGGTTCACATAGATATAAATAAATAAATACAATGGCTCCCTGTCCCCAAAAGGCTCACAAAAGAAGCATAAGATAGACACCAGCAACAAACACCTAAGGGATGCTGTGCTGGGGATGGATAGGGCCAGTTGCTCTCCCCCTGCTCAATAAATAGAATCACAATTTAGCTAAATTAGTAGGCTTGTGCATTTTGATTCAGCAACAAAACATTTTGTGTCCGAAAATGGCATTTTTGGACATTTTGTATACAAATCAAAGTGAAAAAATTAAAAACAAAATTTTTTGTATACAAATCGAAATGACCCCATTTCAGAGCTGAATTTTTGTTCTTCCTGACTTCAGTAACTAGTGAGGCAGTGAGTGTCTGTCAAGAAGAAATTAGGAGAAGAGAAGATATGCAAAAAGCAGGGACAGCATCCCTGAGGAAGCTCATTTCCTTGGAATGTGTTGTGTTGTGATGCAATTATGTGCTAAGAAATTCTGATTAACCATTTCCAGATCTGACAAACAATGCCATGTTTCCACTCTGTCTGGGCTGATTGCTTTGAAAGTGTGGGAGTGGGGAGTTTGGTTCAATTCATCAACAAGTTAGTTACTCAGTCGCTTGCTTGCTTCTGCCTTTCTGGCTGCCTCATTCAAGAGAGAGAGAGAGAAAGAACTAGTTTTGCATTGCATGTCTAAACTCAAGTTTCCATGATGCCATGCTTGCCTTGCTGCCAGCCTGAGCCCAGCATGCAAGCCTGCTATGGCTACTGCATGCTACTGCATGCCAGCCTGGGAATGGATTGATCTGCTGCTGCATCTCTTGCTTTTTTTTTTTTTTTTTGTTCCAGAAGATTTTTTTCCACCCCCTTGAGAGAATCACTGCCTGACTGTGCCCTGTGCCAGCAGCCACCAGTGTCCTGAGTGAGTGGTGAGGCAAGTTGAAGGGAGGTTTGGGGTTGCAATTGAATTTGGGGAGGCATCATGGAAACTTGAGGGAGGTTTGGGGTTGCAATTGAATTTAAAAAGTTCTGTGTTGTGGTTTAGTTTAGAGGAAGTTTAAACTGGGATTCTGTGTGGGAGAATCTAGCTATTGTGTAGCTATAGTTATATTGTGTCTCTCTGTTCCCTTACTGCTCCCTATTTAGTTACTATGTATGTGTATATACTGTATATATAATGCAATTCAAATGCCTGCCTGCCTGCCTGCCTGCCTAGGATGGTTTGTTGTTCTGCTGCATCTGTGTGATCTTGCTTTGGAAACCTGGTTCTTTGTGAAGCTCTGCTGTTGTTGATGATGTGTTGAAAAAAATGTCTGTGGATGAGAACTGCTTGCTTGGTGGAGGAGGGAGGGCAGGGCACACTTGATGCTGCTGTTCGCCGTAGTTTGCTGCAAAAGAGGCACGTGGGCTTTGGGGAGTGAGGGGTTGTTGAAGTTTGTGTGTCTTTGTGGCAGATTTGGGGCAGAAAGGGGGCCAGAGCAGTGGGTTGGGCAATAGCACCGCAAAAGTGCCTGCCCATCACCCAGATTGCAAAGGAGTTATTATTAGCCAAAGGCCTGATTTTAAATTAATTTCTGAAGTGTATACATCTTTAAGGTTTTATCCCATAAGGAATAATGGAGGTTTCAGCAGTTCCATAACTGCACTGGGACGGGAGCAGTGCTGGGGTGGCCCACAGTGAGTGGCGGTATACTGCACATAGGGTGCCAACCACCCCCCATCGTTTGCTAACCCATGGGGTACTTGGTTTTGTTCTTTTCTGAGGCATTCTGAGTGTAGATTCTCTGGTATCATATGAGATTTTCAATGACAAACCATGAATCCTCTCTCATATGCTACCAGAGAATCTACATTCAGAACACCTCAGAAACAACCAAACCCTGTACCCCACGGACTTGTGAGTTGTTGGCACCCTATGTGCACTACACATAGGTTGTTGTTGGCACCCTATGTGCACTACACCACCACTCACTCCAGGCCATCCCAGTGCCCCCCCCCCCAGCTGGAGTTATGGGGCTACTAACCTCCATTATTCCCTATGGGGGAAATCTTAAACTTCAGAAATTCACCAAAAACCAGACCTTTGCCCAATTCTTCTGAAATTTGGGTGGTAGCTTCAACCCATTGGGCATTACCACCCCACCCACTATTTTTGCCCAGGGCCATTTCTCAAAATACAAAATGCTTCAGATTAAGATTTTGCAATTTCAAACAAAGAACAAAATTGTGGTGTTTTGGATTGGTTGATTTTGAACAAAAAAACAAAATGAGGGTGTTTCGGATTTGGGCCAAAACAAAAAGCGGGGGACACGCACAAGCCTATAAATTAGTAAATGATAGTAGTAAACAATAATTTAGTTTTGGAAATACAATCAGCCTGAAAGCTGCTATCTAGTCAAGCCAGAAGAGAAGTAATCTGGAGAAATGTCTAAATTTTTGTTTAATTTTTTGGAAAAACAATTTAAAGTTCATTGTTCCTAATTAGACTAATTTTCCCCCAATACATATTCCAAGATTTTCCCATCATTGCAGTCCAAGATTTTGCATGATGGGCATCCCCTTTTTCACCCAATAACTCCAGAAATGCTATTGGTCTACCTTGATTAAATCCAAGCAAAACAAATCAAATAAAAGCACAATAAAAATTCAGCCATCAACAAATCGTAATGTTAACACACTTAAGTGTATTAACATTACAGTTTAGTGCTGACCATAATGAATTTTTTTCCTGGCAAATTTTCCTCAAATTTTTGGAAGGGTTGATCCAAGCCAATTTATTCTCTACCTTCTAAGCTATCAAAACAGCAATCTGACTTCAGGACCAGAATTATAGTTCATGGAATCCTATTATTTTGCTTCTACTATAGATTTGTTTTTGACACCATTGCATACCAGCTATCAATTACAAAATATTACTGCACGGGCCAACTGTCAAAGTATTAAACAGCATAATGTATCAGTTATCAAGCATTGTTGAATACTAGAGGTCATTACAAATTAGTTAACTAATACAGTTAAATAGCAATTACAAAATATCAAATATCTGGTAAATATCAAACACCGTGAGACATAATATTCACTGGGAATTGGACAAATAGTCAAATGGAGAATATCTGGAGAATAATAAACACCTACATTGGCAGTGGAATTCTAAACTCAATGTGTCTCTTTAAGACTCAGCATTGTTCTCATTTTGCTGAAAGATCTGTTTCATGAAAGCACTGATCAAGGAAATGTAACAAGTAATTGCTTTATTTTATGATTTTAGATCCATGATAAGCAGTTCAGTTTTGGCAAGAAAAAACATAAGCCATTCAAACCCCAGGCACCAAAATACAAAGCCTTTGCATAATAAGATATGATGTAAAAACAGGTAGGTCTGTTTGGCAAAAAAGTTGTTGCCAAATAACTGTTGCTAAAAAATACAGAGCTCAAAAAAGGAAATGGAATAATCATAAGGGGCATAATAGCAGAGACAAATTTGTTGTTAAACAATCTGTTGCTGTCATAAATCATCAATCTAAAATGACTGCAAGTTCATTTTGATGTATCATCTCTGAAAATGTACACCTCAGGTATGGGCTTCACAGATACTGCTCTGCCTAGAGTATTCATTTCAGTATGCTGAAAGAAGTACCCTGACAAGAAACCTCACTTTTGAATATTATCTTTTAATTGCTTAACAGAACAAAACCCAAGGACTACAGAAGCACTCAGAGTAATCATCTTAATATTTCACCATTTGATTTTCCTCCTGACATGGAGGGGACCTTGTTGGCCTTTGGACTGATAGGCCTAGAAGCCAAGGGCCTTTTATGCAGGATTCAACTTGGAATGGGCTATCAGTTCACCACTGTGGAAAGCTAGCCTACAGTAAACAGTAACACATTAAATGCAGTAGAGCACAATTGAGACAAAGCTTGCAGTTTGGGCATCAGGATAGATGGTATCGGGGCAAAGCGATGAAAGAGTGGGTCCATGTTCACATAGTGAACATGCTCAGGCTCTCAACTTGCGGCAGTACCCCCCTGGCAGTGCACACTCACACGTGCCAGCTGGCTATATACCCCACTCATTCCTTCCCCACATTTGCCTCCCCTCTCCAGCTGGCTGCCACTGTGTTAACTGGTTCCCATGAGCACGGGCCCCACGTACCTCCCCTGGGCCCAGAACTCTGAGAAGGCCCACCTGAGATGACCTCACCTGTGATGACCTCATAGGGTGGGGTCGATGTTGGGTGGGAGAGACGGTCCTGAAGGTACACATAGGATGCTGCCTTATACAGAATCAGACCATAGGGCCATCTAGCTCAGTATTGTCTACACTGACTGCATTGTCTACACTGATTACAATGAAGATTTCAGGCAGAAGTCTTTTCCAGCCCTGCATGGAGATACCAGGGATTGAACCTGGGAATATCTGCATGCAAAGCAAATGCTCTGTCACTGAGTTATGGCCCCATTAGGACTGTAACAGTGACCCTATCAGCCACTAACTCTTAGGCCAAAGGAATAATTAATCCCACTTTACAGATGAAAATTCCAAACCTGAAATACTGTTTTTAAAAATTCAGGTCCATGCAGAAGCACATTTGGAAACCTTAGATGCTTTACTATGGCCTTTGGAGCCTTGAAAGTTTTTACTTCTGGATTTAAATTGTTTGTTCTTCATTACAACTTTCCTTATTGTTACCGCCCAGGCCTGGTTTATATACTAAATATGCTCATTAGCTAGCATATAAAATTAGGCCTGTCTCATAGTGTCACCAAGTGACCAAGTTCTTTTATATAGTGGCTATGTAGGATCTGGGCACAAGGAAGAAAGGAGATCAAACCACTCCTAAACTGATTCAATGGGCTTTATTGAGTATAAAAGAGTAACAACATAATCAAGCAGAAAGAAGAACAATCTATCAATATTACTAACAGTATTTTAAACAGAACATCCTAGCCAGCACCAATATTCAACGTGTTCCTAACTAACATATGTGTGTGCATTAAATCTTCCTAGAGCCTAATACAATTCAGATATAGATGGGAAAAGGGGGGGGTGTAAGGAAAGCTAAGGGCTGGCATGGTTTGGGGGGGGGAAGGGGAGGGAAGGAGAAGGAGGGGAAAAAGATGGAGGGGCCCAAGGCTTGTAAGGAGCAGCATATTACCATGACCAGAGACTTGAGAGTGGTGGATCTCTTCAGCTGAAGGAGCGAGGCTTCTTGGCTGGAGACAGGAGTGTTTGCAGTTGTTCAGATCACGGCTGAGAGACAGAGCACCATGGCTGGGGAAGTCTTGACTTCTCACTGCGCAGTAGAAGTCACAGACAGCTCCTGTCCATGGACAGAGTTCCTGCTGTTGCCCCACAGCTTAGCAGCAAACTCTGGGATCCTTGTGAGCAGCTCTTGCTGTAGGCAAAAGATTGCCCGTAGGCATAAGACTGCTAGCTCTCTGTCCAGTAGCCTCATTCTTTATAGTTGTGTTTTCTTTTGATCTCTCATAGAGTCTATTCAAATCTCATCTTTTCCTGGGTCCTCAAAAGGGGTGGCAATGCTGTTACCTTCTGGACAATGTCTTTTAATTATTCAGGATATTGGCCAGTCCAGAGAGATCTGAATCTCATCTTCTGTAAACTGTGCGCTTAGGAAGGGAGGGGGCATTGCCCAAAGCAAATCTGCATCTCTGAACTACAAAATGGCATCTTCCCAAAAGGTGTTAAAAGTCAGGAGTTAGTGAGAGAATTAGTTCTATTTGTGTGAGACAGCAATTACATTATTTCTTGTGTACCTCTATCTAGTGTGTAATTATAACAAGAGAATATTTAAAGTAACATAAAAAGGTGTAAAGTTAATCAATACATTTGACTATGGCAGAAGCATCTTGTCAATGAGGTAAGAGTTAAAGTCTACAGGTGTTTTCTTTGTATGCATTTACCTATGTTGAATCTCTATAGAGAGTAATTGAGTTAATCGTTGACAAGGATTAACGCTGTCTTCTTGCAACAGGAGAGGGGAGATCAGCCTCTGGCCTCTTCCACAGACATTATCTGGTAGTGAGTCACATTTTAGCATTTGGATATAGCATTCAGCATTCAGGCCTAGCCTTTGTGCTTTCTTGAGTATCCATTTCACAATACAATGCTGGATCGCCTCTTCCCTCACAGGTCAGTTGAGATCTGGGTTGTCAGTTCACCTCAAGTTCAGGCATTTAATTGAACTCTTAATATAAGATGAAATCAATGAACTCAGACACAGGCCTGAATTCTACATACTTCTGAGTTGGTACCTTTGGTTCTAATATGTTGGGGTGGGCTGTCCTCAACATAATTGAAGCACCGCCAAGTCCAGTAGGTCTTATCTTAAAAAATACATGGTCTTCTGGTTGCAACTGCCAAAGCACAGACCTCAGCCAATTGTTCCATTGTTAACCTGCCTTATTATGAAAAGGAAATTTTCAAGGCAAATGCCTAAAAAAACAGAAGCAAATGCCTACTAAAACAAAGGTGAAATGCCTGCTAAAACAAATAAGAAACACATAAAAAAAAAAAATACTAGCAAAATAAAAGAAGCTGAAGAGCAAAACAGCCACTCGCCATCTTATCCAACCTGAAGTCTTTACAGATGAAAATTCCAAACCTGAAATACTGCTTTTAAAAATTCAGGTCCATGCAGAAGCACATTTTTTAAAAGATCCAGTATTACCTGAAACATTTGACTCTGAAGTCTCCATAATAACAAAGTAAAATCAACTAAGGACACAGATCAGAGATTTTGCCCATTGTGGGTTCTGAAGCCAGAGTTGGGAGGATCAAGTCCTGAAAGGTTCTGGAGAATGACCTCATAGTTCTGAAACATAGCTGCTTGAGTCTAGGAGCACTCTGGCACTTGTAGAGTTAAACAAATATCCCCTTCCTTCTATTCCTTTTATGGGCTTTAGTTTTCTCCCACCACAGAGCTAGTTGCAAGGTGATGGTGGGGCCATACAAGGGCACATGAAGTGACTAGGCACCTTGTGAGGGAATGTGAAGTGGCAGCAAGGCAGTAAATGGATATATGAGGTAATGCAAAGTGGAGGCAAGATGGTAGTGGGCCTTGCAAAGGCTTATAAGGTAGTGGTGAGGTGGCAAATAGACTTACAGGGAACACAAGGTGCTAGTAGGGCCTTATGAGGGCATAGAAGGTGGTGGCTGACTGCCTTTGAACATGGAGGTTCTACATCAAATGTATACTGTCCGTTACAAGCAACTAGAATTCTGTCTTTGAACATTAATGTTTTACATCAGAGATATACTGCCAATGAATATGGAGGGTACACGTAGTAAGCAAGAACACGTAAGATTCACTGTTAAACTTCCCCTTTCCTTAAAAAAAGGGGGGGGGTCCTTATTTAAAAGGCTGGAAATTCAGTAATCCAATAACATTTGATTTAAGATGAGAGTTAAGATGCTTTATATAGCACCCACACCCCAAGGAGACACGAGACACGTTAGTTGCTAAATAAGGGCCACAATTTATTGAAATTTTAACTGTAAGAGAACATAAACTGGGATTGGCGCTCCACCCCCAATAGTGCAGTTTCTACAAGGCCAGCCACTCAAGTGGCTGCCTTCGCCGAGTTGACATGGGCCATCACACCTCGGCTCCAGGCAGCCTCATAGCCCTAAAGCGGAGGCTGCCCATCTTAGCCGATCTAAGGCCACAGTCTCTGTTGTGGGCGGCACCCCATCCCCCAAAGCCACTTAGCCTTTCAGAAGGATGTCGTTCAACATAGTAGAAGTGGTAAGCCAGCATTCCTGATCTACTAAGCCTCATGGGATCTGATGGCCCTTCATGATGCCAAACGCTTACCTAAGGTGCTCATAGAGTCTTAGCTGTTGTTCCCCACCACATTATACCTGCCAAAGTTGTGACCATAAAGGAAAGATAACTGACTAACGAAAGGATATAGACCGAGGCACACACACAAAAGAATGCCCTCCAGGCCAATCAAGTTCATGCCCAAAAAATTCCTGCCCAGCCCCATACGGTGACCAGCAAGCCCAGTCTATATCCAAGGAAAAGGAGGGACAGTGCCAGCGAGCAATGGACTGGTGAGGGAGATGCTGTGTTGGGCCGTTGCCTGTCCCAAGCTCCACACCCTGCCTAGAAGGAGCCAATCAGGATAGGCCCTTGCCTCGTCCTCCTTGCAAGGGGGCTGGGGCAAACAAGCCGTGCCACCCATTCGGGCGGCGAGCGGCTGGATTTTCACGCATGCTCTGAAAAGTGTGAATACTGGAAGTTAAAGTGCCCATCTTAACTTCCGCTTCATATAAGTTATAACAATTTCAAACAGTCTTGTAGATTTTGCTGGGTATGAAACTCTATGCACCTTTTTAGATTGTGAGCCCTTTGGGGACAGGGATCCATCTTATTTGTTTGTTATTTCTCTGTGTAAACTGCCCTGAGCCATTTTTGGGACAGTATAGAAATCGAATGAATGAATGCACCTGCACTTTACCTTGGTCTTTCAGCTGCTACGATGTGATTCTGCAGGGAAGGGATGCATCCAGAGATAAATTCAACAAGTGCAGCTTCCCACTCACTTGCTAGAGATGTCAATGGTTAACATCAGCCTGCTGCATCTCTACAGAGCATTGTGCAGAGCTTGCCCCTTTCTCCACACAGCTGAATCCAGGGGAGCCCAGACATTGTGGCCTCAGATTTGGATTGTTTGGGAGGGAAGTTTACATCACCTAAAGCCCCCAGCACAGCTCAAGCCATAGCAGCCCTGCGTAACTTAGGAGGCCTTCAGGTAGCTCCATCAAGGCATGGCGTTTCCTCTGCTGGCCCCTCATCACTGGCTTGCTCTCCTTTATATTGGGTGGTGCACTCCCAGCATCCCTCTCCTGGGAGGAAGACCCAGCATTACTCAAAGGCAGGTGCTCCAAAGACAGATGCAGGGAGCCACATCCCATTTCTCCGTCTATTTCTCTCCCCACTCACAATCTAAATTTTAGCGTACTTTTTAGAGCACGAGTGAAGATTTTATGCATCTTAACTCTCTTCAGGAATCCAAAGGCTTCCTTTAGTGTGGTGTTTGATCTGTAATGACTAATTCACAAATGCAGATCAACATTTGAATCAAGTAGTTATAAACTGATGAACCATCCCCTTGGTCTTTTTGGCTTACTCCACTGTTGATGCAGAAATTAATTATCCTTATTAACAACCAGACATTGTGCTAGTCATGCTGACATAGAAGTAAGTTCCACTGAGATCTAAGGAATATGCTTTGTATATTCTTTAGGAAGGATCTGAGTACTACACCATTTTTTAAAAAGTTCCATAAGATGGTAATTTGAGCAATCTTAGCCAAACAGAATACTATGAAAATAAGAAATGATATTTAATAACACAAATCTTCCCAGCTCTTTTGACTCTCAGTGGGAAACTCCGATGGAAATGGGCAAAACAATTGTGGTTTCTCCCCCTCTGAATCAGTCTGACAGTGAGGGGAAAAAAGCTGTCATCAGTGCCTGCAGGGGGGTGGAAATCATTTGGTGTGCACAGAGCCTAAGGTATGAAGAGTAGCTGGTTGGCTCTATTTCCCTTGCAAATTTCATACTGCAGCATGGAAAATGTCACTTCAGACACACTTTCAATCTCTCTTTCAAATCGCTTTATTCCCTAAACAATATTTTTTACCACCTTATTTCATATTGGAAAGCATGGCTCCTGGAAAATAACAGCTAGGAAAAAAGGAACTTAGTTTGTTTTCTAGCAAAAGAAGAAAAGAAATAAAAAGAAAAAGAAACTCATTTCTATTTTTTTTTCCTGTAAGGGCAGAAGACCATAATAAGTTATACTGATTTTGCAGCTTAAATCCCTTGGATAAGTTATTTGATTTTTAACAAAGGAAGTCTGACATAAGTAAAGAGTCGTGTACTATAAACTAGGGGTGTGCACAGGACTGGCTGGCCCAGTTCAGTTCGAGTCTGGACTGGACTCAAACTAGACTGGACAAGTTTGGTCCGGCCCCCATTAAACCCCGCACCGGTCCGGTCCGATCTGGGATGGGTTCAAGATTTAATTTTTTAAAATATATATATTAAAAAATACCTCCAGCCCCTTCGGGGGGCTTCCTGCAAGCCGTGCGGGGGGGGGGTGTCTGCAAAGGTTCCCCGTCCCCCACCAGCCTCTTAAATCACCGCAGTGGCTGGGTAAAATGACTCTTTTCGGCCTGTTTGGGCCTCCATAAGTGCATGCAGCTGCCATTTTGGCCACCGCCATGCATGTGTAAATGACCTCTGTGAGGCCTAGCATAGCCCATGGCCTCGCAGAGTTATTTTGTGCATGAGCAGCAGCCATTTTGGATTTTGGACTTTCCAAAATGGCCACCTTGTATGCACAAATGACCTCTGCAAGGCCGTGGGCATTATGGTGATCCCACCGCCCCTCCCCAGAGCCATGCCAGCCAGCCAGGAGCCCCACTGGGGCTGGCAGATGATCAGTAAAATCCCACTGGGGCTGGCAGATGATCAGTAAAATGAGGTTAGGAGAGCACTCACTCCCCTAACCCCATTTAAGAGGGTGGTTCCAGAGGCAGGTTTGCTGCCAAGGCACTGCCACGATCAGGCATGTTCCCAGCAGTACACATATGCAGGCAAAACCTTAGCCCAGTTTTGCCTGTCCGTGTGAATAGCTTCAATAAATGAATAATAAAATGAATGTAGCTTTTAATAACAAAGAATGATGAAATAGCAAAAAATCTGGGAAAAATCTTGCACATCTTGCATAACTCTTGTGCTAACTTTTCTGCAGTTATCTGGTGGTGGCACACATCTGCAACGTCTGAAAGGGAACTTTCAGAGGAAATCTAGGTAGCTCTTAAAACTTTGCAAATTTCCTACATAAAGTCCCCTTTGGACGTTACAGTGGGGATGCCATCAAAGTTCTCCTGAGCTATTCATTGAATACGATGAATCTTTACAGTTTATACCACTTTTCAACAGAAGTTTCCAAAGCGGTTTGCATAGATATAAACAAACCAACAAAGATGGCTTCCTGCCCCCAAAGGGCTCACAATCTTAAAAAGAAACATAAGATAGAAATCAGCAACAGCCACTGGAGGGATGCTGTGCTGGAAATTGATAGGGCCAGTTGCTCTCACCCTGCTAAATTTAAAAAAAAAAAATCACCACTTTATAAAGTGCCTCTTTGCTCAGTTAGCATCCAGAAGTTCCTTTTCTCTAAAAGGAGAAAGTTCCTTTTCTCTAAAAGCAACTTTGGGGTCCCAACTTTACAAGTCCTTTATAATAATGTTAAAATATCAGACCTGGAGAAGAATTCCCTCAACCCCTAGTTAATAAAAGCAAATTCTGTGACACCATTACATTAAATAGGGCTGAATTCAGATATTGCAGAAGCAAAAACCCACGAGGGAGGGAAGCCAAACCCCCACAGGTCCTCCATGTGGGCAGGATCCTGCCTCTAGTTTTTGCCCTTGCAGGGTCTGATTTCAGTTCCCGTTTAATAGGCAAGTTTGACTTGCCCATCTCTAATTACAATTACAATCAGGCATTGCCTAGCACCCAAGAAGACATGATACACAAAGGTATTGGTGTAAATAAGGGCCACTGTTTGTTTGTTTGTTTGTTTGTTTGTTTGTTTGTTTGTTTAAACTTCTTAAAAGATGTTGTTAAATAGCAGGGATTGGCTCTCTACCCCATACAGTACGGTATCTATAGGCATGCACCACCACGGCATGCCTGGCGTATGGCATAGGACGATGCACCTTGACTCTAGGCAGCCCCAGTACTCTAAAGCAGGGGCTGCCCATCCTAGCCAGCCTAGCGCCAGGCCTCTGCCACAGCAGAACCCCTGGTAGCCATTCAGCAATTCCAGGGAGCTTAGCCTGACAGAGTAGATGGATCCAGGGCAGATCTCCCTGAGCCATGCAGTCTCTCGAGAGTTGCTCTGTCCAATCTATAGACAAACGCTCACCTGAAGATGCTCACCAGCCTCAGTTGTTATTCCCAACCACACTGTACCTGCCACAGCGGGAGTTAGCCTAGCTTAACACCCCGCACCACCCAACAACCATACAACAACCACAGCCAATCTCTGCTGGAAATCCCTAAGGAAAAAACTCGTTCCCTAGGGCAGAAGGAGAGCTCCATCCCCCTTAAACCAGTCGTATGCTGAGAAGACATTGTCTGGGAGTGCCAAAGCCCCTTCCACAAGGCGGAAGGAGCCCTCTGGGTGTCAACCATACATCAAGCCCACTCGACCTTATAGGGGACCTTGTTGCTTTTCCAAACCCTCTGCCGCTACATATTGGACCAAATGATTATAATCCTGAGGAAGCTATACTTGAAACCATGTAAGGTCTGCCTGGGAGCTATGGGTGATGGAAAGCCCTGACTGTGTAACTAGATCATTCTCGCCCATAAGGACCACCGGGATGCCGGGTAGTGAATAGGCCAATGGGAACTCCTGTAACATGGACAAAAAATTGGGCTATTACCCAAACCCCACTGACCGATCCAGAAGATCGATGCCCACCTCCCAAGTCCTAGTGCGTTGCAAGGAGAAAAAACCAGCCAGTGACTGCAGTCAAGGCACTTAGTGCACGCATCAGCCTCCACAGGACTGCGTGAACTTCTTAATGTCCACACAGGGCACAGCACCGGGCTGTTGGAGGGGTGCAACACCACAGGCTGCTTCCTCTCACTCTGACCCAGGATGAAGGCATGAGCCCCCTCTGCCAGTTGCGTTGGGTCCGCAAGGAAAAAACCAACCAGTGACCACAGTCAAGGTACGTAGCACATGCATCGGCCTACACAGGACCACATGAACTTCTTAAAGTCCACAAAGGGCACAGCTCTGGGCTGTTGGAGGGGTGCAACACCACAGGCTGCTCCCTCCCCTCTGGCCCAGGATGAAGGCCCACACCCTTTCCGCCAGTCGCGTTGGGCCAGCCCCGCAGGACCATGTAACTTCTCAAGGCCTGTACCGTGCACCATGTTGGGTTGCCGTAGGGGTACAACGCCAGGCTGCTTCCTGCCCCTCCAGCCTGAAAAGAGAAAACGGTCAGTGACTGCAGACAAGGTGCTTAGCGCACGCACCAGTCCCCACAGGGCCACATAATGCCTTGACACCCGCACCAGGGCACAGCATCGGGTTGCTGGAGGGATGCAAACAGCCATTGATTGCCGTCAAGGCACTTAGCGCACACACATACACGTTGGATCGCCCACAGCCTGGATGGCCTCCCCACGAGCTACGTGAGAGGCTGTTTCTAAGAAAGAATGCAATATATCAACAGGCTCGAGCCTGGGTGCAAGGCACCCACTATGTCCGTCCCAAATCTCATGTGAGCTGTCCATGGAGTCCCTCCACATGGCAGAACATAATATTCACATACCGGGCACGTGAGCTGTATGATATAATTTGCCCCAGTGAATCCAGATTTTATGGGGTGTGGTCCCCCTGGACCTAGTGGGTACTTGCCCAACCATATGCGCAGATATGAAGCCATCCCCCTCAGTTGTCTAGGTGTCAGCAAGGGCTCTTCTTCACCACAAGCAGGTCCAACGTCGCTGTTGGGGTCTGGACTAGTCTGTCCCGAAAAGCTGCCCCTATTCCGACCCGATGTCCTGGCCCAGTTCCTGCTACGTAATTCAGAACATACTTCCCTATGATGCAAGGCTTAGACTTTAACTGCAGTAGCCAGACCATGGGTTTGTAGTAAGCTACAAAATTGCTTAATATCCATTACCCATCGTAGCCCAAATATCTCAATATGGGGCGTTTATATGGGAGAAATATCTTCCTCCCCAAACATAATGTAAACATGATAAACCTGACTGATAAGGCATCCATTATCAAACAAGAGCCAGAACAATTAGGGTCAGGAACCTCTGCCAGTATCAGTGATAGGCAAACATTTCCTTGTTATCTTTTCAAATATTTCTTTCTGCAAAGCGATTACATAAATGTCCCAAGGTACGTCTGGGGTGTTATGCAAGTAGAATAAAGAAAGAAATGATAAATAAGTCGTCAGGACACTTATCTGTAAAATTAAGTTTTACAAGCATAGGATTTAATGAATGATTGTTTGCTGAATATCATTCCCATCCTGTTTCCAGGATTAACTGAAATTGACTATTTAAATTTAATTTAAAAGGATTGTAAAGAGGAGAATTTATTCAATGTTGCTAAATTTTTGTTATATTTGTGGTGTTATTCTGAATGAAGTTATTAATTCTAAATGATTTTGTTCTTGTAATTCTGGCCATTGGCTGTACTAATAAAGAGAGAGAGAGAATATTATTCTACACAGGAGCGTAACTACCATTAGGCAAGGGGAGGCGGCTGCCTGGGGTCCCCATGCCTCGAGGGGGCCCCCAAAGGCAAGTCAAATGTGAAGTGAGTGTGTGTGTATCAGCAAGGGGCCCATTTTAAAATTTTGTCTCTGGGCCCACTCCAACCTCGTTACGCCCCTGATTCCACATCCTAAGCAGTCCGCTGCTGGGCTGTTGCTTGTTCCATACCTTTTTCCATTCTCGGCATTTGGTTAAATAGTGTACCACATCTGCCATGTCACCACTCTCTTTTTCCATTCCTGATGGAATTAACTCTCTGGCAAGATGTTGAGGACATTTATCCATAATAACTGTTTTGTTAATAAATGAAATGGGGCAACCTGATGGATATAGTCACATCTGTCTTGAGCCACAAAGGGCCTCTGAACCAAATTTCAGATGCACCCACCACTCTTCAAGATCCTATAATAAATCAGACCCTTCAACACCATGTTGGAGGCATTGAAGAATGGTAAGGCGTTGCTGATGTGCCCACTCACTGCACTCTTACACACCTTAATCCTGTGTGACCAGCAGTCATTCATTTATATAGCCCTGCAGAGCCCATCTGAATTTAGAGTGCTGTGAAAGATGGCAGGATTGGATGCAACAAGGATCAGACAGCTAGTGCTTATGTGGGCCTACATTATTTACTTACTTACTTACTTACTTACTTATTTGATTTATATACCGCCCTTCCAAAATGGCTCAGGGCAGTTTACAATTAAAACAAGCCACTAAAACAATAAAAAGCTAAAACAAATTAAAAACATTATAACAGCAATTAACAATTTAAAAACATTTTAAAACAGCAATTAAACAGTTACAGTAATTAAAAGCCCCAAAATCGGGTTAAAATTTAAAAACCCTGGAAAGCCAGGCCAAACAAATATGTTTTAAGGGCTCTCCTGAAGGCTGATAAAGAGTTCAAATTACGGATTTCCGCAGGGAGCACATTCCACAGCCCCAGAGCAGCCACAGAGAAGGCCCGCCTCCGAGTCGCCACCAGACGAGCTGGTGGCAACTGGAGACGAACCTCCTCAGATGACCTTAATGTGTGGTGGGGATCACGCAGAAGAAGGCGCTCTCTAAGGTAACTCGGGCCTAAGCCGTTCAGGGCTTTAAAGGTAATCACCAGCACTTTGTATTTTGCCCAGAAACATATCGGCAGCCAGTGCAATTGTTTCAAAATAGGCGTAATATGTTCTCTCCGCGTTGCCCCAGCAACCAATCTGGCTGCCGCATTCTGAACTAATTGAAGTTTCCAAACTACGTACAAAATAGGGGTGTGCAATTTGGGGTTTCGGTGATTCGGTTCAGGACCCGAACTAAATCACCCCTGTTCTGTTCTGTGCCCGAATATGGGCCACCCGAATCACCCCTGATTCGGTTGGGATTCAGATTACATCTGAATCTGAATCTGAATCTATTTGGGGGGGGAACAGGTCACAGGGGCAAAATAGTGGGGTGGGGTGGTAGTGCCCAATGGGTGGAGGCTACCACCCAAATTTCAGGGGGATTGGGCAAACGGCTGATTTTGGGGGAATTTCTGAAGTTTTCATGTCTTTGGGGCAGATTGGGGCAGATTGGGGCAGAAAGTGGGATCTGGGCCAAAAGAGAGGGGTGGGGTGGTAGTGCCTAATGGGTTGAGGCTACCACCCCAATTTCAGGGGGATTGGGCAAAGGGCTTATTTTGGGGAAAAATTTTGAAGTTTTTGTGTCTTTGGGGCAGATTGGGGCAGAAAGTGGGATCTGGGCCAAAAGAGAGGGGTGGGGTGGTATTGCCTAATGGGTGGAGGCTACCACCCCAATTTCAGGGGGATTGGGCAGAGGGCTGATTTTGGGGGAATTTCTGGAGTTTACGCATTTTTAAGGTTTTTCCCCATTAGGTAGAATGGGGGGTGTATCGCTTCACGTCGGGGGGGAAAGGGTGGCTTAGAGCAGGGTGAGGTTGGTGGCAGTGCCGGGTAGGGGCAAGGAAGCTACCTGAATTTTTTCAAAGGATTTGGGCAGAAGGCTGATTTTGGGGGAATTGTTGAAGTTCAGGCATCTTTAAGGTTTAGATTCTATGATAGCAGATGAGAGTGGATTCATGGTGTGTTATTGAAAATCTCATTTGCTATCACAGAATCCACACTCAGAACACCTCAGAAGCAACAAAATTCCAACAAATGAAATCACCAAAAATCAGCCTTCTGCCCAAATCCTTTGAAAAAATTCAGGTAGCTCCCTTGCCCCTACCCCGCACCACCACCAACCCCACCCCACTCTAGGCCACCCCTCCCCCCCCCGACGTGAAGCGATTATACCTAAAGGGGGGAAACCTTAAAAACTCCTAAACTTCAGAAATTCACCAAAAAACAGCCCTCTGCCCAATCCCCCAGCAATTGGGGTGGTAGCCTCCACCCATTAGGCTATCCCACCCCACCCCTCTCTTCTGCCCCACATCCCACTTTCTGCCCCAATCTCCCCATAGACAATAAAACTCTCAGAAATTCTCCAAAAATCAGCCCTCTGCCCAATCCCCCTGCAATTGGGGTGGTAGCCTCCACCCATTAGGCGATACCACCCCACCCCGCTCTTCTGCCCCAGATCCCACTTTCTGCCACCAAGACACACACCAACACTTCAGGAATTCACCAAAAAGTTATCTATCCACAGCAAGCATGATGATGTCACGCAGGTGCAGCAGTAGAGCAGAAGATGAGCTAGGCCGGACCTAAGTCCAACAACAGTGCGCTGCCCTGACCCTCTTCCAAACTTTTTTTGTCCACCACAGTCAACAGAGAGAGGCACAGCCAGGAACACGCATAGGATGAGGAGGACGCACAACCACATTCTGCAAGTGGAGCAGCAAGGCTTGGCATGTTGCCCACTCCTAGCGCCCACACAACTTTGAAGAGTGATGCATGGATGATGATGGCAGAGAACAATGGCAGCATGCATGTTTCTGGACATTTTTTTCCCGCAACCCGTGGCATGTGATCACTGTGCAGTGCACTGCACTGCACAACTATGTATAGGCAAGCAATCTTCAAATAAAATGCTGTCAACTCTCAAATATGACCCCATCATCATTGGAAAAAAAATATTCCCACACACACGCACAGACACAGTGAATTGCACCTGTCCTGTCCTTTGCCAGGCCCCACACCACAACACACCACACCACACCACACCACACCACAAAGAGGTCTCTGGCTCTGCAACAAAGCAAACTAGATTTGGCAGGCTTTTTTGGATTGCATTCCCAATGCATACCGCTGAGACTGGGCAGAAAGACTATGCAATCACAGGACACATTAGTTACTACTAGTAGTATGCCATTATTCCCTGTGTGTGTGGGTGTGCTCGCTCTGCGAGAAGGTTAGGGCTGAAAAATTGGCTGTGTCACCTCAGGTTGCAATGTGTGTTCTCTCTGTCTGCGTGAGACAGACATTTGTGTGAGGGCTGCACCAGCATCAAGCTCATCATTGGCGACACAGCTTTTGGGGTGTGTGGGGGGTGCATGTGTGTATGTGCTGCTGCTTCGGTCACAGTAGTACTCGTCATGGGCAGAAGAAACAAGCAGCAGCAGAGCAGACAATGTCACCGACGACAACATATAGTTAAGTAGACCAAACCACATTTCTGAATTTGAACAGAGAAGAGCTCGAAGATTAAGAACACCAGACCAGCAAACCAAAATCAGAAATAAATAATAATCACATTACATTGAGAAGTGCATCAGACAGACATTTAGATTTCAGCTTCAATGCAATTGTTCATGGGAGGAAGCAATGACAGTTTTAAGCAGGCAAGCAAAAGCTAGCAATTAGCAACCCCTCTCAGTGACAGTGTGCCCCCCACCCATATGTGTGTGTGAGAGAGAGAGAGAGAGAGATGTGATCCACACGAGCGCACGCCATTGCGCAGAGGTACTCTCCCACATGGGTTGTTCCTTCCTGACACATGCACCAGCAGCAGTCTGTCTCTGAGGAGGTCGTGGATGGATGGTGTGCTGCCTTCCGGCCCTCTTCAGCACTGGGCAAGTGGGTGCTCCTGCAAAAGGGAGGGGTCCACCACAGATTTCTTCTGCAGAGACAGCGACTACAGCTCCAATTGTCCCTAGTCTCGATGGTGGCCAGCCATCGCAACAGTTGGAAATGGGAGTTGTAGTCTCTTTCTGCCACATCTGTGATAACCCCTCCCTGATGCAGGGAGCACTCAGTTGCCCTAGCCCTGATTGCCAGGACAGAAGCAGTTGACCATCCCAGGCTGACAGTGCAGCGGTGCCTGTGTATGCATGCGTGTCTGGATGTGCCAGCAGCACTAAGGGGCAGGATGTGCCAGCAGCACAGGGGGGGGCTGGACTGTGACACATCTGGCCGGGATAAACTGCTGTGGCATGGGAGGCGCTGCATGGGGGGGTGATGCGAGTCACTCGCCCTCCACGGCCAGCTCGGGGTAGCCCAGCAGGGGGAGGTTTGCCTTCAAGAAGATGAGCTGCTCGACCAACTCAGCATCCAGGTGTGAGCGCAGAGGAGTCACCACGTCCCCGGCCATGGAGAACAACCTCTCGCTCGAGACGCTGGTTGGCGGGCATGAGAGGCACTGCACAGCAATGGTTGCCAAGTCCGGCCAGACTTTGCAACGTGTTGCCCAAAAGACGAACAGCTCACTCTCCTCGTCTTCCAACCCCTCCTCCAGGTACTGCAGAACACTCTGCTCAGCACGGCTGGGGCAAGGGGCAGGCTCCTCCCGTCTCCCCGGCATGATACGAGAAAAGCCCCTGAACCACCGGGTGGTGGTTCGAGGTTGCACTGGCTGCTCTGCTGGTGCCACTGCTGGAGAAACCATGCTGCTGGACTAGGAAGAAGTGGGGGTGGTGGCAGTGCTGCTGCTGGGGGGGGGTATGCACACTGCCAGGCTGCGGCCCACCCCCCTCCTCCTGGTCGTCTGCTGCATCACCTAGCCCTAGCCTCCTATCCTCTTCACACTTCACGTGTTCAACCAGGAGGCCCCTCCACTTGGGCAGCTCGCCAGGAGGCACAGTGCTGCCCTTCATCCTTGGGTCGCAGATGCATGCCAGGACATGCCATGTAGATGCACCCAAGGGTCTCTTGAGCCGCTCAACTACCCCAGTCCTCCACCAACCTGCCAGGGCAATCGCAACCCCAGTGGTCAGAGTGGTCTGGAGATCACTCATTGCCTTCTCCCGGAGAAGAGCAACGGGCAAAGCCTGGCTCAGCATGGCAGTCTGAGTACACAAGTCGCTCGTTGCAGAATAGAACAGCTTGAGTACTAAGACCAGCTCGCGAATGATCAGCCAGTCATCATAGAGCAGCTTGCACAGTTCCAAGCAAACAGTCCCCAGGCTGTTGAGAGCTCCCTCTTGCTCATGCATGCGCATGCAAGAGAAAAGTGGAGTTCCACTGGGTAGGAACATCCTGGGGGATTAGGTGTTCAGGCAGGCCCAGCTCAATCTGCCTGGCCTTGAGCTGGCGCCTTGCCTTTTCACTCCGGTGGAAGTGGCCCGCCACCTTGCGGCAATGCTCCACAAGAGCGGCCACGGGAGCAGCAGGATCCCGACCTGAACTAAGACCCTTGGACTTCGACGCCTCCTTGAGCCCAAGTGCATCCTGCACCACCAGGTTCAAGGTGTGCGCAGAGCAAGCGATGCGCACACCGTAAACTGGCCTAGCTGGGTGATGTTAGCTGCATTGTCCGTCACCATGAAGCCTCGGCGGAGGCTTGGCTCCCCGGCCAGCCACCCCCCCACCTGTTGTACAATGATGGCAGCCAAGTCATCTGACGTGTGGCCTGTATCCATCGCCTCCACATGCAACACTGCCCAAGAAGTCGTGCATGCATGGGAGGAGCTGGATACAGCACCAGCAGAGCCAGATGTCCCCTCACCCCCATGCCCCCACCAATGGGCTGTCAGGGACATGAAGGCAGTGTGCAGCCCGCTGCAGCTAGTCCAGATATTCGCAGTGAAATGAACACTGGTGCTGGGCCCAGCTGCACGCAGCCGGGCCAACACAGCCTGCTTGCACACACGGTACAAGGAGGGGACCACCCTCCTGCTGAAAGTGGTCCTTGAGGGGATCTTGTAATCTGGAGAAAGCAGCTGGAGCAGACGGCGGAAACCGACATTCTCAACAATGGAAAATGGCTGGTCATCCAAAGCGATCATCTCAGCAATGGCCCGAGTCACAAGATGAGGTTTTGGGTGATCAGACCGCTTCCCAAGAGATTGCACCCACTGTTGACGATAGGTCAGTTTTTCCTGCCTGGGAGCAGGAGCCACTGGCCGCTTGCTGCTGCTGTCACTACTAACACTGCTTCTGCTAGTTGAGGCACCGGGCCTAATGCCAGTGCCAGCAGAGGTCTCCACACCTGGGTGCCGCCGGTGCAGGTGCGACCACAGACCCGAGGTAGTGAAGTGCATAGGGTCCTTGCCTCTGCTGACCAGTGCCTTGCAGTGGGTGCACTTGGCATGGCTGGGATCACCAGGGCGAAGCTCAAAGTGATCCCAGACCACACTGCCAGACTCCCCTGCGACACAAGGTCGCTTGCTTGGTGGTGGCAGCTGTGCTGGTTCCTTCTCGGGCATACCACCACCACTGCCCTCAGTGCTGGCCTGGGAAGGCCCAGGGACAGGAGATCCCTCCTCCTGAGCCTCCTCAGATGCAACCCTGGGGCACCCACCCACCGGTGTTGAGGGCGGCAAGGTGGATCTGGCTGGACTGCCAACCTCCTCCACCAGCACCACCTCCTCAGCTGCCACAGGAAGATCTTCCCTGGCAATCTGGGAGGACCCCCCCCCTAAATTCTGCCCGGCCACAGACCCTGGCATAGGGCCAGGGTGACTCAAGAAGTCTAGCCTGCGTGCCAAAGCAGGGCCGGGGGTGACTCAGGGAGTAGGCCCCTCTGGCCTCCCCCTGCCATGGCCAGCAGGGAAGAGAACCCTCCCCCTTCCTAGTGCCCTCCCTTTTCCTGCTGCTCTACCAGCCCTCCCAGCCATCATTTGGGGCTTCTTTTTAAAACGTAAAGAAGGAGATGTAGTTGTCTCAGGGGGCAGGTAGACTCAGAGGGCCAGAAACAGGGGGTGCTGTGCTGTGGTGACTTGTGGAGTGCCTCCTTGCTTAAGGCTTGTTGGCACAAATGCTGTGGCTGGCTAGATCTCAGAAGTTGCCATGCAATGTATCACACAGAGGGACTGGGAGTTAGATGTGTGTGTGATGCAGGCTGTGCCACAAAACAATGAGTAAAAATCTCAGCTTGTGGCGCTGATGTGCACAGTCGCAGGGAAGTGTGTGGACTCGGAGGAGTTCTTTAAGGCTGGCCTGGCACAGCGCACTCAAGGAAGGGGAAGTTATTCTCTGACTGTTCCACTCCTTGGAATGGAAGTAACAGTTAAAAAATGTATCAAGGCAGGCACTCAGCAACAGGGAAAGTTATTCTCTGACTGTGGTCCTTGGAATTGAAGTTTGTAACAAAATGTATCAAAATCTAATTATGTCTGTGTCAATATCACAGGCACAGAAGAAGAAAAAGTAACTGAATTGCGCACGCACACACACACACACAAGTCAATCAAGCAATGTGTGTTTTTCAACTAACCAAGGCTGGGCAAAGAAAAATGACTGGGTGGGGCGCACTGGGCAGGCCAGGGGCTTAAAATATTTTTGCAAATGCAGCAACAGCAGTGCTGAGACAGCTTAATAATATGCTACCCTTTATTAGCGCAAGCACCAGGACAGGCCCAGGCTCCTTTCCTCTTAAAAAAAAATTGCTTGGGAGGGGAGAAAAGAATTATTTATAAAGAACTACTAGGCTACGCTTCCAGTCTACTCTGAAGTTGAACCACCTAATACTTAGCTAGCTAATGGGGATCCAGCCTATATAGACTCTAAGGCTACACACACTGAAGAAACCCTATTTATTTAAAACCCAATCTTTCAATTATCACAAAACTTTTAGAGAAAAGTTAGACCCCCCCAAAACCTTAACCTCCCTCCAAACAGGGATAAAACAATAAACCCCAAATACACAATTCAAGGGAGACTACAGATTAGAAAGCCGTGTGTGACGTGCATGTGTGTGTGTGATGGTGTGTGTGGTGTGTGCGTGTGTAAAATATAAATGGCTGGGCCACTCTCACTCAGTTGAAGTATTCTCCAACGCTGGGTCTCTGTAGTCCACCTCTGAGGGTCTGGTCACAGGAGGATGGCACAGGGTCTGGAGGAGTGCGGGCAGGCAGGCAGGGAGGCAGGCAGGCAGGCCGCAGTGATGAAGAAGACGAATGATTTTCTCTCCAAAGCAGGAAGAACTGGCAAAAAATTGGGGGGGGGATTCTAAAAGGAGAAAAAAAGACCTCCTTTTCTACCAAGGGCTGCAGGCTGGAGTTGCAGCCAGGCAGATGTTTTTTTTAAAAAAAAATGCTGTTCCTCTTCTCTTCTTGTTCTCAAAAAGAGGATGAAAAAGAAAGAGGTTTGCCTTTGCAAGACAGAGGTTTTAAAAAAAAAAAAATTCCCCCTCCTCCTCTCCTCTTTTTCTAAAGAAAAGGATGAAAAAAACAAGGCCTTGCCAGAGGTTTTTCCCCGCAAAAAAGATGAAATTGTAAAAAGCTAGGCTGGAGAGGCCTTGGCCTTGAAAGAGGTTTTTTTCAAAAAAATTCTCACCCTCTTCTCTTTCTCTTAAAAAAAAAAAAATTCTCTCTTTTAAAAAATATCAAGCAGGAAAGTCAGGCAACCAGCAAGGCAGAGCAATGGGGGAAATGCTGAAAAATAGCACCCACACAGATCACAAGGCAAAATGGAGGCAAGGCTGAGTAAGCAGGGCAGCAGAGCTCTCTCTTCTCCCACACAAGGCAGCAGAAAGGAAGAGAATGGCTACTGGTGGCCCCTTAAATACCCTCCTGCAAAGCCCTCCAAAAATCACCCCCACCCTTGACACTCCCTCCACCTCCACCTGGCCAATGAGGGGGTGTGATTTAGTAATCAACACCTTATATGGTCCTTTATCTGCAGGTAGGAACATTTCAATTTCAATGCGAAGCCAATTTCAATGGAAGTTTAATTTCAATGTAAGTCAATGGAGGCAAAAAGGCGGGAAATTCAAAGAGACATCATAGCGAAAATGGAGGGGGAAGAAGAAGGCAAGGCTGCTGGCACAAAATGGAGGCTGCTGGCACCAAAAACGGAGGACCGAATTTTCCGGGCTACCCAAATTTTTCGGGCCTGAACAGGGGGCGATTTGGGTTGGCCCCCAAAAATATTAGGGGGCAGCGGAGGTGATTCGGCTCGGCACCGAATCACCCGAAAATGCTTGTTTCGGACACAGATCGATCTGTGCCCGAAACCTTTTGCACATCCCTAGTACAAAGGCAGCCCCACGTAGAGCACATTGCAATAGTCAAGCTGGGAGGTTACCAGCTGGTGCACCACTGTTTTGAGGTCATCCTCCTCAACGAATGGACACAGCTGTCGAATCAGCCGAAGCTGATAGAAAGCACTCCTGGCCATGGCCTCCACCTGAGAAACCAGGGTGAGGCCTGGGTCCAGGAGTACTCCCAAGCTGCGCAGCTGCTCCTTCTGGGGGAGTGTAACCCCATCCAGAACAGGGAGATCTAACTCACTCCTCAGATTCTGAGCCCCCACAATGAGCACCTCCGTCTTGCTTAGATTCACCTTCAATTTGTTCTCCCTCATCCAGCCCATTACTGCCTGTAGGCAGGCATTTAAAGAGTGAGTGCCATTTCCTGAAGATGAAAAGGGGAAGTAGATTTGGGTGTCATCAGCATACTGATAACACCTAGCACCAAATCTCCTGATGACCTCATCCAGCGGTTTCATGTAGATATTGAAAAGCATTGGTGACAGAATGGAGCCCTGCGGGACTCCATATAACAGCTCCTGCTTTGAGGAGTGACTGTCACCAAGCTCCACCATCTGGGATCTACCCGAGAGATAGGAACGGAACCACTGCAAAGCAGTGCCCCCTATTCCCAACTCCTCCAGGCAACCCAGAAGGATACCATGGTCGATGGTATCGAACGCCGCCGAGAGATCCAAGAGAACCAACAGAGTCACACTCCCTCTGTCAATTCCCCGGTAAAGGTCATCCATCAGGCCTACCAAGGCTGTCTCAACCCCATAGCCTGTTCTAAAGCCAGTTTGAAACGGGTCTAGATAATCAGTTTCCTCCAAAACCGCCTAGAGCTGGTTAGCCACCACCCTCTCGATTACCTTGCCCAGCCAGGGGAGATTGGAGATTGGCCTATAACTATCCATCGCTGAGGGATCCAGGGTAGGATCCCTTCTTAAGAAGAAGGTCTAACTATTGCCTCCTTCAAACAAGGAGGCACCCTACCCTCCCCCAGCAATGCATTCATGATATTAACTAGGCCACCTCCAACAATCTCTCCGCTAGATCGAAGCAGCCAGGTCGGGCAAGGATCCAGAGAACAAGTGGTAGGCCGTACCGCTCCAAGCAGCTTGTTCACGTCATCAGGAGTCACAGATTGAAACTGATCCAACCTAACACTGCAAGAGGGATTGCTGGATACCTCCCTCACAGAACCTGCAGAAATAGTGGAGTCCAAGTCAGCCCGAATACAGGAGATTTTATTCGCAAAGAACCCACTAAAGGTGTTGCAGCAGAGTATCTCTGGGAGCTGATTTGAGGCAGAAGGAGCAGAAATTATACTCCTCACCACCCGGGATAACTCTGCCGTACGTGAACCCGCAGATGCAATGCGCGCCGACCAAAAACGCTTTTTTGCTGTGCGCACTGCCATTGCATAGGTCTTCAAATGGGTTCTATGCTGCATCCTGTCAGATTCAAGCCAAGTTCTCCTCCACTTGCGCTCCAGTCGCCTACCAAGCCGCTTCATCCCCCGCAACTCCTCTGTGTACCAGGGGGCCATCTCAGAAGCAGGCCTGGAGGGACGCTTAGGAGCAATCATATCTACTGCCCTGGTGAGTTTGCTATTCCATGTTCCCACCAGGGCATCGACAGAATCACTGGCCGCACCAACATCAAAACCCTCCAAGGCCTTTTGGAAACCTACTGGGTCCAGCAGCCTTTTTGGTCGGACCATCCTAACAGGTCCATGACCCCTGCAGGGGTAGATTGTGACCGTGATACCAACCTTAACCAGGTAGTGATCCGTCCATGACATTGGGGTAACCACCAGATTCCCCACCCACGGAACACCCCCCTGATCCGAACGGAAGACCAAATCCAGTATGTGGCCGGCAACATGAGTTGGTTCAAAAATTAATTGGGATAGGCCCATAGTTGTCATGGCCGCTATGAACTCCTGAGCCGCACCAGACAAGCCAGTCCCAAAGTGGATATTGAAGTTCCCCAGCACCAAGAGCCTGGGAGACTCCAACACCAACTCAGCGACCAGCTCCGTCAGCTCAGTTAGGGAGTCAGTTGGGCAGTGGGGTGAACGGTACACCAACAGAATCCCCAATCTATCCCTAGTTCCCAGCCTCAAAAATACACACTCAATATAGGTCAACTGTCTCACAGGGGCCCTGATAAGGGAGATAGTATTTTTATGGACCACAGCCACTCCACACACACACCCCCGCCCACTTCCCCTAACCTGCTCCACAACAGAGTAACCTGGAGGGAGAAGCTGAGCCCATACTGGGCCACTTGCTTCCCCCAACCAGGTCTCAGTTATACATGCCAGGTCAGCTCCCTCATCCATGATCAAATCATGAACAATTTTGGTCTTATTTTGAACGGACCTGGCATTACAAAGGAGCAGGTCAGGCTCTGTGGGTAGTTGGTGCTGCTCCCCAAGGCCTGAGAGTTGTCAGAACAGTTGGAAGTAGAAATAGTTACTAAATTACTAATTTATCTTCCCCTGTAACGGCCAGCTGTTCTGCCAGCGCCAGTTCTTCTATTCCCCACCACTACAGCAATAGCTGCCCCGGAGCTGTCAGGCGCACTCCCTGCATCATCCCCCTCAGGAGAGCCCAAACACATCTCATTAACTAGGCCTGGCACAACTCAGGGCAATAAAAACAGCACTTGACCCAAAAACTCCACCCACCCACCCACAAAACAACCATCCCCCAGCCCTCAGTCCCACCCCTGAAGGCCCGGCCCCAAGGGCCGGCCACCTACAGGCAGGCCGCCGGCCACGCCGCCAGCCACGCTGCCGGCATGTCTTCAGCAGTATTTATAAGTCTCTAAAGCAGCAGCCCCCTCTGTCACAAAGGACTGCTGGCCGACACAGGTGTTAGTTGTCAGGCTTTCTGAAGACAGCAGGCTGGCAGACAGCTCCTCGTCAGGGCAAGATGGAAAACACAAACCCAGAGGGGCCAGATGTAAGGTCCAAGCATCCAAGGGGGGAGGGAGGGGGGGACTTCTCTTCTCTGTGAAGACTTCTCTTCTCTGTGAAGTGTTTGCTTTCTAGAAAGGGACTGCACGGCCCTTTCTTTCTTAGATTGGCAGGCTTTAGGGTCATGCTTGGATGTAGCCAAGTGTGCTGGAGGATCATTGCAGAGTGTACCCCCCTCTAGGAGAGGCTGGAAGGCTTCTGTCTCATTGGAGGGCAGCAAAGCTTTAGCCTTCAGCTGGCTTGAAGCTTCTGTGAGCATGTGCAGTCCCTCCATTCCCTCCAGGAACTCCTCCCTTTGGGCTTCTTGGGTCTGATCCTGTCTCACATTGTGTTCCTGTCCATCCTGTTCTCTTGGTCTCCTTGGCAGGCTTTCCTCCAAACTCCCTGCCTGGAAGTCATGAGAGCCATCTCCAGTTTCTTCCGACCCTTCTCCAGATGGGGAGCCAGTGGGGCTTTGATCGTCCATAGGTCACCTGAAATAATAGCTTCAGACTCTAGGAGGCTCCAGGATAAAGAAGAGTGGTCCAGGCTGGTGTGCTGTGGGTCTTTCTGGGAAAGCCCAATTCCCGCAGTTCAGTAACAGTGGCATCCTCTATTTCCAACACCTCCTCCACCTGCACCTGAGCAACTTCTTCAGTTGATGGTAATTCTTCTTCCATCTCTTGAGCCTGTGTTGCTCTTTGCAGTTCTTCCTGCTCAACTCCTGTGAATACTTTATTTCTTATTATGAATCTTCTCTGGTCTGCTAGCCTTTGTTCTGTTATTTCTGTATGTGGATGCTTCTCTTTCCAAATTTGTTACATTCTTTTAAAATAACCTCTTCTAGTTGGACTAGACTTGTAATAGAAGATCATTATTTCCTTGTTGGCATTTTTCATATATTTTTATCTGGTTAAGCAATGTTTCTTCCAGTAACCTTGCTGTCTCCAGCCCTGGTTGCTCAACTGAAGATCCTGAGTCATGTTGCCCACTTGCCACTAGATCTCCAGGGACTCCAGCACCTGGCACGGTCCTTGTTGACCCGGGCGATGACCGATCCGGTATAGATTTATTAAAGTTACATCTCACCATATTGTTGATGGGAGAGCCACTCTTCGTCTGGCTCCTCTGGTGAGACCTGCCCAGCATTATTATTATTTCTTGTTTACACAGTCAGACAGGTGTTATTGACTGGTTTGTTTTATCCAGACATCGAGTCCTTCCCAAGGACCTGGGATGCCAGAATTTTATTGTCAATTGTTATAGATATTGTTGCAGAATATAGGCTGTTCCCAGTAAAGCTGCTTTTTGTAATTGGCTGATGGCGATTTCTGTGGCCCCTATGGTGTTGAAGTGCTCTTCAAGGTCTTTTGGAACTGCACCCAGGGATTATTAAGACCACTGGGATTATTTTGGTCTTTTTCTGCCACAGCCTTTCAATTTCAATTTGTAGATCTTTGTATTTGGTGATTTTTTCAATTTCTTTTTCTTCTATTCTGCTATCCCCTGGTATTGCTATGTCGATTATTTTCACTTCTTTTTCTATTATTATTATTATTATTATTATTATTATTATTATTATTATTATTATTTTACATTTATATCCCCCTATTCCTCCAAAGAGTCCAGAGCGGTGTACTACATACTTAAGTTTCTCCTCACAACAACCCTGTGAAGTAGGTTAGGCTGAGAGAGAAGTGACCGGCCCAGAGTCACCCAGCAAGTATCATGGCTGAATGGGGACTTGAACTCGGGTCTCCTTGATCTTAGTCCAGCACCCAAACCACTACACCATGCTGGCCATGATAATGCTGCATCATGGGTTCCATTTGAGAAATGTGCAGCGTTGTATTCTCCACACTGTCCCAATATCTAATTTTAATGTATCTCACTTAACATGAGATGGTTGAATGCTGTTGCTTATTTATTATATTCCTTGAATGATCTGAGTAAATATGAGGGCTAAACATTCTGCAGTGCTAGTTTAGTATGTGCAGGGAGAAAGAAGAGACTGTGACAGTTCCTGTATCCAGTACCCCCATTTAGCAACCTAGGCAGCTGCCTTACACTGAGTCAGACTGTTGGTCCCTCCAGCTCAGGATTGTATGCACAGACCGGCAGCAAGTCTCTCACTGTCCTGCCTATAGATGCAGCCAGGGAGTGAACCCGGGACCTTCTGCATTTAAAGCAGGGACTCTATCATGGAGCTATGGGTTGGTCTGATTCTTAAATGGGGAAGCATGTAATAAAATCATATTCTTCCTTCCCCGGCAGTCTAAAGTGATACAGTGCAGTATTCCACCACTTCAATTTGAATATTAAATAGATTTAATTGAGAAAAAAGTGATGGAAAATTGACTTGAATCCTCAGTATGAAAACTAATTTTTTGAATGTTAGGAACATAGGAAGCTGCCTTGTACTGAGTCCATGGCAAAACCTCTCCAAGGTTTCAGGTAGGAATTTATCCCTGGTTCTGGCTCAGGATGCCAAGGACTGAAACTGGGACCTGCTTCATGTAAAATAGATGTTCTAGTACCAGCTATGGCTTCATCATGTGTTCTAGCATGGACACCTTAATTTTATCATCATTGGGTATCAGAACTGATAATTTCTTATTAGCCTGCATTTCTGCTGAGAACCAATGCCCATAGATTGCTTACACCCACTATAAACCCAAGGACAAAGGTTTAAATTTAAAATAAAACTTTAGGTAAGGGATATAAGTCTCCAAGTGCTTCAGTATCACTAAAACACCGTGTGTTGCAGGGGGCTGCTGTGGCCCTAGGACACCCCACACACCCGCCAATGGGGAACGCGGCTCGGGGAGCAAGCTGCAGCATGAGAAGCCCCGCTCTCCCCAAGGAGGCTGCCTAACAAGCCCTGTCCTCCCTCGGCCCGCAGGCCTTTCACCAAACCATGGGAGGGGGGGGTTGCCCGATCTTGCTGTCCGTGCCCGCGCTGCAGCCACCACCCCACAGGGAAGGAACCCGTCCTTCCCTCCAAGCACCCGCGGGAATAAGGCCATAGGCCCGCCTGCCCGGTCCTCTCAGCCAGCGGAGCTCCCACATCGACATCCGCTCCCCTTGCCATCTTGGAACGGACTGAGGTCTGTCAGCGTCAGCCTGAGCTTCACAGCCAAAGCTCCACCCCACATGGGCCGATCAGCCAATGAGGGTGTATCGTGCCTCGTGCTTCCTGCAGGGGGCTGGGGCAAGCTAGCTGTGCTGCTCATTTGAGTGGTGAGCAGCATGAATGTGCTCAAGAATGTACACAAAACTTAAACATGAACTTAACTATTCCTTTGTAAATTCAAATAATAATCCAGTTTAAAGACGTGTTTGAATCAATACAATTAATAGTTTTCTTTGTTACTTAAAATTTCTCTGGAGTCCTGTTTATTGAGTAAATTGCTCACATCAGTCCCATCAACATAATTGGTTGGAAATGCCAAACATGTCACCTTTGTGTTAGTATCAACTGCAGCCTTTAAATTGTTAAGCACTAGTTCTTGTTATACTCAACAGGGATATTAAATATTGCATTACAAAGATGCAAATGGATTACCATTGCAACCATTCCCTCAACTCTCTATCCTATGCACTAGGACCATACATTAGATGTGCTGAAATGGTAGAATAATGGCCTCGGGTGTCCGAGGCTGCCAATCATGGAAGCGCCTACCTTCACCCTTATGGTGTTTGCCTCTTCAGATGAATGCTTGTAACTATGAGCAGCATGTAAGGGGGAGTTAGGGGGAGTGAATGACACGTCAGGGGGTGAGACTTCCACTTTGGATGGTGCACATGGGTATGCCACTCTTATTTTGGACATTGAAGATCTTCTAGTACAAACTCCTGCTCAAAGCAGTAATCTGCTACCACATCCCTGAGAAACAACCTATACTGTGTGTGAACATCTCTTGCAAGGAGATTCCACCATGCATGAGGATGACTGTTCTACTGTAAAACAGCTCTTACAGTCTGGTGATTCTTTCTAATGCTGACCCTGAATCTGGCTCCTAGTAATTTCAATTCCTTTATTCTAGTTCTGCTCTCGGAAGCAACAGAGAGCAAGTCTGCTCCTTCTTCTATGTGACGGCCCTTTAGATTTTTGAAGAAAGCAATCATATCCCCACATAGTCTTCTTTTTGAGGTTCAACATGCACAGCAACTTCAACCATTCCTCATAGGACTTGGTTTCCAGGCCCCTCTTCATTTGTGTTGCCCTCTTTTTGAATCTTATGTTTCTCAATGTCCTTCTTAAAATGTGGCGTTGAGGGTTGGACACCATATTCCCGGTGAGGTCTGACCAGTGAAGAATGGAGTGAAACAATTATTTCTAGTGATCTGGGCATTTTGCCTCTGTTAATGCATCTAAGATTGCATTAGGGTTTTTTTTAGCAGCTGCATCACACTGCTGGCTCATGTTCAACCTGTTGTCCACTAAAACACCTAAGTCACTTTCACATACACTGCTGTCAATCAAGACTTGCCCATCCTATTCTTGTGTATTTGATTTTTCTTACCCAGATGTAGGACTTTTCCTTTTTCTCCATTGTACTCCATCTTGTTAGCATTGACACTCCATTGGCAGTTCAGCCCTGGTTACAAGGCCCTCTCCCAGTCTTCCACAGACTCTCACTACTAAGTAGTAGGGGTGTGCAATTCGGTATTTTCGGTGTTTCGGTTCGGGCCCGAACCAAAACACCCCTGTTCTGTTCTGTGCCCGAATTTTGCTCACCCGAATCACCCCCGATTCGGTTTGGATTCGGATTTACCCAAATCCGAATCCAAATCGATTAGGGTAAGAAAAACGGATTTTTGGTTAATTGTTGAAGTTAAAGACACGTAAACTTCAGAAATTCACCAAAAATCAGCCCTCTGCCCAATCACTCTGCAATTGGGATGGTAGCCTCCACCCCACGCCACTCTTTTGGCCCAGATCCCACGTTATGCCCCCTATCTGCCCCAAAGACACTAAAACTTCAGAAATTCACCAAAAATCAGCCCTTTGCCCAATCCCTCTGCAATTGGTGTGGTAACCTCCACCCACTAGGCACTACCACCCCACCCCACTCTTTTGGCCCCAGGACCTTTTCAGTTAAAGTAAAAGGAAAGCAATTTCTGCATTGAAATCAATGGAGGCAAAAAGGCGGGAAATTCAAAGAGACGTCAAACTGAAAACGGAGGGGGAAGAAGAAGACAAGGCTGGCACTTTTCTAGGGCACAAAAAGGAGACCCGAAACACCCAAAAAATTCAGACCCGAAACAGGGGTGATTCGTTTCGGGTCCGAAAATTATCGGGTCTCATCATGGGTGATTCGGTTAGGCTCCGAATCACCCGAAATTGGTCGTTTCGGGCACAGATCGTTCTGTGCCCGAAATGTTTTGCACATCCCTACTAAGTAGTTATGATTCTGTACAGAGCAGTTGTTGCTAGGCAACTGCAATGTATAATTCCTAACCATCTGGGCATAATGAAAGCTGCAACAGCTGATGTGGCATCCAACAGTTACCAATGATTGGGACAGATTCTTACATTGTGATATGGTATTTGCAAATCTCATGACTTTTCAAGTTATGATTTCAGCTTTTCCATTAAATTGGGAGAAGAGATGGATGTCTTCACAACAGGGGTTGCATTCATTTTCCATGTCTTACAAAAAGAATATGATATACAACAAAGTGGTATGAATGGAATTTATTTTTGGAATCCCATTCATAACCTTTCAGCACCTGGAATGAGGGCAGGTGCTGAATGATTATGGCAGTGGAGGTCCTCTCTGTAGCAGTGTCATAGTGGTCGCCATTTTATTTACCATAATGCATCTTAAGTCTGGGCCATTGCAAAGACAAAATGTTGAGTGGAGGGCAGTGGAGGATACTGCCTACAATGTGCCTGTCTGACACTGCATTCAGAGCATTGTGAGAAAATAAAACGGTGGCTGCCAGGAGGTGGCTGTGTAGAGAAGCTTGCTGCCTAACATAGCCCCAGGCTGTGGCAAAAAGTCTTAGGGTGATTTTTAAAACAGTTTAAAAGTATAGATGTGCATGGAATGAAGTTTTCAATTCATTTTGAATTTGAATTGAATTCTGAAAATTCATTTCTAATCAAATCCGAATCTGGTCCAAAATTCAATGCTGTCTTGATGCCTTTTTTGACCAATTAGGTGGCCTGAATGGCTTTTAAAAGGTGCCAATGGCTCTCAAATCAAATTTGTATTGAATTTCAAAATTTTGATTTGAATTCGAATCAAGTTGCCCTTTTAAGGGATGGTTCGATTTGAATTTGAATCGCTAAGATCACCCAGATTTGAGTTGAATTGATTCAAATTCAAATCAATTAGCACATCCTTAATTAAAAGGAATGGAAAGGGGGGAAATTAATGCAGTGAAACAAAAATAAATCCTTAATAGGTGAGTACAAAAACAACAATAACTCCTAAAATGAATCAAAACTCCAGTAGTGAAAATGAGTGGTATATTAAAGCAAACTTTTTCTTTCACAACTCAACTGCACAGCCTGCTGTGAGATTCCAGAAGAACGATTCATTACTGTGCTCTTTTACTGATTGTGTCTCCTCAGTTGTGGGTAGTAGATTTTGTCCACACTGGGATCTTGGCAATCCTATCAAAGAACAATCAAAAGGGAAAGGAAAAACCAAGAGGAATGTGAGTTCTAATGAATTATACTGTGACTAGAAATTACTTCTAAGGCCACAAACTTTAGAGATTTAAATAACTGGAGATTTCCCAACACCTTCACACTGAAGGACATTCAAAATGTGTCAAAACATTTTGCAATGATCATGTACTTTCCCTTCCATGTTTTTCCCTTGTTGAACGTAAATTTGAATTGACTGCAAATCTAGGTTGAAGGGAGACTGTGATCATAACTGACTCATACCTCAAGATTCTGTTCTCATTTGTTCCTTTTATTAATCAAAAGAAGTTGCTTGCTACTGATCCGTCAGCAGAAGAGATGAACTCCTCTGTTTCAAAGATTTCTTTGCATAAGATTCTAGTAAGAGTTATAATAATTTTTTCTAGTAAATTAGTAAGCAATCAATTATATTTTCTTCAACAGCTTAGTTTTCACATTTCAGATAAGTACATTTTGGTTTGGAAGAATAAATTATGAATGAGAGTATGCCGCAAAGATTAGCTCCTTTACAAATATATAATTGCACACACCTAAAATGTGTAGGAATTCAAAAGTACAGCTATGCTGAATAATATTATTTCATGTTGACATTCACTTTAAAATGGCCAGTTTTTAAGCTGAACAAAATAACAGCTGAACAAAATCTATTAACATTGCAATTATCTTTATTATCTTTGGTGCCCTTTTGATCCCTTGGATTTTTTTCCTCAGCACCAATTTCCATATTCTTCTTTGTCATTAAACCTCATTTGTCCACACTGCCATGTTGTTTGATTGACTATTGTTTGTGTAAGCTTCTCTTCACCACTACAATTCCTCAGGTTGCTCAGCAGTGTACACTAACTTCTCATCCTTCTTCCCCGCTCTGTATCTGCCTGTTGTAATCTAAGCATAAACCTGTGAGATCCTACCAGTGAAACAATTCCTAACCACTAGTACAGAGTAGCTGAACAAACAAACACACCCTTTTCCTGTCAATCACGTACAGAAGCCAAAATTCCTACTCAGCCCAAAGGAAACCAGCTAATCCTCAACTGCTGGACAAGGGAGGAGCTACCAGTGTCCCAAGGTGTCCTTGGAACATGGACTGCCTTACTCCTCTCCCCTTCTTCCTGTTCACTGCCATCTGCCTGCCACTGTAGCCTGTCACCTCAGGAGCTGCGAACTGAGGGTGCATGGGAATAAAGGGCACAGCATAGCATATTCTTGGCTGGGAATAGAGGGCACAGCATAGGTTGCAGGAGCGGTGGTGGTGGTGTGGCTGCTGCTGCTGATGGTAAGTACAGAAGGCACACATTACCACTAGCAGGGGGGCTGTGCACCATGGGCAGGGTTGAACACAGGCCGGACCCCTCTGCCCAAGCTTTGCTACTGCTACTGGGAATCAGATGTGTTTCATCCCACATCCCAATTTGATTTCTTCTATTTATTATTTTATTTAGCATATTTGTTTACCACCCCCTACTGAAGTCTCTAGGCAGTTTACATTAAAACAAATTTTTTAAAAAATTAAAATGATTTTAAACATATAAAAGTTCAAATTAAATAGCTAAAAACTGCTAAATAGCTAAAAAGCTTGGCTGAAGTGATGTGTCCTCAGTTGTATCCTAAAGGTCATCAGGGATGGAGCAACTCTAATTTCAGCAGGAAGTGCATTCCACAGCTCTGGGGCAACTACAGAGAAGTGGGGAAACCAGAGAGACTTGTTTCTTGTGGACTTAAGGAGAGGATTGGCATTGGAAGTGTTGGAGGTTTGGTGGGTGGAGAAGGGGTCGAGCTAGGCTAACCCTTTCTTATGGCAAGTACAGTGTGGTTTATTTTGGGTAAGTTAGGTTTGGTATGCACCTTGCAGGAACACTTTTGGCTTGAGGAGGAATCTTTGCCATTCCTTTGAGACTTGGTGGCTTAGGGAATGCTGGCTGATGGCTTACTCCAGCATGTTATTGGAATCAACACTGTCTAAGGCTTGGTGGTTTGGGGATGGTGAATCCTATTGCAGGTGCCTGAACATTAGGTGGGCTAAGATGGTGAGCAAGCAGCCATTGGCTTAATGCTGTCAGGAGTCAAGGTGTTTTACCCCAGATGTTTTAGGTTGGTCTTGCGCAGCAGCAGCGAGTCTGTAGTTTCCTCATTGTTGGGGTGGAGCGCCAATCCTCCAGTTTATTGTTGGTTAATAAAGTTATGGCCCATTTTCTCGATATCTATTGTCTCATTTCTTCACTGATCCAGGTGCAACATTACAGAGTACGGTGAGTCAAGGGAGCCCCCAGGATGGGAGCAAGATCAAGACAGACTTGTTCAGGCTGGCTCTGAATTGCATTGGCTTTTCAGGCCCCAACAATAGTTGTCTGCCAGGATGCAGTTTTACTGACTGGAGTAATAAAATAATATGTGGTGACAACCCTCCTGAACAGCTGCTCTGGGCTCCAATAGAACATGATATATCACCCCCATCCCTCAGATATATCCCCCAGGCCATTTGAAGGTGCTTCCAAGGAGACAGTGGGTATTCAGAATCTATTCATCAATTGCTTCCTTCCCTGAAGTATTAGGAAAGCAGCTGGCAGAGGGTACATTTTGGGCACATTTGCAATCTCCCTCATACTGGCTTATTCATATGGTTCTGCTCATTGCTATATGGCTTTGCTGTTTCATTTAGTCAAGGGAATCATTTATTTTGATCAAATTGCCTCAAAATATCACCTTCGGAGATAAATACTGTAATATTTATTTTAGTGATTCAATCAATTAACCAATTGCAAGCAAGATAGTTGATCAGCTAAAGTATTTAAGTGGCTGACAGTTCTATTTGGAAGCAACCAGCATCAAGACTTGGAGATGAAGATTGCTGCCAGGAGGAAAACTGCATCTTTGTTGTCTCTGTGTTCTGGCCTCAATCCAGAAAATTACACTTACAAGCATACAATGGAGCTGCTGCTGCTGCTGCTGCTGCTTCTTCTTCTTCTTCTTTTCAACAAAAAATCAATTTGTTATATGTAAAGCTGACTCTATTGCATGGTCTCATAGCAAGTCTGAGTAACTGGTTCTAAACATATACTTATGTCAGTGCTCACTCATACCCACTCCTAATGTGCAAATGGAAGGCACTTTGGCTCACTGGTAGAGCACAGGCTTTGTATGCACAGAATCAGGTTCATTTCCCACATCTTCAATTTTAAAAAGAATCTTAGAGAGCAGAACTAGAAAAAATCCCTGTCTGCTACCTTGGGGTAGGGATATACATGAAATGGGTTTTGTGTTCCATTCTGAGATTGGAAGGGTACACAAAATCCCTGGAATGCTCTATTGAGCCAGTTGTTCTGATGGAATGACCCCATCCTGACTTGGAACATTCTGAGTTCCATTTTGGACTCCAAAATGGCACTCTTCTGACCTCTGTGCACAGATGGCATCCATTTGTGTGGTGGTGTTGACCAAACAAATGGATGACATGCATGCACAAAGGCCAGAAGATCACCATTTTGGAGACCAAAATGGAATTCAGAACATTTTGAGTGATCAGAGCTGGAATGGGTTCCAAGCTCAGAACAGGCCCTTTATTTGAAGGGCATTCTGCTCCAAGCTTGGAACACTTGAAATGGCCTGTTTAATGGTAGAAAAGTTCCGACTGTGAACCGTTCTGCACATCACTACTTTGGAGAGCTGCTGCCAGTCAGAATAGGCATATTATTATTATTATTATTATTATTATTATTATTATTATTATTATTATTATATTATTTTATTGCTACACAGTCAGACAGGTGTTATTGACTGGTTTGTTTTATATAGACATCAAGTCCTTCCCAAGGACCTGGGATGGCTGAATTTTATCATCAATGTTGTTGCTGTTATTATAGATATCGTCAAAGAATATAGGCTGTTCCCAGTAAAGTTGCTTTTTGTAATTGGCTGAGGATGATTTCTGTGGCCCATATGGTGTTGAGGTGCTCTTCAAGTTCTTTTGGAACTGCACCTAGGGCGCCAATTACCACTGGGGTTATTTGGGTCTTCTTCTGCCACAGCCTTTCAATTTCAATTTGTAGATCTTTGTATTTGGTGATTTTTTCTATTTCTTTTTCTTCTATTCTGCTATCCCCTGGTATTGCTATGTCAATTATTTTGACTTGTTTTTCTTTCTTCTCAACTACAGTTATATCTGGTGTATTGTGTGGCAGATGTTTGTCTGTTTGTAGTTGGAAGTCCCATAATATTTTTGCATCTTCATTTTCGACAACGTTTTCCAATCTTTGGCTACATGTAGCTTGTATTTTTTGCAGATGTTGTAGTGTATCATCCCTGCTACCTTGTCATGCCTTTGTTTGTAGTCAGTCTGTGTGATCTTTTTACAACAGCTGATTAGGTGATCCACGGTTTCATCTGCTTCTTTACAAAGGCAGTATTTGCTGTTTGTTGTGGACTTTTCTACTTTTGCTATTATTGCATTTGTTCTTAGTGCCTGTTCTTGTGCAGCCAGTATTAAACCCTCTGTTCCTTTCTTCAAGTTGCCATTCTGAAGCCATTGCCAGGTCTTGGTGATGTCTGATTTTCCACTTATATTGTGCAAATATTGACCATGCAGTGGCTTGTTTTTCCATTTTTCTGCTCGGTTCTTGACTTGTTCTTTCTTGTAGGCCTGCTTTGTTTCATTGGTGTTGAATAGTTTCTCATTATTGACCATTTAAAGTGCATCTTCTTCACTGTCCTTGATATATTCTTCAAGGCCTCTTTTCTTCTCCTCAGCTGTTTGATGGACTTGTAGCATTCCTCTTCCACCTGAGCTGCGAAGGAGATATAGCCTATCTACATCACTGCAGGGGTGCAGAGCATGACTGATGGTCATGATTTTCCTGGTCTTGCGATCTAGCATCTCTAGCTCTGCCTGGGTGCAGTCTATTATTCCTGCAGTGTATCTGATAACAGGTATAACCCAGGTGTTTATGGCTTGTATGGTGTTCCCGCCATTGAGTTTGGACTTGAGGATTTTTCTCACTCTCCTGATGAAATTCTTATAGTAGTTAAAAAGTTTTTATTGCACCCAGACCCAAGGAGACACGGACACAAAATGCGTTATGGAGGAATTGGCCACTTTATTAGGGGTACAAGATTTTATTTTAAACAGTGCCTGCAAGGCACAGCAGCTGGGATTGGCATTCACAACAGCAACAGTGCGGACCCAAATGGGGCGGCCCACCACGTGGCCGCCCCGCCCTAAAAGCTCATGGCGCAGACACCTTGGCTCCAGGCGGCCCACCTTCCAGAAGGGGGTGCCCTTCATCGCTGACCTAAGGTCAGGTCTCTGCAATTAACGCCACCCATCCGACGCTGTAAAGCCATACGGAAGGGTGTCATTTGCAGAGAGGTAGGAGCAAGGCAGCATCCCTGATCTGTCAAGCCTCAACTGATCCGCCCCTCCTCCTTACAGCTAACAAGCTTACCTAAGGTGCTGCACTGCATTAGCCGTTCACCTCCGCACTGTGCCCGCCACAGCGGCCGTCAGCCTAGCTTGACGCCCCACCACCCCACAAGCCTAACAGCACTGTTGCCAACCCCAGCTGCAGATCATCCAAGAAATACCTCATGCCCATGGGGGACAGGTGCACGCCATCACCCCTGAACAGCTGGGGGAGAGAGAACACAATGTCATCGTGCGGAATGCACCCACCCCCTTCAGCGGCAATGAAGCGTGCCACGGCCGCATTCACCCCACACCTGGCCCTATCTACCTTGCTCTGCTTTACTGCCCCCCTCCAGACTCACCGCTGGGTGATGTCAGACCAAATGACCACCAGCCCAGGGCACCAAGAGAGGACGACCGCCAGGTCCTGGACAAGCGGTCTTGAAAGCGAGACGCCAGACTGGTTCACCAGGTCATTGCCTCCAAAATGCAGCAGCAGGACATCCGGTGCAGGATTCCCTTCAAGGTACTCACGATGCATCAGCAGGAACTGGGCCCTCCGCATGCCCCGCCAGCCTAGCCACTGAACCGTGGCCCAACGCCACAGACCAAGCTGGGTTCCGGGGTCGGCACCCTGCGCCCACTTGTGTGCCCAGAAAATGAATGAATGGCCCAGTATGAGGACTCTGGCGCGCTGCCTGGCCGCCCGTGGTCCCGTCGTCTGCGGCCCTGTGCGAGAGGAGAAAGCATGGTGAGTGAAAGCATGGTGAGTGACACACATAAACAGGCAGGGCCAGGGGGTTGGGGGGGGGTGCGCCCGCTACCGCCTACCGCACGTATCTGCGGTAGGCCACAGACCACCACCTGCCCAGCCGCCGGATTTCTGGGCCCGAGTAACCCATGTGTGCGGCAATGGAGGCCGCCCCAATCCAAAAGGAGTGGGGGGCCAAGTTCTGTGTGGGCACCCCAGCTGCCATGAAAGCCCTCCTCATCACCGCCCAAAATTGGAATTGGGTCACGTGGCGCCCATCAGCATGGACAAAGAGACACCCCATAGCTGCTCCCCTGGCCGCCGTGTAGGCCACCAGCGCTCGCACTGGGCACAAGCCCGGATCGCCTGCGGCATGCAGAGTTACCCTCTGACCCCTGCCCCTCTGATCTGTTTTCAAGAACCGAAGGTGGAGCACCACTCGGGTAGTACCTATGGCGAGGTCACTAAATTGGAGTACCCTACCCGTAGGGCCGCGCCTGCCCCTGGAAACATCTCTCCCACCCTAAAGGCCCCAAAGAAGGCGACCAAGGCCGCTGCCCGGAACAAGGCTTCCTCATAAGGGGACAAACAAACTCCCGTTAGCTGCCGCAGAGCCTGCTGCAGAGCCTCCGGGGTGACCGGCCTACGTTGGTCCGGCTGCGCGGGCGTCTCCCTCGCCCAGCCTTCCAGCATGCGCTGGACCCTGAAGTCCCTGGAATGATTGGGGAGGCCCCTAGATTTTAGAAAGAAAGCCAGCGCGGCAAGGTGGCCGGCCATGGTGCTTACCGCCAGCCCCTGGGCGCGAAGGTGCACCAGATATTGCATTAGCTGTTCCGGCAGCACTGGCCACACGTGGACCAATCCTACCTGAGATCTAAACCGCAGAAAAGCCCTGACCCTTTTGTCGTAGGCGACATGTGTCCTGGGCGCTATGGAAGCTTGTATGGCCCTAAACGCCTCTACATCCCAAGACTCCATAACCAATCGGGCACCCGCTCGGGCTGCTTGGCGGCTCCGGGTGCCAGCTTCTGGAAGCGCTGCATCTGGAAGCGAGACAGGGTGTCTGCCACCTCGTTCTGCACCCCTGGAACGTGCTGGGCAGTGAAAAGCGTGTTATGGTGCAGGCATGTTAAGACCAGGGCTCGCAGCAACCCCATCACCCTCTGTGACTTGGAGGTCTGGCTGTTAATAATCTGGACCACGGCCAAGTTATCGCACCAGAACCGCACCACCGAGTCCTTGAAGGACTCGGCCCAAATGTGCACTGCCACCACTATGGGGAAGAGCTCTAGGAACGTGAGATCCTTTGTGATCCCCAGTTCCGCCCAACTGCTCGGCCACTGTTCAGCGCACCAGCACCCTCTGAGGTACAGGCCGAAGCCAAGACCCCCAGCGGCGTCGGACTGCACTTGGAAATCAGCCTCGAGCAGCTGGGAGGACCGCCAGGAGGACACCCCATTGAAAGACTCCAGGAACTTAAGCCAGAGCCCCATATCTTCTCTCATAGCGGCAGTCACCCTGATGAGGAAGTGGGGCCGATCGCACCCCACCATGGCGTCACACAGGCGCCTTAGAAAGGGGCGACCTGGGGCCACCACTCTGCAGGCGAAGTTGAGGTGGCCCACAAGCGACTGCAACTTGCGTAGCGTGACCTTCTTGGCCCCCCTACATTCCCTGAGCAACTCCCTCATTGTACAGAGCTTGCCCTCGGGGAGGCGTGAGAGCTGCCCCACCGTGTCCAGCTCTATCCCCAGAAATGTGAGCTTCGTGGTCAGACCCTCAGTCTTGTCCTTCGCCAAGGGCACCCCCAGGTCATGGCAGAGTGCCCTGAATGTGTGCAGTAAGTGTAGGCATTGGCCAGAGCCCTCTCCCCCTGTGAAAATAAAATTGTCTAGAGAGTGAGCGGAGGAGCTGAGCCGCGCCTCCCGGTGAAGTGCCCATTCCAGCATAGTGCTGAAGGCTTCAAAGGCTGCGCAGGAGACTGAGTATCCCATGGGGAGGGCCTATCGATGTAGAACCCCCCTTTAAATGCGAAGCCCAATAGGTCAAAGTCATAAGGGTACACGGGCAGCAGGCGGAAGGCGGATTCGATGTCGCACTTCGCCATCAGGGCCCGAGGCCCACAGCCCTGGATCATGGTCACAGCCTCATCAAAGGATGTATACCGGACCGAGCAGAGCTCTGCCGGTATGCCATCGTTGACCGAGTCACCCCTGGGGTAGGACAGGTGGTGGATAAGCCTATACTCTCCTGGCGCCTTTTTGGGCACCACGCCTAAAGGGGATACCCGCAACGTTGGCAGTGGCAGCCTGGCAAAGGGACCCAGCACCCTCCCCAGCGACACTTCTTTGGCAATCTTTTTTGCGACTATGTGTTCCATTGATTTTCATGTGTTCCACTGATTTTAAATTGTGGGCAAAGCTATGGACCCGCTTGGATTGGCATGGTATCCTAAATCCTTCCACAAAACCATCCTCTATATAGCGTGCGCGCTCCCTGTCGGGGTAGTCGCGCAGCAGCCTCTAGAGCATCGGGATTCTAATTGGGCTGGGGACCTTTTCCAGCAGCGGCTGCTGGGCCCTTTCTGCCTCCCGGGCTTTGGTATCCCCCCTTTTCCTTAAAGGCTTTGGCCCTCTGGCAGTAAAGGCCAGCGTGCCGCCCGCCGCAGAAGCCACAGTCATGCCGGTATTTGCACGGGGAGCGCGTGCACTTCCCATTCTTGTTAAACTCCCAGCATACCAGGGGACCTTGAACACCCTGGGCGCCCACAGCCGAAGCTGCTGACGCTGCCAGAGTCTTGGAAATGAGGTGCCCGCTGTCGGCACGCTCGCCAACCAGGGGCCTCGCGGGCGTCATGATCTGAAGCCATAGCTCAGGGTGCTGCCTTTCCCAAGATATCCCCGCATAGTTGGAGGCGCGCTCGCGGAACGCCTGGTCGTAGCGCTCCCAGGCATTACCCACAAAGTCCATGAAGGCTCTGTGGATAATATCAAAGTACTTGACGAGCGCGGGACCCCTCTCAGGATATTTTTGCATTAAAACGCCCATGTAGATTGTGTACCCTGAAACCCAATTGGCCCAATTACAGTCAATGGGTTTCCTCTTTGTCCTTTCCTTGTCCCTCCCTTGGGACCCGTCCTTCTCCAATGGCTCAGGTTCCTTGAAGAGCAATTGAAATATATCAATGCACTCTCCCTTCCAAATCCGCTCCTTAACCGCTGGCAAAAGGTGGTCTCCCAACGGTACTGGCCCATCTCCGGTGTGCCAAGCGGAGCCGAATTGCGCCTCTGGCCCCTGGGGGGGCAAAGCGGCACTCCCCTGCCAGACCTGATTACAGGTGGCGTGCGGAGACGCCCAGTTAACTGGCCCGGGGTACCAACCGTATGGTCCATAGGGGGCATTAAAAGGCAAACCCCAAGGCCAAGCTCCTTGTGGGGACTCACCATCGTCATCCCTGCTGTCCCCGCGGTCCTCGCCGTTGCCCGGCCCTGGCTCAGCCCGGTGTGGCCTGCTCCCCGCCGGTTCTGATGGCGATGGTCCAGTCGCCGCCTCCAATGCTGCTAAACGTTCAGCAAAGCCCTGCATCAGTTTAGCCTTCTTATCAGCCCTGGTTACCTTTTTTGCCTGTGGGGGCACCCCCGAAGGCCCACCACCCGAATCATTCCCCCCTGGTGTGGCGCGCTGCTTCTCCAGGGCCTGAAGCCATGCGATAAGCGCCCTGATGGCTCCCAGCTCCAGGTCACCCTCGTCATCGGAGGACTCCAAGGGGACGTAAGGCCTTTTGGCTGGCCGCGTTGGTTTGCCACCCTTCTTGGCTGGGGCCTTCCCACCCTTTTTAACTGGGGCCTTTTTAGGGCCCATGGCTGTGAAGGCCTGGCTCGCAAAGTAAAGCCCAAGCCGGTGCGAAGGCACAAAATGGGGCCCGGACCAGCAAGGGAAGGCCTGGGAAGGGCCTGGTAAGGCCTGCGAGCCCAAAGCCTGCCCTTATTTGCAGACGCAAGGCCCACCCATGCCAGTGCGAGGCCTGCATGGGGCCTAGGCCTAAATGGGGCCTAGGCCAGCAGGGAAAGGCCTACGGGCCCAAGCAAAAGGAAAAAACTTCGCTTAATCACAAGAGCAGGGCCGAAGCCGGAGCAAGGCCTAAATGGGGCCTGGATCAGCAGGAGAGCCTGTGGGCCCCCTAAACCAGGGAAGAGGGCTAGGGTCAGGATGCCTCGCCCCCCCCAGGCCGCTGCGGATGCCGCTAATGGCCCCCCACCTGCTGGGCCCACCAATGGCCAGGCCGCACCATTAACCCCCGCTGCGGGCCCTCCTTAACCGGGCCGAAGCACCCCCCCCCGGGAGCAGCGAGGCTTAAAAGCCTCGGCTCCAACACGGTACAGGCCGCCAATAAGGCTCCGCCGCCCATTAGCCCCCCCAAGAGCGGCAACGCCAAGAAGCCCCAGCCCCCACTTAGGCCAGCCCTGGGCTGCCTAAAAAACCCAGCGGCGGCGGGGCTGAGAGCCTCCGCCGCCGTTCGCGGCTTCCGCTGCTGCCGAACCGCCTGCAGCTTTTGCTGCCGCCGAACCGCTATCACCCGCCCGCTCCCGGTGATGGCTGGGCCCGATGGCCCTCCCCACTGATCTGCCTCCCCTGGCCCGGAACTGCAGGTGGCGAGGCTGAGTGCCTCCGCCGCCGGTGTGGCAATCGCCGCGCTGCTGCCGTAACGCTGCACTGATCTGCCGCCAAGGCCTCCGCTGCCACCCGTGTCCGCCGAGCCGTCCCCGCCAGCCCAGCCACGTGGAAGGCCCGGCCACGTGGAGGCACCAGGAGCTCCCTCGACGCACGTCCTCCCTCTGCACGAACTGCAGAAGGACTGAGCCGGTGCATGCGTGCTGCCGGCTCTCTGTTGTATAGCCCCACCTCTGGAGCAGAGCAGGACCAATGGGAGCTAGCTACCAGTGCCACGTGCTCCCGGAGGTGGGTCTGAGGGCAAACAAGCCGCGCAGCCTAGAGAGGCTGCGATCGGCTGGCTTAACTCTAAGTGAGGCATTGCTGTATGTAATGTATTAATCTTGATAGAGATTAATAAATCACAAAGATTAATGCCATGTTTTTGTCTGTAAGAGAAGGCAAATTCCAAGCAGAAGAACAAAAATATATATAAAACAAAGTTTTAAATGACTTTTAGAAAAGAGAAGAAACTCCCCACATTTATCTATTCAAAGACGATCCTAGAAATGCATCATTGTCTTTCTATATAGAAATTGGATACATTGATGGGTGAAGTGTAGAATTTGACAGCAGTGTAAGTCGATATGAAGTGATACTATCAGTGAATATTATATTTTGGACAGATGTACACATACACGTTTTGCAGATGTAGGCCCAACAAATGATTGTGCAGCAGAAACAAAATTTTTCTTATGTCTTAGTATAGCATAATTCAATTAATGGAAATTCCATCATTCCCTCAGCAGGTGGATCTCACAGTGATCAATGCATATGTTATTTTCACATATGTACATTTTCAAAACAATGTGTCTATACATTTTTGGCCAGCATTCCTGTGCACAATTATGCAAACATAATCAACCAGAAATACTACTCTGCCTATTACTAGGCCCTGACCCCAGCATTTCACACAAGCAGCTCTACTTGGGTGGAGCTGTACAAGCCCAGTTAGTGCTGTTCATGTGAACAGCCTTTGTATGTAGAATTTGTGTTGTCTTACTCAACTTTTTTTAAAACCGTGAAGTCATTCACACAATCAAAAGCTGTGTTCTACCCAAGTGTGGGAGCTATGTGTGCTCCCAATTTCCCATTGTGTGGAAGCAAGGTAAGAGGAAAACCTGGGGAGAAGTGACTGTGTGGAAGCAGGGTAGGAGGAAAAGCCACCCAAGTTTTCCTCCTACATTGCTTTCATGCAATCCCTTCTACCCAGCTTTCCTTCCTACCTTGCTTCCATGCCACCAAAAATTGGGAGAACACACAACCCAAGTAGAATATAGTTTTTGATTGTGTGAATGACCTCAAAAAATCACATGGATTTCGCTTGTATGCATATGGATCCATGCTTACAGCAGCATCAGCCACACAACTTACTTCATCTGCTATGGGAGTGTGGTTGCATGTTTTAGATCTCTAGCAGGGCTATATGAACTGCCCCACAGAGAACAACTACATTTATTATTTCAGGTTCGGGTAAACATATCACAGAATGCTCCATGATGGATGAGGCAAAAACCACACTCCTTTGCACTGAGCTGCATGCTATTAAGACAAATAAGGTACACTCTTAGCTTTGAAATGAGGAGAGACATATTAATTATATCTGAGCAGTAGGCAATTGGCCTTTGCTTCTCAACAATCTCTTGAACATCCAAACTGACTTTCTAAATATGCTGAGAGATGTAATCCCTTTTAATTACAAAACCAATTGTTCAAGAACCTACATCCCAAGGAGCATGATGATACTGTAGCTACCTGTGACCATATTTGGTCCTACCTTTACATAAACATGCATACAATTGCTTCCATAAAGTTGAGTTTAGATGGGTAAGATTATGGTAATTCAGAAAGATAAGCTAACAAGCCAGGAAACCTAATTAAATCATCAAAAAGCAGGTTTCTTGTAAGATATATTGTCTGCCTGTCTTAGAACCTGCTGCATAATGTTGTAATAATTTCCCATTATTGCAAGCCTAAAATTAATTTTGAGAGATCACAGATGAGCTAAGACTACAGTATTGTGCACTTGGAAGTGAGTCATATTTAACATAGTGGGTCTTCTCCACGGACAGTCATAGGCAGGGGCATCACTAGCCCTAAGCTTGTGGGGTCAGAGTTGAGAACATTTTTTTCCAGAGTCCTACATGTGGTCTCTGGGCTCCAGGGTTTTGCCCTGATGTTCACCTCTTGGCAATGAGAAGAACAGGACTCCTTAAAAGTTCACTGAAGCTATTCTCACGATGGGAGGAAACTGGGCTAAGGGAGCCCAGTGTGGTTTTTCCGCATCATGAGAACCACCGGGCTTGTGGGCAAGCCCGATGGTTCCACGGCAGCTAGTCTGCCTAAAAAACCCTCCCCGTGAGCACTCTGTTAACCTTGTTTCTTGGATTGTGTGTAAGCCACTTGGGGGTGAGGGAACCCCAGGAAGGCCCTGCGCACTTGTGCTGTGCTTTCCTGGGGCTCCGAGGGCCGGGGCACCGCACAGCAGAGCTCCCCTTCCCCTGACCCCCAGAGCTCCCCAGTGAGCCGTGGCAGGGCACCCAGCAATGAGAGACTGTTCATGTGCAGGGAGAGTGGGCTAAGCCCACTCTCCCCACATAACCCCATGAGGCTGTACACATTGATCATGTGTAGAGCCTCACTTTATTTCATGCTGTGGTTTATTGACATTTGGAAGAATACTAATAAATAGTTTACATGAATGTATAATTGACCGTTGAATCTTTTGCAATAGTTGTTTTTGGGTTTTGGATCAAGAATACATCTTTTTGTGGCCCCTCCTCCCCTTTCTCTTCTTCCTTCTCCATACATTCAACATTTTCCTATGCATGTTAATGCTGAAGTCCCATTGCATTAACCTGGGCTCTCTTCCAGGAAAGTATGCAGTGGGTTTGCAACCTGAACTTTGTGTTTGCCTGCCTTTCTGGCATTTCCCCCATCTTCCTTGCCTCCTCATTACATGTTTTATTTTTAGAGTCTGCCTCTCTGATTCTAATTCAGGGTTTGTTTCCACACTGAAACCTTTTCTCATCATTATGTGTGTTACAATCTCTTCTCACAGGACTGTTGTGATGATTAAAAGGGGGAAACTGTGTATTGGCCCTTCCTGCAAGCCACAGGAGGGCCTGATTACTGACCCAGTTCTGGGGCCAAGAAGACGGAGGCCACACTGCTCCTGGGTACAGTCAAAGCTAGCCAGAACCTCTCCCAGTTGCCGGGGAGAGCTATTGACAGAATGTGAGTGGGCCAGCATGGCCAGCCGGTTGCCTCCTGGTGGTTAAGAGGAGAAGGCAAGGCTTTACCATCCAGTGAGATGAGCAACAGCTGAAGGAGGGAGGAGAGAGGCAGCTAGATTGGAGAGGGTAGAGTCAGGTGATTGGGATTCCCCTGATTGCAGAGATTTATTTAAAGTTTGGATGACCAGGGATGAGGAGGTCAGGAGAGATGGGAGTGACCTGGCCCTAGAGGCTCCCGCAAGGAGCGGTCTGACTCCTCTCCCTGACAGCTGGTGGAGGAATAGGGTTACAATTAACCCCCTCCCCAGAACCTCTGAGTCCATTTAAATAGATTTTAACAGGAACAGAAGAAGGGAGGCTGTTGGAGACTGTGGCCACAGGGAAGTGAGTGACACTATGTATACAGTCCTGAGTTTCTCGGAGAAAAAGTGTGTGGGGGGGGGGGGATGAAATAAATGTTATGTGCCCTAAATAAACCTAGTGGTGTCGCTAAGAGTCAACACCAATTTGATGGCACTTAATCAATCAATCAACTAAATGGTACAAGAAAGACATTCTGTACAATCTCTCTAGTTCAAAGCAAGGCACTCTGCAGATGCTTGGGTACTCCAGGTTTGTAACCATTACCATTTCCCCCAAATTCTATTCTTCATTTGGCAAAGAGAGATATGATTTTCAAGACTTAGTCCCCATTTTATTTGGTTTATTTGTATAATACACAAAGCATACTTTTTGGGTGTGCATGGCAAGGGGGATGCTGAGTTCTCAATTTGAAAACATCTGCACTGCTGTGTAAGCAAGAAGCAATCTTAAGGGGTGATTTACAAGAGTTTACAAAAGTTAGCTCAAAGCATATACAGCAATGCATGTACAACAACTCATGTACATGTGATCCATTATGAGACTATCCTTCAAAATTAGAAGATTGCTTCCACCATGCAAGGATATGATCCTGAGAATATTTGGCACTGTTCCTCCAACTAATTATTTAATATTTCTGCAATGGTCATAGCAAAACAAAGCAAATCATGGACTCTTGCATATATGGACTTTGTCAAACAGAGCACGTGAACTCTGTTAAATAGTAACTAAGTACAGAAACAATAAACTCAATGCTTTCTTTGAGCTCTGAAGAGCTTACTTGAATCTTTCAACAGAATGTCTTCCTGTCCAAGCTCTCTTCATCTCAGTCTTACTACATGCGATCAGTCACAGACACTTAATTTCTAGGGATGTGCACGAATCGATTTTTTTCATTTCAATTTGTACCCAAATCGAAACACTCCCAATTTGTTTTGGGTCTGAATCTGACACACACACACCGAATCACCCCAGATTCTATTTGTACCCAATTTTCATTGCAAAGAAGTACACACACACACCAAGAGAGAACCTGTCCTGTGCCCATCCATGAGGCCCCCCAAATACAGGCACAACAAACCATCCAAGGTATTTGAACTGCATAAAATATATACTGCTAGACTTGAGATTATGTAGGGGGGAAGCATAGTATACCTGTGTGTGTGCTCTCTGCAAAAGTGTTAGTCGGTTTAGGTTTCATTTTTGCCATGGCCTCAGAATGCTGCACTTGGGGGCGGGGGATAAATGGGCGCAGGGAGGAGTCTGGAGTCTGTGCCTTCCTGCCCACTCAGAGCCTGATAATATTAAAACTGCTATATTATGGGCGCAAAGGATGGGAGGACAGGCTTCTGTTTTTTAAAAAAATGCAAAAAAAAAACAAACCCACAAATTTTTGGAATGGGAAAAAAGACAGAATTGTTTTTTAAAACCACAAACTACCCTTCTAATCACCTACTAGTCCTAGCTAATGGGGATCCCCAGAACCCCTGTTTAAACATCTTCTAAACTAAACAACACACAACTTTTTAAATTCAATTGCAACCCAAAACCTCCCTCCAAACAAGAAGAAAACCCCCAAGAATACACAATTCCAGAGACACGTGTGTGTGTGTGTGTGTGTGTGTGTGTGTGTGTGTGTGTGTGTGTGTTAAAATGGGCAGTCTAGGGCTTCACCCACGTTGTGTCCAGTTGTCCACTTCTATGATCTAGTTTCTGAGTCTACTCTTTCTTCTTCAACCTTCTCCTTCTTCAGGCTTCAGATTTGGGAGGGGGCGGCTGTGAGGCTGTGGCAAAAGCCTGGAAATCTGGGGGGGAAGGGGGTGGCTGGTCAGGTGGCCAGTAGCCACAGGGACTGGTGCTGGTGGCTGGCACAGACACAGCAGTCACAGACACACAGGCACAGAATGGTGGCTGCTGCCTCTTTAAATCTCTTTGAAAATCCCTCCTTGAACTCCCCCCAACCTTGCCCCCTTCTTCGACCCTGCCCCTGGCCAATGTGGGGTCAGTCAGAAGTGGCAAGAGCCAAAAGAGGAGCCAATCTGAAACCAGGAGGGAATCATCAGCAGATCAGCCCATGCTGATATGTTTTGAACAAAACATTCGGGTCCGAAATTCTGGTGATTTGTTTTGGACCCGAATCTTTCTTGGTTTGCAGAGGGGTGATTTGTTTTGTTCACAAATCGCCCCAAACAGGCAGATTCGAGTACAGATTGTTCTGTACCCAAAACGTTTCACACATCCCTATTAATCTCTTAACTTTCACCTTCTGCTTTGCCCCATTTCTTTCTTATTATTTCACCTCAGGGCCACCGGTGGGGAGGGGAGGCGAGGCGCTACTGTACTCACCCGCCGCAGCCCCTCACCCACTGCTGCTGGTCTCTATAGACCCCACTCACAACCACCATCAGTTGCCCTTCTTGCTGACCTCAATGGCCTCTGTGGTCCCTACTCACCACCACCACTGGTTGCCTCCCATTATATATTTGATGCAGTATAAGGAGAATCAGTGTGGTGTAGTGGTTAGAGTGTTGTCAAATCCCCATTCAGCCATGAAACTCTCTGTGTGACTCTGGGCCAGTCATGTATTTTTCAGCCTAACCAACCTCACAGGGTGGTTGTGAGGAGAAACATAACCATGTATACCACTCTGGGCTCCTTGGAGGATGAGTGGGATATTAATGTGATGATGATGATGATGATGATGATGATGATGATGATGATGATGATGATGATGGGAGGCAACTGGCAGTGGTAGTGAGCAGGGACTGTGGAGGCCAGCAGTGTGGGAGCCACTGATGGTGACAGTAAGTGAGAGCTGTGGAGGCTGGTGGGCAGGGGGCTGTGGCCGTTGAGTGGCAGCAGCAATATGGGGGGAGCAAAAATTGAGAGATGGGCCCCCATGGACATTGCTACATTAGTGCTCTTCTGTTCTAAGACTAGATAGTGTTAGAACTGAGAAACAGTTTGGGGACTGAGCCCCAATAAGGTTACCAACTGACTCATGCTGTTTGTCTGTGAACCTGGAGGGTGCAAAACAGTGAACAAAACAGTGAACAAAACATTTGTAAGTTGTAAGTGAGCACAATATGTGGGACTATAGAATGTGATGACTGCTTACATGGCATGGATGTGAAGGTGGGTTAACTCACAATGTCCATACTTTTTGGTGCATGAGTTAATTTGTAAGCACTTTAACACTTCTCTTGAACTGAAGGTGTTTTGATCCTAGAATAGTACTTTTCAGTGGGGCTTCATGGGTTATATTCTAATCTCTGGATATGCTTTTGTGCCTGATGCAATTATCTTTCTCCTCCCTTCTGGGATTTCTCAAATGGTCTTTTCATTTTCTGAAAAGCTTCAGAAGACTGAATTTCCATTTCCTTCTAAATGCAGAAGGAAATAACCTGTATGTTATCCTCCAGATCATCCAAAGCAGAGTATTCCATCCCAGTAGAGAAAACCTATGAAGCTTTACATATTCACTTCAGCTTCCATTTCCCTCCATCTGAGTGGTTTCCAAAGAGTGCAACAGTTTGTACAGTAAAATGGTATGCTTGGTAGCTTGCAAATGGAAAGGAAAATGGTTTCTGGGAAGCAGGCCAAAATGCTCCCATTACTGACATGATCACTCTTGAGTTAGAAATATCAAGTTAATAACAGGAAAGCAAAGAATGGCCCATATATTTTGCTTTATTTCATTGTAATGTGATAGCAGACATGACTGCTGCTTGAGGGAGTAGGAGAGAAGCCTTTCCATTTTAATCACCACGAAGGAAGATAAAGGAGATAGGAGACAACACATCTCTACATTTCTTAGGAGCCTGAATAGTTTGCATGGACGATGCTACCAAGAGTTTGCACTTAGCTAAGTGCTGAAGTAGTGATGGAATGTGTAAGATGTGGTGAACTGCTTCATTTTTAGAGCTCAACCTGTTTCAATGGGATGGAAAAAAGAAAGGCTGTTCACACAAGCAGCCCTACCCAGGTTTGGGAAACCCTTCCTGCACAGGGCTGCTCATGATTGAGGCCGATCCTGGCGCTGCCCTCCCAGGTAAAGGTAAAATTTCCCTTCGAGTCGGTGTTGACTCCTGGCGACCACAGAACCATGTGGTTTTCTTTGGTAGAATACAAGAGGGGTTTACCATTGCCATCTCCTGTGCAGTATGAGATGATGTCTTTCAGCATCCGCCTATATCACTGCTGCCCACTATAGGTGTTTCCCATAATCTGGGGAACACACCAGCAGGGATTTGAGCCAGCAACCTTTTGCTCCCTAGGCAAGTTACTTCCCCGCTGTGCCATTAGATGGCTACCCTCCTGGGCAGCCAGGGTTTTTTAACCAAAATGATTACCTGGATAGAAGGGCACAAAAGAACCCTTCTACCCTTGTACTGGGTTGCATGAATGCTCAGACTGCATGCAGCCCAAGCAGACACAGAGCCAGATGCATAAAGAGCCTGACTCACAGGGGAATCCCCCAATGCACTGCACTCATCGTGTGGTATTGTGGGATATCTGGAGCCCAGGACTAATTTTCCCAGCATCCAGAATGCTGTGTGGCTTGTGAAGGCACTGTTGTGTGAGTGTACAAGCCACACGGCCAGTGTATGTTATTGCTTGTAAGCTGCCCTGAGTCCTATGGGAGTAGGGCGACATATAAATCTAAATAAATGAAACCATGTTGGATCATCTGGGAGGAAGGTAGGTGCTATCCAGCCTTCACCACTCCTGCCCTCCCTAGCACTCTCGATGGTCATGTGAACAACCTCAAACAGTACAATATGAAAAGGAACAGCTGCAGCCAGATTAGAGAGCAAATTGAGGACTAGTTGTTGTTTGTAACATGAGATGTCAGGTAGTGTAGAAAAAGAGATAAAGATAAATTACATGAGGACTCTCAGCTTGGTGTATGATCTAACTCTATTAAAAGCTTGGTGCTTGAGGTGATGTGCAAGTTTCATCTGTGGTGTGTGAGCTTTAATGCCTCATTCACATGTGCAAGACTTCACTTGATCATGCAGTGATCATGGAAGCAACTCGTGCATATCAGCTAAGGGTGTGCATTCATTCTGTAATGAGTGGAAATTTAATCAAACTCAGTCTGTTCTTTACATGGCCAGCCTTAGGGGTGGACAAGCCAGGAAGTCGCCCAAGGGTGCTACCTGAAGGGGGCACTGAGATGAGGCTGGTGCTCACTGTTTGTTGAATGTACTGTCTGTAGTAAGCTATAGAGAAAAAAACAGTGTCCTTTTTCATTCAAAGATCTACAGTATAGGTTGTTTGAGTACTAACTACAAAAATGAACTTCCATCTTTACTATGTGTGGGGGAAGGGGGACGCTGAAGGAACTCCTTGTCCGAGGCATTTTTTCTCTTTGGGCCAGCACTGGTTCATTGCATTCATTACTCTTAAAGTGGGGGCGGGGGGGAGAATGCCAAAAGGAACAAATGGGTTCTGAATGTCATATTCATTTATTACTCATTAATTCATTTCATTAGTTTTTCCTAGCAGCAATCAGAGCAGGTCAGGTGGAAGTTACAGAGCGAGTGGAAAGAGCAGGGAAAGGCAGACTGGACACTGTTGACTTCCAGACCAAAGACATTTTAGCAAAAGTGTCCAACAGTCTATGCAAAGCAATGGAGGTGTCATCTCGATTGGTTTGCATAGAGGTTGCTTTGAAGAACTACATCTTGTGAAACAGCTCCTGGGTGCAGAAGCCCAACCCCAGAGGACCCAAGAATCTCTTGCAGAGGATGGGCACAGAGCCCAATATTAAAGATCTATCAGATGGGATGTATGGGGTAGATGCCACTGCACTATTTGCACAGTCCTGCCCTGTTCAGCCCATCCATGCTGGAAATGAAAACAGTGGAGGTAGATGGAACTGGTGCTGGGGAAATGTGGCTTTCCAGATTACATGCTATGATAGTTTCACTACTGTCCACTAAGTGTACTTCCATACTGCCTGTGTTTCGACAACGCAGTCTCTGTGCTGACAGCAAGAAGCTGTTCATATTTCCGATGCCTTCTTTTGGATTTCATCCTTGCATTTTAGTCCTACAGTGTTGCATGTGCATCACACACAAAATAGCAGTATTTTCCTGTTGTAGGAGGGTTGAGCAAACTATTTATGTTTTCAAAATGATCCTGCCAAGCCAAAGCATTTTACTGCTGAACAGAGTATAATCTAGAAAGTGCCCAGGTGCCTGGCTTGGTACCATCAAAAGGGACAGGGCCAGAGCAAGCAGGGGAGATCTGGGGGAGGACGCTGAGGCTCAGAGATCCTAGAGTTATTTGTGGGGCTCAGAGACTGAGCCCCCGCCATCACTTCTGAGACGCTCTCTCACGATAGCAATAGCAATAGCAACAGCAATAGCAATAGCACTTACATTTATATACCGCTCTATAGCTGGAAGCTCTCTAAGCGGTTTACAATGATTTAGCATATTGCCCCCCAACATTCTGGGTACTCATTTTACCGACCTTGGAAGGATGGAAGGCTGAGTCAACCTTGAGAATAACAAAGTCAACCTTGACAATAACAAAGTGAAGCTTTAAATAATGAAACAACTGGGCTAACAAAAAAAATTTCTTTCACATCCCAAATGACTTAAGCAAAATCTTTTTCTTTCAACCCTAGGTTTAAGCAAATATACGTTTGCATGTCTGACATTTTCATCACTTTTTTCTTATTGTATATGCTGCTGCAGCAGCTCCACTGCACAGCTGCTAGCTGGCAGCTACTTTTTAAATTTACCACAATACCCAGGATGCAGCATCATTCTGGGTCATTGTTGTCTGTGCTGGCAGTTACAGGTTTTTCCACAATGACCCAGCACAGCTATACATAGGACACCGTGGGAAAATCAAAATGCTGTCCATCAGCTGGCAGCTACAAAGATAAACTCTTTGACCAACAGGAAAGATTAGCCCCCTACACAAATGGGGACAACTGGAGGACCAAAAACAAACCCCATTTGTAACTCATTTATTACTATGAATATTCTACTATGAATATTTTACTACTATGAAGATAAAGTATTATTATGAAGTACATGCCTTTCAGTATGAAGGGTTGAAATGGCCCCATTGGGTTCAATTTTTCATTCATTCTGAATTTAAAGTACATTTCTACAACAGATGGGGATTTAGGAATGTGAACAGGATAAAGAAGTGGAGGGGTGGGGGGGGACTATCCTGGAAGACTAAACAACAGCTCCAATCCACTGTTTATTTAATTCCTGATGCCAAGCCTGCCTGGGAAATCCCAAAAAGACTTGCTTTATAGTCCCAGCAGTCAACCAGTCTGCATATGAACAGGGATGTGTGAACCGGTTCGAATTCGAACCAGCCCGGTTTGACTGCTCGAATTTGAGCCAGTTCAAACCGGTTCGGATGTGCCATAGGGCTCTATTGGTTCTGTATGAAGTGAAAAGTGTGTCCTCCATTTTGTGGCTCCTTCTTGCAACTTTTGCTCCTGGCATCCATTTTGTGAGGCTATTTTTCAGGCACTGCATTGGCTGCGCTATTGATCCTTTGATTGGCCAAAATAAGTCTTGCGCTCTGGTAGGCTGTTGGCTGTTGCACTGTTGAGAGCTGGCACCCTGTTGGCCGGGGGGGAGTATAAAGGTGGGGGCTCCCAAAGGAGGGAGTTTCAAACCTGTTTAAACCAAGCCTCTTGCCTGGAAAATTCTCTTTGGCTGTAGTTGTGGGATCATCATCTGAGACCCTTGCTTGCTTCCTTTGCTGCTGGTGTCTGTGAGTCCCTGACTGTGTCCTATAGTGTCTGTGTGTCTCTGTGTGTGTACCACCTCCTTGTGCTGTGCTTTCTTTTGTCCATCTGCCCTGTGTCTGTTTGTCTGTCTAAAGTTACTTACTTTACTTTTTTCTCAACTTTTCCCATATTCCTATTGTTTTTCTTCTGTTGTCCTCCTTTCCTCACCCTCCATTTTTTCTCTCATTCCTCCTCCTTTATCATTTGGCTTCCCCTCCCCCACCCCCACCCATCTGCATTGCTTTCATTTATTGCTGTTATTATTTGTGACTTGCCTTGTGTTTGTTCCACCTTTGATCTTCATTCAGTTGGATTATTTATTGTTTCTGCTGCTACTGTTAATAATTTATATATTTGCTGCTTTGGTTTAATTGTTAATTAATTTGTGTGTCCATTGCCTGCTGCTCCTGCTGCCCCCCCATTCCTGCCCTCCCCCCATCCAGATTCCCCACCCCCACTCACCCACCCACGCTCCCTGCTGCTGTTGCTGCCCGCCTGTGTTGGGCTTTTTTTTGTTCCAAGGATTTTATAGCCAATTGTTCTTTTGTTATCTATTTTGGTTCTATATTGGTTGGTCTTTTTGTTCCCTGAGATTTCTGCCCGTCTCTGCGTCTCTGGTTTGCTCACATTTATTTTAATTGGGTTTCTTTTCTGTTGCTGATTGAATCCATCTGATTGCTCCCTTCCTTGTGCCCCTTGGGTCCTGCCTCCCTGCCACCACCACACCACCCCACACCACACCACTCCTGCTGCCCCCCTCTGCTCCCACCCTCCACCCTCCCATCCAGATTCCACACCCCCACTCACCCACCCACGCTCCCTGCTGCTGTTGCTGCCTGCCTGAGTTGGGATTTTTTTGTTCCAAGGATTTTATAGCCAATTGTTGTTTTGTTATCTATTTTGGTTCTATATTGGTTGGTCTTTTTGTTCCCTGAGATTTCTGCCCGTCTCTGCATCTCTGGTTTGCTCACATTGATTTTAATCTTGGGTTTCTTTTCTGTTGTTGATTGAATCCATCTGATTGCTCCCTCCTTGTGCCCCTTGGGTCCTGCCCCCACCACCACCACACCACACCACCCCACTCCTAATGCCCCCCTCTGCTCCCACCCTCCCCCCATCCAGATTCCATGCCCCCACTCACCCACCCACGCTCCCTGCTGCTGTTGCTGCCCGCCTGAGTTGGGCTTTTTTTGTTCCAAGGACTTTATAGCCAATTGTTGTTTTGTTATCTATTTTGGTGCTAGGTCTTTTTATTCCCTGAGATTTCTGCCCGTCGTTTGTTGTTTGCTGTTTTTTGCTGCCCCCTCCCCTTCCTCCCAACCCCCCCTGCCACATTGATACCCTAACCCCACACCACCCCCCTCTGGTCTCTCTTCTTGCTTCCCCCTGACCCCAAACACCCCATCCCCCTTGCTACATTGAAACCCCCACACACACCATCTGGTCTCTTCTCGGGACTGCTGCCCCCTGACCCCAAACACTCCACCCCCTTGCTACATCAACCCCCCACCTCCTCTGGTCTCTTCTTGGGACTGCTGCCCCCTGACCCCAAACACCCCACACACCCCTTGCTACATTGAAAAAAACCCCACACCCCCTCTGGTCTCTTCTCGGGACTGCTGCCCCCTGACCCCAAAAACCCCACACACCCCTTGCTACATTGAAACCCCACCCCCACCCCCTCTGGTCTCTTCTCAGGACCACTGCTGCTGTCTCCACCTGAATCCCCCCTCCCTGCTACATCACACCTCCACCCACTCCCCTCCGTGCTGCTCTTTCTCTCTTCTTTCTCTCTCTCTCTCCTCTCTCCTCTCTCCTTCCCCCCTCCCTGCTACATCACACCTCCACCCACTCCCCTCCGTGCTGCTCTTTCTCTCTTCTTTCTCTCTCTCTCTCCTCTCTCCTCTCTCCTTCTCTCCTCCATCCCTTTCCTTCTTCCCACAGCTGCAGCCACACAGTACCCTACCACCACCGACCTCACCTGGTCCTTGCCATCGGTTTTTCTTTTTTTTTTTCCCTTAAAGTTTTTCATTTCATTTGTCTCTGCTTGGGGGTGAGTTGAGCAACACAAATAGTGTTGTCTCCTCATTTCTGCCCCTCCATCATTGACCCACCCCAGCTGCCTGTGCCCCGTGCGGCCGCTCTGTCTGTGTCCCAGCCCAGGGGTGGCTGGCTGGCGCATCCGTGACCAGCAGTGTGCGGCAGGAGAAGGACCGGAAGAAGAGGGGTTAGTGTGCATGCGCAATTGTGTGCACCCTTTGTTGCCCCCTTTCCCTCCCTAGTTGGCAGTTTTAAATAGGGACACCCGTATTTTGAAATGCATTTGAGTGTGGGGAGGGACACTTGGAGATGTACTGTTGTTGTGTTTTGCTGAAGAAATTGCTGCTGTGTTGCCTGATTTTCTTGCAGGTTGTTTCTTCTTTTAACAGGTTCCCCACAACACCCCACCCCAGGTCATTATGTTTTGAAGATGTATGATGTGCTATCATGTATTTTTGCTTGCTTGCCTTGGGTTGAATGGGTGGGTTTTGTGAAAGTGCAATTTGGTTCTGTGAAAGTGCAATTTGGGTTTTGTGAAATTGAAATTTATTAAATAGGCTGCAAGGTTGATGCTTACCCCAGCATGCGCAATTGTGCATGCGCAGTGTGCGGCAGGAGAAGGACCGGAAGAAGAGGGGTTAGTGTGCATGCACAATTGTGTGCACCCTTTGTTGTCCCCTTTCCCTCCGTAGTTGGCGGTTTTAAATAGGGACACCTGTATTTCGAAATGCATTTGGGTGTGAGGAGGGACACTTAGAGATGTTCTGTTGAACTTGTGTCTTGATGAAGAAATTGTTGTGTTGCCTGATTTTCTTGCAGGTTGTTTCTTGTTTTAAAACAGGTTCCCCACCCCACCCCACCCCCACCCCAGCTCATTGTTGTTATGTTCTGAAGATATATGATGTGCCAACATCATGTGTTTTGCTTGCTTCACTTGCTTTGGGAGGAGTGGGTGGGTTTTGTGAAAGTGCAATTTCGTAAATAGGCTGCAAGGTACCCCAGCAATGCATTACTTGGAATCCACCACCCCCCAACCCAATCCATCCACACACACTGTGCTCAGTTCACTAAAGATGGGTTTCCCGGGGCCATTGTTGTTGTTATGTTCTGAAGATATATGATGTGCCAACATCATGTGTTTTGCTTGCTTCACTTGCTTTGGTAGGAGTGTGTGTGGGTTTTGTGAAAGTGCAATTTCTTAAAAAGGCTGCAAGGTTCATGCTTGGTACCCCAGCAATGTATTACTTGGAATCTCCCCCAACCCAATCCATCCGCACACTGTGTTCAGTTCACTAAAGAAGGGTTTCCTTTTATTTTCAGGTTCCCAAGTTTGACTGCATCCCTCCCCCCAGTAGGTGCTGTTCCCTCCCCCCATCCATTCTCCCCATTATAATAAACAGACTTGCCCCCCACCCCACAACTACTCCACCTAACTGCCTGTGCCACCCACCACCCACCCAGGGGTCCACCCTTTCCCCAAATTAAAAAAAAACACCCATCCCCATCCCCAATTGGCTTAACACCTGACCCACCCCAATTTCAAAAAAACACCCATCCCCTCACTTCAATTGGCTTTCTCCCCCACATCAAAAAGTCTTCCCTTCCCCCCCCAATTGGCTTTTTCCAATCAAATGTTCCTCCTGCCACCTCCCAATTAATTGGCTTTTTTTGCCTCTTCCCACCCCTTCCAAATTATTTTTTGCCCCTTTCTGGCCTTCTTCTTAAAGTCTCCCTCCTTTAGAAAAAACCTAACATGTCTGAGCAACGCGAGCACCGTGTTGCGGGCAGGGCTCGCAAAAGGTTGCCAAGCAGAGGTGGGAGAGGCCAGGTGCGGGCTGTGCCTGCGGCGGCGGTGGCACAGAGAGGAGGGAGAGGACACAGGGAGCCTGAGGATACCTCCGTCCTCACATTGCACAAATCTTTGCCCCAGCTCCGGGTTTTGTCCACAGGCTTGATTTCCCCCAGCCTGCTGCCGGCAATTGCAGCAGAGGCAGAGGCGTTAGGGCTGTGGCGGGTTCCTCCTTGGCAGCACCAGTTACTGCTGGGGCACCGCCAGTGGTGGTGGAGGAGGAGACTGTTGGTGTGGGAGAGCAGGTAGAGGGCGGTGAGCATCTTACGACTGGCAGCGATGCAGCCAGGTTCTCCCTCCCTCTTGCGGCCCTTCCCTCTATCCTTTTGCCACTCAGTGGGTCCCCCCCTCATGAAGCCCACCACTCTGAGGAACGGTCTGCCGAGGTGGTGGAGGAGAGGCCTGCCTCTCCTCTACTAGTGGAGCTGGGCCCTTCCTCTCCTGTGGAGAGCGGAAGGGGCGGGTTGGGTGGCAGCAGTGGGCAGGCAGCGGCAGCTGCAAACCCCCCCCCCCGGATTGCAGCCACCCAGCCAAAAGAGGCCTAAGAGAGCGCCGAGGGCGCAGGAGGCCATGGGCAGCAGTGTCTGGGAGCATTTTGAGGTCCCTGAAAATGCCCCAAACCATTCCCGCAGGGTGCAGGTCATCCGTGGCAAGGATACAAAGCATCTGGGTACGACACCCATGTGGAGGCACATGACGCATCATCACCCAGGTCTCCTTGGCCAGGCTGGCAGCACTAGTGTGCCTTGTGCACCTACCACTAGGGTGGACAGGGGCAGTGTGTCTGCTCCAGCAAAAAAGCAGACTACACTGCCAGTCCAGCGGTGGACACAGGTGTCGGGCAGCCACCGTAATGTTCGTGTGGAACATCATCACCTCACCCGCCTCATAGGGGAGATGATTTCCACCGATGACCAGCCGTTTCAGGTGGTTGAGAACTCCGGCTTCTGCCACATACTCCAGTACTTGGTGCCCAAATACATCATCCCCTCAAGGACCACGTTCAGCCGGAACATGGTCCCCTCCCTGTACTGCAAGTGCAGGGAGCTTGTGTCAGCTGGGCTGCGTGCGGCTCCAGCAGGCACCAGCGTGCATTTCAGGACTGACCTCTGGACCAGTGTCAGTGGGATGCACGCTGCTTTCCTGGCCCTCACTGCGCACTGGTGGGGACCGGAGAGTGAGGGGACCTCCTTGGGCGATGCTTTGGGGTCCGGCGTGGCTCCCGCTGCACTACGGCACAGGTGGGCCATTCTGCACATGGAGACGATGGACACGAGGCACACCATGGAGGAGGTGGCGGCCGTACTCAACCACCAGATAGAGGAGTGGATTGGCGGGTGTCCACACCTCTCCAGGGGATTCATTGTCACTGGCAATGGATCCAACGTTACCACCGCTGTCGAGATGGTCATGGGCTGTGTGAACACATGGTGTATGGCACACACGCTCCATCTGACAGGGATGCCCTCGGCCTTAAGGAGCTGAAGGCGTCCCAGGGACAGGCCTGCCCCACCCCAAGGTGCTGCTGCTGCCATGGCCATGCTTGTTGAGAAGGCTCGCAAGCTGGCTGCCCACTTCCACCACAGCAAGAGGTCCAGGACACTGCTTTGCTAGAAGCAGGATGACCTTGGGCTTCCTCGCCATCTCATCCCTACGGATGTGGAGACGCGGTGGAACTCCACCTTCCTCCTGTTCCAGCGCCTGTTGGAGCAGGAGAGAGCCCTTGGAGCCCTGGCGAGGGATGAGTCCTTGGCCGTCTGCAACCTCTCGAACGCTGAGTGGAAGCAGATGTCCGAGGTGGTGTCAGCACTCGAGCCCTTCCAGCTTGCGACGAAGGGCTTGTGTGCTGACACCACTCCCTTGAGCCAGGTGCTGCTCACAGCTCTGGGGCTGGAGGAGCTGATGGGCGAACTCCAGACTTCTCTGACCACGCCAGAGGGTCATGCTCTGGCTGGAAGGCTGAAGTCTGGGGTGGCCAAGCGGCTCGTTGGTGTGTTGGGGAGCAGGGAGGAGTATGTCCTCGCTTGTCTCTGCAACCCAACCATCAAGGGCAATGTTTTTAGTGCTGCCAACTTGCCCGGGTGGAGGGACCTCCTGGGTATACGTTCTGTAGTGTAAATATGTAAATAAATCTGTAAATATATTTTTTTAAAAACCTCATGTTAAAATCAACCCTCAAAATTTTGCAAAAATCATACTGGTAAAAAGGAATAATAAAATGACTGCTGAATGAATTGATTTTCTGGAAAATGTTACCAAAAAATCATGTGGGGGGGTTGGTTTACATGAAAAATGAGTTTAATATCTTTTTAATGCTACATGAATGAATTCTCATCTTATGTTCTTGATTATGGTCACTGTTGATGTTGGCTGATGGCAAAAAACCACGAACCATCAAAATAGCAATGAATTGGCTGCCAACACAACATATTGATTGATAACTATGTATTGCTTTGATTGTCTGTCTGGGTTATTGGGGGGGAGGGAATTGGGTCTGTGTGTGTCTGTGCGTGTGTGTGTGGTGCAGGCTGTTTCTGTCTGTCTGTCTGTCTGTCTGTCTGTGTGAATGGATGCCTAGCACTGTCTGTGTGTGTGGATGCTTGCTGTGTAGTGTGCTGTCTTCTGTCTGTGCTCTGTGTGTCTGTCTACATGTTTTTTCCCTTCCCTCCCCCCCAATGCCTCCCTACATCCCTCCCCTCATCCTCCCTCCATCCTCCCTTCCACACCCACCTCACCTGCCCCCCCCCCGGTCTGGCAAGATGATGAGAATCTGGTCTCTCCCACTGAAGCACACACATCATGTGTGTGCATAATATGTGGCTGACCAACTCTGAGCCGGACCCTCCTCCCCCTTCAATCCCCTCTGCTACATCCCTCTCCCCCTCCCACTCCCCTTTCCTCCCCCCTTCCCTCCCTCCCTCCCCCCTCCTAGCTAGCAAGACACACACACACACAACACCTGGCAAACAGCAGCACACATGCACTCACACTGGTGCCACCACCTGCCTTGGGCCTCTCTGTGTCCTAGAGCAAATATGTGGTGGACCAGAGAACCATTTCTTTCCCCAAGTAAGGCAAAAGGCATGCACTCACTGTGCACACGAAGAAGAGGTGAAGACAAGAGACAACTACTAGTAGTACTGAACCAGCAGCAGGTGAGTGTTGTATTGTGTTGCTTGCCAATGCCATTGCCCATGCTCAATGCTCTGAGTCTGCTCTAACTATCATCCTCACACGCAGCTCAGCTCAGCTGCACTCACTGCAATATGTAGACAGACACTACAGACTGACATACTGGTGGTAGTAGTCCTGAATTTTGACTTTCAAATCTGTGCTAGAATTGCCTCGCCTCCTCCTGCCTGTAATTGTGCCCTCTCCCCTTGCAGTTGCATCGTCACGGGTTGGCGTGCGTGCGCCGTCTACTTAGCTCTCCTCTTGTTGGCTTGGCTTACTAGGCACTGGCTGGCAGCAGCTGTTGGCTGTGTGCTATGCTCAGGCTGTGGTGCGTGTGACTGGCAATGTTGGTGTAGCACTGCACTGGTAGTGGTAGTAGTTGTTGTTGTTGTTGCTGGGCTGGCTGCTGGCCTGTGCTGACTCTGCGCTTGGTCTGGTTTGGATCAGTCCCCTGGCCTGCCCGGACACCTTCTTGGCCTTTTCATTCTCAGATCAAAACTCAGATGTAGGGTGTGTGTGCATCATCCATGGAGGGGAGGAGCAGCAGAGCAGAGCAGGTTGGCTGGCTTCTGTCTGTCTGTGGTGGCCTCAGTGGCAGGCACTGAGTGAGGCGGTGGTTTCTTTGGACATCACATCATCCATCATGCAGAGCAGCAGGTCTGCTGCTCTGCTCCGCCTCCTGCTTCTTCTCTGTGTGTGTGCTGCTGTACTGCTGGCAGGCAGCAGCAGCAGTGGCCTTTTTGTTAGATCAGAGAGTCAATAGTTGGTGTCTGTCTGTGTGTCATCTTAGTTGCTTGGGTCAGTGGTAGGTATTAAGGTGGACTGACTGGATGTTACGTATTAGGGCGCCCAGAGAGGGGGGAAAAAGCTGTGGTGGCAATTGATGAGTGCCCCTAGTATTGTTGGTGGGTTTTTTGAAAAGAAAAAAAAAATTCCCATTGGATAGGATGGGGATTTTGGGCAGCCCTGGACCCGCCTCTGTGGGGTGGCAGCACCCCCAAAGTGGGTCTGGGGCCATGGCAAAAATGGCCCCAGTCCATCCCGAGCATCCCCGGATAGATAGGAGTGATGGTTTTTTAATTAGGATTTCCTAAGGCATTAAATAACTATATCTCTCAGAGCTTGCTGATTTACCTTTCACCCACTGACACACATTCTATTCTTTCCAATTAGATATTATTTAATGCCTTAGAAAATCTTAATTAAAAAATCATCACTCCTATCTATCCGGGGATGCTCGGGATGGACTGGGGCCATTTTTGCCATGGCCCCAGACCCACTTTGGGGTGCTGCCACCCCACAGAGGTGGGTCCGGGGCTGCCCAAAATCCCCATTCTATCCAATGGGAATTTCCCCCAAAAAAAAAATTCACCAATAATACTAGGAGCAACCAATTGCCTTGGGATTTTTGGGGTGAAGGACACCCATGGGTGCCTACCACCCACCCCAGCTTTTTGCCCCTAAGTGCTCCACATAGGGAGTTATGGGCAAAACTTGAAAATATTTTAAAAATTTGTAAAAAAAATCAGAGGGAGGTCCAATCGATTTGAGGTTTGGATGGTAGGTGGAACACAAGGTCAGCTTTCATCTTAGCTACTTTTCGAGGTTCGATCCAGTTTGAACTGTCCGAACCAGGGGGTGGTTCAGACAAAACCAAAACCGAACCACCACCACCCCACTTCGAATTCGAACCAAACTGGGCAAACCGGTTTTGTGCACATCCCTACATATGAACACCAAAGAGAGGTGAGGCTAAAGGAATCAACATTAACAAGATCAGAAAAATCACAACAGTATTGTAGTCCTAACAGGGAGTAAGTTTTATGCAGATATGTCAGCTTTGATATTTAGGCAAGTAAGGGTGATTTTTTAAAAGCCATCTCTTGAGAAATAGGATGCCCTTACTGCCTTGACAAATAAAAAGGGGTGAGGTATATTAAAGCTAAGCAGAACTAAGTGGCATTTCATGCCATTACTGCCACAAGTATATTAAGGTTACTGTTTTATAACTGATTCCCTCACAAAGTAATCTTGTATAGATTTAACTAAGAATTTTTTCAGAAACAACTCCATTTTCCTCTTCTCCTTTCCCCTCCCTTTCCCTTTCTGACTCCAGCCCCCACAATCTCTACACAATCCCACTGGGATTCATTGTTATTGGGTAATGGATGACAATCCACTACCATGTTGGAGTTCACATCGGTTAAATCTACACACATTCAAAATATACTATTTTGATTTTCATACAAGAAAAATGAAAGAGACCCATTCTGAGGAATCAACAGATTCTATGATATCAGCACACTGTAGTCTTGAGCTCTACTCTTAGTAAGTGGCACAATGCTATGGGTACGTTCCTCACTTTGTGAGAGCCAGCATGGTGTAGTAGTTAAAGTGCTGAACTAGGACTGGGGAGACCTGAGTTCAAATCCCCATTCAGCCATGATACTTGCTGGGTGACTCTGGGCCAGTCACCTCTCTCTCAGCCTAACCTACTTCACAAGGTTGTTGTGAGGAGAAACTTAAGTATGTAGTATACCACTCTGGGCTCTTTGGAGGAAGAACGGGATATAAAATGTAAATCATCATCATCATTATATAGGCATAGCATTTGCCTTCATCTGAATTTTATGTCTGAATTGTATGGCAGTGCCAAAAGTATCAGCAAAAATATCTGATAAATCAGTCATCATATCATCATATGGATGCTCTATCATCTCTAATATGGGTTCCATGCTGTTTGGGTCTAGCACTATCCACAGACTTCTTTGATGTTTCCAGACCAATATTAAGACTCACTTTTTGGGGGGACGCATACACTTTCCCTTCTGGAGTAATCCTTTGTATTCCAGGAAAGCCGTGAAGTATCCATTTATGGCAATAGGTTAACCTCTATATCCCCATGGGTGGATGTCTGCAGGCACAGATCTGATGAAGTGTCTTTTAAAACAGATGGGAATGATAGTGTACAGAGAACAAGAATCAGCCAGCATCCACACTTCATACCCATTAAGTTGAACTTTAAAATGTGGAGAAACAGGCTCCGAGTCTCACATTTAAAATGCTGTCAGGAAGTGGTTCATTTGCCTCATCCTTATCATACAGTGAATTAGTAATGGAGTGGACTGAAGACCTACAAACCTGAGCAGGTCCCCTTTTGTTGCACCTCCTGCAAGTGACCTTCCATGCAGGAGAGTGAGCAAATTGGTTTTGTGGGCAGTCTCCACATCAGTATCTGTGGTAGCTCCTCCTTTCTTGTGCTGCCACTTTCTGGGGCAGTGCCATATGAGAAGAATGGGTTTGGAAGGATTTAGACTGAACAGCCTAGATTTCTGGAGGCTAGTTTTGGAGTGGCAAAGAGAGTGATTTGGTACAGTGAACAGCATTTTTTGACACTCCTAGTCATCTCTGTAACTTTATCCAAAGTAAGTTTCTGCCCCAATAGCAATTTTTCATGCAGTTTTGAGCAATTTCTTTTCATAACAATCTGATCCCTGATCAATTCATCAGTAAAGTTGGCAAACTCACAGGTTACACTTAAGGCAGGCAATGCTGTGACATTCTGATCGATAGATTCACCAGGCAGTTGGAATATAGAATAGAGCTTGTAATGTTCAGCAATCACATTCAAAGTAGGGTTGAAATGATCATCTAAGGCTTGAAGAGCTTCATAAGGGATGGCATCCCCTTCCAAGTTGGCAAGAAAGGGCAAAGGATTATATATTATCTGCCATTCAGGGTCCAGGGAGTGAAGCAATATAACCTTCTGCTTTTCTGGAGTAAAATCAGGGGTCTGTATAGTGAGGAGGTAATTGCAGAAATAGGACCTCCATTGTTCCCGACGAAAATGAGGTTCTCCTGGGGTGGAAAAGTAAAAAGCTGGTGGTGGGATATGAGCCATGCTGCAGTGGGCATTCAGTGAACAACAGCTTCCAGAATTGATAAGGAAACGTCGCTTCAGGGGTTGTGCAGGCCAGGAAGCTGGAGAAACCATTATCTGCAGCAATAGTAGAATGTTCAGGAATGTAGCCTATTAATGCAATGAAATGACATTGCAGGAACATATACAAGCTTTGCAGGCTCACATACTGAGCTGGTTCAAAATCTCACCACCAAATGTTTTATAGCTCCTTCCCTCACAGATACAAAGTAATCTTATATAGATGGTAACTAATAGTTTATTCAGGAACAATTCAATTTTCTCCTTCTCCTTTCCCTCCCTTTTTATTTCTGACTCCACCCCACACACTCTCTACATGATCCCCACGTGGATAAACTTCTAAACAACAAAATGAAAAGATTCTGGATAGAATACAAGAGTTACTTTTCAGTTCTACGGAACAGAATCTTTGACCCCTGCAATGTAAAAGGAGCTGACAGTCAAATGCCACAGTTTTTGTCTTATTTAACTAATACAGTGAAAAACAGAAATTTCTTAATGGTAAGCACTTTAATTGCCCCCAAAGCCATCCCAATTTGCATTTTGTTCTCTGGTTAATAATGCATGGCAATTAATTACACATTGTGCATGTACATTACACAGAGGACAATTAGAGGGGTTTTATGAGTATGGGCCGAATCCTGATTCCAGCTGACTCAATGGCAAAAATTTCCATAAACATTGGGTGAAGATAACATAAAATCCTGCACTGCAGGTGGTGCAAAGCTTTAGCCATTGTCAACTGACTGCAAATATTTTTCATACATTTTCTGCAACTCTTGTTCTTGAATTTGTGTAGCAGCAGGTCACATTTTACACTTTTAATGAGGGTCCACTGAAGGAGAAGCTCCTGAAATTAGAGCAATACAAAAACAGTCTGTAGAAAAGACTGCACAGAGATAAACGTATTCAATTTGATCAACAACAGAGATATCTAAAATTCAAAAGACTCAACACATTACAGGCTACACTGAGAGCTACACTACACATTAAGACTATAGTTACCCCTGCTAACTGGGCAAAGAGGCACCTTTTACCATGATGATTCTCTTTATTTAGCAGCGGGAGAGTAACTGGCCCTATCCACCCCCAGCACAGTACTTCCAGTGACTGTTGCTGGTGTCTATCTGATGTTTCTTTTTAAAATGTGAGCCCTTTGGGGACAGGGTTCCATCTTGTTTGTTATTTTCTGTGTAAACCGCTCTGAGCCATTTTTTGGAAGGGCAATATAGAAATCAAATTATTATTATTATTATTATTATTATTATTATTATTATTATTATTATTTCTTGTTTACACAGTCAGACAGGTGTTATTGACTGGTTTGTTTTATCCAGACATCGAGTCCTTCCCAAGGACCTGGGATGGCTGAATTTTATCATCAATACTGTTGATTATTATAGATATCGTCGCAGAATATAGGCTGTTCCCAGTAAAGCTGCTTTTTGCAATTGACTGGTGGTGATTTCTGCTTGCTTTCCCCAGCAGATGAGCAGCACCGTTCCTTTTGCAGTGCTGTGCACCCCCATGTCAGCCAGATGTCAGCCAAGATCCTGCCCCCTTTGTTTGCTGGAACCATTACAGTTTGGTTTCCAGCTCACAAATATATCCTTTCATTAAGCTAAACTCCTCCCAGGAACATGGAAGCTGCCATAAATTGAGTCAAACCAGTTGGTCCACCAAGATCAGCACTTGGGGTCACACAGACGGGCAGCAGCCGCCCCAAGGCTGAAGGCAGGTGCCCCCTCACTCCTATTTTGGAGATGCCAGGGAGGGAAATTAGGAACCTATCTGCTCCTGCAAAGCGGCTCCCTCCCCAAAGTGGTAACTTCCTTGGGGCCCTGACTGGCTGGCCACCATATTTTTCTTTATAAAGATAAAGTGTGCCATCAAGTTTATCCTGACTCCTGGCACCCACAGAGCCCTATGGTCTTCTTTTGGTAGACTACAGGAGGAGATTATTATTATTATTATTATTTATTTATTTATTTATTTATTTATTTATTTATTTACATTTATAACCCACTCTTCCTCCAAGGAGCTCAGAGCGGTGTACTACATACTTGAGTTTCTCTTTCACAATAACCCTGTGAAGTAGGTTAGGCTGAGAGAGGAGTGACTGGCCCAGAGTCACCCAGCTAGTATCATGGCTGAACGGGGATCTGAACTCGGGTCTCCCCGGTCCTAGGATGAGATGATGCCTTTCAGCATCTTCCTATATCACTGCTGCCTGATATAGGTGTTTCCCATACCAGTGGGGATTCAAACTGGCAACCTTCTGCTTGTTAGTCAAGCATTTCCCCACTGTGCCACTTCAGGTGGCACAAAGTACAAGATTTGCTCAGTCAGGAGACGGTAAACATATTCATTCTTCTAGAAAATAAGGACAATAGTTGGAGGATCATAATTATTTCAAAACTGCCATGGAAGAAAGTGTGGGGGATGAAAAGGAGCTGGGCGCAGAAGTCCAAGGATGGAAACTGTGAGACTGCTGATAAGGAATGTAAATGGTTTGGAGAACTGCTCAGTGAGAACTTGAGGTTTCTAGTGTTTCCTTTAATGACTTTAAACTGTTCATCAGCTCCTGCAGTGTGAATTGACAGAGGGAACAGAGTCCACAAGCACAAGTGGACTGTACTCTCTCCAACTACCAAGCAGTCCACCTTTATCAAAAGGAGTGTGCACTAATCAGGACCATCCAGGGTTGTTTCTGTCTGTGCCCCGCTTTCCCCCACCATTTGTTTACTTTCCTCACTCATTTTCTTCTGTCTCGTCTGTCTCCCCATTTAATTTGAATTGTTAATTGTTAATGCACAACCAGGTGGGCCGGTAATCCCACAGCTGAAGCTGTCCACCAAACCACCACACTGCTCCTGTTGCCGCCGCCCAATGCCACAAAGGCCACTAAAATGTGAGCTGATGCCCCCATGGCCGAAGCCATTGACCAACTCTTCCCCCCCCCCCACCCGCCACTGGCCAAAAGCCAGAAAGGCACCAAACTGCCACGCCACCTCAATGGATGCTGCTGCCGCTGCTTCAAAGCCCGCAAGCCTCCCCAACAGGCCATGCCGCCGCTTAAGTTGCAGTGGAACCCACATCACTGCCTGCTGCTGTTGCAGCTGTGGCTCCATGTGGAGCCGCCTCTGCTGGCAGACACCCTCAGCCAGAGGCCTCCGGGCCTGAAAATGCCATCCACCAGGGCGATCTTCAGAGAAGCCACTTGAGCGAGCTACTCACAGTAAAGAATCCAATGCCAGATAGGGATGTGTGAACCGGTTCGAATCTGAACCAGTTCAAATCCAAACCAGGGTGGTTCGGAGGTTCAAATTCGAACCGAACCAGCCATCAGGTTCGGGCTGCAGGTTCAAATTCGAACTGAACCAGGGGGTGGTTTGATTCGAACCAGTTTGAACTGGTTTGAACTGGTTTGAACACCCAAAAATTGGTAGTATGGTAGCTGGCACCCAGGGGTACCTGTCACCCAAACCCCAAAGCAATTGGATGCTCATACGATTTTTTATGAATTTTTGAAAATTATTTTTATTTTTTCTCATAGGATATAATGGGGCTTGAACCAGGCCATTATTCCTTATTGTGGAGAACCCATGGGTGCCAACAACCATGTAAACCCTGAAGCAATCAGGCACCCCTATGATTTTCTATGAATATTTGAAATATCTTTAATTATTTTTCTCATAGAGTATAATGGGACCCGAACCAGTCCATATACCCTATTGTGGAGCACATAGGGGCACAAAAGTGGGGTGGGTGGTAGACAGACAGGGGTGCCTACCACCCCAAAAGATCCCAAGGCAATTGGACACTCCTCTGATTATTGGTGAATTGTTAAAATATTTTTGAATTCCTCATAGAGAATAATTAGGATTGCAGCAAATGTATAGCTTCACGTCGGGGGGAAAGGGGTGTCGTAGAGTGGATTGTGGTGGGTGGTAGTTCCTAGGGTGGGCAAGGAAGCTATCAGAATTATTTGAAAGGAATTGGGCAAAGGGATGATTTTTAAGTGATTTTTGAAGTTTACGCGTCTTTAAGGTTTTTCTCCATAAAGAAGCATGGAGGTGTCAGCAAATGTATAGCTTCACGTCGGGGGCAAAGGGGTGGCCTAGAGCAGTGTGGGGTTGGTGGTAGCTCCATGTAGGGGAAAGGAAGCTACCTGAATTTTTTCAAAGAATTTGGGCAGAGGGTTGATTTTTGGTGAATTGTTGAAGTTTACGCGTCTTTAAGGTTTTTCCTCATAAGGTATAATGGAGCTTTCAGCAGCCCCATAAGTGCACTTGGGGGTGCTGGGGAGGCCCAGAGCGAGTGGTGGTGTAGTGCACATAGGGTGCCAACCACCCCCATGGGTTTCTAACCCATGGGATACAGGGTTCTGTTGTTTCAGAGGTATTCTGAGTGTGGATTCTATGATAGCATATTAGAGTGGATTCATGGTGTCTCATTGAAAATCTCATTTGCTATCATAGAATCCACAGCTCACACAAACAACCAAGAGATGTGCCAGGAGGGCATCAGGACATCCATGAAGGACATCTTGATGGGTGCACTCTTGGCATGACCCCTTTTTTTCATGTGTCCTGGGCTAGTATCATTTGAACTGGCCCCTTGCATGAATGTTTTGGTATGAACTGATAACCTATAAGGGATAAAAGGTGAACTGAGAATACTAGTGAGATGTGCATGCACTAATTCCAAAATTAATGTTTGGAGTTTTCCAAATTAAACTGGTGAAAAAGAATTTGGGACAGAGTGAAGCAAAACAACAATGGGTCAGTATGGTCAGAGCAGAAGAACAATGGGTCAGAGCATTTTGGACAATATAGGGCAATGGATCAGTATTAGGGGTGTGCACAAAACTGGTTTGCACGGTTTGGTTTGAGTTCAGACTGGACTCAAACACCCCTGATTTGGAGTGTGTGTAGAATGGTGATTGAGATGAACAGCCCATTCACTTGATTAAAGGACACCCCAAGAATGCTTTGGGATGCCCTCTCCTGACTACTGTGGGAACACTCTTGGCACAACCCCTTCCTTATGGCATGTGCCAGGCTCCATGTTGTCCATACAAATAATGGAATGGACTAGAGAATATCTGTTCAACATAACCTACATAGACAACCACAACTGGAAAGTCTTCTTTCAAATTGTGTGTGCTAGTCATACTCTGTGATAAAAAGACAATCTGCACATGTTGGACACCGTCTTATAAATTCACATGATCCAGAGTTTCATATTTTTAAGATCTCACTCTGAGCCAGTTAAGAACCAGAAAGGAGTCTGCTGCTGGCAGCTATTATTCAAGAAATAAGGAGCTGGGACACTGTGAAAACCAGTCCAATGTATGCTGCTCTTCTCAGTCTGAATTGAGCAAGAAGCAGAATTCTGTTCAAAAACTGAGAATGTTCTCTTTATCCCTAGGTGAAGCCAAAACTCAGTTCTGCTAAACTAAAAGGGTTCATGGAAAGGTTACCACTCTTCTCTTGCTTGCTGTACACCCTAAATAAGCAAACTTGATGTGCCTGAAAGAGAAGTGCTTAGAGGGAAAGCAGTTTGTTAATTAAAATGATCTTATTCTTATTGAAGCCATATTTTTATGCCAAATAGCTGGAGAAAATGAAATGGTATACTGTAGGCCACAATATAGCTGAACTATTTCCACAAAATTTGTTTATTAAACACACACAGCAATATTAAGCACTAAAACCAATTAAACCAATTAAAGTACCTTCCTGTGCAATGTGCTGTTCATCTTTGCGGGGAAACAGAAGCTCTATATTTTCTTAATAAGTGAGGTGCACAAGACACTGTATGACTTCCGACTTCAAGGGAATGCCATGTTTTATGCTCCCCCCTAAAAGCAAAACTCTCTGCTATTTAAAGAACAAAAACAATACCCCAACTAGCATATCAGGGGAAAGGTTCAAGCTCAATCCACTCCTCCCTGTGTTATTTTTCTACAAGGTAGGGTGAGGGCTTCCCTCTCAGGGAAGGATTTAAACATGTGTTATTCTACCTTAAGTGGTGCAGCGGAGAAATGCTTGACTAACAAGCAGAAGATTACCAGTTCGAATCCCCACTGCTACTATATTGGGCAGTAGTAATATAGGAAGATGCTGAAAGGCATCATCTCATACAGGGCAGGAGGAGGCAATGGTAAACCCCTCCTGTATTCTACCAAAGAAAACCACAGGACTCTGTGGGCTCCAGGAGTCGAAATTGACTTGACGGCACATTTTAACCTTTATTCTACCTTCAGTGATACAGTTCACTCTGCCCCATTCTCCTGTATACACCAATCCATAGATAATGTCATCACTAGTCACAGAGCAGCTTTCTAAAAAGCATTGCCACTGCACTGATTAAATGTATGAACTAGCAGCTTTTCATACTTCCATTATTCCACAAAAGTTCACATTTAATTCCAAATGCAGATTCCACTTATTTCAGCAATAGGGAAATTATAATAATAGACCTCTGGCCATTAAATTGAGTTCAAACAGCAAGCAGAAGTGCCAAACTTTCACCCATCACTAAATTCATTACACATCTTTGAAGTGGATTAAAAAGAATGGAGAATTCACCTTTTTGATCCTCTATTAGTCATAGAGATGAACTCTGTATATTCTGTTTTGTTTGCAATAATCTTGTGTGTATATATACGAGCTTTACTAAATTAGTTTGACTCCTACAAAATAAAGAAAAAGAGATTAGCATTTTAGTATTTCTTGTAAAACTGTGCCATTTAAAACAAATCCTTTATATTCTAATATCTATCTATCTATCTACATAGGAAACTGCCATATACTGAGTCAGACCATTGGTCTATCTAGCTCAGTATTGTCATCACAGACTGGCAGCGGCTTCTCCAAGGTTGCAGGCAGGAATCTCTCTCAGCCCTATCTTGGAGAAGCCAGGGAGGGAACTTGAAACCTTCTGCTCTTCCCAGAGAGGCTTCAATCTCTCTCTCTCTCTCTCTCTCTCTCTCTCTCCCTCCCTCCCCCGGGTCTCACGATCACTGAGACCCGGTTTTAACCTGTGAACGGGAAGAGCGGGCTAAGCCCGCTCTCCCCACTCACAAGTGGGCAGAGAGCCCTGGACAGCCATGTGGGTGGCAATCATGTGGGTGGCTGATCCGGCCACCTAGGGCTCCCTCCCTGCTCGTGTGCAGGGAGAGCAGGCTTAGCCTGCTCTCCCCATGCACTCTCCAAAACTGGGTCTCACTGATTGTGAGACCCGGCTCGGTGTGTTTACTATTGCAGCTTTAGTTATGTTACTGCCTACAAATAAAAATCCAAGCTTTTACATTCAGGTTTAGAAATGTGTAAGCTTTAGGGATGTGCATGAATTGATTTTTGTGATTTGATTGGAGCTTGAATCTGCTGCCTCGAATCTGGGGTTGATTCGATCCTAATTTGATTTGATTTGAATTTGAATTGATTCGATCTAATTTTAAGGGCTAGTGGGCACCAAAGTGGGTTGGGTGATAGGGCCCCATGGGTGCCAACTAGCACCCAACCCCCAAAGGAATTGGGCAAAGTGGTGAATTTTTAGGAATTTTTATGTGTTGTGGATTCTCGGTTGTGAAATAACAACTTCATAGGGAATACAGTGAAGACGTTATACTATCTCACGACTGGCTGGTAATATCCCTTGCTTCTTGATATGGATTCTTGGTTTGAAACAACTTATTCATAGGGGATACATGGAATAAGTTATTTCAGACCAAGGATCCACACCAAGAAGCAAGGGAGATCATCAGCCAATCAAGAGATAGTGCAAAGGAACCAACCAGAATGGCAGGGAAGCTCAGAGGGCTAGCACTGTGGGGACAAAATGGTGATTCAAATCACCAAATTGATTTGAGCTTGAATCTAGGCTGATTCAATTCAACCTCAAATCTGGTCAGTGCCCCCAAGAGTGATGCAATGTGAGGTCAAATCACTTGAATCACCCAGATTCAAATTGAATCAATTCAACCATGAATTGATTCACACATCCCTAGTAAAATTTGATTTCTCCCTTACTGATCACAGATATCAATAATAGCCAGGTATATGGATAGGAATTAAATAGCCCCACACTCATGATAGTTCACTGCCCATGAGCTCACTAATTGTTAAACTAGATTAGAAATAACTTGGATAATTTACTTACAAGAATACACTACTGCATTAATTGTACAATATTTCATTTGTATGCAACTTTGATTACAGAAAGCAGAATATCAATTAAATATTAAGCAAACACTGGCAGAAAATCTATTATCCCAGCTCCTGGAGGATAACCCAGCACTTTTCCAAGTACCATATATGTCATTTTTTAAAATGCTAGTAATATTGCACAAGGAAAGTGTTTTGACTTTAGCACTGAGCTTGTATATTTTTGCTAATTAGAATCCCTTAACCAGTGGTGGGTGGGGCTGGGGTGTGTGTGCAGAAAACAAACTGCAGGTGTAGCTCATTCACACTCATCTCACCCTGTCCCAACTACCTGGCTCTTACCTTGCTCCGCAGCTGTGTTAACATCAGGTGTGCAGACTGGTATGTAGTGGTGAGTCCGAACCGGTCCGGCGGCCATTCTAAGGAATGGCCGAACTGCCGGACCGGTTCAGCTCTTGGTGGTTCGGGTCCGGGTGGGGGGTATGACCTTAAGGGCGGGAGGGCTTGTTTACCCCTCCTGCCTCTTCGGCCCCCTCCAGCGCCCGTATTTAACTTAAAAGCGGGGCGCTGGAAACCAGCCGCCCCCGCCGCCGCTACCGCCGCCCCCCCCGAGAAGATTAACGATTAAGGGTGCCCCTGCCGTCGCCCGCCAGCCAGCGAGCCAGCCCTCCCTCCCAGCTGCCCGCCCGCCCGAGTGTTTCCTTACCCAATGCTTGAAGTAAACGAGAGGAGCTACTGAACGGAGCTCCTCTCATTAGCAAGGCCTCCAGAAGACTGAAGGTGCTTTGCGTGCACGCGCATGCGCGCGCCACAAAGGACGCCGGAGGCCCGGTCTACCCGCCGGGAAAAGGCCGGGTAGACCGGGCCTCCAATCGCCGGAGGCCCGGTCTACCCTGCCGGGCCGGGTAGACCGAGCCTCCGGCGAGCGGCGGCCCGGTCTACCCGGCCCTTTCCCGGCGGGTAGACCGGGCCTCCGATCGCCAGAGGCCCGGTCTACCCGGCCCGGCAGGGTAGGCCGGGCCTCCAGCGATCGGAGGCCCAGTCTACCCGGCCTTTTCCCGGCGGGTAGACCGGGCCTCTGGTGTCCTTTGCGGCGCGCGCATGTGCGCGCGCGCAAAGCTCCTTCAGTCTTCTGGAGGCCTTGCTAACGAGAGGAGCTCCGTTCGGTAGCTCCTCTCGTTTACTTCAAGCATTGGGTAAGGAAACACTCGGGCGGGCGGGCAGCTGGGAGGGAGGGCTGGCTGGCTGGCTGGCGGGCGGGCGGGCGATGGCAGGGGCACCCTTAATCGTTAATCTGCTCGGGGGGGGCGGCGGGTAGCGGCAGCGGGGGCGGCTGGTTTCCAGCGCCCCACTTTTAAGTTAAATACGGGCGCTGGAGGGGGCCGAAGAGGCGGGAGGGGTAAGCAAGCCCTCCCGCCCTAAAAGAAAGGGCCCCCCGTCGGTGCCGGTCCAGACTGGGCCAGACCGTGCACATCCCTACTGGTATGAATACCAGGCCATGCACCTGGGATTAATGTAGTGGCAGGACAAGGTGAGACACAGAAATGTAGCCAAGATGAGTCAAAACAAGGTGGAGATCAGAAGGTGGAAATTCTAAAATGTTCAGCCAAAATTTTGTGTCACAAACCCCAGATTTCATGCTGCCGCTTTTAAGCATGTATCAATCATTTCATTTCCCCCCTCCTAGTCCACTGTTCTTCACTGTAAGTCCTGGGTACCAGTGACAGCCCCCTAAGAGTGCCCCCTGACTGATTGTTTATTGGGCCTGTGAGAAACTATATACTCTGCACAGTCCCCTGGCAGCATGTGATGACAATCATTCTCACTGTACAGTGCTGCACTTCGTCTAGTGCCAGAAGGCCCCTTTAAGGGAAACTCAGGCCACATTCACACATAATGCAGAACCAGAGTTGAAGGGGCAAGAGGTGTCTGGACCATTACATCTGAATGCAGAATAGTCTCTTGGAACTCCGGTTCCACACAGAGAGCAATGGGAGGTCAGCTCTCTGAACTCCAATTTGTATCCTTGGGTTGAAGTGAGTTTTGCCACCCTAACCGAAGGTCTAATGCAGCCTGCATTACGTGTGAATTCAGAAGTGTATGCTGTGTTCCCTCAAACTGGAGTTGAGGGAGGAAGCAACTCCCTCTCTCCAGCTGTCATTGGCTGTGCAGGCTGTCCTTCATGGAAGAAGGAAGCCCACACAGCTAGTTCCCCCTCCTCTTTGCAGTCTCACTGATTGCAAGCTCTCTGCTCTCTGTTTTGCCCAAATTCAGACAGAAGAGCGAGGGTGGGTGGGAAGGAGAACTGCGGGTTCTGTGTTACATGCAAATGTGGCTTGAGTCTTTTTGAGCCCTTACACCATCTTGGAAGGCATATACAAAGTGCTGGGAAGTGTAGCCTTTCTCAGTGCTTTCCCCACAGAGCTCCTAAGAGAGGGTTCTCTCTCTCTTAAAGGGCCCTCACCCCTGTGTGGAGGTCAGCACAGTAAGAAATGGCTATCACATTGAAGATATTTTTGCCGAAGCAGCTCCCACTTATAAAAGATCTCTGTCCTAGGAAGTTCTCTGTCCTAGGAAGTAATCTATTTTCTGTTCCTTAGCCTTTCTTGGCTTTCTTTTGGGTCTCACAGTTCTCCCTCTTTGAACTGTCATAACTCTCAATCCAAGATCTAAGGAATTTTACTTTGGTAAGACTACCCTTAATACATCAATCCTATAGGCTGACTCTCAGAAAATAAAATACAAATTATGTGAGTATTGGCTAATATGGCATTTAAACAAGCCTTTTTCTCACACCTGGAAATTTCCTCATTTTTATTTATTTATTAACATATTTTTATTCTGCCCAAAACTACGTCTCTCGTGCTTGGAAATCGAGATCCTTTGCGGAGAGTAAAGGATACTCTTTGGGTGCTTTGGTAAGTTCTGGAGAGAGGGAATTCAACTTGTAAGCTGAACAGTAAAGCCTTTTTAACAATTTCAGCTTTGATTGTGTATCCCATAGGATATTATGTGACACATTGCTGGATACATGAGAGGAATACAATGATCTGAGCAACAAGAAATCAGTACACAGTTAAAGGAAATAAATCATTTGCCAGCTGCTAATTTACAATACACAGAAGGCATACAATCTATTATTCCACACCCTGACAGAAAGATCCTCTATTGGAATTAAGGCTTGTCATTTATTTCCCAGTGGTTTGGTGGTGTGAACTAGCTTAATCCTGAAAGAAGAAACAGATGAGGCCTCCTCTTTTAGCTGCATAGGTGGGTAAGAAATCCAGGATGTGCCTGGTTTTAATCTCTCTCTGCCGTGAACTCATTAGGTTAGGTAGCATCAGGCTCCTTTTCCTGCCCCCTCCCATATTTGCAGTTTAAAATGCTCAAATTAGTTCACAAGATAATTGTCTTGCCATACCTTGTTGGGCTGAATGAGTTACACATGACACTCAACACTAAAAACAGCATATATGTCTCAAGTTTTCCTCTTAATGTGAAGAATCACTTACTCTTGTTGTGTTTCACCTTGTTCCACATAATATGATAATGGGCCAGAAAAATGCATAATGTGATGATATCAGGACATGGCGTAAGTACAATTCAACACATGGGTGCTGTTTTTGGTAGCAACGCAGTATATGGCCACAGTTGTATGGTACACATTACCGCTCCCACAAACCCCGCTCTCTCATCCACATTTGGATGACAGAGAGGGCATCCTCTTTGCAGTCAGCGAGACTGCAGAGAAAAATGGGAACTGGCTCTGCAGGCTTCCATCTTGTTTGAAGGACAGCCCACACAGCCAATCAGGGAAGGAGGGAGCGAACGAGGGAGGAGCTTCCACCCTCAACTCCAGTCTGGCTGAATGCAGCCTCCAATGCTTCATTTGCATGGCACAGAGGCTTCATGAACCCTCAGTCTGGAGCAGTGAAACTCACTACAAATCAAGAGTTCACATTGGAGTCTCCTGAGTGTAATCTCAGGTAGCGCTACCTGAGTTGCACCAGACCAGAGTTGCACATGTTCAGACATCATGAGGTCCCTGCAACTCCAGTCCTATTTCATGTGGATGTGGCATGTGTCATTTCATCCTTTGTGTCTAAAAAAGCCCTTTTCAAAGTTGACAACACCCACCTCCATCCTTAGGAACAAAGAAAAATATATGAGCTGATTAAGTGACTGAGTATCTCTAAGACTACTGTATCAACATGTTATAGGAGGCAGTTCACCATGGAAACTTTCTCACTTCTGTGGGTAATTGTTTTCATTCCCTTCTGGCAAATTCTTACATTAGACACAAAGCGAACTACTGTCGTGAGTCAACCTGTGCTGGAATAATTATTGACTGGCACAAATGTTTACAGCCTGGTAACAACATGAATACTTAATCCCAATACAAATGAATTGTCAGTTTTGAAACAAGCAAGAAACAATATTGCTTATAACTACTTTAGTGGTTCAGTTACATTGTTATAAGTTCTGAAGAATGCATGATCTATTTGTTATTCATGAGTTGAGTTCTTCATTCCCACTGACAATTCAAAAGACGTCAAATAAAGCCTTTTACCTTCCCCCCGCCTTGCTCCCTCCCTCCTCCCCTTCATGTTGCTCAGCCACAAGAAGAAAAATACCAATTTTTAAGATATGCCTGAGATTTTAGAAAATTATATTGTAGAGATCTGGCTGCAAATGCTAATTAGAAGAACAGAGATAATCTACCTTAATTTTTGGATACACTTGGAAAGATTTCCATACTGTTCCACATGGGAGTCACTTTTCTGTAAGGGAACATACAAATTTGTATCCCTTTCTGTAATTTTGAATGTTAGGGAAGGGAGAAGAAGCATCTGGAGTGCATAATGAATATTATATATATGTGCGCACGCGCACACACACACACACACACAATGTGCACAACTGGAAGATGGCCGGTTCAGCAGTGACGGCAGGGTTACCTTTAAGGAACAGGGAGGGTGATCTTCCACTTCTGATCTGATGCTGACCGAGGTGGCAAGTGGTTAAGCTGCTCCCCTGCACCAGCGATTTTTGGCACAGCGCCGGTGGGGGAAACGTGGTGGGGCAAAAAACACCCTCCCTGCTCCTTAAAAGTAACCCACCTGTTGCTGAACTGGCCAAAACACCGGACTGCTAGACCAGTCCGGAGGTCCAGAAAAGGGCCTCCGAACCGGTTCTTGCACATCTCTAACACACACACACACATACATCCTATGATCCTAGTAGAATTATTAGCCACAATAGCATTTGATAATGAGCATTTTTCACCCTGCACAACCCCAGCTTATTATGTTAAAAAAAGAGCCGAAAATACTTAATATGCCCCAGTGATTATATAGTGGCTAAGGAATATTACTAATTTCTTTATTATTTATTTATGTATTTGCTTTATATACTACCCTTCCTAAAGTGGCTCAAGGTGGTTTACATTAAAATCAAAAACACATAATAAAACAATTAAAATCATAAAGCATTTAAAACCAGATTAAAATTATAACTAGATATCATTAAAACCAGTTTTTTTTTCAAGGTTTGGTGATTAACATGGCAAGTGTGCTGTTGCAAGTAGTCATGGCAAGGTGGCAGTTGAGATTATTCTCTACACCCTTTTTGGCATAAAAGTTTATGGAGTGTAAAGATGCAAAGTCATTTACATCTGTTGTGTTCTTACAGCCATACAAACAACACATGAAATGTTTAAGCTATCGTAAAAATTCTGATGGTACTTCTAGTGTTTTTCCCAGTTGTGCAAATGCCATCTGAAAATTCTGTGCTAGCCTATACAACCAGCAAAAGCTCTGACTGTGTCCAAGCATGCAAGCTAGTGATGACATGTAACCCAGGAAGTGCATAAATTGCATAAGCAATGTGTCTAATGTCAGTGTACCTCAACTACTGTAATCCATGCAGATATGATGCGGCACTGAGCAGTAGGGATGTGCGAACCGGTTCGAATTCGAACCGGCCCGGTTCAGCGGTTTGATTTCGAACCAGACCAGGCTGTTTCGAATCCGAACCGGTTCGGATTCGAACTGAATCTGAACTGGTTCGGTCCAAACCAGTTCGGATCATTTCGAACCGGTCCGGATGTGCCATAGGGCTCTATTGGCTCTGTATGAAGTGAAAAGTGTGTCCTCCATTTTGTGGCTCCTTCTTGCAAATTTTGCTCCTGGCATCCATTTTGTGAGGCTATTTTTCAGGCATTGCATTGGCTGTGCTATTGATCCTTTGATTGGCCAGAATGAGTCTTGCACTCTGGTAGGCTGTTGGCTGTTGCACTGTTGAGAGCTGGCACCCTGTTGGCCGGGGGGGGGGGAGTGCAAAGGTGGGGGCTCCCAAAGGAGGGAGTTTCAAACCTATATAAATCAAGCCTCTTGCCTAGAAAATTCTCTTTGGCTGCAGTTGTGGGATCATCATCTGAGGCCCTTGCTTGCTTCCTTTGCTGCTGCTGTCTGTGAGTCCCTGACTGTGTCCTATAGTGTCTGTGTGTCTCTCTGTGTGTACCACCTTCTTTTGTCCATCTGCCCTGTGTCTGTCTGTCTGTCTGTCTGTCTGTCTGTCTAAAGTTACTTACTTTACTTTTTTCTCAACTTTTCCCAACTTTTCCTGTAGTTTTTCTTCCTTTCCTCACCCTCCATTTTTTCTCTCATTCCTCCTCCTTTATTATTTGGCTTCCCCTCCCCCACCCCCTGCATTGGATATCTGCCCCACCCCCTGCATGGATATCTGCATTGCTTTCATATTGCTGTTATTATTTGTGCCTTGCCTTGTTTTTGTTCCACCTTTTGATTTTCATTCAATTGGATTATTTATTGCTTCTGCTGCTACTGTTAATTTATATATTTGCTGCTTTGGTTGGCTGAATTGTTAATTAATTTGTGTGCCATTGCCTGTGCTGTTGCTGCCCACCTGAGTTGGGGTTTTTTTGTTCAGAGGATTTTATAGCCAATAATTGTTGTTATCTATTTTGATTCTTCTATATTGGTGGTTGTTGGTCTTTTTTGGTTCCTCCTGAGATTTTCTGCCCGTCTCTGTGTCTCTGGTTTTGCTGCTTGCTCTCATTGATTTTCATTGGGTTTAACTTTCTTCTGTGTTGAATTGATTGCATCAATCTGACTGTTCCCTCCCTCATGCCCCCCTGCTCCTGCCCTCCCCCTCCCATCCAGATTCTTCCCCACCCCCACCCACACTCCCTGCCGCTGTTGCTGCCCACCTGAGTTGGGTTTTTTTCTGTTCAGAGGGATTTTATAGCCAATAATTAGTGTTATATCTATTTTGGTTCTTCTATATTGGTGGTTGTTGGTCTTTTTTGGTTCCTCCTGAGATTTTCTGCCGGTCTCTGTGTCTCTGGTTTGCTGCTTCCTCTCATTGATTTTCATTGGGTTTAACTTTCTTCTGTGTTGATTGCATCCATCTGATTGTTCCCTCCCTTGTGCCCCCCTGCTCCTGCCCTCCCCCCTCCCATCCAGATTTTTCCCCACCCCCACCCACACTCCCTGCCACTGTTGCTGCCCGCCTGAGTTGGGTTTTTTTGTTTGCTGTTTGTTGCTGCCGCCTCCCCTTCCTCCCAACACCCCCCTGCCACATTGATACCCTAACCCCAACCCACCCCCCTCTGGTCTCTCTTCTTGCTGCCCCCTGACTCCTAATACACCCCACACCCCTTGCTACATTGAAACCCCACACACACACCCTCTGGTCTCTCTTCTTGCTGCCCCCCACCTCTAACACCCCCACCCCCTTGCTGCTACATTGATTCCCCCCACACACACCCCTCTGGTCTCTTCTCCTTGGGACTGCTGCACCCCACCTCTAACACCCCCACCCCCTTGCTGCTACATTGATTCCCCACACACACACCCTCTGGTCTCTTCTCCTTGGGACCACTGCTGCTGTCCCCACCTGAATCCCCCCTCCCTGCTACATCACACCTCCACCCACTCCCCTCCGTGCTGCCCCTTCTCCCTTCTCTCTCTCTCTCTCTCTCTCATCTCTCTCCTTCTCTCCTCCATCCCTTCACTTCTTCCCACAGCTGCAGCCACACAGTACCCTACCACCACCGACCTCACCTGGTCCTTGCCATCAGTTTTTTTTCTTTTCTAAAAGTATTTTATTCCATTTGTCTCTGCTTGGGGGTGAGTTGAGCAACACAAATAGTGTTGTCTCCTCATTTCTGCCCCTCCATCGTTGACCCACCCCGGCTGCCTGTGTTGCGTGTGGCCACCCTGTCTGTGTCCCAGCCCAGGGGTGGCTGGCTGGCACATCCGTGACCAGCAGTGTGCGGCAGGAGAAGGACCGGAAGAAGAGGGGTTAGTGTGCATGCGCAATTGTGTGCACCCTTTGTTGCCCCCTTTCCCTCCCTAGTTGGCAGTTTTAAATAGGGACACCCGTATTTTGAAATGCATTTGAGTGTGGGGAGGGACACTTGGAGATGTACTGTTGTTGTGTTTTGCTGAAGAAATTGCTGCTGTGTTGCCTGATTTTCTTGCAGGTTGTTTCTTCTTTTAACAGGTTCCCCACAACACCCCACCCCAGGTCATTATGTTTTGAAGATGTATGATGTGCTATCATGTATTTTTGCTTGCTTGCCTTGGGTTGAATGGGTGGGTTTTGTGAAAGTGCAATTTGGTTCTGTGAAAGTGCAATTTGGGTTTTGTGAAATTGAAATTTATTAAATAGGCTGCAAGGTTGATGCTTACCCCAGCATTACTTGAACACCACCCCCCAATTCATCCACACACTGTGTTCAGTTCACTAAAGAAGGGTTTCCTGGGGTCATTGTAGTTATGTTTTGAAGATATATGATGTGCCATGCCATCATGTGTTTGCTGCTTGCCTGCTTTGGGTTGAGTGGGTGGGTTCTGTGAAAGTGCAATTTGGGTTCTGTGAAAGTGCTGTGCAATTGGGTTTTGTGAAATTGAAATTTCTTAAATAGGCTGCAAGGTTGATGCTTACCCCAGCATTACTTGAAAACCACCCCCCAATCCATCCACACACTGTGTTCAGTTGACTAAAGAAGGGTTTCCTTTGATTTTCAGGTTCCCAAGATTTGACTGCATCCCTCCCCCCCCCAGTAGGGGCTGTGCCCTCCCCCCATCCATTCTCCCCATAATAATAAACAGACTTACCCCCCACCCCACAACTACTCCACCTAACTGCCCATGCCACCCACCCCCCACCGGTCCACCCTTTCCACAATTTTTTTTTTTAAAAACCCATCCCCATCCCCAATTGGCTTAACACCTGACCCACCCCAATTTCAAAAGGTTACCCTCCCCCTCACTTCAATTGGCTTCTTTCCACCACATCAAAAAGTCTTCCGTTCCCCCCTTAAAGGAACCCGCCACGCAAGTGCTGGACCTCAGCTCCACGATTCCGTGCACACCCCTAATCACTTGTGTTTGCCTCTTCAGACAAATTATATAACTGTGAGAAGTATGAGGGAGTGACAAGTCAGGGGCAGGACTTCTAGACCTGTTTCATTTGCTGGAATAGCTTACAGTGTAATTCTTTTAAAACATTTGAAGAAAGTTACTGACTTCCCATATGCCACAACAGCGTGACCAGGGATCATCTTGCCCTGAGGGGGAGGAGAGAAGAGAAAGAGAGACATGCCGGTGGGCTGCCACCATCCTACTCCCATATTCCAGCAGTGATGGCCCCTCCCTCTCTCAACTGTCACCACAGAGCAACCAGGGACCACCTTGCTTTGAAGGGAGGAGAGAAGAAAGGAGTGAGACTAAGGCCCATGTAAAGATTTAAACGTGGCTTAATATACTATTCTTTAGCCAAGTTTTTTGTAAACTGCTTTGGGTAGTTCCCCTGAAAAGCAGTATATAAATAAAAAAATAAAAAATGGAGTGGCTGTAAAGGTGTAAGATATTTATTTATTTATTTATTTATTTATTGGTATTTTAAAAGTATATACTGCTCTTCAGTTAAAAACAACAACTTCCAGCCCCAGGCAGTTTATGTAAACCAGTTTACAGTTTATGTAAATACCATGAAACTTGATATTAAAGCAGCAGAAACAGTAAAAATGAATTAATAAAAACAGCTATGGCAACTTGCTTTTATGTGTTGTTTTATTAACTGAAATTAAATTCACTCCCCCTTTGTTTGCTGTCTGCATTCAGAGGACCTTTGTGAAAGATCATTCATTTTGGATAGTCTAGCATAAGACTTTACTGTGCTGCAATATTTTACTTATACTGTATTTTGCAGAAACAAATAGTTACAAATAGCTACAAATAAATAGAAACAAATAGCGGAACCATAAATGTTGTTAATTGGGACATATATTTTCATAGGCTTTTAAAGTTAGAGCTTTTCATACATATAAATGAAAATTACCCACCCATTAATTTAATTTGAATGAATCTTTTCACTCTAAAGCAAACACATAATAACATATTGTGTGGATTTGGCCTATTGTGATATGGACATCCCAATGGCACAATTATGGCTGAAAATGTATTTTTAAAGAGTATCGCATTTTACCAGAATTCTGAAAACTCTGTGGGGTAGGTCATACTAAGAAATAATGACTTGTCCAAGACCATCCAGTGTACTACATGGAAGAGCAGGATTTTGAACCTCAGTCTGTCCAGTTAATATATAAGAATATAAAACAGGTATATTTATGCAACTCAACATGCAACTCAACATATTCCCATCCCACAACTTTGTTTCCCCACTCTCCCCTCTGTCTCTAAAGCAGAGGTCACACTCAATGCCACCCGGCACAGTTCACAGTCATGCTCGGTGCAGTGTGGGCCGGTGGCATGACACTATCTGGGACAGACTAAAGTATTGGGGAGGGGGCTTCCACCCAGAAAGATATGCTGGATGCCAGCAAGCTCTACATTTTATGACCCCCCCAGTAGGGATGTGCAATCCGGCTCAAATTTGAACCGGTTTGAATTTGAACCAGTTTGGTTCAATGGTTCGAACTTGGACCAAACAGGGCATTGTATTGGCAATGCCAGTGTGAGTTCAAACCAATTGAGCCCGGTTCGGTTTGAGCCTGTTCTAGAGGCCATTTTAGATCTTGTCCTCCATTTTGTGTGACTTGTGTTCCTTGATTTCATTGGCTGAGCTCTTGCTTCCCTGATTGGCCAGATGAGTCTGGCTCTCTAGTAGGCTCTGCACTGTGCCAGTCCTTGAGAACTGGCACCCTGTTGGCCAGGGGGGAGGGCAAAGGTGGGGGCTCCCAAAGGAGGGAGTTTCAAATCCTATTTAAAGCCAAGCCTCTGGCCTAGCAAAATCACTCTGGCTGCAGTTGTTCCCTTCTGCCTGTTTCTCTCTGTGCCCCCCTTCTTTCCCCTGCTTTAAACCTAGTGGTAGGTTTTTTAAACCTAGTGGAAGGTAAGTAGTAGTGGAGGTTTTTCCTTTCCTTTCTATAGACAGTGTTTTTGGTCCAGTTTGTGTATAGATAGTTGTTGATAATGTAAATATTACTGTATAGCTGCTTTATAAATGGATTTGTATATATACTTGTTTAATGTGTACTGTATATATGTATTTGTGAATTATTTTTATTGTGTGCCACTCCTCTCTTCCCTCTTGTTTGGTTCTGCTGACACACATGCACACGAACACACACCAGACACACATGCACCAGCCATGATGAATAAGTGGTCTCCCACCACACCACATTGTGTGTGGCCTCCACTGACCCATCTTTGAGCTGGACTTTCCTATCCCTTTAAATTTTTCAGAGCCCCCCGCTCTTCCTCGTCTTCTAGCTAGCAGCAAACACACGCACACACCAAACGCAAACACACATGCCTGTGCCTGTGGCTTCCAGCAAAGATGTAGTGGACCAGACACAGTCTGAGACATTTCTTTCCCCATAAGCAAAATTTATGCATTGCACATGAAGAGAAGAGCTGAAGAACCAGGTGCGTGTTACTTGAAGTTCTACTTCAGTGTGTTGGTGTGTTTTTGCTTGCCCCTCTTTCTTTGCAGTTTGAGTGCTGGGTTGGTTTTTCTGCTTTGAGCCGTCTTGTTGGCTTGTGGCTGTTGTTCTGTAGCTAGTATGTGCTGTTGTTTGGTTTGGTCCCCTTGGCTTTGCAGTTGTGTGGGCACAGCAGCAGGTCTGTTTCTGTGGTCGTTTTTTGGTTTCCAGTTGGTTGTCTTCTTAGTTGTGTCACTGTGTATTGGTATGGTGGCCTGATAGGGGCACAAAACTGGGGTGGGTGTTGGGCACCCAGGGGTGCCAAGCACCCACCAAACCCCAAAGCAATCACACGTGTGATTATTGATGAATTTCTGAAGATTTTTCCAATTTTTTGCATTCCTTAGGGAATAATGGGGATTTCAAGCAGCCCAGCCTGAAATCTCCCCTTTGGGGGTGGCAAGGCAACCCAAAGTGGGTCTGGGGGCACGGCAGGTCTGTCCTCAACTCCCCCCAGGCAGCCCCAAGTTTGTAGGATATATTGTTAACTCCTGCTAGCCCCCTGCTAACTTGGCAAAGAGGGACCTTTTAACGTGATTCTCTTTATTTAGCAGGGAGAGGTGTCTATCTTAAGTTTCTTTTTAGATTGTGAGCCCTTTGGGGGCAGGGATCCATCTTATTTATTATTTCTCTGTGTAAACCACCCTGAACCATTTTTGGAAGGGTGGTATAGAAATCAAATGAATGAATGAATGAAAAGATTTTTTAAAAGGAATTTTTTTCCTTTCATTGCAATGCATAGGAGGAGTATCTCCATTAATAAGTAGAACTGTGTGTGCTGTGAACTCTAAACTCAGAGTTAACAGCAGTTAAAGTCACAGTTCTACTTATGAATTGAGATAATCCTTTTATGCATTGCAATGAGGGGGGAAATTCTTTAAAAAATATTTTTAAAAAACAATAAATCCTACAAACTTGGAGCTGCCTGCGGGGAGCTGAGGCCACACCTGCCATGCCCCCAGACCCACTTTATGGTGCCCTGGCACCCCCCAAAGAGGGATGGGGCTGCCTGAAATCCCCATTATTCCCTATGGGAGGAATGCAAAAATTGGAAAAATCTTCAGAAATTCATCAATAATCACAGAGGTGTCCAATTGCTTTGGGGTTCGGTAGGTGGTTGGTACCCCTGGGTGCCTACCACCCACCTAACTTTTGTGCCCCTAGGTGCTCTACATAGGGAGTAATGGGCCAGTTCAAGTCCCCATTATACCCTATGTAGAACCTTTTAGAACCGGTTGAAATTGGGTTTGAATTTTAACCGAACCGGGGGGGGGGGGTTGAGCAAAACCAAAACTGAATCTACCTACTCTAGTTAGAAGCTGGTTTGAATTCAAACCAAACAGGCCAAGCCGGTTTTGTGCACATCCCTACCTTCCAGGCCCCTGATAATCTTGGTTGCCCTCCTAACACTACTACCATTACAAACAAATTGGGTCTCTAAGTATAAATAGCCTGTTTTATGTCCAGATCCTCCTGTATTTGTCTGTAAAACATTCTTTGTTAATTTCTTATATTTGCTTCTCTTTCAGAGTGAAAAGATGCATTCTGTTCATTGTTGAAAGATTTTTATTATTCATGTTATTAGTCTGATTCATCCTCAGCTTCTTAAAGGTCAGCTGGAAACTCACAAACAATTTGACAAACAAGCAACCTTTGTAGATGAACAGCAAATGTACGTGATAATACATAGCTCTTATTCTCCTGCAATTTGCCCCCAATTGCCTAATGCTGTCATTTGAAGTATATGGAGTTGAATTATGCATGAACTTCAACCATCCATAAACAGTTGAAACATTCTGCTTTTTAATTCCTTTAGAAAAGCGTGAATTTAGAACCATAGTCAAGAAAACATGCACACACATACACACACAAGCTTGACCCGGCCTGCATAGAGTATCCACATACTAGTACTTTATTGCTCTCCTTACCCCCTGCTGTAGCCCCTGCTTTATTGCTCAGGGTCATAAATTTCTTTATATACACAGTGTTCAGTCTCTTGATTTGCTGGTACAATAGTGAGTCAAATGACCTTACTCTTGAGAGATCTACATAAAGTCGACCATGATTACAAACTGGAGGAGGGAGATGTTCTCAAACAACCTGTGCAGCAATGAAGACTGTCCTTTAAGTTGGCACCTGACATGATCCAACATTGCTCCCTGTCCTCAATTGTCTCCTCTCTCTCTCTCTCTCTCTCTCTCTCTCTCCCCCCCTCCCTCTTTTCTCTTTCTCCATACTCTCTTCCTCTTCATTGTTTCTTTCGATTTCTCTTTCTTCCCTCTCTTTCTCTCTCTCTTCCCCTTATGGGCCCTGATGCCAAAGAGAAGAAGACTGTGAAAGTGGGACATGCAATGGCCAAAGTGTTTTATGAAGGACCTGCCTTAACTGAGTGCTGGTTTTCCTTAGCATCACAGACACTACAGGGCTTAATCATACCAACTGAACTGGACAGCTCCACAAATCATTCCCCTTATTGGCTTACATGGTGGATTCCAAGAAGCCAGAAATGCTTATGGTTTAGATTTTAAGATCTGTTTTTGTTTTGTTTTGCCTTTTTTGCTGGTCTCCATGTGTCTGAGCTTTCAACTGTTAGTTCATTAGTAGCCTGTTAAACAGGCTGTCTCTGTGATCCAGACTATACATGCAACAGAACTGCATGGTACAGGCTTTCTCTGTTGCAAGCAAGACGACTGCACATTGGAATGCTTGCTGGCAGGAAGAGACAAGCTCCCTGAAAATAAGAAACAAAGACAGCAGGCTAGCTTTTTCCTTGGCGTGCTAGTTTTCTGTTTTCAGGGAGACTTTCTCCCCTCTCACCCTCCATGGGTGAACATTTCAACATGGAATTCCACACCAGGGAAGGTAGGCAGGCAAACCCCTCTTCTGCAAGGAACCCCTACTTTCTCTCCTCCTCCTCTTCCTCACCTGCTTGACAGCTCAACCCAGAGCAGCCCAAGTGGCTCCTGAGCCAGCTCCTCCATGTGCATATGGCAGAAGGTGACACCAGGGAATGAAGGCAGGTGGGTGGCCACTCCCCTCTTCCTCAGATAATCTCCCCTTCCTCCTCCTCTCCTCCACCTCCACAGACAAGCTCAGGGCTTGGCTTCCTCGTGTGTGCTCACTCTCTCCTCCTCCAAAGAAAGAGCTCTTTCACCACCTCTTCTTCCTTGCCCACCCACTCAGGCTCTGCCTTATCCTCCCTTCCCTTCCTACTGAATTTGCCGGGGGGGGGATGTAATGGTAGCCACCCTTCCCCTCAGAGCCAGTACATGTGAGAGAGGAGGGACAGAAGGCAGTTGACACAGTGGCATTCTCGCGCACCACTGCCCTTCTGATGTTTTCATTGGCCATGGCTGCTGTGTGGGCAGGGCTTGCCACTTACCACCTGTGCCATGTATCACCTAAGCCATTCCAAACAGGAGTCTCACCCCTGCAATTTGGACCAATACCTTTCAGTGACAGCTGTACATAGAATGGATATCTAATCTTGAGGTTGCTGCAGCATGAATCAATAATTAATAAAGAAAAGATGCATATTTCTTCAGTTTGCTGCCATCATTGTACTTTTCAATGGATTCTGTTCACATATTCAGCTGTGAGTCATCAGTTAACAAAGGAAGGAGATATAATGTGATGCATGTGTAAGTTGACACTTTGGTTTCTAAACATCCTGTTTCCTCTCAGGTTAGAGTTGCAAACTGACTATAAAATAATTATTTGATCTGTTCCTAGCCTTTGTTGGAGATGCCCCCCCCCATTGGGGACACCCCCCTTGACCCCAACATTCAACCCAGAGATACCAGCCCAGAATTATATGGAATTCAGGCCTGTGTCTAGTTCCATTTTATTAAGGAATGAATTACTGCCTGGACTCAAGGTGAACTGACACCCAGGTCTCTTGCTAAATGCTAAAATGTGACTCACAAATGTGACTCAAATGTGACCCAAATGCTAAAATATGACTCACTATCAGATAATGTCTGTGGAAGAGGCCAGAGGCTAATCTCCCCTTTCCTGTTGCAAGAAGTCTATGTTAATCTTTGTCAGTGATTGACTCAATTGCTCGCTATAGAGACTCAACACAGGTAAATGCACACAAATAAAACACCTATAGACTTTAATTCTTACTTTACTAACACTTTAACACCTTTGGGGATCAGGCTAGCAAATCTGAGACAAGAGAAGATGCCCATTTGCAGCTCAGAGATGCAGATTTGCTTTGGGCAATGTCCCCCCCCACTTTCTAAGATCACAGCTTACAGAAGATGGGATTCAGATCTCTCTGGACTAGCCAATATCCTGAATAATTAAAAGACATTATCCAGAAGGTAACAGCTTTGTCACCCTTTTGGGGACCCAGGAAAAGATGAGGAGATGTGAATAGACTCTATGAGAGATCAAAGGAAAATACAACTATAAAGAATGAGGCTACTGGACAGAGAACTAGCAGTCTTGTGCCTACACGCAATCTTCTGCCTACAAGCAAGACTTGCTCAGGAGTAATCCAAGAGTTTGCTGCCCAAGCCGCATGGCTAGAGGCAGGAATTCTGTCCATGGACAGGAACTGTCTGAGACTTCCACTGCGCAGTGAGAAGTCAAGACTTCCCCAGCCATGGTGCTCTGACTCTCAGCCTTGCTCTGAGCAAACTGCATGCTTGATGATCACTCTAAAGACTCTTGACCCCAGCTACAGCCTCCATCCTTCAGCTGAAAGATCCACTGTTCTCAAGCCTCTGATCCGGGTAATATACTGCCTCCACAAGCCTTGAATCCCTCCATCCTTTCCCTTCCTTCTCCTTTCCCCTCATCCCTCTACTAATTCCTGATCTCCCCAAACCATGCCAGCCCTCAGCCTTCCTCCCCCCCACACACACTTTTTCTGTCTATATCTGAATTGTATTAGGCTCTAGGAAGATTTAATACACACACATATGTTAGTTAGGAACACTGGGTGAATATTGGTGCTGGCTAGTGTTGAAATACTGTTAGTAATATTGATAGAATGTTCTGCTTTCTGCTCAGCTTGATTGATGTTGTTGTTCTTTTATACTCAATAAAGCCCATTGAATCATTTAGGATTGGTTTGATCTCCTTTCTTCCTTGTGCCCAGATCCTACATGGTCACTATATAAAAGAACTTGGTCACTTGGTGACACTATGAGACAGGCCTAATTTTGTATGCTAGCTAATGAGCATATTTAGTGTATAAATCAGGCCTGGACCACAACACCTTCAACAGCAAGAAACTGCAGAAACCATCAGGTGAATTTTCCGCATTGCCTGCAGCTGTCATCTGCAGACAAAACTGCTATGAAAGGCACAGTCATTGGGGATGGTAAGATGTTGGCTGCCCTATATCTGGCTGGTTGTCTGTTTCTGATGTACCTAGATGTTTCTTTTTTTTAAAAAAACCCAAAAAACTTTTGTCTATGTTTATCTTCAAGTTCCTTCTTAGCCTGTCTTTTTCGTATCTTTGCCTTTGACTTGCCAGAATTTTAGTTTTCTTAATGTGGGCAAGTTTATCACTTTTTAAAGAAAGGGTAGAGAAAATGTATTCCAAGCAGAAGTATATCATATCATTCTTATTCCCTCCCCCCTCAGTTGTATAGAAAGCCATGTTCTTCTCAAATGGTAAGAAACCAATTCTTTCCCCCTACTGTGTTAATTGTAAGCCATTAAAATGTGACATTATCTAAGTGTCTAGAGCTTTCATGCAGGTTTTGATAACATGGCTAAGTTAATTGATTAAAATACTATCATTTGTCTACCCGTCACCCTCTCATTGTAAATTGTTCCACATTATTAGGTAATGTAGTTGTCTTCCTAGTGCTGAAAGCTTAATCTCAGTAATGAGAAGCATACATCAAAGTCCAACAGGAACCATCACATTTCAGACAATAGAGCTATTTTCAAAGTTTGTGCAAAAAGCCTTTTTAGTGAACACAACTAATTGCATTCAGTAGGTGTGGCATTACTAACCACAAGCATCAGCAAGAGCAGTGGTAGACCTGTAATGCAGATAAATGAATACTGATAGTATCAGTAGGATTCAGTGGGGTTCAGAAGCAAATGTTGAAGGTTTTCAACCTTGGGCTAACTTCTGCAAAGGAATTGGACTGATGGAAGGGAGAGACAAAACACACTTCTAGTGAACCATAATTGTTTTATTCTTTATTCCATTTATTACATAAAAGATTCACCGCAATCAAAATGGGAATTAGCAATGATATTGATGTAGTTCAGTGGGAATTGACAATCAAAATCAGCACAGTTGAAGCAGAGCAATTGAAATACATTGAAACAATAGAGCCCTGCGGAATGGAACTCCTAGATAGGACTAGCATTTACTGTCTAACCAAAGTGAAACAAGAAGGCAAGGATCATATGAAATAAAGGACCACCAGGATCCCATATAGTTCAATAAACCATCAACTCCCTGAGAGGAGTAGGAGAAGGAAAGGTAGGAAAGCAAAAGTCACCATCAACTCCTCCATGTGATGCTGCTTTCCAAGATGAAACTATTATTATATTTTATATTTGTATGATGCCTATAAACCACCTTATTGTATTCGGATCAAAAGAAAGAAAGAATGGAAGGAAGGAAGGAAGAAATGCTGATTCTGGTCTGGCTGCTTCAGGTGAGCAGCTTATCATTCACAGTATCAGTAAATGTAACAATAAGCAAATAAGACAATAAATTGTAGACTCACTTTGCTGATGTTTCCCAAGGACTGAGATGGAGAGGGTTGTCTAGGACCAAAAAAAAGAAGACCATTGAGACATGCCATGCTGCTGCAAGCGCAGTGCATAGCCATGGCCAGCAGGGTGGTGAAAAGGGAATGTACTGGGCCCATAACCCATATGTTGATGGCCCCACAAATTCTTCTTTGTCAATCAATAACCTCCAATACTGTGAGCATCCCTTACTAGCAGGCATTTTTAACCTCATTGATCAGAACACCAGGCAGCTGCTTTGGGCATTTTAGGCCAGGAGTTCCCAATCTGTGGTATTCCGGATGTTGCTGAACTACAACTCCAATCACACCCAGCTATAATTTATTATAAGCAGAGAAGCGGCCAAATTTGCAGAGGACACTAAACTTTTTAGGGTAGTGAAATCCAAAACAGATTGTGAGGAATTCCAAAAGGATCTCTCCAAACTGGGTGAGTGGGCGACAAAATGGCAACTGTGGTTCAATGTAAGCAAGTGTAAAGTGATGCATATTGGGGCAAAAAACACCAACTTCATATAGACACTGATGGGTCTGAGCTATCACTGACTGACCACAAGAGAGATCTTGTAGTTGTGGTGGTGGACAGCTCGTTGAAATTGTTGACTCAATGCAACACTTTCAGCTGTGAAAAAGGCAAATTCCATGCTAGGGAATGGGATCATCAGGAAGGAGATTGAAAATAAAAATGCTAATATTGTTATGCTCTTATACAAATCTATGGTGTAGCCACATTTGGAGTACTGCATACAGTTTGGGTCACCCTATCTTAAGGAGGACATGGTAGGACTGGAAAAGATGCAGAAGAGGGCAACCAAGATGATCAGGGACCTGAAGCACCTTCCTTATGAGGCAAGGCTACCGCATCAGTGGCTTTTTAGTTTAGAAAAGAGGTGGCTATGGGGAGACATGATAGAGCTGTATAAAATTATGCATGGAACAGAGTGAGTGGAAAGAGAGAAATTTTTCTCTAGATGATCTTAATAGGTGCCAGGGTTCACGACAGTGAAGGTGCTCTCTTAAGTACCCTGGACCTAAGCCATTAAGGGCTTTATAGGTAATAACCAGAACTTTGTATTTCATTCAGAAACGTATCAGCTGCCAGTCCAGTTCTTTTAGAGTCGATGGTGTTACCCTTCAGGTAAACCCAGAGACCAATCTGGCTGCTGCCTTCTGCACCAATTGTAGTTTCCAAACTACATACAAAGGCAGCCCCACATAGAGTGCATTACAATAGTCAAGCCTAGAGGTTACCAGCATATGTACCACCATTTTAAGGTCATTTGTCTCCAGAATTGATGTATCAGGCATATCAGCCGAAGCTGATAAAAAGCACTCCTGGCCACTGCCTCAACGTGAGAAACCAAGGAGTGTTTGGGATCCAGGAGCACTCCCAGACTATGAACCTGATCTTTTAGGGGGAGTGTAACCCCATCCAGAACAGACAGATCTAAACCATCTCTCAGATCCCGACCTCCAACAGACAGTACCTCCATCTTGTTTGGATTCAACTTTAGCCTGTTATCCCTCATCCAGCCCAATATCACCTCCAGGGAGGCACGTGGGGGGCTCATGCCATCTCCTGATGAAGTTGGTATGGAGAAATAGATCTGGGTGTAATCAGCATATTGATAACATCCTAGACCAAACTCCCTGACGATCTCTCCCAACGGTTTCATGTAGATTATTATCTAGATAACATGCAGACAGCATAAACTAAATAATAATCCCACCAGGTTAAAACCTCTGAGCAGACTGCATGGACTCCACCAGTTTTCTTCTTGTTGTTGTTGTTGTTATATTTTTATACCACCTTACCCAGAAGTATCTCGGCAGTTCACCAATATAAAAACAGATTTAAAAAACCAAATAACTAATTAAAACCAGTTTAAAATAATTCTGGTATTCACTAAAGGCCAAGCTAAAAAGATATGTTTTTAGGGATCTTTTAAAGGCTGCTAAAACTTTCAACAACAAATATTTATATAACACTTTTTAACAAACGTTTCCAAAATGGTTTACATAGAGAAATAATAAATACATACATAAATAAGATGGATCCCTGTCCCCAAAGGGCTCAAAATCTAACAAGAAACATGAGATAAGACACCAACAACAGTCACTGGAGGTACTGTGAAGGGGGTGGATAGGGCCAATTGCTCTCCCACTGCTAAATAAAGAGAATCACCACATTTAGAAGGTGCCTTTTTGCACAGTCAGCAAGGGTTTTAAATTGTTTTTTAAAACTCGTAAGCCTCTAATATCCATAGGGAGCACATTCCAGAGCCAAGGAGCCCCTGAAAAGAAGGTCCGATCCTGACTCACAACCAGGCAAGCTGGCTGCTGCTGGAGATGGAGCCCTCCTGATGACCTTAAAGTGCAGTGGAAATGATACTCAAAAAGTTAACCCAGTTAACCCAGTCCTAAGCTGTTTAGGGCTTTAAAGGTAATTACCAGCACTGTATATTTTGCCTGGAAATATATCGGCAGGCAGTGCAGGTGCTTTAAAACAGTCATAATATGGTCTCTCTGAAAAACCCCGGAGACCAATCTGACTACTGCATTTTGAACCAACTGAAGTTTCTGAATGACATACAAAGGCAGCCCCATGTATAGCACATTGCATTAGTCAAGCTGAGAAGTTACCAGGGAGCACACTACAGTTTTGAGATAATTAACTTCGAGGAATAATTAACTGTTGTATCATCCAAAGTTGTTGAAAAGTGCAATGCTACTGGCCATAGCCTCAGGATGAGGCCTGGGTTCAGAAGTGCTCCCAAGCTATGTGCCTGTTCCTTTAGGGGGCATGCATCCCCATTCAGAATAGGAAATTCTATTACATCCCTCAAATTATGACCCCTCACCATTAGTATTTCCATCTTGTTTGGATTGAGTTTCAATTCAATTCATTCCTCATCCATCCCATTACTACCCAAAGGCAGTCATTTAGGGGAGCTATGCCATTTCCTGATGATGATGTAGATGTCATGAAGAAATAGATTTGGGTGTAATCAGCATATTGATAATACCCTGCTCCAGATCACCTGATGATCTCACTCAACGGTTTCATGTAGATGTTAAAAAGCATCGGGGATAGGATGGAGCCCTGACAGATACCATGCAATAGCTCTTGTTTCACATAGCAATTATCCCCGAGTGACAGCATCTGAAATCTGTCTGAGAGATAGCCACAGAGAGATCCAAAAGAATTAGTAGAGTCACACTCCCTCTGTCATTCCTTGGCACAGATCACCCAAGGCTGTCTCAACCCCATAGGTTGCTCTAAATGTAGTCTAAAATTAGTCTAGATAATCAGTATCCTCCAAAACTACTGATCAGCCACCACCCTCTCAATCTCCAGGCTTTTAAAGAAAAGGTCTCACAATTGCTTTGTTCAGACATGAAGGCAGCCTTCCTTCCCCCACTGAAGTATTTATGATGCCGGCCAGGCCATGTTTAACAGCCTCCCTACTAGATGATATACATAAGCCATGTTGGGCATGGATCCAGAAGATAGCTGGTAGGCCAAAAACCTCCAAGAGGTTTATCCACATCCTCAGGAGTCACAAATTGAAACTGATCCATTCTAAACAAACAAGAGGAGTTACTGGCCACACATACCATTGACTCTGCAGTAACAGCAGAGTCCAAGTCAGCCCAAATCTGAGAAATTTTAGCAGCAAAATAGTTATTAAAGGCATCACAGTGAGATGATGAAGACTACAAATTCAAGTTCAGAGAGGAGGTAACCTTCACAATTCTGAACTCTGCAGGACATAAACTTGTGGATGCAATATGTGCAGAATGGAATTGCTTCTTTGTTGCATCTATTGGCACAGTATAGGCTTTTAAATGGGCTTTGTGTCATATCTTCTCAGATTTGAGTTGAGTTCTCTTCCACTTGCACTCCAGTCTTCTCTCTTGATACTTCAACTCCTGAAGTTGTTATGTATACCATGGCGCTGATTTTTTTTTTTAAACCTGGAGAGGACACTTAGTGTCTACTGTCCTGATAAGTTCCCTATTCTAGGTATCCACCAGGACATCAAGAGAATCACCCATAGAGCCAACTCTAAAACCTCCCAAGGCTTCTTGGTATCCTATGGGATGCAATCGTCTTCTTGGGCAGACCATCCTAATAGGTCCTGCACCCCTGCAGAGGTAGTTTGTGGCCATGAAACCAACCTTAACCAGATGGTGGTCTGTCTATGACAATGGAGACACTCGAGGAGTCCCCACCCATGAAACACCAGCTGATTGTGTTGGCTCTACGACCAGTTGGGATAGGCCCATAGTTGCCATGGGCACTATGAACTACTGAGCTGCACCAGACAAGCTGGTCCCAAACTGAACATTGAAGTCCCCCAACACCAAAAGTCTGAGTGACTCCAACATCCACTCCACAACGAGTACTGTCAGCTCAGCTCTAGACTCTGTTGGGCAGCAGGGTGCTCGATACACCAACAGAATCCCCAATCTATCTCTGGTCCCCAGGCCAAGGTATAAACACTCAATAGAGGCCAGCTCTTTCACAGGGATTATGATAAGGGAGATGTTATTCCTATGGATCACAGCCACTCTCCCCCTCCCCCACTCACACTTCCCTTAACCTGCTCCACAACTGAGTACCCAGCAGGGAGAAGCTGAGCCCAAAGTGGACCACTAGTCTGTCCCAGCCAGATCTCCACTATACAAGCCAGGTCAGCTTCCTCATCCATGATCAAATCAAGGATGATTTCAGACTTATTTTGAATTGAGCAGGCATTGCAGCAGAGCATGGTCAGGTTTTGTGGGTGGTTGGAACTACTCAATGAAGCCTGGGAGCTGACAGGACAGTCGGAAGAGGAAACAGCTATTAAATTTTTGATCTCCCTTCTGCTGCAATGGCCGGACATCCTGCCAACACAAAATCCTCTGTTCCCCACCACTGCTGAAATAGCTGCTCCTAACCCTGCAAAGGCACTCCCCACTCCCTCATTTTTATAACCAGCCGAGCACAACCAGCCGAGCACAACCAACCAGCCCAAACTCATAATTATAACCAGCCGAGCACAACCAATAAGAATTACAGAACACCCTTGCTTTCTATGCTGACGGATGTTTGTCTCCCCTCAAATAGCTGGAGAAAAGCCCCACCTCACACCTGTAGCAGGTATAATACAGCAAGCCTAATTAAAGGGAGGCATCAAAAGATAGGCAGCCAAAAAGAGTAGACTTGAAGGTAAATCTTCTTCCCACAAGCCAGAATGGACAGACGACTGGATGGCAAAATGTTCAGCCTCACCTCCTCTTGCTCTTTGCCCTCACTTCCTCTTGCTATCTTAATGGTTTCATGCCCTCATGAACCTTCATGGCAGGAAACCAGGTGGCAGCCGCAGTAATTTCTCTCTCTCTGTGTTAGAGAAAGAGATTCATTTATTTTTATTTAACACATCTGTATACTGCCCACAACCAAAGTTTATAGGCAGTTTACAACATTAAAACAAATCAAAACATTTTAAAACAATTAAAACATATAAAAAGTTCAAAAATATAAGCACACAATAAGCACACAAAGCATGTTCTGTGGGGATGGGGGGAGGTTGTGCCTAGTCCTGAGAAAGGCTAGACACGTGGGTGGCTGTCTACCATTTCACATGTGTTTGCATGCCTACTGCCTAATGGTAGGCAGGTGTGGTGGCCACCCCATAAGGCTGGCCCTGCCTAGCCCAGCCTGCCGGCTGTCAGTCCTTTACACAACTTGGCAGGGAGTGGGAAGGATGCCATGTGTTCTGGGCTTCAGCATGGGTCTGTTCAAGGCAGCAGCTCCACATCCTTGGTTGGGCAGGCTCCACTGCTAGTGCTTAGGCTTTACTGCATCTCATCTCCCCTCAACCTTACACAAACACCCTGCATGCAAACCCATGCCACAACATGTCACATACAATGTCATACATAGAATGGTAGTTCAAGCAATAAAGAAACATGCTGGGAGGTTATTAGCAATAACAACAACACCTATTTATATACTGCTTTTCAACAAAAGTGTCCAAAGTGGTTTATATAGAGATATAAATAAATAAATATCAGGACATTCAGGAAAGATGTCAGGACGGTCACCTTCTCCATTTGTTCCCCTCCTGAACCAATTTGGGGGGGGGGGAGTATGTATCCTCCAAACTGGTCCTTTGCTGGCTATCCCTTGGCCAAGTTTTGTTAAAGGTATAGACCCCCATTCTCTTCCACCAACAAAACTAGAACTAGCCACCTTCTGCAACACAAGCAAATGGCTCCAGCCCTCCAGCAGTTGCCTTTTAGCCCATAAGCTCCGTTGCTGCAACTGATGTTTTTTGACCATCCTGCTGAGGAAAGGGGCTGCTTCAGAAAAGGCCCATGTCACCTGGCCCACAGGGGGAGAGCACAGTGGTGCAGAGGGCTGGTGTTGGACCCATATCCCAAAGACTGCTGGATCCAAGTCATTTTTCTTAGCACACACCTGTATCTTTTGCTTTTTCATCAACCATTTGTTAAAGGAAATCCCTTTCCAGCATTCCCTCTGCTTTTACAGACCATTTCTGCGAAGACCTAGGTGTCAGCTGTCTCATTCACTTTTCCTGTAGCCACCTCATAAAATACATCTTTGCTAGTGCCCCCATGCCTGCTTATTCTGTTTTATCATAGTTTGACCAGTCAACCTTTATTTAGCTCTGGTTGGCGGGGGGGGGGGGCGGGCAGGGGCAGCAAAGCTGAGTAATGACAAAATACCCGGCAAAACAAGTGAACAGAGATGAGAGATCAAAAGAGAGAACAAGTCATTAGAAAAAATAAGAGAAGCTAAAGGCTGGTAATCAAGGGAGACCAGGCAACACCTCTCACTTTTTCTCTCCCCTCCCCCCCCACACACACACTTACTGAAGCCATGTGCCACATGTGAATGTGCACCACAAAAGACAAATATATACTGCAACATGTCACATACATGTGAACACCACTATGCACAATCACACACTGGAGCATGCAAATGCATGGAGGGACAGATCACATGTACATATCACAGACAAACATCCACTACAATACATCACAAACACATACTGCAGTAGGCAGTATAGAGCACACAAATTCATGACGCAGCATACAGTGGCACACCATACAGAAAAGTGTGCATCAGGACACCACACACAACCATGAGTTGTAGCACATCATACATGACATGACACAACACTTGACAAGCAAAAATGCCATGCTAAATGTAGTACCACACCACAAACACAATGGAATAGCAAACAAATGCCCACAAAATATCAAATGCACATTTCATAGGCAAGTGTACATGGTAGTATATGTAAAAACTGGACACAGAACAGTAGTTATCAATTTTTTCACTGCAACACACACACACATGCCATAAGACTTCACATGCAATTATGTATCATAATGTGTGCGCACGTGTCCATGCACACTCATCCACACACACCCCACATGCAAACCCATGCTGCAACATGCCACACCAAAACCCATGACACATGTCACATATAATGCCACTCTGTAGTATGCTGAACACAAATTTGCATCACAACATGTAAATGCGTGCCGCAGCACACTGCATGATGTAGCACCGCAATACATCATCACAGTTGAGAGTCTGAAAGATTGCTTTTAAAATGTATATCTTGTTATGTATTCCTGATGGACAGGTAGAAACAAAAGGGTGGATTATTTGTGAAGAATGAACAAAATGATAGTTAATGAATAAAATATAAAGAGAGGGAAATATGAAGAGGGAGAAGGAGGATAACAAAAAACTGCACTCAAAGCACTTTCTGTATAGCTTGGCTTCGCATAGAGACATTTAAAACCAAATGGAGGAAAGCAAATGTAATGTTTTGGGGGTCCTACATTTCTTTCAGTAAGGACCTAATTCTTTCAACTAATTGTTCTGAATGATGTCCTTGACAACTAATGAGTTACAGGTGTCAGTTTCCATGAGCCAGAATCAGGAATACAGGACTTCATTGTTTTTAGAAAAGGGGGATATTCAAGGTTTTAAATCAGGGGTGTGTACGTGGGCATGCATAGCAAAGTCTATTAACCTGGCAAATCTCTAGCTCCATCTTTTGAGCTGTAATGTTTGTGCCTCTCCTGAGAAAGTGAAACAATAGGTTGTTAAAACAGAGCAGCAGCAGAGCATGAACATATCAGCCCTGGGAAGGCATTCTTTCAAAACAAGGTGTGATGCTTGTCAGATAGCATCTGCTCTTTTGCATTCTCAAGCCTTGTGCATTCTTAGCAGAAGGCAACACTGAGAGACAAACTAAACAAGACAACTAGAGCTCTGATACCTCCCCCCGCCTGACTTTTTTAAAAAAAATGAAAAGCAGCTGTGGGAAGCTGAAATTGGAAATAGAAGGTCAGTGGAGTGATGTGATGGGTGTAGAATCCAAGGGAAAGAGTTGTTGTAAGCATGGACAAAGCAGAGGAGTGCAATCAGGAATATTAATAGTTTAATGAAATACATATTATGTACAGAGAATCAAGTTTAGACTGCTATGCTCTTTCTGCTGGCTCAGGCTGTTTGCTAGCCTCACCTCTACACCAGGACTAGAATACAAGTAACTCAAGCTCCATTCAAAAGCTGCCCTGGCTCGAGGAATGGGTCAACCAAAAACACAATGGGGTGGGATAGGGATTGCTTAACATTTCCCCTTCCTGGTCCACTCAAAATCCCTTCCTCAGTTGCTTTCTTATCCAAAGACAGAAAGGGCTGGTTTACTTTTCCTGTCTACGCAATTAAAAGGGAGATGCTACAAGCCTATCATGACTCTTTTGCTGATCTCCCAACATTCTCCCAGCACTTTCCTTTATCGGGAGAGGGGCACTGAATGGCTGTTCTACATGTGACCCAAACAGAATACAAGTTTAAACTAGTATTTGGGATGAATATACAGCTGCTGTTCAGGTGAACAGCCCCTACTGTAAATAGAATGGGAGGGCATCGAGACATCTGTGAAAGGTGAAAGCAGCACATTGTCAACAGGTGTTTGCTCTACAGAAGAGTCTTTATTTGAAAAGGAGCTTGTAGATAATAGACACAGAGATTCCTGCTGGTGCAGGATGCAATTTCCAGTAAAAAGAATAAGAATATAAAGTTCTCACAACCAATGGGGCTGGGGATGGCTGGGGTTGGGGAGGCAAGAGCCAGACTGCCTTCTCCCACATGATCCAGGGCCCAAACAGGGCTCGGCAGCTCATATGCCCAGATGACACAGCAGCGAGCAGCACAGTGAGCAGTGTTGGGATATTTTATTTATTTATTTGATTTATATACTGCCCTTCCAAAAATGGCTACGGGCAGTCATCAAAATAAAAACAAAACAATTAAAATCACAACTTAATCAATTGAACACTTAAATCATTTAAACATCAAAATAATTAAGATTAAAATAATTTAAAACCAAAATTTAAAATTTAAAACCATGAATCTAATTGGATGAATAAATGTGTCTTCAGTGCCTTTTTAAAAGTTGCCAGAGATGGGGAAGCTCTTATTTCAACAGGGAGCACATTCTAAAGTCCAGGAGTAGCAACGGAGAAGGCCCGTTCCCAAGTAGCCACCAAACAAGTTGGCAGCAACAGCAGATTAACCTCTCCAGATGATCATGGGGTTCATGGTGAAGAAGACATTCTCTTAAATACCCAGGGCCTAAGCTGTTTCTATATGCAACAGCTTCAGCTTAGCTTAAGAACATAAGAACAGCCCTGCTGGATCAGGCCCAAGGCCCATCCAGTCCAGCATCCTGTTTCACAGTGGCCCACCAGATGCTTCTGGAAGCCTACAGGCAAGAGTTGAGGGCATGCCCTCTCTCTTACCATTACTCCCCTGCAACTGGCAGGGGCGTAACTAATGGTAGGGCAGGCAGGGCACGTGCCCTGGGTGCCACTTGGTAGGGGGCGCCAAAAAGTGCCATTAAAAAATTGTTTTTTTAAAAAAATAATTATTTAATGGCAGCGCCAGCGCAGCAGCAGTCCGCCCTTTGCGCAAAGGAGCGCGTGGCACCCCCTCCCCCATGAGCGGTCCCAGCGCACCCCCCCATTGCCTGGCTCCGGCTGGCTGCTGGGCGCCCCGGGGTCCTTGACTTGACGTTCGGCCCAGCGCCGCCCACCGCCTGCTAGCGCGCCTTGCAGTTCAGAAGCGACGCCGGGCCGAACGGCAGGCCTTGGCGTCGGGCTCTGTGTTACATCCGCCGCAGCTCTGTGTTACATCTGCCGCAGCACCGCCGCGGGTGCCTAAAGTTTTTTGTCCCTCTGCCTGCTGCCATGTGTCCTCCGAGGCGAGGGATGGCTGTAGGCGGCGCCGGGCCGAACAGCAGGCTTCGGCGTCTGTGTTACATCCGCCGTGGCTCTGTGTTACATCCGTCGCAGCAAGTCAAGGACCTTGCTTGCCGCTTGCTCACCCCCGCTCCTGCACCATCTCAATTGGTTAGCGACTAGGGGTGTGCAATTTGGGATTTCGGGTGATTCGGCTCGGACCCGAACCAAATCACCCCTGTTCTGTTTTGTGCCCGAATCTGGGTCACCCGAATCACCCTTGATTCGGTTCGGATTTGGATTTAATCCGAATCTGAATCGATTCGGGGGGTAAAAAGGGGCCCGGGGCAAAATTTTGGGGTGGGGTGGTAGTGCCCAATGGGTAGAGTCTACCACCCCAATTTCAGGGGGATTGGGCAAAATCCTGATTTTTGGTGAATTTTTAAAGTTTTAGTGACTTTGGGGCAGTTCAGGGGCATAGCATGGGATCTGGGCAAAAGTAGTGGGGTGGGTGGTAGTGCCTAATGGGTGCAGGCTACCACTCCAATTTCAGGGGGATTGGGCAAAGGGCTGATTTTTGGTAAATTTCTGAAAATTTCATGTCTTTGGGGCAGATTGGGGCATATTGGGGCAGAAAGTGGGGCCTGGGGCAGAATAGTGGGGTGGGGTGGTAGTGCCTAATGGGTGGAGGCTACCACCCCAATTTCAGGGGGTTTGGACAAAGGGCTGATTTTTTGAGAATTTTTGAAGTTTTAGTGACTTTGGGGAAGTTTGGGGGCAGAAAGTGGATCTGCCCCAAAGGAGTGGGGTGGGCTGGTAGATAGTGCCTAATGGGTGGAGGCTACCACCCATCCACAATTTAAGAGTGATTGGGCAGAGGGGTGAATTATGGTGAATTTATTTGTATGAGGTTTGTCTTCATAAGGTGAAGTGTGCTAAATTGATTACTTCCTCATATTATTCATAGTAAAGGAAAGTGTGAAAAAGTGAAAGTGGGGTCATGAGAGTTGTTTAATTGAAAAATATCTCATTTGCTATGATAGAATGAGAATTCACACCTCAGAGAATACCACCTCAAAAATTCTCAAAAAATCAGCCCTCTGCCCAATCCCCCTGAAATTGGGGTGGTAGCCTCCACCCATTAGGCACTACCACCCCACCCCACTATTTTGGGGCAGATCCACTTTCTGCCCCCAAACTGCCCCAAAGTCACTAAAACTTCAAAAATTCTCAAAAAATCAGCCCTTTGTCCAAACTCCCTGAAATTGGGGTGGTAGCCTCCACCCATTAGGCACTACCACCCCACCCCACTATTCTGCCCCAGGCCCCACTTTCTGCCCCAATATGCCCCAATCTGCCCCAAAGACATGAAATTTTCAGAAATTTACCAAAAATCAGCCCGTTGCCCAATCCCCCTGAAATTGGGGTGGTAGCCTGCACCCATTAGGCACTACCACCCCACCCCACTACTTTTGCCCAGATCCCATGCTATGCCCCCGAACTGCCCCAAAGTCACTAAAACTTTTTAAAAATCGCCAAAAATCAACTGTGAACCAAATCACCCGAATTTTTCATGCCCGAAATTCGGGTGATTCGGCTCGTGCCCGAAAAATATCGGGGGACATCGGGGGTGATTTGTTTCAGCCCCGAATCACCCGAAATTGTTCATTTCAGGCACAGATCGTTCTGTGCCCGAAATTTTTTGCACATCCCTATTAGCGACGCCGGGCCACACGGCAGACCTCGACGTTGCTCTGGTGGCGGCCGCCGCTATGGGGACGGGTCCGGACTCCGCTTGCTCCCCCGCCGCCCACAGCCATCCCCTCGCCTCGGAGGACACACATTTGTGGTATTTATTATTATTTTTATTACATTATTATTACTACTATTTTATTTTATAGGACTACTATTTTATTACTATAAAATACTACTGCCCTATCCATCCAAAGGCTCTGGGCGCTTGGGGGGGGCGGAGGGGGGCGCACAATTTCAGTGTTTGCCCTGGGCGCCGTTTTCCCTAGTTACGCCTCTGGCAACTGGTACTCAGAGGCATCCAGCCTTTGAGGCTGGAGGTGGCCTATAGCCCTCTGACTAGTAGCCCCTCCTCCATGAAGTTATCCAAACCCCTCTTAGAGCCATCCAGGTTGTTGGCTATCATCACATCTTGTGGCAGAGAACACAAGTTGATTATTCACTGTGTGAAAAAGTACCTCCGTTTGCTGGTCCTAAATTTCCTGCCAGTCGATTTCATGGGATGACCTCTGGTTCTAGTGTTATGTGAGAGGGAGAAGAATTTCTCTCTATCCACTTTCTCCTCACCATGCATGATTTTATAGACCTCTATCATGTCTCCCCACAGTCGTCTTTTTTCTAAGCTAAATAGCCCCGGATGTTGTAGCCTAGACTCATATGAAAGGTGCTCTAGGTCCATGATCATCTTGGTTGCCCTCTTCTGCACCTTATCCAGTTCTACAATGTCCTTTTTTAGATGTGATGACCAGAATTGTATGCAGTCCTCCAGGAGTGGATGCACCATAGTTTTGTATAAGGGCATTATAATATTAGCCGTTTTATTTTCAATCCCCTTCCTCTCATGCTTCCCTAGCATGGAATTGGCCTTTTTCACAGCTGCCACACACTGAGTCCACACTTTCAACGAGCTGTCCACCACGACCCCAAGATCCCTCTCCTGGTCATTCACTGACAGCTCAGATCCCATCAACGTATACTTGAAGTTGGAGTTTTTTGTCCCAATGTGCATCACTTTACACTTGCCAACACTGAGCCACATTTGCCATTTTGTCGCCCACTCACCCAGTTTGGAGAGATCCTTTTGTAGCTCCTCACAATCTGTTTTGGATTTCACTACCTGAAAGAGTTTGGTATCATCTGCAAATTTGGCCACCTCACTACTTACCCATACTTCTAGATCATTTATGAATAAATAAAAAAGCATTGGTCTCAGTACAGATCCCTGGGGGACCCCACTTATCCCTGGTGAATCCCAAGATAAGCTTGCAGTATAGTTTGCATGCAATTTACTATACAGCCAGAGGGGGCACTATACTTTCCTCTGTAGGTTGGACTAGCTATTATCCTTCCTGTTCTTTTTTGTGTATGAGTCAGCAAGTTCAGTACTGACCTCTTAGTGCCTTTGTCTCCCAAGTAAAGCTTTTAAAAACTTTGCATTGGTGTTTGTTCTGTACTCCACACTCTGCAACAAGCAGGAGGTGGAAAGATTCTGAGCTGCCAGATACATCAGTTAGACTCCAGCTACTACTCCATCAGACACAACTGGGCTTTGCCCCATCACACCAGGCCCCATTCCCTAATTTGATGGGTGCTAGCTCTAACATCCTCAGATCAACTTTCTGCATCTCTGGATCTAAGCCTCAGGCCTGGCAACCCTAATCTGAAGAAATGTAGCCCCGGAGCCAATCTCTCTTTTTCAAAGGAGTGCTTCAAAAAATCATGACTGCAAGTGTCTGCATGCTATTTCTTTTCTTAACAACTATTAAACCAAATCACTTGTAGCTATAATAACAGGTTAAAGACTTCTGAGGTTGTTAGCACAACGGTAAAGGCATTGTCATTCTACTGTTGTCTCAGAGCACAGAAAATGCAATTTTCTTGACTTGAGTCTGTGTAATAGCACGAGTTGCCAGTTGAAAGGCATATAGCAAATTGTTTAGAATTGAACCTTCCTTGGTAGAGTCATGGATAGTGCTGTTTCCTAAGCAAACTTGCTTAGGCAGGCACAAGAGAACGTGTAAAAAATTGAATATGAACAAACTGCTATTCTCAGATTCTTGAAAGGGGAAGCAGATACTTACATTCTCAGAATCAAGGAAAAAGACAGATGCAATGTAAGAAAACAGCACGCTAAGCAAAAAAAGAAAAAACATGCCTTAAAGAGAATTCCCTGAATCTGAACAGTCAAAATTCTAATGATGGTTGGAATTGAGTGCATTTCTCTTTTTAGGTGGGTGCTTCCACAAAAGATGGAAAGTATTCAAAATGTACAATTGAATGTGCTCATTCAGAAGCATTTTTAAAAGCCACAGGGGCCCTGAACCTAACTAGTTCTGTTCTGCTGTACTTCCATAAACTCAGACAAAACTGCACACCACACAAAAGAATACAATCTATGCCATCTTCTGTATGTGTGAGGGGTATAGGGGATTTCAGTATCCATGCTGTAGTGCTCAAGTGTAACATGAGTTGTGGTAGAGTAGGAGTAGATAATATTCGAATGGGACTGTCTGTAATTAGGCCCTAGTCCTAACTGGTAAAGACTTATTAGAAGGAAGCAATGGATAATCATTGCTTCAATCCACTGCTGTTATCCTGTGGGGTTCAATAAGTCTTCAAACTCATTCATAAGAAAGACATTTTCACTCAAGCAATAATGGTCTCACACAGAAGATTGGTCTCTCCATCATACGTTTTGGAGCTGGAGTTGATGTACAAGTTCCCTTTTGGGACTGAATAACTTAAGAGTTCAGGTGGAGGATTATGTGCTTGAATGCTCCACCATGTAACAGAAATGTCCAACTTGTGGAAATCCAGCCCCTCAGGGAGTGCTGATGAAAAAGATCTAACAGATTTCCCGGTACAAGCTGGATGGCAGGATAATCAAATTACTCTTTTGCTGCATTTGCTGGACACTCAAAAGGAGATACACCTGATCTACACTATTGACTAATTTAGGGATATTTATTCTACAGGCTTTCAAGCCTTTATCTTCTGTACTTAAAATGCTTGTACATACTACCTCTTGCTTTTATGATAGTGATCATTGATTTTAATGCTGATGTTTTATTAATCTGCTTTATTTTATTGCTTTTCTTGTAAGAGGTTTTTGGTTGAAAGGTACGCATTTACTTGCAAAAACAAATAAAACCAAACCCTCCACGACTTCCAAGTGAATACATTCAGTTTTGTCAACTTAGGGGTAATTCAGATGGGAGTTCCTTCAGGTTGTCCAGATCTCTAGGGTCTGGGAGAGCCTAGCACAATTTGTGATCCACCAAAACCAATACAACCTTCCAGCATGCAGAACAGTCAACAATGTGCTCAATGTGCCTGCCTAGGACAGCAAAAGCAACCAGTTGTCATAGACACTTGTCAATGACAATGACACTGGGACTGCAAAAACAGCCAGTTGTCATAGACTTATAGATGGCTGATAGCTGTATTCAGCCTTGTGATGCACAAGTTGTGTAGGTCTAATATAGAACTTTTGTTATGTGCCTTGGGGCTTCATCAGCAGCTACTAAGACTGCATCAATGTTCACACAGCACTGCACAAATTAATTCCAAAAATGGATTGATCTGAAACCCTGGAAGAGACTTCTGGGACGCATTAAATTAGTAGAGCCATGCTTTTCAAGGTACTTTGTGACAAAACACATTTTTAAACAGCTTCCTCATCTAGTGTGAGTTAATGCTGATAATGTTTTGCCATTGCGCAAAACTACCCATTTTGCTGCTTCCAGGTTTGGGGCACAGGAAGCATTTAGAAGTTGCTTGTTGTATTCTATCCAGTGTGGGGGGGTGGAGTCAGAAAGGAAAAGGAAGGGAAAGGAGGAGAAAATGGAGTTGTTTCTGAATAAATGCTGAGTTAAATCTGCATAAGATTACTTTGTGTTTTTGAGAGAAACTCCTATAAAAAACTTGTCATCTGTCACATTCCAAAAATGTCCAACTCAAGGGGTGCACCATGTTATTAGGCAGTAACTAACTGCTTCTTTTGCCCCCCGCCTTGCCGTGGAATTGACAAAGCAGCCAACTAATATAATTATCCTCATTCTTCTTTGTTTTTACATTCAGCATTTATTCTTCCATTTTCTTCTTGAAAATCGTACTTCATTTTATTACATTTAAAGTGGCAAGATCTATTATTCAGGCTTGGAAACAAAGGAAAAATCCCTGGAGATTCAAGTAATTGATTGTCATGCTGATGACCTATATGAGGATTTACTATTGTTTTATAAGCTATTGCCACTTTGTCTTTAATATTTTATGTAAATGCTTAAGATCATTTCAATTTACCAATAAACTATGAGTAGATTCTCATGATCGCCGGGGTGGGCTGAGAGGGTGCTGGGTGAAGGCTGCTCTTAACCTTCCTTCCCCCAGATGACCAAACCATCTGTCTTCAGCGCACCTCCCACATGCCCACATGGGCAGCCCTGCTCCATGCAGCTCCACGAGGCATGAAACAGGACAGAGGGATGTGGGTCCAGAATTTGTTGTTCTAGCTTCCAGATATCCCACAATGCAACACGTGACATGTACAGACAGGTGCTCTATGCGCCCGTCTCTGTGTCTCCTTGGGCTGAACTTAGCCCGAGGAGACACATGATACTTGGTAGCCGGGGTAAGGGTGCAAGTGCACCTTTAGCCTCAGCCAATAGCTGGGTTTCTTAAGAAGGTTAGGCAGGTTGAGAACAGAGGGATCCACAAGAATCTCACGGCTTTTCACAACCAGCCTAACCCCAGCTGGGCTGCCCCAGGCTGGGTTAGGCTGGTTGTGAGATCTGCCTCTATATTGATTGACTAACTTTGAAGTTTCCAACTTCAGTGTACTAAGGTGTTTGTTTTAAGCATGCAAATGTCCAGTAAGATAATGGATGCAACAAGTGTTTTATAGCTATCCCAATATCCTGTAGCTACCCCAATAAACTATATTGACTGACTGACTTTGAAAATCACTATTAGTCTAGGTTACCAACCTCAGTGTACTAAGGTGTTTGTTTTAAGTGTGCAAAGGCATATCCCAGTAAGAGAATGGATACATAAAGTGTTTTATAAGGCTTTCCTAAGAACAGAATTTCTACCCCATTATTTACTGTTCTCAACCAACCTCCTTTCAAAACAGAAACATTCTTCTGTAATCTCTCCCACCACTAAACAATGGTTCAGGCCATTAAACTATGGCTTACAGCTGATTTGCCTATTGTTCCTTTTATGCTTAGCAATGTTGACTAAGGTTTTAGCACAGTTGCTACAAGAAAACAAACCTGCACCTAGCAACGGAGTATAGCAGATGGAGGCTCTTCCTGTAGAAAATAATTAGTTTATATAATCATGAGACAGTTTGCTAGTGCTTGGAAACGTTTGATAAAATGCAAGCCAATGTTGGTGCCAATGGAAAATTTCCCACAAAATGAGGAACAGATGACATGTGTTTTAATGTTCAAATAAAACCTTTAACAGACTAAGGAGTGTATGTGGATTTTAGAAAGTGAATCATTTAGAAGGAATCATTTAACCCTTAGAGTGAATATGGTATGGTATAGAGCAGAGGCAGGCAGATTTCAGGCTCTGTATTTTACTGGAATCCGAAGGTCCATCAGCTGGAGTCAGGTGCAAAATACTGGTTTGGGGGCACAGCCTTCACACACTTAGGAATAAGAAACAGGATGCCTCTAAGCACCCAGGAATTTGTTTTCAGTTGCAGAACTGAACTCACAACCCTTTCACACACAATCCAGTCCTGGTTTGGCCAACCCACCATATTTGATGCCTGGCAGCGACAGCAGCCTGGCAGCGACACCATGACAACCTACAACCTGGGCTGGCTGATTGGTGGCAGGAGCAGCAGTGGAATCAGTTTTGGTCCAGTGACGGTGAGAGCAGCAGGCCCACATGACCAATTGCCAACCATGGAAGTGATGCCCAGCCCAACACACCAGGGGTAGCCAGGCTTGGAAGGAGTATGTTATGTGTGAGTGCATGTGTGTCTTTGTGTAAAAATGGATAATTCTTTCTGCAAATCAAAGTTTAAAAATTGATAGTCATTTCTGCAAACGTTCTTTGCATCTAGGTTTTGAAGTTCTCTACACTCCCACTTTCAAGCTCTTTAATTTTCTTCAAGATTTTGAGTGCTCCCAGGGAGAAGACTATCACTGGCCTTTTAAAAGCTGGAATTAGTGTTTATTCTAAGCTCTCCCCCCTGCCCCTCCTGCCACCTATACTGCATAAGCAGCTACCAGCACACCACCCATCCACTCACTTATTGTAACCCAAATAAAAAGGAAAGAGGGAAGGGAAATGAGAATATATTAAGAACATAAAAACATAAGAACAGCCCTGCTGGATCAGGCCCAAGGCCCATCTAGTCCAGCATCCTGTTTCGCACAGTGGCCCACCAGATGCCGCTGGAAGCCACAGACAGGAGTTGAGGGCATGCCCTCTCTCCTGCCATTTACTCCCCCGCAACTGGTACTCAGAGGCATCCTGCCTTTGAGGCTGGAGGTGGCCCACAGCCCTCTGACTAGTAGCCATTGATAGACCTCTCCTCCAGGAAGTCATCCAAACCCCTCTTAAAGTCATCCAGGTTGTTGGCTGTCACCACATCCTGTGGCAGAGAGTTCCACAAGCGGATCACGCGTTGTGTGAAAAAAGTACTTCCGTTTGTTGGTCTTTTCTCTGTTTGTTCTTCTCTTTTCTCTGTTTGTTCTGTACTGCTAAGTAATAGTTGTATACCTACATATACTGATTAATTTAAGTGTTCAGTGTGAATCAATAAATGTCTTTGACTAGTCAAATAATTAGTCCCATAATATACTATTTGTGCAAAGTTCTGAAGATTGAAAAGAAACATATTCATCTTCATTTCCTATTTCTTATCTTTTCCCTTTTCTAATATATTTCTTTTTAAGTAACAACCTCGTGCCTATTAAACCCCTTATTAAACGGCACCAAAATCTATTTCACACCGCACCATTTTTTAAAATCATAGCACAAACACTGTGCCTAGCTGCACACACAGGAGTGTGGGGGTAAGGCATACAAAGCTCCTTAGAGTACTCTGTTCAGTTGACTCATGCAAGCAAACCAAATCACTTGCCAAATTATCTTTCAACACATCACTTCCCATCTATTTGTCATGTAAACATATGGTATAATCAGCCTTCCTCACCTTCCAGGTGAGTCTTCACAGCTCAGACACAGTTATACCATCTCATCATATGAATTCTAAAGGTAAAGTAGATGCTTAACCTGGCCTGTGGAATGCCTATTCCAAATGCTGCAAGCATTTCAGTTTATGCTGGCAGAGAAATATACCTTGGACAATCAATACCATTCTCTCCACAGAGAACTCCATATACTTTACAGTCATAGACCCTGTTAGCTGGATGTTGCTGCCCCCTGCTGATGAAATAACATATTTCCTAATTTCAGAACTGACAAGAACTTCAGATGTAATTATCTTAAACAAGGAGATGATGCAGCATCGCTGGTGAGGTGTAATTGGAATGAGGTTGTGAAACAAGGTTCACAAATCAATAAAAGGGCTGATAGCAAAGCTGGAGAACTTGAATAAAATTGAATACAATTCTGGTTACTAGTTCCTGAGCAGATCTAGGACTCTGCAAACAATTGCAGTGGGTGGTGAAGCCGGTCAGGGGAAAGGGACAGGGAGAGTGGTGTGTGGTACATCAGCAATATGAAGATGTCTTGTGTTTCTCTGCCAGAGTCAAAAGCATTATGGGGCCAAGATGGAACAATCTTGCACCAACAGAGAACATGCCTCATGAGTGAGAAGCAACACCTAATTGCCAAAGACAGACGGAAATGAGACAGTATCATTTCCAGATGATCCTCCCCCCACCAGTTTCAGTATGGGACAAAGTGGAACCCTTGTAAGGTGCCATTGGTGAAAGAACATAGCCTGCTTCAGACATTATGCTGTATAAATGTACAGATGTCTATACACTCCTACTGTACATGTGCTGTGTGAATGATTGTACCTGGGCTCATTTAAAAAGTGAACCTGGATACAGGCCTTTCAAATTCATTGTACAGATAGGAAGTGCACATCTGTACCTGTGTCCAACATAACATGTGAATGACTGTACCTGTGTTCAGATCTGTACCTGTGTACTCTGTACACTCTTTGTACTGTACAAGTGCTGAACTTAATGTGTGAATGGGCCTCATAATGATGATCAGTAGTCTCCCAGTACTACTTCTAAAACTTGCCATCCAGGATGGGTCAAAACCAGTACAAAACTCCATCCCAATCAGGTTGTCTAGAAGGATAGCATGGTTGATGGTATCAAAAACCACTGGGAGCTGCAGCAGAACCATCAGGGATGCATCCCACCCACCCCCTCAGTTCCTTGCACTGATCATCCATCAGAACAATCCCATCTTTTAAGAAATGTGGAAACCAGATTTTTTGAACAGATGCGATTGGCTGACAAAGGTATATCAGCCCAAGTAATGTTGCATGCACCCAAGTAGCATAAGCAATGATACACAATCATTATATAAAGCCATTATATGTTAAATAAATAATATATAAACAATATATACACAATCTTATATAAAGTCATATGTGCAACTTGCACGCACACACACACACACAATGTTACTGGGCTGATGTACCCTTGTATGATATGTTGACCAGGGTCTTTATCTGGCAAATTGGGTGTTACAGGCCAGTCTTTATCTGGCAAATTGGGTGTTGCAGGCCAGTGGCAGATCTTTCACCCCTTCCCCTAGGCTAGGATGTAAAAGGCCTCTCATCATTCTGAGCAGTAAATCTGGATGATTTTGTGCAGATGTGGAAAAGTAAGATTGCTGATATCACTGTCACAAAATAGGCTCTAAAACCTATATTTGGTCAGACTTGTCACAGGGTTTCCTCCATCATCCCTGCTGTTTCATTGCCCAAAGAGCAGCATCCTCAGCCAGTTGCCAAGGGACAAGTCTTCTGATCAGCCACATAGGAAAAATGGAGCAGGAGGGGATAGACATTCCTCGGGCAAGGGGTTTGTGGGGTGCCCACAGCCTGCCCCTGCCTGTTGGGGGTTGTTAATTTTACCCCCAGTAGGTAAACAGCAGAGCACTAAGGAAGAGCACACATTCTAGTTACAGAGTAGGTAGCAGAGGATGTTTTAGTTGTTGCAGCTATTTAGAGAAAACAGATGGAGGTACTTGTAGAAGTGAATACTAAGTATTTATTGGTACATTCCTATCTAAATGTAGGAAAGTTCTAATTCTAAAGGACTACATAATGAATAGGTAAGAAGAGAGAGAGAGAGAGAGAGATGTTTCCATCTGTTCTCTGAGGGAAGGAAGGATTGTGACTCAGCACAGGAAGTGCTGAAGAGTCAGATCAGAGGTCATAGAGTAGGGACAAATAGGGAGACCCTTACTCATGGTCTCTATTCCCAATGCCAAGTCCCAAGTCATGGCCCCCTGGTACACAGAGGAGTTGCGGGGGATGAAGCGGCTTGGTAGGCGACTGGAGCGCAAGTGGAGGAGAACTCGGCTCGAATCTGACAGGATGCAGCATAGAACCCATTTGAAGACCTATGCAATGGCAGTGCGCACAGCAAAAAAGCGTTTTTGGTCGGCGCGCATTGCGTCTGCGGGTTCACATACAGCAGAGTTATCCCGGGTGGTGAGGAGTATAATTTCTGCTCCTTCTGCCTCAAATCAGCTCCCAGAGATACTCTGCTGTGACGCCTTTAGTGGGTTCTTTATGAATAAAATCTCCTGTATTCGGGCCGACTTGGACTCCACTATTTCTGCAGGGTCTGTGAGGGAGGTATCCAGCAATCCCTCTTGCAGTGTTAGGTTGGATCAGTTTCAATCTGTGACTCCTGATGACGTGAACAAGCTGCTTGGAGCGGTACGGCCTACCACTTGTTCTCTGGATCCTTGCCAGACCTGGCTGCTTCGATCTAGTGGAGAGATTGTTGGAGGTGGCCTAGTTAATATCATAAATGCATCGCTGGAGGAGGGTAGGGTGCCTCCTTGTTTGAAGGAGGCAATAGTTAGACCTCTTCTTAAGAAGCCTACCCTGCACCCCTCAGCGATGGATAGTTATAGGCCAATATCCAATCTCCCCTGGCTGGGCAAGGTAATCGAGAGGGTGGTGGCTAACCAGCTCCAGGTGGTTTTGGAGGAAACTGATTATCTAGACCCATTTCAAACTGGCTTTAGAACAGGCTATGGGGTTGAGACAGCCTTGGTCGGCCTGATGGATGACCTTTACCGGGGAATCGATGGAGGGAGTGTGACTCTGTTGGTTCTCTTGGATCTCTCAGCGGCGTTCGATACCATCGACCATAGTATCCTTCTGGGTAGCCTGGAGGATTTGGGAATAGGGGGCACTGCTTTGCAGTGGTTCCGTTCCTATCTCTCGGGTAGATCCCAGATGGTGGAGCTTGGTGACAGTCACTCCTCAAAGCAGGAGCTGTTATATGGAATCCCTCAGGGCTCCATTCTGTCACCAATGCTTTTTAATATCTACATGAAACCGCTGGGTGAGGTCATCAGGAGATTTGGTGCTGGGTGTTATCAGTATGCTGATGACACCCAAATCTACTTCTCCTTTTCATCTTCAGGAAATGGTACTCACTCTTTAAATGCCTGCCTACAGGCAGTAATGGGCTGGATGAGGGAGAACAAATTGAAGGTGAATCCGAGCAAGACGGAGGTGCTCATTGTGGGGGTTCAGAATCTGAGGAGTGAGTTAGATCTCCCTGTTCTGGATGGGGTTACACTCCCCCAGAAGGAGCAGGTGCGCAGCTTGGGAGTACTCCTGGACCCAGGCCTCACCCTGGTTTCTCAGGTGGAGGCCATGGCCAGGAGTGCTTTCTATCAGCTTCGGCTGATTCGACAGCTGCATCCATTCCTTGAGGAGGATGACCTCAAAACAGTGGTGCACCAGCTGGTAACCTCCCGGCTTGACTATTGCAATGCGCTCTACGTGAGGCTACCTTTGTACATAGTTTGGAAACTTCAATTAGTTCAGAATGCGGCAGCCAGATTGGTCGCTGGGGCAACCCGGAGATACCATATTACGCCTATTTTGAAACAACTGCACTGGCTGCCGATATGTTTCCGGGCAAAATACAAAGTGCTGGTGATTACCTTTAAAGCCCTAAATGGCTTACGCCCGAGTTACCTTAGAGAGCGCCTTCTTCTGCGTGATCCCCACCTCACATTAAGGTCATCTGAGGAGGTTCGTCTCCAGTTGCTACCAGCTCGTCTGGTGGCGACTCGGAGGCGGGCCTTCTCTATGGCTGCTCCGGGGCTGTGGAATGCGCTCCCTGCGGAAATCCGTAATTTGAATTCTTTATTAGCCTTCAGGAGAGCCTTTAAAACGTATTTGTTTGGCCTGGCTTTCCAGGGTTTTTAAATTCTAACCCGATTTTGGGGCTTTTAATTATTGTAACTGTTTAATTGCTGTTTTAAAATGTTTTTAAATTGTTAATTGTTGTTATATTGTTTTTAATTTTTTTTAGCTTTTCATTGTTTTAGTGGCTTGTTTTAATTGTAAACCGCCCTGAGCCATTTTTGGAAGGGCGGTATATAAATCAAATAAAATTTAAAAAATTAAATTAAAAAAAATTAGGATAGTTGGTGCAAAAGGTTGATGCACTGGAACTCCATATCCAACACAACCTGCCCCTTCTGCCCCTGCAGCCTGGTCTCCATTGATTCTTGCAGCACCCAGGAGAACATCTCAGTGTTGAACTGACAACCAGCAGTTGTTAAGAGGCATTGGAGAAGAACATATTCCAGAAACTACAGGTCCTCAAGATTACAAGAAAATTACAGGACAATCAGCAAATAAACAAACATTGCAGCCTTAAGTGGATTAGGAAGATTATAGACCACAGAACTGTATTAATAGTTTTTGACTGTAACTGAAGAAGTTACACAAAACAGAGTATTATTGCTACCTGTTTTGCAGTCATTAGAACTTGCAACTTCATCAGCTCCTGCATCCATAAGAACTCGCAGCCATTTTCATCAGCTATCAGCTTTGCAGTCATATCAAGTGGTGTTGTGTATCTTGACAAACTGTGTATACAATCATCTTTGGACATTTATATTTACCTCTATAGAGACTTACAAAATAAGATTTAGACCTATTATTGCACATTGTTAGTTTATTACAAACTATGTAGTGCATTGCAACAAGGTTTAATAGATTGAAAGATGTTATATTAAGATATGATATATATTGGTTACATCATACCATTTGTACAGCAGTATCTGGGTTTCCCCCCACACCTTTTTTGCTTTGAAAATCTCAGTGTGCCACTTTTTTTTCTCTTCGGAACACTCAGTCTCTGATGCTGCCTCTTACCTGCTGTGGGGTGGGGTGGGCTGACCAGTCAGAAATGAACATTGGTGTTCTTACCCCCAAATGTTGGGGACCAACCCAGGTCAATGGCCTCACAGCCCCCACTGTCTCTGGGGGCTTTCAAATCACCCAGCCAGCTAGTCAGCCCTAGCTCTCTCTTCTTGGCGGCTGCTGCTGCTGCCACACCTCCTGCCTGCATGCTGGAAATGTGTAGTAGATAGAAAGCATCTCCACCCATCAAGGCTTTGCTTTCCTGCTTCAGGAGCTACCTTCTAATTGCAAGTAGGCAGCCCATTGGCTACTCAGCATTTGCTGTATCATATGCTCTGCCCCCACCTTTCTAGTTTTGAACTGTTTCCCACAGCTGCTCATTGGTAATTTGAATGAGTGAACCAAGTTTAAAAATCAAAGAAAAAAGAGACTGTCCATGTGAGCAAAATGGGGGTGAGTGGGAATGAAGGAACATAAACACACACACACAGAGAGCACGTGAGTGAGTGAGTGAGTGAGCACAAAGCTACACAGAAAAAGAGAGAGAAAACACACACTTGCAAAGAAGCAACAGAGAAAGAGGGGGGAAATGGGAGGGGGAGAAAGAGAGAAAAACAAAGAAAGGAAGATTTTTTTAACCTTTTTATTCTCCAGTCATTCAAAACTGTAGTTTTAGTTTCCTTCCCCCCACCCCGCCCCTCAGCTTTTGTTTTTCCTATTAAAAAATTGAGGCAGGGTGGGAGAGAGGTTGATGCTGTTTCTGTCTTCTCTTCTGTCTTTCTTTATTCCACAGGATAGTACAAATAGAGGAGTGATTTGTGTCTGCTTTTGGTTTCAGTAAATTTTTGTTCCTCCTTGGGAGGAGAGTTAGCCCTGTTGCAAGCATGAAGTGTCCCATTTGCTCCACCTCGGTTTGCATTTGGATGGGAGACTACATGTGAACACACTAAGATATTCCCTTTAGAGGAGGGGTAGGGATAGGTATTCCCTGAGCATGTTCTGGTGTAAAAAGTAGTGCATTCAGCTAATTTAAGTGGCAGGAGTGTCCATGCAAAATGTGGTATCTCTCTGCAAGTCAGTGGGAAGTATCTTATTCAGAATCTCTTCGTTTAAAAAAAAGGTTTCCAGCTTTCCCTGAGCACATTCTGCTGTAAAAAAAAATACAGGAGAACTCCGTTGCCCATGTGGGTTCCATTCCTCACCCACTACCATGAATTATGGAACAGAGGCATTTGGTCTATGGGGGAAAGGGGTTAGATTCCAGGGTGGAGGGGTGGGGGAAATTACAGCCCTCAAATGGGCCAGAACTTATTCTGACATGCTCCACTGGTCCTCCATGTGCTCAGGAATGCCCCCAAAGGACAGATTGCCTCCCAAACCACGAAATTATTTTTGACAACTTTGATTTTGCATTAAAGCCTCACAGAAAACTTGCAGTAAAGCCTGCTGTGTAAAGAACTCCAATGCAAAATATGGTATGTGCAGGTATGTGGGAAGTATCTTCTTCATAATATTTTCTTAAAAAACAATCTTTTGTTCAGTCACACTTATTGCAATACTGCAAGAGAAAAGCAACGCAGCTCCAGCTTCTTGCCTGCTTTTCTGAATGGTGGATCCGCTTTCCCACCCAGCTCCCAAATTGCATTAAAAAGCACCAAAAATCCCTTCCCCGCCTGCCCCTGCCAAAAAAATTTGCCTTTTTTAACATCTTTACATTTTTGCAACTTCAATTGCTTAAATATTGAATTCTTTAGAGACAGAGAGGGGAGTGGGTAAAAAAATATGTGGGGTTGGAATATGTTAAGTTGTGTGCTGAAATGTGCTAATGCATATTTGCATAAATATACTTGTGAATGTTACATTATAACATTCTTGTGAGCTGAGTTGCCTCAAGAACCCACATGTTAAATATACTGCATGTCATGGGGGTGTGTGGGGGGGGGGATGATGCTTAACTTGCAGTGGTGTGTGTGTGCAAAGGCCCTTAGGTGATGATTCTTAACTTACAGTGTGGGGGTGGGGGCTCCAGTGGGTTGAGGCACCAAAGGCCTTTAGGTCCAGGCTCCAAAATTACCCAGGTTCACCACTAAGTCAGAATGGCTCGTGGCGCTTTTGTTTGTGATTTAGCTGAAAGCAGCCTCTTTTGTTTTATCTGATTGGCCATTACTAACTCTCAGGCCCATTGTTTAACATGCAAAGGGACAGCTGCTGCAAGGTCTTTCCCATTAGCTTCAGCAGGGAGCCTTGTGTTTCTGTTGCTGCGCTCTCTCTCTCACTCTCATAGGTGGGCGGGGCTCGTTCATCTTTGCAGTCTGAACTTTGGCTGCGGCGGCTGCTTTGCATATTGTGATCTGCTTGTAGGGGCTGCAAGTGAGCTTTGTATGGAGCGGGGGACACAAGAGGGGCATGGAAAAGGGAGCTGGTGATCAAAGGATGGGATGGGAGTCATGGTAGTAGCGGGTGAGTTGCTGCTTTTGGAAAAGGGAGTGGGTAGATTCCTTCCTTCAGCTCTGCTGTATGGAATTCTTAGCCATCAGTGTGACTTCCTTTCTAATTCAAGTCGTTCCAGCACCCCAAACTGATTCCAGGTTTGCCCAAGTTGGCCAATCCCGCCAAGTACAACCCCTGGACCCAGTACTTTTAAGGAACGTAATGAGAGATATCGGCTTTCTTCTGGGGGACAGAGCATCCAGTAGACTAGACTGCCTATTTTTAAAAAGGCTGGGAATACAGACTTATTACAACAACAACAAATATGTATATACCACTTTCCAACAAGAGCTTCCAAAGTGGTTTACATAAAGAAATAACAAACAAACAACTCTAAAAAGAATCATAAGATAGATACCAGCAACAGTAACTGGAGGTGCTGTGCTGGGGAAAGATAGGGCCAGTTACTGTCCCACTGTTAAATAAAGGGAATCACCACATTTAAAAGGTGCCTCTTTGCCCAGTTAGCAGGAGTTTACTCTTAAAAACTCTTAAGCCTCTAATATCCATAGGGAGCACATTCCAGAGCCCAGGAGCACCTACAGAGAAGGCCCAATCCTGACTCACAACCAGGCAAGCTGGCGGCAGCTGGGGATGGACCCCTCCTGATGACCTTAAAGTGCAGTGGGGACCATACTGAAGAAGGCGCTCTCCCAGTTAACCCAGTCCAAAGCTGTTTAGGGTTTTAAAGGTAATTGCTTAATGATCACTATGAATCACTATGAATAATGATTATAATGTTTGAGATATGTGATAAGTAAATAATCTGCTTAGCAGAAAGTTCTGTGTAATTCAGAGGCTTGAATACTTGCAGATCAACAAACAGTGGGCTCAGTTAAGATGTGTTCTGAGCTATTTTATTTCTTTTGCCCTTTGGCTAGACATGAAACTATTCCACGGCTGATGTTTCCAAAATCACTAGCTACATCCATGTTTATTTACTTATTTATTTCATCTATCATGCTCTGCCTCCAGGGAGCTCAAAGAAGCATACATGGTTATGTTTATCCTCACAACAACCTTGTGAGATAGGTTAGACTGAGAGATAGGCAACTGGCCCAGAGTCACCCAGTGAGTTTCATGGCTGAACAGGAAATTGTTGAACTCAGGTCTCCACTGATCCTAGTCCAACACTGTTGTAACCTTTTAAAAGGCTGCATGTATGTGTTTATCATTTTTCTTTAAAAGTATTTGTTCTTGTACCTGTTTCAAGTATAAGACCACAGGCACACAATATTGATTGATTGACTGATAAAGTGCCATCAAGTTGGTGTCGACTCTTCGCAACCACATAGATAGATTCTCTCCAGGATGATCTGTCTTCAACTTGGCTTTTAAGGTCTCTCAGTGGTACATTCATTGCTGTCATAATTGAGTCCATCCATCTTGCTGTTGGTTGTCTTCTTCTTCCTTCAACTTTTCCCAGGAGTATGGACTTCTCAAGGGAGCTGGAGGTTTGCATAATGTGTCCCAAGTATGATAGTTTGAGCCTGGTCATTTGTGCCTCAAGTGAAAATACTGGTTTGATTTGCTCTATGATCCATTTGTTTGTTTTCCTAGCTGTCCATGATATCCTCAAAGGTCTTCTCCAGCACCAAAGTTCAAAAACATTAATACTTTTTCTATCTTGCTTCTTCAGTCCAGCTTTCGCATCTATGGAGTGTCACGGGGAAAACCATTGTCTGAACAATTCTAATCTTTGTAGGTATAGACACGTCACAGCATCTAGATATCCTTTCCAAGGCCTTCATTACAACCCTATCAAGTGCTAGTCTGCAGCATTTCTCTTGACAGCTGGATCCTTTACTGTTGACGGTCAATCCTAAAAGGTAGAAGCAATCCACCACTTCAGTGTCTTAATTATCAATTCTGAGGCTGATTGCTGTACCCGTTGTCATTAATTTAGTCTTCTTTACATTTAGTTGTAGTCCCATGTTTTCATTGTGCTTCTTGACTTTCTTTACTAGAGCTTACAGATCATCCACACTCTCAATGATCAGAATGGTGTCATCAGCGTAGTGCAGGTTATTGATGTTTCTTCCTCCAAATTTAAAACCACTCCAATCTTCTTCCAGTCCAGCTTCTCTCAGTATATGTTCAGCATATAAATCGAATAAATGAGGAGAAAGTAGACTGCCTTGTCTTATTCCTTTGCTGATCTGAAACCAGTCTGGAACATGGTAAAACAGACTGGTTTCAGATCAGCAAAAGAGTAAGAAAAGACTGTCTTTTTCCTTATTTATTCAACTTATGTGCTGAACATAAGAGAGAAGCTGGATTGGAAGAAGATGAGCATGGTTTTAAAGTTGGAGAAGGAAACATCAATATGACACATGTCCTTAAATAACTTATGTGGCAAAGACGTGGGGAGGCATGAGAAGGCTCCTTCCTGGAGCCATTTGTGTGGTCAGCATACCACACAAATGGCCGGTGCATTTGCGTGTGCCCCAGCCCTGTGCATGCTGATTGGGGCTGCGGGAAGGAATGCTGCAGTTCTGCGTGTCTTTCAAATGAGCACTGGTGGGGGGGGCAAACAGGTAAGGAGCATCTTACCTGTTCTTTAAAGGCACCCCCTGTGCCTCCCCAGGGAGTGCACAAAGTGTTTGTGCACATCCCTACACTGAGGCAGAGGAAGAAGGCAGGTGGGGGGCATTTTCAGTTTTCAAATCTTGTCCCTAGGCCCTCTCCAACCTTGCTATTCCCCTACTTCTGATCACTATCCTGCCCCCAGGACAAATGGGGACAGGATAGCAGCCACCAACCACCAGCTGTTGACAAAAACATAGCAGACTGGTGGGCACGTTGCCACACTTCCTCGCCTGCACAACTTTTAAATCCAGAGAGAGGGAGAGGAGAGGAGAATAGATGGAGCAGAGGTGAAAGAAGTGTCAGGTGGGACCTGCTTCCCTTGGGTTGGCTAGTGAGTGGCAGGCACCGTTGTTATTATTATTTATTTACACAATCAGACAGGTGTTATTGACTGGTTTGTTTTATCCAGACATTGTCAATGTTGTTGCTGTTGTTATAGATATTGTTGCAGAATATAGGCTGTTCCCAGTAAAGATGCTTTTTGTAATTGGCTGATGCTGATTTCTGTGGCCCCTATGGTGCTGAGGTGCTCTTCAAGGTCTTTGGAACTGCACCCAGGGCGCCAATTACCACTGGGATTACTTTGGTCTTTTTCTGCCACAGCCTTTCAATTTCAATTTGTAGATCTTTGTATTTGGTGATTTTTTCTATTTCTTTTTCTTCTGTTCTGTTATCCCCTGGTATTGCTATGTCAATTATCTTGACTTGTTTTTCTTTGTTCTCGACTACAGTTACATCTGGTGTATTGTGTGGCAGATGTTTGTCTGTTTGTAGTCGGAAGTCCCATAATATTTTTGCATCTTCATTTTCTACAACTTTTTCAATTTTACGGTCCCACCATTTTTTGGCTACAGGTAGCTTGTATTTTTTTCAGATGTTCCAATGTATCATCCCTGCTACCTTGTCATGCCTTTGTTTATAGTCAGTCTGTGTGATCTTTTTACAACAGCTGATTAGGTGGTCCACGGTTTCATCTGCTTCTTTACAAAGGCGGCACTTGCTGTTTGTTGTGGATTTTTCAACTTTTGCTCTTATTGCATTTGTTCTTAGTGCCATTTCTTTTAACTTCAGTGTGTGCAATGTTAGTAGCCTGGTGAATGCCCAAGTATTTGTAATGTTCTTTCTCTTCCAGGTTCTTGATCTTGCTTCCATTGGGCAGTTCTATTCCTTCTGTTTTTCTTATTTTCCCTCTGTTCATTATTAATGCAGCACACTTGTCTAGTCCAAACTCCATTGCTATATCGCTACTGAATATACAGACAGTGTTTAGCAGCGTTTTGGTTTCTTACTGGTTTCTTACTGACCATTCAACTTCAGATCGTCCATCTACAGTAGATGGTTTATTTTATTAATGTTTTAGATATTTGGTATCCGAGGCCTGTTTTATTTAGTATTTGTGAAAGTGGGGTCATGGCAATTACAAACAACAGAGGGGATAGTGAGTCCCCTTGGAAAATGCCTTTTCTAATGCTAACCTGTCCAAGTGTCTCGCCATTGATTGTTAACTGTGTACTCCACATGCTCATTGCTTTTTAAAATAAATATCTGAATGTTTTTCTGACACCAGTTGTTTCTAAACATTTTAGGATCCATGTGTGAAGCAATGAATCGAAGGCTTTCTTGTAGTCAATCCATGCAACACTTAGATTTATTTTTCTTCTCTTGCAATTTTCTAAAACCATTTTGTCAATCAGCAGCTGGTCTTTTGTGCCTCTGGTGTTTGGGCAATTTCCTTTCTGTTCAACTGGAAGCTGTTTGTTAGTTAAGTGTTGCATCACTCCATCTGCTATTATTCCAGTTAATAATTTGAACATGGTTGGCAGACAGGTGATCGGTCTATAATTACTTGGAACTGCACCTTTTGCTGGGTCTTTCATGATGAGATGAGTTTTCCCAGTTGTTAGCCATTGTTCAGTATCACCTCCTTGCAAAATGTGATTGAACTGTTTTGATAGTTGTTTATGAAGGCTTGTTAGGTGTTTAAGCCAAAAGCCATGCAGTTGATCATTGCCTGGTGCAGTCCAATTTTAAATTTTCTTTGCTCTTTCACTTATTAATTCTGGTGTTATTATTAGATCTTGCATTTGTTGGTTATATTTTTCTACCTCTTTCACCCAGCCTGCTTTTTTATTATAATCTATTGGATTGTCCCATAACTTTCCCCAGAATTGCTCTGTTTCTTCTTTGTTCGGTGTTCATACGTTTCTTGCAGTTTCTCCTTCTATGCTTTGGTAGAAACGTCTCTGGTTCGACTGGAATTGGAGATTCTGCCTGTGTTGCATAATTCTGGCTTCATATCTGCTAATCTTCTTTGACACTGCTGTTATTTGCTGTTTTAGGACTTCTCTAATTTTCCATGAATCTAGGTGGTATTTTTGGATCAGATACTGTTTGGTGTTTTCATTCTTCAGCTTCTTGTCTTTCATATCTTTCAATTTACTAGCATCTGATCTAAGCCTGGAGATTTTATTTTCTAATCTAATCTTCCATTTAGGTGATGTACTGCTTTCTTTTTTAACAGGTCCACTGATCTTATATCCGAGTTCTTGTGTTGTTATTGCTGCTGCACTGTACATTAGTTGGTTTGTTTCTTGCAAATTCTTGGTTGTTATTTCTGCAAGTGCAGCATTGACATCTTTTAATGCCTGAGCAAGTTGTTTTTGGCAACTGTTTTTAGAGCTGGAAGTCAAACCCTGGTGGTTGTTTGGTTCATGTGCTCAGTTATTTTTTGCTTTAGTTCTTGTTGCTTTTCTGTTAAACGGCATTAGGGTTTTTGAGGTGAAGGAAAAGGGGAGGTTGCCTGGTTTTGATTTTGAAACAGTTGATCAACAGTGGCATTATATTTATTATTATTATTATTATTATTAACATTTTATATCCTGCTTTTCCTCCACGGAACCCAGAGCAGTGTACTACATACTTAAGTTTCTCCCCACAACAACCCTGTGAAGTAGGTTAGGCTGAGAGAGAAGCGACCGGCCCAGAGTCACCCAGCTAGTCTCATGGCTGAATGGGGATTTGAACTCGGGTCTCCGCGGTCCTAGTCCAGCATTCTAACCACTACACCACGCTGGCTTCTGCAGTGCTGCTGTGCTTTTCAGCTACAGAGACATCTGTTATGCAGCTGCCTGCATCACCATCATTGTGCCACAGCAGGCAGCTACAAGAGCTGCCCCTCTACCATGGTTGGAACAGTAGTTGGGCGGGGGGCAGATTTGCTTAGATGGTGGGGGCCTATAGGAGATCACCTGTTGAAGAAAGATGAGCATCATATTGCACCTGGTTATTCCAATATTTCACACACTTTGTCTGCTCCCCGCAGTTTGTTGGGCGGGGGGGGTCAGCTCTTTGCCCCAGCCTCTGAATGAGGTACGCGGCATTGGGAGACCAGCCATTGGCTGGCAGGCCAAAGGAGGAGGGGCTCAGCAGGCCATTGCCAAAGCTGCACCTCAGCCCTATCAGTCTTCCCTGATAGCTTCCCTATCACAAAGTGGCCCCACCCACCCATCCCTGGCCATAGTGCGGGCTTTGGCTGGCTGCCTCTTTTGGGGGTAGGGTAGGAATTTTTAGACTCCTGACAGATTGGCATTGGATGGGGGCCTTTGTTTGCCTACTTTGCATTATGGGCCTTACTTAGTTAGATACAGTGTGGTTTATTTGGGTAATTAGGTTTAGTGAGCACCTTTTAGGCACCTGTTTGACATAGGGAGGAGTCCTCTGAGTCACAAAGCTCTGAGGCTTTGTGACTCAGAGACCGCTGGTTGGTGGCTTATTCCAACCTGCTATTGGAATCATTACCCTCTAAGGCTTGGAAGCTTGGGGATAGCGAATCCTAGTACAGGTGCCTGCACATTAGGGGGGCTAAGAAGGGCAGCAAGCAGACATGGGCTTGATGCTGCCTGGAGCCAAGATGTGTCGCCCTAGGTGTTTAGGTTTGACTCTCACGGCAGCAGTGAGTCTGTAGCTCCCGCACTGTGGGGGGTGGAGTGCCAATCCTCTTATTTAATTTGTTAATTAATAAAGTTGTGGCCCTGTTTTACTCCATAACTTGTGTCGTGTGTCTTCATTTGGTCCGGGTGCAAAGAACCCATTTCTGCAAGAAACATGCCTATTGTATCATCATCTTTTGCATTCTTAAATTACATGTATTTTGACCATAAAAGCAATTTTCAAACAATCCAACCCTGATGGTAGGTTTGGCTTCTGCCATGCTAAAGGAATACATACACTTGCTGTTATTAGAAGGTAAATAATCACTTCGCCATTGTCCTGAGAAACCTCTTCTCTGCAATATATGAGAAGAATCATCCTTCGTGGTTTGTCAAGGAAATTGCCCAAGTGTTAAGCTCTTTTTTGAAGTCCATTGCCTTGGTTCCTCCACCATCAGACATGAGCTGCATGGTGACTGGAGAAAAGGTATTTTCTGATGTGGTGTCCTGGTTGTGGAGTGCTTCCCCTAGGAACAACTGCCTGGTGCTGACCCGGATTTTTTAAATTTTTTATTTTTGCATCTTTTTATTCACCCTAGCCTTTTACTACTGGAGAGTTCTTAGTTCGTATATATGCTGAACATTTTGTGCTTCTATTCTAGAGAATAGGTTTTAAATTATTTTGCTGTTATTTTGTCACTGGTAGTCCTAGAACTGAAGAATTTTTTTAAAAAACCTAGTCAACCCCACACAGAGCATCTGTGCAGCGCTTTGGGGCTGGCTGTTTCCCTCTCTCTCTTCCTCCTGCCCCCAGTCTCTCCTCTCTTCCCCTTCCCTCCGGCCTGTACTCTCCAGCCCTCCTCCCCTCCTTTCCTCCACACACACACACACAGCTGTGGCGGGCAGCCAAGAAGGGGCCCGCCGCCGCTGTTTTTTCTCTCTCCCGTCTGCCCGCTGCCTGCCGCAGCCTTTCCCCTGCCCCGCCTGCCGCCACCTTTCCCCTCCCCCACCCACCTCCTTTTCCCCACCCGCTGCCCTTCCCCCTGCCGGCAGCAGCCCACCACCGCCTTTCTCTCCCCCCGCCCGCTGCCCACCACAACCTTTCCCGCCCACCACCCCCTTTCCCACCCACTGCCCGCCGCCTTTCCCGCCCGCCACCTGCCGCTGCCTTTCACTCCCACCACCTTCCACTGCCTTTCCCTCCCCCGGCCTGCCACCAGCCACCACCTTTCCCTCCCCCCACCTGCTGCCCACCCCAGCCTTTCCCTTCCCCCACCCACCACCTGCCACCGCCTTTCCCTCCCCCCACCTGCCACCCGCCACCGCCTTTCCCTCCCAACGCCCACCGCCGCCTTTCCCTCCCCTGCCCACCGCCACCTTTCTCCTCCCCGCCCACTGGCCGCTGCCTCCTTTCTCTCCCCCCTCCTCCACCCGCTGGCTGGCCAGTGGCCACTGCTGGCACCCACTGCTGGCACTTTCTTCCTCCTCAGTCCTCACTTCAGAACTCTGGCAGCGTGTCGCGAGAGTTCCGTCGCCAAATCCTGGGCACGCATGTCCCAAGAGAATTAAATATATAGATTGTCTATTTAACAAATAAAACATAGATAATAAGATTATTCACATGACCTAATGGTGCAGGGTGGGGGAGGGTGGGGGAAAGGCAGGATCGCACCTACTTTCCCCTCAGACAATCCTCGTCATCTTCTTGGCAGCACAGCTTGTGCACCCACACAAGTGGTGCTGCTGGAAGTACGCAGCCATCTGGAGGTCAGGGGAACGCAGCCTTGCCTCCAGAAATCCCACAATTCACCACACAATTCATGGTGCTTTGGGGGATTTCACCCAAACCAGGTGCTCTAGCTATGTATCTCTGTGGCTGCTTGGGCTGCAGGCAGTCCGAACAGCCACACGACCAGGGACTGAGGTGGAAGGACACACTTGCACCCTTCCACCCCAGTAAAAGCCCAGGGAGTAAACTCGGGCTACCTGGTGGGGCTGGGTAGGGTTTCTCCAGTGTGCTTACAAAAGCTGTGTGCTTACAATCATCCACATGAATGCTGAAGTTAAGAAAGAGCAAAGCAGGGGTATTCAGTGAGAACAGGGGTGACCTGTTGGAAGTGAAGGACTATACACTGTCTCTTGTCTCAAAGACAGTAGAGGACAGACTAGTGAGTCAGAGGGCTAGAGGGTCAAGACATTAGTCATCCCTTCTCTACTGCTCTGACACTATCCCTTTGGAATGTAGATTGCTAATCTCAGGGACTGCCTGCTTGCCACTTCCTTTTCCCTTTCTTTTCTCTTTCTTCTCCCTTGCAACATGCAAGCTCCTCTCTCCCTGCACTATGTGTGCAGAGATGCAGAATCCGTCTGCATCCAGCTAGCTAGATTAGCTAGCTAGATTAGAGATCCTATCTCTTCACTTTACTAGAATGGAGTTCTCTAATAAATACTCATAATGATTTGAAACTATGAACTGGCTCCAAGTTATTTTACTCTCAGCATACACGCATGCCTAACCAAATTCCGCTGTGTTGTGCCTCTGTGCATTCTGCTGTAATGAATAAGGGTTTCTCCTACCAGAGAGAATTCCCAACGTGACCCAGAGGAGCAAAATGAAGTTTGAGAGGGAGCCAGGAGGATTATATGGAACAGCAGCACAGAGATACTGGGGGGAATAGAACCTCATAATCATCAAACCAGGGGTGTCATTAGGGGATGGTCCATAGGGCATGGGCCTCCAGTGAATTGCTCAGAACCCTGAATCTCATCAGCTATCTCCCTTTTCCATGACCTCTTCCAGAAAGAAAGTGTAGCGGCAGAGGCACCTGCGTAGAGCATGGGAGAGAGCTCCAAGACTGAGCTCTCTGCTGCTTCTACCTTCATATGTTCTGTATTACAATATTAGAGACTTTAAAAAAACAAAACCCATACATAATTATTCTTGGGGTGAGGTATGAATTGGTGTAATGATCAAAAAGGGGGTTATGGGTCTGAGCATTGGATCTTTTCAGTACCTAGCATTGCCCCTGTTTCAAAGAGAGAGAAGCAGTATGATGGTGGGCAGAGACTGGAACTGGCAGGATTTGGAAAGAAGGCCAACACCTACACCATGTCCTTCAGGGCAAGTAGTGTTTGAGGAGAGATCTCCTCTCCAGTGCTGGCAGTGCCAGAGAGGAGGGGTAGGTTTCAGTGAAGGCCATTAACTGGAGACATGAAGAGGGTGGAAGATCATGAATGGTGACTGGATGAGAAAGTAGCAATTCCAGAGGGAAATAAATAAAGAGGTCTTCTTAGTTAACCCATTCATTGATCCAGGCAAGCTTTTGAATAGTGCTTTAGTTGCTTTTATTCCAGTCCTGTAGTAGAGGGGGGGCTAAAAATCAGCCAGCAGCAAGAGCACTGAAGGCAGAATGCACTTGTCTCTCCGTAAATAATTTCTGTCTCAATAAACCATTAATATTCCTGATTCAACTCCACGGTCTTGTCCTTGCATACCACAACTCTTCCTTCTGGATTTTACAGATAGGAGATGGGGGTGTGGAGTGGGGAGGGCAGGTTGCAAAAACAAAGGAGATTTGAAAAGGGAGGACAGGTGGACACCATAATGCTTGAAGCTAGTATCAAAAAGCTCAGAAAGAGGACAAGGGAGTAAGATTCAAAATGCAAAGTGTTTCAGGCAGGTGTCAAAAAAGGTGCAGCTTACTAATAAGGAGTGGCTTGGTCACACATAGACACCGGATAGACAATGCCCATTGGCACTACCCTTCAAAAGCCTCTATCCATTACAGGTGACTTTGTAGCTATATTGTAGTAAATTGGAGACTTAGGCAAGATTTCACCCCTTAGACTAAGTCCAAGTGGGGACTAGAAATTGATGAGAATCAATGGGGATCTAATGAAGTCAGCAGCAACACAGCAGCAGAAAGCAGACACACCTACCTGGAGTTCCATAGGTGCTGAGCATATTGTGAAATGGAGGCTTAGGCTGGACTCCAGTACTTAGATTATGCCCAGGTAGGGGCTGGGGAATCATCTGAAATATAGCACTTGCTATTGTATATGCCCTTCACATTTTTTGTTTAGAAGCCTGCACTGTTGCCAGAAGAGTCAATGGTTGTATTCAAAGTGGAGACCACAAGACAAAAATGGATAAGCAAGTTAATTGAAAAACATTGACATTAACACCTTTTGTTAAGGTCACATCACAACATGTAATTACTTGAATATGTGGGGTTGAAATGCAAGACAAGGCATCTGCAGAAGAAATCAGCAGAATACAATGAACTATAAGTGGTTAGTGTGAACACTTTATTCCCTCCTACACACTCATATGCATACTTCTTGGAATTAGCATTACACACACAATGGGTTTTTACTAGAAGGAAACAAAAACCTATTTAAGCTATTGACAGCAAGGTCTTTGAGAAATGAATCCCAATCATGGCATCTGTTTGAATGCCTTTTCTCCTGGCACATTGTGAAGTTGCTATAGTGATTATCCATCTGTTTTTGCATCAACTCAACGTATTCCATCCAAAAGTCAACCTGTTTGCCAGCAATTCCTATCATGTGGGAGAGGAGAGCTGGTCTTGTGGTAGCAAGCATGACTTGTCCCCATAGCTAAGCAGGGTCTGCCCTGGTTGTATATGAATGGGATACTTGATGTGTGATCACTGCAAGGTATTCCCCTCAGGGGATGAAGCCGCTCTGGGAAGAGCAGAAGGTTTCAAGTTCCCTCCCTGGCTTCTCCAAGATAGGGCTGAGAGAGATTCCTGCCTGCAACCTTGGAGAAGCTGCTGCCAGTCTGTGAAGACAATACTGAGCTAGATAGACCAATGGTCTGACTCAGTATATGGCAGTTTCCTATGTGAATAAAAAAACTCGTTGGATGCAAGAAGGGGATGTGTAGGATTTCCAGTTCATTGCAAAATCTTCCATTTAAAAAAATAAAGACAATGGAGCTTTGATCCACTAGGTTCTTACAAATAATAAATGGTCACATCAGTACTGTTGCAAAAGGCAACATTACTTCTACAGAAAGACTTAGTATATTTCTTGTCATCCAGAATCTCTATTTCTGGAGCATCTTATGGTTTTTCTGTTTGCTGGATACTTCCCAACATATGGAAATACTCAACCAGCAATACAACTAAGGGCAGTGCCCAACTGGGGCACTCAGCAGTGAGCCCCAGAGGTGGATTGTGGAAGAGGGTAACAATGAAGATAAGGCCATAGTTCTCAGTATCATAGTCACTAAAATGGCCTCCACACATGCACAGAAGCCTGAACCGGGCCAGTGAAGAGGGAGGCCAGCAGGGGGGAGGCCCCCCCCGGCCGCTACTGCTAGTACTTGTAAGTACTAAATGACCCCCTTCCTACTCCCTCTAGTTTTAGGGAAGCCCCCTCCCACGCCTTTATTCATAAAGGGGAATCTTCATTGGATTCCCCTTTACCAGTAGAGCTCCAAACTGGTTCAAATCGACCTGGGCCTAGGACCTGACAAGCTGAGCTGGTTCAATGTTGAGCTCACCTTCAACCAAGATAGCTTGTGCACTCCTAGAGGCCAATATCCTCTTGCTGGAGGGCCGTCTACTCTTGTGTGGGGCCAATGTCCTCTTGGAGAATGCTTCAACTGCACTGGGTTATTTAAATTAGAAGGGACGAGTACCAAGGGAAGAAAAGAGAGCTTTCATGATTATGAAGACTTTCAGAGAGGAGCGAGCTGGAGGAGTGATGACTTGCTGAAGGAAGACTTGAATAGCCTCAGACTTGCTTACTGAGAGCCTGAGGTACATGGGAAGAAAGAAAGGGGAAGATCAGGATCAGCCAAAACATAAAGATGCTGAGCCAGAATCTCATTTCCAGTCTAAAGACTCCTGCTTCACGTCTAAGAGTGATATTGGGAAAACAACATGGTATCTGAAAGATAGTTCTTAAAAATTTAGTTTGTACTACTTCCAGGGAGGTAAAATTCACGAGGGCCAAGTTGGTCACCATATAAGAGCTGTGGGTAAACTTTAGCTGTAAAGAGTTTTATAGCAGCTGGAATGAAAAGGGCTCCCCTGGTAAAGTGAAATGACTTGATAGCATTAGCTGATTGCTGGGCATTTTAGATTACATAGTTGAGGTGCACTCTTCAGCCTCCTGCAGAATGAAAAATGACTCCAAGATATTTAAAATTTTTCACTTGTTTGATTGTGTGACCATTCACAGACCATGAGTGAGACTTGGATCATTTGGCGAAGGCCATCACCTTCAACCCAATTGGGGTCTGTTCCAGAAAGACCATATCATCTGCATAAAGCAGAATCGATAGATGCTTATTTGCCAGCTTGGGTGGTTGGAAATCTGGCTTGTTTAAGTGAGATACCAGGGAATTAATATAGAAATCGAACAGAATCAGGGCCAGAATACCCCTGTCTAACACCCCTTTGAGTCAAAATTTCAGCTGACCAATGTCAGCACTGCATTGCACCCTCAGGCGGGAATCTTCATGAAGTTTATATATACGTAACAGTAGACGCTTATCTATGATGGTGTCCCTAAGTTTTAACCAGAGTCTTTCCCTTGAGATAAGGTCAGAGGCTGCTCTGAGGTCAATAAAAGCTGCATACAGAGCATTCCTTGGTCCATAGGTATATTTCTCAACTACATGCTGAGCCTGATCTACATATGAGCCTGATCAATGGGAGAGCACCCTTCACGAAAACCAGCCTGCTTGGCCGCCAAAATGTTGTTGGATTCGAGCCAGTCTGGGAGTTTCCCATTTAAGTATTTAGCATACAATTTGCTGATGACATTCAAAAGGCTAATCGGTTAATAGTTGCCTGGCTCATCACTTTCCCCATTTTTGTACATAGGTACTATAATGGCAACTCCCCAGTCTTTAGGTACTTTTGCAGTGCAGTCTATATAAGTGAAAAGAGAGGCTAATACAGGAGCCCACCACTCCAAATTACTGCATATTGCCTCAATTGTTATGAAGTCACTTCCTGGGGCCTTGCCAGGCTTAAATTGCTTCACCAGCTCCTCAATTTTGGAGCAGGTGACAGAGTCTCAACATGGCAAAGGTCTGACATCTAATTCTAATCTAAGAAGGCCCTTCCTGCTTATACAGTGCATGAAAATGGCACTCGCATACCCCAGCTGGTATAACTGATGATGGGTTGAGAGGCGTCCTCCCCATGGGTTGTTCAGTTCCTGAATTGTTTTCTCATAATATGCTCTCCCTTTTGATACTCTGCTATGTTCACTTGATCTGGAGCCTGCTATAACAGAGTTGTAGGGTGAGTGTTTGCCTTTTTTTTTTTCTGTTTTGTCCCCTGCCCCCTCTGGAGCTGAACGAGAATAGACTACATTATATGCCTAGTACAGTTTTTGAGCCACTGGACAAAACAGAAAGATGAAGATAAAACAATAAAAATGATCGTATCTCATTGGCCCCAGGAGAAGTAATTTGGTTTGGTACTACATCCATGACTGAAGTTACTGCAGCCATGCACTGAGAGTTTGTTCATGCAGCATAATTGTGTTTCATAAAATATTTGCCCATTTTGAAATGTCATGCAGTTTCAGCACCATCCATCAGTTTCATCAAGAAGAAGGGATCAGCATCAAAGAACTTCTGCTCATGTGTCTACAAAAGCAGCTGGCTTTGGGTACCTGTCTGCTGACCATGCATGCACAGCATCTCATTTAACATTCTGAGCCAAAGCAGAACTTCTGAGGGGGGTGGCAGTTTGTAATGAAGCCAAGCATTACAAGCTGGACATATTCTATACTGAAGTGAGTAATTATGAACTTCAGCACCATCACTATTAGAATAGGGCAATCATAGTCCATTCTATTTTCTTTTTCTTTTTCTTTTTTGCAGAAGTACAATACTTCTGATGAACTAAGGTAATTTTTTTAAAAAGGCAACAATACATCGGAATGGGAGATCAATGTATGGATATAGTTGTCCAGGTTCAAAACAGGTGTGGATATGCATTAGTCTGGCTGTGCATTAGTCATATGTGCCATGCATCTTTTGATGAGCATGTGATGCACTTTCCCTTCCAGAGCCAATGTTTGTGTGTGACCAGCTGCTCATGACTAGAGCTGGATTGTGGCCCATATATTTTTATCTTGTTTACAATGAGGTTGAGATTCACTGCATTAGAAAAGGAGTTAATGTAGGAAGACAGAGAAAGAGGCACAAAATTACCATGTATCGGAGCTTCACATTCAAAAGCTTTGATTTGCAAATTAGAGGGAAAAGGCAGTTCAACCTCTGAAAATGAATAATACATTGAAAAAGGGAATTAAACTGAGGCTGATGATATCAGACTGTATTCACAGTCTCCACAACTTTCTTCTTTGTCATGTACCTTGAGTTGTGGATGGCATAACGTTTTTCTTAATAATGTGCATTTAATAATATACGATAGTGTGAAGAAATAAACATTAGGATAGCAAATACTGAAGAGCAATGAGAAGATGTTCTTCCAGGCCTCAAATAACCCAGATTAATGCAGTTACATAATACGGCAAATCTGAAAATGAGCACAGACATGCTTTGGAGATTGGTTGCCCAGCAAGAGTTGAGCTCTGGGGCAGGAGTTTTGGACCTGTGAGATGGCTGATACAAATGCATACACAAAGGCTACAGAAGGTGTCCAGCAGGAGAGATAAACACCCCAGACACACACATATAAATACAGAGGCGTATCTAGGGAAAATAGCGCCTAGGGCAAGCACTGAAATTTCGCCCCCTGTCCAAACATCTGACACCCATCTTTCAGATAACTTTACCATAATATCACCTGAAAAATACAAGTCAAGCTCGTTAATCTTTTAATATTTCAAAAACTATTTAGCAGTGGATGTAGCCAGACCAAAAAACGCTGGAAAACTACAAATTTCAGCATGCTGGGGCTCATGAAATACCCAAATACTATGTGGAGGTGTACTTGGAAAACTAAACAGAAGTGCCTGTCTAATTCTCTACTATGCATTGTAGCATCACTATTACATAAGTTTTAAAAATCAATGGAGAATTTGACTTTTCCCAGATACTCTGAAAATAATTAAAGGATATGCAGAGTAAACTGTGTCACTGCTTGGAATATATTCTAGTATTTCAGAAAGACAGTTAAAATGAGAGAAAGAGAGCAAGAAACTCCCAGTGGACTTCACACTGATTCAAAGACAAACTCACCATTAATAGCCATATTATTAAGACATCACATTTAACTCACTTATCACAAGAAGCAAAGTAAGAGCAAAAGAATACAATCCTAGCTCATAAGCTTCAACTCAGTATTCGCAAGCCCTGATTCTCTGTACATAGTGCCAAATTAAATATGTGTACAGTGACATATTATATTAAATTTATTTATTTATTTATTTATTTATTTATTTATTTATTTATTTATACCTGTAGCCCCTTTGGAGGGCTTCCTAAAGGCTGGGGGGGTCTTCAAAGGTTCCCCCTCCCCCCGCTGGCCTCTAGGGCTTTGGAGGGACCATTTGAGCATGTGCTGTGGGCTTAAAAATTTTTTTTTTAATGGCTGCTGGGGGGGGGAGGCCACCGCACATGCTCAAATGGCTTCTGCAAGGCCTGGCATGGACTAGGACCTCACAGAGGCCCTTTGAGCATGCACAGTGGCCATTTTGTTTTCAGTGGCCATTTTTTTTAAGTTTTAAAAATTGCAGCCCCCTTCAAGTGGCGCCCGGGGCATGTGCCCTGCCTGCCCTACCCTAGATATGCCCCTGTATAGATACACTATCTATTTTGGGTCATCGGGGGCTACTTCTACAATTTAACTCCACTAGGTGATTAACAGCAGCCAGCACTACCAGATCTATAGCAGGCAGACATTCCATACAACACGAGGATGTGGCTGCCCATCTTAAAAACCCTTTGTGTGCCAGCCCATAGACAGCCCTCTCCAATGCAAGCACTGGAGCCACATCAGTCAGACAGAGCACAGCCTCACTGACAGCAACACTGACCAAACAAGAAGCAGGCGACTGAAACAAGAGATCATCTTACTACTGTCAACAAGTATAATCTACAAAGGATAATTGGCCTCCAGGGAAGAAAGTGCCCCCACACCACCAGTAAGTGTTGATGTAGAATAATGAAGATGCAGTTCAGGCAGCTACAATATAAGTGCTGATCAGGAAAACCCATGTGGCAACTATGATCTCAAAACATTGCTATATGCCAGTCGATTGCCGCCTCTCTAGGCAGCGCGGCTCGTTTGCCCGCAGCCCCACCTCCAGGAGCACGTGGCACTCTGGAGCCGACTCCCATTGGCTCCACTGCTGCTCTGGAGGCGGGGCCAACAGCAGCGAGCCGGCAGCATGCGTTCACCAGCTCAGTCCTTCTCCCAAGCGTGCAGGAGGAGGACGTGCTGCTGGCGAGCACTCCGAGGCCTCCACGTGGCTGGGCCTTCTTTCAGAGCGTTTTCGGCAGCGGAGGCTGGGAACGGGGACACGGTCGCGAGCAGCGACGGAGGCCAAGAGTGGACGAGGCCAGGAGCAGCAGTAGCTTTGAGCGGCGGCGGAGGGCTCTTAAGCCCCGCCGCCAGTGGTAACGGGGCCAGCGGACGGAACGACGGGGGGCTGTCTCAGGCCTTACAGCCCAGTATAGGGGGGCTGTCTCGGGCCTTGCGGCCCAGTATAGGGCTCTTAAGCCCTCCGCTGGTGGGTGATTCGGCCAAGGCTTTTAAGCCTCGCGGCCTGTGACTCCTGGGCCCAGGTTAGCGCCAGAGGCTCTCAAGCCTCACTATCCAGTGGGCCAATCGGCCCGGTAAAGGGGGCCCACGGCGGGCCGGTTTGGCGGCTGAGGCTTTTAAGCCTCATGGCTCCTTGGGGCACTCCAGCCCATTAGCAAGGGCCCGCATGGGGCTTGGGTTGCTCAGGCTTGCGAACCCGCGGTCTGGGGAGCCGTGCCGCCCATTATCAGGCGGCCAGTAAAGGTGTGTAAGCCCCGCTCCTCAGGAGGGCCGGGCGGCTCAGCAAGGGGGGGCAGTTAGGCCCAGCCGCTTGAGGGGCCGGGCGGGCCACTAGCGGTGCCTTCCCGTGGCAGGGCGTGGCGGACCAGGCCCACCTGGGCTGGGTTAGGGGGTGTTTTAAGTCACAGACCTTCCCAGGGTTTCTAGGCACAGCGGTTACTGTACCGGGCCCATCCAGGCCGGGTTAGGGCAACTGTCCCGCTTCCGGCCCTGCGGTTGCTGTACCAGGCCCTTCCAGGCCGGTCCCTTAACTCCGTGCCCAGGCCCCCACCGCCATGGGCCCGAAGAAAGCCCCTATTAAGAAGGGTGGGAAGGCCCTGGCAAAGAAGGGCGGCAAACCCACGTGGCCAGCCAAAAGGCCTAATATCCCCAGGGATTCCTCTGACGAAGAGGGCGATCTGGAACTGGGGGCCATCAGGGCGCGTATTGTGCGACTTCCGGCACTTGAGAAGCAGCGTGCCAACCCAGGGGGGGATGATTCAGGTGGGGGGGCCTTCAGGGGTGCCCCCGCACACACAAAAGGCAGCCAGGGCAGACAAGAAGGCCAAGCTAATGCAAGGTTTTGCTGAATGTTTGGCAGCATTGGAGGCGGCGGCTGGACCATCTCACCCGGTGGAGCCAAGGCCAGGCGACGGCGAGGATCATGGGGACGGCAGGGAGGACAACGGTGAGTCCCCGCAAGGGGCATGGCCTTGGGGCCTGCCTTATAATGCCCCCTACAGGCCATATGGCTGGTACCCCGGGCTGGTCAACTGGGCGTCCCCGCACGCCACCTGTAATCAGGTCTGGCAGGGCGAGGGACCCGCTTTGGCCCCCCAGGGGGCGGCGGCTCAGTTCGGCACAGCTTGGCACACAGGAGACGGTCCAGTCCCTTTGGGAGACCACCTCGTGCCAGCAGTCAAAGAGCGGATTTGGAGGGGCGAGTGCATCAACATATTTCAGTTGCTTTTCAAGGAACCCGAGCCATTGGATAAGGACGGGGCCCAGGGGAAAGACAAGGAGAGGACAAAGAGGAAGCCCATTGAACATAACTGGGCCAATTGGGTCTCAGGGTACACAATTTACATGGGCGTGTTAATGCAAAAATATCCCGAGAGGGGCCCCGCGCTCTTTAAATACTTTGATATTATCCACAGGGTCTTCATGGACTTTGCGGGTAATGCCTGGGAGCGCTATGACCAGGAGTTCCGCAAGCGCGCCTCCAACAATGCAGGGATATCATGGGAAAGGCAGCACCCCGAGCTATGGCTCCAAATCATGACACCCACCAGGCCTTTGGTCGGCAAGTGCGCCAACAGTGGGCACCTCACTTCCAAGTCTTCGGCAACGTCCGCAGCCTCGGCTGTGGGCTCCCAGGGGGTTCAAGGTCCCCTGGTTTGCTGGGAGTTTAATAAGAATGGGAAATGCGTGCGCTCCCCATGCAAGTACCGGCATGACTGCGGTTTCTGCAGTGGGCGACACGCTGGCCTCTACTGCCAGAGGACCAAAGCCCTCAGGGGCATGGGGTGCTACCAAAGCCCTGGAGGGGGAAAGGGCCCAGCAGCCACCCATGGGGCGGGGGCGGGAAAAGGGCCCCAGCCCAATTAGAATCCCGGTGCTCCGGAGGCTGCTGCACGATTACCCCAACAGGGAGCGCGCACGCTATATAGAGGAGGGGTTTGTTGAGGGTTTTAGGATACCATGCCAATCCAAGCGGGTCCATAGCTTTGCCTGCAACTTAAAATCGGTAGAGGGAATGGAACACGTAGTGGCAAAAAAGATTACCAAGCAAGTCACACTGGGCAGGGTGCTGGGCCCCTTCGTCAGCCTTCCGCTGCCAACCTTGTGGGTATCCCCGTTGGGCGTGGTACCAAAGAAGGCGCCAGGTGAGTATAGGCTTATCCATCACCTGTCCTACCCAAGGGGCGACTCAGTCAATGATGGCATCCCGGCCTAGCTCTTCTTGGTCCGGTACACTTCTTTCGATGAGGCTGTGACCATGATTAGGGGTTGCGGGCCGCAGGCCCTCATGGCGAAATGTGATATTGAATCCGCCTTCCGCCTGCTGCCCGTGCACCCTGATGACTTTGATCTATTGGGCTTCGCATTTAATGGGGGGTTCTACATCGATAGAGCTCTCCTCATGGGATGCTCAGTCTCCTGTGCGGCTTTTGAAGCCTTCAGCACTATGCTAGTGCTGAATGCCAGGGGCATTGCGGCGGAGGGCACAGCTCAGCTCCTCTGCTCACTTTCTAGATGACTTTATTTTCGGAGGAAGGGAGGGCTCCAACCAATGCCTACACTTGTTGCGCACATTCAGGTCGCTCTGTAGCGACTTGGGGGTGCCCCTGGCAAAGGACAAAATGGAGGGGCCGACCACGAAGCTCACATTTTTAGGGATAGAGCTGGACACGGTGGGACAGCTCTCACGCCTCCCTGAGGATAAGCTCCATACCATGAGGGAGCTGCTCAGGGAATGCAGGGGGGCCAGGAAGGTTACCTTACGCAGGTTGCAGTCACTGGTGGGCCACCTTAACTTCACCTGTAGGGTGGTGGCCCCCGGTCGCCCCTTTCTAAGGCACCTGTGCGATGCCACGGTAGGGTGCACTCAGCCCCACTTCCTCATCAGGGTGACTGCCTCCATGAGGGAGGACATGGGGCTCTGGCTTACGTTCCTCGATTCCTTCAACGGGGTGTCATTCTGGCAGTCCTCCCAGCTTCTCGAAGCTGACTTCCAGGTGCAGTCCGACGCCGCTGGAGGCCTCGGCTTCGGCCTGTACCTGCGAGGGCACTGGTGCACAGGGCGGTGGCCGAGCGGCTGGGTAAAACAGGGAATCACAAGGGATCTCACGTTCCTGGAACTCTTCCCCATAGTGGTGGCGGCGCACATCTGGGTGGAGTCCTTCAAGGACTCTGTGGTGCAGTTCTGGTGCGACAACCTGGCAGTGGTCCAGATTATTAACAACCAAACCTCCAAGTCACAGAGGGTGATGGGGTTGGTGCGAGCCCTGGTGTTGACCTGCTTGCGCCATAACACACTCTTCACTGCCCAGCACTTTCCTGGGGTACAGAACGAAGTGGCAGACATCCTGTCTCGCTTCCAGATGCAGCGATTCCGGAAGCTGGCGCCCGGAGCCGCCGAGGAGCCCGAGCAGGTGCCCGAATGGTTGTGGAACCTTGGGGTGTAGAGGCGTTTAGGGCCATCCAAGCTTCTATAGCGCCCAGGACACATGTAGCCTATGACAAAAGGGTTAGGGCTTTTCTACAGTTTAGATCACAGGTAGGACTGGAGCACGTCTGGCCAGCGCCGCCAGAGCAACTTATGCAATATCTGGTGCACCTGTGTGCCAGGGGGCTGGTGGTAAGCACCTTGGCTGGCCACCTGGCCGCACTGGCCTTCTTCCTGAAGGCCAGGGGTCTCCTCGACCATTCTGGGGACTTTAGAGTCCGGTGCATGCTGGAGGGCTGGGCGAGGGAGACACCTGTCCAGCCGGACCGTTGCAGACCGGTCACTCCCAAGGCGTTGCAGCAGGCCCTGTGGCAGCTAAATGGGGTGTGTTCATCCCCTTATGAGGAGGCCCTGTTCCGGGCGGCTGCCTTGGTCGCCTTCTTTGGAGCCTTTAGGGTGAGCGAGATGTTCCCCAGGGGCAGGCGTGGCCCTACGGGCAGGGTACTGCAATTTGGCGACCTCAGCATGGGAGTTTCCCAGGTGACGCTCCACCTTCGCTTCTTGAAAATGGATCAGAGGGGCAGGGGCCATAGGATTGCACTACATGCTGCTGACGATCTGGGCTTGTGCCCCGTTCGAGCGTTGGCGGCCTACGCAGCAGCCAGGGGAACGGCCATGGGGTGCCTCTTTGTCCACGCGGACGGGCGCCATGTGACCCAATTCCAATTCTGGGCAGTGATGAGGAGGGCTTTCATCGCTGCCGGTGTGCCCACGCAGAACTTAGCCTCCCACTCCTTTCGCATTGGGGCGGCCTCTCTCGCGGCACGCATGGTTTACTCTGGCCCGGAAATTTGGAGACTGGGCCGGTGGCGGTCTGCTGCCTACCACAGATATGTGCGGTAGGTAGGTGCGCACCCTTCCCCCCCTCCATCATTGCCCAGCCCCTCAATTCCCGTGCTTTCTGAGCTCCCCCCCCCCATGGCCATCTCTAGCCTTTGCAGTGCCTCACTCACCATGCTTTCTCCTCTCGCACAGGGCCTCAGTCGACAGGGCCATGGGCGGCCAGGCAGCGCGCCAGAGTCCTCATATTGGGCCATTCATTCGTTTTCTGGGTGCACAAGTGGGCGCAGGGCGCCAAACCCAGAACCCAGCTTGGTTTGGGGCGTTGGGCCACGGTGGAGTGGCTTGGCCAGCGGGGCATGCGGAGGGCCCAGTTCCTGCCAATGCTGTATGAATCCTCCACCGGATATCCTGCTGGTGCATTTTGGGGGCAACGACCTAGTGAGCCAGTCTGGCATTTCGCTTTCAACACAGATTGTCCAGGACCTGGCAGTCGTCGCTTCTTGGTGCCCTGGGATGGTGGTCATTTGGTCTGACATCACCCAGCGGAGAGTTTGGAGGGGTGCAGTCAAGCAGAACAAGGTAGATAGGGCCAGGCGAGGGGTAAACGCGGCTATTGCACACTACATGGCTGTGGGGGGGCTGCATTCCGCATGATGACATTGTGTTCTCACTCCCCACGTTGTACAGGGGTGACAGAGTGCACTTGTCCCCCCTGGGCATGAGGTTTTTCCTGGACGACCTGCAGCTGGGATTGGCTACTGTGCTGGTAGGCTTATGGGGTGGCAGGGCGTCAAGCTAGGCTGATGCCCGCTGTGGCGGGCACAGTGCGGCGGGGAACTGCTAAAGTGGTGCGGCACCTTAGGTAAGCTTTTAGCTGTAAGGAGGAGGGGCGGATCCCTTGAGGCTTGACAGATCAGGGATGCTGCCTTGCTCCTACCTCTCTGCAAGCGACATCCTACAGTATGGCTTGACAGCGTCGGACGGGTGGCGTTGATTTGCAGAGACCTGACCTTAGGTCGGGGACGAAGGGTGCCCCCTTCTGGAAGGTGGGCCGCCTGGAGCCGAGGTGTCTGCGCCATGGGCTTTTAGGGCGGGACGGCCATGTGGTGGGCCGACCCATTAAGGACCACACTGTTGCTGGTATGAATGCCAATCCCAGCTGCTGTGCCCTGCGGGCGCTATTAAAACCTGTTACCCCTAATAAAGTGGTCAATATACTCCAAAAGCATTTTGTGTCCGTGTCCCCTTGGGTCTGGGTGAAAATTATATCTTTTGCCATACAAATTAACTCCTACTTTTTGAATATTCTTTGAGGAGATATTCAGTGACATTTGAAGAAAAAAAACCAGGATAAAGGCACTCCCCCTCTCCACCTAGTCTTGGGAGGAGCAGGAGCAGGGCTTGGGTGGGGAGGTTTCTGGGGATAGGGGGCTGCAGCTTGGCCAACAGGCACCAGCAATGCTCCAGCCACACCCAAGAGGGGTGAGGGGGATGGAGGAGTGACCAAGAGGGGTGAGGGGGATGGAAGCAACTGGATGGAGGAGGGGGACCAGGAGTGTGTCTCAGGTGAGGGTGGAGAGATATCTGAGGTGAGGGGAGCTGTGGCAAAGGGTGAGGGGAGCAATCCAGTACTAGTGTGCAAATGCTCTGCTTGGATTAAGTTAGGTTGTTGTTGTTGTTATTTTGAAATGGGACAAAACACACAGGCTCACATATTAATGTGTGCACTTAAGAATTTTTGGGGTGCTCAAAAAGGGAGTGGCAATTTTAATCACTCCCCACTTCCCTCTGTTGCCCTCAGTGTCTCCCAAAAATATGTCCCTGAAGGTCTCCAGCACTTTGGATTGACTGTTGCTAGGGATTATCATAATCACAACTGCTGCTTTGTGATGCTTGACTGCTTGAAAGCCTGAGCAGGAGACAGAACTTCACTGTTTTTCTTGCTGTTTAGCCATGTTGGTCTTTATATTCTTGTTGAGGGTGGTTGATTCTTTCCCCCACTTCAGGGGATTCCCCCCCACCCCCGCCTTTCTTTCCTGATCTTGTTGTAAACTCGCCAGAGACGTAAGTTTTGGGCAGTATAAAAATATGTAAAAAACTTAAATAAATAAATTAAATAAATAAATCTAAAAATACAAGGTAATGTATTGGCCTGTGAAGACAATACTGAGCTAGACAGATCAATGGTCCAACTCATTATAGGGCAGTTTCCTATGTTCCTATGAACAGTTTGTTAATTAACTCACGTTAGATTTCTTTCTTTTTGTGCTTTGCAAATCCTTACAACTGGCTTATTATGTTTTTAATTGTAACATGACAAACTAAGAGAAACTGAGCCTATGCTCTTTCTTTCTAACTAGGGCATTGAAAAAGTCTCTGTACCCAAAGGTGCTTTTAGGTATTTTCTTACATTTATGTTCTTTGCAACTTGGTAACTACCATTTTTAAAGTATGCCACCCCAATATCATCTGAGGGTGCTTTTTGAAGTATTCTCACAAGTACTGAGTGTTTCTGTTACCTGTAACTAAAAGCTGAGAGAGCCTCAGATGGAAGTAGTCTGTAGTATTTTGAATACTACTTTTCTCTTTTTGTTCTTTGTATTTTTCTCTTTTTGTTCTTTGTATTTGTATTCTTTGTATCTCTTTTTGTTCTTTGTATCTTTTGTATTTTGTATTTTCTCTTTTTGTTCTTTGTATTTTACCTCTGAGTGGATTTTGAACTCAGAAGAAGGGGTTTTACTCTGGTACAAACATGCCTCAATGTTAATTGCTCAGCAACCTACCAGGTTTTCTCACCACATGGAATCTGCATGTGGAGGGGTTTATATATTTTTCTATGGGCAAAGAGAAGGAGAGTTTCCCTGGAATTCATCCCACACCGGGGAGTGGGTGTGGTGGCAGAGATTGGACTACCAAAGGAATAGTTTAAGTTTTAAAGGAAAGGTTCACAATATAAAAACCATTAAAACATTAACATAATTAAAAATTATTGACAGTGCCTATGTGTATGTAAAGCCTTAGGCATGCAAATATATTATTAAAAGCACTAAATTTACATTGTTCATTGCTGGGTTGGTTTTTCTGCTGCTGTTCTATCTCATCATGGATAAAGAGCCAAGAATATCTTCCCACGCAGATTGTTGTCAGTGTTAGGAAGCAACTCAAAACCGTTTTAAGAATTTAGAACTGTGCATTAAAAATATAGGCTTGGCTCTGTAACCATCTGTGAATTCTACTGGGGAAACGTGTGAAGTGACAACACTACCGAATGAACACATTGGGCATAATTTTTTAATTTGTTTTTTTAAATCTCAACTGACAAAATTTCTTTCAAAACCTCATTTAAAAAACCTGTTATTCTGGTCTACATAGCTGAAACCTACAATATGAATTTGTTGACAACAGCTAAATGCCACAATGTGGTTACAGACTTCCCTGTTAGCCTAATAATCAAATGTGAAACAAACCATTTCATGTAAACATTAGCAACTAGAGTCCCTGAGGTCAAAACTGGCCCCCTGACCCTGCAATTGCCAACTCAGAGTGAAAGACATCTATGGAGGAAGCAGTAGCTATGATAACAAGTTCAGCTAGTAGCCTAATATGTTAGCAGGATCTGACCAACCTTCCTCTGTCTCTTGCTGAAAATAGCCCTCCCATAAAATTGTTTGCTCACCTAGGAATCAAGACCTGAGCCATAGACTGTACTATTCTGGGTTTATTTTATTTTATTTATTTATTTTAAATATTTATATCCTGACTCTCCAGTGCATTACTGCTCAGAGGGGCTCACAACAATAAAATAGATACAATACAAGTAATAAAATTAACAAAATTAAACAAAAGTCAAGTTAAAAACCACGATCAGTATAGCTAAAAATTGAACCTACCAGATATAATCAAAGATGCAACATTAAAAAGCCTCTTTAAAAAGATGTGTTTTTAGTTGTTTTTTAAAAACACTGAGGTATGGAGCATGACGAAGCTCTTCAGGGAGGGCATTCCAAAGCTGAGGGGCCACAACCAAAAAGGCCCTGTCTCTAGTCCCTGCCAACAGGATCTCTGTTAGTGGCAGGGCCATGAGAAGGGCCTGAGATGATGAATAGAGGGCCCTGGCAGATTCATATGGGCAAATGTGGTCCGACAGGTACCCCGGCCCCAAGCCGTGTAGAGCTTTAAAGGTCAAGACCAGCACCTTGAATCTAACCCAGAAGCGGACTGAAATGACATGTACCAACGAGCATCCTTGCAGCAGCATTCTGGACCAGCTGAAGTTTCCAAACAGTCTTCAAGGGCAGCCCCACGTAGAGTGCATTGCAGTAGTCCAATCTGGATGTTACCAATGCATGAGTGACTGAGGTCAGGTCCAACTTCTCCAAGTAGGGTCGCAGGTTATAATTTGTATGAAACATGTTAAATCACTTATACATCCACATATTAAATCACTTAGTAGTTATTTGGGGGGTAGGGATAAGGGTAGAGAGGGTAGTGGTTGGTGTACACTACCCCTCCCCCGCTGTCTACAAAATACAGGAGAACCTCATTAATTGCAGACCCAGCACTTGCAGTTTCGCATATCCATGATCAGGTAATTGCCATTCAACCCCAGTATACACAAAAAAATTAGGCAATTAAAAAGTTAAGACTAGCATATCCATGGATCTAGGAGAAAGATACAGATCACGTATCTGTGGGTGAAAATGACCTCCAAAGTCGTTTCTACCCTCCATTTTGAGGACAGGAATCATTTTTGGAAGCATTTTATCAAACAAACAAACAAACAAATTAATTAATTAATTTACTTTGTGGCTCTTTTTTTTTTAATAGAGGAGGTGGTGGTGGTGGTGGTGGTGGTGGTGGTGGTGGTAAACATGATTTTTCACCCCAAAACATGATTTTTTTATGGGGGGGGCATTGCTGGACAGATGGAGATACACAGAGCATAGTAGGGCACTCCCCCAATCCCCCCCTTCGGTCCATTTTTCATCCTGTTTTCACCCTTTTGTCCTGCTTTTGTCCCACTTTTGCCCTTTTGTCCTGCTGCCTCAAGAACCTAATCTCTCTCCACAAAAAAATTCCCATTGCCCTAATGCCCCATTACCCACAGTTTCACTATCTGCAGCCCCCCACGTGGAATGGAACCCACATGGATAATGGGGTTCTCCACTACTACGTTTTAAAGGCCATCAAGAGAGGGAACAGTCTTTGAGCTCAGCGTGCATTTTCCCCATAATACCCTACATAGGATAGGATGTAAACAGGCTCTTAGTTAATGGGGACTATCTTATGCTTGCAGTGCTGCCTGCACATTAGGAGGGGACTGTTCTGTCTGCAAAGTAGTAAGGGAGGAGTTCTTCATTTTCTTTTAAAAAATATAATAATGGATCTCCCTTTGAGATGTTTTGCATAATGTCAGAGTATACCAGGCAGAAATCGGTTCGGCTAGCACCTGTATCATTTCTACCTGAACATTCACTGCATTTATTACCTTGGTAAGGAAGCCTCATACATAGGTTTTAGGCCAGTTTATCTGAAAGTGGGTGGGAAAGCTGCTTCAACTATACAGTTGCACATCTACTATAGTCTGTGGCATTTAAAGAATCATTGTCCCTTTTACAGAAATCCAAGAAGAGGATGTGTTACAAATGACCAGGAAAACTGATAAACCCATAAGACCATTACTGGTCTCTGTATCTTTCTCTGCTGTCTACAAAGCAAGGCCAGCCTTATAATGAGACAATCTGAGGCCATTCCCTCAGGCAGCAGAACTGAAACATGGGAAGGCAACAGCTGTGTAATAAATTCCCGGCACTCCACCTCCTTCTACTCTCCCCTACACACACACATACACACACACACCTCTGAGATGGCACACAATTTGCAAAAGCAGGCAATCAGTGCATTGCTTGCTTATTGTAACGTCTTATACCTGATCTGATCTTGGATCAGATCTTGGTCACGCTCCCTCTAAAAGACAAAGTGGCTCCATGCTTGGGGGTGCTTCTGGACCCAATGCTATCCTTGGAGACACAGGTGGCGACAGTGTGCAGAAGCACCTTTTACCAATTGTGGCTTGCAGCTGCAACCCTACTTGGAGAAGTCAGACCTGACCTCAGTCACTCATGCGTTGGTAACATCCAGATTGGACTACTGCAATGCACTCTATGAGGGGCTGTCCTTGAAGACTGTACAGAAGCTTCAGCTGGTTCAGAATGCTGCCGCAAGGATGCTCATGGGTGCAAGTCTCTTCATGAGTATTAGACCCATCCTGGGTCAGCTACATTGGTTACCGGTACACTTCTGGGTTATATTCAAGGTGCTTGTCTTGACCTTTAAAGCCCTACACGGCTTGGGGCCAGGGTAACTGTTGGACCGCATTCACCCATATGAATCTGCCAGGGCCCTCCATTCATCATCTGCTCATGGCCCTGCCACTAACAGAGATCCTGTTGGCAGGGACTAGAGAGATGGCCTTTTTGGTTGTGGCCCTTCGGCTTTGGAACGCCCTCTCTGAAGAACTTCACCATGCTCCCTCCCTCAGTGTTTTTAAAAAACATCTTAAAACACATCTTTTTAAGGAGGCTTGTGGTTTTTAATCTGACAAATTTGTTTTATTTAGTTACTTGTATTACTTTTATTGCATCTGTTTTATTGTTTTGAGCTGCCCTAATCCCTAGTGCACTGGAGGGGTGGGATAGTGCTGTAGATAGGCTATACCTCCCTCGCAGCTCAGGTGGAAGAGGAATGCTGCAAGTCCATCAAACAGTAGAGGAGAAGAAAAGAGGCCTTGAAGAATATATCAAGGACAGTGAAGAAGATGCACTTTAAATGGTCAATAATGAGAAACTATTCAACACCAATGAAACAAAGCAGGCCTACAAGAAAGAACAAGTCAAGAACCGAGCAGAAAAATGGAAATATATGCCACTGCAAGGTCAATATTTGCACAATATAAGTGGAAAATCAAACATCACCAAGACCTGGCAATGACTTAAGAATGGCAACTTGAAGAAAGAAACAGAGGGTTTAATACTGGCTGCACAAGAACAGGCACTAAGAACAAATGTAATAAGAGCAAAAGTTGAAAAATCCTCAACAAACAGTAAGTGCCGCTTTTGTAAAACAGTGGACCACCTAATCAGCTGTTGTAAAAAGATCACACAGACTGACTACAAACAAAGGCATGACAAGGGAGCAGGGATGATACACTACAACATCTGCAAAAAATACAAGCTACTTGTAGCCAAAAATTGGTGGGACCATAAAATTGAAAAAGGTTGTAGAAAATGAAAATGCAAAAATATTATGGGACTTCCGACTATAAACAGACAAACATCTGCCACACAATACACCAAATATAACTGTAGTCGAGAAGAAAGAAAAACAAGTCAAAATAATCGACATAGCAATACCAGGGGATAGCAGAATAGAAGAAAAAGAAATAGAAAAAAAAATAACAAAATACAAAGATCTACAAATTGAAATTGAAAGGCTGTGGCAGAAGAAGACCAAAATAATCCCAGTAGTAATTAGTGCCCTAGGTGCAATTCCAAAACACCTTGAAGAGCACCTCAACACCATAAGGGCCACAGAAATCACCATCAGCCAGTTACAAAAAGCAACTTTACTGGGAACAGCCTAGATTCTGCAACGATAGCTATAATAATAACAGCAACAACATTGATGATAAAATTCAGCCATCCCAGGTCCTTGGGAAGGACTCGATGTCTGGATAAAACAAACCAGTCAATAACACCTGTCTGACTGTGTAAACAAAAATAATAATACAAGCACCAGTGTGTTTGCATGGAATCATTCTACTGCAGTCACATTCAAAACACAGAAGACACTCTTTTCTTTCCAACACCGGCAGCACTTCCTCCTCCTCCCTCCCTCCTGCAGCTTCAAAATCTTCATTTGCTGTGCCAGCCAAGAGTCCATAACTGAAATAGCATTGCAGCAGAAATGATACCCAGCTACAGAGACATAGAGCAACCACCACCTTCAGAAGCTGTGTTGATGGGCTCTTGGCTGGCTCCAAAGCAGCAAGCATGCATCCCTCATTGCACAGTATGTCAGCCTGTATCCAGAATTAAACTTCCATTTGAAATTCTGAGGAACTTCAAAGGCTAATAACTTGAGAAATATTCAACAATTTTTGTTTTATTTTGTTTTTTAACACAATGAAAGCACATGCTCATCTATTGATCTGAATTCTGGACTCATTTGACGGGACCAAAAAAATAAGAGACAGAGAGGTCATCAATGTGAGTTTTGGTTCTAAGTGGTCATTTCTTAAGCTATGGTATCTCCGTGATTTCTCAGCCTGCCTCCTGTTCCCAGGTAAGTAGGGGTGGGATTGCCTGAGGTGTGCCTCTTTATTATGCCAAGGGCCACTTGGAAGCATTCAGAGTTTTGGAGCAATCAAGTAGTAACCCAGCTTCTCAAGCAAGCTCAGTGGCAGCATTAGTAAAGCTGTGGAGAATATTTCCACCAGAACTCTTAAAGAAGGTTCTTTTTCTTCACATTTGGACATAATGGAGAAAACCACCTCGAGCCAAGGATTTAGTCAGATCTCGGATTTAAAAGCAAAGGTGGGAATTAAATGGATTGTCCCTATTTTCATTTTGAACTCAGAAACAAGTTGGGAGATAGGAAACAAATTCAACATTGCTCTGCTTCTCCCTCTAATATGCTTCCTAAGCAGCCTAAACAATCGATGAGTGATTATTTTCTTGATCTGATGTGTCAACAGCTAACAAGTTCTCTTTATTAAAACCAGATGTCCCTGCCTCCTCTGAGGTACCCTAGGTGATGAGGGAGACTCCCCACCTTTACTGAACAATGTAGAACTTTGCAATGATAAAGGTCACTGAAATTACAACTAATCAGTGCCTCTTAATGGCACAATCATTAAAGTCAATTTCTGGGCAGCCTGAAAAAATATCTAGAAGATAGGGGGAACATTTATTAACTATGCTCAAAAGAGAGACCCAGAGGGCTTCTAATAAGACATGAACAGAGGGCCAAGAGGAGCTGTGTACCATGACTACAGAAAAAAGGACAAACAAAATTATCAAAGGACCTTTCCAAAAAGGAAAGCCTAAACATGTTTGGAGCTTTTTAGTTTAGACGAAAAGGTCACTAAGGAGGGATATGATAGACAGCCTGGAGGGCTTTAAAAAGGGTTTGACTTCATGGAGGCGAGGTCTATCAATGGCTTCCAGTCGGAGGGCTGTGGGCCACCTCCAGCCTCAAAGGCAGGATGCCTCTGAGTACCAGTTGCAGGGGAGTAATGGCAGGAGAGAGGGCACCCCTGCAACTCCTGCCTGTGACTTCCAGTGGCATCTGGTGGGCCACTGTGCAGGCGCGTAACAACGATAGGGCAAGGGGAGACAGTTGTCTGGGGGCCCCACTGCCTGGAGGGGCCCCCCAGAGGCACCTCACGTGACTCCCCATTGCCCCCTGCCCAGCCCCAAGGCTCCTCAGCCACTTGCCCTGTTCGCCGTCTCTCCAGCTTGTTCTCCTGGCCGGCAATCGAGGGAGCAGACAAGCTGCAAAGAGCTCCTTTTCTCCCGCCTCTCAGCTGATCGGCGGGTGGGCGGGGCTTCCACGGAGGTCTGGTGTAGGCCTCTGTGAAGCCTGAACTCCAGTAGGGCCCAAGCCAGCCAGGAAGGAGGAGGCAGCCAGAGTGGCCACCACTGTTCTTTGCAGCAGAAGACCCCCTGCTGCCAGGTAGAGTGTGAACTCCTTTTTGTGGTTACCTTCCCCACCCCCACCCCCACCCGGATATATAGGGATCTGCTTGCCATAGGGCTTTGATAGGGGGGGGGGACTGAGAAGTCTCTGAATATTTATTTTTAAACAGCTTGGAAAATTTGCTGGCTTAAAAAAAACTATCTAAAAAGTCCTATAAGTGGCTTGTTTCATGGCAGAAAATTACAAAAACTTCTGGAAGAAACAGTATTATATTTATTTTATTCATTCATTTATAAATGCACTTATGTTCAAGTTGTTTTGCAACCCAGAAGGTCTGAGTGAGAACTGTGAAGCATGCCTTCTGCTTTTATTTTATTTTATTTTTCTTGTGTGTGAACTGCTCCCCAATAACTTGCAGGGACTTCAGGGTAAATCTGGCCAACATGTGAATGCAGCACCTCCCTTCCAGAGGAGATGTGTGTTAAAGGGCTTTAAAAGCCTCCTGTGAAAAACCTCCTGGAATCAAACTTGACTGAATTTGTTCAGAATTCTGAGAAAACAAACATAGGCTCACCCTGCATGGTTGAAAGTCTCCTTGGCTAATCTGCAGCGAGGGGCCCATTTTAATCATTCATCTTTCTAGTGTGTTCTAGGCATTAAAAGTAAAACAAATGTATAGTACTCAATGTATATCACTATATATTGTGACGTGTGCGTGTGTGTATTCAGTGAAATGTATTTCCAGGCAGCATACTTATTTTGGAATATCAGACTTAAATCCTTGGGGGCCTGGGGTGTGCGGAGGCCCTGGACTTTGAGTGGGGGGGCCCCATTTTAAAATCTTGTCTCTGGGCCCACTCCAACCTTGCTACGCCCCTGCCACTGTGCAAAACAGGATGCTGGACTAGATGGGCCTTGGGCCTGATCCAGCAGGGCTGTTCTTATGTTCTTACTTATGCATGGTGTGAAGAAAGTGGTTGGAGAACACACATAAAACATTAATGGTTGAACTGAATCAAAAGGTTGCTGTTTCAGGATAACTAATGGTGAGGACAGGGCTTTAGATATGAATTGATGCTTCCAATCAATCCATTGGCAATATTGGTTTATTTTCCTTATTGTTGTCAAAATGCCAAGAACACAATGCTCAAGCCACTTATTTGCAATGGTAGCACTTAATATGTGGATTGTGGCTGCTGTCTTTGATCTGCTTTCTTATTTTTCATTTATCTTCTGATCTCTGCCTTTTCTCTGATGAAAGTTCATCCTTTCATTACCAAACTACTAATATTTATTCATGGTATTCCGATGTCTTTTCATTATCTTCCTTTTGATAAACTGGTTTTTATTCTCTAATTTCTTTCTAACTAACCTTTAATAGTGTTCTCACTGTTAAGAGCTCTCAGCACTTTCCAGAAATGTGTTGCTTCCAATCCTGAAGGGTTTAAAAAAAGAAAACTATTAATTATATTGTAAAAGTGTGTTTCCCAGATGTTACCTTTTAAAAAAGACAAATGAACATGGGATTCTCCAATATTTGCTGTTTCCTGTACAACGAAATTGCAGCTTCTAGCAGACACCGTAATTTTGTTGAGAGCAACATGCTGTTATTCTGGTTCATTAAATATTTAAAAATCACTTTGAAACTATTTCCACAAAGTACACAAGCAAAAAGCTGTTGAGCAAAAATAGCAATCATTAAGTTGGAAGATGTACTAAGTGCAGCAGGTAATATACAGGATTCAAATTTCTACTCTTCAGAAAGCAAAGTTGGGGGTCACATTTCCAATGACTAACATTCATTTAAAAAGGAGTATAAGATTTTTCTTCTTCTTAAAGGATCGTTCCAGCATTACCCTTTCTTTCTGTGCCTACTAGCTGGCTTCATTTGCCCTTAGTAATCCTGGCATAGATCCACACTAAGAGATGTGCTCAAAAAACATTTCCTTGCACTCACAGAATCAGGCTTCTCACTGCCAGAATGGGCTGTGTGGCCTGTTTGCCCCAGCCCCCTGACAAGAAGCATGAGACTTCCGTGGAGCCCATTGGCTCCTGGGCCCAGGTGAGGGCAGGCTTTCAGCTACACTGCCTGTGCCAGTGCCTGGCCTCCTCTGTTCAATCTTCCCTTCCCTTAGGTACAGTCTGGGCTTGGCTGTTTGCCCTTTGGGGCCGGTCAGGAATTTTTTGGGCGCTCACCTGATTGGCCTGTGGTTGAAAAACAGCAGATGATGAATCGATGAGAAAAATGGCACAACAAACCATTGCACGGTCAGTTCTTTAATGACATACAATCGAAAGTCAACAATAGTACAACACAGCAGTGGTTAAAGAAAGGGACATTGAAGGAAAATATGGAAAGTCTCATTTTTTGCAGCCCAGGAACAATCACCACAAACAAATGTTATAAAAGCAAAAATTGATAAAACCTAGAAAGACAGTAAGTGTCGATTATGCAAGGAAGTGGATGAGACGGTTGAGCACCTTATATGTCCTTGTAAGAAAATCACGCAGAGTAATTATAAGGAAACACACAACAAAGTTGCTGCAATGATCCACTGGAACGTTTGCAAGAATTACCAATTGCCAGCAAGCAAGAATTGGTGGAATCATCCAATTGAGAAGGTCACAAAAAATGAAGAGGCAAAAATCCTTTGGGATTTTTGAATACAAACTGATAGGCATTTTGCACGCAAAATGCTGATCTGACAGTCATCGAGAAGAATCGGGTTCTCATAACAGATATTGCAATCCCAGGGGATAGACAAGTCGACAAAGAACAATTGTAGAAAATAACCAAATACAAGGACCTTCAGATTGAAATTGAGCAGCTCTGGGAAAAGAAAACAATAGTAGTGCCAATAGTAGTTGGTGTCCTTGATGTAGTACCAAAAGAACTTGAACACCATCTCAACACCCTGGGCATCAATAAAATTACAACACATCAATTACAGAAGGCCACACTACTCAGAACAGGATGAATACTACAACAATATATTTATTTCTTCTTAGGTTATCCTAGACCCTTGGAAAGGGTCCAAAAATTAAAGTACAAAATCCAGTCAATAACATCTGGTAGACTGTATGTAAATTTTATTTTATTCTGTTTATTTTATTTTATTCTTTGTTTTATCCAGACATCGAGTCCTTCCCAAGGACCTGGGATGGCTGAATTTTATTGTCAATTGTTATAGATATTGTCGCAGAATATAGGCTGTTCGCAGTAAAGTTGCTTTTTGTAACTGGCTGATGGTAATTTCTGTGGCCCTTATGGTGTTGAGGTGCTCTTCAAGGTGTTTTTGGAATTGCACCCAGGGCGCCAATTACTACTGGGATTATTTTGGTCTTCTTCTGCCACAGCCTTTCAATTTCAATTTGTAGATCTTTGTATTTGGTGATTTTTTCTATTTCTTTTTCTTCTATTCTGCTATCCCCTGGTATTGCTATGTCGATTATTTTGACTTGTTTTTCTTTCTTCTCGACTACAGTTATATCTGGTGTATTGTGTGGCAGATGTTTGTCTGTTTGTAGTCAGAAGTCCCATAATATCTTTACATCTTAATTTTCTTCAACTTTTTTAATTTTATGGTCCCACCCACCAATTCTTGGCTAGAGGTAGTTTGTATTTTTTGCAGATGTTCCAGTGTATCATCCCTGCTACCTTGTCATGCCTTTGTTTGTAGTCAGTCTGTCTGATCTTTTTACAACAGCTGATTAGGTGGTCCACGGTTTCATCTGCTTTTTTACAAAGGCGGCACTTGCTGTTTGTGGCTCATTTTTTGACTTTTGCTATTATTGCATTTGTTCTTAGTGCCTGTTCTTGTGCAGCCAGTATTAAACCCTCTGTTTCTTTCTTCAAGTTGCCATTCTTAAGTCATTGCCAGGTCTTGGTGATGTCTGATTTTCCACTTATATTGTGCAAATATTGACCATGCAGTGGCTTGTTTTTCCATTTTTCTGCTCGGTTCTTGACTTGTTCTTTCTTGTAGGCCTGCTTTCTTTCATTGGTGTTGAATAGTTTTGCATTATTGACCATTTGAAGTGCATCTTCTTCACTGTCCTTGATATATTCTTCAAGGCCTCTTTTCTCCTCCTCTACTGTTTGATGGACTTGCAGCGTTCCTCTTCCACCTGAGCTGCAAGGGAGGTGCGGGGGTGCAGAGCATGATTGATGGTCATGATTTTCCTGGTCTTACGATCTAGCATCTCTAGCTCTGCAAGGGTCCAGTCTATTATTCCTGCAGTGTATCTGATAACAGGTATAGCCCAGGTGTTTATGGCTTGTATGGTGTTCCCGCCATTGAGTTTGGACTTGAGGATTTTTCTAACTCTCCTGATGTATTCACTTCCTATTTTTCTTTTAACTTCAGTGTGTGCGATGTTATCAGCCTGGAGAATGCCCAAGTATTTGTAATGTTCTTTCTCTTCCAGGTTCTTGATCTTGCTTCCATTGGGCAGTTCTATTCCTTCTGTTTTTCTTATTTTCCCTCTGTTCATTATTAATGCAGCACACTTGTCTAGTCCAAACTCCATTGCTATATCGCTACTGAATATACGGACAGTGTTTAGCAGTGATTCGATTTCTGACTGGGACTTTCCATACAACTTCCGATCATCCAGGTACAGCAGATGGTTGATTTTACTGGATGTTTTAGATGTTTGGTATCCGAGGCTTGTTTTGTTTAGTATTTGTGAAAGTGGGGTCATGGCGATTACAAACAACAGAGGGGATAGTGAGTCCCCTTGGGAAATGCCTCTTCTAATGCTAACCTGTCCAAGTGTCTCACCATTGATAGTTAACTGTGTACTCCACATGCTCATTGCTTTTTTTATAAATATCTGAATGTTTTTGCTGACACCAGTTGTTTCTAAACATTTTAGTATCCATGTGTGAGGCAGTGAATCAAAGACTTTCTTGTAGTCAATCCATGCAAAACTTAGATTGGTTTTTCTTCTCTTGCCATTTTCTAAAATCATTTTGTCAATCAGCAGCTGGTCTTTTGTGCCTCTGGTGTTTGGGCAATTTCCTTTCTGTTCAACTGGAAGCTGTTTGTTAGAATAAGTGTTGCATCACTCCATCTGCTATTATTCCAGTTAATAATTTGAACGTGGTTGGCAGACAGGTGATCGGTCTATAATTACTTGGAACTGCACCTTTTGCTGGGTCTTTCATGATGAGATGAGTTTTCCCAGTTGTTAGCCATTGTTCAATATCACCTCCTTGCAAAATGTGATTGAACTGTTTTGATAGTTGTTTATGAAGGCTTGTTAGGTGTTTAAGCCAAAAGCCATGCAGTTTTTGGAGCAGTCCAATTTTTAATTTTCTTTGCTCTTTCACTTATTAATTCTGGTGTTATTATTAGATCTTGCATTTGTTGGTTACATTTTTTGACCTCTTTCACCCAGTCTGCTTTTTTATTATAATTATTGGATTGTCCCATAATTTCCCCCAGAATTGCACTGTTTCTTCTTTATTTGGTGTTTCTAAGTTTCTTGCAGTTTCTCCTTCTATGCTTTGGTAGAAACGTCTCTGATTCGACTGGAATTGGAGATTCTGCCTGTGTTGTGTAGTTCTGGCTTCATATCTGCTAATCTTCTTTGACACTGCTGTTATTTGCTGCTTTATTATTTCCAGGACTTCTCTAATTTTCCTTGAATCTAGGTGGTATTTTTGGATCAGATACTGTTTGGTGTTTTCATTCTTCAGCTTCTTGTCTTTCATATCTTTCAATTTACTAGCATCTGATCTAAACCTGGAGATTTTATTTTCTAATCTAATCTTCCATTTAGATGATGTACTACTTTCTTTTTTTACAGGTCCACTGATCTTATATCCGAGCTCTTGCGTTGTTATTGTTGCTGCACTGTACATTAGTTGGTTTGTTTCTTGCAAATTCTTGGTTGTTATTTCTGCAAGTGCAGCATTGACATCTTTTAATACCTGAGCAAGTTGTTTTTTGGCAACTGTTTTTAGAGCTGGAAGTCGAACCCTGGTGGTTGTTTGGTTCATGTGCTCAGTTATTTTTTGCTTTAGTTCTTGCTGCTTTTCTGTTAAACGGCATTTGGTTTTTTGAGGTGAAGGCAAAGGGGAGGTTGCCTGGTTTTGATTTTGAAACAGTTCAGCAACAGTGGTATCCTCTATTTCCAACACCTCCTCCACCTGCGCCTGAGCAACTTCTTCAGTTGTTGGTAATTCTTCTTCCATTTCTTGAGCCTGTGTTGCTCTTTGCAGTTCTTAGAGCTCAACTCCTGTGAATACTTTATTTCTTATTATGAATCTTCTCTGGTCTGCTAGCCTTTGTTCTGTTATTTCTGTATCTGGATGCTTCTCTTTCCAAATTTGGTACATTCTTTTTAAATAACCTCTTCTAGTTGGACTAGACTTGTAATAGCAGATCATTATTTCCTTGTTGGCATTTTTCGTATTTTTATTTTTTATTTTTTGGTTAAGCGACGTTTCTTCCAGTAACTTTGCTGTCTTCAGCCCTGGTTGCTCAACTGACAATCCTGAGTCCTGTTGCCCACTTGCCACCAGATGTCCAGGGACTCCAGCACCTGGCGCGGTCCTTGTTGACCCAGTCGACGACTGATCCGGTATAGATTTATTAAAGTTACGTCTCACCATATTGTTGATGGGAGAGGCACTCTTTTTCTGGCTCCTCTGGTGAGACCTGTCCAGTATGGTTGGACCTCTGGCATAGCTCTCACCTTCCTCAGAGCATGCAAGCCCCACAACCACGCCAAGGTAGTGCCTCACTGGGGGGTTGTTGTTGTTGTTGTTATTTCCACTTATGTTTTTGTTTCCCTGCTTGTCCTTGCTTACCAAAGTCCAAAACAGGGGATAATGTCCTCATTTGGGGCTTATAGCAGCTGCTGTGGCTGTGTTATAGGAAGGGAAGGCTTCACCCTTCATAGAAGTCAAAAGAAATGATGTTCATGTTCACCCCCCTTGTGGATTGGTGACTTTTAAACCCTGGCAGATCAAACATAATCTTATCACTCAAAAGGCCACACATAAACTCCAGCACTTGAATTTCACAAAGTCTTTTTGTGTGGAACTGCTGATAAAATCCTGCTCCCATGTAGCCTCATACAGTCTCTTTTATCCACCTCTTCTTTCAAGATGTCCAGAGTGATGTACTACATACTTATGTTTCTTCTCACAACAACCCTTCAAAGCAGGCCAGGTCTAAGTGGCTGGCTCAGTGTCACCCAGCAAGTGTCAAGTGTTGAATGAGGATTTTGAACTCGGGTCTCCCCAGTCCTAGTCCAGCACTCTAACCATTATACCATGCTGGCTCCCAGCATATTTCTGGGAGTCAGATACTCCTGACTTCTGTCAGGGCAATCAATCTCCGTCCAGTGTACCTGACTTCATTCTCCATAAAAGGGTGATTCGTCAGTGATACCTGGCCTTCGGGATCTTCACCACCCCCATCCAAGCCACGTGTAGGTAGTGTTCCAACTCTCCGTCAACAATATCCTCATAAAAACCTATATAAAAGGAAGCAGTCCTTGTCTCCAGGCAAAATTACTATACCTTATAGAAATAGGATTGAAATCTCTTTCACGAGGTCTACTGTCTCATGAAACAAACAGGCTTCTGTGGTAAAATATGTTATCAGAAAAATTGTCCATAATCTTGCAGCGGGGTGAAGCCTGTGATAAACACAAGTTATTATCAAGTCTCTAATCAGGAACTGTGAAAACAAAGTATGGGTTTAACAGTAGCACACAGAAAGCTAGATCCTTTTAAGGCTGGGAAGTCCTTCAGGTAAATGCGAACTGGTACCTGAGAACTCCCTGCCACTTCGTATAATTGGCAATGGGAATGGCATCTGGATTTCAAAAGTTCTTTGTGGAGGCAAAGCAGGGCTGGCTGTGAAAAAAAAATTCAAATTTAAGCGTTAGACCATTTTATAGTGGCTCTCAGTGTACATGGTAACAAAAATATTACAAAGATATACAAACCCCTCGTATTTACAACTCATTTTATCAGCTTGTGTTTACAACTCTTTTTATCCATTTCGCTTAAAACCTTTCTTTTCTCTTTCTCACTCTCCCACAATTTACTGACATCCCTTCATACTATAAAAAGCTTAAGCAAGGTTAACTGTAGGGGGGAAAGAATCTAAGAGCCCCTCCTGTACAAAGGTGGGTGTGAGACTGGGAAGGTGCTACAGTTCCCCTCTTTTCTTGCTAATAAATTGTCTAATGCCCAACAAAAGTAGTTTCATTCTGTAAATGATTACATGCATAACTATTATTAAATGATCCCCATAACCAAAATTTTCCTACACATTGTGAATAATTACCCAATTTATCCAATTTACCCAGTACAGTTTTTGCTCTATAATATCCTTGTATACTTGAATTCCACATTCCCGTGCTATAACAACAGAAACATGTAAACATTAAAATGCATCTTTCTCCATGGAGTCATAATTGCCTCCTGTCCATGTATTTCAAATAGAGCATGAACATATCGAAGCCACCAGTTTGCTGAGCATTGTTTTCTTATCATGCATAATACAAAACAAAGCAGGATTATCTTTCCCGGGTTCACTCAGATCACACAATTGATCTGGAGGGAGTTCATTCATTCTCTTCATTCATTCTCTTTGCAGGGTATCCATATGCCTTGGCTTTTATAGAGACTCCCTCTTTCTCATTACTTTATCAATAACTGAACAGACTGATGACATCTGATAAGACAATACCAAAACCCAAAATAAACAAGAGATCAATTTAAAGGGATTCAGCTGAGTTACAACATTTGGGACCTTAGAATCCTTTTCTAATTTTCTAATTTTCTACTACTATTATGAATAATCACTGAGATATGCAGCATCTTTATGCATGAACATTGCTAATCCAGTATTTCTGGTTCTACCTGTAGACAGTTCAAGAGTTAATTCACCCTATTTCAACTTTAAGAGAAGCACAATCATTTACAGAATAATTATTCAGTATATGACCAAGGTGTTACCCATCTTCAGAGCATAAAAGCTCCTTTTTGCTTCCTCCTGAAAGTGCTTTCGAAGAACACAACCCCATACAAAAAGTTACAAACAAAAATCCTGAGTGTTTACAGAAAGCAGCCATAAACATACCCTGCACAGTATTAAACTATTTCCTGCAGCTAATTTTCTTACATTTAATCTTAGTGGTGAAATATGCTTTAAAAACGCTTGATAAAAAGCTCAATGAATTAGAATAGGTTGCAAACTGGGGTTCTCAACTAGCTTTTCCTCTGACTGGCTGATATCTTACTAGAAGTTTGGCTGGGTTCCCAAAAGATTTTATTAAAACAGGGGAAGAGGAAAAGACTCCTACTTTCCCCAAGACTCACATACCATGATTAAAGCATAGGAATTTCACCTTTTACATTTAGCTACAATAAGAAGGAACATGGTGGTCAAAACTCCCTTTTCTTTCCAATTTTCCAAAACCTTAAACGTGTCTAAAACCCGCATTCAAAAGTCAATAGAATAAACAGCTGCCCACTGTAAACTGCATGTGGTATGCAAAGCAAAAGGATGCCCGGGTTTGCCCACAAGCACACTTAAGTCTTAGCACAGGGCAGCCTATGAGTAACTGAATGCTACAGGCTTTTTCCTTCACCTGTCTGAGACCATTTTAACTCTATCTTTGCGCTTAACCCTTCATATAACTTATATATTTTTTTCAAATCTGGTTTCCCCCCTTTTTTTCTTTTTCCTTTTCTTTTTGTTAGGACAGAACAAATGACAAAACACCAAGACAAAACACACTCTTAAATGGTAAAACCTTACACATTCTGCTCTTCATATGAAGCAATCTCTCCATCTCTCTCCATACTTCCCAAGAAAGAGTCCTTTGTCCTCTTTCTCAAACAAGTAAAAGGGTTTCTCATAATTTGGAAATGCTAGTGCAGGTGCAGAAACTAATAAAGATTCCAATTTTTCCCAAGGATCTCAGGCCTTTTCTGTCCAAGACAGATTGTGGGGTTGCATAGTTAGATCATGCAACGGTTGAGCTATTTGGCTACAACCAGGAATCCATTGTCTACAAAAACCATCCATGCCAAGTAAAGAACATAACTCCTTAACAGTAGTGGTTTGCCTCATTCCCACAATCGTATGCATTCTCTCTGGCAATAAAGTCTTAGCATCTTGTGACAACAGGAGTCCTATATAATTTACTTCAGATTTGACCCACCGAGCCTTCAGCTTTGAGGCTTTTAAAACCTGCTCGTGCCGAATGGGTCAAAAGAGAAACAGTTAAGTGCTCATTGGCCTTTTTATCCACTGTAGCCAAAAACAGATCATCAATAAACTGCAATAATAATAATCTTGGGCAGAATATGGTGTTGGGGGTATCCATGATATCTGTACTAGTAAAGGGAACATGTACATAAGCCACATTTCCTACTTCAAAAGCCACTTCTCTCACTGTAAATGCCTTAGCACTCACTTCCCTTTCTCTCAACTTTCTCTGTGCTTGCTTATCATTCTTTTTCTTTACTTTCTGAAGGACCACTCTGGTATCCTTCGTATCAGACTAAATTTTGGAGGGCGTCTGGACCTCCCAAAGTACTTCTCCTTCAATCTCTTCCCCTTTCTCTATCACCTTGATACTGTGGAGGTGGAGATGAAGAGGTTAACCCCTTTTTGGAAGCCAATTTAAATTAAGTCACCAGGGTGGATGCCTTCCCACTTGATATCAATCAGGGACCCATTTAATCAACAGACATCATTAATCCCATAGGAGTTAAACCACATTGTTTACACATTTCAGGTTTTTGCCCACAAACTCCTAAAACCACCAGCATATTCATGTTCAGAAAATTTCCCCATATTTGTACAAAAACATAAAAAGCTAAAAAGACATTATAATCCAAATTACCTTCTGCAGGCGACCTCCTTTTATCCTCCAACTCATATTGTGGCCAAACATTTCGACAAAGAAACACAAGGCGTTTTGAACACAAATCACTACACAACATAACTTAAAAATTATTTACTCATGGCCTTTACTAATTCTGGCGAGACGTATCTCCCAGTTTTCCTGTACCTATGATCCTTACTGGTTCTGGTGAGACGTATCTCCCAGTTTTTGCTCACATAAGGTTCTGGCGAGACATATCTCCCAGTTTTCCTTGGCCCTTACTGGTTCTGGCAAAATGTATCTCCCAGTTTTCGCTCATGTAAGGTAGTACGTAAGTAGTATAGAGACATACCTGCTGTCAAAAACCATGTGCTTTTGTTTACAAACAAATGCACGTGGCTGGAGGATGACGTCACAGTGACGTCACGGGGGGTGGGGTGTGCAACTGTCAAAATGTGCTTACGTCACTGGAAATGCGTCACCAGATATGCGCCACCAGAAACATAGAGACATACCTGCTGTCAAAAACCATGTGCTTTTGTTTACAAACAAATGCACATGGCTGGAGGATGACGTCGCAGGGGGGCGGGGCGTGCAACTGTCAAAATGCGCTTACATCACCGGAAATACATCACCGGATATGCGCCACCAGAAATACGTCATCAGAAAGTACCCGAGGAGACCCCCATGTGGCTGGAAAGGGTCAGAAGTAGGGGTACGCCCTCACCCCGGAAGTTTGGCACCCACCCTACCACGCCTACCCCAGAATATGTCCAGACATATCCCGAAGGTGGGCATGTAACCCCTCTACAAACATGCCTAGCCACCCTGGACCAATAGGAACAGGTTTCAGGCTCCGGAAAGGCCCGAGTGCACAGGTGTGATAATGGTCGGGTGGCCATTTTGTGTAAATTTATTGGGTGAAATGGGCCAGAGGAGACCCCACGTGGCTGGAAAGGGTCAGAAGTGGGGGTACGCCCTCACCCCAGAAGTTTGGCACCCACCCTACCACGCCTACCCCAGAATATGTCCAGACATGTCCCGAAGGTGGGCATGTGACCCCTCTACGAACACACCTAGCCACCCTGGACCAATAGGAACAGTTTTCAGGCTCTGGAAAGACCCGAGTGTGCAGGTGTGATAATGGTCGTTCGGCCATTTTGTGTAACTTTATTGGGTGAAACAGGGTCTAGTGAGCCCTCTATGAACACACCTGGCCATCCTGATTCTGTAGGAATAGTCCGTTTCTCTCTGAGCCACGTTGATTTCTTTGGAGACCCACTGTTTGAGCGATCATAGGTTACCCAGAGAGATCCTTGGAGGATATTGTACAAGAAACAATTGTAAACTCTAGCCCGAGAAAGCCGTATATTAGTACAAGTTCTGATGATGAGAAACTCCCGCCAGCCAAGCATCCTGAAGAAGAAGACCAAGAACTTTATGAAATCTGGCAGGGAATCTTGGAGGCTGCAGCGGTAGCATCTTTTGGAGACCAGGTAAATAAACACTGTTGGTGTTACAGGCTTGGGAGTATGAGAGAGTTCCCCAGGGCTGCAACTTAAAAACTGTGTTCTTTTATGTTTCCCAGGAGGGTGAGGACTGATGCCTTGACAAACAGCCTCTAGCAATGTGGAACTATACAGAGCCCAGGAACATGTATATCAGGGTGCGTATGGAGAGTTTAGGGGTGGGAATATCTCTTTTAAAAGAAAGATAGAAAGAAATAGTAATAACAACATACCTTCCCCTCCTACAGAATCCTCCTGCAGTGAGAACGCGTCAACCCAGCCATGTTACTATGCAGAATTTCCTAGGACTACAAGTGAATGATTCAGATTACATACCAGCAAGAAAAAGGTGGTCTGCTATGAAAGGACTTGTCAGAGTGGGGGTATATGGAATTTTAAAATACTGTCTGAAGAATTACATGCATGATTCATGCTACGGGTGTATGGCTCAAGCAGGGGGGCAAAACTCACATGAATGTGTTAATTGGACTGAAAGAAATATTTCCAGATTTATTAGAATATTGTCTTCAAGGATGTGTGTGAAAGAAGTGCTCCACATAATTATTATAATTCGTTACAGCTTGAAAATGTTAATGCTGACTACAGTGATACCGTGAATCAGACTCTAAACCTCATCAGCAGGGTTAAGGGTTCTGATGACCCGCAGGTTGTGTTAGAAGCTATCCCACAACAGAAGGACTCCAGAATGCTCTCTTTTGTGAACTGTGTCCTCGAAAAAAGAGAGTACAGACACTTTCTTGTTCCAGAGGTATCTGTATAAATTCCCTCGCAAAAGTCTAAATGTACTATTGTATACGGTTGCCCTCTGGTGGTATGTGTTTTAGTTTTTGTTAATACATTCTTCATAGAATCTCGATGCTAAAGAATTGCAAATTCTGACTACTTTTGTTTGTCTATTAAAATGCTATTTTATTATGTATCATTTCATAAATAAAAATGGCCCTGACTCTAAACAAATGACTGATTTATTTTTGCTGGGGATACCCTATTACAGACATACTTTACAAGGGAGTAGGACCTGCCCTGTGGGTGCTGTGGTAGGGTGGGGTCCGACAAGAGGAGGTCGATGAGTTCATCAGACAATGTCCCTCTAGCTGTGGGGAGATAATCCCATCAGCTAGCATGAATCTTTACTACTCCCCTAATCAGCATGCATGAGGACAACCAATCAGAAAGGCCTTGCAAGATCATGTGGGCACAGAACTCACATGGATAAAACTAGTGTGAAGCAGGAAGTCTCCCTCTTTCACCCTGAAAAACTCCAACAAGCAGGAGCCTGCCGAGAAAGAAGACTAAGGTATGACTAGCCCCCATTTTATAGCTTGTTTTTTCTGCACCATGCAGTCGGGCCTGCTTTTGAATCTGTTTGTATCTTTAGCAATTTCTTATTTTATCTCTGGAGAGCATGTTGTAGGGACATGATTGCTTTTGAATCTTATCCACAGAGTCTTTTTTTAAAAAAAAATGAAAACCCTGACATTTTTTTATTTTTAAATTTTTATTCTTAAAGCACATATTTACACAGGCAGTATTATATATAGCATTTTTAATGTACGCCTCAAGATCTGTAGAAATCTAGTATTCCTAGGGCAGTTTCTGTTCTCTGCAAAAAAGCTCTCCTGCAACAAATAAATAAACAGGGTCATGCATGCACAACTCACAATCCTGTAAATGGTTTAAATTAAATAAACTCACCCAGCACACATGTTCAAGCCAGCCACTCCTCACAATGTAATCTGTAATAAAAAGGGCCATCCTGTCCATGATTTGCTGGCTCACCGCAGGACATAGACATTTTGTAAGACTTTTTGTAAGCAAACCGCCGAACAGAAAAATGGTTAAAAATCTACCCTTATTGATTTTTCCATCTGCAAATTCTGCAGTCATCATGGATGTGAAATAGTTCTCAATATCTAGCAAGCTGTTAGGGTGTAGAGAGTCCATATGGGGGCTTAGTTCGGCCTCCATTTTAAGTAGCAAGGGGCCTATCCCCTTCGGTTCTGGTTTTCCACAGGCCTGTCGAATACAGTCCATAGCCAGAGCATAAACATGCTGGTATGCCATTTGGTGACCGTTTAGGTTCTGGTTGGGGAGGATATGTCTGAGCATGTCCCTGACCGGATATTTTTGTATATATTCAACAGCACTCACCAAAAACAAAGAAAGAAAAAATACCACCAAAGAGGATGAACATTAGGGATGATGAAATGAGCACCCTCAAGATCTCTGAAGATAACGGTATGGCTATATTCTACTCTCTCTTTTTAGATTGTTTTAAAATGTTATGAAGATATATACATGTCTGATTTATATTTGATGTTCTACAGAAACAGCTGTTCAAGCCCCTCGGCCTGGGAGAGCCACTTTTTCGCTCTCAAAGGGCTCAGACCCATATCTCATCCCAAAGGAGGAGGTTCTCACAACTCAGGCAGTTAGAAACACAGCACCTGGTAAGTTACATTTTAAAATTTAAAATAAAATCTAGATGAGTACTGTTTAAAGGATTTTCTGAGTAAGACCATCTATATATATATATATATTTTAATTGCAGATGGCATAGGCCAGAGAAGTGATGATAACATAGGTGAGAACAGGGGCTTTTTTTTTTCAACTCTCTCTGTAATAACTCATTCTAAAATTCAATAAATTGTGTATTATTTCTCTGTGTAAACCACCCTGAGCCATTTTTGGAAGGGCGGTATACAAATAGAATTACTATTAGTTATGATTAATACATACCTATGTTGTTCACAGTGGACCTGACAAATACCCAGGGCGGGTTGCAGAATCTGACTGAGAGTGCTCTAGAGGGTAAAATAGATTTTATTTTTTAAAACCATCCATGCAAATGTACAAACCATGTGGAAACCTCAGACTATCTAACCCCCCCCCTTTTTTTCCCCTACAGAAGAGCCTGAACCAGCCCTATGCGGCTAAATAAGTTGAAGAGAAAAGCAAAGATTAAGAGTAGGAGAAAGAAAGAAAGAAAGAAAGAAAGAAAGAAAGAAAGAAAGAAAGAAAGAAAGAAAGAAAGAAAGAAAGAAAGAAAATGTTTTAACTCTTTGTTTTATTTATGTATAGCTTTTATTAATAAAAACTGTATGATTCCCTTGTCTGCAGATGTGGAATTCCATGAACAGCAGCAACCCAGACACAAGGCACCCAGAGGCTCCAACGTGGAGGTGCAGCCACACTACAAAAAACCCAGAAAGGCTATCCTGGAACCTGGTAAGCCATTTCCACACTGCATGACACAAATAGCAACATACTTCAGTAACACACATGTTTGTACCATGCGGGTAAGACATTTCTGCACCACATGACACAATCACGCTCATACATCAACCACACACACCTTTGTGCCATGTTGGGGAGGACCCCCTTGTCTGCGTTGATTCCGAAAGATGTTCCCTCTACAACCCAATGACTGCTGACATGGAGAGGACCCCCTTGTCTGCGTGGATTCCTAAAGATGTTCCCTCTAAAACCCAACGACTGCTGACACGGAAGCCATAGGAGCAGGCAAAACCACAAGACAACCAGAGGCCCCTTTCAGGAGTCTGGTAAGTCTACCCCCCAAGGCACAACACACACACACACACACACACACACACACACACACACACACACACATGTTTGTGAGTTCAAAAACCCACTAGCAGTGGGTGATTTACTCCAGACATATCTGGTGACCCCCCCGCCCCCTCTGATCTATCTGTTTCAGAACATGAACCGGGGGTCCGTGATGACCAAGCGCTGAACCTCCATGCTAATGAGTTCTTGGTCAGCATGTCGCGGGTTACAGAATACATACAGACATTGATAAGGACTAGGGCAGAGGCTGTTGAACGCATGACCAAAGCTGAGCAACACCTTGAGCAAGCAAAACGCATCATACGTAAAGAAAAGGAATTGATTAGTGATACTTCACAGCAGCTACAAAGTCTAATAAGATGTGGAAGCACAATGTGTGATTTCGTAGACAGAAATAAAAAAGATCAACCATACCCTGTCTGTATCTAGCAACCAAAACGGAGGGCATAGGAATGCTTCTGATTCTTCAGACGAATTTGAACCATCAGAGGAGTCACATAGTGACCCCAGTCCTCAGAATGCTTTTACTGAAGAGTGTGTAACCCAGAATGGTACCTCTCGAGTAGGTATGGCCTCTGATGTTGACCCGAATGTCTGCCCCGAAAAGTGTGCTACCCACCGTGGAGCCTCTCGAGGAGGTATGGCGTTCGATGTTGGACCTGCAGGGGGTTCCCAACAGTTCTCTTCTGAAGAATCAGCAGGCATCCCTGAAGAACACCCACCCGTGGATCTTCAGTTTATTCAAAGTTATAATAGGAACTATGCACGCTTTGATGGAACTGAAATGTATTATGAATTCGAGTTTGTGAATTTGGACAGAGTACACTCCTTTTGTGATGCCCTATTTGGGATGTGTTCTGCTATTCAAATGGTTCTGGAGAATATAAACAATCATATAGAACCAGGGGACTTTGTACAGCTCAAATTGCGAGCGCCAGGGATTTCAAATCCCCTTTGCTCGGCAAGGAGACTGACGGGGCATCTGAATGCTGAGACATTCTTAAGTGCTATGTCTAACCTGCTTCAAAGTTATGCTCAAATTTTAGCTGATGGTGTATTAACACTGGCTGTGATTGTCATTACACCCCCACAAGGTGCGGGTCGCAGGCATATAAAATCTATAACAGCATTATACAGAAAAAGAGGCTGCATCTGATAGATGTCCCCATGCCTAATACAGCACTCTGCTTTGCAGCAAGTCTCATGGCTGTTCTAGATGTGAGAGCTACCGCTACACAGATAAAAAAGGGGGCAAAAAAGCTGTACAGGGATCTTGGGTGGAGTGAGCAAAAAGAAGTGTCTTTTGCAGACGTGGAAACTGTAGAGACACATATGAAGGTTAATATTGTGGTTGTGCAATGGGAAGCTTCTGGATGGAGTGTTTTAAAAACTCCTGAACAGAAGTACCTCAAAACCTGTTTTCTGTTACTTCATGATGCTCACTATTATGGGGTTAAGAACATCAAAGGTTTTTTTTGGCTCCAGAAATTTTTATGTCTGTTACACTCCCTATACACACAGCCATGACTGTCTGATGAGGTGACACCGCTGTTTAGACTCTGGGTGTGTAAAACGTGTGGGGCGAATAATCAGATGCCCCAAATGCAAGATGCAGTGTAGATCACATGAATGCCTAGGAAAGCATATGAAGCTCACTGCCATGGGGCAGGGAGAATGCATCCCACATGATCTATGTGATAAGTGCTTCCACTATGTCGAGGCGGGTCATGAAGCTGAACGCGCCTGTAGGGGAAAGCAGTGCCGTGTATGCTATAACTACCTTTGCCCTGGGGAAGAACATGAGTGTTACATTCCACGTCTACAGTACCCCGAGCTATCAGTAAAATATGTGTTTTATGACTGAGAATGCAGGCAGGAGGATGGGATCCATGTCCCAAATTATATTTATGCCAGGGCATTTGAAGGGGAACCTGTGGAGCCTGTTAAAGCATATCAAGAGAAACAGAAAGAATGGGAAAAGTGGGGGCCCCAAGGGGATTATTGGGAATTTAAGGGAGGTAAATGTCTGATTGACTTTGTATTAAAATTTACATCAGATAGTAACTTTATGGGGTGCAGTTTTCTGGCGAATAATTCGCGGAGCTACGATGGGATCCTCATCCTGAGAGAGCTAATCAAAGAAGGCCTCGATGTAGAGCTGCTCACACGGGGGGAAACTATGTATAACAGTTTAAAATAATGACATAAAATTTATAGATTCCCTATGCCATCTACCCATGGTGCTAGCAAAGCTCCCCAACGCTATGGGTTTTCAGGGTTGTAAGGGTTATTCCCCACATTTCTTTAATAAAAAAGAAAATGAGAGGTATATTGGGAATATGCCAGAACCCCTGTACTATGGTGTGGACGCTATGAAGCCTGCAGATAGGGAAGAATTCATGAAGTGGTATGAGGAAAACAAATCAAAGATGTTTGACCTGCAGAAGGAATTGGCCTATTACTGTCAGAAAGATGTAGACATCCTGATGCAGGCCTGTACAAAATATAGGCATGAATTGGTTGAGATGACATGGGATGTCGTTGATAAACCTAAGGGGAGGAAAACTGCCAGGGTGATGGTGGGTATCGACCCCTTCCAATACCCTACGCTTGCTAGTGTGTGTTTAAGAATGTACCGCTACAAGTATCTGAAAGGTGAAGAGATTGCCATACCAGCCCCAGATAATTACCATCATCAGTGCAAAAGATTCTCAACTATGTCCATTCAATGGTTGGAATACATAGCCCACAGGGAAAACATACATATTCAGCACGCTCTGAAAGGGGGTGAGTTTAAGGTTGATATTCCTCAGGAGCTTCAGGAGGCATCAGGGGGTGTTAAGGCGTATTATTTAGATGGCTATTCTGTGAATGGGGGAAAGAAATGTGCTTTTGAATTTAACGGCTGTTTTTATCACGGGTGTCTAACCTGTTATTCAGCACACAAACAACACCCTATGTTGTCGGAAACCTATGGTTTTCTCTACAATGCTAGTGAGAGGAAAGCAGATGTCTTAAAATGATTGGGGTTTGAAGTCTGCTGTATATGGGAGCATGAGTGGCATGTCAAGGTGAACTGGAAGCTCATGTTTCCTCTGTGCAGTCTCTGTGCAGACTCACAACAGCTGGAGCAATGCTGCCACAATGATGAGGAAAGGGCACTGGTGGGTACATGGTGTACCGTAGAATTGGAAGTTGCTGTGGCTAAAGGCTACAGGGTGGCACAGATCTATGAGGTTTGGCATTTTGAAAGGAGGTCTGACAGCCTCTTCTCAGAGTACGTCAAAACATTTCTCAGGCAGAAGCAGGAGGCTTCTGGCTACCCTGCAGAGTATGCTAGCAGGGAGGACAGAGAGAAATACATTGCTGAGTATTATAAGAAGAAGGTGTGTGTTTACGCCCTGAGATGATTGAATCAAACCCTGCTAAACTCCAAATAGCCAAGCTTTTCTTAAATTCCTTGTGGGGGAAATTTGCTCGGAGGACAAACCTCCCTAGGACGTCCATAGTGAAAAAACCTGATGAGCTTTCCCAATACCTCTTTTCAGATAGCTATGAGGTCTCTATGTGTGAATTCCTTGATGATGATACATGCTGTGTGTCTTGGAAAGATGCAAAAGAATGTATAGTTCCACCAGGTAACACAAATGTTTTTCTGGTGTGTTTTACAACCACATATGCACGCCTGCATTTGTACTCTATCATGGAGAAGCTGGAGGAACGATGCCTGTACCATGACACAGATTCTGTGATCTATGTGTCTCGTGAGGGGGAGTACAATCCACCCCTTGGAAACTTTTTAGAGGAGCTGACAAACGAACTGCCGGCAGACCAGTACATAACAGAGTTTGTGAGCACAGGTCCTAAATCTTACGGCTACAATCTGTCAGGGGGGTTCATCGTGTATTAAGGTCAAGGGGATTACTCTGAGTTTTTCTATCAAAAAATTAATTTCGACAGTCTAAAAGATCTGGTTTTTGCCTACGTTTCGGACCAGAATCCGGCACATCAGATTGTGGTAGAGCAGAATGGCATAGTTAGAAATAAGAAAAGATGGCAGCTAGAAACAGGGCTTTTGAGGAAGACACAGAGTTGTATTTGATAAGCGCGTCATCATTGAGGGTTTTAAGACTATACCATACGGGTATTAAAATGGATGTTCGCTGGCAACACCCCTTCTCCACTATCCTTGCAGGGTCTAGCAATAGTGGTAAGATGTTTTTTCTTTTTAAAAAATGCTGGACAAAGTACACAGTGTGCTATCTGTGATGCCTGAAAAAATCGTGTGGTGTTACTCTTGTTGGCAGCCTTTGTACAAACAAATGCTCTGTAAATACCCTATAATAACATTTGTAGAAGGTATGCCTGAGAAAATTGATGGCAGTGACTTGTTACCACCAAATAAAATCTGTTTTCTTGTTCTGGATGACCTGATGTGTGCTTCATCTGACAGTCAAATTGCCAGGGCAGAATTAGCACACATATTAGGACTCCTTCCCGAAACACACCCAAAAGAGTTGTCTTACCCATCAAGCATAGCCGGTGGGGTCAAAACTCTGTTTGTTCATGATACACCCAGCAAAGGTTTCCATTTCCCTGCAAACATAACAGGGGGGGTTCAACACTCTGTATGTTTATACAGACATTGTAGAGTATCAGATCGTGGGAGATCACCATGTACCCCTTTTGCGAAGTATCACCGTGAAGGGGCTGAACGGTGAATGTGTTAACATTGTTTATGACAAACCACACTACATCTCTGTCAGCAAGCACCATATTGATACAATCACAGTCCAGATAAAGACGGACCAGGATAAATGTGTGCCATTCCGTTTTGGCAAGGTTATTGTGAATCTACACTTTCACCGCAGAAGAGGCCTACAACTTTAAGCGAAAAGAAAAATGCCAATTCTGAAAACTTATGGCGACCCCGCCCTTTACAAGAACTATTACAGGGCCCAAGCCGGAAGCACCCTTTCTGGCTTCATGGGGGCCCCTGTCATGTATGGGGCAGGAATTGGGGGTATATTTAGGATCCTTTTCAGGAAAGCTGTACCTCTTTTGAGATGGGGTCTGGAAATCATTAAGCCACACATCAAAACAGCAGCGCGAGGCATTGCCAAAGATGTAGTGGGTCATGCCTCCCTGGCAGTTCTGAACAGGATGGATCAAGCCTCTTCCTCACAAGGGGGGTCAGGACTGATGTATATATAAAAAGAGCCCCTGGTGGTGCAGTGGTAAAACTGGCGCCCTGTAACCAGAAGGCTGCAAGTTCGATCCTGACCAGGGGCTCAAGGTTGATTCAGCCTTCCATCCTTCCGAGGTCAGTAAAATGAGTACCCAGAATGTTGGGGGCAATATGCTAAATCATTGTAAACCGCTTAGAGAGCTTCCAGCTATAGAGCGGTATATAAATGTAAGTGCTATTGCTATTGCTATTGCTATTCCTATTCCTATTGCTATTGCTATTGCTATTCCTATTGCTATTGCTATTGCTATCAAAAGAAAATGAAAAGCATCACGTGTGCAGCTATCAGGACCTCCCCAACCACTTAAAAGAAAAGGGGTGAGCCTGAAAAAGCCTCAGAAGCATCGAAGGCATCCTAAGGGGAAGAGGAAACGTGCTCCCGGTGACATCTTTTGGCTTTTATACACTGCAGCTCCGAAGAATGTATGAAATTGGAACTGGACCTTTTCCAAATTGCACCAACATACACAAGTATTGAGAGAAGCGTATATGTTGAGGTGCCACCGCTTACCGCCCTGACAGACATGGCCCCTCTGGACTTTTTCATTGCTGGGGCTGGAGATTTTTACCTGGATTTGAATAACACGCTTTTATATGTGTGTTGTAAAATTGTCAAGGAGGATGGAAACAACTTGGCACAGGATTCTGCTGTGGGGTTTGTGAACTACCCGATAGCCGCCATGTTTAGCCAGGTGGATGTGACCCTGGGAGACCGTCTTGTCAGTCAGAGCAGTCGCACCTACCCCTACCGGGCTTTCATTGAAGCAATGATGAATTAGAGTGAGGCCACTCTATCTACACAGTTTTCAGCAGGGTTATTTTATAAGGATGCCCCGGGCTTTCATGAGATAACGGCTTTAGATGGAGCAAATTTAGGCTTTGTAGACAGAGTAGCGTTTACATCTGAAAGTCGGAAGGTGGACCTAATGGGACACCTACACACAGATCTTATGTTTCAAGAAAAACTGCTTTTAAATGGTGTAGAAGTGAAAATTAAACTAACGCATAACAAGGACACATTCTGCCTGATGGCAGGTGGAGCTAGCCACCACTACAACCTGCAAATCCTGTCGGCATCCCTCTTTATCAAGAAATGTTCCCTGAACCCCGCTGTGCGGTTAGCACATGCGGAGGCGTTGCTCACAGCCAATGCAAAATACCCGGTGGACCGTGTGAGTATGAAAGTGTTCAGTATCACCGCTGGAAGTCGTGTCTGCAACCAGGAAAATTTGTATTTAGGGCAGTTGCCAAAAACTGTCACCATTGGTTTTGTGGATAACGATGCATTTAGTGGTTCGTATACCAAAAATCCCTTTAATTTCAAGAATTATGACATTAACTTTGCCTGCCTCTATATGGATAGTACTCCAGTCCCCATGAAGCCTTACCAGCCAGATTTTGCAGCGCGTAACTATATCCGTGAGTATATGGGGTTGCTACAGGTCACAGGCAAGCATCTAGAAGACAGACCCCTGCTCATTAATAGGGAAGAATATGGGAAAGGCTACACACTGTTTGCATTTGATCTAACGCCTGACCAAGAATGTGGGGGCCACTATTCCCTGATTAAAACCGGGAATCTGAGGGCCGAAATACGTTTTGCCAGACTGCTTCAACTGATCATCAATATGATTGTGTATGCGGTATTTGACAATCTCATCGAGGTAAACCACAGGAGGGATGTACTGTTCGACTATATGTAATATGGATAGCATACAATTAACACGCGTACTGTTGGCAAGCCTCTGCACCCAAAAGACGTTCTTTGGAGTTTTCCCTAGTGACTGGTTACCTAGAAAGAGACTGCTACAAAGACCTGTGGGACTTGTAGTGAACACCCCCCACCCATAACCTCCCGGGAGAGCATTGGCTAGCCATCTACCTGACAGAGGACAACCAGGGAGAGTTTTTTTTTATGGACTCCCCCCAAATCACCCACGGTTTCCCAAAGCAGTAATGAATTTTTTAAGAAAAAATGGCTCTAAGACAGTCTTTCAACCCCGACAGCTCCAAGCTCCTGATTCTGTGACCTGCGGCTTCCACTGTTTGTTCTTTCTACTGCAGAGGGGTAGGGGTTTAACATTTAAGCAAATTCAAGAATTGTACTCCGGGGATTTAGAAAGAAATGTCCAGAAGGTTGAACTGTATGTTAAGAAAAAGAAATGCATGCCCAGACATGCCTCAAATTGTTTTCAAAACACACAAGGTTGCAGATCTTGTACTGATTTTCACAGAACAATAAAGTAAACCTTGAGGCTTTTAAAAAAGTGTGTGTGTGTGTGTGTGTGTGTGTGTGTGTGTGTGTGTGTGATCCTTACCCACAAAGCAGCAACTACCAGCCTGTAAAATATATTTCAGAGAAAAAATTTATTTGACACTTTTGCATGTTTTAATATACGTAGCCGGTTACAACTGGAGCCAGTGAGTTCTCACGGGTATTTTAGAAGTCCTGGGTGTAGGAGTTAAGGTTAGAGGGCTAGCAGCAGGGGTAGGATTCTTCACATGCTCCAAAAACTCCCTACTGGTCTGGTTTCCTGCAACAGAGGTAGGGACATTTAACTCTGCCAAACCTCTCATGAACAGATACCAGCCTTTAGGGAAGCGTTTGGAACGCAGTGCATGAACTTGAGTGAATGCTTTGATCAGGTCCACCATGTTGGAACCGTCAAAAGCAGCCCCCTTATAGATAAAATGCCCCCGCTCATCCTACGCTGTAACTGCAGCATTCTCCCTCAACTTGTTTAACAAAATCTTTGCCGCGTTCCTAGAGCGCACAGGGAGAGTGTCCAAGATCTCCTGAAAGGAGGGGTCAGAGCTATGTGGAGCTTCAACAGCTGGCATCTCAGGCTGTGGTAGAAACAGGTTTAGTCTTCCCTTTTCGTTATCACCCAGTCTCACATGTGTTAAATATTTTTGAAGTAGGCCCTCATAAAGTTTAGCCTTTTCATATTCTGTTAAGTCAGACCTCTGAAGAACACCTTGCATCTCAGTGTCTAAAGCATAGATTGTAGCAGCTCTGATGTTTTCCTCCTTAGGAGGGTTCCCTTTTAGCAGATCTAGCTGGTGTTTGGGGACCATGTACATCTTTTCTACATACTCCATTATTGTTTGGTTAAAAGGCTTGTTATCAAAGGAATTGCAAAGCCTAACAGTAGAGCAAGAAACCCTCCAGACTGTTTGAGCAAAAGCTTCTTCTTTCTCAGAGATACGTGCTTGTTACTCAGTTTCTTAATTAATCCACGTTTTTTTCTTAGCACATGCATTTGGTGTGGAGACAATGGAATATTTACTTTTAAGGTGTTCAGGGCAATCTCGGATATGGCTGATATTAAATCATCAGAAGCTGCACATAGTATGGCTTTCCTATGACGTGGTGAGGCATTAATAAGGAGTTTTAAGAGGGCGAGGTTTCTCTTCACGCAGGTAGACATGTCTCTCAGTGCAGTGGGGTAACAGAAATACCTGTGAAAGCATCAGTGTGACCCCCTTTTGTATCCCCCCTTTGGTTTTTTCTTGATGTATACGACAGGCCAGTCAGGAGGGGAAAGACCCGTTCTGACCCTATAATCCTCAGGAGTTCTAGGGTTTAAATCCACAACTAAGTAACCATAAGGTTCTCATGTGGCATCGTGGTAGGCCTATGTGAAATACTTGACATTCCCGGGGAAAATCTGACGTTCCAAATTAATGATCTGTAATTTATCCCTTGGGTTTTTAAAGAGCACCATATACTCATAAACTGAATATTTCTAGTAACAGAGTCATAAAGCAGGGTAGTCCCCTCTAGAGCCTTCTGGATGCTGGTGATTTCATTCTTATCGTGCAGCAAATCGGTTATGCTGGAGTAATATCCCTTTCGTAAGTAGAAGGTCCATTTCTTTAACCCCTTGCTATATTGAAAGGGGGTGTCTGTTGTGATGGTGTCCCATGTGCATGGGTACTGTATCTCCGAGAGACCCACCTCCCACTCCCCGGGAAGATCCAGTGGCCTGGCTAGTTGGATGGTGAAATCTGAGCTAGCGTTCTGTGGAAATGCCTTCTTGCTGGCGTTACTAGGGAGCGTGATGTAAAAACCTCTATCACCCATTGCAGAGGTCTGAAGCAGGCACCCAACTATTGAACTTGTCAGGCCACCCTACCCACTTCACTAAATGTCATTTTACTTTACCACGGCCTGTTGTAGCTAGAATTTTTTCAATCCTGTACAATTTGTCCTCTCTTGCTTTAATTTTCTGTAATTCTTCATGATAGAAGCTCCCGAGAACTGGCTCACCCATGTAGTCTTTTAGCAGATAGACCGGCCATTCAGCTTTTCTGATGACTCGGTCCACTATAAACAATTCTGTGGTGTAGTTCTGTTCATAACCTTTCTCAAAAAACCCTTTAATTTTTGAAATCCTGACGTGATCTCCTTTTCTTAACACTGGAAACTTTGCTTTTTTATGGCTACTGCTGCCGTAGACGCTTCTCTAAACAGACAGGTCATTGCTGGTTGTGACATCTACCGGCCTGCATTGTATGGTCCTGTGAAAGCTGTGGTTATAGCTCTTTAGGAGTTGAGGCAGGACATCAATATACCTTAATGTGTTGTGAGCAGTAAAATACCTCCACATATGTGTTTTCAAGGTTCAGTTCAGTCTCTCCACAAGAGCAGCTTTGACATAATTGTTGGTGACAAAGTGGTGAATACCTTGCTCCATTAACAGGGCCCCTACAGGCTTATTTAAAAATTCCCTCCCTCTATCTGTCTGGAGCTTGCCAGGCTCTCGGCCTTCTTTGAAAATAGCTTTAAAAGCACCGGCCACTTCCCTCCCTGTTTTATCTTTTAGAGGTACAGCCCAGGCATATCTGGATAGAATATCCACTACAGTCAAAATGTACTTGTACCCATTGTTGTATTTACAATATTGTTGCATGTCCACTAAATCGGCCTGCCATTGTGCATCCACCCCTGAATCAACAGTCTTGTTTCTTTTAAAATGAATCCTTGCAGGCCTGTGTAGAGTGTAAGCATCCTGCTCTGAAAGCCATGCCTCAACATGCCTTTTACGCAGATCTTTACTCTGCTGTCTGGCCTCTTGAAATAGCGGGTTTACACCTCCGAAACTCCCCACTCTCCCAGGGGTGTAATATATTTTCTTTAGAATTTCTTCGGGCCCTGCCATGGTTCTGTTTAACACAAATATGGACACACATATTTAAAACAAATTTCTTGTATTGGTCCTCATCAGTACACGCACAAGATATGCAGGAGATGTTGACATCCCTGAGGTGCATGTTCTCAATCCCCCATACCTGCACAAAAGAGGGAAATATTTTAATACTATCCGGTAAAAACACAGGCAAACAAAGCAAGGCAGATTAAAATCTTCCAACTCACCAGCTTGCCAGTTTCCGCAACGGGGACCGGCTTTGTAAGTGCAAGACCGTCCATGGTTTCCTCCTCCTCACCGCATTCAGATGATGAAGTAAAGCACACAGCCCTACAGTAATCGTACCATGGGTCGGTGGGGCTTGGGGTCAGGCAATCACAAGATCCCCAGTCCTTGCCCTACCTGAAGCACTTTGGTTCACAATAGGAGACCCTGGGCCTGGATGACAAGTAAGATTTGCACCCACACTCATCTGAATAAGTATACTCTCCACATGAGCTATCACAACACTGCTCGTCACACCATGCAAATTGTGGTCTGCTCTTCACCAATTTATTCTTCTTCCTAAGCCGCTTTTGTTTCACACGCTCTTCTGTTTCAGAATCTGATGAACACACGTTTCCCACTTTGGAGATAGTAGCTGGAGGCTCTTCATCTTCAGTTTCCATGGTGGTTAGAAGGCTGGTGTCACAGTGCCCGCAATCACATTCTAGTCTACCACCCTCATCCAAGGGCCCTGCTGCAAAGTTAGTTTCTGGAACCTCACCAGCAGTAAGATCAGCCCTCTGAGGGGGTTTTATACCAGTAGGAGGGAAGGACAGACTCCGCACTTGCATATTCTTAATCTTCGTGGGTGCCTGTAGCAATGAAGGGTCCGTGGGACACGATGGAGTCCTAGCATCAGCCATCATCTCTGTACAGCTGTAAAATGGTTTCCCTCTAAACACAACACCCCCTAGTCCTGTTCGCAGAGGGGTCACATGCCCACCTTCAGGACATGTCTGGACATATTCTGGGGTAGGCATGGTAGGGTGGGTGCCAAACTTCTGGGGTGAGGGTGTGCCCCCACTTCTGACCCTTTCTGGCCACGTGGGGTCTCCTCTGGCCCATTTCACCCAATAAAGTTACACAAAATGGCCACCTGACCATTATCAAACCTGCGTACTCGGGACTTTCTGGAGCCTGAAACCTGTTCCTATTGGTCCAGGGTGGCTAGGCGTGTTCATAGAGGGGTCACATGTCCCCCTTCGGGACATGTCTGGACATATTCTGGGGTAGGCGTGGTAGGGTGGGTGCCAAACCTCTGGGGTGAGGGTGTGCCCCTACTTCTGACCCTTTCCGGCCATGTGGGGTCTCCTCTGGCCCATTTCACCCCATAAAGTTAGACAAAATGGCCACCCAACCATTATCACACCTGCGCACCCGGGCCTTTCTGGAGCCTGAAACCTGTTCCTATTGGTCCAGGGTGGCTAGGCGTGTTCGTAGAGGGGTCACATACCCACCTTCGGGACATGTCTGGACATATTCTGGGGTAGGCGTAGTAGGGTGGGTGCCAAACTTCCGGGGTGAGGGCGTACCCCCACTTCTGACCCTTTCCAGCCATGTGGGGGTCTCCTCAGGCCCTTTCCGATGACGTATTTCCAGTGGTGCATATCCGGTGTATTTCCGGTGACGTAAGCGTATTTTGACAGTTGCACGCCACGCCCCCTGTCACTATGATGTCATCCTCCGGCCACATGCATTTGTTTGTGAACAAAAGCACATGGTTTTTGCCAGCAGGTACTACTAATGTACTGTTTAAGCCAGCCTTTTTCACTTCACACAAATGGTCCCATCACAGCCTGTTTCTCCTTTTATTTTGGATGTTGAGACATCAGGTCGATGATCACCAGTTACGAGATAGCAGTCCTCCCTTCAAATAGCAAGGATGCACGCTGGACTCCACTTTGTCCTGGATCGTCGGCCATCTGCCTCTACTCGAGCCCCACGTTGGGGCGCCAATTGATATGCCTAAATGCACCTTGCTGTGTTCTTTTCTGGGGTCTTTTATTAAGAATAACCAGACAGGAGAAACTTCTATAAGGCTTTTAATATTTGCACTACTGCAGACAGCGCGGTACTCAATGGTTCTCACCAAAATTGAGGACCCTGATTTACAATCTCAATAGGTCTTTATACCTTAGCATAGTGTTTACACAGGTCGAATAAATATCTGTCACACAACAATGAGAAAACAGGATATGCCTTATCAACATGTGCCACAGACTTCTGTTTCCTAACTTAAGACATCAATTTATCTTTACAAAGCTCTAAACTTCCGCTAAAATAAATGCATTAGCTAAGCACTTACACAATTTTCACCTTTTGTGGATTCAAATACATCAGCTTCAGACTGACAGAATGAGAAAGACCAGGGATGGAGCCTATGTTCTTGGCTGGGAGGGTCCAAATAGGCCTGATGTTGTGGTGGATGCAAATTAGCTGCAACAGGGAATTCTGGGGCATGGTACCTGGGACTAAAGGAGGTTCCTGGCAAGGCAAGTAGGCACCACCAAACACAACAGATCATGGGATTTTCGAAACTGGGAAAAGGGCTCTTAAATGGGGCATATAAATTCCTATTTTGTGGCAACTACTGGGATCGAGAAAGATGTTACTCAGGTACCCTCCCCTGAAACTCAGGAGAGAATCAGAACCAGGCTGGACAGTAAAAGCCCAATAGCCCACATGTGTCTCACCATGACTGAACACTCTCCATCCACTTAGAGAATGGCAAATTCTGCCCAGCAGTTGATTATAAAGTCAGCCTCCTTACATGGATCACCCTAATCATGAGTTGGCTGTCTGAGTGTGTTTTCACCCCAGGGAAGGGAAGGTGCCCTGCTTCCTCAACAAAATCAAAAGGGAAAAACCTAAACCATTCTAGTCTATGCCTAGCAATCAAATCCCACATAGTCATACACAATCTTTCATACCAGGTATAGGAAGGGGGGTCTTGGGGAGGAAAAATAGAAAACTCCTGGTGGCATGGGAAGGATGGGTTGATGCATCTCCTAATGCACCTGTCAGGTGAACAAGATGGCATGAAGTAATGAACCTGAGGTTAGGTCCAGAAAGCAAGAGAGTGAGGGATGTGAAGCCCCCTTTTATAGGGCAAAAAACATATGACTGGAAAATTCCAGGGAATTCCTACCCATCTAGTGACAAGACAAAAGGTAAGGGATGAAGGCAGGAAATATGTATATGTACCAACCTTGGCACCAGATAATCAGGAAGTCTATGTGATGGGTCTGAGATGGCATCTGTGTTGTTTAGGCTAAGGACTGAATGATCCTGGAGGATCTGAACTGATGGCTCTTAATGGCTTTCTGAGGAATGCAGGAAGGAATGCAATCAATAGTGCTACTAAGGCAGGCAGAGACAGTTTATGGGGATTCTGAGCTATCAGTCCCAGAAGGGCTTGGAAAATTTCGATACAGAAAACAATTTTTGGGGTATTAGGTGTCACACAGCATGACCCTTGGAAGGTGCTAGGCCTGTGGCCGGATTCCTTGCACACATGGTTTTTCTGATCTATCCCTTGCCAGTGTATACATGCATCTCCCCTGGATTTCAGAATACAGATCCTCCATGCCATGCACCACATGAAGGGGTGCAGGCAGGGGCAGAGCCACCATTGACTGAATGGGTTCAAAGAACCCAGGCCACCATTGGGAAAAGGCTGGGCTCCATAGGAGCCCAGAGCGAACTCCCCCCTCCCATGGCCACCGAGAGCCCAGGCAAACTCTTCACCAATTATTTCAGGCAGCTCCAACTGCCTGATAGAACATTTTCCCCTTCCTCTCCCTCTCCAGAGATGGAGAGGAAGGGAAAAACTCTCCAGCATTATGGCCAGTTGAAAGACCAAGGCAAAGTGTGGGTGTATGGAACCTCATTTGTAAAGCCAGAATAATATAGAGCTTGTATGGCACAGAAGTTAAAGTGGGCACCTTAACATGCAATTTCCATGATTTTTAGAGCATGAATGAAAATTGAAAACATCTTAACCCATAGGGGTTTGGATTTTTGAATCATTTATTTCAATGTGAATGTTTTAGGTATATATTTCATCCATTGGATTCTAAATCAATGGGATTTTAAAGCACTTAACATTGTTTGGATTATGAGTGATATTTTATAATCATGGTTGAGGATGTGGGGACTGAGAAACAAAAGTGGATGTCAGGCGAAAAGAACTTTGCTTCTTAAAAAGCAAAGAACAACAGTTCTGCACTTTTTGCAAATGCTGCATTTCTCTTAAAACAGGTTTCTTCTCTATATCTGCTTTTACACTTTCTGGTAAAGATATATTTGCCAAGCCAAATCTATACCACATATTTCAAAGTCAAAGGGGGAAATAGATTAGACAACATGATGGCAGCTGTAAATCTCCAAGATATATTATACCATAAACACTAAACACCATTAAAAGCCTAGCATATGACCTTCTGTCTGCTTAGGTTGTTTTTCACTTTTTTAAAAAAGGACTATTTGCATTTTTTAAAACAACCAGCACATATTTTCTTCCTGTTTTTAAGGACATATTAAGTTTTATATTAAATCTCTATTTCTCTTGTTTTTCAAATCCATTACAAAGTTTACAAAGATACAATAACAAGGAAACTTTCCCCATGTTCAGCTTGGCATTTTCAGTGCAATCTAAGGTGCTTATCTGGCTCATGTGGTTGATGCCCCCATTTGGCTGTTCCCATGTCAGTGCAGGAACAGTTCAGCTTTTAAGTGTCTCTGCAACATAGCATTTTAAAGTCAAATCTAGAGAAATTATATACATAGCATTATATTGTGGTGTTATATAACATACCATGATTTTATTTTACCTTCATCACCAGTCCTAGTCCAACACTCTAACCACTTCACCACACTGGCTCTTAAGTGTTGTGGACACTATACCTGGGACAGAAATATAATTTGACCCTCAGTATTTTACCAGAATCCCAGAATGTTTAAAAATGTTCAATGAGTGTTAGAAGTATCTGTCATCAAAATGCTGTAACCTCTGCTTAGAAGCACTGCTTATGTGGCAAGTGTGCAGTACATTGTAGGGATCCACTCAGCACCAGGAGCCCTGCAGTGTCTCAGCGCCAGCTGCAATCAGCTGGTGCTGACACAAGAGTAGTTTGGCACGGCTAAGGGCCCTTAACCTTGGCTAACTAGAGGGCTTCTTCAGCGGGTTTGCCACCAAGGCGCTAGGGGTGTGCACGGAACCGCGGAGCTGCGGTCCGGCACTGGGGTGGGGGGTTCCATTAAGGGCGGGGGGGCTTTACTTACCCCTCCCGTGCTTTCCACACTCTGCCGCCGTAATTATTGAAAAAATTGCTCCTCCGATGGCTCCTCCTCCGATGGCTGCTCCGTTAAAAAAAATGGCTGCCCCCTTGAAGCCCCGGCCCCCTGCTGCTGCTGCCCTCTTGAAGTCCCCTCCCGCCTCCTTAAATCTCGCCCGGGCCCCGAGATAACTCTTCAGAAGCAGGCGGCGGGGAGATGTCCTCCCGCCCCCTTCCCTGCCGGGCTCAGGCTGCAAAAGATTTTAGGAAGGCTTCTGCGCGCACAGAAGCATGCACAGAAGCCTTCCTAAAGACTTTTGCAGCCTGAGCCCGGCAGGGAAGGGGGCGGGAGGACATCTCCCCACCGCCCGTTTCCCTGCCGGTCTGCCAAAGTACTTTTACCTCCCCCCCCCCGTTTCCCTGCCGGATCCTCCCCCCCCCCCCCGCCGTTTCCCTGCCGGTCTGCAAAAGTAAAAGTACTTTGGCAGACCGGCAGGGAAACGGGCGGCAGGGAGATGTCCTCCCACCCCCTTCCCTGCCGGGCTCAGGCTGCAAAAGTCTTTAGGAAGGCTTCTGTGCATGCTTCTGTGCACGCAGAAGCCTTCCTAAAGTCTTTTGCAGCCTGAGCCCGGCAGGGAAGGGGGCGGGAGGACATCTCCCCGCCACCCTCTTCTGAAGAGTTATCTCGGGGCCCGGCGAGATTTAAGGAGGCGGGAGGGGACTTCAAGAGGGCAGCAGCAGCAGGGGGCCGGGGCTTCAAGGGGGCAGCCATTTCTTTTTAACGGAGCAGCCATCGGAGGAGGAGCCATCGGAGGAGCAATTTTTTCAATAATTACGGCGGCAGAGTGTGGAAAGCGTGGGAGGGGTAAGTAAAGCCCCCCCCCCGCCCTTAATGGAACCCCTCAACCTACCCTTCTGAACCAAAACCACCCCTTGACCGGACCGGTCTGGAGGCCTTTAGAATGGCCTCTGAACCGGTCCGTGCACATTCCTACAAGGTGCCACCAGGATCTGCGTGATTCCTGGTAGTTCTTACGCGTAGCCTAACCCTGGCTCATAATTTATAAGCCTCATAATCTATAAGATCTCCAGATTTCTTTTTATCTTCCTAAAAACACCTGCAGCAAGAGGGTAATTTGGATCATGGTGATGTGAGAGGAAGAAGGAAAAACCCTTTCCACCTGGTAGCAGCTGATATTAACCAAAGCACAGAAAAAATCCAGACATTATTATTGTACTGATCTTCTGTGATCAGTGATGGACTAGATGGGAGCAAACCTAATCTAGACAAAGTGGAGATGCTGTTGTATGGAAATATGGAAGATCTGGGTGTCTTGCCGCTGTTGCATGAAGTGTTTGACTCACAGTACGAAGCTCCACTTGGATCGAGTGCTTCTCCTGGATGCTCAGGTTGCAGTGGAGCTAGGAGTGCTGTCTGCTGTGCTCTTTCCTAGACAGAATACAGCCGCTCTCCCCAGCTTGTCTCAGGGGCAGGCTCTTTGCCCAGCCTCTGAATGACGCATGAGGCATATAGAGGCCAGCCATTGGCTGGCAGGCCTGTTTGGGGGTGGGGCTTGCTGGCCGTTTGCAGACCCTGCATTGCCTCCAGGCAACCCTTCCCACCTGTCCCTATTCATAGTGTGGGTTTCAGCTGGGTGCCTTCTTTATGAGCCAGAGAGGAATTTTTTGACCCTTGGCAGATTGGATTTAGTCGGGGCCTTTTTTATTTACCTCACACTATGGCTTTAGTTAGTTAGATTTTGGTCACAACGGCAGGTGCAGTGTGGTTTATTTTGGGTCATTTAGGTTTGGTGAACACCTTATAGGAATTTGCTTGGCAATTGGAGGAGTCCTTGCCAGTCCCTTGAGGCTTGACGGCTTGATGAATGGTCATTAATGGATTACTCCAACCTGCAATTGGAATCACCACCCTCTAAGGCTTGGCGGCTTGTGGGTGGCAAATCCTATGGCAGATGCCTGCATATTAAGTAGACTGTGATAGGCAGCAAATGGTCATAGGCTTGATGTTGCCTGTAGACAAGGTGTTTTGCTCTAGGTGTTTAGGTTGGACTTGCAAAATAGCAGCAAGTCTGTAGTTTCCACACTGTTGGGGGTGGAGTGCCAATCCTCTTGCATTATTCTTCATTTAAAAAGTTTTGACTCAGTTTTCTCCAATACTCTTGTCATGTCTTCCAGGTGCAATGGATCTGATCACGTTTAGTCCTGCTCTGGTGATATCCAGATTAAATTGCTGAAATGTGTTCTGTGAGGGGTTCATTTTAGAACATTCAGAAACTGGTCCAGAATGTAGTTGCTGGAATGTTGACAGGGGAGAGCACATAACTCTTGGTTTTATAATCTACACTGGTTCCCAGTTGGCATCTGAACCGAGTTCAAAAGTGCAGCTTTTGACCAAGACCCTGAATGGGTCTGGGGACAGGATATCTAGGATATCAAGAAATCTATTTTTTTTTCTCTTTAAAAATGTTGAGAAACTTCAGCTAGTGTAATATGCAGCTGCCTGACGATTGACCAGAACAGATCATTGGGAACATATTATTTCAACTCTCCTCACTAGCTGCCTGTTTGCTTCTAGACCTAATTTGAGGTGCTTCTTCTTCCAACCCTGAACAGCTGAGGACCCAGTTATTTTAAGAATCGTTTCCTCTTGTATGTGCCTCCCTATATGCTCTGGTCATTATCTGTGGCCCTGCTTTGGAAACCTGGCCTTTCTGAGGTTCAGCAGGCATCCACTAAAAGCAGGGCCTTTTCAGTCATCGTGCTGTTTCTTTGGAACCAACAAGAAGCAAGACAAAGCGGCTTTTCACATGAGCAGCCCAACCCAGGCTAGGGCAGCTCAGCTGGGTTGGGCTGCTCATGTGGAGTGCCAGGATCATTCCAAATCCTGGCACTTCCACCCCTGCTAGCCTGACTTTTAACCCCGGCCCATAACCAGGGTTATAGGGTTCAAGCGTGCTCTCAACCCAGTGTGTGTGTGTGTGCCTAGAGTGCCCAACCCATGTGGGAGTCCACCAATGCACCATGCTTATCGTGCAGTGCATTATGGGATTCCTGGAGGCCAGGATTTGTTTTCCTGGCCTCCAGTGATCTGCACTGGCAGGAGCAGTGCAGATCATGTGGTTGTGTGATGGCTTATGCTGAAGAGGAGCTCCTTGCACATCTGGGGGGAAGGTAGGTTCAACCCTGTCTCCCCCGCACCCCCGCTCCTGTTGTGGTTGTGAGAACGACCTTAAGTACCTTTGTATACCTTCAGATACATTATGAAGTTATGGCTCTTGAGGAAGGTTTTGTGTGTGTGTTTGTTCCACCGTGTGCTGTGATGCATGCTCTGTGTTCTTTAGCTTCTGGATTGATGGTATCCACTAATATTTTGTGGAAGTTTTATAGGCTGTTTGAATGTATATATTTTTAGTTATTCTGAGTCTTCAGAGAGAAAGCAGGTTAAATGTACTTTTTAAATACCTAAAATATCTCTGGCTACCTTCCTCCCTTTGAGCCTACCCAGTCACTTCGATCATTTTCAGGGGCCCTGCTGCACATTTTTCAGCCATCTGAAGTCAATAGCTGAGTGGCCATGTGAGCCAGGGCCTCTTGTAGAGCAGCAACAAGGTCGTGGAGCTTTCTACTGAGGGAAGCTCACTTTGCTCTCTCCTTTCCAACTTAAGGCTAAGATGGTGCTTTTCATGAGGGCCCTTGGATTGTGAAATATTGGTGCTGTTTATCTTAAAACCTACCAGCAAACTACACACATCAGAAAATGGCATATATTTTTAATGAAATATCTTCTTTTAATAAGACCTGACCCCAAAGGGTCTTTAATACTGACTTACATTAATATTAAATATGAATTCATTTGTACTTCAGTATTTCCAGAATAAAACTTCCACAATACTGTAATAAGGTGTTCCTGACAGACACACTTTAAATCTTATAACTAGGGATGTGCGAAACGTTTCGGATACAAAATGTTTTGTACCCAAAACAGCCTGTTTCAGGTGTTTTGTAGACAAAACAAAAACCCCATTTTCTAGATGCAAAAGTTTTGTATACAAAACAAAACATCCCTGTTTCGGCTATAAAACGTTTTGTTGTTTCGGTCCTCCATTTTGTGGTGATCTCTGAGTCAGTCTCCATTTTGTGTTTGACATCTCTTTGAATTTCCCACCCTTCCAGCCTTCTGATCGGTGACCTAAATCATGGGCTGATCTGATGACAATTCCCTCCTTGTTCCCCATTGGCTCTTTTGCTTCTTGCCACTCTTTACTGACCCCACATTGGCCAGGGGAAGGATTGCTAACCCATGGGGTGCTGGGTTCTGTTGATTCTGTGGTGTTCTGAATGTAGATTTTCTGGTAGCATATGAGAGTGGATTCTTGTTTTTCACTGAAAATCTCATATGCTACCAAAGAATCTACAATGAACACCTCAGAAACAACAAAACCCAGTACCCCATGGGCTTGTGGTATGGGGGTGGTTGGCACCCTATGTGCACTACACAACCCCTCACTCTGGGCAACCGCAGTGCCCCCCAAGTGGAATTATGGGTCTGCTGAAACCTAAACCTCCATTATTCCCTATGGGAGAAATCTTAGACACGTAAACTTCATCAAATCACAAAAGATCAGCCCTTTTCCCAATTTCTTTGAAATAATTCTGGAAGTTTCCTTGCACTACCACCCACCACACTCTGCTCTGGGTCATCCCTTTCCCCTTGATTTGAAGCGATACATTTGCTGGAATCTCCTTTATTCCCTATGGGAAAATTCTTAAAGATGTGTAAACTTAAATTCACAAAAAATCAGCACTTTGCCTAATTCCTTTGAAGTTTGGCTGCTAGCTTCCACCCATTGGACGCTACCACAACCACCCGCTCTTTTTGCCCTGGGACCCTTTTTAAAAATCCAAATAGATTCAGATTCAAATTTGGAAAATTCGGCTACAAAACAAAACAGGGCTGATTCGGATTCAGAAAATTTGGGTACAAAACAAAATGGGGGTGTTGCAATTTGGATACAAATCGAAACAAGAAAATTCCAAAATACACACCCCTACTTATAACATTTTCAAGTATATGATGCTATATCATCTTATGTTCAGACAGTGCATCTAGTGGGCACCAGCTTCTAAAATCTAACTCAGGTCTTTCTGAGTCCCATATTTGCCTTTGTTAATGTCTTTAAACTAATCTATCAAATGCTTGTTATTATTAATATTGCACATATCCTAAAAACATCCAGAGTTCCTTGCTCTTTACTAGTGATACACCTTGATCTTGATACCATTTATCACTCATTACCTTCTGTTTCTCCCTCTCCTACAAACCTGTACAACATGAGGCCGGTTTGCATCTCCTAGGAAAGTCAAAATGCTCTTTGTGTGTGGCCCATTTCTTCTTGTGGAAACATCCAATAATGGCCCAAGCCATCAAAAGTGGGTATGGAATAGCACCTGCTTCTGCTTCAGTGGAGGAGGTCATCCTGGAACTAATAATTTCATCAGCTCGAAAATGTTCATGGCTGTGAACATTTAACAGAGTTCAGTTCTGCTACAGAAACACCCTCTGCTACAGAAACACTTCAAGTGGATCATATGAAGGTGGTTCCACCATTAGGGACTGTTATTCCCCATCAGGGACTACTATGCTTCTTGGATGTTAAAAATAATTAATTAATTAATTATAGGTGCAATCCTATACACACTTAACTGAGAATAAGTTGTGGGAGTTGCTTGTGTATGAGCATAGGATTGCACTGTTATACTCAGCAAGCCAGACATGTATTTCCATGTCATTACTGAATGAAAGCATTGCAATAAGTGATATCTGAGCATGTACCAACAGAGTGCAACTTGGCAGAGTCTATCTCTGCTTCCTCAGTGGGTCATTTTAGCCACACAGACTACAGAGGGTCAATTAAACTCATTCTTATAAACAGCATCAGAGATTAGGCTCATTATAAATACAATACTAAATACATATTAGGAATGATTTATGTTAGGAATGAGCCAACAATGAATTTCAACAGCATCACCTGTTAGAACTGTAATACATTGCTATTTTGTGTTTGTTGGTTGGTTATATTTGTACATCACCCCAAACTTCCATCTCTGGGTGGTTTACAGCAACATAAAACATCTTACAACAGAAAAATAAACCTTCAAATAATTTAAAACCACAAGTCTAGTTAAAAACCTGGGTGAATAAATGTGTCTTTAGAGACTTTTAAAAAGTTGTCAGAGATGGGGAGGCTCTTACTCCAGCAGGGAGCGCATTCCAGAGTCTCTGGGTGGGAACACAGAAGGTCCATCCCTGTGTAGCCACCAGATGAGCAGATGGCAACTGCAGATGGACCTCTCCAGATGATCTCAATGGGTAATGGGGATCATAGGGAAGGAGATGTTCTCTTAAATACCCTGGCCCTAAACTGTTTAGGGCTTTATAGGTGATAACGCCTTCTTCATTATGAAACCTGCTACCTATTATGAGCCCCTGGTGGCGCAGTGGTAAAACTGCCGCCCTGTAACCAGAAGGTTACAAGTTCGATCCTGACCAGGGGCTCAAGGTTGACTCAGCCTTCCATCCTTCCGAGGTCGGTAAAATGAGTACCCAGAATGTTGGGGGGCAGTATGCTAAAACCATTGTAAACTGCTTAGAGAGCTTCCAGCTATAGAGCGGTATATAAATGTAAGTGCTATTGCTATTAAGATCTTGAGGGGAGGTTCATCTGAGGGTGCTGCTGGCTCATCTCATGATGACTCAAAGGCAAGCCTTCTCTGTAGTTCAGCAGAGCTGTGGAACATACTTCTTGCTGAAGTTACCACTGCTAACTGCTAACTGAAGTTACCACTGCCCTGTTGCCTATTAGGAAACAGCTAAAGACACATCTCTTCAGTCAAGCGTTTTCTTCTGCCTCCCACAAGCAGTGTTCCATCTCTAAGTTGGACTTCGGTACATTTTATGACTTCTAGCTGAATGTGGGGATTGACTCAACTGAAAAACATTGCTTGGGTAACATGGGGAAGTTCTGTTTGTCATTTTTAATCAGCAATGACTACTTCACATGTGCAAGTCACTATTCGTTGAATGTTGCACACTGGCAGGTGGCTTAAACTCAAAATATCAATTTTCTAAAAGAGGCCCTCAACCTTTTTTACCATTGTTTTAAATGTTACATATTTGAATTGGATTGATGGACATACTTCTAGCTTTCACAAAGCTCCCCCCCCCCCCAAAAAAAAGCTGCAAAAGGTGGATTTGATTAATCATTATAAACACACACACACACACACACACACACACACACACACAGACACGTATATGATTTGAGTACCCAGAATGTTGGGGGCAATATGCTAAATCATTGTAAACCGCTTAGAGAGCTCTGGCTATAAAGCGGTATATAAATGTAAGTGCTATTGCTAAGTGCTACTAGGCCTGTGTACATTCAGAAAATTCTGATTTGACCCATTCTGAATTTGAAAGTATCTGATTCAGATTCTATGGGTTCTGGCAATGTGGTATATCAGATCAGATTTGGTATTTTTATCTGAATTCTGAAAAATTTGAATTTTTCCCATTGCAGTCAATGGGAAAATTAGAAAAATCACCAAAAATCACCAGTTGGCCCCAGAGCCATAAAACTTGCCAAAATTGTAAGGAAGGAGGTCACTCCTACAGCAATTTTGAAGAGAATTGGTTAATTTTTGAAAAGCTTGAAATGAAAAATTCCCTCCAAATCAGAGAATAGCCTTGAAAAACAACAACACAGAGTCCTGCGAATGTGGACTTCATGTGTGCCAAATTTCATAACTTTATGCTAATCCATTCAGGAAATATAAAAGGGGGAGCAAAAAGGCCATGCTGTTGCTCCTTTTCATGCGGGTAAAGGATGTGGAATGATGGTCCAAAGAAGTTCTTTAGTCTCAGATGTTTTTGTAAAGTTCTTGTGTCACAATTCTTAGCCATTTCTACAAGCATTTCTACAAGAATTTCAAAAATTCACCAAAATCACAAGTTTAATCAATTATCTTCAAATTCATTAAAGGGGGCTCTGAACTCCCTCCCCAGTTTCAAGTTTCAAGGCTCTATGACTAACCAGTAATCTCTAGTGAATTTTTTTCCATTTCCCCATTCAGCTGTATCGGGGAAAATCCTATTCCATTTTGCTAATTCTGAAATTCCAGAGTACTTCTGAAATTAATTTCAATATTTTACTGATCCAATTTAAAAAAAAAAACAGCTCCAAATATAGCAGGTTTTGGGCAATTTCAGATAAAACTAGCTGACTTGGCACAGAGCATCTTTGCCACTAGTTCTCCCTGTCTCCCCCCCCCCCCCGCCCCATCTTCATTTCATTCTCTCCCCCCTTCAGGCCCATTTTGTTCACCCGCACCAGCCCTGGCATCCTGGCCACCACTTCTCCTCTGCAGACATTACAATTTTCTTGCCTGCCTGCCTGTTGCTTCGTAATTCTGCCCACCCACCCACCCATCCCCACCATGGCCTACTTCCACCTGCCTGTTGCTGCCGCTGTTTTCTCCACCACCCGGCTGGCCACTGCCACCATTTGCCGCTGTTTTCCTCCCAGCTGGCCAGCCAGCTGTTACTAGGGATGTGTGAAACATTTCGGGTACAGATCGATCTGTACCCGAAACGAGCCATTTCGGGTGATTCGGAGCTGATTCGGAGCTGAGCCGAATCACCCCCGATGCTCCCCGATAATTTTCGGGTCCGAACCAAATCACCTCTGTTTCGGACCTGAAAAATTCGGGTGATTCGGACCTCCATTTTGGTTCCCAAGAAAGTGCCAGCCTTGCCTTCTTCTTCCCCCTCCATTTTCGGAATGACGTCTCTTTGAATTTCCCGCCTTTTTGCCTCCATTGATTTCAATGCAGAAATTGCTTCCCATTCACCTTAATTGAAAAGGTCCGACCTGCAGAGAAATGACCATATAGCGTGTTGATTAGTAAATAACACCCTCCCATTGGCCAGGTGGAGGTGGAGGAAGGGTCAAGAGTGGGGGCAATTTTTGGAGGGATTTGCAGGAGGGTATTTCAGTAGCCATTTTCTTCCTTTCTGCTGCCTTGTGTGGGAGAAGAGAGAGCTCTATTGCCCTGCTTAGCCTTGCCTCCATTTTGCTCAGCGATTTGTGTTGGTGCTATTGTTCAGCATTTACGCCATTGCTCTGCCTTGCTGGTTGCCTCCCTTTCCTGCTTGATTTCAGCATTTTTTTTTTATTTTTTTATTTTTTTTTATTTTTTTTTTTATTTTTTTGAGAAAAAGAGAAGAGGGGGAGAATTAAAAAAAAAAATAACCTCTGCCTTACAAGCCTTGTCTTTTTCAACCTTTTTTTGAGAAAAAGAGAAGAGGAGGAGGATTTTTTTAAAAAACAACAACAAACCACTGCCTAGCTGCAACACCAGCCTGCAGCCATTGTCTCTCTCCTGCATTTTCTGCCTTTTTTTAAATTGAGCAAGAGAGAATATTGTTAGAAAATTAGGGGGTTTTCCCTCTTTTTAAAAATTTTCCACCTGATTTTTTGCAACTTCTTCCTGCTGTGGAAAGAGAAAACCATTCATCATCATCACTGCGGCCTGTGCCTGGACTGCCTGCCTGCCCTGCACTCCAGGCCCAGTGTGCCATCCTCCTGTGACCAGATCCTCAGAGGTGGACTACAGAGACCCAGCGTTGGAGAAGCCTTCAACTGAGTGAGAGTGGCCCAGCCATTTATATGTTACACACACACGCCACACGCCATCACACACACGCACACGCACATCACACATGGCTTTCTAATCTCTAGTCTCCCTTGAATTTTGTATTTGGGGTTTATTATTTTATCCCTGTTTGGAGGGAGGTCAAGGTTTTGGGGTTTAACTGTTCTCTAAAAGTTTTGCGATATTTGGAAGATTGGGTTTTAAATAGGGGTTTTTAGTGTGTCTAGCCTTAGAGTCTCTATAGGCTGGATACCCATTAGCTAGGTGGTAGGTGTTGGTTCAACTGTAGAGTAGGCTGGAAGCGTAGCCTAGTAGTGCTTTAAACAAATAATTCTTTTTTCCCATCCCAAGAAATTTTTTTTAAAGAGGAGCCTGAGCCTGTTCTGGTGCTTGCGCTAATAAAGGATAGGATATTAGCTGTCTCAGCACTGACTCCTCCTATCCTGAGTCCTGCACAGATTACACTTTTGTTGTGTTGCTGCTTTTTCTAAAATATTTAAAGCCCCTAGCCTGCCCAGTGCCCAGTGCCTTGTGTGTACAATTCAGTTAGTTTTTCATCTTCTGTGCCTGTGAAATACAGACATAATTATATTTTGATACATTTGTAACTGACTAACTTCCATTCCAAGAACCACAGACAGAGAATTGTGTAGATTTTGATACATTTTGTAACTAACTTCCATTCCAAGAACCACAGACAGAGAATTGTGTAGATTTTGATACATTTTGTAACTAACTTCCATTCCAAGAACCACAGACAGAGAATTGTGTAGATTTTGATACATTTTGTAACTAACTTCCATTCCAAGAACCACAGACAGAAAATAACTGTAATAATTCCCTGTTATTCTTGGTGAGTGCAGTGCCAGACTTCACTCCTCCACACACAGTCACTGCACTGTGTGCACACTGCACATCAGCGCCACAAGCTAAGTAAGAGTTTTATTATTGTTCTGTGGCACAGCCTGCTTCTTTTGTATCACACACACACACATCTAACTCCCAGTCCCTCTGTGTGATACATTACACGGGACATCTGACTCTGCTGGTGCTGTATCCAGCTCCTCTCATGCATGCACGCCTTCTTGGGCAGTGTTGCATGTGGAGGCGATGGATACAGGCCACAAGTCAGAAGATTTGGCTGCCATCATGGACCGCCAGGTGGGGGGTTGGCTGGCTGGGGAGCCAAGCCTCCGCCGAGGCTTCATGGTGACAGACAACGCAGCTAACATCAGCAAGGCAGCTAGGCAGGTTTATAGTGTGAACATCGCTTGCGTTGCGCATACCTTGAACCTGGTGGTGCAGGATGCGCTTGGGCTCAAGGAGGCGTCCAAGTCCAAGATGCATGCGCAGGGTGTTAGTTCAGCTCAGGATCCTGCTGCTCCCGTGGCCGCTCTTGTGGAATGTTGCTGCAAGTTGGCGGGCCACTTCCACCGGAGTGAAAAGGTAAGGCACCAGCTCAAGGCCAAGCAGATCAAGCTGGGCCTGCCTGAACACCTAATCCCCCAGGATGTTCCTACCCGGTGGAACTCCACTTTTCTCTTGCTCCGGCACATGCATGAGCAAGATGAAGCTCTCCACAGCCTGGCAAGGCATGGTTGCTTGGAAATGTGCAAGCCACTCTATGATGACTGGCAGATAATTTCTGAGCTGGTCTCAGTACTCGAGCCATTCTATTCTGCAACGAGCGACTTGTGTACTCAGACAGCCACGCTGAGCCAGGCTTTGCCCGCTGCTCTTCTCCTGGAGAAGGCAATGAGTGATCTCCAGACCACTCTGACCACTGGGGTCGTGATTGTCCTGGCAGGTCGGTTGAGGACTGGGGTAGTGGAGCAGCTCAAGAGACCCTTGGGTGCATCTGCATGGCATGTCCTGGCATGCATCTGCAACCCAAGGATGAAGGGCAACACTGTGCCTCCTGGTCGAACACGTGAAGCGTGAAGAGGATAGGAGGCTAGGGCTAGGTGATGCAGCAGGCGGCCAGGAGGAGGGGGATGGGTCGCAACCTGGCAGTGCACATCCCATCCCCAGCAGCAGCACTGCCACCCCCCCCCCCACTTCTTCCCAGTCCAGCGGCGTGGTTTCTCCGGCAGTGGCACCAGCAGAGCTGCCAGTGCGACCTCCAACCACCACCCAGTGGTTCAGGGGCTTCTCTGGTATCCTGCCAGGGAGACAGGAGGAGCCTGCCCCCCGCACCAGCCGTGCTGAGCAGAGTGTTCTGCAGTACCTGGAGGAGGCGGTGGAAGACGAGGAGAGTGAGCCGTTCCTCTTTTGGGCAACGCATCGCAAAGTCTGGCCGGACTTGCCAACTGTTGCTGTGCGGTGCCTCTCTTGCCCGCCAACCAGCGTCTCGAGCGAGAGGTTGATCTCCATGGCTGGGGACGTGGTGGCTCCTCTGCGCTCACGCCTGGATGCTGAGTTGGTCGAGCAGCTCGTCTTCTTGAAGGCGAACCTCCCCCTGCTGGGCTACCCCGAGCTGGCTGTGGAGGGCGAGTGACTCGCATCACCCCCCTATGCAGCGCCTCCCATGCCACGGCAGTTCATCCCGGCCAGAAGATGTGTCACAGTCCAGCCCTCCCTGCCCCTTAGTGCTGCTGGCACATCCAGACACGCATGCACACACAGGCACCGCTGCACTGTCAGCCTGGGATGGTGGACTGCTTCTGTCCTGGCAATCAGGGCTAGGGCAAGTGAGTGCTCCCTGCATCAAGAAGGGGTTCTCACAGATGTTGCTGAGAGAGACTACAACTCCCATTTCCCACTGTTGCAACAGCTGGCCACCATCAAGACTAGGGACAATTGGAGCTGTAGTCGCTGTCTCTGCAGAAGAAATCTGTGGTGAATCCCTCCCTTTGGCAGGAGCACCCACTTGCCCAGTCCTGAAGAGAGCCAGAAGGCAGCACACCATCCACCTCAGAGACAGGCTGCTGCTGCGTGTGCATGGGGGCGGGGCACAGTCAGGAAGGAACATCCCTGGGGGAGAGTACCTCTGTGCAATGGCGTGCGCTCGTGTGGATCACAAGTCTCTCTCTCTCACACACACACACACAACACACACACATATGGGTGGGGGGGAACATTGTCACAGACAGGGTTTGTTAAGTGCTAGTTTTGCTTGCCTGCTTCAAACTGTCAATTGCTTCCTCCCATGAACAATTGAATTGAAGCTGAAATCTAAATGTCTGCCTGATGCATTTCTCAATGTAATGTGATTATTTCTGATTTTGATTTGCTGGTGTGGTGTTCTTAATCTTCATGCTTTTCTCTGTTCAAATTCAAAAATGTGGCTTGGATTACTTAACTAAGTTGTCAGTAACATTGTCTGCTCTGCTGCTGTCTGAAACTTTAATAGCTAATATGTTTTGCTTGTTTTCTCTGCCCATGAGGAGTACTGTGACTGAAGCAGCAGCACATACACACATGCACCCCCAAAAAGCTGTGTCGCCAATGATGAGCTTGATGCTGGTGCAGCCCTCACACAAATGTCTGTCTCACGCAGACAGAGAGAGCACACATTGCAACCTGAGGTGACGCAGCCAATTTTTCAGCCCTAACCCTCTCACGGAGCAAGCATGCCCACACATACAGGTAATAATGCTACACTAGTAGTAATGTGTCATGTGACTGCACAGTCTTTCTCCCCAGTCCCAGCAGTATGCATTGGAATGCAATCCCAAAAAGCCTGCCAATTCTAGTTGGCTTTGTTGAAGAGACCTCTTCATGGTGTGGTGTGGTGTGGTGTGGTGTGGTGTGGTGTGGTGTGGTGTGGTGTGGCGTGGCGTGGCGTGGTGTGGTGTGGTGTGGGGCTGGGCAAAGGACAGGACAGGTGCAATTCACTGTGTCTGTGCATGGGGGGTGATTTTTATTTTATTTTATTTTATTTTGCAATGAAGATTGGTTCATATTTGTGAGTTGACAGCATTTTATTTAAAGATTGCTTGCCTATACACATAGTTGTGTTTGCACTGCACTGCACAGTGATCACATGCCACAGGTTGCAGGAAAGAAATGTGCCGAAACATGCGTGCTGCCATTGTTGTCTGCCATCATCATCCATGCATCACTCTTCAAAGTTGTGTGGGCACTAGGAGGGGGCAACATGCCAAGCCTTGCTGCTCCACTTGCAGAATGTGGTTGTGCGTCCTCCTCATCCAATGCGTGTTCCTGGCTGTGCCTCTCTGTTGACTGTGGTGGACAAAAAACATTTGGAAGAGGGTCAGGGCAGGGCACTGTTGTTGGACTTAGGGCCGGCCTAGCTCGTCTTCTGCTCTACTGCTGCACCTGCGTGACATCATCATGTTTTGCTGTGGAAACCTTCTTGGTGAATTCCTGAAGTGCTGGTGTGTGTCTTGGTGGCAGGAAGTGGGATCTGGTGCAGAAGAGTGGGGTGAGGTGGTATCGCCTAATGGGTGGAGGCTACCACCTGAATTTCAGGGGGATTGGGCTGAGGGCTGATTTTTGGTGATTTTTTGAGAGTTTTAGTGTCTATGGGGCATATCGGGGGCAGAAAGTGGGATCTGGTGCAGAAGAGTGGGGTGGGGTGGTATTGCCTAATGGGTGGAGGCTACCACCCCAATTGCAGAGTGATTAGGCAGAGGGCTGATTTTTGGTGTATTTCTGAAGTTTATGCGTTTTTAAGATTTTCCCCCATTAGGTAGAATGGGGGGTGTATCGCTTCACATCGGGGGGAAAGGGGTGGCCTAGAGCAGGGTGGGGTTGGTGGTAGTGTCGGGTAGGGGCAAGGAAGCTACCTGAATTTTTTTCAAAAGATTTAGGCAGATGGCTGATTTTTGGTGATTTCATTTGTTGGAGTTTTGTTGCTTCTGAGGTGTTCTGAGTGTGGATTCTGTGATGGCAAATGAAATTCTCAATGACACACCATGAATCCACTCTCATCTGCTATCATAGAATCTAAACCTTAAAGACGTGTGAACTTCAACAACCTCTGCCCAAATCCTTTGAAAAAATTCAGGTAGCTTCCTTGCCCCTACCTGGCACTACCACGAACCCCACCCCACTCTAGTGTATTGAAGTGAAGCAATACACCCCCCATTCTACCTAATAGGGGAAAATCTTAAAAATGCGTAAAATTCAGAAATACACCAAAAATCAGCCCTCTGCCCAATCACTCTGCAATTGGGGTGGTAGCCTCCACCCATTAGGCACTACCACCCCACCCCACTATTTTGGCCCATATCCCATGTTATGCCCCGATCTGCCCCAAAGACACTAAAACTTCAAAAATTCACCAAAAACCAGCCCTTTGCCCAATCCCCCTGAAATTTGGATGGTAGCCTCCACCCATTGGGCCATACCACCCCACCCCACTATTTTTCCCCTGAACCCATTTTTTAATCCGAATCGATTCAGATTCAGATTAATTCAGATCTGAATCGAATTGGGGTGATTCGGATGGGCCATATTCGGCTACAGAACAGAACAGGGGTGTTTCAGTTCGGATCCAAATTGAAACACCGAAAATCCAAATTGCACATCCCTAGCTGCTACCACCACCATCTTCTTCCCTCCTGCCCATCCTGTCGCTATCCAGCAGCTGCGTGAACTCTCACAAGATCTGCCACACATGGAATTAGTGACTGGAGTATCTAAGAGATAGATATATAAAGATCCTAATTTCTGAATCTGAATTCGCACAGGCCTGTTTGTTAGTGAATGTCAGACACTAGAGGACACTGTAGACTTATTTTTAAATGGTTTGTTTCAATGGCTACTTAGCTATTTATTAGTTATATACTTAAGTTATAATATTCTTGCTGGTCTTCCATTTTTAAAAGAATCCAAAATGGCTTACAAATTCAAAAATAAATAGCATAGACACAACCAATACTTAAACCAGTAAAGCGGATTAAAATAATGAAATCAACAGAAAACATCATAAATTCATTATTAATAATAATAATAATAATAATAATAATAATAATTCAATTTCTATGCCGCCCTTCCAAAAATGGCTCAGGGCGGTTTACACAGAGAGATAATAAATAAATAAGATGGATCCCTGTACCCAAAGGGCTCACAATCTTAAAAAAAAAAAAAGATAGACGCCAGCAACAGAGTGACCTCCAGTGAGGAGGTACTGTGCTGGGGGTGGATAGGGTCAGTTACTCTCCCCCTGCTAAATAAAGAGAATCGCCAGGTTAAAAGGTGCCTCTTTGCCAAGTTAGCATGGCAAGTTCATATCCTCAGAGTTAATTTTTTTTTTAAGACTTGTCACCTGATGGTCACTAAGTTAGTTGCGCAAGATAGTGAACTTTCCTAGCATGAGATATATAAACAGGTAGCATAGCTTAAAAAGCAATTTCCACACCTCCAGAAACTGTTTTAAAATACAGATGAGTGGATAATCACAATTCTACTCAGTTTTCACCCCATTGCTTAAGTCATTTCCTTTCTCTGCTTCTATTTGTCTGGGAGCAAAGGGGTGTGCATAAAACCGCCTTGGCCTGTTTGGTTCTAATTCGAACCCCATTCGAACCCAGGGTGGGTTCAGTTTGAGTTTTGCTCAAACCCCACCCCACCCCCACCCCTGGTTCAGTTTGAATGCAAACCTAACTTAAACCCGTTCTAACAGGGTCTACATAGAGTATAATGGGGACTCAAATGGCCCATTATTCCCTGTGCAGAGCACTGAGGGGCACAAAACCGGGGGAGGGGAGGCAATATCGCCCCCATTCAAAAATATAGAACAGTGTGTGACCTAATGAGCTCTGTGCGACCTCAGAGTTCAAAGGGGGAGAAAAATTCCTATTCATTGCATTGAGACAGGCTAAATTCTTTTAAAAATTATATTTAAAAACCATGAGCCCCACCAGCTTGGGGCTGCTGGGGGGAGTTGTGGCACAAGGTGCCTTGCCCCCAAACTCACTTTGGTGCCCAGGAACCCCCCAGGGGGGCAGTTAGGTCATACTCAAATCCCCATTATTCCCTGTCGGAAAATGCTTTTTAAAATCTTTTTAAAATCATTAAAGATTGCAGGAGTGGCCGATTGGTTTGGGGTTTGGGTTGTAGTTGGCACCCATTGGTGCCTACCACCTCAACCCAGTTTTGAAGGCTCAAATTTTTGAACCAGTTTGAATAGAACCAGGCTGAACCCAGACTGGCATTGCCAATTTAATGCCCTGTTTGGTTCGAGTTCGAACAGAACCTGTTCAAATTCAAACCTGTTTGCACATCTCTGCAAAGGGTTTGCCTACATTCACAGCAGAAACAAAGCATGCATGCTGTCTCTTTGGTTCTTCCAAAGCATTGTCAAATGTGTATTAAACTGTAAAATAATAAATATTGCAAATTAATGTTTATGTCATTGCATTTATTAGGAAGTGTGTGTCTGTGGTGGGGGGTGTTCATGGAGTACATGTGTTTGTTGGAAGTTTTGTGGATCTTCTTTCTGCAAATGAGGCACAAATAATATTGTTTAATTTTGTTTTCAAACTTCTGAACAGCAGCCAGGAGTGAAATGAGCTTTTTGGAGGGCTTTGGAGAGCCATGCATAGCTACATTATCACAGCTACTTCCTCAATTACTCAGGGCTTGTTCAGGCAAAAAATAAAACTGGAGGTCCGTTCACTTCCAGTTTGGCTAGCCGAACATCTGAACCCAGGGAAACTGTAGTAAAAAGAAAAAATGAGCCTGCAGTTTCCCTCCCCTAACTGCATGTGTTATCTTTGTTTTGTAGTGAGTTTCACTGCTGATAACTGCATTTCAGCTGTGCCGTCATCACATACGATCTGGGAGCTCAGTTTGCCTTTGCCTCCAACTGGAGTTAAAGGAGGAAATTCCTCCCTCACTCTGGCTCCTATTGGTTGCACAATCAGTTCCTTCACCTCTCTGCAATCTCACTGATTGTAGGTCAGCAAGACTGCAGTGGGTATGAATGCAGAGGGGAGAGCAGGCACAGAACCATGAGAACTGGAGGCACAGAACCATGAGAACTGGCTCCATGGTTCCCTATTTTGTCTGAACCATCTCCAAGTCAAAGAATGCCCCTTAGGCTAGAGCTGGTTCTGGGGAAAAACCCATAAGCAAACACTTTTACCCCAACCCAGCTGAAGTAAGTAGTATGTAGTCCTGTGTAAGAATTGGCCTGCTTGGGTTTATATTTGCATTCCCCAGGCAGATCAAAAGATAAATCCAACCAATTCAATTAGGCCTGAGTGAACTTCATAATCTGAATCTAAATATGCATTCAGTTATGTGTCTATGTGTGTATCAGCTATGTGTTTGTGAAAGAGGCTGCTTCCACACATTGATTTCCTTTGCTTGTTTGTGCTGTTGGGTAAATCTGTGTGCACCCTTCTCCCAAACTGTGCCTATGTTTTAAAATGTATGCTGTTTCCAAAAATAGGGATTTTTTTAACATAAAACAATATCTGTATTATTTAAAAAATAGGTATAATAAGAAAGAAAATAATATGGTTCAACAGAATTGGCCAAATTGTTTTATTTAAATCAACTATTAGTCTCAATCACTCTGATAATAATTAAAAAGATGCACTTGTTATTATTAGTTCATATTTACTCAATCCATAGATTTCCTATAGCACATTTCCTTCAAATTCCATTATAACAAAAAAGCATATTTTGCTTTTATCACCATCTTAATTACCATTTTAACTACTAATACAAACAATGGCCTTTGTACCCACCCATTAATTCAAAGGCTACTAAATTAGATAAGCTATTTATTCCAGATCCAATTAATAAAGGATTAAGAAGTCTATAAGCCATTAAAATAGCATTAAAGTAAGTATTTTATTATTGTAAACATTAGCTTCACCGTCTCATGGATGGTAAACAAAATTGTGGTATGAGCACACTGTAGATTTTTAAACATGGGAAACTGCATTTGCAGTTCTGAATGATTTTTACATGATTTTAAGTTACATGCAACCCAGTTGTGTTTATTTAGAAGTAAATTCCATCAGGTTTAATGGGGCTTGCTCCCAAGAACATGTGCATCAGATTTTAGTTGTAGGGTGATTTTCATATAATCAGAAAAATGCAAGTTGAAATGAGGATCTGTGTGATCACCAAGCTGCGGATGCACTCAAGATGCATGTCAGGAAAACCCACTGTTTTAATGGAAATCTTCAGCGAGCCCAGATTGAGCCAGGATCCATAATTTAGGATCTGATCTGTGTTGACCAATCTAGGCTCAATCTGGGTTCCTGTGGTGGCGGATATGGATTCCTGGTAAAATGTCTCCCGACATGCACCATAGGCATGTGTGCAGCTCACAGATCCCAACTAACTCAGATTGTCCTGATCACGTACATCTGTACTTGGGTTAATTTAACCTTCAGGTTTCAAAGGCAGTAAATTTTATGACATGGGGGGATCTACTGCTCAATGAACTACTGTCATAAATAAATAAATACTGGCTGTGAACAAGCCCTTGAAGCTGCCTTGTGTAGAATCAGGAGGAAAGAGTTGTAGCACACAAGGATAAGGCAGTGGAGTAGAATCAGGAATATACATGGTTTAATGAGATAGATCTTATTTACAGAGAGGCAAGGGCAGACTGCTTTCAGTGCTCTTGCTGCTGGTTGTTAGCCCTGCCTCTACTCCAGAACTGGACTAAAAGTAACTAAAGCACCATTCAAAAGCTGGCCAGGGTCAAGGAATTGGTTAACCCCAAACACCACACCTTATACCGAGTCGGATCGTTGGTGCATCTAACCCAATTTTGTTGCCTCCAATCATCAGAGGCTTTCTAAAGTCTCAGGCAGAAAAAGGTATTTCCTAGCACCTGTTGCCTAGAATTCTTTTTAACTGGAGATGCCAAGGGCTGAGCCTGTGTAAAGCATGTGCTCGCCCGCTGAAATATAGCCCCTGACATCGCCTGAAGTAGTTCATTGGATCCTGATCCTCGAATCTTTCCCAAAGTCTAAATTTAGGTTTCTTTTTAACGTGGTTTGAAAGCAATGATTTGCTACATCCTTGAATTTGAACAATAACTAAATAAAATGAATTATTTCACTCCCAGTTTTCATGCACAATAGACACAAGCCAGTTCTGTTTGCATTTACAGTATAAATGGAATCATAGCTGCTTTCCTCCACCTGCACGTAGCACATTTCTTCAGGTAGTGTTGGTGCTTCTTTCTGGCCCACAGTGCCATCTGGATTGCCATTAGAAATGCAAAGACGCCAACTGAAGAGGGAAAACAAAGTTGCTGGTCTCTGGGTATGAACTGTGGCCTCCTAGAGCAAGCATTGACATCTACAGAGTGAAGACAGCATGAAGCACAGCTTAACATATTCATTGCAGGGACCTCTGGGCTCAGGACCTGTTGCTTGCAGATGGATTCCCGACCTGCTCCCAAAATTCATTATTTATGTTTTGAATTTTTAAAGTACCCAATTCTCAATGAAATGTCCCCAGGCATTGTTTACAATTATGACACTAATGAAATATATTTTGAACTGGGCTTCAAAAATTGTTTATAGTAGTGTGTCTGTGTCTGTGTCTGTGTCTGTGTCTGTGTCTTCGTGGTTTTTATAGTTAAACTGATTTTAAGGTTTTAAATGTGATTTTTATGGAGTTTAATTGCATTTAACTTTTGTAAACCACCTTGGGATGCCTTATGAAAGGTGGTATAAAAATTGAATGAATGAATGACCAACCAACCTTGGTGACCAAAAGAGTTACCTTAGCAGGAATCTAGATGTTGGGCAGCTTTTCCCAAATAATGCTTTCTCATTACTCATTTCTCCTCCCCTCGGGGGCCAAAATCAAGGGAAGCCTCAAGTGCAGGAGAAAGGAGGTGGTTTTGTCTTCCCCTTCTGGGGCATGTGAGACTCCACCTCACATCCACATCCCAAGTTGGAAACTTTAGTATCCAGAAAGGGGAAGGTTGGAATGGAGACATTTGGGTTCAAAAGGGGATCTAGCATAGTTCAAGGGCAGTATTAGCATAACTTACATTTCAGACAAAAATTTTAGACCTCTTTAATGCATCAATAAAACAAATAAAAGATCTTCCAACTCAAGCACATGTGTTTCAGTGTCCGTACATCATTATCAATGCTCTATTTTCAGGCAGCTGGAAACACTCAAGATTAAATATAGTAACTGAAACTAAATCACTAATTCAAGGGCAGGATAAGGGTGGGTGGAGGAGATGGGTAGCTCCTCACAAAATTAACCCTTTTATGGGCCAATAAATTTCATTGCCTCTCTCATTTCTTCCTTTACATTAATAGTTGGCAGTAACTGTTCAGTATACATAGCTTCCTTTATCTTACATTACTCTACATTTCCTTCTTTAGCACCAATAAACACCTTTGTATGTACAGCTCTTTCTTCATGTTTCTCTTTCATATGTTTAGCCCAAGGTTTCAAATGATCTTTATTATGTTGCATATCTGCTAAATGCTCTTTATACCTTTTTATCAGGGATCTCATTGCCTCCCCCATGTAAAAGTCTCCACATTCCACACATACAATTTTATACACTGTTCCCTTAGCTTGTTGACACCAAACCCTCTTCCTTATCACATATCAACAATCCTTCCTCTCATATTTGCTATCATAAATCTGGACTTGACCAGATGCTGTTTTGAATTCATGGGTGCTTTGCAAATTACATTAGCTTTTAATCCATGTTTTCTTAGGATCTTTTGTGTTTGCCAGATGATTCGATCAGTCACATAAGGGACTTTAAGTACAGGTAGCCCTTTCTCAGATTTTATTCTCTTAGATTGATCTAGTGGTGTGTGAACTGGTCTGATTTGAATCCTGGTTCGACTCAAACTGGGGCAGTTCAAGTGGTCCAGGTTCAAACTGGACCAGCCCCAGTTTGAACCAGACCAGTTTGGGGTCTACTCATATAGAGGAATCTGGTGAGGAAGGGGGACTTCTTAGAGCTAGAGGGTGTGGGAGGGGAGTCAGGGCTACTTACTTTAATTAGCATTGGGGGCAGTGGTGGTGGCAGGGGCAGTTCCCCCCACCCCCACCGACCTCTAGAGTAGCCAAGGCTGGTTGCAGACCAGTTTGGACCTCTGCACGAGTTACCTCCTTTAGGTCACTAAAAAGGCCTTTCCTTATCCACATAAGAAATTCCGAACTGGGTCACAGCTGGCCCAGGCTATTCTGGAGGAGGCCAGTAAGGATGGGGATGGGTCATCACTACCCCATGGCCACTGATTAAAGTAAGTAGCCCTGACTCCCCTCCTGCACCCTCTAGCTCTAGAAGCCCTCCTGTCCCTTTACTCCTCACTGGATTCCCCTTTACGAATAGACCCCTGAACGTGAACTGGTTCAAACCAGTCTGGCAGTTGAACTGGACTGGGTCTGGTTTGACTTGAACTGGAACCAGGACAGGTCAGTTTGAATCCAGTTTGGATTCAAACCAACCCAGCCTGCCCAGTTCTGTGCACATTCCTAGATTGATCAATTGGGATTTTATAACCATTCTTTCCTACTAATTCTTCAGCTTTTCTTCTAGATAACTTCAACTACTAATCTGATGAGACTCACTTAGCTATCTGTATACAATTCAACACTGACTGCTCATTAGTTAGATGTAACTCTGCAATATCACAATCCATATGTTGACTCATAATGATGAAATCACCCCCACCCCAACACTCACACAGATCCTAACTTTTCCTTCCTTCCTATCCAATTTCAACTTTCTCGGTGCCATCCTCTGGTCTTTAGTTAAATTGTCCTCTTGATATCTTTGCTCCTTTCCCAATAATCTGTTCAGTTCATCAGATCTGATGGTCTATTTTCCCATACTCTGATGGTGCTCTACTTCTTGTCTTCTGAAAAGGATACTGTCTTTCCAAATATTGTTGTACTGTTTCTTCTCCCTCTATTTTTGTTTCTTTCCATTTTAATTGATTTCCTAAACTCTGCAATCCCTCTTGTAATCATTTTAGTCCAGTCCCCCACTTTCCATATCGTGCACATGATGATCCCAGTGCACATAATGGTCCCAGACTCTATTGTTTTGATCAATTTAATTAGTTAATCAACTAAACTTTAGCTGATAATTCAATCAGACCCCCATTTTAATCAGTATGGATGTGATTAAGGATCCTGTCTGTGTATCAAAAATGAAAAGAAAATATCAACATGTTGATTTCTTCAAGCACATTGCATTTTAATTTGCCTTCTATTTCCTCCAATGTCTCAAGAGGGCATCAAAGGGTGAAGTCAGGCAAAAAAATCTAAGTGTAGTGGAAATTGTTTGAACATACATTCTCAGTCCAGAAAACAAATGCATCTTAATGCAGTGAATGTGTTTTCCTTCCACCACCCTTAAAATAGATGTCTGTCCACACCCTATGTTGAGGTTTTGTAATATGCACATATTAGAGAAATTCAATAGATCACCTAAAATCAGGGCTGGGTCAAAATGCCCTCTCCCCTCATTTAATAATCCCAATTTCACTAGTAGAGGCAAATGGGGATTAAAGGCCATGTGTGGTGGCTACCAGCTATTGGCCACTATTCCTATTTCCCAGAGGTCCCCTGAGGATTTTGCCATGACATTGTTCCTAGGAGACTTCTGGGAATTAAAATGATGGCTGCCAGCCAACTAGAGGACTACTGCCACTGTAAATCATGATGACAAGTAAAAAAAGGTGAGCCAGAATAGTATTGCCTCCCTTTGGCCCTGCCAGCATTCAAGCCTGAAGTTCTCAGCTGAGAACTTTCAGTTCTATGTTTAAAGAAAAGTTACTAATTTATAATTTCTGCTTCTGTTGCTTTCAGAAAATAGCATTAATTAATTCTAAACTGTGCTGACTATACTCCTTGTGAGGGGTGAAACATAGGAAGCTGCCTGATACTAAGTAGGACCACTGGTCCATCTAGCTCAGTATTGTCCAAACTGACTGGCTTTGGCTCGCCAAGGTTTCAGGCAGGAGTTTTTCCCAGCCCTATCTGGAGCAGACAGGGATTGAATCTGGGACCATCTGCATGCAAAGCAGATACTCTACCACTGAGCTGCATACCCTGGGAGGAGGGAGGGATCTAATTTCCCATCTGTTGCACCATTTTGTTTTCCTATTTACTGGCTGGCTCTTACCTGGCAGAGTTTGCGTCATCACTGTAAAGCTCACCCAAGAGCCAATCTGTTGCAAGAGAAAAAAACACACTCCACTGTGATAAATACACTGCTTTATGCCAAGTCTCACCAGTAGTTATCTATTCTAATCCACCACTTCCTGACAGCTGGACTCAAAAACAGTTCTCCAAGAGTCCTCAACAGAGTCTTCTCTCACAGGACTTACCCTGCCATTCTGTATGCATAGATGGTCTCCCCAGATAGCATTGGCAGGTGAGTAGACAAAAAATAAACCCCAAATGATCACCCTGAGAAATGGGACAAGACTCAGAATGGACCTGAAGAACCACATAAAGCCCAAGCCCTCTTCAGACATGCAAAAAAAGAAAGAAAGAAAGAAAGAAAGAAAGAAAGAAAGAAAGAAAGAAAGAAAGAAAGAAAGAAAGAGTCATTGTACTCATGTACAACATTCTGAGAACATGCATTGTGAGAACATGTCCCACTGCAACACTGGTGCACCAAGAAGCCTCAAGATCTCTATAGCAATTATCTGAAGAGGCAACTGCTATAATATAAGTGTGATTGTGGTTGCTTCCATGATCAGAAGCCTTTTGCTCACAAAAGCAATGGCAATCATTATTATGGTATGCATGGAGAGTGTACAAATGTGGCATGCATGGAGAGTGTAGTTGAGTGAGGCTTCTCAGCACATCATTGCCAGGCTGGGGCTTGCCTATGTGCTCTTAGGTACAGTGCTCTTAGGTACAGAGTACAGTGTTGGGGTGGGTTTTTTTGTTTGTTTGTTTGTTTGTTTTGCATGTCTGAAGAGAAATCTAATGATAATGGCACACCTGAAAGGTCCGATATACGAAGGGGCCGGGTGTAAATGTTTCTCCCAGGAACTCAAGGAACTAGATTGAGGTTAGGAACAGAGAAAGCTGCCTTGTATTGTCTGACTATCTCAGTATTGTCTACACCAGGGTTTCTCAATGTGTGGGTCCCCAGATGTTATTGGACTTCAACTCCCATAATCCCCAGCCCCAGTGGCCTTTGGCTGGGAATTATGGGAGTTGAAGTCCAATTACATCTGGGGACCCACACGTTGAGAATCCCTGGTCTACACTGACTGGCAGCAATTCTCCAAAGTTTCATTCAGAAGTCTCTCCCAGGCCTACCTGGAGATTCTACCGGGGGTGAACATGGGACCTTCTGCATGCAAGAAGGCTCTGTTTTGCAACTTTCTTGGGACCATAAATTAATCTTGGCCTCATGTAGGCAAAACATTCACATTTATTGAGCGAAAAACTTTTAAAAATAAACAATTTGCAAGTAAAGTTAAAAGGTTATGTAAAAATCTGGACTTCTCAGGTCCTGTGAAAATACCTTGAAAGAATGTAGCAAGTGAATGATGAAAAAAAAATACCTCATATGTATAGTTTGGACAGGAAACCAGTGTAAACAGCCATGTGAAAGGGTTGATTGATGGACTCGGGAAAGAGGTTTTGTTTCCTTTGGAGAAAGGGGAAAATATTATTTTAAAGGACCAGGAATTAGGAAAAAAGTGTATTAACATTCGTAGCTGGAGGAGCTATTCTCAATATAAGACCATTTGTGCTCATTGTCCTGAATTTGTAAAAGCTCAGGTTCTGAGGAAGGACTAACAAAGAATTGTTCTCCCTCTCACAAGGTAGCAGGTTCATATGACTGAAAAAAAATTAAATCAGTTGGCAAAGTATTTTAAATTGTGTAGGTGTAGAAAGCACTGCAGTGCACCACTATAAATGAAAATGGAAGTGCACCACCGCAGTGCACCACAAAAGGAAATAATTATAACATCCATTGTCTACCATATTTCCCAATGAGACAAGGCTTTGGTGTTGTGAGATCATAATTAACCAAACACAGGATTCTGGGGTCAGGCATCATCTGCATCATGATAGCATTTGGATGAGTGAAGATGTCGAGTTCCATGGCCCCTGAATTTAGCACCAGACTTCACTCACGTTCTATGTCAAACCTGTTTGCACATCTCTATTTACAGCTTCATTCAAAGCCACTTGCCTCATGGGGAGTGCTGCTGTGGTTAGGCAACTGAAAAATAAAAACTACAAACCTGATTGATGGACTAAAGAAACATTGATAAAATGATTCCCAGCTTCGCATATCTGCAAAACATTGTGAAAATTTCTTTGTTAATTTTGCACAATACAATCATATAATTACTGGCCCCAGTGTAGAGATTAAGATCAGTTAATGAAAATCCCAGCAAATATGTAATTCATATGTATTGGTAAGGACAGCAGAGTCCCATAAAAATTTCACACTGAGCAAGACCATAGATCTCAAGAAATGAATAGATATTGCTCACAAATGGCGAAGTCCTGATAATATCAACAAGAAGCTGACTTAAGGTAATTTGCATATCTATTTCTTAGATCTACATCCTGATACTCAGCATATTTACTTTTAAATGTATCTCTATATTTCAATTGCATTTCCTTTCAAGAAAGCATCTTAGGATCCAAGCTTTAAAACTAGACTTTTACAACTTGTGGCCTACCATACAGATTGCCAGCCAGATATTGCGTCCTGTCAGATGCTTGACAGAGCCATGTTTTTCCTGTTCTAGGCAGGCAGAAAAGCCAGGAAGTTTATAAAATAATTGGTCTTCCACATTCCATTTTACTGGCTGTGTTTGGTTTTATGGATTACAGCAGGCAGGAAAAAAGATAACAGCCGCTCGAAGAAATTTTTTTTCTGTAAAAATTTACTTGTGCTACTAAGAGACACAGTAGGTATTTGTACCGATGGGGCAAACTGGGATATATATATTTTGGAAATGGAGCATTGTATACATGTATATTTGTATTTACATTTGTATTTTATAGTGTTGAACAATTTCTCCAATGGAAAATTATCTGATTGCCCATGAGGAAGAGGGTGACCTCGAAACGGGCATAGAACCCGGGTGCCTGTCAGGCACTAATTTTGGCACTTTCATCAATTACCATCTGCCAGCATTTGAGGCATTGGTAGGCATTTCCATCGAATGCCACTTGATATCTCAACACACCCACATCGGTGGAGGAGTTATCTGGATAGAGCACAGTGATTTGTTTGAATAAATTATTCATTCAGCATGTGTTTATCTTCCCAGCATTTCTGTGTTTATTATTATTAGCTAGTATGGACAATCATGGACATTAGTCTTTGGCATCATTTTGTTATTATTCATTAACATATTTTTTCTGGTATGTGTTTATATGGGTATTGTTCATTTTTCATTGGTTACTATTAGGATCCTTATTTTGTGTTTATATATAATTTATTGTCATCACTTACAGTGTTGTAACCATTTTATTTGGGTTTTGGTTCATACATTAAATGTCTTTGTCCATACTATATGGAGCATGGTATTTCCAGGGGTAACCTATTTCCCAACATTGGGTTACATGTGTAATATTTTATATCCCATAGATTCAGTCAGCATTTCCTAGACATATACTCTTTTGTCTGACACAGGGGACTTGTTTTTGTTTTTATTTGTGGCTACCATACATATTGCCAGCCAGATATTGTGTCCTGTTAGATGTTTGACAGAGCCATGTTTTTCCTGTCCTAGGCAGGCATAAAAGCCAGGAAGTTTATAAAATCATTGGTCTTCCACCATCCATTGTACTGGCTCTGTTTGGTTTTATGGATTACATATTGTGTAGGCCTGATCTAGAGTCTAAAGATGGAATTATGGAAGTTATATGCCAAGGTTAAAGGTACAGAAAGCTTATCTTTTTTAAAAGAACTACAAATGAAGCTGAAATTCATTATTACTTAGTTCAGAATACAAATGTGTCTAGGTTGCTAGTGACAGGTTCCCCCTACTCAGCTCACATTGGATTGGATTGGAAATGACTTGATTCATTTTGGGCCTTGTATATCCCACCAAAAAGGTCCCAAGCTCCCTCCTTCCCTTCCTCATACCAAGGCCCCTTTCATCCCTCCAGGTTTCCAGATCCCTCCTTATCCTTTTCTTTACACTGCACATACAAATTGGGCTGGTGGAGGCAGCACTCCAGTTGTGATTAGAAGGAAGTGGCATTCCAGCTGTCCTGGGCAAACTGAACTTTTCCAAAGACTAGCAAGGCCTACACAGTTCATCATCACCAGCCACCAGCCACGGGAGAGTGAGAGACCTCTCTCCTCCCTTCTCATCACGGCTGGAGTACCACCACTAGTCCACAAAGAAATGTGAATTAATGGGAAGGGGCTAGGGGATCAAGGAGCAGATAAATTGAGAATATTTCACTGGTTTAGGTTTTAATCCAAACTAGAGACGTATTCAGCAGTATTGTGTTGGGCTCAGCAGGTATGTTGGACCCAAAATGCCCAACATCAGGCACTGTCAGAAAGAGCTTCACCACAACATCAGAGACCTTTTGGAACTCTTGGGAGGCTCCTTACTATCACTGAGGAACTCTGTTGGAGATCGGACATGTCTGTTGGGACCCTGGCCCTGTCAATTGCCTCTCCTCTTCCTCCTCGTACTGGGGCTGCACGTTCACTCTGGAGAGAGCACACACATGCCTTCTGCAGCTTCAGTTTAAAAGGAACTTTCCCCCCTTCAATTAAACTAGGCCCTTCAGTGGCATGACTGCATCTGCTGAATGAAGTATTTTCTGAGGCTACATCCATGGCTGAAGCCATGGAGGTTAAACAAACAAAAAACCACTCCCCATTTCCCAGAAGCACTTGTGGTACCCATGGCACTTGAATGTCAAAAGTGCTTTTAGGAGTTTCTTCTGAAATTTAGTCATTGCCTCAGAAAAAACTCTATTTCTCAGAAGAGAAATATCAGCACTACTCCAGAAACAAGAGCAGATCATACAGATACCCAAGGTCTAGGGATAAATTCAGATGAGGATAATTTTTTAAACATCCCACCTGTGTAGGTGGTCTCCCAGGCATGTTGGAGACTACATTCAAAATACTTAGGATTTCACAGCACATTCGGGTAAGCACCAGGCCTTTGCAATGCTCCAGATCTACAAGAACTATTCCGTCCATTCCAGTGATACTATTCAAAAAGCCCTCTCAAGAAATATGCTATTAGTCTATCATTAATAAACACATTTACTCCTCCTTTTGTGAGAGGCTATACAACACCATATATTATTTTGCATGGTAATATTTATTACCCTCCCCCTCCCCTTTCCCCATACTTACCAGAAAGACAAGGGCTGAAAATGTAATTTGCTTGTTCCCAAATGCTAGAAAACATAATACAGTAATGCATTAATTGTATACATAATCTGAAATCTGCTTGAGTCCTTCTTTTGGTTAAATCATGTATAGGCCTTGTTCTGCTTAGAAGCCTCACTCAGACATATTTGACCCTTAAGCAAGTATTACTTCATGAGCTATAAAAAGCTGGATTTGAAACTCAGACATAGAGCTAGATCAATTCAATATGTTGCTGAACCTCACAAATATCTTTCAGCACAAGAGTATTGCATTGCTAAGTCCGCTCACATATATTATTATTATTATTATTACATTTATATCCCGCTCTTCCTCCAAGGAGCCCAGAGCTGTGTACTACATACTTGAGTTTATCTTTTACAACAACCCTGTGAAGTAGGTTAGGCTGAGAGAGAAGTGACTGGCCCAGAGTCACCCAGCTAGTTTTATGGCTGAATGGGGATTTGAACTCAGGTCTCCCCGGTCCTAGTCCAGCACTCTAACCACTACACCATGCTGGCTCTATTCAGTTATCCAAAAACCTTCAATTTAAGATGAGAGTTAAGATGCTTTACATTTTCACTCGTGCTCTAAAAAGAATGGAAATTGCAAGTTAAGGTGCCCATCTTAACTTCTGCACCATTATTATTATCATCATCATCATCATCATCATCATCGATTTCTATACCGCCCTTCCAAAAATGGCTCAGGGCGGTTTACATAGACTAATAACAAACAAATAAGATGAAACCCTGTCCCCAAAGGGCTCACATTCTAAAAAGAAACATAAGATAGACACCAGCAACAGTCACTGGAAGTACTGTGCTGGGGGTGGATAGGGCCAGTTACTCTCCCTCTACTAAATAAAGAGAATCACCATGGTAAAAGGTGCCTCTTTGCCCAGTTAGCAGGGGTTTATAAGCACCATATAAGCTGTAAAGACTTTGTACAGTCTGGTATATGATGATGGCTTTTCTAAATGAGGCTCCGCACATGCATATTTTGCCTTGATCAGAGATGCATCAGGCAGAAATTCATCAGGAGCATCTCTAGGAAGTGATTAGGGAAACTGCACCTGTTAAATGTCTGCCTTTCATCCCTCTCCCGCCCTATGTTCAAACTGAAAGACCAGGGCAAAGTGTAGGTGCTTGAAGCCTCTTTACTCTGTCCCCTTCTGGTTTATCTGAAGCATTTACCTTCACACCTCAAGGGATGGTATTTACCAAACCTGATATTGCCCAGCTCCTATCCCACAGGCCTCATTTTAAAAGCTGTTCTGTGACCTTTTTGATTTTAAATGCCAGCAGTCTGGTTCCAACTTGGTTAAAGTGGAACCTGTCCTTTTTGTACAGGCTCATCTTGTCCCAAAATGTATCCCAGTGCCGAACAAATCTAAACCTCTCCTCCCAGCACTACCGTCTCATCCACACATTAAGATTAGGGATGTGCAAACAACAGGTTTGACTGCAAACACGTTCAACGTTGAACTGGTTCAGTTCAATGGTTCGGGGTCAAACCAAACCACCCCTGGTTCAGTCCTGTCCTGGACTGAACCCCTCTGGCCCATTTGGGCCCTCGGGGGGGGGGGTTCTCTGAGGTGGTGGGGAGGTCTGTGGACGTCCCACACACACGAGCCCCCATCCATCCCAAACTGGTCCACTTGGCCGTTGTTTGGGCCTTTCCCCCAGCAGTGTGATGGTCATTTTGGAGGCCACCACACCTGCACAATTGGCCTCTGCATGGCCTGGCATGACCCAGGCCATGCAGAGGCCCATTGTGCAGGTGTGGTGGCCTCCAAAATTGTCACCGCACTGCTGGGGGAAAGGCCCAAACCGGCCGAAGAACAGCCAAATGGGATGGTTTGGGACAGATGGGAGCTTGGCAGGGGAGGGGGAACCTTTGCGGACCCCTGCCACAGCCTCAGAACACCCCCCCAACCAAACCAAACCGGGAGGGGGTTAAAGGGGGTGCCAGACTGAACTGACCCGGTCCAGTTCAGGTCTGGTTCGAACTCAAACCAAACCAGGCCAGCCAGTTCCGTGCACACCCCTAATTAAGACCCTCTCAGCTCTGCCTGTCTCACTGGCCCTGCACGTGGAGCAACTAGCATTTCTGAGAATGCTACCTTGGGGGTCCAGGACTTCAGTATCTACCTAGCAGCCTAAATTTTCCTCCACAACCTCTCAACTACATTTCCCAACATCATATAAATATGATATTGCTATAGGTCTTCCTTGGCAAAATTAATGGTACATTTTGGGCACTATCCCACTCTCTGTGTGAAATAATAAGGATGAGTTACCAGATCCAGTTGGTTATTAACTGGAATCTAGGTTGGATCAGGTCTCTAGGTCCTGGAGCATGGTGATGAAATCAATAAAACATGCTAAGTGTCTGAGTCTCTTCTGGTAAGCCTTGATGCCAGAAGCGGCCAGTGCAGGCACCAATATGAGGGGGCAGCGAGAGGCAGGTTTAAGCATAAATTAGCAGGTGCTTACCTCCACTCTGGCTGCACCTGTATGCTGCCCAGCACTGCCTGCAGTGTGAGATCGGCTCCACCACTCCCCTGGCTTCTGTGGAGCCAATCCCCCATCAGCAGCCATGTGAGTGGCAGAGCTGGTCCCCCACCACAGAGTGCCAGGTAGTGCGCTGCTGCTCAGAGCAGCTTGCAGGTGCGACTGCAGCAGAGCTAAGCACCTACTATTTATGCTTAAAGCTGCCTCTCTCCACCCCCACCGCCCATGGCGCCCTCACTGGCTGCTACTGCTTGGTGCTCTCACCACTGAGCTTCATTGTGTGAGGTGTGAAGGTGGAGATGTCTGCATGGAATCCCACAGCAGGGACTGAGGCCCCAGATCCTGTAAGAAGTCCTTGAATGCTGTGATGCATGCAGTTCCCCAGCACACCTAGGAGATAGGGGTGTGCGTGAAACCGGTAAGCCTGGTTGGGTTTTAGTCTGAACCAGACTCAAATGGACTGGGCTTGTTCAGTTTTGCCACTGCAGATAGACACACACACACACACACACACCCAGTTTGGCTCAAATTTGAGCCAGTCGGGGGGGAGCTGCCTCGGGGGGAGGCGCTGCCACGGCTGCAGGGGGGTTTCTCTGGAGGTTCCCCCTCCCCCTGCCGGCCTCCCCCCAGTCTCAAATTGACCCGGTTTAGGTGGTTTTTGGCTCTTTCAGCCATTTAGGTCCCAATCTGGGCCTCTTCACGCTGGTGGTGTTAATTTTGGAGGCCACCATGCATGCGTACTGGTCATCTGTGTGACCCCTCATGGGAAGTTATATGAAGTCACACACTCTGTGGAAACTGTATTTTTCTTTCCGTGCCTTTCAACTCTGCAAACTTTACTAGATATTCTCTGATCAGAATTCTAATGGCTTGCTTGTTAAAAAAAAAATCCTGAACAAAGTGCCTTGGGGAATTCTTGCAGAATGAAGCAAGTTTTAAATGCAAGATCTCCTTTGTTCTACTTACATGGAGGAGTGTATTGTGGGTGATTGATGTAGTAAGCAATCCAAGAAGTGAATCCCCAGTAAAAAGTACAACCCTGTAATGAAGATGCAGATATAATATCATAATGAGTGACAGCCTTCAAATTATTTGGCAGAATAGGCAACATTTTGAAAGTGACCAGCTCCTTTGCACTTCTACACCCATCCAATCATGTGATTTGTGGGCCTTTCTCATATTTCTCCCCTGACTTTGTGACTGTCTTTTAGTTCCCACAACACTCAATTCCCATTAGGGGTGTGCACAAACCAAAAATTGCAGTTCAGTTCAAATTTGAATCGAATTCAAATTTAACCGTGTGTTCTCGAACTGGTTCAATCGAACAGACCAGCCAGTCCATTCTGTTTGACCAAACTGGTTGGGGATTTTGAGTAGCTAAGACTTGTAAATGGGGAATCAGGTGAGGGCTCCCCTTTACAGGTAAAGGGATGGAGGTCCTGGGAAGTGGTAAGGGGGAGCCTGGGTTGGGCCCCCTACTGGCACAGCCCACAGTCAAAGCGCATGCCACAATACCCTTTTTAGCATGCTGCCCATGCAGTGGCTGCATGGTTCTGGCCTCTGTGGCAGCACATTTGCATGGCATCCATGGATACATGGACACCATTTGCTTTGCTATGCTAATTCCATGGCCATGCAACTGGCCCCTGTGCATGCGTGGACACCACACAAAAGGCCTCTGCCTATTCACGGAGGCTGGAATTGAGACCCTTAAAATACCTCTCTTGCTGCCCCCCACCCCGGGCCACCCGTTCAACGCCAAGCCAATGTTCCCGAACTGGCCTGGTTCAATGTGAACTGGTTCAGTGTTGAATCATTTCATGCACACCCCTAATTCCCATGAGTCTGGATCCTTCCCTTCATTATTACAATGAGCCTGGCCCTAACTCCCTGCTGTCCATCCATTTATGATCCATGTTCAACCCAAATCTCATAGATCCTCTACCCTATCCTCCTTCTGCTTGGCTTCAACAACTGCTATTTTGCATTTCCTTGGCCCCCTAGAGCAGGTGTGTCTAATATGTATCAATATGGGCTGCTGCGCTCTTAGTAAGCACCACATAGTTCTATTATTTCCAGTGACAAGACACCACTGATGTCAGAATAATGCATTGAGTTCAAGTCGTAAGTCCTTGATTCAGAAAAAAGAAAGCAACATGCTCTGTAATGACTGTTGGTGGATGACGAATCAAACAAGGGATAGCACACTACAACCACCCCAGGATAAGTAGCTGTTTCACAAAGCGCTTCATCAGGGGCTGTTTCCCATTAATACAGGATGAAGGTAGAGTAACATTACTAACATTCAAACTTTTCCAAGCATATTGAAGCCTCAAGGTTCATAACTTGAACTGCATGTACTCATTACAATTCCTTATCCTGAAGACATCTTGGATTTTGCCTGGATACCTACATATTACTTACTAGTTCTCCAATTTTCATATTTGTTCTGTATATTTATTGGTTTTGTATGTTGCATTTTTACTTTGAATTTGGTCATTTATTTTTGTATGTGTTATAAGATGTTTTCATTGTGGGCTGGCAATTCATGTGGTTTGACCACAATTGGATAAGGTGTCCGTTTACCATCATTTTGGCGACATGCCTGTCTTGTGTGTCCACGTTGGGCCAGGTGACTTTGGCAATTTCATAAAGGCGATCTTTTTTACATATTTTATATCAGTTTGACTGCTTTTCAGTGTGTTTAGAGTCTGTTCAGACATTTTATTTTTCATTTTTTGTTCACGGGTTTTTTTGCTCTCCTCTTCTTTATAGATCTTAAGGCTGCATTTGATTCTATCTCCCAAGTTAAGCTATGGGAAAAGCTTGAATCCTCCTCAATTGACCGACGTCTGCTTTATCTGATCTGTGCCCTTCACACAGACATCATCATCATCATTTGCATTTATATCCCGCTCTTCCTCCAAGGAGCCCAGAGTGGTGTACTACATACTTAGGTTTCTCCTTACAATAAACATGTGAAGTAGGTTAGGCTGAGAGAGAAGTAACTGGCCCAGAGTCACCCAGCTAGTATCATGGCTGAATGGGGATTTGAACTCGGGTCTCCCCGGTCTTAGTCCAGCACTCTAACCACTGCACCACGCTGGCTCCTCCACATCACTCAAGGTGAGATGTAGAGATGTAATGACACCTTACGAACCCCATATCAACCCAGAAGGAAGTTAAACAAGAATGTATCCTGGCCCCACTATTGTTCAACTTCTATATTAATGCCATGATGAGCTGTCTCAATAACCCTGACTGCCACCCTTGCAAGTTGGCCAGAAGAGCCATCCCCATCTTACTCTATGCAGACGATGCTGCTATGCTTTGGAGGACTTCTTTGTAGGCTTCAGAAGGGCGATGGCAATATTATCACAGCACTGCAAGAGTGAACAACTTGAAATAAACTACCAAAAAACCAAGGTCATGGCCTTCACTAGAAGACCGAAGACCTACCATTGGAATATTGATGGAAACAGAATTGAGCAGGTCGCCTGCTTTACATACCTCCATGCCTCTGGCTCAAGAAGGGCCCATTATGATCACATTGCCATAGCAGCACAGAGGAGTTCCACTGCCATCTTGAGGTTCCTTCATTCTAGAGGCAGCCATTATGTACCTGCAGTGCTCAAACTATACGAAGCCAAGCTGCTGGCCCAATTATTATATGGCACCCACCCAGGATCTCCATCCAATCTTGCTATTCTGGAACGTGCTCAATCTAAATTCTTGAGAGAGACCTTAGTGACCAAGTGAGAGACCAAGTGCCTTGCTGTGTCTCCAGTGCCACTCTATGGCTAGAAACTGGCATGATAAAAGTGGATGACTGTTCTCAACCACTGGCTCAAACTAGACCTTTGTCCATGGGGCCTGCAGGAATCCTCTTGGAAATGGGCAATCCTCTTGGTAATGGGCAGTCAACAACAAAGTGACACATCTGGGCTTCTCCCCATCCCGTCTGCTTGCTATGGGCTGGGACAAGGCGAAAACAGCCATCAAACAGTGGGTTCTGGACATGGAACGCCAGACATATTTAAGTAAGGCCCCAGATAGTCATAGATTCATTGTCTCCCCCCTCTGCATGTCTATCACAATTGTAAATACCAAGCCATTGAAGAGTATTCACCCTTGCCCGGTGTCATGCCTTCCCTCTGCCATTCTGGAAGGCAATTACAAGATCCCGCTCATGGAAAGGCTTATCTATCTTAACTATTTTGTATTTTTAGATGTCCTACTTTTAAAGATAGTTGTGTACTTACCCCTGTTCTATATCTACTCTATTAACTTTGCAGGCTAATTATAGCCATGGATTCACAACATTTTAGGTGTATCTATCTGGTTTATAAACATTTTAATGCTTTTTTAAAAATTTCATTGTATCTGTACTATATCCTGTGCTGGTCTTTGACCATAATAAAGATGATTGATTGATTGATTGATTACTTTCTTGAGATGTAGTGGGTGCTCAGAGTACTGCATGGTATCTAGAACTAATGAATCTTTGGAAACCAAATCAATTCCTTTTTTTGCCCATTCACTTCCATACACCATAAAACAAAACACTTTTTGTTTTACAAACTAAAATCACCTTGATCATATTTTTTAGAGGTGTATGCCCTTCTGAAATCTTATGAACAAAGAGTGTCTCCAGAAGTTGTCTGATATAATGTAAACAATGAAAGATGCACGCGAGACTGTAGAAACAACAAAGAAAGAGAATAAAAGGTAAAGTATACACTGCAGCCTTTGATGCAGCCCTGTCACATAACAGCCACCCCACTTATGTAATAACGTAGATCAGATTGGACTAGCTTTGTAAGTCAGCAGGGGATGTCAAATTAGAACATCAGTTGGTAAATTAGAATCCCTGTGCCAGAAATCACCATATCACCATTTGCAGTATAGCACTGACATGTGGATTCCTTATTTGTTGGTTTATTTAATACATTTATATACCACCCACTACCAAAGTCTCTAGGCAGTTTACAACAACATTACAAACCAAAAAATTAACACATTTAAAACATTTATAAAATTTGAAGTTAAAACCAATAAAATTCAACTAAGAAACATCAACTAAAATTCCAACTAAAATGCAGTGGTTCTCCAACTATTTCTTTAAATCTATGGTCACAAGTGTAGCATCAGATCATACAATGGTGCCACAGATATAGCCAGAGGATAAATATGATAGCCACAGTTTTGAAAGCTGGCTTACTGCATACCTGCAACTGGAAGAATCATTATAAGAAACACTTGCCTCAACCACCATCCTGGAAAATGTGCCCGCTCCCCAAGGTCTGGGGTTGAATAACCTACCTGTTTCTCTTTGATGGATCATAGGAACATAGGAAGCTGCCATATACTGAGTCAGACTATAGGTCCATTTCGCTCAGTATTGTCTACACAGACTGGCAGCGGCTTCTCCACAGTTGCAGGCAGGAATCTCTCTCAGCCCTATCTTGGAGATGCCAGGGGCACAGTGGTCACTTCAGAAACTTTGGTAGTCACAAAAACACAAATAAACAAACACACACTCTCTCTTCCGAACCTAAATTTGTATGGAAATTATTTTGCTGAATAATATTTGCAAATCAAAACTCATGCACACCAACTCGTGCAGGACCATGCAGACTTCACAAGATTCTTCAAAGGAGAGTCAAAGGGCAACAAAATTGTCATAGAGCCAAAGGGAACAGCCCACTTACTGTATTTATTTATTTATTTAAAATATTTCTATACTGCCCAGAACTTGTATCTCTGGGTGGTTTACAATTAAAATCATTTAAAACATTAAATTAACAAAATGGTTTAAAACATGAAAGCATTTAAAAGCCAATATTAAAAATATAGATCTAATTAAAAGCCTGGGTGAATAAATGTGTCTTCAGTGCCTATTTAAAAGTTGCCAGAGATGGGGGCTCTCTCTCACAGGGAGTGCATTCCAAAGTCCACGGGCAGCAAAGGAGAAGGCCCATTCCTAAGTAGTCGCCAGACAAGTTGGCGGCAACTACAGATGAACCTCTCCAGATGATCTTAACAGGCAGTGGGGCTCATGGTGAAGAAGATGTTCTCTTAAATACTGAGGGCCTAAGCTGTTTAGGACTTTATAGATAATAACCAGCACCTTGTATTTTGCCTGGAAACTTGTCAGCAGCCAGTGTAGTTCTTTCAACACGGTAACATGGTCTCTCCTCGATGACCTGGAGACCAACCTGGCCCCCACATTCTGTACCAACTGCAGTTTCTGGACTATGTATAAAGGCAGCCCCACATAGAGCACATTGCAATAATCCAGCCTAGAGGTTACGAGCATATGTACCACCGTTTTGAGGTTGTTCATCTCAAGAAATGGATGCAGCTGGTGTATCAGCTGAAGCTGATAAAAAGCACCTCTGGCCACCGCCTCAACCTGGGATACCAAGGAGAGGTTTAGATCCAGAAGCAGCCCCAGACTGTCTACCTCTTCCTTCCAGAGGAGCGTGACCCCATCCAAAACCGGCAGATCAAAATTGTCTCCCAATTTCCAAACCCGCACAATACGTACCTCCATCTTATCTGGATTCAACCTCATTTTGTTATCCGTCATCCAGCCCATTATTGCCTCCAGGCAGACATTTAGGGAGGTTATGCCTTCTCCTAATGATGCTGACATGGAGAAATAGATTTGGGTGTCATCAGCATCCTGATAACCCCCTGCACCAAATCTCCTGATGATCTCTCCCAGTCAGAGGCGTAACTAGGGAAAACGGCGGCCAGGGCAAACACTGAAATTGCGCCCCCCCCCTCCGCCCCCCCCAAGCGCCCAGAGCCTTTGGATGGATAGGGCGGTAGTATTTTATAGTAATAAAATAGTAGTCATATAAAATAAAATAGTAGTAATAATAATGTAATAAAAATAATAATAAATACCACAAATGTGTGTCCTCCGAGGCGAGGGGATGGTTGTGGGTGGCGGGGGAGCAAGCGGAGTCCGGACTCGTCCCCATAGCGGCGGCCGCCACCAGAGCAACGTCGAGGTCTGCCATGTGGCCCGGCGTCACTAACCAATTGAGATGGGGCAGGAGTGGGGGTGAGCAAGTGGCAAGCAAGGTCCTTGACTTGGCGCGGCGGATGTAACACAGAGCCACGGCGGATGTAACACAGACGCCGAAGCCTGCCGTTCGGCCCGGCGCCGCCCACAGCCATCCCTCGCCTCGGAGGAGTCGGAGGACACACGGCAGCAGGCAGAGGGACAAAAAACTTTAGGCGCCCGCAGAAGTGCCGTGGCGGATGTAACACAGAGCCCGACGCCGAGGCCTGCCATTCGGCCCAGCGTCGCTTCTGAACTGCAACGCGCGCCAGCAGCTGTGGGCAGCGCCAGGCCAAGCGGCAGGCCTCGGCGTCTGTGTTACATCCGCCGCAGCAAATTAAGGACCCCGCGGTGCCCATCAGCCAGCCAGAGCCAGGCAATGGGGGGGCGCCGGGACCGCTCATGGTGGAGGGGGTGCCACACGCTCCTTTGTGCGAAGGGCGGACTGCTGCTGCGCTGGCGCTGCCATTAAATAATTTTTTTTAAAAAAAATAATTTTTTAATAGCACTTTTTGGCACCCCCTACCAAGTGGCTCCCGGAGCACGTGCCCTGCCTGCCCTACCATTAGTTACGCCCCTGCTCCCAGTGGCTTCATGTAGATGTTAAACAGGATATGGAGGTCTCAAGGACATCATACAAAAGTTCTAATTTTGAAGAACAGTCTCCAAGAGACACCATCGGGAATCTACAGCAGTGCCTCCACCCCCAATTCCCTCAGACGTTCCAGAAGGATACTATGCTCAATAGTATCGAGGGCTGCCAAGAGAGCCAAAAGGACCAACAGAGTCACACTCTTACTGAAAACATGGTGAAAACAGGATGAAATGCTGTTAAAAGTGTTGCATCTTCTTTTTGAGTGACCTGATTTTATTGTAATTGTTTTTGTTTTTGTAATTGGCTGTCATATAACATTGGGTTATATCCATAGGAAATTAGTCATGACTACAGACTTTTGCAGTTAATGAGACAAGTTAGTCATAATTGGCTTAAATCCCATTAATTTAATTAGTATCCAACTTTCTTGCATACAACCCATTGTTCGCTGCTTGAGAAGCTTTGATTGAAGAGAGAGATAAACATTCTATTAATAAATGGGCAAAAATACATTATAATTGAAAGGTCACTTTCTGTGACTGTGAAGCAAACACATCACGTGAGAACTGCAAAAGGAGCTAACACTAAGAAGCTCTGCAACATAAAGATGTATACTTTTATGCCATTATAGTGGTAATGATTCCCTGCACCCACCCAGTATAATATTTCTGCCTTAGAGTCAACATGCACAAGTCAATATGTGGGTTAATATTATTATGAAGAATATTTATGTACTGCAGTGCTTTTCAACTAGGGGTGTGCATGCTTCAATTCGAACTGGCCCAGTTTGACTGGTTCAAGCAAGAACTGAAATGGCCCCCCAAAAGATGAGGCCAGTCTGAGTTCAAACCAAGCCAGGTCTGGTTTGGATAGAACCAGTTCATCCCAGTTCAACCAGTTCAGCCATACTTATAAAGGGGAACCCTGTAAGGATTCCCCTTTACAAGCAAAGGGAGATTACCTACCCAAAAAGGGGCTTGAGGGATGTGCAAGAGTGGGTGGGTGAGAGGGCTCCACCAGTTGTGATGGTGATGGAGGATGCCCAGCAATGGTGGCGGCTCCTCTTGACCCTGCCAGCACTCTCCCTGCATACCACGGGCCGGTGGTTCCATCCACCACACATGCGCGGAGACCATTTGTGTGAAATCTGTGCGTGCATGGGGGCCATTTACTTCACCACACACATTGTGGGCATGAGAAAACGGTTCCTTTTCACTTGAATAGAAGTCAACATATGCAAATAACTTCCTCTTGTCATAGGAAGACTAAAGGAGGATAGAAAACTAAGCAGGGATAGGATAGTCGTCTTCAAATATCTGAAGGGCTGTCATATAGAAAAAGGAGTGAAGTTGTTTTCTGTTGCTCCTGAAGGTAGGAATTCAATGAATGAGTTGAAATGATAAGGAAGCAGATTTAGGCTAGACATTAAGAAGAATGTCTTACTGGTAGAGCTGTCTGACAGTGAAACAGTCTGCCTTGTGCAGCAGCAGAGCAAGAAGAACAGAGGCCAAGGTTCACCTGTCTCTTGTTTTTGTAATTGGCTGTCAGGTGCGTGAAGTGTGAGTGCCAGTGACACCCCTTGCACATGATGTCACATACAAGGGGCGTGGCTCAAGTTCCGGAAGGGCCTGATGAGCCCTTCTGGGCTCATTTCCAGCTACCATTTGCTGGTTGCATGCATTTATTTCCCTTTCTCTTCCTCCAGCGAGGGATAAATGCACCCAGCCTCCAAACACCGGCTGTGAATGAACTCCGAAGGGCTCAGGTGGGGACTCCAGAGCTTGGCCACACTCATCTTTGTATGACCTCCAGGGCTCATTCCCAGCCAGCATTTGCTGAGAGAACTATGTGCACCCAGCCATCACCCCAGCTTCCAGGGCTCTAGTCACAGTGAGGGCCAAGTTCAAGCTCCACACAATCCCAGCAGCCGGGTTAAGGGCATGCTCGCACCCTTAACCTTGGCTAAAGACTGGGCTTAGTAGTTGAGTTTGGCTGGGTGGGAGCGTTGGGATCAACACAGATCCCAGCATTCCAGACAAGCATCCTAGCCCAGGCTAGGCTGAGAACAGCCTTTGGGACTTGCAACTGCTACCTGGATTGCTGTAAGCGATAAGTTCCAGAAGGTAGTAACAAAGGAGCAAGATATTTAAGAGAGCAAGATGTCTGTCATTGTTTATTGGAAGAAGAGGTGAATAAGTTAAGCTTACAGATAAGGATGTAGGCCAGTAAAATAAGTGCAGGAAAATATGGTGAGACATGGCCCCTGGAAGCTTTGATGTCAAGGATGGAGTTTGCCATATGGGAGCCAGGATAGGGATTTGAGGAGGCTCTACAATGATAACAATAGCTCTGACATGCTCTCTAGGCTTTCAACTCATGAAGGCTAGGTTAAAAAAGAAACTTAACAACTGTCAAGGATGAGTCAGGATGGCATTTTGTTGGGGTTTCATTTATCAGCTATGCCCTGTCTCATTAGAGGCCAGTTATGAGACCTGAATGAAAACTAATTCATTGTGTGTTGAGTTTCAGTCAATGCTTTGACCTGCATTCATGATACGCAAGGGAAAGTTCAAGCTTAATCAATTGTCGTGTATACTAACACTTGACATTAGGCAAGTAATTAATTAAAAGATAACAAGTAGTCAAATACATTTTCTTACTCATTAGGACTGTGGTAATCATATGTTTAAATAACATTTCCCAAGATGAACTGCTACAAAAGACCTAAGAGATCACTAGAAAAATATTAACGTTTCCCATAATTCCTAAAGTATGCTGTCCAAACCTGAAAAATGATCTCATTCCTACAGGGCAGAATCCATGAGAATCTTTAGACAAGTCTAGCAGCATTTGCAAAGAGATTCTCTCTCTCTCTCTCTCTCTCTCTCTCTCACTCTCACTCACGCGCGCGCACACACACACACTTTCATTTTTAAAATATATAACCCAAAACTGTGTATTTTTCCAGCTCTCTGGGAATTGAGTGAAAAACATTGAGAGGGGAAGGAGGGGAGTTGTCTGATCGACATCTCTAGCTGGCTAATGAAGAAATTACCTTTCAGACTTGCAGCTACTAAAAGCATGCTGCAGTTGGTTGATTTACATTTCCATTCCCTTTCAATCACAGTAGCTCACAGAGTCTCAGACATGGAAAGTGGGAAGAGTTATTTTTGCCATTCCCCTTTCCCTCTGCTGTTCCCAGTGCCCCAACAAAATATGACCCTGAGGGTTGGGGATCTTCAGGGACATATTTTTGAAGGACATTGAGGGCAGAAGAGGGAAGGGGGATTGGTGTAAATCACTGTTTCCTCTTTCACAAGAGTGATGTTACTCTGTTTAGTCCTTCCAGTCATTTATCCACCTGTAGCTTGGGGTGCAAAGTCCTCTCAGGAAGGGCCAACATAGCTCCAAGCATTCAAGTAAAGGCGGGGGAGAGGTAAGCGGCCTGCATCTTTTCATTCTATTATGACTTAAAACAAATGTTATAGACATTTCTGTAACTTCCCATTATTTCCTATGGATAATGCATTGGTTCAGTTCTAATATATTGGCTCAGTTTGATGTGGATAATATCAAGCTACATCAAACTGATGCAGCTGATTGGGTGATCATCTATGTGGTCACCCATTTATACTGGGGAATCAATCCAATTGGCTCTGACATGGATAGGATCATATTATATATTCTGTATACAGTCCTACTATTTATCCCCTCCATGTTTGTAGCAATCAGCTCTTCCCTTGCCCTAAAGAGTGAACCAGAAGGGAACCCTGTCCTGTCTGTCAGGCAGTGACTTCTAGAGATCAGCCACTCAGCACATGGTGACCAGGACTTAGAGGGCCTGGTAGCAGGAAGTGAAGGGGTTCTTTGTTCACTGTTGAAGCCAGGCAGGGGAAGCAACAGGCTCACTGGCCAAGCCATGACAGCAACCAGTAACTCTGCAGGGGCCTGAAGTACCTACCATGGTTTTGGTGAATTCAGAGAAGAAGCCAGGGCTTGACTTTGGAGAAGGGTTTAGCCAGGGAACTGTGTGTTAGGTAGCTGGCGTCAGGTTTCTTTATTTTAGTGCTTTGCAGATCCTTATAACTAGTCTATTGTGTTTTATCTGTAATATAAGAATGTTGTACCTGTGCCCTTTTTATCCATCCAGGGCACTGCAAAAGTCTCTGTAACCTTTAAAGGTGCTTTTAAAGGTTCCTTACAATTGGGGGGGTTCTTTTGTATTTCCTTGCATTTATTTTCCATGCAACTGAGTAACCAAGATCTTTAAAGTGTGCCTCTCCAAATACCAGCAGAGTGTTCTTAGGAAATCAGATTGCAAGTACTGAGTAGAGGTGTGCATGGAACCGGCTGACCAGACCAGTTCAGTCCATCCCCCATCAAACCCGCTCGGTTCGGGGGAAGGGGGTTTCGTGGAATTTTTTTTTTGAAAAAATAAAAAAAAAATTAAATTACCTCTAGCCCCTTTGGGGGGCTTCCTAAAGGCCACGGGGGGGGTCTACAAAGGTTCCCACCGCAGCCTGTAAAAAGTCACCACCGCAGCCCGTAAAATGGTGTTTGGGCCTCTGTAATTGCATGTGGTGACCATTTTGCCTGCTGTCGCGCATGCACAAATGGCCTCCGCGAGGCATAGCATGATCCATGGCCTCACAGAGGTCATTTGCACATGTGCAGTGGCCATTTTTTAAAAGCTTTTTGACAGGTATACCAGAAACAGGTATCTTGGCACTTACTGTCATGCCCATCAGCAAACAATACCTATCAGAAAAGGGTACTTCAGTACTGCAATCTGACAGGGTCCTGGAAAATTACTTTTTCTTCACCTTTTGGGGAGGGTGCTTTAGGGGACAGTGATGGCCAGTCCCCCTGGCCCAGGAACTTGTGTGTGTGTGTGTGTGTGTTCTGGTTGTGTGGTAGTGGTGGGTGAGTATTTTATATTTTAGCTTCTGTTTTAAGTCTTGTGTGGGATTGGTTTATAATGTGTCTAGGTTTCTCTGGAGATGGGGAGACAGGGGGTGTATCCATTGATGATGAGGAGGCTATTGTGGTGGGGGGGGATAGAAGAAGTAATCAGCAAGTCAGCAGGACATTGTAGGGGATAGAGGTGTTCACAAAACCGGCTTAGCCTGTTTGGTTTGAATTCAAACCCAATTCAAACCAGGGTGGGTAGGTTTGGTTTTCATTTTGCTCAAACCCCCACCCTTACTTCAGTTTGAATTCGAACCTGAACTGATTCTAAAGGTTCTGTGTAGGGTATAGTTGGGACTCGAACTGGCCCATTATTTGTACATAAGGGTACAAAACCACGGTGGGTGGTAGGCACCAATGGGTAACAACAACCACCAAGACCCCAAAGTAATTAAACATTCCTGCAATTTTTAATGATTTTTTTGAGAGATTTTTCAATCTTTTGCACTTTTCCCAAAGGGAATAATGAGGATTTGAGGTTGCCTCATCCACCCCCTTGAGGGTGCCTGGGCACACCAAAGTGGGTTTGGGGAAAAGGCACATTGTGCCACAACTCCCCCAACAAGCCACAAACCAGTGGGGTTCATGGTGGTGGTTGTTCTTAATATCTTAAAAATATTTTAGCCTGTTTGACAGAATGTCAATGCAATAAAAATGAATTCCGAAAAAGAATTTTTCATTCAGAAAAAGGACAGTGTGTGACCTTAATTGCTGTGAACTCACTTACCCCTCCTCATCATCCTGAAGAGGCTTCTGCCCCACACTCTGGTCAGAGGGGGAAACCCTGACTAGTGGTAGGCTGGCCACACACTCAGCTGGGGCAGGGAGGGGGAGGGCAGATGGGCATCCTTCCAGCTACTCACCACCCAAACAAACAAATTAAAAGAGAAACACTGAATAAAATAAAATGCTGAAGAACGGTCAGCAAGAAGGGGTTTGGGAGGAAAGGGGGTGTTGGGGGGTCAAAAAAATTGGCCAGAGGGGCCTCAGGCCAAAGGCTTATGCCCCCCCCCCCAAATGGCACTTGCTAGCTCAGTTAAAGCAGGAGACACTCAACTCAGACTGCGGGGGGGTGGAATCCAAAAGGGACAGCAGCACAGAGCAGCCAGCTAAACACAACCAGGAAAAATTACTTTGGAAATGAGGGGAGTTGCGGGGGGAGCCAAAACAGGCAGGGCAGGAGCAGGACAAAGACCTCACCACCAGCAAAGACCAGAGGCAGAACCACAAACCACCACAGCCAGAAAAGCAGCAGCAGCAAGCAGCTTTCTATCTCAGCAAATAGTGATTTTCCAAACCCAGAGGCTGACTAAGTAGAAGTTGAATCTCCCTCCTTTAGGAGCCCCCATCCTTGCCCTCCCCCAGGACCAATAGGGTGCCAGTTCTGCAGGACTGGCAGCAATGCAGAGCCTACCAGAGAGCCAGACACATCTGGCCAATCAGGGAAGCAGAATATCAGCAAATCACAGCAAGTGACACAGTGCCACCAGTGCCCAAAATGACGGCTCAAGCCTTTGAACTGATTCAAACAGGTTCAAACCGAACCAGTCTCTGTTTGGTTCGAACTCAGGCTGGCATTGTCATAGGACTGCCCTGTTTGGGCTGAGTTTGGACCTTCAAACTGAACCAGTTCAAATTCGAACCAGTTTGAATTCAAATCTGTTTGCACATCCCTGGTAGGGGAAGGGAAATCAGAAATCTACTAGATGTTTCCCCTTCCGGCTGTCCTGCCAGCTCTTTGACCTAGGGGAGCAGTGCCTTGCCTTGCTCCTTTGTAATGCCAGGTTGTTCAGAGGCTGACCTGGTATGCATTACAGATACTTGGTTCGGAGAGGCTGATGGCTCGATCTGGTCCCAGCTTCTCCCTCCAGGGTACTCTGTTGAGGAGCAGTTGAGAGGATGTGGATGGAGAGGTGGAGTGGCTGTGGTTTATAAGAGCAACATCTTACAAGAGATGTGAGTTTGGGGTGGTATAGAAAGTTGTTAAACAAACAAAAACAAACAAACAAACAAACAAACAAACAATCTAGGCCTTCTTAGATTCAGACACTACAATTTTCTGATGTGGAGCTGTCCAGCAACTTCCCTTATGTGGTTAGATCATTTCCAGTTTGTGACTCCTGATGATATGGATAAGCTGCTTGGAATGGTGCAGCCTATCATCTGTTCTCTTGACCTTTGTCTGACATGGCTTGTACTATCTGGCAGGGGGGGTTGTTATAGAAGGCCTAGTAGATATTATAAATGTTTTTCCAAGGCAGAGCAGGATACGTTCCTGTCTTAAGACAGGAAATCATTGATTTTGTCTGAGTTAAGCAACTATAGGCCTGTCTTCAAGCTTCCATGGCTGGACAAGGTGATTTAGAAGATGGTGGCCTCCCAGTTTCAGAAAATCTTGAAGGAAACTGATTATCTAGACCTATTTGAAATTTGTTTTTGGGTGGGCTATGGGGTTAGGGTCGCCTTGATGGATGATCTACAATTAGGAATTGACAGAGGAGTATGACTCTGTTGGTCCTTTTGGCTGCTTTCAATACTATCGACCATAGGGAACATCTGATGAAGTTCTGGGTGGGAGGTACTGTTTTGCAGTGGTTTTGCTACTGCCTCTCAGGCAAATTCCAAATGTTGCTCCTTGGAGACTGGCTCTTCAAAATCCAAACTTTAATATGGTGTCCCCCAGGGCTCCAAATCATCTCCAATTCATAACATCTACATGAAACTGATGGGGGAGATCATCAGGATATTTGGTACAGGGTGTTATCAGTATTCTGCTGACAACCAAATCTTTCTCCATCATTAGGAGAAGGCATAACCTCCCTAAATGTCTGCCTGGAGGCAGTGATGGGCTGGATGAGGGATAACTGAGACTGAAACCAGATAAGATAGAGGTACTTAATGTGCAGGGTCAGAACTTGGGAGACAATTTTGATTTATTGGTTCTGGGTGGCAGGTGTGTGTGTGTGTGTGTATGTGTGTGTGTACAATCCGGGGGTGCTTATGGATTCAGACTAGGGATGTGCGAAACGTTTCGGATACAAAACGTTTTGTACCCAAAACAGCCTGTTTCAGGTGTTTTGTAGACAAAACAAAACACCCATTTTCCAGATCCAAAAGTTTTGTATACAAAACAAAACGTCCCTGTTTCGGCTACAAAACGTTTTGTTGTTTCGGTCCTCCATTTTGTAGTGATCTCTGAGTCAGTCTCCATTTTGTGTTTGACATCTCTTTGAATTTCCCACCCTTCCAGCCTTCTGATCGGTGACCTAAATCATGGGCTGACCTGATGACAATTTCCTCCTTGTTCCCCATTGGCTCTTTTGCTCCTTGCCACTCTTTACTGACCCCACATTGGCCAGGGGAAGGGTTGCTAACCCATGGGGTGCTAGGTTCTATTGCTTCTGTGGTGTTCTGAGTGTAGATTCTCTGGTAGCATATGAGAGTGGATTCTTGTTTTTCACTGAAAACCTCATATGCTACCAGAGAATCTACAATGAACACCTCAGAAACACAAAACCCAGTACCCTACGGGCTTGTGGATGTGGAGGTGGTTGGCACCCTATGTGCACTACACAACCCCTCACTCTGGGAAACCCCAGTGCCCCCCAAGTGGAATTATGGGGCTGCTGAAACCTCCATTATTCCCTATGGGAGAAATCTTAAAAAGACACGTAAACTTTAACAATTCACAAAAGATCAGCCCTTTGCCCAATGGAGAGGAGAACTGGTCTTGTGGCTGAGCATGACTTGTCTCCATAGCTAAGCAGGATCTGCCCTGGTTGCATATGAATGGGAGACTTGATGTGTGAGCACTGCAAGATATTCCCCTCAGGGGATGAAGCTGCTCTGGGAAGAGCAGAAGGTTTCAAGTTCCCTCCCTGGCTTCTCCAAGATAGGGCTGAGAGAGATTCCTGCCTGCAACCTTGGAGAAGCCACTGCCTGTCTGTGAAGACAATACTGAGTTATATAGACCAATGGTCTGACTCAGTATATGGTTCTCAGTCTATGTTCCTAATTCTTTTGAGATAATTCTGGAAGTTTCCTTGCCCCCATTGGGCACTACCACCCACCACACTCCACTCTGGGTCATCCCTTTCCCCTTGATTTGAAGCGATACATTTGCTGGAATCCCCATTATTCCCTGTGGGAAAATTCTTAAAGATGTGTAAACTTAAAAAAATCACAAAAAATCAGCCCTTTGCCTAATTCCCTTGAAATTTGGGTGGTGGCTTCTACCCATTGGACACTACCACCACCACCCACTCTTTTTGCCCTGGGTCCCTTTTTAAAAATCCAAATCGATTCGGATTCGGAAAATGCGGCTACAAAACAAAACAGGGCTGATTCGGATTCAGAAAATTTGGGTACAAAACAAAACAGGGGTGTTTCGATTCAGATACAAATCGAAACAAGAAAATTTCAAAATGCACACCCCTAATTCAGACCTCTCCCTGGTGTCCGAAGTTGAGGCGGTGGCCAGAGGTGCTTTTTATGAGCTTTGGCTGATACACCAGCTGCATAAGTTTCTTGAGATAAACAACCTTAGAACAGTGGTACATATGCTCATAACCTCGAGACTTTACTGCAATGCGCTCTATGTAGGGCTGCCTTTGTATGTTGTCTGGAAACTGCAGTTGGTACAGAATGCAGCAGCCAGGTTGATCTCTGGGTCATCTTGGAGAGACCATATTATTCCTATTGTAAAATAGCTACACTGGCTACCAGTATGTTTCTGGAAAAAATACAAGGTGCTGTCTATAAACTTTAAAGGGCCTTAATAGTTTAAGCCCTTTTAAGCCCAGCTTAAGCCATTCTCTTAAGTAATTAAGAGAATGAGGTTATTCACACACCTGTGCAAAACTAGGCTGAAGGAGCCCAGCACAGTTTTGCACAAACGTGTGACCTGCCGGCCCAATCCCGGCAGCAACACATTGGCAAACCCACCTGTGAAGCCACCCTCTAAAATGAGGTTAAGGGAGTGAGCACTTGGTTGATCATCTGCAGCGAAGTCAAGCTTGACCCGCCATCTCCGCAGACCGCCCTCTAGCCCTGCTCACTAATCATGAGAAGAGGCTCAATGTCTTCTTCACCATGACCTCCACTGCTTATTGAGATCATCTGGAATAGTTTGTCTGCAGTTGCCACCAGCTCATCTGGTGGCTATGCATGGACAGGCCTTCTCTGTTGCTGCCCCGAGACTCTGGAATGTGCTCCCTGCAGTAATAAGAGCCTCCCCATCCCTGACAACATTTTAAGTCTCTAAAGACTTATTTTTCACCAAGCTTTTTGACTGGATTGTGTTTTAAATTTTTTTAAGGTTTTTATTAACATAAGAATATATGAAAAGCCCTTCTGGATCAGGCCTAAGGCCTATCTAATGCAGCATCCACAGTGGCCCACCAGATGCTTCTGGGAAACCCACAGGCAAGAGCTGAGAGTATGCCCTCTCTCCTACTGCTACTCCCCTGACTATTAGCCATTGATAGACCTCCATGAGTTTATCTATAACAGATACATTTCTATAAGATTAATTTTTAACTGGTTTCAGCAGCGGCCTATACTTCTTCTGGAGGAAATGGTGGAATGGATGAGCACAAAATTACCAGAGTGTTTGAGCTTCAAAAGGTCATCATTTCCACACTGAAAGCTGGCATGAATAATCTTTTTCAGATACATTAACCTCAGTTCCCACCAACTGTACCCTCATGTCCTGTTACTACAAGCCTGACTTTGTGCTCATAGTTATGCAGGAAAATATACAAAATAGAGCTCTACTATAAGGTTCAAGTTCTGAATGGTGCAGACATTCAAACTGTGTAGAAATGAACATGTGAAGGAGCAGAATTCTGCCTGCTGGCCCTGTCCTCCATCACATAGATCTAAGTTATACCCAGAGACACACACACACATCCCTCTGCATATATCCTTTGAATGCTATATTGCACTCTGAAAAAATGGAGGGTTCAGAACCTATGTATGTGTGTTCATGGAGACCCTGCACAGAAATTATTGTCAACATGTGTGGATTGGGATGAGGCCAACAGATGTTCGACTATCTGTAAAGTGCTTCCTTCTCGATGGGTTAAGAAACTGGTTTCATGGTTACCACAGTGAATCCAAAGTCCCACACTGGGATTAAAAAAAAAATACAGTTCTACATAAGTAAAGATGATGGCAGAGATGTATGATATAAAACTATTCCAGCTATTGATAGAGAGATAATGGTAAAATTATGAGTGCCAACCATACTCAGCATGACTTTTTTCTCTCTCCACAGACCTCACTTCACGATAGAAAAATGTAGATGTATTTTCAGGGCACCAAAGATGTGTTCAGACCAGCAAAAATAGTTATGCCTTTTTTCACATAGCATTTTCTGAGTACAGAAGAATCTTACTCACTGAACTACAGGATGGCGGAAACTTCTTGTGCTCTCCTTGGCATCATAAATGCTTGAGAGGCGAAGGTAGAAGAGGAGATAAATTATAAGAGGACCAGTATATTCAATTAGGAACACCTGGAATAAGAATTAACAAGTTGTTCTTGTAAGAACTAACTGGCCTTTCACTATAATCTTGATATTTACCATTCTCACAAGTTAGCCCACTGCAACCTTAAATGTTCACATATCTGCCATTTTGGATGGTGGATGATGGATGTCATCACTACAAACTACTTCATTGAGCTGCCCCTATCTGTCCATACAGTTAAACTCGGTTAGGTGGGTCAAACGTTAGACCGCTTGCATCTCAAACATTTATGTGTTGAGGCGCAACATATAAATGAGTCAGGGTGAATGACATCATCCTGCTGAGGTATCCCTATGTGTCATTCACTACAACTTTACTAAATTTGTTTCGAATCAGGTCCATAAGTTAGCCCACTTGCACCTCAAATGTTCATGCATCTGCCATCTTGAATTGGGGTAGATGAAATCATTACTAACTATGCCATTGAGATGTCCCTATGTGTCCTGCACATGGACAGCTGTAGCAAATTTGGTTCATATTTGTCCAGGCATTGCGAAGTTGATAGAGGGGGACACACGGATACACACAAAGAATGCTGGGTGATCTCATAAGCTTACTTTCCTTAATGTTAAAAAAAACAAGTGATATCTAAATCTAACTTTTAATGGAATCTGTACATTACCTTGTGGAGTCTTAAAATTATTAGGGCCTTTACACCAGAGACCAGAATGAAATAATATAGACCAAGACAGACATAAAGGAGACTTAGGTTGTTCAAAACCTGACACTAAAGGAAGCCTACAGCAACAAGATTAACTGAAATAATATACATCAAATGCATATACTGTGTTATATAGATGCTAAGAATTATGATAGTATTTTTACTTCTCTCATAAAGTTGTGCCGTTGAGTTGGTGTCGGCTCTTGGTGACCACAGACCCATGTGGTTTTCTTTGACAGGATACAGGAGGAGCTTACCTTTACCATCTCTCATGCAGTATGAGATGGTGCCTTTCAGCATCTTCCTACTGCCCAATACCAGCAGGGATTCAAACCAGCAACCTCTTGCTCCCTAGGCAAGTTACTTCCCTGCTCACCTCTCTCATAGCCTCAGTTAATGAATGGTTTTGTTGATGTGCAAGGCTGGCTCCAGATTTTTAGGGTTCATGGGCCCCCTCCAATATGAGTGGGACACAAAAGAGTTGCTCTGCCACCACTACATGAAGGCTATGGGTGCAAAAGGTTCAACAGGAAGTTCTTGGCAGCTGCTCAATAATGCCAGTCCCTGATGTCGACCCTCCATTTTAACATTCCAGCTCCAGATTTAATGGGGCCCTGAGTAAAGTGCACACATAAGGTCCCTCAAGGGGAAACAGGGTTCTGGGAGCAGCAGCAGTGGCTCTTGTCTCAGTGCTATGGGTAGACCCTGACAAGCTTACCAAGCAGTGGACAGCAGCAGCAACATTCCTCACAGCACAGGCACAGCTGGAGATGTCATTTAATTCCTCCATCATGCTCCTAACACTCTGGACATTGTCAGGAATTTAAAATGGCAGCTCCATTTAGAAGTATCTATGGAAAGTGGTGGGACTTTCCAGGGCTGTACACCCCTAGAAGATGCCTGGGGGTGCTATGTGCTGACACCAGCCCTGCATCTTAAAAAAACAGTACTAACATGAACTAAGTTAACATCTGTGTAAGTGAACTGAATGCATATTCTTCCTGTTAACCCTCACCTTCGTCTTGTTGTTCTTCGCCGTTGCCTCCTCTGTGCTGAATTTTAGATTGTAAGCTCCTTGAGTCAAAGACCCATATTTTCATTGTTACTCTGTAAAGTTTCATGCATATTTTATGTTGGAATATGATTGTGGTGATTGATGACTGATAATGATAATGATAATTAATAATAAATAGGCCCACATTACATTCAGAATTACACTTTTTTAACACTGAACCTCGGTGCTCTTGAAGACTCTTAAACAGAGCCAATGCTGTTCTAAATGAGCAGCTGCTCAAGCAACACTGCTGTTATTTTCCATATTGTTACAAATGGGGAAAGCTGCAGTAACGCTGCTTGTGCTGCTGCCTGTTCTTAGCAGGATCAGGGCTGCCTAGGAGTCTGCAGCAGACCCAGGGCACAGCATTATGGCAGCATTACGCTGTGCATCATGTCAGTCACTAACAACAACAACAACAATAATGTTTCGGGAGCTGTCCAGTAAATGTACAGTAATCAAGCTATGACTTGCAAATGCTTATCAAAATTTTAAAATGGTTTTGCTGTTCTCTTAAAGAAGGCAATGGAGTTGATCTGATTTGTCTTCTCTGGGGAAGGTCATTCAATGGGAAGGGTGCCATCACTGAAAGAGTTTTGAGTTGTTTTCATTAGGTCTGAGCCAAAATATTGCCCAACAGAAAATCTGAGGGTAAAATTGGGGCTTGTGGGGTATAAAAATATCTCCTCCAAATGAATTATTATTATTAATAATAATTTATTTGTATATTGATTTTCAGCAGAACAAGTTCATAAGGTGGTTTACATAAGGGGAGGGGAAAACCCCTTCAGTTTCTATTATGGTTTTTATGGTAACAATCATTGCTATTTTGCCAGAAGATTTTTAGAGTCTAGGCAAACAAAGCTGCAAAGCTGAGAAGTTAGTTTCAGTTCACCTCTAGCATTAATGGAAAATTTCTAGGCAAATGGTGCAATAAGAGAAAATATTTGGGGGAAATAAATTAACAAGAATTGGCAATGTCACTGGGAAATTTTAACAGGTCTATGGGCAAGTGCCAATTAGCCACATAGTCAAGTTACTATGGTGGGAAGAGCAGGGTGGAGGAAACATACTATAAGGCAGCCAAGCATACTATAAGGCTTCTCACAAGCATCCAAACCGAGGCTAGGGCAGCCCAGCCTGGTCAGGCTGCTCTTGTGCAGTGCTGGGATCTGCATGGATCCTGGTGTTGCCTGCCTGCCTGCCTAAATGCACTTTAAAGCCCAGCCATGAGATGTGAGCACGCCCTTAACCCTGGTGCCAGGATTGTGTGTGTGTGCTCAGGCTGCTTGCAGTCCAAGTGCACACAGAGATGGGTGCATAGAGTGCCCATCACATCGGGGTATCCCCCAATTAATCAGAATAACTGCATGGTGCATTATGAGATACGTGGAGGCCAGGATGCATAGTCCATGCTTCCCACCAACATTGAGGAATTGTCTGGGGAAAAGGTAAGTTTAGTGCAGCCTTTCCCCAGCCTGCCTGTCCTCCCTGCCTCCTGGTCATGTGCAAAACCTCTATGATTGGGAGCCCAGAGGAATGCACTGAACAAAATTAGTAGCAACAATGTGTAAAACAGCTGCATCATATTTTATCTAAAGCACTTAATTTAGTTTCTTAACTAATCAAATTGGAGCATGATGAGTATTCACAAAATAGTCCAGCCCTAACACATACAAAATGTACTGCATGCTTAGTATGCTTCTGTGTGTCATCTATTTATATATGGCAAAAGGAGAGAGGGAGAGAATGTTTAATTCTCCGTTCCATGAATACCAGAGATAATCTTTCTTTCAGGCTATAAATTATCATCTGCCTACATGGTCAGTTTGAAGGATACACCTTATCTTGAGGGTGACTCAGCATTTTGGATTATATTAAACATCCCAGCTTCTGAGTTGTCATCCAGAAAAGGGATATTTCAGTATCTTACCACCATCAATTTTCTTTATGGAATTTGCTGGTCTGATCCATCTCATTCTGCATATGGAACAGAACCATGAATGGCAGCTTCTCTCTCTTTTTCTGTTATTTTCTGGAGCTCTTCATAAGGATACATTTTGAATAAATATCAGTTTTTTCAGTGCATTCTTATGCCACCAGTTGACCATCAATCATTCCTTGGTTAGGCAGATTTCTGGTAATTAGCCCAGAATGATCAGCAGAAGAAAACAAACCATTAGGAGCTTTCTGCCTAATGCATGTTTTCTTTCATATGTCCAGTGCAGTAGTTACTCACACAAACTCAGTGCCTACCTCCCAAAGTTAGAGTAGGAACCCATAACTAGAAATTTCAAATGAGAAACGAGACCAAGAGGAATGAGAGATTCTAAAAAGTAATATATTTCAAGCAGAATCTCAAACAATTCCGCCATCTGTCAGGGATGCTGTAGCAGTTTCCTGCACTGATCAGGGGGGTTGACAAGAATACTAAGGCCCCTTCCCACTCTGAATGCTATGATTCTATAGCTTTATTCACAAATAATGTCCAAATTATGTACAATCTGTGTAGAGTGAACACACATACAGATCCATATATATTCACAAAATGTTCAGTCCATGTACAGTAATTCGTTTTCCATCTGTGCCTTCGTTTGAAAGGGCTTGAAAATCAATGCATATACCATCATTCACACAAAGACTTGCACATGCTTACAGAAATGTACAATGTAATGTTTGGATAGGGCTTAGGATGATAAATGTTCTGAAAGCACATCTGCAGTTCTTTTATTATATAGTAATTCATTCAATTTTATATGGTTTTTCTACGGTAGTGCCCTAATAGTGTACAGTCAATTAAAAACATGTTAAGGTTAAAATTAATAAAACATGCAATAGCACCAGACAATAAACAAATAAACAAAGACACAGAGAGTGTGAGAGAGAGAAACACGGCAATCTAAACAGCCTTTTAGTAACCTAGGATGCAATTAATCTGGTTCTGAAGACTTAAATTCATTTAAGGTAGACAGAAAGGTCATTCACACAACCGCAGTGTGATTCAACCTCTATGATTTAATTTTAGGATGCAATTAATCTGGCTCTAAAAATGGAAGACATTCTAAAGAGGAAGGAAGGATCAGTCCTACACCCCTCCAGATGATTGAGACTTCTTTTCAGCTATGCTGCTCACACGTCCAGACGAGCCACACTGCAGCAAGCAACACAGCCATCTGAAGGCCAGGGAAATGGAGCCCAGCCTCCAGAAATCCTCGCAAAGAGTATGGTACTTCGGGAGATTTCCCTGCTGCCAGGCTCTCTAGCTGCCTGGCTCTATGAAGGCAGTCCCTCCCTGGGGACAGTCTCTCGGGCAACTGGGGTCTGAGGTAGAAGGACACACTTGTGTCCTTCTACCTCAGTACAAGCCCAGGTAAAATCCCTGGGCTACTCCGGGGAAGAGTGAGTTATCAAGGAGCAATCCTGATCCACACAAGCAGTTCTACCTGAGTAGGGCTGTACAAGTCTGGGTAGGGCTGCTTGTGTGAATGAGCTCAGAGTTTCCTTACCAACTCTTCAACAATCTTGAACTGTAATTCTGACTCATCATTCATGCTGCTTTATGTTAGGTCACACAATTCTTCTTTTGAGAGAATACAGTTGTAAAATTAGAGTTGAGCAGTTCCTCTTACTCATCCATTAATTCTCGTGCACCAGTCATATACATGTCCATATACTGATACCCCAGCTCATTTTCTCTAGTCAATACTGAACAGAACAGTACTCCCCACCAAGCCCAATGTCAGATTGAAAGAATATAGCAAAGTGCAGTTGCATAGAGCCTAATTTGTAAGTGAACACAATGTGAAAGACTGTACAACGTTTTCACTGCTTGTATGGTCTAGCAGTTAAGTTGTGTCCTTTAACTTTCAGTCCAGTCCAAATGACTTCTAGGAATGTGCAGTGAGGCCTAGCATGGTGTAGGAATATCTGTAAAAGTTGTAGTAAAAGTTTGTGTAGGGATATCTGTAAAAGTTTTCAGTATGCAGAAAAGGACAAAGAAAAGGCAAGTAAACAAAGCAGGATCTAAGGCTAATGCATACTTACTGTTGTCCAACTGACTTGCTGACCCATGTCTGTGAAATACAGTGTAATGATAGAAGAAGCTGCAAGGCTCTTTATGTTGACAGAATCTTTTAAATAGGGTCCATCTATAACAATGAAGAAGCAAGAACAGGTGACAGATAGTCTCAACTCAAAAGTTTTCTCTTGTGTTGCATGCTTGGTCCAATTAAAAAAATTGCATCTATCAAGGAAAAATGGTCTCAATCAAGGAGTTATCAAGTGGCTAACATATAGCCACTGAGATGTCAAATCTGCCACTACGGCACTATGGTACCATTCAAGTGGTCATATATCACACCTGAACCAGAGTTCTGCCACAATCTACCTTTGAATGCTAGCTCAGGAAAAAAGCTAGCCTGCAACAGCTGCATGCACATGTTGTCAGTCTAATACCAAGCTATTGTTCTTCACAAAGTATTTGCTCAGGGGTGCTATGTGAATATTAGCTTAGGTTTCTTTTCAGAGCTTGTCAGATAATAAACCTGCAAAGCTGTGAGCTGATTGCATTTTTCTGTCTTCTGCTGTGCATTAGCTGGATTCATATGGGCCTTACCCATAGTGAATTACATCAGTGCCCATAGGTGCACCTAGGTAATTTTGGAGGCTCAGCCAGATGACCACACCACCCGGGACAGACTAAAAAGGATTTGAGGGGCCCCAGGGGCTGTGGAGACCCTGAACTTTGGCCCTGAAGTCCAGGAGTAAGAACGCCTCTGTTAGTGCCAGGTGTTCTCATGCTCACAAATGCTTCTGCTCTCTATTGTCCTAGTCAGATTGGGTCCAAAACACATGAAGCTACCATATACCGAGTCAGACCATTGGGCTATCTAGCCCAGTACTGTCTGCACAGACTGGCAGTGGCTTCTCCAAGATTGCAGGCAGGAATCTCAGCACAATCTTGGAGATGCCAGAGAGGGAACTTGGTGCTCTTCCCAGAGCGGCTTCATCCCCTAAGGGGAATATCACATGCAGTCTCCCATTGAAATGCAACCTGGGTGGACCCTGCTTAGTTAAGGGGACAAGTCATGCTTGCTACCACAAGAACAGCTCTGCTGTTCTTCTTTTTAGTCTTGCACACACTCGAGAATATCAGTTCTCCAAGTTCTCCAGTACGAAAGCTCAGCATACAGCGAGGCTATTCTCGTGCACAAGCAAAACCAGGCTAAGGAAGCCCAGCCCAGTTGTGCCTGCATGTGAAAACGACCGGGAGCTGTGTGGCTCCCAGTGGTGGCACGGCAGCAAAACTGCCTCCGGAGCCCACCTTCAAAATGAGGGTAAGGGAGCAAGCACTCCCTTAACCTTGTTTTACCAATCGTCTGCCAGCCCCAGCAGTCTGCAGCCAGGGCTGGGAGGGGGGTCCCCATAAGATACTGCATTATACGAGGGACTAGGAGATCTCCATAATGCATCATATTATGGCATCGCCCACACCAGGTGTCGGGGGATGTCCATAAAGCACCACATTATAGGAGTTCCGTGGGTCGGGGAGGCTCAGTGAATTGCAAGAATAAGTTGTAGGGTTGAAATGCATCTATCACCACCACCACAAGCAGACGTTCATAGGTAGCCTTTGCGTATGTGTGCAACCAATTTGCCCTGAAAAGTGATCATTAGGTTGCATGAGGAGGGCATACATAATGAAATTCTGCACAAGAAATGTTTGAACTAGCTCTTGTGATGACCCATGCATTCCCATGTTTCATTTTTATACATATATTTATGCAAGGGGGACACTCTAAGTGTTCAGTGACTATCAGTCCCTGGGCCAAATCCAGCTCTCACACTTTACCATCAGGCTCTGCACTCGTGTAGGCAAACAAGGGCTGTGGATGAGCAGCAATTCAATTACCATTAAGAAATAGGCCTTCATGGTAGCCATAGTGGAACATGGACGTTGAGGGCCTACCACATCATCTTCACTTTTCAGTGACCTTGTGGCAAAATTAGTAGCTGACTGAGACAATATACACATAAGAAAGAGGATACTCACATTTGCTGCTTGATTCAATACTGGGGGGAAATGCATGCAATATTGGTAAATATAAACTGGCATGCTCAATACTGCAAAATATATTCATTGGCACCTATGGAAGTTGCCTCTCATGTACAATGTAATGTGGGAAGTTGTAGTTTTTCCTTTCAAAACAGCATGATGTAAGATAGCTTGGTTGAAGAATTCATACTTACTGCGTTCTAGTCTCAGGCCTATACGAGATGGATACCATTGGGGACCTGTTCTCAGATAATTGGGGGGGGGGAATACATTTTACTCCAAGACATTTTTTTTTTTTAAAGAGAGCATAAAATCCTGTCACTTCTGCACACAGAGTGCCAGCCTGGTCTGCTTTATATATTGCAAGGTCCTGCACTGAGCTAAACTCTCACACATGAAATAGTATTCATAACTTTGACAGGGTTGTGCAGTCCAGTACTTATGGTTAGCACTAAATAGGAAATGGAAACAATGCATGAGAGGACACAACCTTTCCATTCTGAATCATCTAAATACAGCCAATGTGTGAAATAGTGCAATTTTTAAAAATAGCTATTTATTTTAAGAATCACTAATATTTGTGGAGTTCATATAAAGTTTCACCTCTCTCCACAGTATCAGTCAAAGTAATTATATCTGCACTGACATTTCTGAAAAGTTAAATCTGAAAATAAATGTTATGTTTATCGTATACATCTTGTGTCAACACATTAACCTAGTTTCTTAATCTCTCACCCAACTTCAATTACTGTAATATTCCATTCTCCAATTTTGGAATTAAAATCTCCAAATAGCCAAGTTTGGTTTAACTGTAATGCAATCAGCAAGAATCATTTGGCATCTGTCCCTGGCCGGAGTACTAAAGGTCACTGTGAGGTTGCACCTCTCAGAAAGACCACTACTGCAAGAGGAAGACTAGCCCAGCTCCAAACACTGACCCAAAAATTAGCAGCTGCAGGGAGCTTCTTTCCTGTCAACTTCCCCACCCACTCACAATTTAAACTGTCAGTTTTTTTGTGACCACATGGGTAAATTAAAGGGCATTCTAACAGCTCTATAGAATACCATCAAGGGAAGAATACAATCAAGGGACAAATACCATCAAGGGATGAATACCATCAAGGGAAGATTAGCCTTGTCCTAACTGAATGTAAATGCCTATTAACAACTCACCTTTGTCTTCTGGCATGGTCAAATTGATCTCCCTCCTCTACCTATTCTCTTGCCCACGTGGCCTTTAAGGCCACCAAGTTACACATTGGCTGCCTTTGGACATAACACCAAATGGGAGGCAAATGTGCCAGAAGTTTGCTTTTGATGCTGTCCAAATGCATGAAACTGTAATTTTATCACCCAATCTCAGGTCAATTTTTGACCCCAAACCATAATTTGAACTTCTGGTTTGTAGTGAGTTTTGCTGATTAAATCTCAGTTTTGAACATGGCATCATATGGTACTGGCGAAGTTGGAAATCAGATGGCATCGGTGGTACTGGCAAAGTTGAAGACCAGAATCACAATATATTTTATTATTCTTATAATCAAGTATGTAGTGGAAATTTGATCCCTCCTGTTAGAGTGGGAATGTATTGGCCAATGTCTCAGAAACTAATCTTTATACAGTTCAGATATATACACTTTATATTGATAGACAGAAGTCTGTAAGGGATTCCGCTGTTGATTGCCAAGGGGATAACTGAATAATACAGGGTAGTGATGTGCACAAATGTGTTTTTTTAATGCAATTTGTGTGCAAAACAGATCACCCCTGATTTGTTTTGTATCCAAATCTACCTCCTCCAAATCACCCCAGATTTGATTAGTATTTGCTTTGATACTATTCAAACCACTTAACAAGGTCCTAGGGGCACCAAATTTGGGTGGTGGGTATGTCCCCATGGGTGCCACCTATCACCCATATCTCAAGGTAGTGGGACACTTGGTTGATTTTTAATGATTTTTTTAACTGGTTTTGAACATTTCCACCATAGGAAAAAATGGGGATTCAAAGTTGCCAAATCTTAACCCTAAAATTGATCCCCAGCTTTCATTTTTTTAAAAAAAGCTAAGCTCTAGCCCACGTAGAAGTGGAGTTATGGGGCAAAATATGCAGTCATTATTTTTCAAGTGTTTGGATTCTTTGGTGTATAATATCTTTTCCTCATACTGAATCCCTATGAGGATTCATTGCACAACTTCATTTCTTCTGTTCATTTTGACTGTCACTGGACAGTGCCAACTGTCAACTGCCATGAGCCAACTATACCCCACCCACCCCACCTGCAAGGCAGTAGGATACTCATTTTAATTTTTTGGAATATTGAAATGTTTAGATTCGTTGGTGTCTAATAACTTTTCCTCATAATGAATCCCTATGAGAATTCATTATACGCCTTTGTTTCTTCTGTTCATTTTGACTATCTTTGGACAGTGCCAACTGTCAACTGCCATGTGTCAACTACCTCCCCCCACCCCCCCACACACACACAGAGATACTGGGGTACTCAATTTATTTTTTAGGTATTTTTGAAGTGTTTAGATTCTATGGTGTCTTCATTACACACCTTCATTTCTTCTGTTCATTTTGACCCCACTGCTTTGCAGGTGGGGGTGGGGAATTAGTGGCATCCCATGTACCAACTCCCCTGCAACCCACAAGCCACTGGGTACTCAGTTTATATTTTAGAAATTTTTGAGGTGTTTAGACTCTTTGGTGTGTAATGAATCCTCATAGGGATTCATTATGTGGAAAGGTTATTAGACACCAAAGAGTATAAACACTTGGGGGGGAAACCTAGAACATAAACTGAGTAGCACGCCACTGCCTTGCAAGTGGGAGTGGGGTATAGTTGGCACATGGCAGTTGACACTGTCCAAAAGACAGTCAAAATGAATAGAAGGTGTGTAATGAATCCTCATAGGGATTCATTGAGGGAAAGTCATTATACACCAAAGTATCCAAATACTTGAAAAATAGCGACCACATATTTTGCTTCTTAACTCCACTCCTACAAGGGCTAGAGCTTAGCTTTTTTTAAAAAAGAAGGAAGGAAGGAAGGAAGGAAGGAAGAGCTGGGAATCTGGGGGAATTAATAGGATGGATCCAAATCTCTAATCAATTCAAATTGAATCAGGCACGATTTGATCCGGATCCGGATCTAGCCAATAGACCACAGGGGCGATTGTTTTGTCTCCAAATCACCCGAATCAGCAAGATTCGGGTACAAATTGATTTGTACCCAAATCAATTTGCACATCCCTAATACAGAGTAAAAACTTCAACAAAGTATTTGTTAAACATGTAGGCCACTGTTTAAGAATATTTGTTTAACTGCTTGTTGTGGATCCCAGTGCAGGCAGTACTGATCCACCCATAGTGCTGCGTCCTCCTAGTGATGTGCCAGCAATCTTGTGCTTTTGCGCAAGAGGCAATGACATTTCTCGCTGTGTGTTTGCTTTCACATAATGTGTCCACCTTGTTTGAGTTGAAAGACACCAAGTAGAAGGTTTAAATGCCTTGCACCTGGACCAGCTTCTGTTCCTAAGGTTCTGCTGTGGACTATAAATCTCCACTTTAAACCTCCAGTTTTGCATTTTGTACAAAGTAATGTGCCTACACTCCAGAAACACTACTTAGACTGCAAACAGAGGTGTAGCTATAACTGAGTAGATGGGTTCAAAGAACCTGGGGCCCCCAGTTCCTGAGGACCCCCAAGCTCCACCCTCCCTATTTTATTCATTATCTCCCTCACTCCAAGGGGCCACTGGGAAGAGGGGTTAACATGCCTCCACCTCCCCTAGCTACAGCCCTGATTGCAAACATGTTGCTGATTGTCAAGTGACATCAAAGTAGTGCTTCCGGAATGCAGGCACATTACTTTAAGTGTTTATACTCTTGTGCAAAAGTGCAGGACTGGTCAGTGCTTCACAAGGAGCCAGCAGCAGTACTGGCATATTGGCACTTTCCATGTGAGCAATTTAATTTTTAACACTAAAATGCTGTTCAAATAAATATTTTAAATAAATATTATAATTTAGCTGAATTGTTATTGCTTATTTGAATTTTTTAATTTAAGTTTTCTTCATTATTTTAATAATTGTATTTGTCTTAAATTGTTACTGCCAAATAAAATAAAATATATTGACTGATGTTGATTTCAGAAGTATTTATTTCACATTATGTCTGAGAGAGAGAGCACAATGCAAAACAATTTAAAGTATAGATTTAAAGTTCACAACAGAACCTAATGAAAAGAAGCTGGCCCAGGAGTAAGGCGTTTAAATCCTCTACTTGGTGTCTTTCATATCAGTCAAGGCAGATACATTATGTGAAAGCAAACACACAGCAAGAATTGTCATGTCTAGATTGTGCGGCCCTTAAATAGCAAAGGTCATCCTAGATGTCATTTAAGGTGGGTGGGAATTAGGTATCTGAGAATTCTCAAGAACACTTCTGAGTAACTGCAGATAGATAACAATATTATTCCAACCCACCCACATTTCATTCCTCCACAGAGTGGAAAATGTTCCTTGGGCGGGGTGCTGGGAGTGGGGGAATTACACCCATACACCATATATATATATGGTGGCCTGATGAACCTCCATGGGAAGGGAGCCTAATGAACCTCCATGGGAAATGCATTCTACAGTTATAGGCAAAGATGTATTCTATCACAAAACTATTATCCCTCTGCTATACGCTGCCTCATTGGTATGCAAATGTTTAATTAATTTGTAAATGAATTTAGACTTAATTGCCTAATCAATCAATTAATTGGTTTGAAGAAAACAGTTGATGAACTAATGGAGTTTAATTGAGTCAGAGAAGAGGCAGGATTCGGGAAGTGCATGAAACGGATTTTGCATTTTGTTTCAAGCTCAAAACAAAATGCAAAATGGATGAAATATTTCATCAAAACAGCGGTCAAACTGGCTGTTTTAACTGAACAAACTTGAAATGTTTTGAGTTTTTCAGCAACAGAGGGAAATGGGAAAAATCAAAACACCCCATTGTTCCCCATAGGTAGCTCCTAGGGCAGCTAGGTGCATTGTTCCCCATGGGTAGCTCCTAGCACCATTGTTCCCCTATGGGTAGCTCCAAAGTAGGTTGTGGGATAGGGCATGATGGGTGCTACCAGCCACCCAACTCACAAAATAAATGAGCAAGCAGGCAATTTTAAACACATTTTTAACCTTCCCCCAACCTCCCATAGGATCCTATGCTGATTTGGAGGAAAGGTTATTATTATTATTTTTAAAAAAACAAAACTGCCAGCCACAGTGCCTGCACTTCAGTTACATCATTGGCACAAGTTGCTCTCTCCCAAACAGTTATGGCTCCTTGCTTCCTAGCATTGCAACAGCTGCCACAGCAGTACCCTTAGCAGTAGGCATAGCCATATGCTCAACTAGAGCAACTTCAGTCTTATTTTGACTGAATACACCTTGCAATGCAGATTGCAGAGCAGACCAGAGTAGTGAGTGAAACACAAATTAGTTTCAATGCCAGACATGGAGCTCATCACAGCAATCACCAAGAAATATTACACAGAGAGGTAGAGCTGCCACTGTCCATTGCCAAAACACAATCTCACAAACAAAGAAAATCACAAGGAAGGCAGGCACCTAAGTTTTGCCTTTGTCAACCTGAGATCCAAAAAAACCCAGATAGTTAAAGCAGCAATAGCACAGCATATTATACTCAGTGCTGAGAAAAGAAAACCACAGAATCAAACCTCCCTCCCTCCTCTACTGATGTATCCTCTTCAAGAGAGACACACTATAAGGACTCTCTCTGTCTTCCAGTCCTTTTGAATACACTTTGAAATTCCATCCTTTTTGCTCCCCCTCCCTCCCCCCTCCTCCCAACCAATGGGGGCACAGTTGCCCATGATAACACTTAATTTGTATAACAAGCCAACCAAGAAGCAAGTAGATCACAAGCCAGTCAGAAGCCAATGCTAGAAAACCAATCAAGGGAAAAACAGGCCTCCAAAATGGCACTCGAAACATCAAAACAAGTTTATTTTGTTCTGAGCCCTTTATTTAGAGCACATTTTGTTTCAAGCTTGAAACACTCAGAATGGCCTGATTTGAGTCAACATGTTTCTACTTCAAAACATTTTGTACATCCCTAGCATTAAAATATTCCTTAAGGCTATGAAAAGATTCTTTTATGAAAGAAGGCACTTAGGACACTAGAGTTTTCCTTCTTCCACTACCAGTTTATTCTCACAACTGTCTCACCTCTGTGAGGTAAATTAGGCTGAGAGTTAGTGACTGGCCCAAGGCCATCCAGAGAGTTTCATTGTCAGAGAGTGATCTGGACTCCTGCCCTCCATATACGCGGGGGTGGGGGAGAAGATAAACAGATCTGGTGGGCTGAAAGCTTAGTTTTCAGCTTTTGTGGCTCTGACATTTTTAGAAAGACTATACAGTATTTCAGTTAAGATGAATAGTACAATTAAGATACAGAACAGCATGTGTCACACACCACAGTCCCTCAAATTGTTATGGTACAGATCAGGCAATGTTCCAAGAAGATTTATGCATGTATGTACAGTCTAGGAATTTGATGCACAATAAATACAACTAGACGACCCCTGTATAGAGCATCTGTGTGGCGCTTTGGAGCCGGCTGTTTTCCCCTCCCTCTTCCTCTCGATCTCACCTCTCTTCCCCTTCCCTCCAGCCCTGCACTCTCCAGCCCTCCTCCCCTCCTTTTCCTCCCCACACACAGAGCCTCGGAGGGCAGCCAAGAAGGGCCCCGCCGCCATTTTTTTCTCCATCCTGTCCGCCTGTCATGGTTTTTCTCTCCCCCCACTCTGCCCATCCACCGCCGCTTTTCTCTCACCTGCCCACCTGCTGCCGCCTTTCTCTCCCCCCGCCCGCTGTTGCTTTTCTCTTGCCTGCCCACTGCCGTCTTTCTCTCCCCCCACCCGCTGCCCGCCGCCGCTTTTCTCTCCCCCCAACTTCTTCTACCCGCCGGCCAGCTGGCTACCACTGGCACTTTCTTGCCCCTCTCCTCCTCACTCCGCCCGAACTCTCGCAGCGTGTCGCAAGAGTTCCACCTCCAAATCCTGGACACGCACCAGCTAAGAAAATTAATTATATAGATAATAATTTTCTTACAGACTGGGCTTCTGCTTCCCAATACTGGCACACAAGTCCCAATTCTGAGAACACATATATGATCATATTGGCATGTCTTGAAATGTACTTCTGTGTTGAATTTTTTTTAATGTGTGTTGAGTAACTTATCAGAGCTTTTATACAACTATTGTCTGGCTTGTGGCTTGCTTTGCAATGCCATCGCTTAATCAATGACAAATAGCTAAGGGCAAAAGCTGGTACTTCTCTCCTGCAGTATCCCATTGCTCAATTCTTTAGCCAGCTGTAATTATTAACCAAATGGGGAATCTGTCAAGTTTGTTCATAGTGTGTGAAGGAATGGATCATCTGCACATAGAGTCTCCATACTATTGAAATAGCTGTACACATGTCATTTTTAATATTGCATTCTCAATATTCAATATTTTGTCTCATTTTGCATTGCATTTTCAATATTGCACTCTCTCCGAATGTGAGAAACTGGATTATCTGCAGGCATCACTGCAATTATGCTACCACTGCTGGGTGTTGGGGATGTGTGAACCAGCTTGAGGCTGAGCTGATTCACCACCAAACTGGTCCGGTTCGAGGGCTCACTCTCCAGCTCAAGGGTTCTAATGTCTAATTTTTAATTTTTTTAAAAAGCACTCACTGCTGGGTCCAGTGGCCTTGGGGTGCTGCTGCTGTGGCTACGGGGAGTCTCTGCCATTCTCCCCTCTGCCACCAGCCTCCCCCGCTCTTCCAAGGGCTGTTCCTGCCCTTTCTCTAGTGATAGTTGCCATATTGGATCCAGGCCATGCAAATGGCCAGGACACATGCACGGCAGCCTCCAAAATTGCCACCAGCACTGGAAAAAGGGCCAGAATGTCCCCCAAACAGGCCAGAATGACCCTTGGAAGGGTGGGAGGGAGGCCAGTGGGGGAGAGGGAAATGGCACAAAAAACCCACGGCTGTGACAGGAACGGCTAGACCAAGCAGTGAGTTTTATTTATTAACTTTAGAACTGCCAAACCAGCTCAGATTTGAACTGAATGGGGGTCTGTTCAGGGGGCACAAAACCAAACATGCCTGGTTTGGTTCGAGTCTGGTTTGGACTCAAATAAAACTGGGCAAACTGGTTTTGTGCACACACCTAATGTGTGTGTTAAGTATTGGTCAACATGACTTAAAATTGTACCCCCTGACTCTCTAAAGTAATCATATAATATTATATACTCCTTGTATACATCTTATTTTCTTTATTAACAGAAAGCAGCCAGATACTTACATACTTTATGAAATTTATGTTTTACATCAAGAAGTGTAGATGATGGTGGTACCTGTGGGGTGGGGAGAAATAAGATAATTTGTACTTATTCCCTTTTAATCTTCTTATCCTTTTGAGTTATAACTGACCCCAGTGGGTGTCAAAAATTAAAAAATTAGACTTTTCTGCCTTAATGTTTCCTACGTCATACTTCATGGGTACAATCCAGCCATAGTCAAGCACATTTAGTTTCCATAACATTCCATGGAAGCTATTTAAGCATTTGTGTACCTCTTCCATTAAAACCAAGGGGATTATAAATAACTTTGGATAGATTCTGCCCCATCTAGTCTCCTTAAATAAAGAGGTCTACTGTTTTGTGGTATTTCAACCGCCTTCACCATTCTGAGTTGTTATTTGGTGGTTTCATTAAAATGGCAGTAGAGTTAATTGATCCCCAGTTATTTGGTGGGGAGGGGTCAAACAATTGGGGGATCTATTTGACAAAAGTAGTTCCAGAACAGGGGCATGGGTGGGCAAGCACCACCTCAGAAAATTGGCACTGCCCTCCATTTCTGTATTTTTTCTTGTGCTGCTGCAGTATATTTCCAGCATGGTGAAAGCTCTTAGCAGATCTGCAATGAATATTCTATGCTGATGCAGCAGTGAAGGTAGGAGGTGTTCACCTTTCAGGATTTCATGTTCATAAGCCAGCGTGATGTAGTGGTTAGAGTGCTGGACTAGGACCGGGGAGACCAGGTTCAAATCCACATTCAGCCATGATACTTGCTGGGTGACTCTGGGCCAGTTATTTCTCTGTCAGCCTAATGTACTTCACAGGGTTGTTGTGAGGAGAAATTTTAGCATGCAGTACACCACTCTGGGCTTCTTGGAGGAAAAGTGGAATATAAATATAAAATTAAAAAAAAACAAGAAAAGATATTGAGCTGAAACACATGTGGTCTTTTCTGGTACTAGTGGGATTCTAGGGAGGGACTGGGTAGGACAATTGGTGTCCATAGGTGTTAGACAATCCAGCTGTGGCGACCTCAGTCAAACTGTTTAACTATCTGTCCATATTCACTGGGTACAGCGTCTGCCAGTGGGTGAAATCATAAAACCTATCATACCTTATATACACTGTAACCAAGTCTTGTTATAGAAACCATCATGAGTGTAAGGCCCTGCTTTAGCAGAGAGAAAACCTTTAAGCTGCTCATACATAAATAAACGTGACATTGTTTTATTTCAAAGTTCACCCAGTGTCCAGTGAGTTATTCCCACCCCCCCAGCCCTCAACTATACTACTATGACGTTGTAGTATAGTTGAGAAACCTAAGCAAGAAGAGCTTGGTGGTGGCAGCAAAAGCTTCATATAGGGAAGAATATTATCAATAAAACTGGTCCACAGCATTATATTATTATGATTATTTAATATACCCCACCCCTCCAGTGCAATACTGCTTGGGGTGGCTTTCAACAAGAAGACGGACACAGATACAAATAATAAATTTTGTTTTAAGTATTAGGTTCAAATTAAAACTGAAAATTATAAAAAGCTAAAGAAGCTGAAGAACCTACCAGATATAACAAAATAATAATGATATTAAAAAGCCTCCTTAAAAAGGTGTATTTTAAGATTTTTTTAAAAAAAACACTGAGGGAGGGAGCATGGCGAAGTTCTTCAGGGAGGGCATTCCAAAGCCACAACCAAAAAGGCCCTGTCTCTAGTCCCTTCCAACAGGATCTCTGTTAGTGGTGGGGTCATGAGCAGGGCCTGAGATGATGATTGGACGGCCTGGCAGATTCATATGGGTGAATGCGGTCCGACAGGTACCCTGGCCCCAAGCCATGTAGGGCTTTAAAGGTCAAGACCAGCACCTTGAATATAGCCCGGAAGCAGACCAATGAAGCTGACGCAGGATGGGTCTAATACTCGTGAAGTGACTAGCACCCATGAGCATCCTTGCAGCAGCATTCTGAACCAGCTGAAGCTTCTGAACAGTCTTCAAGGGCAGCCCCACATAGCGTGCATTGCAGTAGTCCAATCTGGATGTTACCAATGCATGAGTGACTGCGGTCAGGTCTGACTTCTCCAAGTAGGGTCGCAGCTGGCATACCAGCCGTCATTGGTAAAAGGCACTTCTGCACACCGCCGCCATCTGCGCCTCCAATGACAGCGTTGGGTCCAGAAGCACCCCCAAGCTGCGGACTTTGTCTTTCAAGGGGAGCATGACCCCTTCCAAGACCAGATTTACCTCATTACTTGGATGATCAGTTCTACCAACCCAGAGCACTTCTGTCTTATCTAGATTGAGTTTCAGCTTCTTTGCCCCCATCCAGTTCAGAACAGCCTCCAAGTCCTGGCTCAGAGCATCCACTGCCTCCCTGGTGTCTGCTGACTTAAAAGATAGGTAGAGCTGGGTGTCATCAGCATATTGATGGCACCGCAGCCCACACCTATGGATGACCTCTCCCAGGGGCTTCATGTTAAACAGCATGGGGAACACAATAGATCCTTGCAGCACCCCATAGGCCAAAGGTCAAAGGGTGGAGCAGGCATCCCCCAGCACCACTTTCTGAGTATGACCCTCCAGTTAGGAGTGGAGCCACTGTATTACTGTGCCCCCAAGTTCCAACCCAGAGAGATGTCCCAGAAGGATACCATGGTCGATGGTATCAAAAGCAACTGAGAGGGCCAGGAGGATCAACTGAATCACACTCCCTGTGTCTATCTCCCGGCGTAGGTCATCCACCAGGGGAACCAAGGCAGTTTCAGTCCCATATCCAGGTTGGAAGCCAGACTGGAAAGGATCTAATCAGATTCATCCAGGACTGCCTGGAGCTGAGACGCCACAATGCTGTCCAACACTTTGCCCAAGAAGGGGAGATTTGAAGCTGGTCGAAAGTTATTGAGGTCATCGGGGTCCAATGAGGGCTTTTAAAGGAGGGGCCTAATTACTACCTCCTTCAGGCAAGGGGGGGCACCCCCTGCTCTAAAGAGGCATAAGGTTATAAGGTTATTATTAGGGATGTGCATAAAACCGGTTCACCCGGTTTGGTTCGGGTCCGAAACGGGTCCGAACTGGGAGGAGGTGGTTTGGTTTTGGTTTTGTCCGGACCACCCCCTGGTTCGGTTCGGATCTGAACTGGTTCGGATCTGAACTGAACTGGTTTGGATCTCAAAAAGTAGCTAGGATGGTAGCTGGCACCCAGGGGTACCTGTCACCCAAACCCCAAAGCAATCGGACACTCGTACATTTTTTTATGAATTTTTGAAAATTATTTTTATTTTTTTCTCATAGGATATAATGGGATTCGAACCAGACCATTATTCCTTATTGTGGAGCACCCATGGGTGCCAACAACCATGCAAACCCTGAAGCAATCAGACACCCCTATGATTTTTTATGAATATTTGAAATATTTTTAATTATTTTTCTCATAGAGTATAATGGGACGCAAACCAGTCCATATCCCCTATTGTGGAGCACCTAGGGGCACAAAAGCGGGGTGGGTGGTAGACAGGCAGGGGTGCCTACCACCCAAAAAATCCCAAGGCAATTGGACACTCCTCTGATTATTGGTGAATTGTTAAATTATTTTTGAATTCCTCATAGAGAATAATGAGGATTGCAGCAAATGTATAGCTTCACGTCGGGGGGAAAGGGGTGTCGTAGAGTGCAGTGTGGTGGCTGGTAGTTCCTAGGGTGGGCAAGGAAGCTACCTGAATTATTTGAAAGGAATTGGGCAGAGGGCTGATTTTTGGTTAATTGTTGAAGTTTACACGTCTTTAAGGTTTTCCCTATAGAGAAGCATTGAGGTGTCAGCAGCCCCATAAGTGCACTTGGGGGGTGCTGGGGTGGCCCAGAGTGAGAACCGCTGAACCGGAACCGGTTCAGATCCGAACCGGTTTGCACATCCCTAGTTATTATCCTTTCTAGTTTTGATAACAGAGCCTGGAGCCTCACTAGCAGTGTCACAGAGTGACAAGCAGGGTACGGCTCATCACATGCATTGTTGTACAGTTGACAGTCATTGGAAATAATGGCCATCAACTGTGCAAATGTGTTTATGCAATTCTCCCATTTTGCACAACAGTACTCTTGAACAACTGCGTGAACATTACAATGCAAGGTACATGTAACATTGTGCAGTACATCAGCCACTCTCTTCTGTGAATCTGTGTGTGATGCATTTTGAGATGGGGGAAACTATTCCTAAATAATTACACATGTTAAAATTATACACCCAAGCAACCCATTTATCAACCCCAAAAATGGATTCTAAGACCTATCTAAATTATTCAAATTTAGTAGATGTGGATAATTTTTGGTCTGTTATGATTTAATGTGTTGTGTGTTTTTATCACATGTTTTAATGTGTTGTAAGCCACCCAGAGAACAATTTGTTATGGGGTGGCTAACAAAGTTGTTGTTGTTGTTGTTAAATGTATCTTATTTGTATTATTTATTTTGCATTTTTATTATTTTGTAAAATTTGCCACTGTTAGGGAGGAACAATGAGCTATGCAGACTGCTGAATCTGCCCTCGCCAAACACCCACTAGAAATCCCATTCATCCAGCTCTCTGGCTTCTACAGGCTTTACCCACAAACTTTCAAACATGTATTTATTGCCCTAAGTGCTATAAAGTTGCTTTTTATTTTGAACAAAAGTTGAGTTTTTAGAGAGCTGAATTCTGCACTCTTGTGGCATTCACACAGCTCACACATAGCAGTGTGAAAACAACATATGCATGGCCATACACAAAGAGCTATATGCATATACCTTGGTAAGTACTTACGTCCAGCTCATGTGATCCTGAGATCAGATGTCACTTAGTGGCTGAGCTATGAATTAGGAAACCCCAGTTTCAAGCTTCATTTCTGCCATGAACCCACTAGGTGGGCCTAGGCAAACCTCGCTTTCAGCCTCTTTATTTTGGGATAATAATATTGACATATCTTACAAGATTGTTGAAAAGATAATATATGTGACATATACAATAGTACATGCCACCTACACTACACTACAAGATAGTGAGGTTGTTCTCACACATGTAAGAACCAGTGGGATCATGTCTCTGTGGCAAACCCACCAAGGTAGCCACCCGCTTAAATGAGGTTAAGGGAATTTCTCCTGTAGCCCCATTTTTAAAATCATCTTGCAGCATCGGCTGCTTTCAGCTGATTCTGTGCAACTGACAGGGGGTTGCCAGTCACTGGGGGAATCCCCATAATGCATCACACACCACACAGTGAATTATGGGAGTTCTGGGGGCTGGGGCAATGCATCCTGGCCCCTGGCTCTCTGCATTGGCAAGGGGCAGTCAGCAATCACCTGGGCGAGCAATTTGGAGCCCAGAGCAGTGTACATGGTTATGTTTAGCCTCACAACAATCCTGTGAGGTAAGTTAGGATGAGATAAAGATGACTGACTCAGTGTCACCCAATGAGTTTCATGGCTGAATGGGGATTTCAACTCAGGTGTCTCCTAGTCCCACACTCTAACCAGTACACCATGCTAGGGACCATTAGGAAGGGGGTTGAAAATAGAAAAGGCTAATATTATAGTGCCCTTATACAAATCTTTGGTGCGGTGACCACATTTAGAGTACTGCATACAGTTCTGGTCACCATAACTTAAGGACATGGAAAACTGGAAAAGGTTCAGAAGAGGGCAACCAAGATGATCAGGTGCCTGGAGCACCTTCCTTATGAGGCAAAGGTACAGCATCTGGGGCTTTTTAGTTTGGAAAAGAGGTGACTATGGGGATATATAAAATATTATGCTAATTAATCTAATCTAATCTAATCTAATCTAATCTAATAATGCATGGGGTAGAGAGAGTAGACAGAGAAACATCTTTCTTCCTCTCTCACAACACTAGACCAGGGGTCATCCCATGAAACTGGAAGCCAGGAAATTTCGGACCAACAAAATGAAGTACTTTTTCACACAGCACATAATTAATCTATGGAATTCTCTGCCATTGGATGTGGTGATGGCCACTAGCGTGGATGACTTTAAAAGGGGCTTAGACAAATTCATAGAGGACACTAGTCTGGTGGCAATAGGCCACCTCTAGGCTCAGAAGCAAGATGCTTCTAAATACCAATTGCATGGGAGCAACATGGAGCATGCCCTCCGCTCTTGTCTGTTGGCTTCTTAGAGGCATCTGGTGGGCCACTGTTTGAGACAGGATGCTGGACTAGATAGGCCTTAGGCCTGTTCTTATATTCTTATTTTCACTATGTGGAAGCTGAATGCCAGCTATCCTATATAATTGCAAATATAATTTGTCACATATGGAATAAAGTATAAAATGTTACCCATTATCAAATATTAATTACTACCACAGTTAACTATGTCTTGCATATCACTGGATAGAAAATAGTGGCTGATATCTTGACAGAATTTACTCAAGGAAGTCCCTTTTAATTTCAATGGGACTTCCATGAGTAAATTTAATCAGGATACCAGCTGTTGGCACTCAATGGTGAATATTCAACAAATATGCAAAGTCAAAAAAATGTGGGGAGGGGATATTATGGGGCAAGCTTATTCCAACTTCTCTGGGCAGCTACAGAAACAGTTTTGATGATATGAAGATTCAATAACTAGAGATTGGTGGATTTTCCCAGGGCTGTGTCAGATTGGCTTGGAAAATAACCTGAGCTATAAAATCATCATCATCATCATCATCATCATCATCGTAATCATCGGAAATAGCTTAGCCAATCTAAATTTGGAATCTGCCCTCTCACTTAAACTCCTTATTCCCCAACCCCTCTATTTTTCTCTTTAAACCAACTTACTGTATTAACCTGAATCCAAAACTAGCCTTTTTCCAATTCTTTGATGTTAGAAATTAGGGGGAAGGTCTTAAATTCAGAGTGATGTTCCTTTTGGGTAAAACCTGTATATAACCTCTATATTTAAAGGGGTCATCTTAAATTCAGGGTCATCTATTATGGTAAATATGGTAATGGCTGGCCTGGTAGTAGGAGCAGTGGCAGTGCTCTAGTCCTACCATAGGGAGAGAGAAGGAGGGAGGACTACACCTCACCAGCACTCAGATGATAGCAGTATGCTAAGATGTAAGTCCTCATTGGTCCTTGGGAAATGCATTTTTCTCAAGGGCTACTGACATAGCAATAGCCTTTGAGAAAACTACAATTTCCAACGGCCATTGGGACCTTTCATTCTAGCATGCTGCTGTGCAGTGCACCAGAGAATGGGGGAAGGGAGAGACTTCCCATGTTCTCAGTATACACAGCACCACTGAGGATCACCCTCCACGTTGGCCTGAGAAATTTCAGCTTAAACATAAAATCAAAAGCTGATGGGCTGAGGAGCCAAAGTAAAAGAGGGAAATCTTCTGTGGCTCATGTTATTGTTTATTAATCTGGTCTGTGACTGTAATAAACATACTACTACTTCTGTGGCTCAGATTTTAATCTAAGCCAGAGAAAAAAATCAGGGGCCTCATAATGCTTGCCTTTTTATTATGGTGAGCATGATGCTTGTATCCAAGAGCAAGCTTAGCATGCTTCTCTAATGTCTCTGCCCATACAAGAAAACAGGAACCAAATACTTTAGAAAAAAATCTTTTCAGAATCTATATATATAATTCTCCTGGGTGTGCCTTGGAATGTGCGTCCCAGCACCCAGCTGATTGGCTGGGCGGCGGATGGGCCTGATTGGCTGAGATGCACCCAAGAGGACTGGTCGCCACGGCAGCGGCAGGCCTGGCCACAGAGGCCAGAGGCAGCAGCGGGCCCAGTCGAGCCGTGGAGGCAAGGCCGGGGGGGGGGAGAAAGTGGTGGGGGCAGAAGTGGCAGTGGGGAGGAGAGGCGGCTGGGTCTGGAAGTGGAGACTGGTGCGGAAGGTGGGGGGAAGAGGTAACCACTGGCTCCAAAGAGCACATAGATGCTCTGTGCGGGGTCGGCTAGTCCATATCAATCTAGGAGGTAGGTGGAGTGGGGATCCTGTATCAAAATATCTAAAGTCACTGTGCCACATTAAAATAGACCTTTAATATCAATGCCAGTGGGGTGGGCTGGAAATCTGTCCAATCTAACACAAAAATTTAAATATAAGCTGCAATATGAACATCACATACAAGCTGCATAATTTGATTTTGCCGAGCAACCAATAAAATGAGGCAGAAGCATTTATAATCTTTAAAAGTATATTGTATATTTATAATCTTTATAATCTTTAAAGTATATTTATAATCTTTAAAAGTATATTGTTACAGAGAGAAGAATACTCTCAGTTATAGACATATAAAACAGAAAACAAAACTAGAATCTAAATCATGCCATTAGATTGTGTATTCCACAACATGCTCGGGGTGGGGTAACACATGCACACTTACTTACCTTATCCACTACACAGATTTGCTTTTTGCTTTGGGCATCAAGAATCTCCACTTCAAAGTAAGTGATTTTAGAATGCCTTAAGACTGGCAGTGGTCTCAAATGACCAGCCGAGAGTACAAGCTGAGACAAGCTTAAGAAAGACCTCATGTCATTATGGATGGCAAGATCCTTCTTGTGCTCTGGAGCACGAGGCTTATGTCTTCTGAACATGGTCAGTACACAGCTCTACGACCTGTCATGTCAACACAGGACACCTCCAAGGGGCAATCTCTTGTCCCGGCATCAGTTAAATACAAACACAGGCTGATGGAACATGAAAGGTCAAGTGGCATTCCATCTGGAGAGACTAAGTTTTATATAGCAGGATTGAAAACAATGGCTCTCTAATCCATGGCTATATTTAGGTTGCTATTGTGACGTGCCGCATTACTATTTTTTAATTTTAACATGCTGTTTGAAACAACATGCCCTGCTCAATTCCTTATCTTAGTTCCCCAATAATGAAAAGTCAGTTCCTAAACACCTCCCCTGACCTATAAAGGAACCAAGAGTGCTATGTAATAAATGTCATCGTTATCTATAGAACCTGGGTGTGTAAATGGGTACATTTTTGAAAATGCATGACAAATGTAATCCATATGGGAGATGTTTGTTAAGGCACAACATATCCACACTAAGCATGGGACCAGAAAAATGGCCCATCACATGTTGTCAGATGACTGCCAAATACTGTCAAATATTCCATGCAGGCAAGAATGCCCTTGCGTAGGTGGTGCTTTTCTATTTTAATTGCATAATGTGTAATATGATAGCAAAGGCAAAGCAAGTCTTTTTCTGAGACTTGCAGGAGTCCAAGTACACATGCACACACTCTCACACACTTCAGGATCCGACATCCCTTGTTCAGACATAGCCCAAGAGAAGCTTGGGAATGTCACATTCCTGAGAGTGACCCAGTCCCTCAGACCTGGGCATGTGAAGTCAGTCCTTCTTCTGCCTGAAACCAGTGTCTTGAATAGTTACATCATGGCTTAAACAGGGTAAAAGAGCCCAAGCACAGCAAACCCATGTATTATAGTGATGTTATAGTGATGAAGAGCCCCTGGTGGTGCAGTGGTAAAACTGCCGCCTTGTAACCAGAAGGTTGCAAGTTCGATCCTGACCAGGGGCTCAAGGTTGACTCAGCCTTCCATCCTTCCGAGGTGAGGTCGGTAAAATGAGTACCCAGAATGTTGGGGGGCAATATGCTAAAATCATTGTAAACCGCTTAGAGAGCTTCCAGCTATAGAGTGGTATATAAATGTAATTGCTATTGTTATGTCAGGGACAAATGCAAATAAACAGTGGACACATTCACACGTATTGTGGAACTGTAGATTGAAGTGACCAACAGTTCTTCTCCTCACCCCACTCTCCTGTCTGTATTTGGATGAAATGGACAGGAGCTCCTCTGCCATCAGGGAGATTCTGGGAGGAGGGTGAAATGGCTGTGCAAGCTTCTGTCTTGAATGATGGACAGCCCAGAAAGTCAATCACAGCCGAGAGTCAGTCATAGTACTGCAGTTGGCTGAAAACCTCAGGTATGAGTGGTGAAACGCACTACAACCTGAAGTTTCAGAGTCTGGCAAGCAAAACCTCAGGTCACTTCCCACACAGGACCAGAGTTTCGCACATTCAGATTTTCAGGTTTGGCAACCCTAACCCCTTCAACTCCAGTTTCCCATTACATGTTAATTAGGTGACTAGCTCCATTGCTATAGATTTAATGAGACAGCATTTATACTTGATTTAGATAAAAAGAAGACTTGTAGAATCCCGCCTGCCCCCCCAACCCCCCTCCCCCACCACCACCACAGGACTTCTATATACTGTCTCATCTCTCCCGTTCCCTTCAAATCATTCTTCAAAACTCACCGTTTCAGCCATTGGCCTAATCCCATACCCTCACTCCACATTCAGTATCTGAGTGTCTGCAACGAGGAAGAATGATGCCACAAGAAGTGATTGCAAAGGTCAAGAGAAATTTGAAAACAAAAGGGAGTACTGTGGGCCAGAGACTATAGGAACATAAGAAACATAGGAAACTGCCTTATACTGAGTCAGACCATTGACTGGCCTTATACTGCCTTATACTGAGTCAGACTATCTAGCTCAGTATTGTCTTCACAGACTGGCAGTGGCTTCTCCAAGGTTGACCCAGTCATGACCCAGTCATGAAAGGACCCCAGCAATGTCCCTTGCTAAAACACACCAGATATAAAAGGAGGTACTGGTGATTAATGGCTTCAAAAACTGGAAGAAAGTGCTGGATTCTTTTAGAGAACTTGAAAAGCTTTAATTATCAAAATGGAAGAAGGCTGTGGCCCAGGACTCAGAATGCCTCAGCTCCTAGCAAAACCTCAAGTGTTCCAGTTCTTAAAAGCTGTTATTCTTTAAATTGAGGTTTTCATTGTCACGTCACAAATCAAAAAGCCAATTAAAAAATCTAAGTGGGGCAATATAGTTCTCTAGGTGGGGGAGTGCACCCATTGGCTCCATTCTGCTCACACACCTATTATTATTATTATTATTATTATTATTATTATTATTATTATTATTATTAATAATTTTTACATTTATATCCCACTCTTCCTCCAAGGAGCCCAGAGCGGTGTACTACATACTTGAGTTTCTTTTTCACAACAACCCTGTGAAGTAGGTTAGGCTGAGAGAGAAGTAACTGGCCCAGAGTCACCCAGCTAGTTTCATGGCTAAATGGGGATTTGAACTCGGGTGTCCCTGGTCCTAGTCCATCACTCTAACCACTACACCATGCTAGCTCTCAGCCACCACGCTGGCTCTCACCTATACATGTCGAACATGTTCAACATTGAACCTGTTTGGTTCAACCATTCAGGGTCAAAATGAACCATCCCCTGTTTGACCCCAGACTAAACACCCCCCCCAATTGTTTGGGGGGTTCACAGATTATTATTTTTAACCCAGGCCATGCAGAGGCCAATTGAACAGGTGCGGTGGCCTCCAAAATGGCTGCCACGCCAGAGGGGGAAGGCCCGAACAGGCTGAAGAGCCAGCTGAACGGCCAGTGGTGGCATGAAGGGAGGCTGGTGGGGGAGGGGGAACCTCCACAGACCCCCCCCACCTCCAACTCCCCCAAAGGGGGTATGTTAAAAAATTGTTTGTTTTTTTAAAAGTTGTTTGCGAACGACCCCCACACCAAACCAAACTGGGGGGAGTTCAAGGGGGTGCCAGACCGAACTGGCCTAGTCTCGAACCAAACCAGACCAGCTAGTTCTGTGCACACCCATACTATACAGTTATAACACTAATTGAAGCCCTGCCTCTTCATGCCAAGTGAAGAGATGGATGCTGTACCTAGGGAGAGACCTTCCCCATGATTAAGAAGGTTGACTGTGTTTACACTGGGCATGTTTACATGAATATCAGCACTTGTCTGCAGAGCCAAGGGAATTTCCCCCTGGATTCTTGCATGTAGCTTGCCAGGATTCCAAAACAGTTACAGAGCACACTAGTGTGGGGGTGATGACTAGCCAGCATACTTCCAATCCTCCTCTTACCAGGTTCATGCTAAATGCCCGAACAGGGCTTTTTTTCTCTGTGTTTGTCCCCTGCTAACTGAGCAAAAAGGCACCTCTTAAAAGTGATGGTTCCCTTTATTTAGCAGGGGGAGAGCGACTGGCCCTATCCATCCTCAGTGCAGCATCCCTCCAGTGGCAGTTGTTGGTGTCTATCTTACTTTTCTTTTTTAGATTGTGAGCCCTTTGGGGACAAGGAGCCATTTTATTTATTTATATATATGTAAACTACTTTAGGAACTTTTGTTGAAAAGCGGTATATAAATATTCATCATATTCGTATTAATTTGTGTATAATTAATTTACCTACATGCCATGTTGCCCTGTGTGCCTATAAATACAAATTAGGCAGCCAAAACATTCAGAGCTTACACAAGTAATCCTGCAGAAACCAAAATGTTTTATTTTATATGTTTTTCAGAACATATGAGGCCTTTCACGAGGGGGAGGAAAAGGGCCCATATTAAAAGTTAATACCAGGTCCAGACAAATTATGCTTGGGCACCCAATAAGCTTCACATATGAGCAACCATTTGAAAGTAGGTCAAATGGTTCATTCTAAATTCAACACTCTAATCTCTACGATGCATTGTCTTAGTACTGCAAGGATACAATGGAGAAAGCCCTGTGCTCACTGCTCTGCTGTCCTTGGGAAAAGAGCAGGACACAAATGTGACAAACTATATACCATTTTAGTGGCATGTGTGAAATTGGTCAGATTTTTGGGTCCTTCTTTGTCTAGTAACATCAGGGCAGAAGGAATCATACTGCAAATACCAATGCTATCTTCTTTTGTCTTCTGCTTAGTTGTGAAGGTTTGCCCTCCCCTTTTTTTCTGAGGTGAAATTGTGTTCTGTTTTTGATCTATGGCACTTTTGACTACTCATACATCCTTGTCATTCACTGTTCCTGTCAGTGGAAAGTCACCCATCACTATGTGTCCCACACATTCCAAGCTTCTTCTTGGAAACAAAACACTTAATTCTGTACGGGAGCGAGATAGGGGGAATCTCTGAATGAAGGCTACCTTCTGATGCTGGGAAACAAATTCTGTCACCCACACTATGACTGTTGCTGGTTTAAGTGCAGCCCACTGCTGAATACCCAGACTTTTCCTTAGGTAACAGAGCCATTGTCCAATCTCTCAGATGCAGAGTCCAAATGATTACCATTGTTCTCACAGTTGGATGAATGGGTGCGTAGTAAAAAAGAAAGCCTTGGCTGGGATGGCAACAGCACTGCTAATCCTGCACAGCCATGAAAGATTTGGGTTATATTTCTAAACAATAGCTCTCCATGCCACATGGCCAACCACATTTCAAAATGAACAAACTTTTAAAAGTGGTTTCTGATATGGTGTGAGCGATTGTCACTCAAAGGGGAAAAGTCCAATATCTTACTAGATATTCCCATTTCAAGGCACTATGTTGCCTGGCCATGCAGCCCCATGGGATCCAGTGGGCCATGCAGGGAGTGTGGTGCCCCTCCTTTAGGGCTTCCTCTCTCCCCCATCATGGATGCTGGCAAGGTGGACCTGGGTCTTCTGTGTCTGGGCACTGCTGAGCAAGTGGGGCAGAAGCAGCTGCCTGGTGCAATGCCAGCAGAGTCGCTGGGTTGCATTGTTGGGAGAAACAAGACCTGAGACTTGGGAGGGGGTGGGGTTTAGGGCAGGTTTTGAGCCCTGTCAGCACTACATGGAGGCATTTAAAGCCAAGGCAGCCAGTGATGAGGGATTATCTCAGAAAAGGGGGCAGGAGCAAGAGCCCTCTTCAGACATTATAAATTGCAGCTCACAGGGTCACCTGCCATCATGCTTACAGCAGTGCCCCATTCAGATAAACAGCATTGTAAGTGTGGTCATCAGGCATTGGGGCAGTGAGTGACAGTGGGGAGTGGGACCCAGAACGGAACACAAAACCTGTTCCATGCACACCCCTAGTCAGCCCTACTTATTATTATGGGAACCTCTATTAGCAATCTGAAGTGGTATAGCCAGGACACAAATTTACCACCACTAAGCCAGAGTCTTGGTATTTCCTCAGTAAGGAGCACACTAATAATATGTTCTGGGAATGGGGATATTGCACCCAGACCCAAGGAGACATGGACACATTATTCTTTTGGTTAAATTGGCCACTTTATTTGGGGTTATAAATCAAACAGTGCCCGCCAGGCAGTACAGCTGGGATTGGCTGGGGGTCGGAGCATCCAGCTCCGGTACAGCGGAGATTGGCTGGGAGCATCCAGCAACAGTGTGGTCCCTAGCGGGTCGGCCAATCCTATGGCCGCCCTGATCTAAAAGCCCGTGGCACTAGCACTTTGGCTCCAGGTGGCCCACCGCTCCCAAGCGGGGGCACCCTTCTTCACCTACCTAAGGCCAGGTCTCTGTCATTAATGCCACCCCTCCGATGCTGTCTAGCCATACGGAAGGATGCCCTTTGCAGAGAGGTTGGAGCAGAGCAGCATCCCTGATCTGCCAAGCCTCAAGGAATCTGCCCCTCCTCCTTAAAGCCAAACGCTTACCTAAGGTGCCGCACCATTTTTCTCGCTGTTCACAGCCCCACTGCACCTGCCACGGCAGGCATTAGCCTCACTTAATGCCCCACACGCCCCACAAACCCTCCAAGACCATAGCCAATCCCAGCCACAGGTCATCAACAAATAGCCTCATGCCCATGGGTGACAGATGAACCCCGTCACCCCTGTACAGGAGGGGCAGTGAGAACTTGATATCATCATGCAGTATGCAGCTTCCGCCTTTAGTGGGCAAGAAACGTGCAATTGCTGCGTTTACACCCCCGTCTGTCCCTGTCCACCTTGTTCTGCTTAATGGCTCCCCTCCATACTCTCAGCTGGGTATCAGACCAAATTAAGATTAGACCGGGGCACCACGTTAACACGACCCCCAGGTCCTGTATTATCTGCTGAAAGAGTGAAGAAGACTGTGTATTCTGGAGTGCAGAATGTGCATGCCCTTTGGGGAGCAGGGTACAGCATTACATATTACATTCTTACACCCCTGTGCAGTCCTTCAGGGGTGTAATACAAGAAGGAGAGAAAGAGTAACTAGCAGTGCTATATTCTGGCACTGTTGATGTGCCCCCCCCAAAAAACTAGCACCCTAAATCTGATCAGTGGATTGGTCAGTCCTGGTCTCATTTTTCTCTCCATCCTGAGTCTTTCAGCCTATTCTAGCCAACCTTCCAGCAGGCAAGCACACAAAGTTCACAAAACAATTTGTATTTTTAAAAAGAGTATTTGTGTTTTAAAATTTAAAATTTGTGTTTTAAAAGTAGTCAGGAAGATCTGGCACAATTGTATCAAGCGAGGAAGATGTTCATTGCCCACTGACATAATGAAGAGAAGAGTCTCACAACTGATACCAGAGTGCATGTGACAAGTGAGGGCAGACAGTTGCTGCAGAGAAGATGGAAATCTTGGCAAGACATGGACATAATCTCATACTGCCAACAGAGACCACTCATCACTTTACACATCAGGGTGGCTGGATGTCACTCACTCACCACCTCCACAACTCAGACTGAAATTTAAGAGCACCTCCACCCTGATTGCACATGACGTTCTAATGGATTTGAGATCAGCAACTCACACTTTGTGTAAACCAGCTACATGATAATCCTTGAAAACAAAGGATAAACGCAATGATCAAAAGTGTGTGGGGGGGGGAAATACAAACTCCCTCCTCTAGCTGTGAGGAGTCCCAGGTAGGCACTATTCACATTTTTGCATGAGCAGATTCACCTTTCCAAGGGAATATTCTGGGAGAGTAAAGTGAAATACCGCCCCCCTTCAAGAAAGGCCTGAGCAGTCTTAGTCAGGCCTTCAAGAGCATGTGACCCAATAAGGAGTGACACTCTTTAACAACAAGGATTTATTAATAATTGGTTGATAAAGAAAATCATAGAGGCATCAACAATCGCTGCTTCCATTCTAGTAACCCCTTTCCCAGGAACTACAAGAACCATGCAATCAGATCCAAGCACTATTCTTTCTGCTTGCTTCCAGGTAAGGAACTGCCAGTTGATTCCCACTCCCTTTCTTTACAGTAGTTGCTGATCAGACGTCCTTCAGAGGCCTCCAGGGAATAACTGAACTCACACCCTCTCCTACTTTTCTATAGGATGTTGTCCAGTAAACCCTGCCCCTCACTCTGGATTGGTCACTGAGATTTGATTCTCCTGGGCTTTCCTCATTATTTGGAGAGACCCACCCTCCAAGCAGTTACTCTAATTGAGGTATAGTCTTCCCTCAAGCCTACCTATCACTAGAGTAAAGCATTCTGAGTCATAATGAACAATAGCTCCATAACACAGCTGAGAATGCTGGAATCAGTGCATGAAACCAATATTGCAAATAGTGGGATCGATATCTCTGTAATCAAAATGTCCATGGAACAGACTAAACAATGATATAATATAGAAGATATCTAATGATACATTAATTTTAGCAATGACAATTTTAGTTAACAGTATTCCTCTTAAATTTCTGGAATTTGCAAAGACAAAATTTAGGATGTAAGAGGAAACACAAATACAACAGAAACAACAAATCATGAGACAATGGTAAAGCTTTGGGGGCTATATGGAAGGACAGACACAGTGTAGAAATCACAACACTTGATTGCCAGACTATTAAACCTGTTCTCCAAATCTGTTTTTACCTACCTCACTGCCCTTGACAGTAATATTGCATTGGTGGCTATCCCAAACTCTGAAGTGAGGGTAGTGACCATTCAGGGGTAATATAGAGGATATGAATGGCTATAACTGAGCCCCTGGTGGTGCAGTGGTAAAACTGCCACCCTGTAACCAGAAGGTTACAAGTTCGATCCTGACCAGGGGCTCAAGGTTGACTCAGCCTTCCATCCTTCCGAGGTCGGTAAAATGAGCACCCAGAATGTTGGGGGCAATATGCTACATCATTGTAAACCGCTTAGAGAGCTCCGGCTATAGAGCGGTATATAAATGTAAGTGCTATAACTGTCCATTTTGGGCCAGTGGAGTATTGATCAGTGGAGTGGAGTAGGCATGTGCAGAACCAGTTATGTTTGAACTGCTCTGGTTCGGCAGGTTCAAGTTCAAACCGGTCCAGCCCCCCAAAAGACCAAACTCCCCCCCAAAAAAAAACCCAAACATGGTTTGAATCAAGCTGGTTCAAACTTGTTCAACAGCTCTAACATTGTGGTGGCCTGTGTGTTTTTATCTCTCCAATGGCAGGCATCTGTTGGTTGTCATTGATCATTATAGCCATTTTTGAGAGGTGGAAATGCTCACCAAGCACTTTTGCTAATACTGTGATCCCCAAATTGCATAAGATTTTTTCTTCCTATGGCATACCAACTGTTCTAAAAAGTGACAATGGATTGCTTTTTCAGAGTTAACAGTTAACAGCAGAAGGTGCCAATCTGAAACAATTATTTCATTTCCTCTGCTGCTACAGGACCACTCCCCACATCTCTACCAGTTTGGCAACAGCTACCATTATGTTTGCCAGTCAAGTTTGGACAAAACTGCCTCAACTTGACACTTCATGTCAGGACACTGACTTACATCAACTCAACGAATGCACAAAGAGTGCAATGATGCAGTACACTGATCAATGCAGGCAAGCAACTGTAATATCATTTAAAGTGGGTGGCATGGTTCTAGTGAAAAACCTTCTGCTTCAGAACAAACTGTCACTGCCCTTTTATCCTGCACCATATCAAATAACACAGATGAAAGATATCATGATCACAGCCCAGAGGGGTAATCATAAAGTCTCAAGAAATGTTTCTCACTTCAAACCAGTGCAGAGCACACATAAGGCTTCACGCTCAGATGATGATGATGATGATGACGACTCCATACCTAGTGACAAGGTCATTCTATCTAGCTCTTCTGATCCACCAGTGTCCATAGCCCTGTGTGCTCCTGAACAGTGCTGTACACATTACCCACAATGGATCAATCAGCAAGCTCCAAACTATTTGCAGGACAATACTGCATCGCAGTAGCTTTTCATGAATCTGTGGACCAACTTCTAATCTGCATTCTTGTTTTATGGGTATAGTTTAGTATTCCAAATTTTGTTAGTATTTTGCATGGAACTGGTCTTTTATTGGGGGGAGGGGGGAGAAGGGATGTGGTGTTTCTGCTTAATCCATTCCTTGATCCAGGCTAGCTCTTCAATAGTGCTTTAGTTACTATTTAGTCCAGTCCTAGACTGGAGATGGGACACACAAGCAACAAGCAGCAAGAGTATAGAAAGCAGTTTGCACTGGCCTTTCTGTAAATAATACCCATTTAATTATACTATTAATATTATTGATTCTAATCCACTGCCTGGTCCTTGTGTGCCACAACTTGTTTCTCTGGATTCTACATGTCCCACAATTTGCTGGATCAATTGCCAATTGTTTTTGGTTACTTTTTCCAGAATGTTGCCATTGCCATTATTGCTGCCATTAACGTGAGTGTGCACACATTAAGATAGAACTAAATACTTGAATGTTCAAATTCTGATAAGCTTGCATACAGAGCAAAATAAATACAAATGTGATTACAGTACAGCACTTAGCACACTATGGAAGTTCTATAAATAATAATATTTTGTGCTGAGGTCTGGGATATGTTATTGCACTGCAGGCCATTTTCGTGTTCCATGCAGCCTGCCAGACAGCAGTTAAGCTGTTTATATGTCCCTTTCCACTTGATTATCTGACTGTAAGAGATCACTGAATAGGCAGTTGATTGAATCTCTGGAGTCCGTGACCTTAAATCCTGGTTTACATTTAGAGTGGGCTGTGTGAACTCATTCTCATCACCACTGATGCAGCTCTTTTTAAAAGCTACATGATTTACCATGACAAGAACTGACATTCACATGGAATGAATTGATAGCCTCTGATCAAGGGTAAAAATATGCAATTTGAACACAAGCCAAATTCAGTGATAAAGTAGGTTCTGACCTCAAAATTGTTTTCCCTGGGCAAGGAGCCTTAATAATATTTTCCTGTTCATTACAGAAGCAGTATGTTCTAAATACCTTTTCAGTTTGTGATTTTACCCAGCTAACTCGCAGAAGAGTATATGCCATGGCTGTGTTGGGAATTATGGCAGATGAAATAAAATATTACCCACAGACATAGGCCACATTCACACATAATGCCAAACCTGAGTTGAATGGGGAAGAGGTTGGAATTTGTGTATGTCTAAATGCATGACACTGTGGTTTCATGACAAAAGCAACCTGCGAGTTCCCTTGCCAAACTCCAATTTGAAGCTCGGATTTCACTGGGCCATCCTGAGATGTGAAGACAGCAGCATTATGTTTGAATGCAGACGTCGCCATAACTGGGGTTTCATGCTGTTTCTGGACCTGAAATAATAGAGAGGATGGCCCAGACCCACCTGGGAATGTGCTTGCTCCGTGCCTGCTGAGCTCCTCACTGGCCACCTCTCTGAGCACTAGCCCTGCCCCCTCTCCACTCTCTTCTAGCCATTGCCCAGCAACAGGGATGCCACATTGTCCCATCTCAAGCTTCTCAACCTGTCAAAATGAAAAGTCATATTGGGGGATGCTTGCTGTCCACTGTGTTTCTCTCCCCCCCCCCGTAATTAGAAGAGAAAGTGGATGGGATGGCAAGATGGGCACTATGTGTTTTGATAAATGTATTGAAAAAAGAGTATGTTCACAAGTACATCCAGCTGCGGTGGCACCATAAATCGGGCATCCCAATTATATCACTGCAAAGATAACATATGGCAGGGCAGCAATACCTGAGATTGGGTTTAAAAGGTAGCCCCACCTAGGAATTAGTGGAAGGCTCCAATCTATGTTTTGTACAATGAAGTTGGGAAGGGGAGCCCAGCCCCTTCCCTTTGGGTAAAAGCATGCAATCTCTGGTGTTACTCATGAGAAGAACCATTCAGCAGGAGCAGTATTGCCTTCAGTCACTGGAGAGATTCTTCCTGTGTGATGATGATGGGGGCTGACCAAAGCAGACCGCTCTCTCATGAGAGTGAAAGGCCATGGAGACATACGTGCAGGCTAGACATCATCTGCCACCCAGCCTGGTTGCTGACAAAAGTTAACCATGGGGACGGGTACCCCAGCAACACCTTTCCCTGACCCGGCGACTGCTACGAAGAAGCAGTAAAGGTGGTCCCTCCACTCATCCATTGGCATCTATCCATATTTGTTTTTGCCTTACGGCCACCCTACTTTCCTGGGATCACTGATATTCAGGGCTCCCTGTAATTTCCCTGTAATATACAGGGCTCACCTGTAATTTCCCACAGCAGCCGATCTGCAAACACCATAACGCCAGTCCAAACCCAGGTAATTTGAATGAGAGTAAAAATCTAACCCTGCTCTTGGTATTTTCCTAGTCTGTCCACCTAGTATTGCCCAAACACATGGAACGGCCACTACTCCTTGGGAGTATGAAAGGGTTGCTTTAAGAGGACAGGTTCATGGTGTACAAGTTCTATTATTTGCCAGAAAGAAAAGGGGCCCCAAATAAGCAGGGGCCCCTTGATTTGGATGGCCTACATCATGGGAGTGCAGTCTGATGGAGTCCTGAAGTTCACTGAGCCTCTTGTCCTCCCCAATGGAATGGCCCTATCATGAGAGGGCTAATCCCCAGGCAGCAAGACAAAACAAGGGCAGGAGTGTGCTTGGGTGTTTCTGGACCATTTTTCTTGGGTCTGCCATAACAAGAGCATCCTTAGGGGACCAGACCCCAGCATCTTTTGTCCTCCCTCATATGCATATCCCCTCCCACGAAGTCATCATGATATCTTCCTGGAGTAACAGAAAAATAGCGCCCCTCTCCATCCCCTCATTGCCAGTTGGGGCTCTCACAATGGCAGCTTTGCAATTGCTGTGAGGAGAAGGGCTTAAATGTCATTGAAAGGGATTTAAATACCCTTTTCTTGCTGAGGGTGGGCCGTCCATGCCAAAAAGGAACGTTCACACTCATCACTCCCACTTGAATATTGTGAGTAATGGCGGCTGCCCTGAAGACATTTTGGTGCCTTGCCCACAGTCTGGCAATGTGAGTGCTATGGAACTTGCTGGGATGCGGCCTCATCGACCAGGAAGAGTGAGTGGCTCCCCTGCCCTGAAACCGGCAGTTGCCAGGCTATGGTTGGATGGATGGATATGATGCATGGACACCGAATTACATGGACTACATGGACACCGAATCACATCAGGTTCTGGTCCCCGTGGTTTGCTGTTATGCGCAAATGCGGCCCTTGTGTTGATTGATTGATTGAATGATTGATTGATTTGATTTGTATACTGCCCTTCCAAAATGGCTCAGGGTGGTTTACAATTAAAAACAAACCACTAAAACAATAAAGAGCTAAAACAAAAAGTAAAAACAATATAACAACAATTAACAATTTAAAAACATTTTAAAACAAGAATTAAACAATTGCAGTAATTAAAACCCTTGAAACCGGGTAAAAATATTGAACCGATTAAAAAACCCTGGAAAGCCAGGCCAAACAAATACGTTTTAAGGGCTCTCCTGAAGGCTAATAGAGAATTCAAATTACGGATTGTAAGGTGTATAACAAAGCCTCTGGTGCTCCGTGCTAACATTTGATTGTACAGCCTTGTTTGTAAGAATTTTCTCCCTCAGAAACATGTGCATTCACATGCAATACATGAGTAACATGTTCTCTGAGCAACAGTGGGGTGGAGCAATCTTACCACAGAAGTAGAGAGTCAGCTATGGTGAATATACAAATCAGGGAGAACTGGGTGCTGGCTTCTGCTGTCTCAAAACCTGGCATACATCAGACTGAGGTCCATCTAGCCCAGCATCCTGTTTCCAGTAGTGGCCAGCCAGATGCTCATGGGAAGTCCAAAAAACCTGGATGCAAGAGTCCTTTCCCACTGTCAGAGGCATAACGGGATCCATAACTATCTAAGAGTTGTTGAATGCAGCTATCCTCTTCCAAGAATGTATCCAATCCCCTTTAAAAAACCTTCATCGGTCCTGGCAATCACCACATCTTGGTGGCAGTGAACTCCACTATGCATTGTGTGAACACATTTTTTTGGTGTTTATCTTGAATCCACTGCCTTGAATTCACTGAACTAGATTTCTAGTATTATGAGAGAGAGAGAGAAGCATTTCTCTCCCCACAATTTGGATAATCAAAAAATAGAGGGCAGTGTCAATTTCTGCTATTGGCAATTGTAGTCGAGTTTTCCTTATGAAACAGTGATCGGCTGTTTCTCCAACTATGGGAAACTGATGCTTGAAGCAGGCATGTCAAATGGAGGATCCTCTAAGTGACTTCAACCAGCTACAGAGAGTCTACTTTACATTATTAAAACTACAGATCTGACAACTAGCATATTAACTTAAAAACCTTATTATAGGGAAGAAATCTTTTTTAATGTAGCTGTCTTAAAACTAATGAGGCAGCAAACTGGATAAAGTAGATGAAGTTGTTTTCTTTCCTTTGGTGCTTACTTACCGTATTAGGTTGAAGCTGCAAACACCTTTCAGAACCACTAGATGGCAATGTGGTACACAAGACAACTCCAATCTTGTGGGGAGAGAAAGCAAAAGCAAAACAACTCCAATAAAATGAACATTCAGACTTTGTGTCTAAGAAATGTGAATTTTTTAAAAGACATATTTCAATGAAATTTTACTTAGAAAGAAAAGAAAAAACACATATACACTGAAATTGAATCTACTGAATACAGAGGCACTTTAAATCATCTTATGTATTGTCAACATAATACAATCAACAGCCAGAAACGTTTAATTCATAGTAACCGAATTAAATCAGTAACTCTACCAATGGTTAAATTCACAAAAACTTAAAATACACTCAAAGACCTTGTTAATCCATATTATGAAAACAGAACAATTTATATTATATTTATTTTAGTATAATCTATATTCTATTTTATGTATTTATTTATTTTTACATTTATATCCCGCTCTTCCTCCGAGGAGCTCAGAGCGGTGCACATGATTATTTTTATCCTCACAACAACCCTGTAAGGTAGATTAGGCTGAAAGATATGTGACTGGCCTAGAATCACCCAGTGAGTTTCATGGTTGAAGGGTGATTCAAACTCAGGTCTTCCCGGTCCTAGTCCAACACTCTAACCACAATGCTAAGCTGGCTCTCCACTATTAGTATAATATATATAACTCTAAGATGATTCTAATGTTTCATCCAAAAACTGAACAAATGTATAAAATAAAATAAAAATTGGGAGATTTTCATATCGACACAACCAATAAAGCACAGTCATCTAGGGCCATAATTGTGAAATGGTTTTATTTCAAAATGGAACTTTACTCTTCTTACATCTGGTGTGCACAACACTTCTGAAAGGGATAAGATCAAGTGATATATCAGTAGGAAAATCTTGTTGGAGATGATGACTAAAAATTGTATTACAGAGGACAATTAGATTTAGCATGTGTGGTTTTGCTCAAAAAGAAACAGTGACCAGTAGGGCTGGGTCAGCTTTTGATATATCAAGTTCTCTGTATAGTCTAAACATCTAATTTCTATCCCTGCTCTTGGGCTGAAAGTGTATTTGCTCTGCTAATTCCTCATGGCTGATCAGAATCCATAATAAAGTCAGCACCATCTAGCAATGAGGAGTTCCCATTTCTAGACCATAACTATACGCTCAGGCAAAATTTATGGAAAAACACCTCTGAATATTTGCACATTACAATGTCTGCAACATTATACATTAGATAAAGGATCCCCCCCTCCAAAAAGCAAAGATATCTAGTATCAATCAATACCTTTATTATGGTCCTTGACCAGAATCAACTCAATATTCATCATACTTAGTATATTATACATAATACCCCACAAACCATGCATGTTAATAACAAATACCCCACAAAACATGCACCTTAATAATAAATAAATAATGATATTAAACAGTTACTGTACATTAATATTTAATCCCATCTCCCAAATCAATTATCTAATTAATTGTTGATCAAAATTTGCTGACAAATTTGCATGACAATCAACCAAAACTTAGCTACATACTGAGGTCATTTACACAATCAAAAGCTCCATCCTACCTAGATTTGGGAGCTGTGTGTGTTCCAAATTTTGGGGTGTGTGGGTGCCAAGCAAGCAACTAGGTAGGGGAGGGAGAAGAGATAGTGGTCACCTCTATGGTCACTACTCAGCTTTCCTTCCTACCTTGATTCCACTTCTCCCTCCTCCTACCTAGTTGTTTGCACAACCGAAAATTGGCAGCACACACAGATCCAAAACCTGGGTAGGACAGTTTTTGATTGTGTGAATGAACTCTATATGTGATGTTAAATGAATGGAAGATATCTAGTAGGCCTGAGCCATGTCTGGGTTCAGGGCAATGCTATGCACTCCAGAGACCCTTGCAATATACCACTCACTCCAAACTGCAAGTAGTGTCAGGTCAGGGCTGATCCTTCCATGAGGTGAGGTGAGGTGTGGTGTAAGTGACAAGCACCTCCTTGTAAAAATATATAACTTATCCCTGTAATCAGGCTCTGTACCAGAGGACTGGAAAGTAGCAAATGTAACATCAATTTTCAAAAAGAGATCCAGGGGGAATCTGAGATATTAGCAATAGCAATAGCAATAGCACTTACATTTATATACCGCTCTATAGCCGGAGCTCTCTAAGCGGTTTACAATGATTTAGCATATTGCCCCCAACATTCTGGGTACTCATTTTATCGACCTCGGAAGGATGGAAGGCTGAGTCAACCTTGAGCCCCTGGTCAGGATCAAACTTGCAACCTTCTGGTTACAGGGCGGCAGTTTTACCACTGCACCACCAGGGGCGCCAATATTAGAGGCGGGTTAGCTTAACGTCTGTTCCAGGTAAACTGATGGAAAGCATTCTCAAGTAGGGATGTGCACAAGCACATCCTAAGCAGACACGTTGCAGACATGTAGGGATTCCTGCAGTAGCCTTGCGGGGCCATTTCTTCCCCTGTGGGTGGACTGATGGTAATGTTCTACCAAAGCGTGTCCCAACCCTCTGGGCATTGCCTGCCTGCTGTCTGGCTGAAAGGACCAGCCCCGGTCCCTGGCTGGTGACTCAGCCATCCTGGTTCCATCCTCTGGGTGTTGTGGGTCCCAGAGGTCTGGGGGTTGGACAACAGGATCCCCTGTTGGGCTGGATCTGTTTGCAGACCCTCAGCCACTCTTTGGGCTGCCTGGTCAGCCCTCCTGTTGCCTTGTGCCTTCCTGCCATCCCCCCTTTGGTAGCCCCTGCAGTGCATAACAGCCACTTGCTAGGAACACCAAATAACCTGGCCCCCTGTGCTGATGGTAACCGGTTTGTCCTAGCCCTCCTTGGGGAGGCCAGGCTGACAAAGTCTCCTGGCTCCTGCCTCTCGGGGGCCCCTGTGATGGTGGTCTTCCAACACCTGTCCCTGTGGCATCCTTCTGCCAGACTTGTGTTGTGACCACTGGCCTCCCAGGCAGGAGTTCCCGGTTTCTCGTGGGGCACTCCTTCCCTTCCCTGTGACCCTCCTCTCTATCCTGACCTGTTCCTTCTCCTGCTCAACTTACCCATGCCTTCTGAAGTGGTGGCCGCCAAAAGTTAACCTTTTGTCTCTGGCCATGAGCCTTTCCTTGGGCATTCTCTGCCCAAGCCTACTGGAAGGCTCCCGGCTACGTCCCGCGCTATCAGGACTTTGGTGGCCTCCGGTTTCGCGTCCCACCACGCCTTCTACTTCCTTTCTATCTCCTCTCCCCTATCTGCTGCTTTCCTTCTCTGTTCGCCTATTTCCCTGCTTCTGTCTGTCCCTCCTTGTCCTACAGCCACCCAAACATTACCTTCCTGGCTTCACAACAAGCAACTCCAAACAACATGCCAAACCTTCAGTACTTCACACTTTTCCTTTTCCTTACCTTAAACCAGCCTCTTTCCATCTGCCTTTCAACAATTAACCAGCCTTTACATCACATGCACCAAATAAACCTCCTGAAACATCTCTACCTCTCTGCACCTTTCCAAGTGAATCTGTGACAATCTCCCGCAACTTGCACTTCTCCTCTTGAGATTTACCTCCATCTCTACTGGGCAAATGGTCCCAGCCTGCTTGCCTGGGCCTCTGCCCTCATGGCTACAGAGAGGGTTGCCTGTTGCTTGCAACAGCTCCCGAGCCATAGGGAAAGGCATTTGGTCTCAGGGACCAACCTGGTACCTATGTAGGGGTTTAGCCTGGGTCCTCTGTGACTACATTCCACACTTTCTGGGTTATTAACATCTTCAGTTGGCCAGGATCATGATGATCCCATAATCTCCTGCCTTCCTGATTTCTGACTTGGGAGAGAGAGCAAACTGCCTCCTTCCTACTGTATTCCTAATTCCCACTGGCCTTGGGAATACGGAACCCCAAGTGCTTCACACTGTCCTGGCAGGCTTGGGCCTCTGGCTCTCGGGACTCTTGTAGCCTGAAGTCCCTCAGATCCCCCCCCCCAGCCTGGCTTGAAGCTCTTCAGCATCGACCCTTCCCCTCCCATTGTTTTCCCAGAGGTGTGCTCTCTTACACTCTGAACAAACAGACAAGTGGGGGGGGGAACGGACTGCGGGTAAGGGATCCACGCAGTGAGGCACAAAAGGATTTTAGACAGACAAATTCACACTTCGTACCTCCAGTTTCCGCTCTCCTCCCGTCGCCGGGACAGAAAACGTACTCAGGAGTCCTGCCTTGCCACAGCAAGGCCACTTTCGCAGTGGGTTCCCCCTTTGGGGTCCTCCTCTGCACTCACCAAAGCTTTCAAACTGCACACATTCACACCAACTCCTCCCTGTTCCTCCTCCCAGAGCCAGTCCTGCTTTTAGGCAGTGCCCTCTGCCTGCAGCGGCCCTTGACCTAGGGTGGGCTATTCCCTTGGTCTCCTACCCGTCCCGGGACTCCCAATACTTCACCTGTCCGGACCCCTTGCATTGGTGTGCCTCGTTCCGCGCCCGTCTTCGGTGGGCTTGGGAGTCTGGGTCTCACGCCGCCGGGGGTCAAAACCTTCCTTCTTACAATGGGAGAAGTGGCGCCGAAGGGTTGCTCTCCCACGACGTGAGAAAGGGACCCCCAAGTAGCCACCGATGGGCAGGTAAATCACCAGTTTACCATCCGAGAATTAACGGCACCAGTTTATGTTACCTGGGAGACCCAGTTACCACAAACCAAACAAGGATGATTGAAGGAAGCAAAATCACCATTTATTGAAAAACCAGCGCTGGTGGCTTTTCCCAGTACCTCACGGTAAACCTGAGAATTGCACGCAGCTGCCTGGGTCACAAGTTTTTATACTTTGGCATAACTACATAGCTGGGCGTCAACATTCAGCCCTGGGGACCAATCACATTATTACACATCGTATACATGCTTGCATATGCATGCTTTGAGGCTGGGCCTCTGCCCCAAGCTACGTGCAGTTTCGATTTCACAGAAGGAAGCTAGAGATAACTAAGAAAGGCACGTCCTCATACCTTAAGGTTAGCCCACTTCAACCTATCACACGACGCCATGTTAATGAGGAGCCGTGCATCATTGTCCGTCATATTACAAATATTATAATCATTGCTAATTAGACAAGCATTCCCTAGTACAATGAAACCTTTCTTATTCTCTTTCTCTAGCCAGATGTCCTTGAAGTGTGCTGGCTCTTGCTTTCAGGATATACAAGGAGAGGGGGGGGGCTCTTCCCCCTCTAGCTTGTCAGCAAATTTATGGCTTTACAGCTCGCAATTTGGCAAGGCAACTTGCAGACTCTATTAACCATTTCTTGACCAGTGCAAAGACACTTTCCCATTCCATGAGAACAAAGTGATTACAAAGCAGCTTTCAGAAAAGGCATTTTCCCCTCATTCCACAAGAGTGGTCTTCGGGGTTGCAGAAGTGGACAGTAGACATAATGGTTGCAGCAGTGGAGCATGGGATTGGGGGTTGCAGCAGTGGACAGTAGGCTTGGTGGTTGAAGCAGTGGAGATTGTTTGGGGGTTGCAGCAGTGGAGCATGGGCTTGGTGTTTGCAGCATTTGAGAGTCAGCTTTGGGGTTGTTGCAGTGGACAGTAGGTTTGGTCGTTGCAGCAGTGGAGATTGGCTTGGGGGTAGCAGCAGTGGAGCATGAGCTTGGTAGTTGAGGAACTTGATTGTGGGCTTCGGGATGCAGCAGTGGACAGTAGGCTTGGGGGTTGCAGCAGTGGAGCATGGGATTTGGGGTTGCAGCAGTGGACAGTAGGCTTGGTGGTTGCAGCAGTGGAAATTGGCTTGAGAGTAGCAGCAGTGGAGCATGGGATTTGGGGTTGCAGCAGTGGAGCATGGGATTTGGGGTTGCAGCAGTGGAGCATGGGATTTGGGGTTGCAGCAGTGGAGCATGGGATTTGGGGTTGCAGCAGTGGACAGTAGGCTTGGTGGTTGCAGCAGTGGAAATTGGCTTGAGAGTAGCAGCAGTGGAGCATGGGCTTTGGGGTTGCCACAGTTTAGTGTGGGCTTGGGGTTGCAGCAGTGGACGTTAGGCTTGGTGGTTGCAGCTGTTGAGCGATGATTTGGGGTTGAAGCAGTGGACGTTAGGCTTGGTGGTTGCAGCAGTGGAGATTAGCTTGCAGGTTCAGCAGTGGAGCATGGGCTTTGGGGTTGCAGTATTGGATCACGGGCTTACGGTTTGCAGCAGTGGACAGTAAGCTTGGTGGTTGGAGCCGTGAAGATTGGTTGGGGGTTGCCACAGTGGAGCATATCCTTGGTGGTTGCAGCAGTGGAGATCGCTTGGAGGTTGCAGCAGTGGATTTGTGGTTTATTAATTAATTAATTGTTTGTTTGTTTAGCACATTTTTATACTGCCCTAACCCAAGGTCTCAGGGTGGCAGCAGTGGAGCACAGGCTTGGGGGTTGCAGCAGTGGACAGTAGGCTTGGTGGTTGCAGAAGTGGAGATTGGCTGGTGGTTGCAGAAGTGGAGCATGGGCTTGGTGGTTGCAGAAGTGGAGCATGGGCTTGGTGGTTGCAGCAGTGAACTGTAGGCTTGGTAGTTGCAGCAATGGAGATTGCTTGGAGATTGAAGCAGTGGAGCACGGTCTTAGGGGTTGCAACAGTGGAGCACGGTCTTAGGGGTTGCAACAGTGGAAAGTAGGCTTGGTGGTTGCAGCAGTGGAGATTGTTTGGGGATTGCAGCAGTGAAGAATGGGGTTTGGGGTTGTAGCAGTGGAACATGGACTTGATGGTTGCAGCAGTTGAGCGTGGGCTTGGGCGTTGCAGTAGAGGAGAGTATGCATGATGGTTGCAGAAGTGGAGCATGGGGTTTGGGGTTGCAGCAGTTTACAGTAGGCTTGGTGGTTGCAGAAGTGGAGATTGGCTTGGTGGTTCTAGCAGTGGAGATAGGCTTCAGTGTTGAAGCAGAGTAGTGTGGCTTATAGGTTGCAGCAGTGGAGCATGGGGTTTGGCGTTGCAGCAGTGGATGGTAGCCTTTGTGGTTGCAGCAGTGGAGATTGCCTTCGGGGTTGCAGCAGTGCAGCATGAGATTTGGGGTTGCAAAAGTAGAGCACGGGCTTGGGGGTTGCAGCAGTGGAGATTGGTTTGGGGTTTCAACCGTGGAGCCTGGGCTCTGGGGGTGCAGCAGTGAACAGTGGGCTTGGTGGTTGCAGCAGTGGAGATTGACTTGGTGTTTGCAGCAGTGGAGCATGGGTTTGCTTGTTGAAGCAGTGGAGATGGGCTCTGGGGTTGAAGCGATGGAGTGAGAGCTTGGAGGTTGCAGCAGTGGAGCATGGGGTTTTGGGTTGCAACAGTTTAGTACGGGCTTGGGGGTCGTAGCAGTGGAGATTGGCTTGGGGTTTGCAGCAGTGGACAGTAGTCTTGGCGGTTGGAGCAGTGGAGATTGGCTCGGTAGTTGCAGCAGAGGAGCATGGGCTTGGTGGTTGCATCAGTAGAGATGGGCTCGGGGGTTGATACAATGGAGTGTGGGATTGGAGGTTGCAGCATTGGAGCATGGGGTTTGGAGTTGCAGCAGTGGAGCACGGGCTTGGGGGTTGTAGCAGTGGACAGTAGACTTGGTGGTTGCAGCAGTGGAGCATGTGCTTGGTGGTTGCAGCAGTTTATTGTGGGCTTCGGGTTGCAGCAGTGGACAATAGGCATGGTCGTTGCAATAGTGGAGATTGATGGGGGTTGCTGCAGTGGAGCATGGGCTTGGTGGTTGCAGCAGTTGAGTGTGGGCTTGGTGGTTGCAGCAGTGGAGATTGCTTGGAGGTTGATGTAGTGGAGCATGGGGTTTTTGGTTGCAGCAGTGTAGCACGGGCTTGGGGTTATAACAGTCAACAGTAGGCTTGATGGTTGCAGCAGTGGAGATTGGCTTGGGGGTTGAAACATTGGAGCATGAGATTTGGGGTTGCAAAAGTAGAGCACGGGCTTGGGGGTTGCAGCAGTGGAGCATGGGAATGCTGATTGCAGCAGTGGACAATAGGCTTGGTGGTTGGAGCCGTGAAGATTGGTTGGGGGTTGCCGTAGTGGAGCATGTCCTTGGTGGTTGCAGTAGTGGACAGCAGGCTTGGTGGTTGCAGCAGCTGAGTGTGGGCTTGGTGGTTGCAGCAGTGAACAGTAGGCTTGGTGGTTGCAGCAGCGGAAGTTGATTTGGTGTTTGCAGCAGTGGAGCATGAACTTGCTTGTTGCAGCACTGGAGATGGGCTCTGGGGTTGAAGCGATGGAGTGAGGGCTTGGAGGTTGCAGCAGTGGAGCATGGGTTTTGGGGTTGCAACAGTTTAGCACGGGCTTGGGGGTTGCAGCAGTGGAGATTGGCTTGGGGTTTGCAGCAGTGGAGCATGGGCTTGGGCATTGCAGCAGTGGACAGTAGTCTTGGCGGTTGGAGCAGTGGAGATTGGCTTGGCAGTTGCAGCAGAGGATCATGGGCTTGCTGGTTGCAGCAGTGGAGCATGGGCTCGGGGTTGCAGCAGTGGAGCACGGGCTCGGGGTTGCAGCAGTGGACAGTAGGCTTGGTGGTTGCAGCAAATGAGCATGGGCTTCGGGTTGCAGCAGTGGACAGTAGGCTTGGTGGTTGAGGCAGTGGAGATTGCTTGGAGGTTGCAGCAGTGGAGCATGGGCTTTGGGGTTGCAGTATTGGAGCACGGGCTAAGGGGTTGCAGCAGTGGACAGTAGGCTTGGTGTTTGCAGCAGTGGAGATTGGCTTGGGGGTTGCACAGTGGAGCATGGGCATGCTGGTTGCAGCAGTGGACAGTAGGCTTGGTGGTTGGATCCGTGAGGATTGGTTGGGGGTTGCCGCAGTGGAGCATGTCCTTGGTGGTTGCACTAGTGGACAGCAGGCTTGGTGGTTGCAGCAGTGGAGATCGCTTGGAGATTGCAGCAGTGGAGCATTGCGTTTGTGTTTTATTTATTTATTTATTATCTATTTGTTTAGCACATTTTAATACCGCCCTAACCCAAGGTCTCAGGGTTGCAGCAGTGGAGCACAGGATTGGGGGTTGCAGCAGTGGAGATTGGCTTTGGGGTTGCAGAAGTGGAGCATGGGCTTGGTGGTTGCAGCAGGAGGAGAGCTGGTCTTGTGGTAGCAAGCATGACTTGTCCCCATAGCTAAGCAGGGTCTACCCTGGTTGCATATGAATGGGAGACTTGATATGTGAGCACTGCAAGATATTCCCCTGAGGGGATGAAGCCACTCTGGGAAGAGCAGAAGGTTCCAAGTTCCCTCCCTGGCTCTCCAAGATAGGGCTGAGAGAGATTCCTGCCTGCAACCTTGGAGAAGCTGCTGCCAGTCTGTGAAGACAATACTGAGCTAGATAGACCAATGGTCTGACTCAGTATATGGCAGCTTCCTATGTTCCTATGTTCCAGTTGAGTGTGGGTTTGGGGTTGCAGCAATGGAAATCGCTTGGAGGTTGCAGCAGTGGAACATGGGCTTTGGGGTCGCAGCAGTGGAGCACGGTCTTAGGTGTTGCAGCAGTGGACAGTAGGCTTGGTGGTTGCAGCAGTGGAGATTGGCTTGGGGGTAGCAGAAGTCAAGCATGGGCTTGGTGGTTGCAACAGTTGAGCGTGGGCTTGGCGTTGCCATAGTGAAAATTGGCTCGGGGGTTGAAGCAGTGGAGTGTGGGCTTGCAGGTTGCAGCAGTGGAGCATGGGCTTGGTGCTTGCAGCAGTTGAGTGTGGGCTTGGGCAGTAACTTGAGCAGTAACTTGGGCAGTTGCAGCATGGACAGTAGGCTTTGTGGTTGCAGTAGTGGATATCGCTTGGAGGTTGGAGCAGTGCAGCATGGACTTTGGGATTGCAGATGTGGAGCACAGGTTTGGAGGTTGCAGCAGTGGAGCTTGGGCTCGATGGTTGCAGCATTTGAGCATGGTCTTTGGGGTTGTAGAAGTGGACAGTAGGCATGATGGTTGCAGCAGTGGAGCATGGGCTTTGGGGTATCAGGTGTGGAGCATGGGATTGGGGGTTGCAGCAGTGGACAGTAGGCTTGATGGTTGCAGCAGTGGAGATTGTTTAGGGGTTGCAGCAGTGGGCTTGGTGTTTGCAGCATTTGAGAGTCAGCTTTGGGGTTGTTTCAGTGGAGCATGGGCTTCGTGGATTCAACAGTGGATCATGGGATTGGGGGTTGCAGCAGCGGACAGTAGGCTTGGTGGTTGCAGCAGTGAAGATTGGCTTGGGGGTTTCAGCAGTGGAGAATGGGGTTTGGGGTTGTAGCAGTGGAGCACGGACTTGGGGGTTGCAGCAGTGGACAGTAGGATTGGTGTATGTAGCAATGGAGCATGGGCTTGTTGGTTACAGCAGTTGAGAGTGGTCTTTGGGGTTGAAGCAGAGGAGAGTATGCATGATGGTTGCCGAAGTGGAGCATGGGCTCGGTAGTTGCAGCAGTTGATTGTGGGCTTCGGGTTGCAGCAGTGGACAGTAGGCTTGATGGTTGAGGCAGTGGAGATTGCTTGGAGGTTGCAGCAGTGGAGCATGGGATTTGGGGTTGCAGCAGTGTAGCACGGTCTTAGGGTTTGCAGCAGTGCACAGTAGGCTGGGTGGTTGCAACAGTGGAGATTGTTTGGTGGTTGTAGCAGTGGAAATTGGCTTGGTGGTTGCAGCAGTTGACTGTGGACTTGGGGTTGCAGCAGTGGAAATTGGCTTGGGGGTTGAAGCAGTGGATCATGGGTTTGGTGTTTGCAGCCGTTGAGCGATGATTTGGGGTTGCAGCATTGGACGTTAGGCTAGGTAGTTGCAGCACTGGAGATTAGCTTGCGGTTTCAGCAGTGGAGCATGGGCTTTGGGGTTGCAGTATTGGAGCACGGGCTTAGGGGTTGCAGCAGTGGACAGTACGCTTGGTGGTTGCAGAAGTGGAGATTGGCTTGGGGGTTGCAGCAGATGAGTGTGGGTTTGGGGTTGCAGCAGTGGACTGTAGGCTTGGTGGTTGCAGCAATGGAGTACGTTATTAGGTGTTGCAGCAGTGGAAAGTAGGCTTGGTGATTGCAGCAGTGGAGCATGGGTTTTGGGGTTTCAGCAGTGGAGCACGGTCTTAGGGGTTGCAGCAGTGGAAAGTAGGCTTGGGGGCTGCAGCAGTGGAGCATGAGGTTTTGGGTTTCAGCAGTGGGTTTCAGCAGTCTTGGTAGTTGCAGCAGTTGATTGTGGGCCTTGGGTTGCAGCAGTGAAGACTGGCTTGGGGGTTGCAGCAGTGGAGATTGGCTTGGGGGTTGCAGCAGTGGACCATGGTCTTGATAGTTGCAGCAGTTGATTGTGGGCGTCGGGTTGCAGCAGTGGACAGTATTCTTGGTGGTTGAGGTAGTGGAGATTGGCTTGGGGGTTGCAGCAGTGGAGATTAGCTTGGGGTTTGCAGCAGTGGAGCTTTGGCTTGATGGTTGCAGCATTTTAGCGTGGTCTTCGGGGTTGCAGAAGTGGACAGTAGGCATGATGGTTGCAGCAGTGGAGAATGGGCTTTTCGTTTGAAGCAGTGGAGCATGGGATGAAGGGTTGCAGCAGTGGAGCATGGGCTTGATGGTTGCAGCAGTTGAGCGTGGGCTTGGGGGTTACAGCAGAGGAGAGTATGCATGATGGTTGCAGAAGTGGAGCATGGGGTTTGGGGATGCAGCAGTGGATAGTAGGTTTGGTGGTTGCAGAAGTGGAGATTGGCTTGGTGGTTACAGCAGTGAAGATCGGCTTGGGTGTTGAAGCAGTGTAGTGTGGGCTTTAGGTTGCAGCAGTGGAGCATGGGGTTTGGGGTTGCAGCAGTGGAGCAAGGGCTTGGGGGTTGCAGCAGTGGATCATGGGCTTAGGGGTTGCAGCAGTGGATCATGGGCTTGGTGTTTGTAGCTGTTGAGCGATGATTTGGGGTTGCAGCAGTGGACGTTAGGCTTGGTGGTTGCAGCAGTGGAGATTAGCTTGCGGGTTCAGCAGTGGAGCATGGGCTTTGGGGTTGCAGTATTGGAGCACGGGCTTAGGGTTTGCAGCAGTGGACATTAGGCTTGGTGGTTGCAGCAGTGGAGCATGGGAATGCTTATTGCAGCAGTGGACAGTAGGCTTGGTGGTTGGAGCCGTGAAGATTGGTTGGGGGTTGCCGCAGTGGAGCATGTCCTTGGTGGTTGCAGTAGTGGACAGCAGGCTTGGTGGTTGCAGCAGTAGAGTGTGGGCTTGGTGGTTTCAGCAATGGAGATTGGCTTGGGGGATGCAGCAGTGGAGATGGGCTCTGTGGTTGCAGCAGTGGAGCGCGGGCTCGGGGGTATAACAGTCGACAGTAGGCTTGATGGTTGCAGCAGTGGAGATTGGCTTGGGGTTTGAAGCAGTGGATCATGGACGTGGTGTTTGCAGCTGTTGAGCGATGATTTGGGGTTGCAGCAGTGGAGATTTGCTTGCGGGTTCAGCAGTGGAGCATGGGCTTTGGGGTTGCAGTATTGGAGCACGGGCTAAGGGGTTGCAGCATTGGACAGTAGACTTGGTTATTGCAGCAGTGAAGATTGGCTTGGGGGTTGCAGCAGTGGACCATGGTCTTGGTAGTTGTAGCAGTTGATTGTGGGCCTCGCGTTGCAGCAGTGGACAGTATTCTTGGTGGTTGAGGCAGTGGAGATTGGCTTGCTGGTTGCAGCAGTGGAGCATGGGATGAAGGGTTGCAGCAGTGGACAGTAGGCTTGGTGGTTGCAGCAGTGGAGATTGGCTCAGGGGTTGCAGCAGTGGAGCATGGGCATGCTGGTTGCAGCAGTGGACAGTAGGCTTGGTGGTTGGAGCCTTGAAGATTGGTTGGGGGTTGCCGCAGTGGAGCATGGGCATGCTGGTTGCAGCAGTGGACAGTAGGCTTGGTGGTTGGAGCCTTGAAGATTGGTTGGGGGTTGCCGCAGTGGAGCATGTCCTTGGTGGTTGCCGTAGTGGACAGCAGGCTTGGTGGTTGCAGCAGTGGACAGTGGGCTTGGTGATTGCAGTAGTGGAACTTGGGCTTGGTAGTTGAGGCAGTTGATTGTGGGCTTCGGGTTGCATCATTGGACAGTATGTTTGGTGGTTGCAGCAGTGGAGATCGTTTGGTGGTTGCAGCAGTGGAGCATGGGCTTTGCGGTTGCAGCAGTGGAGCACGGTCTTAGGGGTTGCAGCAGTGGACAGTAGGCTTGGTGGTTGCAGCAGTGGAGATTGTTTGGGGGTTGCAGCAGTGGGCTTGGTATTTGCAGCATTTGAGAGTCAGCTTCGGGGTTGTTTCAGTGGAGCATGGGCTTCGTGGATTCAACAGTGTATCGTGGGCTTGGGGGTTGCAGCAGTGGAGATTGGCTTGGTTGTTGCAGCAGTGGAGAATGGTGTTTGGGGTTGTAGCAGTGGAGCACGGACTTGGGGTTTGCAGTAGTGGACAGTAGGATTGGTGTATGCAGCAGTGGAGCATGGGCTTGTTGGTTGCAGCAGTTGAGCGTGGTCTTGGGGGTTGCAGCAGAGGAGAGTATGCATGATGGTTGCAGATGTGGAGCACGGGGTTTGGGGTTGCAGCAGTGGACGGTAGGCTTGGTGGTTGGAGCAGTGGAGATATCCTTTGGGGTTGCAGCAGTGGAGTATGAGCTTGGTGGTTGCAGTAGTTGAGTTTGGGCTTGGTGGTTAGGGATGTGCACAAAACCGGTTCGTCCGGTTCGTATCCGAACCGGGTCCGAACCGGACCAGGGTGGTTCGGTTATGGTTTTGTCCGAACCACCCCCTGGTCCGGTTCGGATCTCAAAAAATAGCTAGTCTTAAAGGGGACCTTGTGTTCTACCTGCCACCCAAATTTCAAGTCATTTGGACCTTCCTCTGATTGTTTACAATTTTTTTTAAAAAAATCAATTTTTGCTCATAACTCCCTATGTGGAGCACTTCGGAGCAAAAAGCTGGGGTGGGTGGTAGCCACCCATGGGTGTCCTCCACCCCAACAATCCCAAGGCAATTGGTTGCTCCTAGTATTATTGGTGAATTTTTGGGGGAAAAATTCCCATTGGCTAGAATGGGGGTTTGGGGCTGCCCCAGACCCACCTCTGTGGGGTGGCAGCACCCCCAAAGTGGGTCTGGGGCCATGGCAAAAATGGCCTCAGTCCCTCCCATCAATCCCCGGAGAGGTAGGAGTGATGGTTTTCTTTATTAAGATTTTCTAAGGCATTAAATAATATCTAATTGTAAGAATAGAATGTGTGTCAGTGGGTGAAAGTTAAAGCCACATAGAGAGACAGTTATTTAAGCCACATAGAGAGACAGTTATGCCTAGGAAATCCTAATTAAAAAACCATCACTCCTATCTCTCCGGGGATTGCCGGGAGGGACTGAGGCCATTTCTGCCATGGCCCCCCAGACCCACTTTGGGGGTGCTGCCACCCCACGGAGGCGGGTCCGGGGCTGCCCCCCAAAAAACCCCAATCTAGCTAGCCAATGGGATTTTTTCTCTTCTTTTCAAGAAATCCACCAACAATGCTAGGGGCAACCCAACAATTGCCACCCCAGCTTTTTTGGCCCTCTCTCTGGGCGCCCTAACATGTAACACCCAGTCAGTCCACCTTAATGCCTACCTACTACCACCTAGCCAAGCAACTAAGATGACACTCAGAGAGACAACACCAACTCTGTCTCTGATCTAACAAAAAGGCCACTGCTGCTGCTGCCTGCCAGCAGCAGCAGTGGAGCAGCACACTAAGCACAACAGCACACACACAGAGAAGAAGCAGGAGGTGGAGCAGCAGAGCAGCAGACCTGCTGCTCTGCATGATGGGTGATGTGATGCCTAAAGAAACCACCGCCTCACTCAGTGCCTGCCACTGACTAGGCCCGACAGACAGAAGCCAGCCAACCTGCTCTGCTGCTCCCCATGGATGATGCACACACATCTGCATCCAAACCAGACCAAGTGTGCAGAGTCAGCAGCACAGGGGGCAACAGCCACCAGCCCAACAACAACTACTACTACTGCTGCCACCACAACCAGTGTTGCTGCTACACTAACATTCCCAGTCCAGTCACGCGCGCCACAGCCTGAGCCTAGCACACAGCCAACAGCTGCTGCCAGCCAGTGCCTAGCAAGCCAAGCCAACATGAGGAGAGAGCTAAGTAGACGGCGCACGCACACCAACCCATCACGACGCAACTGCAAGGGGAGAGGGCACAATTACAGGCAGGAGGAGGAGGCGAGGCAATCCTAGCACAGATTTTAAAGTTTAAAATCCACCAGGACATCATCTTCTTTCAACCACCAGCTGTAGTGTCTAGTTAGTGAGTGCTGTGCAGCTGAGCTGAGCTGAGGTGTGTGTGAGGATGATGGTAGTTAGTTTAGTTTCAGCAGACTGAGCACTGAGCATGGGCAATGGCATTGGGAAGCAACACAACAACACTCACCTGCAGCTGCTGGTTCTAGAAGTTGCCTCTTCTCGTCTTTTCACCGTGTGTGTGTGTGTGTGTGTGTGTGTGTGTGTGTGTGTGCGCGTGTGCACAGTGAGTGCATGCCTTTTGCCTTACTTGAAAGAAATGCTTCTCTGGTCCACCACCACATATTTGCCCAGGGACACAGAGAGGCCCAAGGCAGGTGGTGGCACCAGTGTGAGTGCATGTGTGCTGCTGGTGGTGTTTGCCACCCCAGGTGTTTTGTGTGTGTATGTGTGCGCTGCTAGCTAGGAGGGGGGAGGAAGGGGGGGAGGGAAGGGGAGGGGGAGAGGGATGTAGCAGAGGGGATTGAAGTGGTAGGAGGGTCCGGCTCAGAGTTGGTCAGCCACATATTATGCACACACATGGTCACGTGTGTGCTTCGGTGGGAGAGACCAGATTCTCATCATCTTGCCAGACCGGGGTTTGGGGGCAGGTGAGGTGGGCGTGGAAGGGAGGATGGTGATGAAGAGGGAGGAGGGAGGGAGTCACGGGGGGGAGGGAGTCTTGGAGGGGGAAGGGGAAAAAAACATGTAGACACACAGCACAGACAGACAGACAGACAGCACACTACAGAAAGCATCCACACACAGAGACAGTGCTAGGCATCCATTCACACAGACAGACAGACACACAACAGGAAGAGACAGACTGAGCCTGCACCACACACGCACAGAGACCCAATTCCCCCCCTGCATAGTTATCAATCAATATGTTGTGTTGGCAGCCAGTTCATTGCTATTCTGGTGGTTTTTGTTTTTTTGCCATCAGCCAACATCAACAGTGACCACAATCAAGATGAACATAAGATGATAATAATTCATTCATTTCATTAGAATAAATCATCCAATTATTTTCTCCATGTAAACCAAGCCCCCCCCATGTGATTTCTGGTAACAATTTCAATGAAATCAATTCATTTGGCATTCATCAATTTGTTCTGCCTTTGTTACCTTTTTTTTTCTTTTGCACAATTTTGAGGGTTGATTTTAACATGGGGTTTGAAAGAAAAAATTATTTACATGTTTATTTACATACAAGTATTTACAATATTTACACTGCATTAGAACGTATACCCGCCGCTGCCGCTGAGTCTAGTACTATTAGGGCTGTGCTACTTTTGGGGTGTGTGCCGTGCCCACGCCAGGTCCCCAAATGCTGACAGGTGGAGAGATAAGGGCCTGTGCTGCTGCTGGTCAGCATTGGGTTTCTTTTTAGATGGGCGTGGGCATTGTAAACGTCTGGCCAGTCGCAGCACTACAACTACTACTACCAATGCATCACACTACACGCTGCAACTGGCTGGCACAGCTCAGCATCTGTCACGTCAGCTCAGCTAGAGGTGGAAGTGGGGAGGGTAGGGATAAGCACAGAGGTCGAGCCAGGCAGGTGACCAACCATGGGGCAACCCACGGTAATCACTCACCCAGCTCAAACTCCAGCTTGGGGTAGCCCAACAGGGGGAAGTTCACCTTAAGGAAGACCAGCTGCTCCACCAGACCAGGGTCCAAGCGGGAGCGAGAGGGTGTCACCACGTCCCCGGCAGTTGAAAACACCCGCTCGCTCTGGACACTGGTTGGGGGGCAGGAGAGGAGGCACACAGCCACCACCGCCAGGTCCGGCCAGACTTGGCGGCGGGTCGCCCAGAACTGTGCGCAGTCCACGCCGTCTTCCTCCACAGGCTCCTCCAAGTACTCCGCAATGCATTGCTCAGCACTGGAGGGGGGCCTGGCAAGTCAAGCCTCCCGCATACCAGGCATGGCGCCATAGCAGAACCGCTGAAACCACTGGGCGGATTTCGAGTCAGTAGCAACTGGCTGCTGCGATGGTGCCGCCTGGGATGCCACGCTGCTGGACTGGGAAGAGGGAGGGGGAAGGGGAAGCTGACGCCGGCTGGCTGCCCATGCTGCTGCTGGGTGCGGGTTGGGCGGCGGGGGCCGCCCCCGCACCACTACCAACATCCTGGTCTCCGTGGACCCTAGCGGCCTCCTCCTCCCTAACCTTCTGTACCAGGATGCCCCTCCACCTGGGCAATTCGTCAGCACTCACGGCATTGCCCTTGAGGGCTGGGTGACAGAGACAAGCGAGGACATACTCCTCCCCGTCTCCCAGCACATCAATGAGCCGCCTGTCAACCCCAGACTTCAGCCTCCCAGCCAGAGCACGACCCTCTGGCGTGGTCAGAGAAATCTGGAGTTCACCCATCAGCCTTTCAAGACCCATAGCTGTGGGCAGCGCCTGGCTCAAGGGAGTGGTGTCACCACACAAGCCCTTCGTGGCAAGCTGGAAGGGCTGGAGTGCCGACACCGCCTCGGACATCTGCTTCCACTCTGTGTTCGAGAGGTCGCAGACATCCAAGGACTCGTCCCTCGCCAGGGCAACAAGGGCTCTCTCCTGCTCCAACAGGCGCTGGAACAGGAGGAAGGTGGGGATGAGATGGCGAGGAAGCCCAAGGTCATCCTGCTTGTGGCAAAGCAGTCTCCTGGACTTCTCGCTGCGGTGGAAGTGGGCGGCCAGCTTGCAAGACTTCTCAACAAGCGTGGCCGTGGCAGCAACAGCACCTGTGACGGGGCGGCCCCTCTCCTGGGCTACCCTCAGCTCCTTAAGGCCGAGGGCATCCCTGACGGTCAGATGGAGCGTGTGTGCCATACACCGTATGTTCACACAGCCCATGACTGTCTCGACAGCGGCGGTAACGTTGGCTCCATTGTCTGTGACAATGAAGCCGCGGGAGAGGTGTGGACACCCGCCAATCCACTCCTCTATCTGGCGGTCGAGTACGGCCACCACCTCCTCCCCGGTGTGCCTCGTGTCCATCGTTTCCATGTGCAGGACGGCCCACCTGTGCCGTAGTGCAGCGGGAGCCGCGCAGGACCCGGAAGCATCGCCCGAGGAGGTCCCCTCACTCTCCGGTCCCCACCAGTGGGCAGTGAGGGCCAGGAAAGCAGTGTGCATACCACTGACACTGGTCCAGAGGTCAGTCGTGAAATGCACGCTGGTGCCCGCCGAAGCCGCACGCAGCCCGGCCGACACGAGCTCCCTGCACTTGCAGTACAGGGAGGGGACCACGTTCTGGCTGAACGTGGTCCTTGAGGGGATGTGGTAATCGGGAGCCAGGTACTGGATTATCCGGCGGAAGCCGGAGTTCTCGACCACCTGAAACGGCTGGTCATCGGTGGAAATCATCTCCCCTATGAGGCGGGTGAGGTGATGATGGTCCACGTGAACAGTACACTGGCTGCCCGACGACTGCGTCCACCGCTGGACTGGCAGTGTACCCTGCCTTTGGCCTGGCACACTGCCGCTGTCTGCCCTAGTGGCAGATGCACAAGGCGCACTAGCGCTGCCAGCCTGTCCCCTGAGACCTTGGTGGCGACGCTCAATGTGTCTCCACATGGGCGTCGTACCCAGGTGCCCAGGGTCCCTTCCACAGCTGACCTGCATCCTGCAGTGGACACAGCAGGCGTGGAATGGGGCATCTTGAGGGACCTCAAAATGCGCCCATACACCACTGCCCTTGGCCTCCTGTGCCCTGGGCGCCGTCCTAGGCCGTTTCTCGTGGGGTGGCTGCAGTCCTGGGGGGGGCCGCCGCTGCCTGCCCACTGCTGCCACCCAACCCGCCCCTTCCGCCCTCCACACCAGAGGAAGGGCCCAGCTCCACTGGCAGAGGAGAGGCAGGCCTCTCCTCCACCAGCTCGCAAGTCCGCTCCCCACCAGAGTGTCGGGCTTCACAAGGGGGGGGCCCACTGAGCGGCGAAAGGGCTGGGGGAAGGGGCCCCAGAGGGAGGGAGAACCTGGCTGCACAGTCCTCACCGCCCTCTACCTGCTCTTCCACATCCTCAGTCTCCTCCACCACAACAACTGGCGGTACCTCAGCAGCACCTGGTGCCACCGAGGAGGGACCCGCCACAGCCCTAGTTTGAGTGCCCATGCCCGTGCCGCAATTGCTGGCAGCAGGCGGGGGGAAATGAATCCTGCACACCAAACTTGGAGCCATGGCAAAGAATTCTCCAATGGGGAGGACCGGGGTGTCCTCAGGCTCCCCGTGTCCTCTCCGTCTCCGAGTTTCCGCAGGCGTACCCTGCTCCTGGCCTCTCCCACATCCTCTGCCTGGCAACCTAGCGCGAGCCCTGCCCGCCACACGGCACTCAGACATTCTTATCTAGGAGGAGGGAGACTTTAAGAGTAAGGCCAGAAAGGGGCAAAAAAAAAATTTGGAGGGGGTTGAAAGGGGCAAAAAACCCACAATTGATTTGGAGCCGGCGGGGGGGGGGGGGGGAAGGCTGTTTTGAAAAAGTAAGCCAATTAGGGGGGAAAGGATGGAAGACTTTTTGATATGGGGGGGAAGCCAATTGAAGTGAGGGGGAGGGTGACCTTTTAAAATTTGGGTGTCAAGCCAATTGAGGATAGATGGGTCTGGGGGAGGTTGTTTTTAAAAATTGGGGATTAAAGGGTGGACCCCTGGTGTGGGTGGCACGGGCAGTTGGGTGGAGTAGTTGTGGTGTGGGTGGCAAGTTTTTTTTGGGGGGGAGTGGATGGGGGGAGGGCACAGCACCTACCAGGGGGGAGGGACGCAGTCAAAGCTTGAGCACCTGCAGATCAAAGGAGGAAACCCTTATTTAGTGAACTGAATGGTATGGTTCCGGGGGGTGGTTTTCAAATGCTGTGGGGGAGCATCATCATCAACCTTGCAATGCAACCTATTTATTGACTTTAAAACCAGAACACAGAACCCACCCACTGTGACTCTGCCTTCCCGAATGCCATGGCAACTTGGCAAGCAAGCAGCAGCAAACACTTGATGGAAGCATGGTTGGAACATCATCAACACATAGCTTTCAAAGATTACTAGAATGACCCCAGGAAGGAAACCCTTCTTTGGCGAACTGATGATGCCAGCCTATAGGAACTGTCACTGACACAAAACCCAAATTGCACTTCACTTTCACAGAGAGAGAGAAGAGAACCCACCCATGCACTCTGTCTGCCGCCCAAGGCAAGCAAGCAGGCATCAAACACTTGGCAGCATGAACATCATCATAGATATCTTCCGAACATAATGACCCGGGGACGGTGTGGTGGTGTGTTGGGTAACCTGTTAAAATACCACCTCACCTGCATGCAATGCAACAACACACAGCAGCAATTTCTTCATCAAGCAACAAGACACAAGTCACAACATTACATCTCCAAGGGTCCCTCCCCACACACCCTCCTCCCCCCACACAACCCAAATGCATTTCAAAATAGGGGTGTCCCTATTTAAAACCGCCAACTAGGAAGAGAAAGGGGGCAACAAAAGGTGCACAATTGCACACGCACTAACCCCTCTTCTTCCGGTCCTTCTCCTGCCGCTCACTGCTGGTCACGGATGCGCCGCCGCCAGCCAGCCACCCTGGGCTAGGACACAACAGGGCGGCCGCACGAGGCACAGGCAACCGGGGTAGGTCAACGATGGAGGGGCAGAAGTGAGGAGACAACACTATTTGTGTCGCTCAACTCACCCCCAAGCAGAGACAAATGAAATCAACCAAAACCTTTAAAAAGAAAAAGAAAAACCCGATGGCAGCCTCCAGGTGAGGTCAGAGGTAAGCTACTGTGTGGCTGCAGCTGTGGGAGGAAGTGGAAGAAGTGAAGGGGATAGGGGAGCAGAGAGAGAAAAGAGAGAGAGAAAAGAGAGAGGGGGGCAAGAGAGAACGAGAAAGAGAGAAGAGAGAGAGAAAAGAGAGGGGGGCGAGAGAAAAAGAGAAAGAGAGAAGAGAGAGAGAAAGAAGAGAGGAGGAGTGCAGCAGGGAGGGGGGATTCAGGTGTGGGGGGAGGACAGCAGCAGCAGCGGTCCCAAGAGGTGGGAGCCAAGGGTGTGTTGGTTGGTTGGGGGGGCTAGTGTGTGGCAAGGGGTCTGGGGTATGTAGAAGGAGTCAGGGGCAAGCAGAAGAAGAGGTGGTGGGAGCAGAGGGTGTGTTGGTTGGTTGGGGGGCTAGTGTGTGGCAAGGGGTCTGGGGTATGTAGAAGGAGTCAGGGCAAGCAAAAGAAGAGGTGGTGAGAGCCGAGGGTGTGTTGGTTGGTTGGGGGGCTAGTGTGTGGCAAGGGGTCTGGGGTACGTAGAAGGAGTCAGGGGCAAGCAGAAGAAGAGGTGGTGGGAGCAGAGGGTGTGTTGGTTGGTTGGGGGGCTAGTGTGTGGCAAGGGGGTGTTGTGACCAATATTTAAGGTGGTCACCTGTAATTAGGAGTATTGCTTTGGAGAGTCTAGTACAAGTCCCCAAAAGAAAACAGATCCCGGACACCAGCTGGATTTAGTTCATCAGTTTATTGTTACATCCTAAACATCAGCTAAACTATAGTCCATTCACTCACACACACATACATACTCACCAGCCCCATTTAAAAGGTGATCAGTCTTTAAAATGGGGTGTTGGAAGAAGCTGTGGGCCCCACGATCTTCAATGCTTCTCCAGGGAAGCATCTGTTGATGCCTGGCTTTAAAAAGGGTTGCTTGTCCTTGAAGCAAGGGTTACCTGTCTTTGAAGCTGTTTGATGTTCTGTATTGGCCTCTGTCCTTATCTCTTGGACTGACCATAGTCCTTGTTTGAGCAACTCCTTTCCTGCTGCCTTCGGCATTTCATTCCAGTCTTCCCTGGTCCTTCTTGGGGTCATCTGCATTTCTTCCCAACATTTATTCTGTCTTCGGGGCTGGTATGTATTTTGCTCACTCATGCATTCTTTCACATATACACACACAGAGAGAGAGTTATTTAACCAGAAGTAAATCATTCTATTAGGTTTGCTGACAATCCTTGAAGTGGGAGCAATTCCCCTTATCAACATCAATACTTCATTCGGTTATACACGTAGGCTATAGAACTACAACATGGATAATCACTTTTAATCAAATAATTATACTAGCTGTTTTTCATGTCAGTGTTGGGGGGGAAGGGGAGGGGGCAACAAACAGCAAAGGAGAAAGTAGAACAACTCGGGCGGGCAGGCAGCAGGGATGTGGAGAAGGCTGACTGAATGGGAGGGGGGAGGAACTGGGCTGGGTCTGGGGTCAGGGAGGAGTGAGGGTGGGGGGAACAGGCAGGGAGGGAGGAGGAGGAGGGGAGCAAATAAAGCGATATATCAATCAGGGGGAACACAAGCCAAAAAGTTTAAAACCCAATATTCTTTCTAAACCAATGAATAATATAATAAAACCACCAGCAGAAAAAACTCGGGTGGGGTGGGGGTGGGGAGTGGGAACCAAACACAGACAGAGGCCCACTAAACCAAACAGAGACAATTAAAAAATTGCTGCAATAAGCTGAACTCGGGCGGGCAGCAGCAAGGGTGAGAAGGCTGGATGGGGTGGGGTGGGTGGGATGGGTTTGGTTTGGGCTTCTAGATGGGAGGGGCAAGTTAGGAGCAGGGGGGCCACAAAGAACAAGGAGCAATAATCTGAACAATCAACAACAAATGCAAAAGTTGAATACACGGAATGAAAAACCAATATCAAGCAAAAGCAAATTGGGCAACTCGGGGGGGGGGAGGAGGAGCACACAACCAACCACCAAAAGAGAACCAAAATTGATTATATGGGACAACAACAAAAATTGGCTATAATAACAACAGAATTCTCTCCGGGGTGGGGGGACTAACTTGGGCAGGGCAGGGCAGGGCAGGGCAGGGCAGGGCAGGGCAGGGCAGGGCAGGGCAGGGCCTCCCACCCCCACCCCCACCCCCACCCCCACTGCCCACCTGCCCAGCCCCAGGGCCCCTCAGCCACTTGCCTCCAGCTCCAGCTTATCGGCAAAGAGGCCTAGGACCAGCAAGGCCTGCAAACTGCAGAGCTCTTCTCTCCCCTCCTCTCAGCTGATTGGTGGGTGGGCGGGGCTTCCAGAGAGGCCTCCCAGTAGGCCTCCCTGAAGCCTGAACTTGAGTAGGCCCCAAGCAAGGAAGGAGGAAGCAGGCAGCAGACCCTCTGCCCAGACCAGACCATGCAGAACAGCTATTGCTAGGTAGGCTGTGAATTCCTTTTTGTGGTTACCCCCATATATAGGGATCTGCTTGCCATAGGGCTTTGATATGGGGGGGTGGGGCAAGACTGAGAAGTCTCTGAATATTTAATTTAAAACAGACTGGAAAATGTGCTGGCTTTAAAAACAAAAACTATCTAAAAAGGCCTATAGGTGGCTTGTTTCATGTCAGAAAATTACAAACACTTCTGGAACAAGTATATTTTCTTTATTTTCATTCATTCATTCATAAATGCACTTATGTTCAAGTTGTTTTGCAATCCAGAAGGTCTGAGTGAGAACTGTGAAGCATGTGTTGTGATTTTATTTTATTTTTCTTGTGTGTGAACTGCTCCCCAATAACTTTCAGGGACTTCAGGGTAAATCTGGCCAACATGTGAATGTAGCACCTCTAATCCAAAGGAGATGTGTGTTAAAGGGCTTTAAAAGCCTGGTGTGAAAAGACTCCTGGAATCAAACTTTTCTGAATTTGTTCAGAATTCTGAGAAAACAAACATAGGCTCACCCTGCATGGTTGAAAGTATCATTTGCTAATCTGCAGCAAGGGGTCCATTTTAATAATTAGCATTGCTAGTGTGTTCTAGGCATTAAAAGTAGCACAAATATATAGTACTCAATGTATATCACTATATACTGTGAAGTGTGCATGCATGTATTCAGTGAAATGTATTTCCAGGTAGCATACTTATTTTGAAATATCAGACTTAAATCCTTGGGGGCCTGGGGTGTGTGGAGGCCCTGGACTTTGAGGGTCTGGGGGCCCATTTTGAAATCCTGTCTCTGGACCCATTCCAACCTTGCTATGCCCCTGGCGGAATAGTTACATATGTATTGATCACTACACATGGGTTTCTGCACAGCACCTGCACATAAGAAACTTCCATGTGGAAAATGTGTCTCTTGTAAACTGACCCTGAATTTTCCATCCATGACTGGGATATCTGAGAGTTAGAGTCAATAATAAAAGAACAGCACACTGCTTGTGACAGGAAGGGGCAAATTACAATGATTTCTTAGTCTGGCAGGGGCTGGTTTTGGCCCTGGCAGAACTTGGCTGTCTGCTCCTGTTGCAAATTCCTCTGTCTAGTGCAGCAAACTAATGTATCCTCCTCCCTCTTGGTGTCAAAGTAAGCGCTAGTGTGGTGAATGCACATATACCCCATCATGAGCCAACAGTCATCATAAGACAAAGGCTGGCAGGAATCATTCACTGGTTTATAGGCACACACACACCACCACCTTCTTCTTCCCCTATTTTGCTAGTGGCTATTTGGGCAGGTGATCCTCTAGGACAAAGTCATGTTTTTTAAAGAATGAGAGGAGACAGAGAAAATGACACTTGGAATCCTCGCATAACGCCTGACTGTTGTTCTAAGTCTTTTACAGAGATGGCTCATGTTTTCAGGTTTGGATCAACAACCATGTCTAGATGGTACAGTGTTCCTTTTAACGGGGATTTCCAGATATTGCTGACTACAAGTCCCATCATTCCTGCTTGGACAGTGGTGCAATTTCAGTGCTTGACCTAGGCACCATTTTCCCTAGTTACGCCTCTGAATACCTGTCTTGTCTTTTCCATTTTGGGATACAAAAACTATTACTATGTTTAAAAGCATTTATTTTCTGGCCATGAGGACTGCAAACTTAGGCTGTTGGTGTGCAAGACATTTCTTTAAAATATATATTTCTAAAGAGCCTTGTAGCCTAATGTTTCCTTTTCCTGTCCCAGTATACTTGCACGGATGCAGCCCACAACCCACATTTGACTATGGCTGTGACACATTTCCATATTTCCGGGGGTGGCGGGGGGCGCGCGGCGGGGGGGCAATTTCAGTGCTTGCCCCGGGTGCCGTATTCCCTAGTTACGCCTCTGGACAGTAGGCTTGGTGGTTGCAGCAGTGGAGATTGGTTGGGGGTTACAGCTGTGGAGATTGGTTGGGGGTTACAGCTGTGGAGCATGGCCTTGGAGGTTGCAGTAGTGGAGCATGGGGTTTTGGGTTGCAGCAGTGGAGCACGGACTTGGGGTTATAGCAGTCGACAGTAGGCTTGATGGTTGCTGCAGTGGAGATTGACTTGGGGGTTGAAGCAGTAGATTGTGGGCTTCGGGTTGCAGCAGTGGACAGTAGGCTTGGTGGTTGAGGCAGTGGAGATTAGCTTGCGGGTTCAGCAGTGGAGCATGGGCTTTGGGGTTACAGTATTGGAGCACGGGCTTAGGGTTTGCAGCAGTGGACAGTAGGCTTGGTGGTTGCAGCAATGGAGATTGGCTTGGGGGTTGCAGCAGTGGAGCATGGGCATGCTGGTTGCAGCAGTGGACAGTAGGCTTGGTGGTTGGAGCCGTGAAGATTGGTTGGGGGTTTCTGCAGTGGAGTATGTCCATGGTGGTTGAGTAGTGGACAGAAAGCTTGGTGGTTGCAGCAGTGGAGATCGCTTGGAGGATGCAGCAGTGGAGCATTGCATTTGTAGTTCATTTATTTATTTATTATTTGTTTGTTTAGCACATTTTTATACCGCCTTAACCCAAGGCTTGGTGGATGCAGAAGTGGAGATTGGCTTGGGGGTTGCAGCAGCGGAGCATGGGCTTGGTGGTTGCAGCACTTGAGTGTGGGTTTGGGGTTGCAGCAGTGGACTGTAGGCTTGGTGGTTGCAAAAATGGAGATCGCTTGGAGGTTGCAGCAGTGGAGCATGGTCTTTAGGGTTGCAGCAGTGGAGCACAGTCTTAGGGGTTGCAGCAGTGGACAGTAGGCTTGGTGGTTGCAGCAGTGGAGATTGGCTTGGAGATTGCAGCAGTGGAGCATGGGGTTTGCATTTGCAGCAGCAGAGCATGGGATTTGGGGTTGCAGCAGTGGACGGTAGGCTTGGTGGTTGCTGCAGTTGAGTGTGGGCTTGGTGGTTGCAGTAGTTGAGTGTTGGCTTGGTGGTTTCAGCAGTGGAGCATGGGTTTTGTGTTTGCAGCAGTGGAGCACGGGCTTGGGGGTTAAAGCATTGGAGTACGGGCTTAGGGTTTGCAGCAGTGGACAGTAGGCTTGGTCGTTGCAGCCGTGGAGATTGGTTGGGGGTGCCACAGTGGAGCATGGGCTCTGTGATTGCAGCAGTTGAGAGTGGGCTTGGAGGTTGCAGCAGTGGAGCAAGGGGTTTGGGGTTGCAGCATTGGAGCATTAGCTTGGTGGATGATCTAGTTCAGTGTGGGCTTGGTGGTTGCAGCAATGGAGATAGCCTTGGGGGTTGCAGCAGTGGAGCGTGGGCTTGGAGGTTCTAGCAGTGGAGCATGGGCTTGCTTGTTACAGAAGTGGAGATGGGCTTAGGGGTTTAAGCAATGGAGCAGTAGTGGACAGTACGCTTGGTGGTTGCAGCCGTGGAGATTGGTAGGGGGATGCCGCAGAGGAGCATGGGCTTGGTGATTGCAGCAGTTGAGAGTGGGCTTGGAGGTTGCAGCAGTGGAGCATGGGGTTTGGGGTTGCAGCAGAGGAGCACGGGCTTTTGGATTGCAGCAGTGGATGGTAGGCTTGGAGGTGGCAGCAGTGGAGATTAGCTTGGGAGTCTCAGCAGTGGAGCATGGGCTTTGGAGTTGCAGCATTTGAACATAGGCTTGGGGGTTGCAGCAGTTGAGTGTGGGCTTGGTGGTTGCAGCAGTGGAGATTGGTTCTGTGGTTGCAGCAGTGAAGCATGGGCTTGGTGGTTGCAGCAGTGGAGATGGGCTTGGAGGTTGTAGCAGTGGTGTATGGGGTTTGGGGTTGCAGCAGATGAGCATGGGCAAGGGGGTTGCTTCAGTGTATGCTTGGTGGTGGCAGCAGTGGAGCATGGCCTTGGTGGTGGCAGCAGTGGAGCATGGCCTTGGTGGTGGCAGCAGTGGAGATTGGCTTTGTGGTTGCAGCAGTGAAGATTGACTTGGGGGTTACAGCAGTGCAGCATGGGCTTGGTGGTTGCAGCGGATGAGTATGGGCTCGGGGGTTGCTGCAGTGGACAGTAGGCTTGGTCTTTGCAGCAGTCGAGATACGCTTGGCGGTTGCATCAGTGGAGCATGGGCTTTGTGGTTGCAGCAGTGGATCACGGGCTTGGTGCTTGTAGCAGTGGACAGTAGGCTTGGTGGTTACAGCAGTGGAGATTGGTTGTGGTTTGCAACAGTGGAGTATGGGCTTGGAGGTTGCAGCAGTGGAGCTTGGGGTTTGGGATTGCAGCAGTGGAGCACGGGCTTGTGGTTATAGCAGTGGAGATTGGCTTGGGGGTAGCAGCAGTGGACCATGGGCTTGCTGGTTGCAGCAGTTGAGCTGGGCTCGGGAATTGAAGCAATGGAGTGTGGGCTTGGTGCTTGTAGGATTGGAGCATGGGGTTTGGGGTTGCAGCAATGGAGAACAGGCTTGGGGGTTGCAGTAGTGGAGATTGGCTTGGGGATGAAGCAGTGGAGCCTGCGCTTTGGGGTTGCAGCAGTGGACAGTAGGCTTGATGGTTGCAGCAGTGGAGAGTGGCTTGTGGGTTTCAGCAGTGGAGCATGGGCTAGCTGGTTGAAGCAGTGGAGATGGGCTCGGGGGTTGAAGCAATGGAGTGTGGGCTTGGAGGTTGTAGGAGTGGAGCATTTGTGGTCAATTTTTCATTGTTATTGTTCTTTATTGCATATATGTGTATATAATATATGTAATTTTCTACACGGTATTTTGGCTTTTCAGGCTGTGTTTGTGCTGGTTGCAGCAGTGGAGCTGGGCTCGGGAATTGAAGCAGTGGAGTGGGCTTGGAGGACGCAGTGGAACATGGGGTATGGAATTGCAGCAGTGGAGCACGGGCTTGCAGTAGTAGATAGTAGGCTTGATGGTTGCAGCATTGGAGAATGGCTTGTGGGTTGTAGCAGTGGAGCATGGGCTAGCTGGTTGAAGCAGTGGAGATGGGCTCGGGGGTTGAAGCAATGGAGTGTGGGCTTGGAGGTTGTAGGAGTGGAGCATTTGTGGTCAATTTTTCATTGTTATTGTTCTTTATTGCATATATGTGTATATAATATATGTAATTTTCTACACGGTATTTTGGCTTTTCAGGCTGTGTTTGTGCTGGTTGCAGCAGTGGAGCTGGGCTCGGGAATTGAAGCAGTGGAGTGGGCTTGGAGGACGCAGTGGAACATGGGGTATGGAATTGCAGCAGTGGAGCACGGGCTTGCAGTAGTAGATAGTAGGCTTGATGGTTGCAGCATTGGAGAATGGCTTGTGGGTTGTAGCAGTGGAGCATGGGCTAGCTGGTTGAAGCAGTGGAGATGGGCTCGGGGGTTGAAGCAATGGAGTGTGGGTTTGGAGGTTGTAGCAGTGGAGCATGGGGTTTGGGGTTGCAGCAATGGAGAACAGGCTTGGGGGTTGCAGTAGTGGAGATTGGCTTGGGGATGAAGCAGTGGAGCATGGGCTTGGTGGTTGCAACAGTTGAGCGTAGGCTTGGGGGTTGCAGCAGTGGACAGTAGGCTTGGCGGTGGCAGCAGTGTTGATTGGTTGGGGGTTGCAGCAGTGGAGCATGGGCTTGGTTTTTGCAGCAGTTGAGAGTAGGCTTTGGGGTTGCCACAGTGGAGCATGGAGTTGGGGGTTGAAGAAGTGTACAGTAGGCTTGGTGGCTGCTGCAGTGGAGCATGGGCTTTGGGGTTGCAGCAGTGGAGCATTGGCTTGGTGGTTGAGCAGTGGAGCTGGGCTCGGGGGTTGAAAAGTGGAACTTGGGCTTGGAAGTTGCAGCATTGGAGCTGTATCAATGGTCATTTGGCTTGGTGGTTGCAGCATTGCAGATTGGCTTGGTGGTTGCAGCAGTGGAACATGGGCTTGGTGGTTGCTGCTGTTGAGCTTGGACTTGGGGTTGCAGCAGTGGACAGTAGGCTTGGTGGTGTCAGCAGTGGAGATAAGTTTGGGGGTTTCAGCATTGGAGCATGGGCTTTGGGGTTGCAGCAGTGGACAGTAGGCTTGGTGGTGTCAGCAGTGGAGATAAGTTTGGGGGTTTCAGCATTGGAGCATGGGCTTTGGGGTTGCAGCAGTGGACAGTAGGCTTGGTGGTTGCAACAGTCGCGATTGGTTGGGGGTTTCAGCATTGGAGCATGGGCTTTGGGGTTGCAGCAATGGATGGTAGGCTTGCTGGTTGCAGCTGTGGAGATTGGCTTCGGGTTGCAGCAGTGGAGCATGGGTTTGATGGTTACAGTAGTTGAGTGTTGGCTTTTGGGTTGCAGCAGTGGACTGTAGGCATGATGGTTGCAGCAGTGGAGCATGGGGTTTGGGGTTGTAGCAGTGGGCAGTAGGCTTGGTGGTTGCAACAGTGGACATTAGTTGCGGGTTGCAACAGTGGAGTATGGGCTTTGGGTTTGCAGCAGTGGAGCACGGTCTTGGGGGTTGCCGCAGTGGACAGTAGGCTTGGTGATTGCAACAGTGGAGATTGGTTGCGGGTTGCAGCAGTGGAGCATGGGCTTGGTCATTGCAGCAGCTGAGATTGGGCTTGGGGGTAGCAGCAGTGGCGATTCGCTTGGAGGTTGCAGCCGAGGGGTCAGGTTTGAAGCAGTTGAGCATGGGCTTGGTGGTTCTAGCAGTGGAGATCGGCTTGGGTGTTGAAGCAGTGGAGTATGGGGTTTGGGGTTGCAGCAGTGGAGTATGGGGTTTGGGTTTGAAGCAGTGGAGCACGGGTTTGGTGGTTGCAGCAGTGGAGAATGGGCTTGGTGGATGTAACAGTGGAGATTGGTTGCGGGTTGCAGCAGTGGAGTATGGGCTTTGGGTTTGCCGCAGTGGAGCACGGGCTTGGGGGTTGCAGCAGTGGACAGTAGGCTTGGTGGTTGCAACAGTGGAAATTGGTTGCAGTGGACAGTAGGCTTGGTGATTGCAACAGTGGAGATTGGTTGCGGGTTGCAGCAGTGGAGCATGGGCTTGGTCATTGCAGCAGCTGAGATTGGGCTTGGGGGTAGCAGCAGTGGCGATTCGCTTGGAGGTTGCAGCCGAGGGGTCAGGTTTGAAGCAGTTGAGCATGGGCTTGGTGGTTCTAGCAGTGGAGATCGGCTTGGGTGTTGAAGCAGTGGAGTATGGGGTTTGGGGTTGCAGCAGTGGAGTATGGGGTTTGGGTTTGAAGCAGTGGAGCACGGGTTTGGTGGTTGCAGCAGTGGAGAATGGGCTTGGTGGATGTAACAGTGGAGATTGGTTGCGGGTTGCAGCAGTGGAGTATGGGCTTTGGGTTTGCAGCAGTGGAGCATGGGCTTGGTCATTGCAGCAGCTGAGATTGGGCTTGGGGGTTGCAGCACTGGTGGTTGAGTAGTGGAGCTGGGCTCGGGTGTTGAAAAAGTGGAGCTTGGACTTGTACTTTGCAGCAGTGGACAGTAGGCTTTGTGGTTGCAACTGTGGTGATTGGTTGGGGGTTGCAGCAGTGGAGAATGGGCTTGGGGGTTACAGCAGTTGAGCGTAAGCTTGGGGGTTGCAGCAGTGGAGCATGGGGTTGGTGGTTGCAGCAGTGGAGCATGGGGTTGGTGGTTGCAGCAGTGGAGATTGGCTTTGGAGTTGCAGCAGTGCAGCATGGGCTTTGGGGTTGCAGAAGTGGAGTATGGGCTTGGGGGTTGCAGCAGGTGAGAGTGGGCTTGGTTGTTTCAGCAGTGGACAGTAGGTTTGTTGTTTGCAGGAGTGGAGTTTGCCTTGGTGGTTGCCGCAGTGGAGATTTGCTTGGGTGTTGCAACAGTGGAGCATGGGCTATGTGGTTACAGCAGTTGAGCATGGGCTTGGGAGTTGCAGCAGTAGACAGTAGGCTTGGTTGTTGAAGCAGTGGAGATTTGCTTGGGGGTTGCAGCAGTGGAGCATGTGCTTGGTGGTTGCAGCTGTTGAGCGTGGACTTGGGGTTGCAGCAGTGGTCAAACCGCATGCTCCACTTCTGCAACCCCCAAGCCAATCTCCACTGCTGCAACCACCAACCCTACTGTTCACTGCTGAAACCCCCAAGCCCACGCTCCACTGCTGAACCCCCATGCCGACACTGGGATGCGGCAATCAACAAGCCCATGCTCCACTGCTGCAACCACAGAGCCTACTGTAAAATGCTGCAATCCCCTAGCCCGTAATCCACTGTATCAACCCCAAAGCCCGTGATCCACTGCTGTAACCCCAAACCCCATGCTCCACTGCTGCCACCATCATGCCTACGGTCCACTGCTGCACCCCAAAAGCCAACGCTCAACTGCTGCAACCATCAAGCCCATGCTGCACTGCTGCAACCACCAAGATCATGCTCCACTGCTGCAACCCCAAACCCCATGCTCCTCTGCTGCAACCTCCAAGACTACATTCCATTGCTTCAAGCCTCAGCACATCTCCACTGCTGAAACCACCAAGCCCATGCTCCACTGCTGCAACCACATAGACCATGCTCCACTGTTGCAACACCCAAACAAATCTCCATTGCTTCAACCCCCAAGCCCATGCTCCGCTGCTGCAAACCCAAACACCATGCCCCACTGCTGCAACCTCCAAGCCCACATTGCTTCAACCTCCGAGCCCACACTCCACTGCTGCAACCCCCAAGCCCACTCTCAACTGCTGCAACCACCAAGCCCATTCTCCACTGTTGCAACCCCCAACCAATCTCTACTGCTGCAACCACCAAGAATACTGTCCACTGCTGCAACCCGCAAGACCACGCTAACCCTACCAGAATATACCTGGTGGTGCCTATTGTATTGTAGGGTATTTCAAATCTCCCAGAATATACCCACTGTATTCTATTGTATTTCAAATCTGCCTGAATACACCCACTGTATTCTAGTGCATTCTATGGTATTTCTGATCTGCCAGAATACACCTACTGTAGTCTCCTGTATTCTAGTGTATTGTAAATCTGCCAAAATACACGTACTGTATTCTAGAGTATTTCAAATCTGCCGGAATATACCTGGTGTGGCCTACTGTGTTTTAGTGTATTTCAAAAGTGCCAGAATATACCTACTGTATTCTGTGACGTGTGCGGCGTGCATACGCGCAGGGCGCATGCACGCCGCTAGCGCTCATCTCTGTTAAGGCTTTCCAAACAACGACTGGGGAAGGGGCAGCAGAGAGGAGCTCTGCCGCCCCAACAAGATCTTTCCAAGGACCAGTGCCAGAGGGGGAAGAGCGGCGGGGGGTGGTGGTAAGTACTACCACACCCCTGCTTAAAGTCACAGTACCCCCTGCCAGACCGGTGGGGGGGACTCCGAGCCATGCACACACCGAAATGTATTCAGGCAGATTTGAAATACACTACAATACAGTAGGCACCACCAGGTATATTGTGGCAGGTTCAGCGTGGTCTTGCGGGTTGCAGAAGTGGACAGTATGCTTGGTGGTTGCAGCAGTAGAGATTGGTTGGCGGTTGCAGCAGTGGAGCACGGGCTTGGTGGTTGCAGCAGTTGTGAGTGGGCTTGGTGGTTGAAGTAGTGGAGCATGGGCTTGGTGATTGCAACAGTGGAGCGTGGGCATCTGGGTTGCAGCAGTAGACAGTAGGCTTGGTGGTTGCAGCAGTGGAGATTGGCAAGGGGTTTAAAGCAGTGGAGCAAGGGCTTTGGGGTTGCAGCAGTGGAGAATGGGCTTGGGGGTTGCATGGCTTGTGGTTGGGGCAGTGGAGATGGGGGTTGCAGAAGTGGAGCATGAGATTGGTGGTTGCAACAGTGGAGATGGGCTTGGGGGTTTAAGCAATTGAGTGTGGGCTTGGGGGTTGCAGCAGTGGACAGTAGGCTTGGTGGTTAGAGCAGTGGAGCATGGGCTCCACAGTAGGTTTAGGGGTTGCAGCATGGAGCATGGGCTAGGTGGCTGCAGCAGTGGAGCATGGTCTTGGGGGTTGCAGCACTTGAGCGTGGACTTGCGGGTTACAGCAGTAGACAGTAGGCTTGGTGTTTGCAGCAGTGGAGATGGGCTCAGGGAGTGGAGTGTGGGCTTGGAGGTTGCAGCAGTGGAGCATGGGGTTTGGGGTTCCAGCAGTGGAGCATGGGCTTGGGGTTGTAGCAGTGGACCGTAGGCTTGGTGGTTGTAGCAGTTGAGAGTTGTCTTGGGGGTTTCAGCAGTGGAGCATGGGCTTGGTGGTTGCAGTAGTGGAGATTGGCTTGAGAGTTGCAGGAGTGGAGCATGGAGTTTGGGGTTGCAGCAGTGGAGCACGGGCTTTGGGGTTGCAGCCGTGAAGATGGGCTCAGGGGTTGAAGCAGTGTATCATGGGCTTGGGGTTATAGCAGTGGAGCAAGAGCTATGGCATTGCAGCCGTGGAGAAAAGGCTTGGGGCTTGCAGCAGTGGAGATTGTTTAGGGGGTGCAGCTGTGGAGCATGGACTTGGTGGATGCAACTGTGGAGCGTGGTCTGGGGGTTTCAGCAGTGGAGCATGGAGTTTGGGTTTCAGCAGTGGAGCACAGGTTTTGGGGTTGCAGCAGTGGACGGTAGGCTTGGTGTTTGCAGCAATGGAGCTCGGGCTTGGGGGTTGCAGCAGTGGACATTAGGCTTGGTGGTTGCAGCAATGGAGCCTGGGCTTTGGGGTTGCAGCAGTGGAGCACGGGCTTGGGGGTTGCAGCAGTGGACAGTAGGCTTGGTGTTTGCAGCAGTTGAGAGTTGGCTTGGGGGTTTCACCAGTGGAGCATGGGCTTGGTGGATGCAACAGTGCATAGTAGGCTTGGTGGTTGCAGCAGTGGAGATCGGCTGGTGCGTTGCAGAAGTGGAGCATGGGGTTTGGGGTTACAGCAGTGGAGCACTGGCTTGGGTGTTGCAGCAGTGGACTGTAGGCTTGGTTTTTGCAGCAGTGGAAATTGGTTGGGGGTTGCAGCAGTGGAGCATGGGCTTGCTGGTTGCAACAGTTGAGAGTGGGCTTTGGGGTTGCAACAGTGGAGCATGGGCTTGGTGTTTTCTATATTGGAGCGTGGGCTTGGGGTTGCAGCTGTGGACAGTATGCTTGGTGGTTGCAGCAGAGGAGATTGACATGGGAGTTACATTATTGGAGATGGGCTAGGGCTATGAAGCATTGTACAGTCGGCTTGGTGGTTGCAGCAGTGGAGTTTGGCTTGGGGGTTGCAGCAGTGGAACATGGGCTTGGTGGTTGAGATGGGAACCGGGTTGAAGTAGTGGAGCGTGAGCTTGAAGGTTGCAGTAGTGGAGGATGGGCTTGGGGGTTGCAGCAGTGGAGCATGGGCTTTGGAGTTAATGCAGTGGAGCATGGAGTTTAGGGTTGCAGCATTGGAGCACGGGCTTTGGGGTTGCAGCAGTCGATGGTTGGCTTGGTGGTTGCAGCAGTGCAGATTGGTTTGAGGGTTTCAGCAGTGGAGAATGGGCTTGGGGGTTGCAGCAGTGGAGCTTGGGCTTGGGGTTTTCAGCAGTGGACAGTAGGCTTGTTGGTTGCAACAGTGTTGATTGCTTGGGGGTTTTAGCAGTGGAGCAAGGGTCGTGGTGGTTGCAGCAGTTCAGAGTGGGTTTGGGGGTTGCAACAGTGCACAGTAGGCTTGGTGGTAGCAGCTGTGAAGATTGGCTTGCGGGTTGCAGCAGTGGAATATGGGCTTGATGGTTGCAGCTTTTGAGCGTGGGCTTTGCGGTTTCAGCAGTGGACAGTAGGCTTGGTGGTTGCAGCAGTAGAGATTTTTTTGGGTTTGCAGCAGTGGAGCATGGGCTTGGTTTTTGCAGCAGGTGAGAGTTGGCTTGGTGGTTTCACCAGTGGAGCATGGGCTTGGTGGATGCAACAGTGGAGCGTGGGCTTGGGGGTTGCAGCCGTGGACAGTCGGCTTGGTGGTTGCAGCAGTGGAGATTGGCTGATGGTTTGCAGAAGTGGAGCATGGGGTTTGGGGTTACAGCAGTGGAGCACTGGCTTGGGTGTTGCAGCAGTGGACTGTAGGCTTGGTGATTTTAGCAGTGGAGATTGGTTGGGGGTTGCAGCAGTGGAGCATGGGCTTGGTGGTTGCAACAGTGGAGGATGGGCTTGGTGGTTGCTACATTGGAGTGTGGACTTGGGGTTGCAGCAGTGGACAGTAGGCTTGGTGGTTGTAGCAGCAGAGATTGGCTTGGGGTTTGCAGTAGTGGAGATTCGCTCGGGGGTTGCAGCAGTGGAGCTTGGGCTTGGGGGTTGCAGCAGTGGACAGTAGGCTTGTTGGTTGCAACAGTGTTGATTGCTTGGGGGTTGCAGCAGTGGAGCATGGGCTTGGTGGTTTCAGCAGTTCAGAGTGCACTTGGGGGTTGCAACAGTGGACAGTAGGCTTGGTGGTTGCAGCAGAGGAGATTGACATGGGAGTTACATCAGTTGAGATGGGCTCGGGGGTTGATGCAGTGGACAGTAGGCTTGGTGTTTGCAGCAGTGGATCATGGGCTTGGTGGTTGAGCAGTGGAGATGGGCTCGGGGTTGAAGTAATTGAGCGTGGGCTTGAAGGTTGCAGCAGTGGAGGATGGACTTGGGGGTTGGAGGAGTGGACAGAAGTCTTGGTGGTTTCAGCAGTGCAGATTGGCTTCGGGGTTTCAGCAGTGGAGAATGGGCTTGGGGTTTGCAGCAGTGGAGCATGGGCTTTGGGTGTTAAGTCCATACGGGACTTATTTTTCACCTGTCTCTTATTCCTCCTTTGTTCTTTAGGAGATCAGGATTCGGACTGGCTCATAGGCGCGGGTTCTTCTGTGAATCCATCTTTCTCCTCGCTTACTGGCTGTTGTAAATGTTCCAAAACGTCAAATCTATTCATACTATTTGCAGCGCTCACCGGTGCCCTTGACTGGCCCCCGTTGACTGTGAATCATAGACAAAACCTGTTTCCCGCCTCCCGAATGCTTTTTATTCCCGACCTTTCGGGGTGGTATTTGTATCCAGGTTGTCCCGCCGGGATCCGCTATATAATTTCCTTCGCCTCTTGTATCCTGCTGGCCCACAAATCGTGTCGATGTCGTTCCTGCTGCCATCTCAAGGTTTGCTTCTCTGCTTGGCCTCCTCTGTCTCTCCTGTTGCATTTTGTCTTGGTGTTGTCCACTCAGTTTGGAGAATGAAGACACTGTCTCTTGTGCTTGGAAGCCCTCCTCGGGCATTGCTTGTCCAAAGGATGCAGATGTAGATTCTCGCCTAGCCTTTTTCGCTAAGCTCCCCGTGCAATCAGGGTGAGGTTTCTCTATGACCCCTCGTACTGTTGTCTGCTGACACAGTCCACTTTTGTTCCCCAGAAGATCCTTGGTTAACATAACCTTGGGGGTGGTTACAACAGAAGCTGCTTCTTCTGGTGGGTCTCTTTCTTCCAATCCAGCTAATACTTCTTTTGGGGGCAAGTCTTTAAATTGTTTAATTGCATCTTTCTTCATCCTCACACGTTCTTTCAGGAACGTGGTGATGGTATAGAGCCAGTCCGCGCACTGGCTAATGGACATTGGAGGGTCATTTTCTTTTATCCCCTCTGAGTAGGGTGCAGCACACTGATGACCCGCATCACCAACAGCAGATTTAGTCTGTAGAAGGCGAATCAGTCCCTGAATCTTTTTCAATAAATTAATTTCGCTTAACCACTCCAGAAATAGGAGAGGTTTCATGGTGGTCTTCCTCATCTTTGGTATTTTCATAGTCATCATTTTGCCCAGAATAGTTAGGCTTGTCGCCACTGCGATCGCCACTTTATGTTCTGATTTGATTTCCTCTCCCAGGAGCCAGCGAGAGATCAAATCGTGGTCTTTCCCTAACCTCCTCCACTGTTCAGAAGTACCTTTCTCCTTCCAAGATGTGGGTGCTATATTCACTTTTGGCAAAGTTATATGGGCCATCAGAAATGCCCAAAATTCGAAAAGTTCGATTGGTTGTAATTCCTTTGTCAATAGAATGCCCGATATATCCTTAACATCTTTATTCAGATATTCTTGCCATTCAGAAGCGGAATACTTTCCTTCGTGTTTCAGAACTTTTAAGGCTTCTGATTCCAAAAATACAGTGCAATGTAGAAAATCATCAGTCTTCACGCTATCTTCTTCAATTGGGAGTTGCATCCCTCGTGAGGATATAGGGTTTTCATTTTCCTCTTCATCTTCCTCATCATCAGTGGAAAAAGGTCCCAAGTTATCATCTTCTTTCAAGGATTGCACACCAGACAGGCTAGAATCCTCATCCTCTGATTAAATATTTTCACTAGTTACAACAATTTCTTCAAGCCCTTGCTCAACGCTGCCATCTGCTGGCAGGAGAACTGGTTCACAGTCTGCTGGGGTTATTGCTGCAATAATTGCATCATCAGATAGTTGACTAGCAGAGAAAGACCTTAGCTTTTTCCCTAAAGTTTGGGTTCTCTCTTCTTCCTCTCCCCCAAAGTCCTGTGCTTGGAAACGGGCCTTCTGACAGTTTGTGTTCCAGCCAGTTAATTGTGGGTGAGAAGGAAAAATTGATTTTAAGATAAATTAGTCTAATTGTATTACTGTCATGTTTTTGCAAAATCTATGCAATATTTCTGCTAGCTGAATTTGGTGTAAACTGAGAGCTAATGATCAAATGGTCTAAGGTTTAAATTTTAGATTTGTCTCACCCACTAGCCCTGCTTTGCCTTCACAGTAGCTGAATCTTAAAATTCCAGATCCCAGATATGCGACTTGATGAAAGGAATTTTGTTTTGCCACTCCTGCAAGTAGAAGGGAGTTCCAAAGTACCGATTTGCATTTTACCTAGAAGACTTCCCAGTTTGAAAGGATCAAGCTTTGTGTGTTACTGTGAAACCCATACCCTGTTTTCACAGCTCCTGATGAGAGACTTGACTTTGTTATCACAGGTTTCACCCCTCTGCAAGATTATGGACAATTTTTCTGATAACACCTTTTACTAAAGAGGCCTGTAAAAAGGGACACTTTACTTTGCTTCATGAGACATTAGGCCTTGTCCAGAAGTCTCAATCCTATTCCATCAAGGTATAGTATTTTCCCTGGGGGCATGGACTGTTTCTTTCTTATATAGGTTTCCCCTCCCGAAGATATTGTTACCCTACAAAGTACTCATTGGTCATCTGCTAAGTTATGAGGCTAAAGATGGAGAACTGAAACACAACTATCTACACGTGACCTAGATGAAGATCCCAAAGCCAGATGTTACTGATGATGAAGTCAGTTATACTGGATGGAGATTGATTGCCCTGACAAAGGCCTGTAAGTATGATTGTCAGCCAGCGTGGTGCAGTGGTTAGAGTGCTGGACTAGGACCGGGGAAACCCAAGTCCAAAACCCTCATTCAGCCATGACACTTGCTGGGCAACACAGAGCCTGCCACTCAAATGATTTGGCTTGCCTCACAGGGTTGTTGTAAGGAGGAAGAACAGGATACAGAAGAGAATGTGAGATGCCACATGGAAACTGGACTTTGTTAGCAGTGACTATGCTTAACCTGAAAGGCTTTAATGCCTTCTCAAAACCCCAAACTCACAAGGGGGTTGAAAAATGTGAATGCCTTTTTCTTTTTGACTTTATTGCTTTGCTTTTGCCCAGGATTGCTGTTTTGTTCTCGTGATCAGAAACCAGCCTACAACACAAGCCACCAAGCCCTAAATAAGGACATCATCCCCTGTTCTGGTCTTCGGGGAAGAGGGGCCCAGGGCAAGCAGGGAAACAAAAATATAAATTGGAGAAAAGAAAAAAAATGCCAAAAGACCAAATTGAAAATAGCCTCAGGTTTTATCCATCCTTTGTATTATTTGCCTTGAAAACTTGATTTTCCTTTTGTACTGACAGTTGGCACCCAGAGACTTAGTCTCAGGATGCTGTCCCTACATGGGGGGGGGGGGAATTGGCAACTCACTTGCCTGTCTTTCTCTCAAGTAAACAGGTTTGCAACCAACAGTGCCTTGAATTGTCTTTCCTAGAAGGATTGGTCTTCCCCAGATCGAAGGAATACCTGGATCCATCGCCAGAATGTGATCCCAAGGGAGTCTCCAGAGGACATCAACACTGACCCAGGAAAACTAACCATCAGCAGCAGCAGCTACCAGAGGGCAGTCCCTATCTGCAGTTCCAATCCAACCCAATGGTGACGGAACGTCCATCTGCTACCCCGTCCTGTGTTTGAGGAAGAGGGCTTAATGCAAAATTTATCTTCCTGCTCCTAAGTGCTGTAGGAGAAGGATAGACAACAAATGCCTGAAGACTGCCTGATAACAAACAAGCAAGCCAATTTGTTCACTTTTCTCTGGAGTCATACATGCAACAGCATTTCCCCAAGCTGTAAAGCCCTGGAACCATCCTACCTGGGTAAGATACCTTGCCAAGGACACTATTTCAGATTGCCCACAAGGGAGGGGGAGTCAAGGCTCCCAAACACATGAACATTCGAGCTTGTCTATGAACACTAGCCAAACAAGCCAAAACAACACGGATCAGAGAACATCGAGGATAGCCAAAATCCTGCAACGTTGTACAAGAACATTTGGTTCTCAACTGAAGGACTAAAATATTTTTCTTACCAAGGACTTTTAGATTTTGAATTCTAAAGCTCTCCATGGCTTCCTTTTTGGCCATGACAGACTTTAGAGGACACTAAGGGGGGTGGGAGTTGATTATTTACACCACTTCCTTATATTACTTTCTTGTAGTGACTATGTGCTGTCATTATGTTGAAAACCCTGCTATCTCCTGTGCTGTAAGGAACACTATGGACCTCACTTCCTTATTTATTTCACTTACATATTGTGCCAATCATCTCAACCAGAGCATTTACCTGCAAGTCTGCACCTATCCCCAAGTTACTGATCCCTTTGTGCTCTAAGACATTAAGCTAGCCCAAGCTTTACCTGCAATTTTATAGACACTTGTATTTAATCAATGTGATTGTACATGACTTGTCATTGCTATCACTTTCCACAAGCTGATAACCCATTAATCACCAGAAGCATCTGGTTCCACAATGCAAGACTGTTATTTATACTTTATTTGGGATAAAGATGGTTTAAAACAATGTTGCTTGCTATATGTTGTATGATCTTTATATGTACACTTTGCTGTTATGTGTAAAACTTTTAATCTATATCAAATCATGCCAGATATGGGTGGTTAAGGATATGTGTGTGATGTATAGAATTATACTAATTATGTTTGTAGCTCTAGGATGTTGTATGCAATGTATCTAGTTTTATTGCCATATGTACAGCCCATTCAGCACCTACTATTTCTGTAATGCTTAAGGCATCCCAAAACCACATATGTCCCAAATCCTTTAGCTACACAAAACACAGAACTATATTTCCAAGATTAGAAGTTTGTGTGTTGGAAGGAGCTATTGTTGGTGTTTCCAAACAGTTAGAACTTTCATTTAACTAATATGGAGAGCCTATTGATTTATGGGCAAAGAAGATAATTCTAGTTATAGCATGTATTTCCTTTTATCGATAATCACATGTTGCTGCTTCTGGTGCATTCCAGCTTTGATCCAGGTGTTTATGGGAACCTTTAAACCTCGCCATAGTATAAGACCCATACATATAGCTGTACCTTTACAAACTTTAATTAAGACATTCTGAAGATTCAGGATCATCTAGTGTTTCAGGGGGGAATTGATGTGTTTTAGAAAACCAAAGTAACTCCATTTTACTTAGAAAACCTCAGTTTGACTTAAAGTAACCCCAGCTCAGCTCAGAGCCATCACAGCCTCTCATGATCAATGTCATTATCTCTCTCCACTAAATTGTATCTATGAAACTTGGTTCTCACAAGATTCTCATTGTTCTTTTGCTGACAGTTAAGAAAACAGGATGTAACCAAATAAGGAGTGATCACCAGATGAACAATGAATCATTCGCATGCGTACTAGATACTTAGTCCACCATTTTGTTGCCACGTATACTATGTCTAGGGTATCAGCATCATTCAGATTGTTTGTATAAATGTAAGATGCACCTATAACCAATTTGTAATCAGTTTGAGAGCGTAAAGCCCTCTGATTACCTGTTGCAACTGCAGTGCAATAAATTGCCTCAAAAGAGATTCCCACTGTGTCTGTTTGATTGGCTAAAAGGCGGACCCAGGGACGAACCGAATTCACATCACTCATCATCAGTGGAAAAAGGTCCCAAGTTATCATCTTCTTTCAAGGATTGCACACCAGACAGGCTAGAATCCTCATCCTCTGATTAAATATTTTCACTAGTTACAACAATTTCTTCAAGCCCTTGCTCAACGCTGCCATCTGCTGGCAGGAGAACTGGTTCACAGTCTGCTGGGGTTATTGCTGCAATAATTGCATCATCAGATAGTTGACTAGCAGAGAAAGACCTTAGCTTTTTCCCTAAAGTTTGGGTTCTCTCTTCTTCCTCTCCCCCAAAGTCCTGTGCTTGGAAACGGGCCTTCTGACCCGGGCTTTTAATTGGTGATCGATCCTGTTCACTTTCAGTAAATAATTCCAAGCTTTGAGTTCTAACCAATGGTGCAGAATTTCGCAAAAACATCCTCTTTTAAATCTCTGAAATTTTCACACAATCTTCCCCCATATTCACACTAGGAGATCCCTTGGGTGATGGGGGAACAAAATCAAAAGCTGATAGGTGCTTGCTGGTTGAGTCCACTAAGGATGGCAGCAGATTCTCTCTTGTCTGCTTTCCATACTTCTGCTGCACAGGGGAGATTGGGGGGGGAATTGGCCCAGCTTCCCCCTCCTTTTTGAGGTTCCTCCTGCTGAAAATCTCCCCCTCCTTGATGAACATCTCGTGCACAAGGGTCTTGGGGTGCTATCACTTCAACCCCCACCTTTCTGGGGTCTGTCGTTTTCGGGTGGCATGATGAGGTCACGTCTATCCCCAGGAAATCTAGCCCTATGTTACTCACTGGTCTGGAATTTTCAACATGATCGATAGGCCTCTCCAAAGAAGTTTCTGTAGCTTGAGAACCCTTTGGGCTAGAAGTGTGGGGGTAGTCTCCTTCTGGCTCTCTAGCTGTCTTCTTACACTTCTGATCCATCAGAAGATCATCTTTGCCCTCCGAAGAGGCATAACAAGCATTTTTGGGGAAATTCTCCAGGAGCCTCAGGGTTGCAGCAGTGGACAGCAGGCTTGGTGGTTGCAGCAGTGGAGATTGCTTGGAGGTTGTAGCAGTGGAGCATGGGCTTGGAGGTTGCAGAGGTGGAGCACGGGCTTGGAGGTTGCAGCAGTGGAGCATGGGCTTTGGGGTTGCAGCAATGGAGCACGAGCTTGGGGGTTGTAGCAGTGGTTTGGTTGCAGCAGTGGAGTTTGGCTTGGGGGTTGAAGCAGTGGAGCATGGTCTTCGTTGTTGCAGCAGTTGAGCGTGGGCTTGGGGTTGCAGCAGTGGACAGTAGGCTTGGTGGTTGCAGCAGTGGCGATCGCTTGGAGGTTGTAGCAGTGGAGCATGGGCTTTGAGGTTGCAGAGGTGGAGCACGGGCTTGGAGGTTGCAGCAATGGAGCACGGGCTTGGGGGTTGTAGCAGTGGTTTGATGGTTGCAGCAGTGGAGTTTGGCTTGGGGGTTGAAGCAGTGGAGCATGGTCTTCGTTGTTGCAGCAGTTGAGCGTGGGCTTGGGGGTTGCAGCAGTGGACAGTAGGCTTGGCGGTTGCAGCATTGGAGATTGGCTTGTTGGTTGCAGCAGTGGAGCATGGGCTTGGTGGTTGTACCAGCGGAGATGGGCTCGGGGTTTGAAGCAGTGGAGTGTGGGCTTGGAGGTTGCAGCAGTGGAGCATGGGGTTTGGGGTTGCAACAGTGGAGCACGGGCTTGGTGGTTGCAGCAGTTGAGTGTGGGTTTCGGGTTGCAGCAGTGGACAGTAGGCTTGGTAGTTGCAACAGTGGATATCGCTTGGAGGTTGCAGAAGTGGAGCACGGGGTTGGGGGTTGCAACAGTGGAGATTGGCTTGGGGGTTGCAGCAGTGGAGCATGGGCTTGGTGGTTGCAGCAGTGGAGCATGGGCTCGGGGGTTGAAGAAGTGGAGTGTGGGATTGGAGGTTGCAGCAGTGGTGCATGGGGTTTGGGGTTGCAGCAGTGGAGCCCAGGCTTGGGGGTTGTAGCAGTGGACAGTAGGCTTGATGGTTGCAGCAGTGGAGCATGGGCTTGGTGGTTGCAGCAGTGGAGATTGTTTGAGGGTTGCAGGAGTGGACCATGGGTTTGGTGTTTGCAGCAGTTGTTGTTGTTGTTATTTGTTCGATTTCTATACCGCCCTTCCAAAAATGGCTCAGGGCAATTTATACAGAGAAATAATCTATAAATAAGATTGCTCCCTGTCCCCAAAGGGCTCACAATCTAAAAAGAAAGATAAAATACAAACCAGCAACAGTCACTGGAGGTACTGTGCTGAGGGTGGATAGGGCCAGTTACTCTCCCCTGCTAAATAAAGAGAATCACCATGTTAAAAGGTGCTTCTTTGCCAAGTTAGCAGGGGTGTGCCAAGTTAGTTGGGGTTAGGGTTAAGTTGAGAGTCGGCTTGGAGGTTGAGCAGTGGAGCATGGGCTTGATGGATGCAACAGTGGACCGTGGGCTTGGGGGTTCCAGCAGTGGAGATTGGCTTGGGGGTTGCAGAAGTGGAGCATGGGGTTTGGGATTACAGCACTGGAGCACGGACTTGGGGGTTGCAGCAGTGGACCATAGGCTTGGTGGTTGCAGCAGTGGATATTGGCTTAGGGATATTGGCTTAGGGATTGGGGATTGAACCAGTGGATAGTAGGCTTGGTGGTTGCAGCACTGGAGATTGGTTGGGGGTTGCAGCAGTGGAGCATGGGCTTGGTAGTTGCAGCAGTTGAGAGTGGGCTTGGGGGTTGCAACAGTAGAGCATGGGCTTGGTGGTTGCAACATTGGAGCGTGGGCTTGGGGTTGCAGCAGTGGAGATTAGCTACGTGGTTACAGCCAATAGTCTACTGTCCACTGCTGCAACACCCAAGCCAATCTACACTGCTTCAGCCACCAAGCCTACTGTCCACTGCTGCAACCCTAAGCCCACGCTCAATTGCTGCAACCCCCAAGCCCGTGCTCCACTGCTGCAAGCCTAAAGTCCATGCTCCACTGCCAGTCTCAAAGCCCATGCTCCACTGCTCAACCACCAAGCCCATGCTCCACTGCTGCAACCACCAAGCCTACTGTCCACTGCTTCAGCCCCCAAACCCGTGCTCCACTGCAAAGCCAAAGCTCTTGCTCCACTGCAGCAAACCCCAAGTCTCCTTTCCAATGCTGCAACCACCAACCAATCTCTACTGGTGCAACCACCAAAACTACTGTCCACTGATTCAATCCCCGAGCCCATCTCCACTGCTACAACCCCCAACCCAATATCCACTGCTGCAATGACCAAGCCCGTGCTCTAATGCTGCAACTCCAAAACCCATGCTCGATTGCTGAAACTCCCAATCTATTCTCCACTGCTGCAACCACCAAGACTACTGTCCACGGCTGCAACCCCAAGTCCACGCTCAACTTCTACAACCAGCAAGCCCGTGCTCCTCTGGATCAACGTCAAAGCCCATGCTCCAGCCAATCTCCAATGCTGCAACCACCAAGCCTACTGTCCACTGCAGCAACTCCCAACCCACGCTCATCTGCTGCAACCACCAAACACATGCTCCACTGCTACAAACAGCAAGCCCATGCTCCACTGCTGCAACCCCAAGCCAATCTCCACTGCTGCAACCCCCAAGCCTGTGCTCAAATGCTGCAACTCCAAAGCCCATGCTCCACTGCTGAAACTCCCAAGCTAATCTCCACTGCTGCCACCTCCAAGCCTACTGTCCACTGCAGCAACTCCCAACCCACGCTCATCTGCTGCAACCACCAAACACATGCTCCACTGCTACAAACAGCAAGCCCATGCTCCACTGCTGCAACCCCAAGCCAATCTCCACTGCTGCAACCCCCAAGCCTGTGCTCAAATGCTGCAACTCCAAAGCCCATGCTCCACTGCTGAAACTCCCAAGCTAATCTCCACTGCTGCCACCTCCAAGCCTACTGTCCGCTGCTATAACCCCAAGCCTGTGCTCCACTGCTGCAACCTCCAAGCCCATGCTCCACTGCTGACACCCCAAGCCAATCTCCACTGCTGCAACCATCAACCCCATGCTCCACTGCTGCAACCACCAAGCCCGTGATCCACTGCTACAACCACCAAGCCCGTGATCCACTGCTGCAACCACAAAGCCCATGCTCCACTGCTGCAACCTCCAAGCCCACACTCCATTGCTTAAACCTATGAGCCCATCTGCACTTCTGCAACAAGCAAGCCCATGCTCCACTGCTGCAAACTCCAAGCCCACGCTCCACTGCTTCAACCCCGGAGCCTACTGTACACTGCTGCAACCCCCAAGCCATTGTTCCAATGCTGCAACCCCAAAGACCATGCTCCACTGCTGGAACCCCCAAGCTAATCTCCACTGCCATAACCACCAAGGCTAATGTCCACTGCTGCAAACTCAAGTGAACGCTCAACTGCTGCAACAACCAAGCCCATGCTCCAGTGTTTCAACTGCAAAGCCGATCTCCACTGCTGCAACCATCAAGCCTACTGTCCACTGCTACAACCCCCAAGCCCATGCTCCACTGCTGCAACCACCAATCCTACTGCCAATGCTGCAACCACAAAGCCCACACTGAACTGCTGAAACCACCAAGCTCATGCTCCATTGCTGCAACCCCAAACCCCATGCTCCCCTGCTGCATCCTCCAAGCCCACACTCCACAGCTTCAACCCCAAGCCCATCTCCACTGCTAAAACCACCAATCCCATGATCCACTGCTGCAACCCCCAAGCCAATCTCCACTGCTGCAACCTCCAAGCCCTCACTCCATTGCTTCAACCCCGGGCACATCTGCACTGCTGCAACCAGCAAGCCCATGCTCCACTGCTGCAACCGCCAAGCTGATGCTAAAATGCTGCAACCCCAAAGCCCATGCTCCACTGCTGAAATCCCAAAGCTAATCTCCATTGCTGCAACCCCAAGCTAATCACCACTGCTGCCACCACCAAGTCTACTGTCCACTGCTGCAACCACCAAGCCCGTGCTCCTCTGCTGCAACCAGCAGGCCCATGCTCCACTGCTGCAACACCCAAGCCCGTGCTCAAATGCTGCAACTCCAAAGCCCATGCTCCATTGCTGAAAACCCCAAGCTAATCTACACTGCTGCCACCTACAAGCCTACTGTCCACTGCCGCAACCCCAAGTACACGCTCAACTGCTTCAAGCACCAAGCCCATGCTCCACTGCTGCAACCCCCAAGCCAATCTCCACTGCTGCAACCATCAAGCCTACTGTCCACTGCTCCAACCCCCAACCAATCTCTACTGTTGCAACCACCCAGCCTACTGTGCACTGCTGCAAACCCTAAGATGGTGCTCCACTGCTGCAACCCAAAACCCCAAGCTTCACTGCTGCAACCCCAAGCCCATGCTCCACTGCTGAAACTCCCAAGCTAATCTCCACTGCTTCCATCTCCAAGCCAATCTCCAGTGCTGCCACCCCTAAGACCATCTCCACTTCTGCAACAAGCAAGACCATGCTCCACTGCTTCAACCCCCAAGCATACTGTCCACTGCTACAACCCCAAAGCCCATGCTCCACTGCTGCAACCCCCAAGCCAATCTCCACTTCTGCAATCACCAAGCCTACGGTCTACTGCTGCAATCCAAAAGCACATGCTCCTCTGCTGCAACCCCAAACCCCTTGCTCCACTGCTGCAACCTCAAAGCCCACTCTCAACTGCTACAATCACCAAGCCCATTCTCCACTGCGGCATTCCCCAACCAATCTCCACGGCTGCAACCACAAAGACCACACTCAACTGCTGCAACCACCAAGCTCATGCTCCACTGCAGCAACCACAAACCTCATCTCCACTGCACAACCACCAAGCCAACCGTCCACTGCTGCAACCCCAAAGCCCATGCTCTGCTGCTGCAACTACAAACCCCATGCTCAACTGCTGCAACCTCCAAGAACACACACCACTGCTTCAACCCCCAAGCCCCTTTCCACTGCTACAACCACCAAGCCTACGCTCCACTGCCGCAACCAGCAAGCCCATGCTCCACTGCTGCAACCCCCAAGCCTGTGCTCTTATGCTGCAACTCCAAAGCCAATGCTCGATTGCTGAAACTCCCAAGCTATTCTCCACTGCGGCAACCACCAAGAGTACTGTCCACTGCTGCAACCCCAAGTCAACGCTCAACTGCTACAAGCACCAAGCCCATGCTCCACTGCTTCAAACCCCAAGCCAATCTCCACTGCTGCAACCTTCAAGCCTACTGTCCACTGCTGCAACCCTCAACCAATCTCCACTGTTGCAACCACCCAGCCTACTGTGCACTGCTGCAAACCACCAAGCCCGTGATCCACTGCTGCAACCACAAAGCCCATGCTCCACTGCTGCAACCGCCAAGCCTATCTCCATTGCTGCAGAGACCAAGTCAATCTCCACTGCTGCAACCCCCGAGACGACTGTTCACTCCTGCAACCCCCAAACCCATGTTCCACTGCTGCAACCACCAAGCCCATGTTCCACTGCTGCAACCCCAAGCTAATCTCCACTGCTGCAACCCACAAGCCTGTGCACCACTGCTGCAACCCCAAACCCCATGCTCCACTGCTGCAACCTCCAAGCCCACACTACATTGCTTAAACCTATGAGCCCATCTGCACTTCTGCAACAAGCAAGCCCATGCTCCACTGCTGCAACCTCCAAGCCCACGCTCCACTGCTTCAACCCCGGAGCCTACTGTACACTGCTGCAACCCCCAAGCCATTGCTCCAATGCTGCAACCCCAAAGACCATGCTCCACTGCTGCAACATCCAAGCAATCTCCACTGCCTCAACCACCAAGCCTACTGTCGACTGCTGCAACCCCAAAGCCCGTGCTCCACTGCTGCAACCCAAAACCCCAAGCTCCACTGCTGCAACCCCAAGCCAATCTCCACTGCTGCAAACCCTAAGCCTGTGCTCAAATGCTTCAAAGCCCATGCTCCACTGCTGAAACTCCCAAGCTAATCTCCACTGCTGCCACTACCAAGCCTACTGTCCACTGCTACAAGCACCAAGCCTGTGCTCCACTGCTGCAACCACAAAGCCCATGCTCCACTTCTGCAACCGCCAAGCCTATCTCCACTGCTGCAAAGACCAAGCCTACTGTCCACTGCAGCAACCCCTAAGCCCACACTCAGCTGCTGCAACCGCCAAGCCCATGCTGCACTGCTGTATCCCCTATGCAAATCTCCACTGCTGCAACCACCAAGCCTACTGGCCACTGCTGCAACCCCAAGCCCACACTCAACTGCTGAAACCACAAGCCCATGCTCCACTGCTGCAACCCCCAAGCCTGTGTTCAAATGCTGCAACTCAAAAGCCCATGCTCCACTGCTGAAACTCCCAAGCTAATCTCCAATGCTGCAACCTCCAAGCCTACTGTCCACTGCTGCAACCCCAAGTCCACGCTCAACTGCTACAAGCACCAAGCCCATGCTCCACTGCTGTATCCCCCAAGCCAATCTCCACTGCTGCAACCACCAAGCCTACCGTCCACTGCTGCAATCCAAAAGCCCGTGCTCCTCTGCTGCAACCCCAAACCCCATGCTCCACTGCTGCAACCTCCAAGCCCACTCTCAACTGCTGCCATCACCAAGCCCATGCTCCTCTGTGGCATCCCCCTACCAATCTCCACGGCTGCAACCACCATTGCTTAAACCCCTAAGCCCATTTCCACTTCTGTAACAAGCAAGCCCATGCTCCACTGCTTGAACCTCCAAGCCCACGCTCCACTGCTTCAACCTCCGAGCCTACTGTCCCCTGCTGCAACCCCCAAACCCGTACTCCACTGCTGCAACCCCCAAGCCAATCTCCATTGCTGAAACCACCAAGCCTACTGTCCACTGCGGCAACCACCAAGCCCACACTGAACTAGATCACCCACCAAGCTAATGCTCCAATGCTGCAACCCCAAACGCCTTGCTCCACTGCTGCAACCTCCAAGCCCACTCTCAACTGCTGCAATCACAGAGCCCATGCTCCACTGCGGCATCCCCCAAACAATCTCCACGGCTGCAACGACCAAGCCTACTGGCCACTGCTGCAAACCCTAAGCCCGTACTCCAATGCTTTAACCCCAAAGCCCATGCTACACTGATGAAACCCCCAAGCTAATCTCCACTGCTGCAACAATCAAGCCTACTGTCCACTGCTGCAACCACAAAACCCATGCTCCACTGCTGCAACTGCCAAGCCTACACTCCATTGCTGCAACTGCCAAGCCTACACTCCACTGCTGCAACCACCAATCACAACACCCAACTGCCGCAACCACCAAGCCTACCGTCCAAGCCCACACTGAACTAGATCACCCACCAAGATAATTCTCCAATGCTGCAACCCCAAACCCCATGCTCCACTGCTACAACCTCCAAGCCCACACACCACTGCTTCAACCCCCAAAACCATATCCACTACTACAACTACCAAGCCCATGCTGCACTGCTGTAAACACAAATCCAATCTCCACTGCTGCAACCCCCAAGCCAATCTCCACTGCTGCAACCCCCAAGCCAATCTCCACTGTTGCAACCACCAAGCCTACCTTCCACAGCTGCAACCCCCAAGCCCATGCTCCACTTCTGCAACCCCAATGCCCATGCTCCACTGCTGCAACCTCCAAGCGATCTTCACTGCTTCAACCACCAAACCTACTGTCAACAGCTGCCACCAGCAAGGACATGCTCCACTGCTGCAACCACTAAGCCTACTGTCCACTGCTGAAACCAGCATGCCCATGCTCTAATGCTGCAAACCCTAAGCCCGTTCTCCAATGCTGAAACCCCAAAGCCTAAGCTCCAATGCTGAACCCCGAAGCTAATCTCCACTACTGCAACCACCAAACCCACTGAACACTGCTGCAACCCCAACTCCACGCTCAATAGTTGCAACCACCAAGCCGATGCTCCACTGCTGCTCCACTGCTATAAACCTCGGCCTGTGCTCTACTCTGAAAACCAAAACGCATGCTCCATTGCTGCAACCTCCAAGCCCATGCTCCACTGCTACAACCCCCAACCAATCTCCACTGCTGCAACCACAAACCCTACTGTCCACAGCTACAACCCCTAAGCCCATGCTCCACTGCTACAACCACAAAGCCCATGCTCCACTGCTGCAACCCCCAAGCAGATCAACACTGCTGCAAACACAAAGCCTACTGCTCACTACTGCAACCCGAAGCCCACAATCAACTGCTGCAACTACCAAGCCCATGCTCCACTGCTGCTATCCCCAAGCCAATCTCCACTGCTGCAAACCACCAAGCCTACTGTCCACTGCTACAACCCCCAAGCCCGTGCTCCACTGCTGCAACCCCAAAGCCCATGCTCCACTGCTGCAAACTCCAAGCCCACAATCAGCTGCTGCAACCACCAAGCCTACTGTCCACTGCTGCAACCCCAAAGACCATGCTCCACTGCTGCAACCTCCAAGTGATCTCCATTTTTGCAACCACCAAGCCTACAGTCCACTGCTGCAACACCAAACCCACACTCAACTGCTGCAACCACCAAGCCCATGCTCCACTTCTGCAACCCCCAAGCCAATCTTCACTTCTGCAACCACCAAGCCTACTGTCCACTGCTGCAACCTACAACCAATCTCCACTGCTGCAACCACCAAGCCTACTGTTCACTGCTGCAACCCCTAAGAACGTGCTCCACTGCTGCAACCCCAAAGCCCATGCTCCACTGCAGCAACCTCCACTGGTGCAACCACCAAGCCTACTGTCCACTGCTGCAACCCGAAGCCCTCAATCAACTGCTGAAACTACCAAGCCCATGCTCCACTGCTGCAACCTCCAAGCCCACACTCCACTGCTTCAACCCCCGAGCCAATTTTCACTACGGCAACCCCAAGCCCACGCTAAACTGTTGCAACCACCAAGCCCATGCTTGACTGCTGCTACCCCAAGCCAATCTCCACTGCAGCAACCACGAAGCCTACTGTCCACTGCTGCAACACCTAAGACCGTGCTCCACTGCTGCAAACCGAAAGCCCATGCTCCACTGCAGCAACCATCAAGTCTACTGTTGACTGCTATAACCCCTAGCCCGTGCTCCACTGCTGCAACCCAAAACCCCATGCTCCACTACTGCAACCTCCAAGGCCATGCTGCACAGCTGCAACCCCTAACCAATCTCCACTGCTGCAACCACCAAGTCTACTGTCCATGCTGCAACCCCAAGCCCACACTCAACTGCTGCAACCACCAAGCCAATTTCCACTGCTGAAACCACTTAGCCTACTGTCCACTGCTGCAACCACCAAACTTACTGACCACTGCTGTAACCCTCCACCAATCTCTACTGTTGCAACCACCCAGCCTACTGTGCACTTCTGCAAACCCTAAGACCGTGCTCCACTGCTGCAACCCCAAATCCCATTCTCCACTGCTGCAAACTCCAAGCAGTCTCCACTGCCTCAAACACCAAGCCTAATGTCCACTGCTGCAATCCGAAGCCCACAATCAACTGCTGCAACTACCAAGCCCATGCTCCACTGCTGCAAACACCAAGCCAATCTCCAATTCTGCAATCCCCAAGCCAATCTCCACAGTTGCAACCCCTAATCTCATGCTCCACTGCTGCAACCCCCAATCCCATGCTCCAATCCTGACACCCCAAAGCCCATGTTCCACTGCTACAACCATCATGCCTACTGTCCACTTCAGCAACCCCAAAGACCATGATCAAATGCTGCAACCATCGAGCCCAAGCTCCACTGCTGCGAACCCGAAGCCAATATCCACTGTTGCAAACACCAAGCCTACTGTCCACTGCTGCAATCTCCAGACCTGTGCTCCACTTCTGCAATCCCAAAGCCCATGCTCCACTGCTCCAACCACCAAGCCTACTGTCCACTGTTGGAACCCACAACCAATCTCCACTGTTGCAACCACCAAGCCTACAGTCCACTGCTGCAACCCCTAAGACCGTGCTCCACTGCTGCAATCCCAAAGCCCATGCTCCACTGCTCCAACCACCAAGCCTACTGTACACTGTTGGAACCCACACCCAATCTCCACTATTGCAACCACCCAGCCTACTGTCCACTGCTGCAACCCCTAAGAACGTGCTCCACTGCTGCAACCCCAAAGCCCGTGCTCCACTGCTGTCCAAGCGATCTCCACTGGAGCAACCACCAAGCCTACTATCCACTGCTACAACCCGAAGCCGTCAATTAACTGCTGCAACTACCAAGCCCACGCTCCACTGCTGCAACCTCCAAGCCCACACTCCACTGCTTCAACCCCCGAGCCAATTTTCACTATGGCAACCCCAAGCCCACGCTCAACTGTTGAAACCCCAAAGCCCATGCTGCACTGCTGCTACCCCCAAGCTAATCTCCACTGCTGCAACCACCAAGCCTACTGTCCACTGCTGCAACCCCAAGTCCATGCTCAACTGCTATAACAACCAAGACCATGCTCCACTGCTTCAACCCCAAAGTCAATCTCCACTGTTGCAACCAGCAAGCCTACTGTCCACTTGTAAAATCCCCAAGCCTGTGCTCCACTTATGCAACCCCAAAGCCAATGTTCCACTGCTTCAACCTCCAAGAATTATCAACTGCTGCCACCACCAAGCCTACTGTCCACTGCTGCAACCACCAAGCCCATATCCACTACTACAACCCATGCTCCACTGCTGTAACCACCAAGCCAATCACCACTGCTGAAACCACCAAGCCTAATGTCCACAACTGCAAATCCCAAACCAGTGTTCCACTGCTGCAACCCCAAACACCATGCTCCACTGCTGAAACCTGCAAGCCCACACTCCTCTGCTTCAACCCCCGAGCCCATCTCCACTGCTGCAACCACCAAGCCCATGCTCCACTGCTGCAACCCCCAACCAATCTCCACTGTTTCAACCAGCAAACCTTCTGTCCACTGCTAAAAACCCCAAGCCTGTGTTCCACTGCTGCAACCCCAAAGGTTGCACCACGCTCCACTGTTGCAACCACCAAGCCCATGGTCCACTGCTGCAATCCCCAAGCCCACTCTCAACTGCTGCAACTGCTTGGTGGTTGCTCCAAGCCCATGCTCCACTGCTGCAACCTCCAACCAATCTCTACTGCTGCAACCACCAAGTATACTGTCCACTGCTGCAACCCGCAAGACCACGCTCAACCTGCCAGAATATACCTTGGTGGTGCCTTCTGTATTGTACTGTATATCAAATTTGCCAGAATATACCCATTGTAATCTAGTGTATTTCATACCTGGTGAAACCTATTCTATTCTATTTTATGTCAAATCTGCCGGATTAAACCTACTGTATTCCAGTGCTGACCTTCCGCTGAGTTTGTGGGGTAAGCAAGCAGTTGTACAAATGAATGTTATGCCTAGATGTATTTATACTTTTAGTTCGCTAAACAAGTTTGAACTAATTTTCGGCTTTTAGTTACAAGTAGAAATACTCAGTGGTTGCAAGAACACGTCAGACAGCACACCAGATCACATTGGGTTGCACACAGTAAGAATTGTGGTTACCCAGTTGCAGAAATCATGGCTGTAAGAAAATACAAAAGGACCTTTAAAAGAGTACTGTAGGCCTCCCCATCGGCTACTCAGGAGTAGACCAAACCCCTCAGTGACAAATGACTAGACCCTGTTGGCTTACTCACGAGTGGCCCCCTGCAGTTTACTCACGAGTAGACCCAGGTAAGTTTTCTCACGAGTAGACCCGGTCGGCTGACTCACGGGTGTAGCACCCCCTCGGCTTACACACGAGTAGACCCCATCAACTTACTCGTGAGTAGACCCCTGTCGGCAGATTCACAAGTAGACTTATGGAATTACTATACCAATTTGGGGAACTCTCTGGATGCAAAATTAAGTGTGCCATGTCCTTTGGGAAATGGCCCCACTCTCATAGGCATATGCCCTGGCCCTCTAGTGGTAAAACAGAGTCTGTGAAAGACTTAGGTATTCGAATTACTAAACAACCTATTCTCTTTGTCAAAACTAACTCAGATAATGAAGATCGAATTCCTCCAGTGGGAAGACCTTCCCCTGAGTTTGTGGGGTAAGCAAGCAGTTGTACAACTGAATGTTATGCCTAGATGTATTTATACTTTTAGTTCACTAAACTAGTTTGAACTAGTTTTCAGCTTTTAGTTACAAGTAGAAATACTCAGTGGTTGCAAGAACACGTCAGACAGCACACCAGATCACAGTGGGTTGCACACAGTAAGAATTGTGGTTACCCAGCTGCAGAAATCATGGCTGTAAGAAAATACAAAAGGACCTTTAAAAGAGTACTGTAGGCCTCCCCATCGGCTACTCAGGAGTAGACCAACCCCCTCAGTGACAAACGACTAGACCCAGTTGGCTTACTCACGAGTAGACCCAGGTAAGTTTACTCACGAGTAGATCCAGTCGACTCACTCACGGGTGTAGCACCCCCTCGGCTTACTCGCGAGTAGACCCCATACACTTACTCATGAGTAGACCCCTGTCGGCAGATTCACAAGTAGACTTGTGGAATTACTATACCAATTTGGGGAACTCTCTGGATGCGAAATTAAGTGTGCCATGTCCTTTGGGAAATGGCCCCACTCTCATAGGCATATGCCCTGGCCCTCTAGTGGTAAAACAGAGTCTGTGAAAGACTTAGGTATTCGAATTACTAAACAACCTATTCTCTTTGTCAAAACTAACTTAGATAATGAAGATCGCCTTCCTCCGCTGGGCTGACCTTCCGCTGAGTTTGTGGGGTAAGCAAGGAGTTGTACAAATGAATGTTATGCCTAGATGTATTTATACTTTTAGTTCACTAAACTAGTTTGAATTAGTTTTAAGCTTTTAGTTACAAGTAGAAATACTCAGTAGTTGCAAGAACACGTCGGACAGCACACCAGATCACAGTGGGTATCACACAGTAAGAATTGTGGTTACCCAGTTGCAGAAATCATGGCTTTAAGAAAATACAAAAGGACCTTTAAAAGAGTACGGTAGGCCTCCCCATCGGCTACTCAGGAGTAGACCAAGCCCCTCAGTGACAAATGACTAGACGCAGTTGGCTTACTCACGAGTAGACCCCTGCAGTTTACTCACGAGTAGACCCAGGTAAGTTTACTCACGAGTAGACGCAGTCGACTCACTCACGGGTGTGGCACCCCCTCGGCTTACTCACGAGTAGACCCCATCAACTTACTCGTGAGTAGACCCCTTTCGGCAGATTCACAAGTAGACTTGTGGAATTACTATACCAATTTGGGGAACTCTCTGGATGCGAAATTAAGTGTGCCATGTACTTTGGGAAATGGCCCCACTCTCATAGGCATATGCCTTGGCCCTCTAGTGGTAAAACAGACTCTGTGAAAGACTTAGGTATTCTAATTACTAAACAACCTATTCTCTTTGTCAAAACTAACTTAGATAATGAAGATCGACTTCCTCCGCTGGGCTGACCTTCCGCTGAGTTTGTGGGGTAAGCAAGCAGTTGTACAAATGAATGTTATGCCTAGATGTATTTATACTTTTAGTTCACTAAACTAGTTTGAACTAGTTTTCAGCTTTAGTTACAAGTAGAAATACTCAGTGGTTGCAAGAACACGTCAGACAGCACACCAGATCACATTGGGTTGCACACAGTAAGAATTGTGGTTACCCAGTTGCAGAAATCATGGCTGTAAGAAAATACAAAAGGACCTTTAAAAGAGTACTGTAGGCCTCCCCATCGGCTACTCAGGAGTAGACCAACCCCCTCAGTGACAAACGACTAGACCCAGTTGGCTTCCTCACGAATAGACCCCGGAAGTTTACTCACGAGTAGACCCAGGTAAGTTTACTCACGAGTAGACCGGTCGGCTGACTCACGGGTGGTGGCACCCCCTCGGCTTACTCAAGAATAGACCCCAACAACTTACTCGTGAGTAGACCCCTGTCGGCAGATTCACAAGTAGACTTGTGGAATTACTATACCAATTTGGGGAACTCTCTGGATGCGAAATTAAGTGTGCCATGTCCTTTGGGAAATAGCCCCACTCTCATAGGCATATGCCCTGGCCCTCTACTTGTAAAACAGACTCTGTGAAAGACTTAGGTATTCGAATTACTAAACAACCTATTCTCTTTGTCAAAACTAACTCAGATAATGAAGATCGACTTCCTCCGCTGGGCTGACCTTCCGCTGAGTTTGTGGGGTAAGCAAGGAGTTGTACAAATGAATGTTATGCCTAGATGTATTTATACTTTTAGTTCACTAAACTAGTTTGAACTAGTTTTCAGCTTTTAGTTACAAGTAGAAATACTCAGTGGTTGCAAGAACACGTCAGACAGCACACCAGATCACATTGGGTTGCACACAGTAAGAATTGTGGTTACCCAGTTGCAGAAATCATGGCTGTAAGAAAGTACAAAAGGACCTTTAAAAGAGTACTGTAGGCCTCCCCATCGGCTACTCAGGAGTAGACCAAGCCCCTCAGTGACAAATGACTAGACGCAGTTGGCTTACTCACGAGTAGACCCCTGCAGTTTACTCATGAGTAGACCCAGGTAAGTTTACTCATGAGTAGACCCGGTCGACTCACTCACGGGTGTGGCACCCCCTCGGCTTACTCACGAGTAGACCCCATCAACTTACTCGTGAGTAGACCCCTTTCAGCAGATTCACAAGTAGACTTGTGGAATTACTATACCAATTTGGGGAACTCTCTGGATGCGAAATTAAGTGTGGCATGTCTTTTGGGAAATGGCCCCACTCTCATAGGCATATGCCCTGGCCCTCTACTTGTAAAACAGACTCTGTGAAAGACTTAGGTATTCGAATTACTAAACAACCTATTCTCTTTGTCAAAACTAACTCAGATAATGAAGATCGACTTCCTCCGCTGGGCTGACCTTCCGCTGAGTTTGTGGGGTAAGCAAGGAGTTGTACAAATGAATGTTATGCCTAGATGTATTTATACTTTTAGTTCACTAAACTAGTTTGAACTAGTTTTCAGCTTTTAGTTACAAGTAGAAATACTCAGTAGTTGCAAGAACACGTAAGACAGCACACCAGATCACAGTGGGTATCACACAGTAAGAATTGTGGTTACCCCGTTGCACAAATCATGGCTGAAAGAAAATACAAAAGGACCTTTAAAAGAGTACTGTAGGCCTCCCCATCGGCTACTCAGGAGTAGACCAAGCCCCTCAGTGACAAATGACTACACCCAGTTGGCTTACTCACGAGTAGACCCCTGCAGTTTACTCATGAGTAGACCCAGGTAAGTTTACTCATGAGTAGACCCGGTCGACTCACTCACGGGTGTGGCACCCCCTCGGCTTACTCACGAGTAGACCCCATCAACTTACTCGTGAGTTGACCCCTTTCAGCAGATTCACAAGTAGACTTGTGGAATTACTATACCAATTTGGGGAACTCTCTGGATGCGAAATTAAGTGTGCCATGTACTTTGGGAAATGGCCCCACTCTCATAGGCATATGCCTTGGCCCTCTAGTGGTAAAACAGAGTCTGTGAAAGACTTAGGTATTCGAATTACTAAACAACCTATTTTCTTTGTGAAAACTAACTTAGATAATGAAGATCGCCTTCCTCCGCTGGGCTGACCTTCCGCTGAGTTTGTGGGGTAAGCAAGCAGTTGTACAAATGAATGTTATGCCTAGATGTATTTATACTTTTAGTTCACTAAACTAGTTTTAACTAGTTTTCAGCTTTAGTTACAAGTAGAAATACTCAGTAGTTGCAAGAACACGTAAGACAGCACACCAGATCACATTGGGTTGCACACAGTAAGAATTGTGGTTACCCCGTTGCACAAATCATGGCTGTAAGAAAATACAAAAGGACCTTTAAAAGAGTACTGTAGGCCTCCCCATCGGCTACTCAGGAGTAGACCAAGCCCCTCAGTGACAAATGACTACACCCAGTTGGCTTACTCACGAGTAGACCCCTGCAGTTTACTCATGAGTAGACCCAGGTAAGTTTACTCATGAGTAGACCCGGTCGACTCACTCACGGGTGTGGCACCCCCTCGGCTTACTCACGAGTAGACCCCATCAACTTACTCGTGAGTTGACCCCTTTCAGCAGATTCACAAGTAGACTTGTGGAATTACTATACCAATTTGGGGAACTCTCTGGATGCGAAATTAAGTGTGCCATGTACTTTGGGAACTGGCCCCACTCTCATAGGCATATGCCTTGGCCCTCTAGTGGTAAAACAGAGTCTGTGAAAAACTTAGGTATTCGAATTACTAAACAACCTATTTTCTTTGTGAAAACTAACTTAGATAATGAAGATCGCCTTCCTCCGCTGGGCTGACCTTCCGCTGAGTTTGTGGGGTAAGCAAGCAGTTGTACAAATTAATGTTATGCCTAGATGTATTTATACTTTTAGTTCACTAAACTAGTTTTAACTAGTTTTCAGCTTTAGTTACAAGTAGAAATACTCAGTGGTTGCAAGAACACGTCAGACAGCAGACCAGATCACATTGGGTTGCACACAGTAAGAATTGTGGTTACCCAGTTGCAGATATCATGGCTGTAAGAAAATACAAAAGGACTTTTAAAAGAGTACTGTAGGCCTCCCCATCGGCTACTCAGGAGTAGACCAAGCCCCTCAGTGACAAATGACTAGACGTAGTTGGCTTACTCACGAGTAGACGCCTGCAGTATACTCACGAGTAGACCCAGGTAAGTTTACTCACGAGTAGACCGGGTTGGCTGACTCACGGGTGTGGCACCCCCCTCGGCTTACTCACGAGTAGACCCCCATCAACTTACTCGTGAGTAGACCCCTGTCGGCAGATTCACAAGTAGACTTATGGAATTACTATACCAATTTGGGGAACTCTCTGGATGCAAAATTAAGTGTGCCATGTCCTTTGGGAAATGGCCCCACTCTCATAGGCATATGCCCTGGCCCTCTACTTGTAAAACAGACTCTGTGAAAGACTTAGGTATTCGAATTACTAAACAACCTATTCTCTTTGTCAAAACTAACTCAGATAATGAAGATCGACTTCCTCCGCTGGGCTGACCTTCCACTGAGTTTGTGGGGTAAGCAAGCAGTTGTACAAATGAATGTTATGCCTAGATGTATTTATACTTTTAGTTCTCTAAACTAGTTTGAACTAGTTTTCAGCTTTTAGTTACAAGTAGAAATACTCAGTGGTTGCAAGAACACGTCAGACAGCACACCAGATCACAGTGGGTTGCACACAGTAAGAATTGTGGTTACCCAGCTGCAGAAATCATGGTTGTAAGAAAATACAAAAGGACTTTTAAAAGAGTACTGTAGGCCTCCCCATCGGCTACTCAGGAGTAGACCAAGCCCCTCAGTGACAAATGACTAGACCCACTTGGCTTACTCACGAGTAGACCCCAGCAGTTTACTCACGAGTAGACCCAGGTAAGTTTACTCATGAGTAGACCCAGTCGACTCACTCACGGGTGTGGCACCCCCTCGGCTTACTCACGAGTAGACCCCAACAACTTACTCATGAGTAGACCCCTGTCGGCAGATTCACAAGTAGACTTGTGGAATTACTATACCAATTTGGGGAACTCTCTGGATGCGAAATTAAGTGTGCCATGTCCTTTGGGAAATAGCCCCACTCTCATAGGCATATGCCCTGGCCCTCTACTTGTAAAACAGACTCTGTGAAAGACTTAGGTATTCGAATTACTAAACAACCTATTCTCTTTGTCAAAACTAACTCAGATAATGAAGATCGACTTCCTCCGCTGGGCTGACCTTCCGCTGAGTTTGTGGGGTAAGCAAGGAGTTGTACAAATGAATGTTATGCCTAGATGTATTTATACTTTTAGTTCACTAAACTAGTTTGAACTAGTTTTCAGCTTTTAGTTACAAGTAGAAATACTCAGTGGTTGCAAGAACACGTCAGACAGCACACCAGATCACATTGGGTTGCACACAGTAAGAATTGTGGTTACCCAGTTGCAGAAATCATGGCTGTAAGAAAGTACAAAAGGACCTTTAAAAGAGTACTGTAGGCCTCCCCATCGGCTACTCAGGAGTAGACCAAGCCCCTCAGTGACAAATGACTAGACGCAGTTGGCTTACTCACGAGTAGACCCCTGCAGTTTACTCATGAGTAGACCCAGGTAAGTTTACTCATGAGTAGACCCGGTCGACTCACTCACGGGTGTGGCACCCCCTCGGCTTACTCACGAGTAGACCCCATCAACTTACTCGTGAGTAGACCCCTTTCAGCAGATTCACAAGTAGACTTGTGGAATTACTATACCAATTTGGGGAACTCTCTGGATGCGAAATTAAGTGTGCCATGTACTTTGGGAAATGGCCCCACTCTCATAGGCATATGCCTTGGCCCTCTAGTGGTAAAACAGAGTCTGTGAAAGACTTAGGTATTCGAATTACTAAACAACCTATTTTCTTTGTGAAAACTAACTTAGATAATGAAGATCGCCTTCCTCCGCTGGGCTGACCTTCCGCTGAGTTTGTGGGGTAAGCAAGCAGTTGTACAAATGAATGTTATGCCTAGATGTATTTATACTTTTAGTTCACTAAACTAGTTTTAACTAGTTTTCAGCTTTAGTTACAAGTAGAAATACTCAGTGGTTGCAAGAACACGTCAGACAGCAGACCAGATCACATTGGGTTGCACACAGTAAGAATTGTGGTTACCCAGCTGCAGAAATCATGGTTGTAAGAAAATACAAAAGGACTTTTAAAAGAGTACTGTAGGCCTCCCCATCGGCTACTCAGGAGTAGACCAAGCCCCTCAGTGACAAATGACTAGACCCAGTTGGCTTACTCATGAGTAGACCCCTGCAGTTTACTCACGAGTAGACCCAGGTAAGTTTACTCACGAGTAGACCGGGTTGGCTGACTCACGGGTGTGGCACCCCCTCGGCTTACTCACGAGTAGACCCCATCAACTTACTCGTGAGTAGACCCCTGTCGGCAGATTCACAAGTAGACTTATGGAATTACTATACCAATTTGGGGAACTCTCTGGATGCAAAATTAAGTGTGCCATGTCCTTTGGGAAATGGCCCCACTCTCATAGGCATATGCCCTGGCCCTCTAGTGGTAAAACAGATTCTGTGAAAGACTTGGGTATTCGAATTACTAAACAACCTATTCTCTTTATCAAAACTAACTCAGATAATGAAGATCGACTTCCTCCGCTGGGCTGACCTTCCGCTGAGTTTGTGGGGTAAGCAAGGAGTTGTACAAATGAATGTTATGCCTAGATGTATTTATACTTTTAGTTCACTAAACTAGTTTGAACTAGTTTTCAGCTTTAGTTACAAGTAGAAATACTCAGTGGTTGCAAGAACACGTCAGACAGCACACCAGATCACAGTGGGTATCACACAGTAAGAATTGTGGTTACCCAGTTGCAGAAATCATGGCTGTAAGAAAATACAAAAGGACCTTTAAAAGAGTACTGTAGGCCTCCCCATCGGCTACTCAGGAGTAGACCAAGCCCCTCAGTGACAAATGACTAGACGTAGTTGGCTTACTCACGAGTAGACCCCTGCAGTTTACTGACGAGTAGACCCAGGTAAGTTTACTCACGAGTAGACGCAGTCGACTCACTCGCGGGTGTGGCACCCCCTCGGCTTACTCACGAGTAGACCCCATCAACTTACTCGTGAGTAGACCCCTTTCGGCAGATTCACAAGTAGACTTGTGGAATTACTATACCAATTTGGGGAACTCTCTGGATGCGAAATTAAGTGTGCCATGTCTTTTGGGAAATGGCCCCACTCTCATAGGCATATGCCCTGGCCCTCTACTTGTAAAACAGACTCTGTGAAAGACTTAGGTATTCAAATTACTAAACAACCTATTCTCTTTGTCAAAACTAACTCAGATAATGAAGATCGACTTCCTCTGCTGGGCTGACCTTCCGCTGAGTTTGTGGGGTAAGCAAGGAGTTATACAAATGAATGTTATGCCTAGATGTATTTATACTTTTAGTTCACTAAACTAGTTTGAACTAGTTTTCAGCTTTTAGTTACAAGTAGAAATACTCAGTAGTTGCAAGAACACATCAGACAGCACACCAGATCACAGTGGGTATCACACAGTAAGAATTGTGGTTACCCCGTTGCAGAAATCATGGCTGTAAGAAAATACAAAAGGACCTTTAAAAGAGTACTGTAGGCCTCCCCATCGGCTACTCAGGAGTAGACCAAGCCCCTCAGTGACAAATGACTAGACGCAGTTGGCTTACTCACGAGTAGACCCAGGTAAGTTTACTCACGAGTAGACGCAGTCGACTCACTCACGGGTGTGGCACCCCCTTGGCTTACTCACGAGTAGACCCCATAAACTTACTCGTGAGTAGACCCCTTTCGGCAGATTCACAAGTAGACTTGTGGAATTAAGATACCAATTTTGGGAACTCTCTCGATGCGAAATTAAATATGCCATGTCCTTTGAGAAATGGCCCCACTCTCATAGGCATATGCCTTGGCCCTCTAGTGGTAAAACAGACTCTGTGAAAGACTTAGGTATTCGAATTACTGAACAACCTATTCTCTTTGTCAAAACTAACTTAGATAATGAAGATCACCTTCCTCCGCTAGGCTGACCTTCCGCTGAGTTTGTGGGGTAAGCAAGGAGTTGTACAAATGAATGTTATGCCTAGATGTGTTTATACTTTTAGTTCACTAAACTAGTTTGAACTAGTTTTCAGCTTTAGTTACAAGTAGAAATACTCAGTAGTTGCAAGAACACGTCAGACAGCACACCAGATCACAGTGGGTATCACACAGTAAGAATTGTGGTTACCCAGTTGCAGAAATCATGGCTTTAAGAAAATACAAAAGGACCTTTAAAAGAGTACTGTAGGCCTCCCCATCGGCTACTCAGGAGTAGACCAAGCCCCTCAGTGACAAATGACTAGACGCAGTTGGCTTACTCACGAGTAGACGCCTGCAGTTTACTCACGAGTAGACCCAGGTAAGTTTACTCACGAGTAGACCGGGTCGGCTGACTCACGGGTGGTGGCACCCCCTCGGCTTACTCAAGAGTAGACCCCAACAACTTACTCTTGAGTAGACCCCTGTCGGCAGATTCACAAGTAGACTTGTGGAATTACTATACCAATTTGGGGAACTCTCTGGATGCGAAATTAAGTGTGCCATGTCCTTTGGGAAATGGCCCCACTCTCATAGGCATATGCCCTGGCCCTCTACTTGTAAAACAGACTCTGTGAAAGACTTAGGTATTCGAATTACTAAACAACCTATTCTCTTTGTCAAAACTAACTCAGATAATGAAGATCGACTTCCTCCGCTGGGCTGACCTTCCGCTGAGTTTGTGGGGTAAGCAAGGAGTTGTACAAATGAATGTTATGCCTAGATGTATTTATACTTTTAGTTCACTAAACTAGTTTGAACTAGTTTTCAGCTTTTAGTTACAAGTAGAAATACTCAGTAGTTGCAAGAACACGTCAGACAGCACACCAGATCACAGTGGGTATCACACAGTAAGAATTGTGGTTACCCCGTTGCACAAATCATGGCTGTAAGAAAATACAAAAGGACCTTTAAAAGAGTACTGTAGGCCTCCCCATCGGCTACTCAGGAGTAGACCAAGCCCCTCAGTGACAAATGACTAGACGCAGTTGGCTTACTCACGAGTAGACCCCTGCAGTTTACTCACGAGTAGACCCAGGTAAGTTTACTCACGAGTAGACCCAGTCGACTCACTCACAGGTGTGGCACCCCCTCGGCTTACTCGCGAGTATACCCCATCAACTTACTCATGAGTAGACCCCTGTCGGCAGATTCACAAGTAGACTTGTGGAATTACTATACCAATTTGGGGAACTCTCTGGATGCGAAATTAAGTGTGCCATGTCCTTTGGGAAATAGCCCCACTCTCATAGGCATATGCCCTGGCCCTCTACTTGTAAAACAGACTCTGTGAAAGACTTAGGTATTCGAATTACTAAACAACCTATTCTCTTTGTCAAAACTAACTCAGATAATGAAGATCGACTTCCTCCGCTGGGCTGACCTTCCGCTGAGTTTGTGGGGTAAGCAAGGAGTTGTACAAATGAATGTTATGCCTAGATGTATTTATACTTTTAGTTCACTAAACTAGTTTGAACTAGTTTTCAGCTTTTAGTTACAAGTAGAAATACTCAGTGGTTGCAAGAACACGTCAGACAGCACACCAGATCACATTGGGTTGCACACAGTAAGAATTGTGGTTACCCAGTTGCAGAAATCATGGCTGTAAGAAAGTACAAAAGGACCTTTAAAAGAGTACTGTAGGCCTCCCCATCGGCTACTCAGGAGTAGACCAAGCCCCTCAGTGACAAATGACTAGACGCAGTTGGCTTACTCACGAGTAGACCCCTGCAGTTTACTCATGAGTAGACCCAGGTAAGTTTACTCATGAGTAGACCCGGTCGACTCACTCACGGGTGTGGCACCCCCTCGGCTTACTCACGAGTAGACCCCATCAACTTACTCGTGAGTTGACCCCTTTCAGCAGATTCACAAGTAGACTTGTGGAATTACTATACCAATTTGGGGAACTCTCTGGATGCGAAATTAAGTGTGCCATGTACTTTGGGAAATGGCCCCACTCTCATAGGCATATGCCTTGGCCCTCTAGTGGTAAAACAGAGTCTGTGAAAGACTTAGGTATTCGAATTACTAAACAACCTATTTTCTTTGTGAAAACTAACTTAGATAATGAAGATCGCCTTCCTCCGCTGGGCTGACCTTCCGCTGAGTTTGTGGGGTAAGCAAGCAGTTGTACAAATGAATGTTATGCCTAGATGTATTTATACTTTTAGTTCACTAAACTAGTTTTAACTAGTTTTCAGCTTTAGTTACAAGTAGAAATACTCAGTGGTTGCAAGAACACGTCAGACAGCAGACCAGATCACATTGGGTTGCACACAGTAAGAATTGTGGTTACCCAGTTGCAGATATCATGGCTGTAAGAAAATACAAAAGGACTTTTAAAAGAGTACTGTAGGCCTCCCCATCGGCTACTCAGGAGTAGACCAAGCCCCTCAGTGACAAATGACTAGACGTAGTTGGCTTACTCACGAGTAGACGCCTGCAGTATACTCACGAGTAGACCCAGGTAAGTTTACTCACGAGTAGACCGGGTTGGCTGACTCACGGGTGTGGCACCCCCCTCGGCTTACTCACGAGTAGACCCCCATCAACTTACTCGTGAGTAGACCCCTGTCGGCAGATTCACAAGTAGACTTATGGAATTACTATACCAATTTGGGGAACTCTCTGGATGCAAAATTAAGTGTGCCATGTCCTTTGGGAAATGGCCCCACTCTCATAGGCATATGCCCTGGCCCTCTACTTGTAAAACAGACTCTGTGAAAGACTTAGGTATTCGAATTACTAAACAACCTATTCTCTTTGTCAAAACTAACTCAGATAATGAAGATCGACTTCCTCCGCTGGGCTGACCTTCCACTGAGTTTGTGGGGTAAGCAAGCAGTTGTACAAATGAATGTTATGCCTAGATGTATTTATACTTTTAGTTCTCTAAACTAGTTTGAACTAGTTTTCAGCTTTTAGTTACAAGTAGAAATACTCAGTGGTTGCAAGAACACGTCAGACAGCACACCAGATCACAGTGGGTTGCACACAGTAAGAATTGTGGTTACCCAGCTGCAGAAATCATGGTTGTAAGAAAATACAAAAGGACTTTTAAAAGAGTACTGTAGGCCTCCCCATCGGCTACTCAGGAGTAGACCAAGCCCCTCAGTGACAAATGACTAGACCCACTTGGCTTACTCACGAGTAGACCCCTGCAGTTTACTCACGAGTAGACCCAGGTAAGTTTACTCATGAGTAGACCCAGTCGACTCACTCACGGGTGTGGCACCCCCTCGGCTTACTCACGAGTAGACCCCAACAACTTACTCATGAGTAGACCCCTGTCGGCAGATTCACAAGTAGACTTGTGGAATTACTATACCAATTTGGGGAACTCTCTGGATGCGAAATTAAGTGTGCCATGTCCTTTGGGAAATAGCCCCACTCTCATAGGCATATGCCCTGGCCCTCTACTTGTAAAACAGACTCTGTGAAAGACTTAGGTATTCGAATTACTAAACAACCTATTCTCTTTGTCAAAACTAACTCAGATAATGAAGATCGACTTCCTCCGCTGGGCTGACCTTCCGCTGAGTTTGTGGGGTAAGCAAGGAGTTGTACAAATGAATGTTATGCCTAGATGTATTTATACTTTTAGTTCACTAAACTAGTTTGAACTAGTTTTCAGCTTTTAGTTACAAGTAGAAATACTCAGTGGTTGCAAGAACACGTCAGACAGCACACCAGATCACATTGGGTTGCACACAGTAAGAATTGTGGTTACCCAGTTGCAGAAATCATGGCTGTAAGAAAGTACAAAAGGACCTTTAAAAGAGTACTGTAGGCCTCCCCATCGGCTACTCAGGAGTAGACCAAGCCCCTCAGTGACAAATGACTAGACGCAGTTGGCTTACTCACGAGTAGACCCCTGCAGTTTACTCATGAGTAGACCCAGGTAAGTTTACTCATGAGTAGACCCGGTCGACTCACTCACGGGTGTGGCACCCCCTCGGCTTACTCACGAGTAGACCCCATCAACTTACTCGTGAGTAGACCCCTTTCAGCAGATTCACAAGTAGACTTGTGGAATTACTATACCAATTTGGGGAACTCTCTGGATGCGAAATTAAGTGTGCCATGTACTTTGGGAAATGGCCCCACTCTCATAGGCATATGCCTTGGCCCTCTAGTGGTAAAACAGAGTCTGTGAAAGACTTAGGTATTCGAATTACTAAACAACCTATTTTCTTTGTGAAAACTAACTTAGATAATGAAGATCGCCTTCCTCCGCTGGGCTGACCTTCCGCTGAGTTTGTGGGGTAAGCAAGCAGTTGTACAAATGAATGTTATGCCTAGATGTATTTATACTTTTAGTTCACTAAACTAGTTTTAACTAGTTTTCAGCTTTAGTTACAAGTAGAAATACTCAGTGGTTGCAAGAACACGTCAGACAGCAGACCAGATCACATTGGGTTGCACACAGTAAGAATTGTGGTTACCCAGCTGCAGAAATCATGGTTGTAAGAAAATACAAAAGGACTTTTAAAAGAGTACTGTAGGCCTCCCCATCGGCTACTCAGGAGTAGACCAAGCCCCTCAGTGACAAATGACTAGACCCAGTTGGCTTACTCATGAGTAGACCCCTGCAGTTTACTCACGAGTAGACCCAGGTAAGTTTACTCACGAGTAGACCGGGTTGGCTGACTCACGGGTGTGGCACCCCCTCGGCTTACTCACGAGTAGACCCCATCAACTTACTCGTGAGTAGACCCCTGTCGGCAGATTCACAAGTAGACTTATGGAATTACTATACCAATTTGGGGAACTCTCTGGATGCAAAATTAAGTGTGCCATGTCCTTTGGGAAATGGCCCCACTCTCATAGGCATATGCCCTGGCCCTCTAGTGGTAAAACAGATTCTGTGAAAGACTTGGGTATTCGAATTACTAAACAACCTATTCTCTTTATCAAAACTAACTCAGATAATGAAGATCGACTTCCTCCGCTGGGCTGACCTTCCGCTGAGTTTGTGGGGTAAGCAAGGAGTTGTACAAATGAATGTTATGCCTAGATGTATTTATACTTTTAGTTCACTAAACTAGTTTGAACTAGTTTTCAGCTTTAGTTACAAGTAGAAATACTCAGTGGTTGCAAGAACACGTCAGACAGCACACCAGATCACATTGGGTTGCACACAGTAAGAATTGTGGTTACCCAGTTGCAGAAATCATGGCTGTAAGAAAATACAAAAGGACCTTTAAAAGAGTACTGTAGGCCTCCCCATCGGCTACTCAGGAGTAGACCAAGCCCCTCAGTGACAAATGACTAGACGTAGTTGGCTTACTCACGAGTAGACCCCTGCAGTTTACTGACGAGTAGACCCAGGTAAGTTTACTCACGAGTAGACGCAGTCGACTCACTCGCGGGTGTGGCACCCCCTCGGCTTACTCACGAGTAGACCCCATCAACTTACTCGTGAGTAGACCCCTTTCGGCAGATTCACAAGTAGACTTGTGGAATTACTATACCAATTTGGGGAACTCTCTGGATGCGAAATTAAGTGTGCCATGTCTTTTGGGAAATGGCCGCACTCTCATAGGCATATGCCCTGGCCCTCTACTTGTAAAACAGACTCTGTGAAAGACTTAGGTATTCAAATTACTAAACAACCTATTCTCTTTGTCAAAACTAACTCAGATAATGAAGATCGACTTCCTCCGCTGGGCTGACCTTCCGCTGAGTTTGTGGGGTAAGCAAGGAGTTGTACAAATGAATGTTATGCCTAGATGTATTTATACTTTTAGTTCACTAAACTAGTTTGAACTAGTTTTCAGCTTTTAGTTACAAGTAGAAATACTCAGTAGTTGCAAGAACACATCAGACAGCACACCAGATCACAGTGGGTATCACACAGTAAGAATTGTGGTTACCCCGTTGCAGAAATCATGGCTGTAAGAAAATACAAAAGGACCTTTAAAAGAGTACTGTAGGCCTCCCCATCGGCTACTCAGGAGTAGACCAAGCCCCTCAGTGACAAATGACTAGACGCAGTTGGCTTACTCACGAGTAGACCCAGGTAAGTTTACTCACGAGTAGACGCAGTCGACTCACTCACGGGTGTGGCACCCCCTCGGCTTACTCACGAGTAGACCCCATAAACTTACTCGTGAGTAGACCCCTTTCGGCAGATTCACAAGTAGACTTGTGGAATTACTATACCAATTTTGGGAACTCTCTCGATGCGAAATTAAATATGCCATGTCCTTTGAGAAATGGCCCCACTCTCATAGGCATATGCCTTGGCCCTCTAGTGGTAAAACAGACTCTGTGAAAGACTTAGGTATTCGAATTACTGAACAACCTATTCTCTTTGTCAAAACTAACTTAGATAATGAAGATCACCTTCCTCCGCTAGGCTGACCTTCCGCTGAGTTTGTGGGGTAAGCAAGGAGTTGTACAAATGAATGTTATGCCTAGATGTGTTTATACTTTTAGTTCACTAAACTAGTTTGAACTAGTTTTCAGCTTTAGTTACAAGTAGAAATACTCAGTAGTTGCAAGAACACGTCAGACAGCAAACCAGATCACAGTGGGTATCACACAGTAAGAATTGTGGTTACCCAGTTGCAGAAATCATGGCTTTAAGAAAATACAAAAGGACCTTTAAAAGAGTACTGTAGGCCTCCCCATCGGCTACTCAGGAGTAGACCAAGCCCCTCAGTGACAAATGACTAGACGCAGTTGGCTTACTCACGAGTAGACGCCTGCAGTTTACTCACGAGTAGACCCAGGTAAGTTTACTCACGAGTAGACCGGGTCGGCTGACTCACGGGTGGTGGCACCCCCTCGGCTTACTCAAGAGTAGACCCCAACAACTTACTCTTGAGTAGACCCCTGTCGGCAGATTCACAAGTAGACTTGTGGAATTACTATACCAATTTGGGGAACTCTCTGGATGCGAAATTAAGTGTGCCATGTCCTTTGGGAAATGGCCCCACTCTCATAGGCATATGCCCTGGCCCTCTACTTGTAAAACAGACTCTGTGAAAGACTTAGGTATTCGAATTACTAAACAACCTATTCTCTTTGTCAAAACTAACTCAGATAATGAAGATCGACTTCCTCCGCTGGGCTGACCTTCCGCTGAGTTTGTGGGTTAAGCAAGGAGTTGTACAAATGAATATTATGCCTAGATGTATTTATACTTTTAGTTCACTAAACTAGTTTGTACTAGTTTTCAGCTTTTAGTTACAAGTAGAAATACTCAGTAGTTGCAAGAACACGTCAGACAGCACACCAGATCACAGTGGGTATCACACAGTAAGAATTGTGGTTACCCCGTTGCAGAAATCATGGCTGTAAGAAAATACAAAAGGACCTTTAAAAGAGTACTGTAGGCCTCCCCATCGGCTACTCAGGAGTAGACCAAGCCCCTCAGTGACAAATGACTAGACGCAGTTGGCTTACTCACGAGTAGACCCCTGCAGTTTACTCACTTGTAGACCCAGGTAAGTTTACTCACGAGTAGACCCAGTCGACTCACTCACGGGTGTGGCACCCCCTCGGCTTACTCACGAGTAGACCCCATCAACTTACTCGTGAGTAGACCCCTTTCGGCAGATTCACAAGTAGACTTGTGGAATTACTATACCAATTTGGGGAACTCTCTGGATGCGAAATTAAGTGTGCCATGTCCTTTGGGAAATGGCCCCACTCTCATAGGCATATGCCCTGGCCCTCTACTTGTAAAACAGACTCTGTGAAAGACTTAGGTATTCGAATTACTAAACAACCTATTCTCTTTGTCAAAACTAACTCAGATAATGAAGATCGACTTCCTCCGCTGGGCTGACCTTCCGCTGAGTTTGTGGGGTAAGCAAGGAGTTGTACAAATGAATGTTATGCCTAGATGTATTTATACTTTTAGTTCACTAAACTAGTTTGAACTAGTTTTCAGCTTTTAGTTACAAGTAGAAATACTCAGTAGTTGCAAGAACACGTCAGACAGCACACCAGATCACAGTGGGTATCACACAGTAAGAATTGTGGTTACCCCGTTGCACAAATCATGGCTGTAAGAAAATACAAAAGGACCTTTAAAAGAGTACTGTAGGCCTCCCCATCGGCTACTCAGGAGTAGACCAAGCCCCTCAGTGACAAATGACTACACCCAGTTGGCTTACTCACGAGTAGACCCCTGCAGTTTACTCACGAGTAGACCCAGGTAAGTTTACTCACGAGTAGACCCAGTCGACTCACTCACGGGTGTGGCACCCCCTCGGCTTACTCGCGAGTATACCCCATCAACTTACTCATGAGTAGACCCCTGTCGGCAGATTCACAAGTAGACTTGTGGAATTACTATACCAATTTGGGGAACTCTCTGGATGCGAAATTAAGTGTGCCATGTCCTTTGGGAAATAGCCCCACTCTCATAGGTATATGCCCTGGCCCTCTACTTGTAAAACAGACTCTGTGAAAGACTTAGGTATTCGAATTACTAAACAACCTATTCTCTTTGTCAAAACTAACTCAGATAATGAAGATCGACTTCCTCCGCTGGGCTGACCTTCCGCTGAGTTTGTTTGGTAAGCAAGGAGTTGTACAAATGAATGTTATGCCTAGATGTATTTATACTTTTAGTTCACTAAACTAGTTTGAACTAGTTTTCAGCTTTTAGTTACAAGTAGAAATACTCAGTGGTTGCAAGAACACGTCAGACAGCACACCAGATCACATTGGGTTGCACACAGTAAGAATTGTGGTTACCCAGTTGCAGAAATCATGGCTGTAAGAAAGTACAAAAGGACCTTTAAAAGAGTACTGTAGGCCTCCCCATCGGCTACTCAGGAGTAGACCAAGCCCCTCAGTGACAAATGACTAGACGCAGTTGGCTTACTCACGAGTAGACCCCTGCAGTTTACTCATGAGTAGACCCAGGTAAGTTTACTCATGAGTAGACCCGGTCGACTCACTCACGGGTGTGGCACCCCCTCGGCTTACTCACGAGTAGACCCCATCAACTTACTCGTGAGTAGACCCCTTTCAGCAGATTCACAAGTAGACTTGTGGAATTACTATACCAATTTGGGGAACTCTCTGGATGCGAAATTAAGTGTGCCATGTACTTTGGGAAATGGCCCCACTCTCATAGGCATATGCCTTGGCCCTCTAGTGGTAAAACAGAGTCTGTGAAAGACTTAGGTATTCGAATTACTAAACAACCTATTTTCTTTGTGAAAACTAACTTAGATAATGAAGATCGCCTTCCTCCGCTGGGCTGACCTTCCGCTGAGTTTGTGGGGTAAGCAAGCAGTTGTACAAATGAATGTTATGCCTAGATGTATTTATACTTTTAGTTCACTAAACTAGTTTGAACTAGTTTTCAGCTTTAGTTACAAGTAGAAATACTCAGTGGTTGCAAGAACACGTCAGACAGCACACCAGATCACATTGGGTTGCACACAGTAAGAATTGTGGTTACCCAGTTGCAGAAATCATGGCTGTAAGAAAATACAAAAGGACCTTTAAAAGAGTACTGTAGGCCTCCCCATCGGCTACTCAGGAGTAGACCAACCCCCTCAGTGACAAACGACTAGACCCAGTTGGCTTCCTCACGAATAGACCCCGGAAGTTTACTCACGAGTAGACCCAGGTAAGTTTACTCACGAGTAGACTGGGTCGGCTGACTCACGGGTGGTGGCACCCCCTCGGCTTACTCAAGAGTAGACCCCAACAACTTACTCTTGAGTAGACCCCTGTCGGCAGATTCACAAGTAGACTTGTGGAATTACTATACCAATTTGGGGAACTCTCTGGATGCGAAATTAAGTGTGCCATGTCCTTTGGGAAATGGCCCCACTCTCATAGGCATATGCCCTGGCCCTCTACTTGTAAAACAGACTCTGTGAAAGACTTAGGTATTCGAATTACTAAACAACCTATTCTCTTTGTCAAAACTAACTCAGATAATGAAGATCGACTTCCTCCGCTGGGCTGACCTTCCGCTGAGTTTGTGGGGTAAGCAAGGAGTTGTACAAATGAATGTTATGCCTAGATGTATTTATACTTTTAGTTCACTAAACTAGTTTGAATTAGTTTTCAGCTTTTAGTTACAAGTAGAAATACTCAGTGGTTGCAAGAAAACGTCAGACAGCAGACCAGATCACATTGGGTATCACACAGTAAGAATTGTGGTTACCCAGTTGCAGAAATCATGGCTGTAAGAAAATACAAAAGGACCTTTAAAAGAGTACTGTAGGCCTCCCCATCGGCTACTCAGGAGTAGACCAAGCCCCTCAGTGACAAATGACTAGACCCAGTTGGCTTACTCACGAGTAGACCCCTGCAGTTTACTCACGAGTAGACCCAGGTAAGTTTACTCACGAATAGATGCAGTCGACTCACTCACGGGTGTGGCACCCCCTCGGCTTACTCGTGAGTAGACCCCATCAACTTACTCGTGAGTAGACCCCTTTCGGCAGATTCACAAGTAGACTTGTGGAATTACTATACCAATTTGGGGAACTCTCTGGATGCGAAATTAAGTGTGCCATGTACTTTGGGAAATGGCCCCACTCTCATAGGCATATGCCTTGGCCCTCTAGTGGTAAAACAGAGTCTGTGAAAGACTTAGGTATTCGAATTACTAAACAACCTATTCTCTTTGTCAAAACTAACTTAGATAATGAAGATCGACTTCCTCCGCTGGGCTGACCTTCCGCTGAGTTTGTGGGGTAAGCAAGGAGTTGTACAAATGAATGTTATGCCTAGATGTATTTATACTTTTAGTTCACTAAACTAGTTTGAACTAGTTTTCAGCTTTAGTTACAAGTAGAAATACTCAGTGGTTGCAAGAACACGTCAGACAGCACACCAGATCACATTGGGTTGCACACAGTAAGAATTGTGGTTACCCAGTTGCAGAAATCATGGCTGTAAGAAAATACAAAAGGACTTTTAAAAGAGTACTGTAGGCCTCCCCATCGGCTACTCAGGAGTAGACCAACCCCCTCAGTGACAAATGACTAGACCCAGTTGGCTTACTCACGAGTAGACCCCTGCAGTTTACTCACGAGTAGACCCAGGTAAGTTTACTCACGAGTAGACCCAGTCGACTCACTCTCGGGTGTAGCACCCCCTCGGCTTACTCACGAGTAGACCCCATCAACTTACTCATGAGTAGACCCCTGTCGGCAGATTCACAAGTAGACTTGTGGAATTACTATACCAATTTGGGGAACTCTCTGGATGCGAAATTAAGTGTGCCATGTACTTTGGGAAATGGCCCCACTCTCATAGGCATATGCCTTGGCCCTCTAGTGGTAAAACATAGTCTGTGAAAGACTTAGGTATTTGAATTACTAAACAACCTATTTTCTTTGTCAAAACTAACTTAGATAATGGAGATCGCCTTCCTCCGCTGGGCTGACCTTCCGCTGAGTTTGTGGGGTAAGCAAGCAGTTGTACAAATGAATGTTATGCCTAGATGTATTTATACTTTTAGTTCACTAAACTAGTTTGAATTAGTTTTCAGCTTTTAGTTACAAGTAGAAATACTCAGTAGTTGCAAGAACACGTCAGACATCACACCAGATCACAGTGGGTATCACACAGTAAGAATTGTGGTTACCCAGCTGCAGAAATCATGGCTGTAAGAAAATACAAAAGGACCTTTAAAAGAGTACTGTAGGCCTCCCCATCGGCTACTCAGGAGTAGACCAACCCCCTCAGTGACAAACGACTAGACCCAGTTGGCTTCCTCACGAATAGACCCCTGCAGTTTACTCACGAGTAGACCCAGGTAAGTTTACTCACGAGTAGACCCAGTCGACTCACTCAGGGTGTAGCACCCCCTCGGCTTACTCACGAGTAGACCCCATCAACTTACTCATGAGTAGACCCCTGTCGGCAGATTCACAAGTAGAATTGTGGAATTACTATACCAATTTGGGGAACTCTCTGGATGCGAAATTAAGTGTGCCATGTCCTTTGGGAAATAGCCCCACTCTCATAGGCATATGCCCTGGCCCTCTACTTGTAAAACAGACTCTGTGAAAGACTTAGGTATTCGAATTACTAAACAACCTATTCTCTTTGTCAAAACTAACTCAGATAATGAAGATCGACTTCCTCCGCTGGGCTGACCTTCCGCTGAGTTTGTGGGTTAAGCAAGGAGTTGTACAAATGAATATTATGCCTAGATGTATTTATACTTTTAGTTCACTAAACTAGTTTGAACTAGTTTTCAGCTTTTAGTTACAAGTAGAAATACTCAGTAGTTGCAAGAACACGTCAGACAGCACACCAGATCACAGTGGGTATCACACAGTAAGAATTGTGGTTACCCCGTTGCAGAAATCATGGCTGTAAGAAAATACAAAAGGACCTTTAAAAGAGTACTGTAGGCCTCCCCATCGGCTACTCAGGAGTAGACCAAGCCCCTCAGTGACAAATGACTAGACGCAGTTGGCTTACTCACGAGTAGACCCCTGCAGTTTACTCACTTGTAGACCCAGGTAAGTTTACTCACGAGTAGACCCAGTCGACTCACTCACGGGTGTGGCACCCCCTCGGCTTACTCACGAGTAGACCCCATCAACTTACTCGTGAGTAGACCCCTGTCGGCAGATTCACAAGTAGACTTGTGGAATTACTATACCAATTTGGGGAACTCTCTGGATGCGAAATTAAGTGTGGCATGTCTTTGGGAAATGGCCCCACTCTCATAGGCATATGCCCTGGCCCTCTACTTGTAAAACAGACTCTGTGAAAGACTTAGGTATTCGAATTACTAAACAACCTATTCTCTTTGTCAAAACTAACTAAGATAATGAAGATCGACTTCCTCCGCTGGGCTGACCTTCCGCTGAGTTTGTGGGGTAAGCAAGGAGTTGTACAAATGAATGTTATGCCTAGATGTATTTATACTTTTAGTTCACTAAACTAGTTTGAACTAGTTTTCAGCTTTTAGTTACAAGTAGAAATACTCAGTAGTTGCAAGAACATGTCAGACAGCACACCAGATCACAGTGGGTATCACACAGTAAGAATTGTGGTTACCCCGTTGCAGAAATCATGGCTGTAAGAAAATACAAAAGGACCTTTAAAAGAGTACTGTAGGCCTCCCATCGGCTACTCAGGAGTAGACCAAGCCCCTCAGTGACAAACGACTAGACCCAGTTGGCTTCCTCACGAATAGACCCCTGCAGTTTACTCACGAGTAGACCCAGGTAAGTTTACTCACGAGTAGACCCAGTCGACTCACTCAGGGTGTAGCACCCCCTCGGCTTACTCACGAGTAGACCCCATCAACTTACTCATGAGTAGACCCCTGTCGGCAGATTCACAAGTAGACTTGTGGAATTACTATACCAATTTGGGGAACTCTCTGGATGCGAAATTAAGTGTGCCATGTCCTTTGGGAAATAGCCCCACTCTCATAGGCATATGCCCTGGCCCTCTACTTGTAAAACAGACTCTGTGAAAGACTTAGGTATTCGAATTACTAAACAACCTATTCTCTTTGTCAAAACTAACTCAGATAATGAAGATCGACTTCCTCCTCTGGGCTGACCTTCCGCTGAGTTTGTGGGTTAAGCAAGGAGTTGTACAAATGAATATTATGCCTAGATGTATTTATACTTTTAGTTCACTAAACTAGTTTGAACTAGTTTTCAGCTTTTAGTTACAAGTAGAAATACTCAGTAGTTGCAAGAACACGTCAGACAGCACACCAGATCACAGTGGGTATCACACAGTAAGAATTGTGGTTACCCCGTTGCAGAAATCATGGCTGTAAGAAAATACAAAAGGACCTTTAAAAGAGTACTGTAGGCCTCCCCATCGGCTACTCAGGAGTAGACCAAGCCCCTCAGTGACAAATGACTAGACGCAGTTGGCTTACTCACGAGTAGACCCCTGCAGTTTACTCACTTGTAGACCCAGGTAAGTTTACTCACGAGTAGACCCAGTAGACTCACTCACGGGTGTGGCACCCCCTCGGCTTACTCACGAGTAGACCCCATCAACTTACTCGTGAGTAGACCCCTTTCGGCAGATTCACAAGTAGACTTGTGGAATTACTATACCAATTTGGGGAACTCTCTGGATGCGAAATTAAGTGTGGCATGTCTTTTGGGAAATGGCCCCACTCTCATAGGCATATGCCCTGGCCCTCTACTTGTAAAACAGACTCTGTGAAAGACTTAGGTATTCGAATTACTAAACAACCTATTCTCTTTGTCAAAACTAACTCAGATAATGAAGATCGACTTCCTCCGCTGGGCTGACCTTCCGCTGAGTTTGTGGGGTAAGCAAGGAGTTGTACAAATGAATGTTATGCCTAGATGTATTTATACTTTTAGTTCACTAAACTAGTTTGAATTAGTTTTCAGCTTTTAGTTACAAGTAGAAATACTCAGTGGTTGCAAGAAAACGTCAGACAGCAGACCAGATCACATTGGGTATCACACAGTAAGAATTGTGGTTACCCAGTTGCAGAAATCATGGCTGTAAGAAAATACAAAAGGACCTTTAAAAGAGTACTGTAGGCCTCCCCATCGGCTACTCAGGAGTAGACCAAGCCCCTCAGTGACAAATGACTAGACCCAGTTGGCTTACTCACGAGTAGACCCCTGCAGTTTACTCACGAGTAGACCCAGGTAAGTTTACTCACGAATAGATGCAGTCGACTCACTCACGGGTGTGGCACCCCCTCGGCTTACTCGTGAGTAGACCCCATCAACTTACTCGTGAGTAGACCCCTTTCGGCAGATTCACAAGTAGACTTGTGGAATTACTATACCAATTTGGGGAACTCTCTGGATGCGAAATTAAGTGTGCCATGTACTTTGGGAAATGGCCCCACTCTCATAGGCATATGCCTTGGCCCTCTAGTGGTAAAACAGAGTCTGTGAAAGACTTAGGTATTCGAATTACTAAACAACCTATTCTCTTTGTCAAAACTAACTTAGATAATGAAGATCGACTTCCTCCGCTGGGCTGACCTTCCGCTGAGTTTGTGGGGTAAGCAAGGAGTTGTACAAATGAATGTTATGCCTAGATGTATTTATACTTTTAGTTCACTAAACTAGTTTGAACTAGTTTTCAGCTTTAGTTACAAGTAGAAATACTCAGTGGTTGCAAGAACACGTCAGACAGCACACCAGATCACATTGGGTTGCACACAGTAAGAATTGTGGTTACCCAGTTGCAGAAATCATGGCTGTAAGAAAATACAAAAGGACTTTTAAAAGAGTACTGTAGGCCTCCCCATCGGCTACTCAGGAGTAGACCAACCCCCTCAGTGACAAATGACTAGACCCAGTTGGCTTACTCACGAGTAGACCCCTGCAGTTTACTCACGAGTAGACCCAGGTAAGTTTACTCACGAGTAGACCCAGTCGACTCACTCTCGGGTGTAGCACCCCCTCGGCTTACTCACGAGTAGACCCCATCAACTTACTCATGAGTAGACCCCTGTCGGCAGATTCACAAGTAGACTTGTGGAATTACTATACCAATTTGGGGAACTCTCTGGATGCGAAATTAAGTGTGCCATGTACTTTGGGAAATGGCCCCACTCTCATAGGCATATGCCTTGGCCCTCTAGTGGTAAAACATAGTCTGTGAAAGACTTAGGTATTTGAATTACTAAACAACCTATTTTCTTTGTCAAAACTAACTTAGATAATGGAGATCGCCTTCCTCCGCTGGGCTGACCTTCCGCTGAGTTTGTGGGGTAAGCAAGCAGTTGTACAAATGAATGTTATGCCTAGATGTATTTATACTTTTAGTTCACTAAACTAGTTTGAATTAGTTTTCAGCTTTTAGTTACAAGTAGAAATACTCAGTAGTTGCAAGAACACGTCAGACAGCACACCAGATCACAGTGGGTATCACACAGTAAGAATTGTGGTTACCCAGCTGCAGAAATCATGGCTGTAAGAAAATACAAAAGGACCTTTAAAAGAGTACTGTAGGCCTCCCCATCGGCTACTCAGGAGTAGACCAACCCCATCAGTGACAAACGACTAGACCCAGTTGGCTTCCTCACGAATAGACCCCTGCAGTTTACTCACGAGTAGACCCAGGTAAGTTTACTCACGAGTAGACCCAGTCGACTCACTCAGGGTGTAGCACCCCCTCGGCTTACTCACGAGTAGACCCCATCAACTTACTCATGAGTAGACCCCTGTCGGCAGATTCACAAGTAGAATTGTGGAATTACTATACCAATTTGGGGAACTCTCTGGATGCGAAATTAAGTGTGCCATGTCCTTTGGGAAATAGCCCCACTCTCATAGGCATATGCCCTGGCCCTCTACTTGTAAAACAGACTCTGTGAAAGACTTAGGTATTCGAATTACTAAACAACCTATTCTCTTTGTCAAAACTAACTCAGATAATGAAGATCGACTTCCTCCGCTGGGCTGACCTTCCGCTGAGTTTGTGGGTTAAGCAAGGAGTTGTACAAATGAATATTATGCCTAGATGTATTTATACTTTTAGTTCACTAAACTAGTTTGAACTAGTTTTCAGCTTTTAGTTACAAGTAGAAATACTCAGTAGTTGCAAGAACACGTCAGACAGCACACCAGATCACAGTGGGTATCACACAGTAAGAATTGTGGTTACCCCGTTGCAGAAATCATGGCTGTAAGAAAATACAAAAGGACCTTTAAAAGAGTACTGTAGGCCTCCCCATCGGCTACTCAGGAGTAGACCAAGCCCCTCAGTGACAAATGACTAGACGCAGTTGGCTTACTCACGAGTAGACCCCTGCAGTTTACTCACTTGTAGACCCAGGTAAGTTTACTCACGAGTAGACCCAGTCGACTCACTCACGGGTGTGGCACCCCCTCGGCTTACTCACGAGTAGACCCCATCAACTTACTCGTGAGTAGACCCCTGTCGGCAGATTCACAAGTAGACTTGTGGAATTACTATACCAATTTGGGGAACTCTCTGGATGCGAAATTAAGTGTGGCATGTCTTTGGGAAATGGCCCCACTCTCATAGGCATATGCCCTGGCCCTCTACTTGTAAAACAGACTCTGTGAAAGACTTAGGTATTCGAATTACTAAACAACCTATTCTCTTTGTCAAAACTAACTAAGATAATGAAGATCGACTTCCTCCGCTGGGCTGACCTTCCGCTGAGTTTGTGGGGTAAGCAAGGAGTTGTACAAATGAATGTTATGCCTAGATGTATTTATACTTTTAGTTCACTAAACTAGTTTGAACTAGTTTTCAGCTTTTAGTTACAAGTAGAAATACTCAGTAGTTGCAAGAACATGTCAGACAGCACACCAGATCACAGTGGGTATCACACAGTAAGAATTGTGGTTACCCCGTTGCAGAAATCATGGCTGTAAGAAAATACAAAAGGACCTTTAAAAGAGTACTGTAGGCCTCCCATCGGCTACTCAGGAGTAGACCAAGCCCCTCAGTGACAAACGACTAGACCCAGTTGGCTTCCTCACGAATAGACCCCTGCAGTTTACTCACGAGTAGACCCAGGTAAGTTTACTCACGAGTAGACCCAGTCGACTCACTCAGGGTGTAGCACCCCCTCGGCTTACTCACGAGTAGACCCCATCAACTTACTCATGAGTAGACCCCTGTCGGCAGATTCACAAGTAGACTTGTGGAATTACTATACCAATTTGGGGAACTCTCTGGATGCGAAATTAAGTGTGCCATGTCCTTTGGGAAATAGCCCCACTCTCATAGGCATATGCCCTGGCCCTCTACTTGTAAAACAGACTCTGTGAAAGACTTAGGTATTCGAATTACTAAACAACCTATTCTCTTTGTCAAAACTAACTCAGATAATGAAGATCGACTTCCTCCGCTGGGCTGACCTTCCGCTGAGTTTGTGGGTTAAGCAAGGAGTTGTACAAATGAATATTATGCCTAGATGTATTTATACTTTTAGTTCACTAAACTAGTTTGAACTAGTTTTCAGCTTTTAGTTACAAGTAGAAATACTCAGTAGTTGCAAGAACACGTCAGACAGCACACCAGATCACAGTGGGTATCACACAGTAAGAATTGTGGTTACCCCGTTGCAGAAATCATGGCTGTAAGAAAATACAAAAGGACCTTTAAAAGAGTACTGTAGGCCTCCCCATCGGCTACTCAGGAGTAGACCAAGCCCCTCAGTGACAAATGACTAGACGCAGTTGGCTTACTCACGAGTAGACCCCTGCAGTTTACTCACTTGTAGACCCAGGTAAGTTTACTCACGAGTAGACCCAGTAGACTCACTCACGGGTGTGGCACCCCCTCGGCTTACTCACGAGTAGACCCCATCAACTTACTCGTGAGTAGACCCCTTTCGGCAGATTCACAAGTAGACTTGTGGAATTACTATACCAATTTGGGGAACTCTCTGGATGCGAAATTAAGTGTGGCATGTCTTTTGGGAAATGGCCCCACTCTCATAGGCATATGCCCTGGCCCTCTACTTGTAAAACAGACTCTGTGAAAGACTTAGGTATTCGAATTACTAAACAACCTATTCTCTTTGTCAAAACTAACTCAGATAATGAAGATCGACTTCCTCCGCTGGGCTGACCTTCCGCTGAGTTTGTGGGGTAAGCAAGGAGTTGTACAAATGAATGTTATGCCTAGATGTATTTATACTTTTAGTTCACTAAACTAGTTTGAACTAGTTTTCAGCTTTTAGTTACAAGTAGAAATACTCAGTAGTTGCAAGAACACGTCAGACAGCACACCAGATCACAGTGGGTATCACACAGTAAGAATTGTGGTTACCCCGTTGCACAAATCATGGCTGTAAGAAAATACAAAAGGACCTTTAAAAGAGTACTGTAGGCCTCCCCATCGGCTACTCAGGAGTAGACCAAGCCCCTCAGTGACAAATGACTACACCCAGTTGGCTTACTCACGAGTAGACCCCTGCAGTTTACTCACGAGTAGACCCAGATAAGTTTACTCACGAGTAGACCCAGTCGACTCACTCACGGGTGTGGCACCCCCTCGGCTTACTCGCGAGTATACCCCATCAACTTACTCATGAGTAGACCCCTGTCGGCAGATTCACAAGTAGACTTGTGGAATTACTATACCAATTTGGGGAACTCTCTGGATGCGAAATTAAGTGTGCCATGTCCTTTGGGAAATAGCCCCACTCTCATAGGCATATGCCCTGGCCCTCTACTTGTAAAACAGACTCTGTGAAAGACTTAGGTATTCGAATTACTAAGCAACCTATTCTCTTTGTCAAAACTAACTCAGATAATGAAGATCGACTTCCTCCGCTGGGCTGACCTTCCGCTGAGTTTGTGGGGTAAGCAAGCAGTTGTACAAATGAATGTTATGCCTAGATGTATTTATACTTTTAGTTCACTAAACTAGTTTGAACTAGTTTTCAGCTTTAGTTACAAGTAGAAATACTCAGTGGTTGCAAGAACACGTCAGACAGCACACCAGATCACATTGGGTTGCACACAGTAAGAATTGTGGTTACCCAGTTGCAGAAATCATGGCTGTAAGAAAATACAAAAGGACCTTTAAAAGAGTACTGTAGGCCTCCCCATCGGCTACTCAGGAGTAGACCAAGCCCCTCAGTGACAAATGACTAGACGCAGTTGGCTTACTCACGAGTAGACGCCTGCAGTTTACTCACGAGTAGACCCAAGTAAGTTTACTCACGAGTAGACGCAGTCGACTCACTCACGGGTGTGGCACCCCCTCGGCTTACTCACGAGTAGACCCCATCAACTTACTCGTGAGTAGACCCCTTTCGGCAGATTCACAAGTAGACTTGTGGAATTACTATACCAATTTGGGGAACTCTCTGGATGCGAAATTAAGTGTGCCATGTACTTTGGGAAATGGCCCCACTCTCATAGGCATATGCCTTGGCCCTCTAGTGGTAAAACAGACTCTGTGAAAGACTTAGGTATTCGAATTACTAAACAACCTATTCTCTTTGTCAAAACTAACTCAGATAATGAAGATCGACTTCCTCCGCTAGGCTGACCTTCCGCTGAGTTTGTGGGGTAAGCAAGCAGTTGTACAAATGAATGTTATGCCTGGATGTATTTATACTTTTAGTTCACTAAACTAGTTTGAACTAGTTTTCAGCTTTAGTTACAAGTAGAAATACTCAGTGGTTGCAAGAACACGTCAGACAGCAGACCAGATCACATTGGGTTGCACACAGTAAGAATAGTGGTTAACCAGTTGCAGAAATCATGGTTGTAAGAAAATACAAATGGACTTTTAAAAGAGTACTGTAGGCCTCCCCATCGGCTACTCAGGAGTAGACCAAGCCCCTCAGTGACAAACGACTAGACCCAGTTGGCTTACTCATGAGTAGACCCCTGCAGTTTACTCACAAGTAGACCCAGGTAAGTTTACTCACGAGTAGACCCAGTCGACTCACTCACGGGTGTAGCACCCCCTCGGCTTACTCGCGAGTAGACCCCATCAACTTACTCATGAGTAGACCCCTGTCGGCAGATTCACAAGTAGACTTGTGGAATTACTATACCAATTTGGGGAACTCTCTGGATGCAAAATTAAGTGTGCCATGTCCTTTGGGAAATGGCCCCACTCTCATAGGCATATGCCCTGGCCCTCTACTTGTAAAACAGACTCTGTGAAAGACTTAGGTATTCGAATTACTAAACAACCTATTCTCTTTGTCAAAACTAACTCAGATAATGAAGATCGACTTCCTCCGCTGGGCTGACCTTCCGCTGAGTTTGTGGGGTAAGCAAGGAGTTGTACAAATGAATGTTATGCCTAGATGTATTTATACTTTTAGTTCACTAAACTAGTTTGAACTAGTTTTCAGCTTTAGTTACAAGTAGAAATACTCAGTGGTTGCAAGAACACGTCAGACAGCACACCAGATCACATTGGGTTGCCCACAGTAAGAATTGTGGTTACCCAGTTGCAGAAATCATGGCTTTAAGAAAATACAAAAGGACCTTTAAAAGAGTACTGTAGGCCTCCCCATCGGCTACTCAGGAGTAGACCAACCCCCTCAGTGACAAACGACTAGACACAGTTGGCTTCCTCACGAATAGACCCCGGAAGTTTACTCACGAGTAGACCCAGGTAAGTTTACTCACGAGTAGACCGGGTCGGCTGACTCACGGGTGGTGGCACCCCCTCGGCTTACTCAAGAGTAGACCCCAACAACTTACTCTTGAGTAGACCCCTGTCGGCAGATTCACAAGTAGACTTGTGGAATTACTATACCAATTTGGGGAACTCTCTGGATGCGAAATTAAGTGTGCCATGTACTTTGGGAAATGGCCCCACTCTCATAGGCATATGCCTTGGCCCTCTAGTGGTAAAACATAGTCTGTGAAAGACTTAGGTATTTGAATTACTAAACAACCTATTTTCTTTGTCAAAACTAACTTAGATAATGGAGATCGCCTTCCTCCGCTGGGCTGACCTTCCGCTGAGTTTGTGGGGTAAGCAAGCAGTTGTACAAATGAATGTTATGCCTAGATGTATTTATACTTTTAGTTCACTAAACTAGTTTGAATTAGTTTTCAGCTTTTAGTTACAAGTAGAAATACTCAGTAGTTGCAAGAACACGTCAGACAGCACACCAGATCACAGTGGGTATCACACAGTAAGAATTGTGGTTACCCCGTTGCAGAAATCATGGCTGTAAGAAAATACAAAAGGACCTTTAAAAGAGTACTGTAGGCCTCCCATCGGCTACTCAGGAGTAGACCAAGCCCCTCAGTGACAAACGACTAGACCCAGTTGGCTTCCTCACGAATAGACCCCTGCAGTTTACTCACGAGTAGACCCAGGTAAGTTTACTCACGAGTAGACCCAGTCGACTCACTCAGGGTGTAGCACCCCCTCGGCTTACTCACGAGTAGACCCCATCAACTTACTCATGAGTAGACCCCTGTCGGCAGATTCACAAGTAGACTTGTGGAATTACTATACCAATTTGGGGAACTCTCTGGATGCGAAATTAAGTGTGCCATGTCCTTTGGGAAATAGCCCCACTCTCATAGGCATATGCCCTGGCCCTCTACTTGTAAAACAGACTCTGTGAAAGACTTAGGTATTCGAATTACTAAACAACCTATTCTCTTTGTCAAAACTAACTCAGATAATGAAGATCGACTTCCTCCGCTGGGCTGACCTTCCGCTGAGTTTGTGGGTTAAGCAAGGAGTTGTACAAATGAATATTATGCCTAGATGTATTTATACTTTTAGTTCACTAAACTAGTTTGAACTAGTTTTCAGCTTTTAGTTACAAGTAGAAATACTCAGTAGTTGCAAGAACACGTCAGACAGCACACCAGATCACAGTGGGTATCACACAGTAAGAATTGTGGTTACCCCGTTGCAGAAATCATGGCTGTAAGAAAATACAAAAGGACCTTTAAAAGAGTACTGTAGGCCTCCCCATCGGCTACTCAGGAGTAGACCAAGCCCCTCAGTGACAAATGACTAGACGCAGTTGGCTTACTCACGAGTAGACCCCTGCAGTTTACTCACTTGTAGACCCAGGTAAGTTTACTCACGAGTAGACCCAGTAGACTCACTCACGGGTGTGGCACCCCCTCGGCTTACTCACGAGTAGACCCCATCAACTTACTCGTGAGTAGACCCCTTTCGGCAGATTCACAGGTAGACTTGTGGAATTACTATACCAATTTGGGGAACTCTCTGGATGCGAAATTAAGTGTGGCATGTCTTTTGGGAAATGGCCCCACTCTCATAGGCATATGCCCTGGCCCTCTACTTGTAAAACAGACTCTGTGAAAGACTTAGGTATTCGAATTACTAAACAACCTATTCTCTTTGTCAAAACTAACTCAGATAATGAAGATCGACTTCCTCCGCTGGGCTGACCTTCCGCTGAGTTTGTGGGGTAAGCAAGGAGTTGTACAAATGAATGTTATGCCTAGATGTATTTATACTTTTAGTTCACTAAACTAGTTTGAACTAGTTTTCAGCTTTTAGTTACAAGTAGAAATACTCAGTAGTTGCAAGAACACGTCAGACAGCACACCAGATCACAGTGGGTATCACACAGTAAGAATTGTGGTTACCCCGTTGCACAAATCATGGCTGTAAGAAAATACAAAAGGACCTTTAAAAGAGTACTGTAGGCCTCCCCATCGGCTACTCAGGAGTAGACCAAGCCCCTCAGTGACAAATGACTACACCCAGTTGGCTTACTCACGAGTAGACCCCTGCAGTTTACTCACGAGTAGACCCAGGTAAGTTTACTCACGAGTAGACCCAGTCGACTCACTCACGGGTGTGGCACCCCCTCGGCTTACTCGCGAGTATACCCCATCAACTTACTCATGAGTAGACCCCTGTCGGCAGATTCACAAGTAGACTTGTGGAATTACTATACCAATTTGGGGAACTCTCTGGATGCGAAATTAAGTGTGCCATGTCCTTTGGGAAATAGCCCCACTCTCATAGGCATATGCCCTGGCCCTCTACTTGTAAAACAGACTCTGTGAAAGACTTAGGTATTCGAATTACTAAACAACCTATTCTCTTTGTCAAAACTAACTCAGATAATGAAGATCGACTTCCTCCGCTGGGCTGACCTTCCGCTGAGTTTGTGGGGTAAGCAAGCAGTTGTACAAATGAATGTTATGCCTAGATGTATTTATACTTTTAGTTCACTAAACTAGTTTGAACTAGTTTTCAGCTTTAGTTACAAGTAGAAATACTCAGTGGTTGCAAGAACACGTCAGACAGCACACCAGATCACATTGGGTTGCACACAGTAAGAATTGTGGTTACCCAGTTGCAGAAATCATGGCTGTAAGAAAATACAAAAGGACCTTTAAAAGAGTACTGTAGGCCTCCCCATCGGCTACTCAGGAGTAGACCAACCCCCTCAGTGACAAACGACTAGACCCAGTTGGCTTCCTCACGAATAGACCCCGGAAGTTTACTCACGAGTAGACCCAGGTAAGTTTACTCACGAGTAGACCGGGTCGGCTGACTCACGGGTGGTGGCACCCCCTCGGCTTACTCAAGAGTAGACCCCAACAACTTACTCTTGAGTAGACCCCTGTCGGCAGATTCACAAGTAGACTTGTGGAATTACTATACCAATTTGGGGAACTCTCTGGATGCGAAATTAAGTGTGCCATGTCCTTTGGGAAATGGCCCCACTCTCATAGGCATATGCCCTGGCCCTCTACTTGTAAAACAGACTCTGTGAAAGACTTAGGTATTCGAATTACTAAACAACCTATTCTCTTTGTCAAAACTAACTCAGATAATGAAGATCGACTTCCTCCGCTGGGCTGACCTTCCGCTGAGTTTGTGGGGTAAGCAAGGAGTTGTACAAATGAATGTTATGCCTAGATGTATTTATACTTTTAGTTCAGTAAACTAGTTTGAACTAGTTTTCAGCTTTTAGTTACAAGTATAAATACTCAGTAGTTGCAAGAATACGTCAGACAGCACTCCAGATCACAGTGGGTATCACACAGTGAGAATTGTGGTTACCCAGTTGCAGAAATCATGGCTTTAAGAAAATACAAAAGGACCTTTAAAAGAGTACTGTAGGCCTCCCCATCGGCTACTCAGGAGTAGACCAAGCCCCTCAGTGACAAATGACTAGACGCAGTTTGCTTACTCACGAGTAGACGCCTGCAGTTTACTCACGAGTAGACCCAAGTAAGTTTACTCACGAGTAGACGCAGTCGACTCACTCACGGGTGTGGCACCCCCTCGGCTTACTCAAGAGTAGACCCCAACAACTTACTCTTGAGTAGACCCCTGTCGGCAGATTCACAAGTAGACTTGTGGAATTACTATACCAATTTGGGGAACTCTCTGGATGCGAAATTAAGTGTGCCATGTCCTTTGGGAAATGGCCCCACTCTCATAGGCATATGCCTTGGCCCTCTAGTGGTAAAACAGACTCTGTGAAAGACTTAGGTATTCGAATTACTAAACAACCTATTCTCTTTGTCAAAACTAACTCAGATAATGAAGATCGACTTCCTCCGCTAGGCTGACCTTCCGCTGAGTTTGTGGGGTAAGCAAGCAGTTGTACAAATGAATGTTATGCCTGGATGTATTTATACTTTTAGTTCACTAAACTAGTTTGAACTAGTTTTCAGCTTTAGTTACAAGTAGAAATACTCAGTGGTTGCAAGAACACGTCAGACAGCAGACCAGATCACATTGGGTTGCACACAGTAAGAATAGTGGTTAACCAGTTGCAGAAATCATGGTTGTAAGAAAATACAAATGGACTTTTAAAAGAGTACTGTAGGCCTCCCCATCGGCTACTCAGGAGTAGACCAAGCCCCTCAGTGACAAACGACTAGACCCAGTTGGCTTACTCACGAGTAGACCCCTGCAGTTTACTCACGAGTAGACCCAGGTAAGTTTACTCACGAGTAGACCCAGTCGACTCACTCACGGGTGTGGCACCCCCTCGGCTTACTCGCGAGTATACCCCATCAACTTACTCATGAGTAGACCCCTGTCGGCAGATTCACAAGTAGACTTGTGGAATTACTATACCAATTTGGGGAACTCTCTGGATGCGAAATTAAGTGTGCCATGTCCTTTGGGAAATAGCCCCACTCTCATAGGCATATGCCCTGGCCCTCTACTTGTAAAACAGACTCTGTGAAAGACTTAGGTATTCGAATTACTAAACAACCTATTCTCTTTGTCAAAACTAACTCAGATAATGAAGATCGACTTCCTCCGCTGGGCTGACCTTCCGCTGAGTTTGTGGGGTAAGCAAGCAGTTGTACAAATGAATGTTATGCCTAGATGTATTTATACTTTTAGTTCACTAAACTAGTTTGAACTAGTTTTCAGCTTTAGTTACAAGTAGAAATACTCAGTGGTTGCAAGAACACGTCAGACAGCACACCAGATCACATTGGGTTGCACACAGTAAGAATTGTGGTTACCCAGTTGCAGAAATCATGGCTGTAAGAAAATACAAAAGGACCTTTAAAAGAGTACTGTAGGCCTCCCCATCGGCTACTCAGGAGTAGACCAACCCCCTCAGTGACAAACGACTAGACCCAGTTGGCTTCCTCACGAATAGACCCCGGAAGTTTACTCACGAGTAGACCCAGGTAAGTTTACTCACGAGTAGACCGGGTCGGCTGACTCACGGGTGGTGGCACCCCCTCGGCTTACTCAAGAGTAGACCCCAACAACTTACTCTTGAGTAGACCCCTGTCGGCAGATTCACAAGTAGACTTGTGGAATTACTATACCAATTTGGGGAACTCTCTGGATGCGAAATTAAGTGTGCCATGTCCTTTGGGAAATGGCCCCACTCTCATAGGCATATGCCCTGGCCCTCTACTTGTAAAACAGACTCTGTGAAAGACTTAGGTATTCGAATTACTAAACAACCTATTCTCTTTGTCAAAACTAACTCAGATAATGAAGATCGACTTCCTCCGCTGGGCTGACCTTCCGCTGAGTTTGTGGGGTAAGCAAGGAGTTGTACAAATGAATGTTATGCCTAGATGTATTTATACTTTTAGTTCAGTAAACTAGTTTGAACTAGTTTTCAGCTTTTAGTTACAAGTATAAATACTCAGTAGTTGCAAGAATACGTCAGACAGCACTCCAGATCACAGTGGGTATCACACAGTAAGAATTGTGGTTACCCAGTTGCAGAAATCATGGCTTTAAGAAAATACAAAAGGACCTTTAAAAGAGTACTGTAGGCCTCCCCATCGGCTACTCAGGAGTAGACCAAGCCCCTCAGTGACAAATGACTAGACGCAGTTTGCTTACTCACGAGTAGACGCCTGCAGTTTACTCACGAGTAGACCCAAGTAAGTTTACTCACGAGTAGACGCAGTCGACTCACTCACGGGTGTGGCACCCCCTCGGCTTACTCAAGAGTAGACCCCAACAACTTACTCTTGAGTAGACCCCTGTCGGCAGATTCACAAGTAGACTTGTGGAATTACTATACCAATTTGGGGAACTCTCTGGATGCGAAATTAAGTGTGCCATGTCCTTTGGGAAATGGCCCCACTCTCATAGGCATATGCCTTGGCCCTCTAGTGGTAAAACAGACTCTGTGAAAGACTTAGGTATTCGAATTACTAAACAACCTATTCTCTTTGTCAAAACTAACTCAGATAATGAAGATCGACTTCCTCCGCTAGGCTGACCTTCCGCTGAGTTTGTGGGGTAAGCAAGCAGTTGTACAAATGAATGTTATGCCTGGATGTATTTATACTTTTAGTTCACTAAACTAGTTTGAACTAGTTTTCAGCTTTAGTTACAAGTAGAAATACTCAGTGGTTGCAAGAACACGTCAGACAGCACACCAGATCACATTGGGTTGCACACAGTAAGAATAGTGGTTAACCAGTTGCAGAAATCATGGTTGTAAGAAAATACAAATGGACTTTTAAAAGAGTACTGTAGGCCTCCCCATCGGCTACTCAGGAGTAGACCAAGCCCCTCAGTGACAAACGACTAGACCCAGTTGGCTTACTCACGAGTAGACCCCTGCAGTTTACTCACGAGTAGACCCAGGTAAGTTTACTCACGAGTAGATCCAGTCGACTCACTCACGGGTGTAGCACCCCCTCGGCTTACTCGCGAGTAGACCCCATCAACTTACTCGTGAGTAGACCCCTTTCGGCAGATTCACAAGTAGACTTATGGAATTACTATACCAATTTGGGGAACTCTTTGGATGCGAAATTAAGTGTGCCATGTCCTTTGGGAAATGGCCCCACTCTCATAGGCATATGCCCTGGCCCTCTACTTGTAAAACAGACTCTGTGAAAGACTTAGGTATTCGAATTACTAAACAACCTATTCTCTTTGTCAAAACTAACTCAGATAATGAAGATCGACTTCCTCCGCTGGGCTGACCTTCCGCTGAGTTTGTGGGGTAAGCAAGGAGTTGTACAAATGAATGTTATGCCTAGATGTATTTATACTTTTAGTTCACTAAACTAGTTTGAACTAGTTTTCAGCTTTAGTTACAAGTAGAAATACTCAGTGGTTGCAAGAACACGTCAGACAGCACACCAGATCACATTGGGTTGCCCACAGTAAGAATTGTGGTTACCCAGTTGCAGAAATCATGGCTGTAAGAAAATACAAAAGGACCTTTAAAAGAGTACTGTAGGCCTCCCCATCGGCTACTCAGGAGTAGACCAACCCCCTCAGTGACAAACGACTAGACACAGTTGGCTTCCTCACGAATAGACCCCGGAAGTTTACTCACGAGTAGACCCAGGTAAGTTTACTCACGAGTAGACCGGGTCGGCTGACTCACGGGTGGTGGCACCCCCTCGGCTTACTCAAGAGTAGACCCCAACAACTTACTCTTGAGTAGACCCCTGTCGGCAGATTCACAAGTAGACTTGTGGAATTACTATACCAATTTGGGGAACTCTCTGGATGCAAAATTAAGTGTGCCATGTCCTTTGGGAAATGGCCCCACTCTCATAGGCATATGCCCTGGCCCTCTACTTGTAAAACAGACTCTGTGAAAGACTTAGGTATTCGAATTACTAAACAACCTATTCTCTTTGTCAAAACTAACTCAGATAATGAAGATCGACTTCCTCCGCTGGGCTGACCTTCCACTGAGTTTGTGGGGTAAGCAAGCAGTTGTACAAATGAATGTTATGCCTGGATGTATTTATACTTTTAGTTCACTAAACTAGTTTGAACTAGTTTTCAGCTTTTAGTTACAAGTAGAAATACTCAGTGGTTGCAAGAACACGTCAGACAGCACACCAGATCACATTGGGTTGCACACAGTAAGAATTGTGGTTCCCCAGTTGCAGAAATCATGGCTGTAAGAAAATACAAAAGGACTTTTAAAAGAGTACTGTAGGCCTCCCCATCGGCTACTCAGGAGTAGACCAAGCCCCTCAGTGACAAATGACTAGACCCAGTTGGCTTACTCACGAGTAGACCCCTGCAGTTTACTCACGAGTAGACCCAGGTAAGTTTACTCACGAGTAGACCCAGTCGACTCACTCACGGGTGTGGCACCCCCTCGGCTTACTCACGAGTATACCCCATCAACTTACTCATGAGTAGACCCCTGTCGGCAGATTCACAAGTAGACTTCTGGAATTACTATACCAATTTGGGGAACTCTCTGGATGCGAAATTAAGTGAGCCATGTCCTTTGGGAAATAGCCCCACTCTCATAGGCATATGCCCTGGCCCTCTACTTGTAAAACAGACTCTGTGAAAGACTTAGGTATTCGAATTACTAAACAACCTATTCTCTTTGTCAAAACTAACTCAGATAATGAAGATCGACTTCCTCCGCTGGGCTGACCTTCCGCTGAGTTTGTGGGGTAAGCAAGGAGTTGTACAAATGAATGTTATGCCTAGATGTATTTATACTTTTAGTTCACTAAACTAGTTTGAACTAGTTTTCAGCTTTAGTTACAAGTAGAAATACTCAGTGGTTGCAAGAACACGTCAGACAGCACACCAGATCACATTGGGTTGCCCACAGTAAGAATTGTGGTTACCCAGTTGCAGAAATCATGGCTGTAAGAAAATACAAAAGGACCTTTAAAAGAGTACTGTAGGCCTCCCCATCGGCTACTCAGGAGTAGACCAACCCCCTCAGTGACAAACGACTAGACACAGTTGGCTTCCTCACGAATAGACCCCGGAAGTTTACTCACGAGTAGACCCAGGTAAGTTTACTCACGAGTAGACCGGGTCGGCTGACTCACGGGTGGTGGCACCCCCTCGGCTTACTCAAGAGTAGACCCCAACAACTTACTCTTGAGTAGACCCCTGTCGGCAGATTCACAAGTAGACTTGTGGAATTACTATACCAATTTGGGGAACTCTCTGGATGCAAAATTAAGTGTGCCATGTCCTTTGGGAAATGGCCCCACTCTCATAGGCATATGCCCTGGCCCTCTACTTGTAAAACAGACTCTGTGAAAGACTTAGGTATTCGAATTACTAAACAACCTATTCTCTTTGTCAAAACTAACTCAGATAATGAAGATCGACTTCCTCCGCTGGGCTGACCTTCCACTGAGTTTGTGGGGTAAGCAAGCAGTTGTACAAATGAATGTTATGCCTGGATGTATTTATACTTTTAGTTCACTAAACTAGTTTGAACTAGTTTTCAGCTTTTAGTTACAAGTAGAAATACTCAGTGGTTGCAAGAACACGTCAGACAGCACACCAGATCACATTGGGTTGCACACAGTAAGAATTGTGGTTCCCCAGTTGCAGAAATCATGGCTGTAAGAAAATACAAAAGGACTTTTAAAAGAGTACTGTAGGCCTCCCCATCGGCTACTCAGGAGTAGACCAAGCCCCTCAGTGACAAATGACTAGACCCAGTTGGCTTACTCACGAGTAGACCCCTGCAGTTTACTCACGAGTAGACCCAGGTAAGTTTACTCACGAGTAGACCCAGTCGACTCACTCACGGGTGTGGCACCCCCTCGGCTTACTCACGAGTAGACCCCATAAACTTACTCGTGAGTAGACCCCTTTCGGCAGATTCACAAGTAGACTTGTGGAATTACTATACCAATTTTGGGAACTCTCTCGATGCGAAATTAAGTGTGCCATGTCCTTTGAGAAATGGCCCCACTCTCATAGGCATATGCCTTGGCCCTCTAGTGGTAAAACAGACTCTGTGAAAGACTTAGGTATTCGAATTACGAAACAACCTATTCTCTTTGTCAAAACTAACTTAGATAATGAAGATCACCTTCCTCCGCTGGGCGGACCTTCCGCTGAGTTTGTGGGGTAAGCAAGCAGTTGTACAAATGAATGTTATGCCTAGATGTATTTATACTTTTAGTTCACTAAACTAGTTTGAACTAGTTTTCAGCTTTAGTTACAAGTAGAAATACTCAGTGGTTGCAAGAAACCGTCAGACAGCACACCAGATCACAGTGGGTATCACACAGTAAGAATTGTGGTTACCCAGTTGCAGAAATCATGGCTGTAAGAAAATACAAAAGGACCTTTAAAAGAGTACTGTAGGCCTCCCCATCGGCTACTCAGGAGTATACCAACCCCCTCAGTGACAAACGACTAGACCCAGTTGGCTTCCTCACGAATAGACCCCTGCAGTTTACTCACGAGTAGACCCAGGTAAGTTTACTCACGAGTAGACCCAGTCGACTCACTCACGGGTGTAGCACCCCCTCGGCTTACTCACGAGTAGACCCATCAACTTACTCATGAGTAGACCCCTGTCGCTAGATTCACAAGTAGACTTGTGGAATTACTATACCAATTTGGGGAACTCTCTGGATGCGAAATTAAGTGTGCCATGTACTTTGGGAAATGGCCCCACTCTCATAGGCATATGCCCTGGCCCTCTACTTGTAAAACACACTTTGTGAAAGACTTAGGTATTCAAATTACTAAACAACCTATTCTCTTTGTCAAAACTAACTCAGATAATGAAGATCGACTTCCTCCGCTGGGCTGACCTTCCGCTGAGTTTGTGGGGTAAGCAAGCAGTTGTACAAATGAATGTTATGCCTGGATGTATTTATACTTTTAGTTCACTAAACTAGTTTGAACTAGTTTTCAGCTTTTAGTTACAAGTAGAAATACTCAGTGGTTGCAAGAACACGTCAGATAGCACACCAGATCACAGTGGGTTGCACACAGTAAGAATTGTGGTTACCCAGCTGCAGAAATCATGGCTGTAAGAAAATACAAAAGGACCTTTAAAAGAGTACTGTAGGCCTCCCCATCGGCTACTCAGGAGTAGACCAACCCCCTCAGTGACAAACGACTAGACCCAGTTGGCTTACTCACGAGTAGACCCCTGCAGTTTACTCACGAGTAGACCCAGGTAAGTTTACTCACGAGTAGATCCAGTCGACTCACTCACGGGTGTAGCACCCCCTCGGCTTACTCGCGAGTAGACCCCATCAACTTACTCGTGAGTAGACCCCTTTCGGCAGATTCACAAGTAGACTTATGGAATTACTATACCAATTTGGGGAACTCTTTGGATGCGAAATTAAGTGTGCCATGTCCTTTGGGAAATGGCCCCATTCTCATAGGCATATGCCCTGGCCCTCTACTTGTAAAACAGACTCTGTGAAAGACTTAGGTATTCGAATTACTAAACAACCTATTCTCTTTGTCAAAACTAACTCAGATAATGAAGATCGACTTCCTCCGCTGGGCTGACCTTCCGCTGAGTTTGTGGGGTAAGCAAGGAGTTGTACAAATGAATGTTATGCCTAGATGTATTTATACTTTTAGTTCACTAAACTAGTTTGAACTAGTTTTCAGCTTTAGTTACAAGTAGAAATACTCAGTGGTTGCAAGAACACGTCAGACAGCACACCAGATCACATTGGGTTGCACACAGTAAGAATTGTGGTTCCCCAGTTGCAGAAATCATGGCTGTAAGAAAATACAAAAGGACCTTTAAAAGAGTACTGTAGGCTTCCCCATCGGCTACTCAGGAGTAGACCAAGCCCCTCAGTGACAAATGACTAGACGTAGTTGGCTTACTCACGAGTAGACCCCTGCAGTTTACTCACTTGTAGACCCAGGTAAGTTTACTCACGAGTAGACGCAGTCGACTCACTCGCGGGTGTGGCACCCCCTCGGCTTACTCACGAGTAGACCCCATCAACTTACTCGTGAGTAGACCCCTTTCGGCAGATTCACAAGTAGACTTGTGGAATTACTATACCAATTTGGGGAACTCTCTGGATGCGAAATTAAGTGTGCCATGTCCTTTGGGAAATGGCCCCACTCTCATAGGCATATGCCGTGGCCCTCTACTTGTAAAACAGACTCTGTGAAAGACTTAGGTATTCGAATTACTAAACAACCTATTTTCTTTGTCAAAACTAACTTAGATAATGAAGATCACCTTCCTCCGCTGGGCGGACCTTCCGCTGAGTTTGTGGGGTAAGCAAGCAGTTGTACAAATGAATGTTATGCCTAGATGTATTTGTACTTTTAGTTCACTAAACTAGTTTGAATTAGTTTTCAGCTTTTAGTTACAAGTAGAAATACTCAGTGGTTGCAAGAAAACGTCAGACAGCAGACCAGATCACATTGGGTATCACACAGTAAGAATTGTGGTTACCCAGTTGCAGAAATCATGGCTGTAAGAAAATACAAAAGGACCTTTAAAAGAGTACTGTAGGCCTCCCCATCGGCTACTCAGGAGTAGACCAAGCCCCTCAGTGACAAATGACTAGACGCAGTTGGCTTACTCACGAGTAGACCCCTGCAGTTTACTCACTTGTAGACCCAGGTAAGTTTACTCACGAGTAGACCCAGTCGACTCACTCACGGGTGTGGCACCCCCTCGGCTTACTCGCGAGTATACCCCATCAACTTACTCGTGAGTAGACCCCTGTCGGCAGATTCACAAGTAGACTTGTGGAATTACTATACCAATTTGGGGAACTCTCTGGATGCGAAATTAAGTGTGCCATGTCCTTTGGGAAATAGCCCCACTCTCATAGGCATATGCCCTGGCCCTCTACTTGTAAAACAGACTCTGTGAAAGACTTAGGTATTCGAATTACTAAACAACCTATTCTCTTTGTCAAAACTAACTCAGATAATGAAGATCGACTTCCTCCGCTGGGCTGACCTTCCGCTGAGTTTGTGGGGTAAGCAAGCAGTTGTACAAATGAATGTTATGCCTAGATGTATTTATACTTTTAGTTCACTAAACTAGTTTGAACTAGTTTTCAGCTTTAGTTACAAGTAGAAATACTCAGTGGTTGCAAGAACACGTCAGACAGCACACCAGATCACATTGGGTTGCACACAGTAAGAATTGTGGTTACCCAGTTGCAGAAATCATGGCTGTAAGAAAATACAAAAGGACCTTTAAAAGAGTACTGTAGGCCTCCCCATCGGCTACTCAGGAGTAGACCAACCCCCTCAGTGACAAACGACTAGACCCAGTTGGCTTCCTCACGAATAGACCCCGGAAGTTTACTCACGAGTAGACCCAGGTAAGTTTACTCACGAGTAGACCGGGTCGGCTGACTCACGGGTGGTGGCACCCCCTCGGCTTACTCAAGAGTAGACCCCAACAACTTACTCTTGAGTAGACCCCTGTCGGCAGATTCACAAGTAGACTTGTGGAATTACTATACCAATTTGGGGAACTCTCTGGATGCGAAATTAAGTGTGCCATGTCCTTTGGGAAATGGCCCCACTCTCATAGGCATATGCCCTGGCCCTCTACTTGTAAAACAGACTCTGTGAAAGACTTAGGTATTCGAATTACTAAACAACCTATTCTCTTTGTCAAAACTAACTCAGATAATGAAGATCGACTTCCTCCGCTGGGCTGACCTTCCGCTGAGTTTGTGGGGTAAGCAAGGAGTTGTACAAATGAATGTTATGCCTAGATGTATTTATACTTTTAGTTCAGTAAACTAGTTTGAACTAGTTTTCAGCTTTTAGTTACAAGTATAAATACTCAGTAGTTGCAAGAATACGTCAGACAGCACTCCAGATCACAGTGGGTATCACACAGTAAGAATTGTGGTTACCCAGTTGCAGAAATCATGGCTTTAAGAAAATACAAAAGGACCTTTAAAAGAGTACTGTAGGCCTCCCCATCGGCTACTCAGGAGTAGACCAAGCCCCTCAGTGACAAATGACTAGACGCAGTTGGCTTACTCACGAGTAGACGCCTGCAGTTTACTCACGAGTAGACCCAAGTAAGTTTACTCACGAGTAGACGCAGTCGACTCACTCACGGGTGTGGCACCCCCTCGGCTTACTCAAGAGTAGACCCCAACAACTTACTCTTGAGTAGACCCCTGTCGGCAGATTCACAAGTAGACTTGTGGAATTACTATACCAATTTGGGGAACTCTCTGGATGCGAAATTAAGTGTGCCATGTCCTTTGGGAAATGGCCCCACTCTCATAGGCATATGCCTTGGCCCTCTAGTGGTAAAACAGACTCTGTGAAAGACTTAGGTATTCGAATTACTAAACAACCTATTCTCTTTGTCAAAACTAACTCAGATAATGAAGATCGACTTCCTCCGCTAGGCTGACCTTCCGCTGAGTTTGTGGGGTAAGCAAGCAGTTGTACAAATGAATGTTATGCCTGGATGTATTTATACTTTTAGTTCACTAAACTAGTTTGAACTAGTTTTCAGCTTTAGTTACAAGTAGAACTACTCAGTGGTTGCAAGAACACGTCAGACAGCAGACCAGATCACATTGGGTTGCACACAGTAAGAATAGTGGTTAACCAGTTGCAGAAATCATGGTTGTAAGAAAATACAAATGGACTTTTAAAAGAGTACTGTAGGCCTCCCCATCGGCTACTCAGGAGTAGACCAAGCCCCTCAGTGACAAACGACTAGACCCAGTTGGCTTACTCACGAGTAGACCCCTGCAGTTTACTCACGAGTAGACCCAGGTAAGTTTACTCACGAGTAGATCCAGTCGACTCACTCACGGGTGTAGCACCCCCTCGGCTTACTCGCGAGTAGACCCCATCAACTTACTCGTCAGTAGACCCCTTTCGGCAGATTCACAAGTAGACTTATGGAATTACTATACCAATTTGGGGAACTCTTTGGATGCGAAATTAAGTGTGCCATGTCCTTTGGGAAATGGCCCCATTCTCATAGGCATATGCCCTGGCCCTCTACTTGTAAAACAGACTCTGTGAAAGACTTAGGTATTCGAATTACTAAACAACCTATTCTCTTTGTCAAAACTAACTCAGATAATGAAGATCGACTTCCTCCGCTGGGCTGACCTTCCGCTGAGTTTGTGGGGTAAGCAAGGAGTTGTACAAATGAATGTTATGCCTAGATGTATTTATACTTTTAGTTCACTAAACTAGTTTGAACTAGTTTTCAGCTTTAGTTACAAGTAGAAATACTCAGTGGTTGCAAGAACACGTCAGACAGCACACCAGATCACATTGGGTTGCACACAGTAAGAATTGTGGTTCCCCAGTTGCAGAAATCATGGCTGTAAGAAAATACAAAAGGACCTTTAAAAGAGTACTGTAGGCCTCCCCATCGGCTACTCAGGAGTAGACCAAGCCCCTCAGTGACAAATGACTAGACGTAGTTGGCTTACTCACGAGTAGACCCCTGCAGTTTACTCACTTGTAGACCCAGGTAAGTTTACTCACGAGTAGACGCAGTCGACTCACTCGCGGGTGTGGCACCCGCTCGGCTTACTCACGAGTAGACCCCATCAACTTACTCGTGAGTAGACCCCTTTCGGCAGATTCACAAGTAGACTTGTGGAATTACTATACCAATTTGGGGAACTCTCTGGATGCGAAATTAAGTGTGCCATGTCCTTTGGGAAATGGCCCCACTCTCATAGGCATATGCCGTGGCCCTCTACTTGTAAAACAGACTCTGTGAAAGACTTAGGTATTCGAATTACTAAACAACCTATTTTCTTTGTCAAAACTAACTTAGATAATGAAGATCACCTTCCTCCGCTGGGCGGACCTTCCGCTGAGTTTGTGGGGTAAGCAAGCAGTTGTACAAATGAATGTTATGCCTAGATGTATTTGTACTTTTAGTTCACTAAACTAGTTTGAATTAGTTTTCAGCTTTTAGTTACAAGTAGAAATACTCAGTGGTTGCAAGAAAACGTCAGACAGCACACCAGATCACATTGGGTATCACACAGTAAGAATTGTGGTTACCCAGTTGCAGAAATCATGGCTGTAAGAAAATACAAAAGGACCTTTAAAAGAGTACTGTAGGCCTCCCCATCGGCTACTCAGGAGTAGACCAAGCCCCTCAGTGACAAATGACTAGACCCAGTTGGCTTACTCACGAGTAGACCCCTGCAGTTTACTCACGAGTAGACCCAGGTAAGTTTACTCACGAATAGATGCAGTCGACTCACTCACGGGTGTGGCACCCCCTCGGCTTACTCGTGAGTAGACCCCATCAACTTACTCGTGAGTAGACCCCTTTCGGCAGATTCACAAGTAGACTTGTGGAATTACTATACCAATTTGGGGAACTCTCTGGATGCAAAATTAAGTGTGCCATGTCCTTTGGGAAATGGCCCCACTCTCATAGGCATATGCCCTGGCCCTCTACTTGTAAAACAGACTCTGTGAAAGACTTAGGTATTCGAATTACTAAACAACCTATTCTCTTTGTCAAAACTAACTCAGATAATGAAGATCGACTTCCTCCGCTGGGCTGACCTTCCGCTGAGTTTGTGGGGTAAGCAAGGAGTTGTACAAATGAATGTTATGCCTAGATGTATTTATACTTTTAGTTCACTAAACTAGTTTGAACTAGTTTTCAGCTTTAGTTACAAGTAGAAATACTCAGTGGTTGCAAGAACACGTCAGACAGCACACCAGATCACATTGGGTTGCCCACAGTAAGAATTGTGGTTACCCAGTTGCAGAAATCATGGCTGTAAGAAAATACAAAAGGACCTTTAAAAGAGTACTGTAGGCCTCCCCATCGGCTACTCAGGAGTAGACCAACCCCCTCAGTGACAAACGACTAGACACAGTTGGCTTCCTCACGAATAGACCCCGGAAGTTTACTCACGAGTAGACCCAGGTAAGTTTACTCACGAGTAGACCGGGTCGGCTGACTCACGGGTGGTGGCACCCCCTCGGCTTACTCAAGAGTAGACCCCAACAACTTACTCTTGAGTAGACCCCTGTCGGCAGATTCACAAGTAGACTTGTGGAATTACTATACCAATTTGGGGAACTCTCTGGATGCAAAATTAAGTGTGCCATGTCCTTTGGGAAATGGCCCCACTCTCATAGGCATATGCCCTGGCCCTCTACTTGTAAAACAGACTCTGTGAAAGACTTAGGTATTCGAATTACTAAACAACCTATTCTCTTTGTCAAAACTAACTCAGATAATGAAGATCGACTTCCTCCGCTGGGCTGACCTTCCACTGAGTTTGTGGGGTAAGCAAGCAGTTGTACAAATGAATGTTATGCCTGGATGTATTTATACTTTTAGTTCACTAAACTAGTTTGAACTAGTTTTCAGCTTTTAGTTACAAGTAGAAATACTCAGTGGTTGCAAGAACACGTCAGACAGCACACCAGATCACATTGGGTTGCACACAGTAAGAATTGTGGTTCCCCAGTTGCAGAAATCATGGCTGTAAGAAAATACAAAAGGACTTTTAAAAGAGTACTGTAGGCCTCCCCATCGGCTACTCAGGAGTAGACCAAGCCCCTCAGTGACAAATGACTAGACCCAGTTGGCTTACTCACGAGTAGACCCCTGCAGTTTACTCACGAGTAGACCCAGGTAAGTTTACTCACGAGTAGACCCAGTCGACTCACTCACGGGTGTGGCACCCCCTCGGCTTACTCACGAGTAGACCCCATAAACTTACTCGTGAGTAGACCCCTTTCGGCAGATTCACAAGTAGACTTGTGGAATTACTATACCAATTTTGGGAACTCTCTCGATGCGAAATTAAGTGTGCCATGTCCTTTGAGAAATGGCCCCACTCTCATAGGCATATGCCTTGGCCCTCTAGTGGTAAAACAGACTCTGTGAAAGACTTAGGTATTCGAATTACGAAACAACCTATTCTCTTTGTCAAAACTAACTTAGATAATGAAGATCACCTTCCTCCGCTGGGCGGACCTTCCGCTGAGTTTGTGGGGTAAGCAAGCAGTTGTACAAATGAATGTTATGCCTAGATGTATTTATACTTTTAGTTCACTAAACTAGTTTGAACTAGTTTTCAGCTTTAGTTACAAGTAGAAATACTCAGTGGTTGCAAGAAACCGTCAGACAGCACACCAGATCACAGTGGGTATCACACAGTAAGAATTGTGGTTACCCAGTTGCAGAAATCATGGCTGTAAGAAAATACAAAAGGACCTTTAAAAGAGTACTGTAGGCCTCCCCATCGGCTACTCAGGAGTATACCAACCCCCTCAGTGACAAACGACTAGACCCAGTTGGCTTCCTCACGAATAGACCCCTGCAGTTTACTCACGAGTAGACCCAGGTAAGTTTACTCACGAGTAGACCCAGTCGACTCACTCACGGGTGTAGCACCCCCTCGGCTTACTCACGAGTAGACCCATCAACTTACTCATGAGTAGACCCCTGTCGCTAGATTCACAAGTAGACTTGTGGAATTACTATACCAATTTGGGGAACTCTCTGGATGCGAAATTAAGTGTGCCATGTACTTTGGGAAATGGCCCCACTCTCATAGGCATATGCCCTGGCCCTCTACTTGTAAAACACACTTTGTGAAAGACTTAGGTATTCAAATTACTAAACAACCTATTCTCTTTGTCAAAACTAACTCAGATAATGAAGATCGACTTCCTCCGCTGGGCTGACCTTCCGCTGAGTTTGTGGGGTAAGCAAGCAGTTGTACAAATGAATGTTATGCCTGGATGTATTTATACTTTTAGTTCACTAAACTAGTTTGAACTAGTTTTCAGCTTTTAGTTACAAGTAGAAATACTCAGTGGTTGCAAGAACACGTCAGATAGCACACCAGATCACAGTGGGTTGCACACAGTAAGAATTGTGGTTACCCAGCTGCAGAAATCATGGCTGTAAGAAAATACAAAAGGACCTTTAAAAGAGTACTGTAGGCCTCCCCATCGGCTACTCAGGAGTAGACCAACCCCCTCAGTGACAAACGACTAGACCCAGTTGGCTTACTCACGAGTAGACCCCTGCAGTTTACTCACGAGTAGACCCAGGTAAGTTTACTCACGAGTAGATCCAGTCGACTCACTCACGGGTGTAGCACCCCCTCGGCTTACTCGCGAGTAGACCCCATCAACTTACTCGTGAGTAGACCCCTTTCGGCAGATTCACAAGTAGACTTATGGAATTACTATACCAATTTGGGGAACTCTTTGGATGCGAAATTAAGTGTGCCATGTCCTTTGGGAAATGGCCCCATTCTCATAGGCATATGCCCTGGCCCTCTACTTGTAAAACAGACTCTGTGAAAGACTTAGGTATTCGAATTACTAAACAACCTATTCTCTTTGTCAAAACTAACTCAGATAATGAAGATCGACTTCCTCCGCTGGGCTGACCTTCCGCTGAGTTTGTGGGGTAAGCAAGGAGTTGTACAAATGAATGTTATGCCTAGATGTATTTATACTTTTAGTTCACTAAACTAGTTTGAACTAGTTTTCAGCTTTAGTTACAAGTAGAAATACTCAGTGGTTGCAAGAACACGTCAGACAGCACACCAGATCACATTGGGTTGCACACAGTAAGAATTGTGGTTCCCCAGTTGCAGAAATCATGGCTGTAAGAAAATACAAAAGGACCTTTAAAAGAGTACTGTAGGCTTCCCCATCGGCTACTCAGGAGTAGACCAAGCCCCTCAGTGACAAATGACTAGACGTAGTTGGCTTACTCACGAGTAGACCCCTGCAGTTTACTCACTTGTAGACCCAGGTAAGTTTACTCACGAGTAGACGCAGTCGACTCACTCGCGGGTGTGGCACCCCCTCGGCTTACTCACGAGTAGACCCCATCAACTTACTCGTGAGTAGACCCCTTTCGGCAGATTCACAAGTAGACTTGTGGAATTACTATACCAATTTGGGGAACTCTCTGGATGCGAAATTAAGTGTGCCATGTCCTTTGGGAAATGGCCCCACTCTCATAGGCATATGCCGTGGCCCTCTACTTGTAAAACAGACTCTGTGAAAGACTTAGGTATTCGAATTACTAAACAACCTATTTTCTTTGTCAAAACTAACTTAGATAATGAAGATCACCTTCCTCCGCTGGGCGGACCTTCCGCTGAGTTTGTGGGGTAAGCAAGCAGTTGTACAAATGAATGTTATGCCTAGATGTATTTGTACTTTTAGTTCACTAAACTAGTTTGAATTAGTTTTCAGCTTTTAGTTACAAGTAGAAATACTCAGTGGTTGCAAGAAAACGTCAGACAGCAGACCAGATCACATTGGGTATCACACAGTAAGAATTGTGGTTACCCAGTTGCAGAAATCATGGCTGTAAGAAAATACAAAAGGACCTTTAAAAGAGTACTGTAGGCCTCCCCATCGGCTACTCAGGAGTAGACCAAGCCCCTCAGTGACAAATGACTAGACCCAGTTGGCTTACTCACGAGTAGACCCCTGCAGTTTACTCACGAGTAGACCCAGGTAAGTTTACTCACGAATAGATGCAGTCGACTCACTCACGGGTGTGGCACCCCCTCGGCTTACTCGTGAGTAGACCCCATCAACTTACTCGTGAGTAGACCCCTTTCGGCAGATTCACAAGTAGACTTGTGGAATTACTATACCAATTTGGGGAACTCTCTGGATGCAAAATTAAGTGTGCCATGTCCTTTGGGAAATGGCCCCACTCTCATAGGCATATGCCCTGGCCCTCTACTTGTAAAACAGACTCTGTGAAAGACTTAGGTATTCGAATTACTAAACAACCTATTCTCTTTGTCAAAACTAACTCAGATAATGAAGATCGACTTCCTCCGCTGGGCTGACCTTCCGCTGAGTTTGTGGGGTAAGCAAGGAGTTGTACAAATGAATGTTATGCCTAGATGTATTTATACTTTTAGTTCACTAAACTAGTTTGAACTAGTTTTCAGCTTTAGTTACAAGTAGAAATACTCAGTGGTTGCAAGAACACGTCAGACAGCACACCAGATCACATTGGGTTGCCCACAGTAAGAATTGTGGTTACCCAGTTGCAGAAATCATGGCTTTAAGAAAATACAAAAGGACCTTTAAAAGAGTACTGTAGGCCTCCCCATCGGCTACTCAGGAGTAGACCAACCCCCTCAGTGACAAACGACTAGACACAGTTGGCTTCCTCACGAATAGACCCCGGAAGTTTACTCACGAGTAGACCCAGGTAAGTTTACTCACGAGTAGACCGGGTCGGCTGACTCACGGGTGGTGGCACCCCCTCGGCTTACTCAAGAGTAGACCCCAACAACTTACTCTTGAGTAGACCCCTGTCGGCAGATTCACAAGTAGACTTGTGGAATTACTATACCAATTTGGGGAACTCTCTGGATGCGAAATTAAGTGTGCCATGTACTTTGGGAAATGGCCCCACTCTCATAGGCATATGCCTTGGCCCTCTAGTGGTAAAACATAGTCTGTGAAAGACTTAGGTATTTGAATTACTAAACAACCTATTTTCTTTGTCAAAACCAACTTAGATAATGGAGATCGCCTTCCTCCGCTGGGCTGACCTTCCGCTGAGTTTGTGGGGTAAGCAAGCAGTTGTACAAATGAATGTTATGCCTAGATGTATTTATACTTTTAGTTCACTAAACTAGTTTGAATTAGTTTTCAGCTTTTAGTTACAAGTAGAAATACTCAGTAGTTGCAAGAACACGTCAGACAGCACACCAGATCACATTGGGTTGCACACAGTAAGAATTGTGGTTACCCAGCTGCAGAAATCATGGCTGTAAGAAAATACAAAAGGACCTTTAAAAGAGTACTGTAGGCCTCCCCATCGGCTACTCAGGAGTAGACCAAGCCCCTCAGTGACAAACGACTAGACCCAGTTGGCTTCCTCACGAATAGACCCCTGCAGTTTACTCACGAGTAGACCCAGGTAAGTTTGCTCACGAGTAGACCCAGTCGACTCACTCAGGGTGTAGCACCCCCTCGGCTTACTCACGAGTAGACCCCATCAACTTACTCATGAGTAGACCCCTGTCGGCAGATTCACAAGTAGACTTGTGGAATTACTATACCAATTTGGGGAACTCTCTGGATGCGAAATTAAGTGTGCCATGTCCTTTGGGAAATGGCCCCACTCTCATAGGCATATGCCCTGGCCCTCTACTTGTAAAACAGACTCTGTGAAAGACTTAGGTATTCGAATTACTAAACAACCTATTCTCTTTGTCAAAACTAACTCAGATAATGAAGATCGACTTCCTCCGCTGGGCTGACCTTCCGCTGAGTTTGTGGGTTAAGCAAGGAGTTGTACAAATGAATGTTATGCCTAGATGTATTTATACTTTTAGTTCACTAAACTAGTTTGAACTAGTTTTCAGCTTTTAGTTACAAGTAGAAATACTCAGTAGTTGCAAGAACACGTCAGACAGCACACCAGATCACAGTGGGTATCACACAGTAAGAATTGTGGTTACCCCGTTGCACAAATCATGGCTGTAAGAAAATACAAAAGGACCTTTAAAAGAGTACTGTAGGCCTCCCCATCGGCTACTCAGGAGTAGACCAAGCCCCTCAGTGACAAATGACTAGACGCAGTTGGCTTACTCACGAGTAGACCCCTGCAGTTTACTCACTTGTAGACCCAGGTAAGTTTACTCACGAGTAGACCCAGTCGACTCACTCACGGGTGTGGCACCCCCTCGGCTTACTCGCGAGTATACCCCATCAACTTACTCGTGAGTAGACCCCTGTCGGCAGATTCACAAGTAGACTTGTGGAATTACTATACCAATTTGGGGAACTCTCTGGATGCGAAATTAAGTGTGCCATGTCCTTTGGGAAATAGCCCCACTCTCATAGGCATATGCCCTGGCCCTCTACTTGTAAAACAGACTCTGTGAAAGACTTAGGTATTCGAATTACTAAACAACCTATTCTCTTTGTCAAAACTAACTCAGATAATGAAGATCGACTTCCTCCGCTGGGCTGACCTTCCGCTGAGTTTGTGGGGTAAGCAAGCAGTTGTACAAATGAATGTTATGCCTAGATGTATTTATACTTTTAGTTCACTAAACTAGTTTGAACTAGTTTTCAGCTTTAGTTACAAGTAGAAATACTCAGTGGTTGCAAGAACACGTCAGACAGCACACCAGATCACATTGGGTTGCACACAGTAAGAATTGTGGTTACCCAGTTGCAGAAATCATGGCTGTAAGAAAATACAAAAGGACCTTTAAAAGAGTACTGTAGGCCTCCCCATCGGCTACTCAGGAGTAGACCAACCCCCTCAGTGACAAACGACTAGACCCAGTTGGCTTCCTCACGAATAGACCCCGGAAGTTTACTCACGAGTAGACCCAGGTAAGTTTACTCACGAGTAGACCGGGTCGGCTGACTCACGGGTGGTGGCACCCCCTCGGCTTACTCAAGAGTAGACCCCAACAACTTACTCTTGAGTAGACCCCTGTCGGCAGATTCACAAGTAGACTTGTGGAATTACTATACCAATTTGGGGAACTCTCTGGATGCGAAATTAAGTGTGCCATGTCCTTTGGGAAATGGCCCCACTCTCATAGGCATATGCCCTGGCCCTCTACTTGTAAAACAGACTCTGTGAAAGACTTAGGTATTCGAATTACTAAACAACCTATTCTCTTTGTCAAAACTAACTCAGATAATGAAGATCGACTTCCTCCGCTGGGCTGACCTTCCGCTGAGTTTGTGGGGTAAGCAAGGAGTTGTACAAATGAATGTTATGCCTAGATGTATTTATACTTTTAGTTCAGTAAACTAGTTTGAACTAGTTTTCAGCTTTTAGTTACAAGTATAAATACTCAGTAGTTGCAAGAATACGTCAGACAGCACTCCAGATCACAGTGGGTATCACACAGTAAGAATTGTGGTTACCCAGTTGCAGAAATCATGGCTTTAAGAAAATACAAAAGGACCTTTAAAAGAGTACTGTAGGCCTCCCCATCGGCTACTCAGGAGTAGACCAAGCCCCTCAGTGACAAATGACTAGACGCAGTTGGCTTACTCACGAGTAGACGCCTGCAGTTTACTCACGAGTAGACCCAAGTAAGTTTACTCACGAGTAGACGCAGTCGACTCACTCACGGGTGTGGCACCCCCTCGGCTTACTCAAGAGTAGACCCCAACAACTTACTCTTGAGTAGACCCCTGTCGGCAGATTCACAAGTAGACTTGTGGAATTACTATACCAATTTGGGGAACTCTCTGGATGCGAAATTAAGTGTGCCATGTCCTTTGGGAAATGGCCCCACTCTCATAGGCATATGCCTTGGCCCTCTAGTGGTAAAACAGACTCTGTGAAAGACTTAGGTATTCGAATTACTAAACAACCTATTCTCTTTGTCAAAACTAACTCAGATAATGAAGATCGACTTCCTCCGCTAGGCTGACCTTCCGCTGAGTTTGTGGGGTAAGCAAGCAGTTGTACAAATGAATGTTATGCCTGGATGTATTTATACTTTTAGTTCACTAAACTAGTTTGAACTAGTTTTCAGCTTTAGTTACAAGTAGAACTACTCAGTGGTTGCAAGAACACGTCAGACAGCAGACCAGATCACATTGGGTTGCACACAGTAAGAATAGTGGTTAACCAGTTGCAGAAATCATGGTTGTAAGAAAATACAAATGGACTTTTAAAAGAGTACTGTAGGCCTCCCCATCGGCTACTCAGGAGTAGACCAAGCCCCTCAGTGACAAACGACTAGACCCAGTTGGCTTACTCACGAGTAGACCCCTGCAGTTTACTCACGAGTAGACCCAGGTAAGTTTACTCACGAGTAGATCCAGTCGACTCACTCACGGGTGTAGCACCCCCTCGGCTTACTCGCGAGTAGACCCCATCAACTTACTCGTCAGTAGACCCCTTTCGGCAGATTCACAAGTAGACTTATGGAATTACTATACCAATTTGGGGAACTCTTTGGATGCGAAATTAAGTGTGCCATGTCCTTTGGGAAATGGCCCCATTCTCATAGGCATATGCCCTGGCCCTCTACTTGTAAAACAGACTCTGTGAAAGACTTAGGTATTCGAATTACTAAACAACCTATTCTCTTTGTCAAAACTAACTCAGATAATGAAGATCGACTTCCTCCGCTGGGCTGACCTTCCGCTGAGTTTGTGGGGTAAGCAAGGAGTTGTACAAATGAATGTTATGCCTAGATGTATTTATACTTTTAGTTCACTAAACTAGTTTGAACTAGTTTTCAGCTTTAGTTACAAGTAGAAATACTCAGTGGTTGCAAGAACACGTCAGACAGCACACCAGATCACATTGGGTTGCACACAGTAAGAATTGTGGTTCCCCAGTTGCAGAAATCATGGCTGTAAGAAAATACAAAAGGACCTTTAAAAGAGTACTGTAGGCCTCCCCATCGGCTACTCAGGAGTAGACCAAGCCCCTCAGTGACAAATGACTAGACGTAGTTGGCTTACTCACGAGTAGACCCCTGCAGTTTACTCACTTGTAGACCCAGGTAAGTTTACTCACGAGTAGACGCAGTCGACTCACTCGCGGGTGTGGCACCCGCTCGGCTTACTCACGAGTAGACCCCATCAACTTACTCGTGAGTAGACCCCTTTCGGCAGATTCACAAGTAGACTTGTGGAATTACTATACCAATTTGGGGAACTCTCTGGATGCGAAATTAAGTGTGCCATGTCCTTTGGGAAATGGCCCCACTCTCATAGGCATATGCCGTGGCCCTCTACTTGTAAAACAGACTCTGTGAAAGACTTAGGTATTCGAATTACTAAACAACCTATTTTCTTTGTCAAAACTAACTTAGATAATGAAGATCACCTTCCTCCGCTGGGCGGACCTTCCGCTGAGTTTGTGGGGTAAGCAAGCAGTTGTACAAATGAATGTTATGCCTAGATGTATTTGTACTTTTAGTTCACTAAACTAGTTTGAATTAGTTTTCAGCTTTTAGTTACAAGTAGAAATACTCAGTGGTTGCAAGAAAACGTCAGACAGCACACCAGATCACATTGGGTATCACACAGTAAGAATTGTGGTTACCCAGTTGCAGAAATCATGGCTGTAAGAAAATACAAAAGGACCTTTAAAAGAGTACTGTAGGCCTCCCCATCGGCTACTCAGGAGTAGACCAAGCCCCTCAGTGACAAATGACTAGACCCAGTTGGCTTACTCACGAGTAGACCCCTGCAGTTTACTCACGAGTAGACCCAGGTAAGTTTACTCACGAATAGATGCAGTCGACTCACTCACGGGTGTGGCACCCCCTCGGCTTACTCGTGAGTAGACCCCATCAACTTACTCGTGAGTAGACCCCTTTCGGCAGATTCACAAGTAGACTTGTGGAATTACTATACCAATTTGGGGAACTCTCTGGATGCAAAATTAAGTGTGCCATGTCCTTTGGGAAATGGCCCCACTCTCATAGGCATATGCCCTGGCCCTCTACTTGTAAAACAGACTCTGTGAAAGACTTAGGTATTCGAATTACTAAACAACCTATTCTCTTTGTCAAAACTAACTCAGATAATGAAGATCGACTTCCTCCGCTGGGCTGACCTTCCGCTGAGTTTGTGGGGTAAGCAAGGAGTTGTACAAATGAATGTTATGCCTAGATGTATTTATACTTTTAGTTCACTAAACTAGTTTGAACTAGTTTTCAGCTTTAGTTACAAGTAGAAATACTCAGTGGTTGCAAGAACACGTCAGACAGCACACCAGATCACATTGGGTTGCCCACAGTAAGAATTGTGGTTACCCAGTTGCAGAAATCATGGCTGTAAGAAAATACAAAAGGACCTTTAAAAGAGTACTGTAGGCCTCCCCATCGGCTACTCAGGAGTAGACCAACCCCCTCAGTGACAAACGACTAGACACAGTTGGCTTCCTCACGAATAGACCCCGGAAGTTTACTCACGAGTAGACCCAGGTAAGTTTACTCACGAGTAGACCGGGTCGGCTGACTCACGGGTGGTGGCACCCCCTCGGCTTACTCAAGAGTAGACCCCAACAACTTACTCTTGAGTAGACCCCTGTCGGCAGATTCACAAGTAGACTTGTGGAATTACTATACCAATTTGGGGAACTCTCTGGATGCAAAATTAAGTGTGCCATGTCCTTTGGGAAATGGCCCCACTCTCATAGGCATATGCCCTGGCCCTCTACTTGTAAAACAGACTCTGTGAAAGACTTAGGTATTCGAATTACTAAACAACCTATTCTCTTTGTCAAAACTAACTCAGATAATGAAGATCGACTTCCTCCGCTGGGCTGACCTTCCACTGAGTTTGTGGGGTAAGCAAGCAGTTGTACAAATGAATGTTATGCCTGGATGTATTTATACTTTTAGTTCACTAAACTAGTTTGAACTAGTTTTCAGCTTTTAGTTACAAGTAGAAATACTCAGTGGTTGCAAGAACACGTCAGACAGCACACCAGATCACATTGGGTTGCACACAGTAAGAATTGTGGTTCCCCAGTTGCAGAAATCATGGCTGTAAGAAAATACAAAAGGACTTTTAAAAGAGTACTGTAGGCCTCCCCATCGGCTACTCAGGAGTAGACCAAGCCCCTCAGTGACAAATGACTAGACCCAGTTGGCTTACTCACGAGTAGACCCCTGCAGTTTACTCACGAGTAGACCCAGGTAAGTTTACTCACGAGTAGACCCAGTCGACTCACTCACGGGTGTGGCACCCCCTCGGCTTACTCACGAGTATACCCCATCAACTTACTCATGAGTAGACCCCTGTCGGCAGATTCACAAGTAGACTTCTGGAATTACTATACCAATTTGGGGAACTCTCTGGATGCGAAATTAAGTGAGCCATGTCCTTTGGGAAATAGCCCCACTCTCATAGGCATATGCCCTGGCCCTCTACTTGTAAAACAGACTCTGTGAAAGACTTAGGTATTCGAATTACTAAACAACCTATTCTCTTTGTCAAAACTAACTCAGATAATGAAGATCGACTTCCTCCGCTGGGCTGACCTTCCGCTGAGTTTGTGGGGTAAGCAAGGAGTTGTACAAATGAATGTTATGCCTAGATGTATTTATACTTTTAGTTCACTAAACTAGTTTGAACTAGTTTTCAGCTTTAGTTACAAGTAGAAATACTCAGTGGTTGCAAGAACACGTCAGACAGCACACCAGATCACATTGGGTTGCCCACAGTAAGAATTGTGGTTACCCAGTTGCAGAAATCATGGCTGTAAGAAAATACAAAAGGACCTTTAAAAGAGTACTGTAGGCCTCCCCATCGGCTACTCAGGAGTAGACCAACCCCCTCAGTGACAAACGACTAGACACAGTTGGCTTCCTCACGAATAGACCCCGGAAGTTTACTCACGAGTAGACCCAGGTAAGTTTACTCACGAGTAGACCGGGTCGGCTGACTCACGGGTGGTGGCACCCCCTCGGCTTACTCAAGAGTAGACCCCAACAACTTACTCTTGAGTAGACCCCTGTCGGCAGATTCACAAGTAGACTTGTGGAATTACTATACCAATTTGGGGAACTCTCTGGATGCAAAATTAAGTGTGCCATGTCCTTTGGGAAATGGCCCCACTCTCATAGGCATATGCCCTGGCCCTCTACTTGTAAAACAGACTCTGTGAAAGACTTAGGTATTCGAATTACTAAACAACCTATTCTCTTTGTCAAAACTAACTCAGATAATGAAGATCGACTTCCTCCGCTGGGCTGACCTTCCACTGAGTTTGTGGGGTAAGCAAGCAGTTGTACAAATGAATGTTATGCCTGGATGTATTTATACTTTTAGTTCACTAAACTAGTTTGAACTAGTTTTCAGCTTTTAGTTACAAGTAGAAATACTCAGTGGTTGCAAGAACACGTCAGACAGCACACCAGATCACATTGGGTTGCACACAGTAAGAATTGTGGTTCCCCAGTTGCAGAAATCATGGCTGTAAGAAAATACAAAAGGACTTTTAAAAGAGTACTGTAGGCCTCCCCATCGGCTACTCAGGAGTAGACCAAGCCCCTCAGTGACAAATGACTAGACCCAGTTGGCTTACTCACGAGTAGACCCCTGCAGTTTACTCACGAGTAGACCCAGGTAAGTTTACTCACGAGTAGACCCAGTCGACTCACTCACGGGTGTGGCACCCCCTCGGCTTACTCACGAGTAGACCCCATAAACTTACTCGTGAGTAGACCCCTTTCGGCAGATTCACAAGTAGACTTGTGGAATTACTATACCAATTTTGGGAACTCTCTCAATGCGAAATTAAGTGTGCCATGTCCTTTGAGAAATGGCCCCACTCTCATAGGCATATGCCTTGGCCCTCTAGTGGTAAAACAGACTCTGTGAAAGACTTAGGTATTCGAATTACGAAACAACCTATTCTCTTTGTCAAAACTAACTTAGATAATGAAGATCACCTTCCTCCGCTGGGCGGACCTTCCGCTGAGTTTGTGGGGTAAGCAAGCAGTTGTACAAATGAATGTTATGCCTAGATGTATTTATACTTTTAGTTCACTAAACTAGTTTGAACTAGTTTTCAGCTTTAGTTACAAGTAGAAATACTCAGTGGTTGCAAGAAACCGTCAGACAGCACACCAGATCACAGTGGGTATCACACAGTAAGAATTGTGGTTACCCAGTTGCAGAAATCATGGCTGTAAGAAAATACAAAAGGACCTTTAAAAGAGTACTGTAGGCCTCCCCATCGGCTACTCAGGAGTATACCAACCCCCTCAGTGACAAACGACTAGACCCAGTTGGCTTCCTCACGAATAGACCCCTGCAGTTTACTCACGAGTAGACCCAGGTAAGTTTACTCACGAGTAGACCCAGTCGACTCACTCACGGGTGTAGCACCCCCTCGGCTTACTCACGAGTAGACCCATCAACTTACTCATGAGTAGACCCCTGTCGCTAGATTCACAAGTAGACTTGTGGAATTACTATACCAATTTGGGGAACTCTCTGGATGCGAAATTAAGTGTGCCATGTACTTTGGGAAATGGCCCCACTCTCATAGGCATATGCCCTGGCCCTCTACTTGTAAAACAGACTCTGTGAAAGACTTAGGTATTCGAATTACTAAACAACCTATTCTCTTTGTCAAAACTAACTTAGATAATGAAGATCGCCTTCCTCCGCTGGGCTGACCTTCCGCTGAGTTTGTGGGGTAAGCAAGCAGTTGTACAAATGAATGTTATGCCTAGATGTATTTATACTTTTAGTTCACTAAACTAGTTTGAACTAGTTTTCAGCTTTAGTTACAAGTAGAAATACTCAGTGGTTGCAAGAACACGTCAGACAGCACACCAGATCACATTGGGTTGCCCACAGTAAGAATTGTGGTTACCCAGTTGCAGAAATCATGGCTGTAAGAAAATACAAAAGGACCTTTAAAAGAGTACTGTAGGCCTCCCCATCGGCTACTCAGGAGTAGACCAACCCCCTCAGTGACAAACGACTAGACACAGTTGGCTTCCTCACGAATAGACCCCGGAAGTTTACTCACGAGTAGACCCAGGTAAGTTTACTCACGAGTAGACCGGGTCGGCTGACTCACGGGTGGTGGCACCCCCTCGGCTTACTCAAGAGTAGACCCCAACAACTTACTCTTGAGTAGACCCCTGTCGGCAGATTCACAAGTAGACTTGTGGAATTACTATACCAATTTGGGGAACTCTCTGGATGCAAAATTAAGTGTGCCATGTCCTTTGGGAAATGGCCCCACTCTCATAGGCATATGCCCTGGCCCTCTACTTGTAAAACAGACTCTGTGAAAGACTTAGGTATTCGAATTACTAAACAACCTATTCTCTTTGTCAAAACTAACTCAGATAATGAAGATCGACTTCCTCCGCTGGGCTGACCTTCCACTGAGTTTGTGGGGTAAGCAAGCAGTTGTACAAATGAATGTTATGCCTGGATGTATTTATACTTTTAGTTCACTAAACTAGTTTGAACTAGTTTTCAGCTTTTAGTTACAAGTAGAAATACTCAGTGGTTGCAAGAACACGTCAGACAGCACACCAGATCACATTGGGTTGCACACAGTAAGAATTGTGGTTCCCCAGTTGCAGAAATCATGGCTGTAAGAGAATACAAAAGGACTTTTAAAAGAGTACTGTAGGCCTCCCCATCGGCTACTCAGGAGTAGACCAAGCCCCTCAGTGACAAATGACTAGACCCAGTTGGCTTACTCACGAGTAGACCCCTGCAGTTTACTCACGAGTAGACCCAGGTAAGTTTACTCACGAGTAGACCCAGTCGACTCACTCACGGGTGTGGCACCCCCTCGGCTTACTCACGAGTATACCCCATCAACTTACTCATGAGTAGACCCCTGTCGGCAGATTCACAAGTAGACGTGTGGAATTACTATACCAATTTGGGGAACTCTCTGGATGCGAAATTAAGTGTGCCATGTACTTTGGGAAATGGCCCCACTCTCATAGGCATATGCCTTGGCCCTCTAGTGGTAAAACAGAGTCTGTGAAAGACTTAGGTATTCGAATTACTAAACAACCTATTTTCTTTGTGAAAACTAACTTAGATAATGAAGATCGCCTTCCTCCGCTGGGCTGACCTTCCGCTGAGTTTGTGGGGTAAACAAGCAGTTGTACAAATGAATGTTATGCCTAGATGTATTTATACTTTTAGTTCACTAAACTAGTTTTAACTAGTTTTCAGCTTTAGTTACAAGTAGAAATACTCAGTGGTTGCAAGAACACGTCAGACAGCAGACCAGATCACATTGGGTTGCACACAGTAAGAATTGTGGTTACCCAGTTGCAGATATCATGGCTGTAAGAAAATACAAAAGGACTTTTAAAAGAGTACTGTAGGCCTCCCCATCGGCTACTCAGGAGTAGACCAAGCCCCTCAGTGACAAATGACTAGACGCAGTTGGCTTACTCACGAGTAGATGCCTGCAGTTTACTCACGAGTAGACCCAGGTAAGTTTACTCACGAGTGGACCCAGTCGACTCACTCACGGGTGTGGCACCCCCTCGGCTTACTCACGAGTAGACCCCATCAACTTACTCGTGAGTAGACCCCTTTCGGCAGATTCACAAGTAGACTTGTGGAATTACTATACCAATTTGGGGAACTCTCTGGATGCAAAATTAAGTGTGCCATGTCCTTTGGGAAATGGCCCCACTCTCATAGGCATATGCCCTGGCCCTCTAGTGGTAAAACAGAGTCTGTGAAAGACTTAGGTATTTGAATTACTAAACAACCTATTTTCTTTGTCAAAACTAACTCAGATAATGAAGATCGACTTCCTCTGCTAGGCTGACCTTCCGCTGAGTTTGTGGGGTAAGCAAGCAGTTGTACAAATGAATGTTATGCCTAGATGTATTTATACTTTTAGTTCACTAAACTAGTTTGAATTAGTTTTCAGCTTTTAGTTACAAGTAGAAATACTCAGTAGCTGCAAGAACACGTCAGACAGCACACCAGATCACAGTGGGTATCACACAGTAAGAATTGTGGTTACCCAGTTGCAGAAATCATGGCTGTAAGAAAATACAAAAGGACCTTTAAAAGAGTACTGTAGGCCTCCCCATCGGCTACTCAGGAGTAGACCAAGCCCCTCAGTGACAAATGACTAGACGCAGTTGGCTTACTCACGAGTAGACCCCTGCAGTTTACTCATGAGTAGACCCAGGTAAGTTTACTCATGAGTAGACCCGGTCGACTCACTCACGGGTGTGGCACCCCCTCGGCTTACTCACGAGTAGACCCCATCAACTTACTCGTGAGTAGACCCCTTTCGGCAGATTCACAAGTAGACTTGTGGAATTACTATACCAATTTGGGGAACTCTCTGGATGCAAAATTAAGTGTGCCATGTCCTTTGGGAAATGGCCCCACTCTCATAGGCATATGCCCTGGCCCTCTACTTGTAAAACAGACTCTGTGAAAGACTTAGGTATTCGAATTACTAAACAACCTATTCTCTTTGTCAAAACTAACTTAGATAATGAAGATCGCCTTCCTCCGCTGGGCTGACCTTCCGCTGAGTTTGTGGGGTAAGCAAGCAGTTGTACAAATGAATGTTATGCCTAGATGTATTTATACTTTTAGTTCACTAAACTAGTTTTAACTAGTTTTCAGCTTTAGTTACAAGTAGAAATACTCAGTGGTTGCAAGAACACGTCAGACAGCAGACCAGATCACATTGGGTTGCACACTGTAAGAATTGTGGTTACCCAGTTGCAGATATCATGGCTGTAAGAAAATACAAAAGGACTTTTAAAAGAGTACTGTAGGCCTCCCCATCGGCTACTCAGGAGTAGACCAAGCCCCTCAGTGACAAATGACTAGACGTAGTTGGCTTACTCACGAGTAGATGCCTGCAGTTTACTCACGAGTAGACCCAGGTAAGTTTACTCACGAGTAGACCGGGTTGGCTGACTCACGGGTGTGGCACCCCCCTCGGCTTACTCACGAGTAGACCCCATCAACTTACTCGTGAGTAGACCCCTGTCGGCAGATTCACAAGTAGACTTATGGAATTACTATACCAATTTGGGGAACTCTCTGGATGCAAAATTAAGTGTGCCATGTCCTTTGGGAAATGGCCCCACTCTCATAGGCATATGCCCTGGCCCTCTACTTGTAAAACAGACTCTGTTAAAGACTTAGGTATTCGAATTACTAAACAACCTATTCTCTTTGTCAAAACTAACTTAGATAATGAAGATCGCCTTCCTCCGCTGGGCTGACCTTCCGCTGAGTTTGTGGGGTAAGCAAGCAGTTGTACAAATGAATGTTATGCCTAGATGTATTTATACTTTTAGTTCACTAAACTAGTTTTAACTAGTTTTCAGCTTTAGTTACAAGTAGAAATACTCAGTAGTTGCAAGAACACGTCAGACAGCACACCAGATCACAGTGGGTATCACACAGTAAGAATTGTGGTTACCCCGTTGCAGAAATCATGGCTGTAAGAAAATACAAAAGGACCTTTAAAAGAGTACTGTAGGCCTCCCCATCGGCTACTCAGGAGTAGACCAAGCCCCTCAGTGACAAATGACTAGACGCAGTTGGCTTACTCACGAGTAGACCCCTGCAGTTTACTCACTTGTAGACCCAGGTAAGTTTACTCACGAGTAGACCCAGTCGACTCACTCACGGGTGTGGCACCCCCTCGGCTTACTCACGAGTAGACCCCATCAACTTACTCGTGAGTAGACCCCTTTCGGCAGATTCACAAGTAGACTTGTGGAATTACTATACCAATTTGGGGAACTCTCTGGATGCAAAATTAAGTGTGCCATGTCCTTTGGGAAATGGCCCCACTCTCATAGGCATATGCCCTGGCCCTCTACTTGTAAAACAGACTCTGTGAAAGACTTAGGTATTCGAATTACTAAACAACCTATTCTCTTTGTCAAAACTAACTTAGATAATGAAGATCGCCTTCCTCCGCTGGGCTGACCTTCCGCTGAGTTTGTGGGGTAAGCAAGCAGTTGTACAAATGAATGTTATGCCTAGATGTATTTATACTTTTAGTTCACTAAACTAGTTTTAACTAGTTTTCAGCTTTAGTTACAAGTAGAAATACTCAGTGGTTGCAAGAACACGTCAGACAGCAGACCAGATCACATTGGGTTGCACACTGTAAGAATTGTGGTTACCCAGTTGCAGATATCATGGCTGTAAGAAAATACAAAAGGACTTTTAAAAGAGTACTGTAGGCCTCCCCATCGGCTACTCAGGAGTAGACCAAGCCCCTCAGTGACAAATGACTAGACGTAGTTGGCTTACTCACGAGTAGATGCCTGCAGTTTACTCATGAGTAAACCCAGGTAAGTTTACTCACGAGTAGACCGGGTTGGCTGACTCACGGGTGTGGCACCCCCCTCGGCTTACTCACGAGTAGACCCCATCAACTTACTCGTGAGTAGACCCCTGTCGGCAGATTCACAAGTAGACTTATGGAATTACTATACCAATTTGGGGAACTCTCTGGATGCAAAATTAAGTGTGCCATGTCCTTTGGGAAATGGCCCCACTCTCATAGGCATATGCCCTGGCCCTCTACTTGTAAAACAGACTCTGTTAAAGACTTAGGTATTCGAATTACTAAACAACCTATTCTCTTTGTCAAAACTAACTTAGATAATGAAGATCGCCTTCCTCCGCTGGGCTGACCTTCCGCTGAGTTTGTGGGGTAAGCAAGCAGTTGTACAAATGAATGTTATGCCTAGATGTATTTATACTTTTAGTTCACTAAACTAGTTTGAACTAGTTTTCAGCTTTAGTTACAAGTAGAAATACTCAGTAGTTGCAAGAACACGTCAGACAGCACACCAGATCACAGTGGGTATCACACAGTAAGAATTGTGGTTACCCCGTTGCAGAAATCATGGCTGTAAGAAAATACAAAAGGACCTTTAAAAGAGTACTGTAGGCCTCCCCATCGGCTACTCAGGAGTAGACCAAGCCCCTCAGTGACAAATGACTAGACCCAGTTGGTTTACTCACGAGTAGACCCCTGCAGTTTACTCACGAGTAGACCCAGGTAAGTTTACTCACGAGTAGACCCAGTCGACTCACTCACGGGTGTGGCACCCCCTCGGCTTACTCACGAGTATACCCCATCAACTTACTCATGAGTAGACCCCTGTCGGCAGATTCACAAGTAGACGTGTGGAATTACTATACCAATTTGGGGAACTCTCTGGATGCGAAATTAAGTGTGCCATGTACTTTGGGAAATGGCCCCACTCTCATAGGCATATGCCTTGGCCCTCTAGTGGTAAAACAGAGTCTGTGAAAGACTTAGGTATTCGAATTACTAAACAACCTATTTTCTTTGTGAAAACTAACTTAGATAATGAAGATCGCCTTCCTCCGCTGGGCTGACCTTCCGCTGAGTTTGTGGGGTAAACAAGCAGTTGTACAAATGAATGTTATGCCTAGATGTATTTATACTTTTAGTTCACTAAACTAGTTTTAACTAGTTTTCAGCTTTAGTTACAAGTAGAAATACTCAGTGGTTGCAAGAACACGTCAGACAGCAGACCAGATCACATTGGGTTGCACACAGTAAGAATTGTGGTTACCCAGTTGCAGATATCATGGCTGTAAGAAAATACAAAAGGACTTTTAAAAGAGTACTGTAGGCCTCCCCATCGGCTACTCAGGAGTAGACCAAGCCCCTCAGTGACAAATGACTAGACGCAGTTGGCTTACTCACGAGTAGATGCCTGCAGTTTACTCACGAGTAGACCCAGGTAAGTTTACTCACGAGTGGACCCAGTCGACTCACTCACGGGTGTGGCACCCCCTCGGCTTACTCACGAGTAGACCCCATCAACTTACTCGTGAGTAGACCCCTTTCGGCAGATTCACAAGTAGACTTGTGGAATTACTATACCAATTTGGGGAACTCTCTGGATGCAAAATTAAGTGTGCCATGTCCTTTGGGAAATGGCCCCACTCTCATAGGCATATGCCCTGGCCCTCTAGTGGTAAAACAGAGTCTGTGAAAGACTTAGGTATTTGAATTACTAAACAACCTATTTTCTTTGTCAAAACTAACTCAGATAATGAAGATCGACTTCCTCCGCTAGGCTGACCTTCCGCTGAGTTTGTGGGGTAAGCAAGCAGTTGTACAAATGAATGTTATGCCTAGATGTATTTATACTTTTAGTTCACTAAACTAGTTTGAATTAGTTTTCAGCTTTTAGTTACAAGTAGAAATACTCAGTAGCTGCAAGAACACGTCAGACAGCACACCAGATCACAGTGGGTATCACACAGTAAGAATTGTGGTTACCCAGTTGCAGAAATCATGGCTGTAAGAAAATACAAAAGGACCTTTAAAAGAGTACTGTAGGCCTCCCCATCGGCTACTCAGGAGTAGACCAAGCCCCTCAGTGACAAATGACTAGACGCAGTTGGCTTACTCACGAGTAGACCCCTGCAGTTTACTCATGAGTAGACCCAGGTAAGTTTACTCATGAGTAGACCCGGTCGACTCACTCACGGGTGTGGCACCCCCTCGGCTTACTCACGAGTAGACCCCATCAACTTACTCGTGAGTAGACCCCTTTCGGCAGATTCACAAGTAGACTTGTGGAATTACTATACCAATTTGGGGAACTCTCTGGATGCAAAATTAAGTGTGCCATGTCCTTTGGGAAATGGCCCCACTCTCATAGGCATATGCCCTGGCCCTCTACTTGTAAAACAGACTCTGTGAAAGACTTAGGTATTCGAATTACTAAACAACCTATTCTCTTTGTCAAAACTAACTTAGATAATGAAGATCGCCTTCCTCCGCTGGGCTGACCTTCCGCTGAGTTTGTGGGGTAAGCAAGCAGTTGTACAAATGAATGTTATGCCTAGATGTATTTATACTTTTAGTTCACTAAACTAGTTTTAACTAGTTTTCAGCTTTAGTTACAAGTAGAAATACTCAGTGGTTGCAAGAACACGTCAGACAGCAGACCAGATCACATTGGGTTGCACACTGTAAGAATTGTGGTTACCCAGTTGCAGATATCATGGCTGTAAGAAAATACAAAAGGACTTTTAAAAGAGTACTGTAGGCCTCCCCATCGGCTACTCAGGAGTAGACCAAGCCCCTCAGTGGCAAATGACTAGACGTAGTTGGCTTACTCACGAGTAGATGCCTGCAGTTTACTCACGAGTAGACCCAGGTAAGTTTACTCACGAGTAGACCGGGTTGGCTGACTCACGGGTGTGGCACCCCCCTCGGCTTACTCACGAGTAGACCCCATCAACTTACTCGTGAGTAGACCCCTGTCGGCAGATTCACAAGTAGACTTATGGAATTACTATACCAATTTGGGGAACTCTCTGGATGCAAAATTAAGTGTGCCATGTCCTTTGGGAAATGGCCCCACTCTCATAGGCATATGCCCTGGCCCTCTACTTGTAAAACAGACTCTGTTAAAGACTTAGGTATTCGAATTACTAAACAACCTATTCTCTTTGTCAAAACTAACTTAGATAATGAAGATCGCCTTCCTCCGCTGGGCTGACCTTCCGCTGAGTTTGTGGGGTAAGCAAGCAGTTGTACAAATGAATGTTATGCCTAGATGTATTTATACTTTTAGTTCACTAAACTAGTTTTAACTAGTTTTCAGCTTTAGTTACAAGTAGAAATACTCAGTAGTTGCAAGAACACGTCAGACAGCACACCAGATCACAGTGGGTATCACACAGTAAGAATTGTGGTTACCCAGTTGCAGAAATCATGGCTGTAAGAAAATACAAAAGGACCTTTAAAAGAGTACTGTAGGCCTCCCCATCGGCTACTCAGGAGTAGACCAAGCCCCTCAGTGACAAATGACTAGACGCAGTTGGCTTACTCACGAGTAGATGCCTGCAGTTTACTCACGAGTAGACCCAGGTAAGTTTACTCACGAGTGGACCCAGTCGACTCACTCACGGGTGTGGCACCCCCTCGGCTTACTCACGAGTAGACCCCATCAACTTACTCGTGAGTAGACCCCTTTCGGCAGATTCACAAGTAGACTTGTGGAATTACTATACCAATTTGGGGAACTCTCTGGATGCAAAATTAAGTGTGCCATGTCCTTTGGGAAATGGCCCCACTCTCATAGGCATATGCCCTGGCCCTCTAGTGGTAAAACAGACTCTGTGAAAGACTTAGGTATTAGAATTACTAAACAACCTATTCTCTTTGTCAAAACTAACTCAGATAATGAAGATCGACTTCCTCCGCTAGGCTGACCTTCCGCTGAGTTTGTGGGGTAAGCAAGCAGTTGTACAAATGAATGTTATGCCTAGATGTATTTATACTTTTAGTTCACTAAACTAGTTTGAATTAGTTTTCAGCTTTTAGTTACAAGTAGAAATACTCAGTAGCTGCAAGAACACGTCAGACAGCACACCAGATCACAGTGGGTATCACACAGTAAGAATTGTGGTTACCCAGTTGCAGAAATCATGGCTGTAAGAAAATACAAAAGGACCTTTAAAAGAGTACTGTAGGCCTCCCCATCGGCTACTCAGGAGTAGACCAAGCCCCTCAGTGACAAATGACTAGACGCAGTTGGCTTACTCACGAGTAGACCCCTGCAGTTTACTCACTTGTAGACCCAGGTAAGTTTACTCACGAGTAGACCCAGTCGACTCACTCACGGGTGTGGCACCCCCTCGGCTTACTCACGAGTAGACCCCATCAACTTACTCGTGAGTAGACCCCTTTCGGCAGATTCACAAGTAGACTTGTGGAATTACTATACCAATTTGGGGAACTCTCTGGATGCAAAATTAAGTGTGCCATGTCCTTTGGGAAATGGCCCCACTCTCATAGGCATATGCCCTGGCCCTCTACTTGTAAAACAGACTCTGTGAAAGACTTAGGTATTCGAATTACTAAACAACCTATTCTCTTTGTCAAAACTAACTTAGATAATGAAGATCGCCTTCCTCCGCTGGGCTGACCTTCCGCTGAGTTTGTGGGGTAAGCAAGCAGTTGTACAAATGAATGTTATGCCTAGATGTATTTATACTTTTAGTTCACTAAACTAGTTTTAACTAGTTTTCAGCTTTAGTTACAAGTAGAAATACTCAGTGGTTGCAAGAACACGTCAGACAGCACACCAGATCACAGTGGGTATCACACAGTAAGAATTGTGGTTACCCAGTTGCAGAAATCATGGCTGTAAGAAAATACAAAAGGACCTTTAAAAGAGTACTGTAGGCCTCCCCATCGGCTACTCAGGAGTAGACCAAGCCCCTCAGTGACAAATGACTAGACGCAGTTGGCTTACTCACGAGTAGACCCCTGCAGTTTACTCACTTGTAGACCCAGGTAAGTTTACTCACGAGTAGACCCAGTCGACTCACTCACGGGTGTGGCACCCCCTCGGCTTACTCACGAGTAGACCCCATCAACTTACTCGTGAGTAGACCCCTTTCGGCAGATTCACAAGTAGACTTGTGGAATTACTATACCAATTTGGGGAACTCTCTGGATGCGAAATTAAGTGTGCCATGTCTTTTGGGAAATGGCCCCACTCTCATAGGCATATGCCCTGGCCCTCTACTTGTAAAACAGACTCTGTGAAAGACTTAGGTATTCGAATTACTAAACAACCTATTCTCTTTGTCAAAACTAACTCAGATAATGAAGATCGCCTTCCTCCGCTGGGCTGACCTTCCGCTGAGTTTGTGGGGTAAGCAAGGAGTTGTACAAATGAATGTTATGCCTAGATGTATTTATACTTTTAGTTCACTAAACTAGTTTTAACTAGTTTTCAGCTTTTAGTTACAAGTAGAAATACTCAGTAGTTGCAAGAACACGTCAGACAGCACACCAGATCACAGTGGGTATCACACAGTAAGAATTGTGGTTACCCCGTTGCAGAAATCATGGCTGTAAGAAAATACAAAAGGACCTTTAAAAGAGTACTGTAGGCCTCCCCATCGGCTACTCAGGAGTAGACCAAGCCCCTCAGTGACAAATGACTAGACCCAGTTGGTTTACTCACGAGTAGACCCCTGCAGTTTACTCACGAGTAGACCCAGGTAAGTTTACTCACGAGTAGACCCAGTCGACTCACTCACGGGTGTGGCACCCCCTCGGCTTACTCACGAGTATACCCCATCAACTTACTCATGAGTAGACCCCTGTCGGCAGATTCACAAGTAGACGTGTGGAATTACTATACCAATTTGGGGAACTCTCTGGATGCGAAATTAAGTGTGCCATGTACTTTGGGAAATGGCCCCACTCTCATAGGCATATGCCTTGGCCCTCTAGTGGTAAAACAGAGTCTGTGAAAGACTTAGGTATTCGAATTACTAAACAACCTATTTTCTTTGTGAAAACTAACTTAGATAATGAAGATCGCCTTCCTCCGCTGGGCTGACCTTCCGCTGAGTTTGTGGGGTAAACAAGCAGTTGTACAAATGAATGTTATGCCTAGATGTATTTATACTTTTAGTTCACTAAACTAGTTTTAACTAGTTTTCAGCTTTAGTTACAAGTAGAAATACTCAGTGGTTGCAAGAACACGTCAGACAGCAGACCAGATCACATTGGGTTGCACACAGTAAGAATTGTGGTTACCCAGTTGCAGATATCATGGCTGTAAGAAAATACAAAAGGACTTTTAAAAGAGTACTGTAGGCCTCCCCATCGGCTACTCAGGAGTAGACCAAGCCCCTCAGTGACAAATGACTAGACGCAGTTGGCTTACTCACGAGTAGATGCCTGCAGTTTACTCACGAGTAGACCCAGGTAAGTTTACTCACGAGTGGACCCAGTCGACTCACTCACGGGTGTGGCACCCCCTCGGCTTACTCACGAGTAGACCCCATCAACTTACTCGTGAGTAGACCCCTTTCGGCAGATTCACAAGTAGACTTGTGGAATTACTATACCAATTTGGGGAACTCTCTGGATGCAAAATTAAGTGTGCCATGTCCTTTGGGAAATGGCCCCACTCTCATAGGCATATGCCCTGGCCCTCTAGTGGTAAAACAGAGTCTGTGAAAGACTTAGGTATTTGAATTACTAAACAACCTATTTTCTTTGTCAAAACTAACTCAGATAATGAAGATCGACTTCCTCCGCTAGGCTGACCTTCCGCTGAGTTTGTGGGGTAAGCAAGCAGTTGTACAAATGAATGTTATGCCTAGATGTATTTATACTTTTAGTTCACTAAACTAGTTTGAATTAGTTTTCAGCTTTTAGTTACAAGTAGAAATACTCAGTAGCTGCAAGAACACGTCAGACAGCACACCAGATCACAGTGGGTATCACACAGTAAGAATTGTGGTTACCCAGTTGCAGAAATCATGGCTGTAAGAAAATACAAAAGGACCTTTAAAAGAGTACTGTAGGCCTCCCCATCGGCTACTCAGGAGTAGACCAAGCCCCTCAGTGACAAATGACTAGACGCAGTTGGCTTACTCACGAGTAGACCCCTGCAGTTTACTCATGAGTAGACCCAGGTAAGTTTACTCATGAGTAGACCCGGTCGACTCACTCACGGGTGTGGCACCCCCTCGGCTTACTCACGAGTAGACCCCATCAACTTACTCGTGAGTAGACCCCTTTCGGCAGATTCACAAGTAGACTTGTGGAATTACTATACCAATTTGGGGAACTCTCTGGATGCAAAATTAAGTGTGCCATGTCCTTTGGGAAATGGCCCCACTCTCATAGGCATATGCCCTGGCCCTCTACTTGTAAAACAGACTCTGTGAAAGACTTAGGTATTCGAATTACTAAACAACCTATTCTCTTTGTCAAAACTAACTTAGATAATGAAGATCGCCTTCCTCCGCTGGGCTGACCTTCCGCTGAGTTTGTGGGGTAAGCAAGCAGTTGTACAAATGAATGTTATGCCTAGATGTATTTATACTTTTAGTTCACTAAACTAGTTTTAACTAGTTTTCAGCTTTAGTTACAAGTAGAAATACTCAGTGGTTGCAAGAACACGTCAGACAGCAGACCAGATCACATTGGGTTGCACACTGTAAGAATTGTGGTTACCCAGTTGCAGATATCATGGCTGTAAGAAAATACAAAAGGACTTTTAAAAGAGTACTGTAGGCCTCCCCATCGGCTACTCAGGAGTAGACCAAGCCCCTCAGTGACAAATGACTAGACGTAGTTGGCTTACTCACGAGTAGATGCCTGCAGTTTACTCACGAGTAGACCCAGGTAAGTTTACTCACGAGTAGACCGGGTTGGCTGACTCACGGGTGTGGCACCCCCCTCGGCTTACTCACGAGTAGACCCCATCAACTTACTCGTGAGTAGACCCCTGTCGGCAGATTCACAAGTAGACTTATGGAATTACTATACCAATTTGGGGAACTCTCTGGATGCAAAATTAAGTGTGCCATGTCCTTTGGGAAATGGCCCCACTCTCATAGGCATATGCCCTGGCCCTCTACTTGAAAAACAGACTCTGTTAAAGACTTAGGTATTCGAATTACTAAACAACCTATTCTCTTTGTCAAAACTAACTTAGATAATGAAGATCGCCTTCCTCCGCTGGGCTGACCTTCCGCTGAGTTTGTGGGGTAAGCAAGCAGTTGTACAAATGAATGTTATGCCTAGATGTATTTATACTTTTAGTTCACTAAACTAGTTTTAACTAGTTTTCAGCTTTAGTTACAAGTAGAAATACTCAGTAGTTGCAAGAACACGTCAGACAGCACACCAGATCACAGTGGGTATCACACAGTAAGAATTGTGGTTACCCAGTTGCAGAAATCATGGCTGTAAGAAAATACAAAAGGACCTTTAAAAGAGTACTGTAGGCCTCCCCATCGGCTACTCAGGAGTAGACCAAGCCCCTCAGTGACAAATGACTAGACGCAGTTGGCTTACTCACGAGTAGATGCCTGCAGTTTACTCACGAGTAGACCCAGGTAAGTTTACTCACGAGTGGACCCAGTCGACTCACTCACGGGTGTGGCACCCCCTCGGCTTACTCACGAGTAGACCCCATCAACTTACTCGTGAGTAGACCCCTTTCGGCAGATTCACAAGTAGACTTGTGGAATTACTATACCAATTTGGGGAACTCTCTGGATGCAAAATTAAGTGTGCCATGTCCTTTGGGAAATGGCCCCACTCTCATAGGCATATGCCCTGGCCCTCTAGTGGTAAAACAGACTCTGTGAAAGACTTAGGTATTAGAATTACTAAACAACCTATTCTCTTTGTCAAAACTAACTCAGATAATGAAGATCGACTTCCTCCGCTAGGCTGACCTTCCGCTGAGTTTGTGGGGTAAGCAAGCAGTTGTACAAATGAATGTTATGCCTGGATGTATTTATACTTTTAGTTCACTAAACTAGTTTGAATTAGTTTTCAGCTTTTAGTTACAAGTAGAAATACTCAGTAGCTGCAAGAACACGTCAGACAGCACACCAGATCACAGTGGGTATCACACAGTAAGAATTGTGGTTACCCAGTTGCAGAAATCATGGCTGTAAGAAAATACAAAAGGACCTTTAAAAGAGTACTGTAGGCCTCCCCATCGGCTACTCAGGAGTAGACCAAGCCCCTCAGTGACAAATGACTAGACGCAGTTGGCTTACTCACGAGTAGACCCCTGCAGTTTACTCACTTGTAGACCCAGGTAAGTTTACTCACGAGTAGACCCAGTCGACTCACTCACGGGTGTGGCACCCCCTCGGCTTACTCACGAGTAGACCCCATCAACTTACTCGTGAGTAGACCCCTTTCGGCAGATTCACAAGTAGACTTGTGGAATTACTATACCAATTTGGGGAACTCTCTGGATGCAAAATTAAGTGTGCCATGTCCTTTGGGAAATGGCCCCACTCTCATAGGCATATGCCCTGGCCCTCTACTTGTAAAACAGACTCTGTGAAAGACTTAGGTATTCGAATTACTAAACAACCTATTCTCTTTGTCAAAACTAACTTAGATAATGAAGATCGCCTTCCTCCGCTGGGCTGACCTTCCGCTGAGTTTGTGGGGTAAGCAAGCAGTTGTACAAATGAATGTTATGCCTAGATGTATTTATACTTTTAGTTCACTAAACTAGTTTTAACTAGTTTTCAGCTTTAGTTACAAGTAGAAATACTCAGTAGTTGCAAGAACACGTCAGACAGCACACCAGATCACAGTGGGTATCACACAGTAAGAATTGTGGTTACCCAGTTGCAGAAATCATGGCTGTAAGAAAATACAAAAGGACCTTTAAAAGAGTACTGTAGGCCTCCCCATCGGCTACTCAGGAGTAGACCAAGCCCCTCAGTGACAAATGACTAGACGCAGTTGGCTTACTCACGAGTAGATGCCTGCAGTTTACTCACGAGTAGACCCAGGTAAGTTTACTCACGAGTAAACCGGGTTGGCTGACTCACGGGTGTGGCACCCCCCTCGGCTTACTCACGAGTAGACCCCATCAACTTACTCGTGAGTAGACCCCTGTCGGCAGATTCACAAGTAGACTTATGGAATTACTATACCAATTTGGGGAACTCTCTGGATGCAAAATTAAGTGTGCCATGTCCTTTGGGAAATGGCCCCACTCTCATAGGCATATGCCCTGGCCCTCTACTTGTAAAACAGACTCTGTGAAAGACTTAGGTATTCGAATTACTAAACAACCTATTTTCTTTGTGAAAACTAACTTAGATAATGAAGATCGCCTTCCTCCGCTGGGCTGACCTTCCGCTGAGTTTGTGGGGTAAGCAAGCAGTTGTACAAATGAATGTTATGCCTAGATGTATTTATACTTTTAGTTCACTAAACTAGTTTGAACTAGTTTTCAGCTTTAGTTACAAGTAGAAATACTCAGTAGTTGCAAGAACACGTCAGACAGCACACCAGATCACAGTGGGTATCACACAGTAAGAATTGTGGTTACCCAGTTGCAGAAATCATGGCTGTAAGAAAATACAAAAGGACCTTTAAAAGAGTACTGTAGGCCTCCCCATCGGCTACTCAGGAGTAGACCAAGCCCCTCAGTGACAAATGACTAGACGCAGTTGGCTTACTCACGAGTAGATGCCTGCAGTTTACTCACGAGTAGACCCAGGTAAGTTTACTCACGAGTAGACCCAGTCGACTCACTCACGGGTGTGGCACCCCCTCGGCTTACTCACGAGTATACCCCATCAACTTACTCATGAGTAGACCCCTGTCGGCAGATTCACAAGTAGACGTGTGGAATTACTATACCAATTTGGGGAACTCTCTGGATGCGAAATTAAGTGTGCCATGTACTTTGGGAAATGGCCCCACTCTCATAGGCATATGCCTTGGCCCTCTACTTGTAAAACAGAGTCTGTGAAAGACTTAGGTATTCGAATTACTAAACAACCTATTTTCTTTGTGAAAACTAACTTAGATAATGAAGATCGCCTTCCTCCGCTGGGCTGACCTTCCGCTGAGTTTGTGGGGTAAACAAGCAGTTGTACAAATGAATGTTATGCCTAGATGTATTTATACTTTTAGTTCACTAAACTAGTTTTAACTAGTTTTCAGCTTTAGTTACAAGTAGAAATACTCAGTGGTTGCAAGAACACGTCAGACAGCAGACCAGATCACATTGGGTTGCACACAGTAAGAATTGTGGTTACCCAGTTGCAGATATCATGGCTGTAAGAAAATACAAAAGGACTTTTAAAAGAGTACTGTAGGCCTCCCCATCGGCTACTCAGGAGTAGACCAAGCCCCTCAGTGACAAATGACTAGACGCAGTTGGCTTACTCACGAGTAGACCCCTGCAGTTTACTCATGAGTAGACCCAGGTAAGTTTACTCATGAGTAGACCCGGTCGACTCACTCACGGGTGTGGCACCCCCTCGGCTTACTCACGAGTAGACCCCATCAACTTACTCGTGAGTAGACCCCTTTCGGCAGATTCACAAGTAGACTTGTGGAATTACTATACCAATTTGGGGAACTCTCTGGATGCAAAATTAAGTGTGCCATGTCCTTTGGGAAATGGCCCCACTCTCATAGGCATATGCCCTGGCCCTCTACTTGTAAAACAGACTCTGTGAAAGACTTAGGTATTCGAATTACTAAACAACCTATTCTCTTTGTCAAAACTAACTTAGATAATGAAGATCGCCTTCCTCCGCTGGGCTGACCTTCCGCTGAGTTTGTGGGGTAAGCAAGCAGTTGTACAAATGAATGTTATGCCTAGATGTATTTATACTTTTAGTTCACTAAACTAGTTTGAACTAGTTTTCAGCTTTAGTTACAAGTAGAAATACTCAGTAGTTGCAAGAACACGTCAGACAGCACACCAGATCACAGTGGGTATCACACAGTAAGAATTGTGGTTACCCAGTTGCAGAAATCATGGCTGTAAGAAAATACAAAAGGACCTTTAAAAGAGTACTGTAGGCCTCCCCATCGGCTACTCAGGAGTAGACCAAGCCCCTCAGTGACAAATGACTAGACGTAGTTGGCTTACTCACGAGTAGATGCCTGCAGTTTACTCACGAGTAGACCCAGGTAAGTTTACTCACGAGTAAACCGGGTTGGCTGACTCACGGGTGTGGCACCCCCCTCGGCTTACTCACGAGTAGACCCCATCAACTTACTCGTGAGTAGACCCCTGTCGGCAGATTCACAAGTAGACTTATGGAATTACTATACCAATTTGGGGAACTCTCTGGATGCAAAATTAAGTGTGCCATGTCCTTTGGGAAATGGCCCCACTCTCATAGGCATATGCCCTGGCCCTCTACTTGTAAAACAGACTCTGTGAAAGACTTAGGTATTCGAATTACTAAACAACCTATTTTCTTTGTGAAAACTAACTTAGATAATGAAGATCGCCTTCCTCCGCTGGGCTGACCTTCCGCTGAGTTTGTGGGGTAAGCAAGCAGTTGTACAAATGAATGTTATGCCTAGATGTATTTATACTTTTAGTTCACTAAACTAGTTTGAACTAGTTTTCAGCTTTAGTTACAAGTAGAAATACTCAGTAGTTGCAAGAACACGTCAGACAGCACACCAGATCACAGTGGGTATCACACAGTAAGAATTGTGGTTACCCAGTTGCAGAAATCATGGCTGTAAGAAAATACAAAAGGACCTTTAAAAGAGTACTGTAGGCCTCCCCATCGGCTACTCAGGAGTAGACCAAGCCCCTCAGTGACAAATGACTAGACGCAGTTGGCTTACTCACGAGTAGATGCCTGCAGTTTACTCACGAGTAGACCCAGGTAAGTTTACTCACGAGTGGACCCAGTCGACTCACTCACGGGTGTGGCACCCCCTCGGCTTACTCACGAGTAGACCCCATCAACTTACTCGTGAGTAGACCCCTTTCGGCAGATTCACAAGTAGACTTGTGGAATTACTATACCAATTTGGGGAACTCTCTGGATGCGAAATTAAGTGTGCCATGTCTTTTGGGAAATGGCCCCACTCTCATAGGCATATGCCCTGGCCCTCTACTTGTAAAACAGACTCTGTGAAAGACTTAGGTATTCGAATTACTAAACAACCTATTCTCTTTGTCAAAACTAACTCAGATAATGAAGATCGCCTTCCTCCGCTGGGCTGACCTTCCGCTGAGTTTGTGGGGTAAGCAAGCAGTTGTACAAATGAATGTTATGCCTAGATGTATTTATACTTTTAGTTCACTAAACTAGTTTTAACTAGTTTTCAGCTTTAGTTACAAGTAGAAATACTCAGTGGTTGCAAGAACACGTCAGACAGCACACCAGATCACAGTGGGTATCACACAGTAAGAATTGTGGTTACCCAGTTGCAGAAATCATGGCTGTAAGAAAATACAAAAGGACCTTTAAAAGAGTACTGTAGGCCTCCCCATCGGCTACTCAGGAGTAGACCAAGCCCCTCAGTGACAAATGACTAGACGCAGTTGGCTTACTCACGAGTAGACCCCTGCAGTTTACTCACTTGTAGACCCAGGTAAGTTTACTCACGAGTAGACCCAGTCGACTCACTCACGGGTGTGGCACCCCCTCGGCTTACTCACGAGTAGACCCCATCAACTTACTCGTGAGTAGACCCCTTTCGGCAGATTCACAAGTAGACTTGTGGAATTACTATACCAATTTGGGGAACTCTCTGGATGCGAAATTAAGTGTGCCATGTCTTTTGGGAAATGGCCCCACTCTCATAGGCATATGCCCTGGCCCTCTACTTGTAAAACAGACTCTGTGAAAGACTTAGGTATTCGAATTACTAAACAACCTATTCTCTTTGTCAAAACTAACTCAGATAATGAAGATCGACTTCCTCCGCTGGGCTGACCTTCCGCTGAGTTTGTGGGGTAAGCAAGGAGTTGTACAAATGAATGTTATGCCTAGATGTATTTATACTTTTAGTTCACTAAACTAGTTTTAACTAGTTTTCAGCTTTTAGTTACAAGTAGAAATACTCAGTAGTTGCAAGAACACGTCAGACAGCACACCAGATCACAGTGGGTATCACACAGTAAGAATTGTGGTTACCCCGTTGCAGAAATCATGGCTGTAAGAAAATACAAAAGGACCTTTAAAAGAGTACTGTAGGCCTCCCCATCGGCTACTCAGGAGTAGACCAAGCCCCTCAGTGACAAATGACTAGACCCAGTTGGCTTACTCACGAGTAGACCCCTGCAGTTTACTCACGAGTAGACCCAGGTAAGTTTACTCACGAGTAGACCCAGTCGACTCACTCACGGGTGTGGCACCCCCTCGGCTTACTCACGAGTATACCCCATCAACTTACTCATGAGTAGACCCCTGTCGGCAGATTCACAAGTAGACGTGTGGAATTACTATACCAATTTGGGGAACTCTCTGGATGCGAAATTAAGTGTGCCATGTACTTTGGGAAATGGCCCCACTCTCATAGGCATATGCCTTGGTCCTCTAGTGGTAAAACAGAGTCTGTGAAAGACTTAGGTATTCGAATTACTAAACAACCTATTTTCTTTGTGAAAACTAACTTAGATAATGAAGATCGCCTTCCTCCGCTGGGCTGACCTTCCGCTGAGTTTGTGGGGTAAACAAGCAGTTGTACAAATGAATGTTATGCCTAGATGTATTTATACTTTTAGTTCACTAAACTAGTTTTAACTAGTTTTCAGCTTTAGTTACAAGTAGAAATACTCAGTGGTTGCAAGAACACGTCAGACAGCAGACCACATCACATTGGGTTGCACACAGTAAGAATTGTGGTTAACCAGTTGCAGATATCATGGCTGTAAGAAAATACAAAAGGACTTTTAAAAGAGTACTGTAGGCCTCCCCATCGGCTACTCAGGAGTAGACCAAGCCCCTCAGTGAAAAATGACTAGACGTAGTTGGCTTACTCACGAGTAGATGCCTGCAGTTTACTCACGAGTAGACCCAGGTAAGTTTACTCACGAGTAGACCAGGTTGGCTGACTCACGGGTGTGGCACCCCCCTCGGCTTACTCACGAGTAGACCCCATCAACTTACTCGTGAGTAGACCCCTGTCGGCAGATTCACAAGTAGACTTATGGAATTACTATACCAATTTGGGGAACTCTCTGGATGCAAAATTAAGTGTGCCATGTCCTTTGGGAAATGGCCCCACTCTCATAGGCATATGCCCTGGCCCTCTACTTGTAAAACAGACTCTGTGAAAGACTTAGGTATTCGAATTACTAAACAACCTATTCTCTTTGTCAAAACTAACTTAGATAATGAAGATCGCCTTCCTCCGCTGGGCTGACCTTCCGCTGAGTTTGTGGGGTAAGCAAGGAGTTGTACAAATGAATGTTATGCCTAGATGTATTTATACTTTTAGTTCACTAAACTAGTTTGAACTAGTTTTCAGCTTTAGTTACAAGTAGAAATACTCAGTAGTTGCAAGAACACGTCAGACAGCACACCAGATCACAGTGGGTATCACACAGTAAGAATTGTGGTTACCCAGTTGCAGAAATCATGGCTGTAAGAAAATACAAAAGGACCTTTAAAAGAGTACTGTAGGCCTCCCCATTGGCTACTCAGGAGTAGACCAAGCCCCTCAGTGACAAATGACTAGACCCAGTTGGCTTACTCACGAGTAGATGCCTGCAGTTTACTCACGAGTAGACCCAGGTAAGTTTACTCACGAGTGGACCCAGTCGACTCACTCACGGGTGTGGCACCCCCTCGGCTTACTCACGAGTAGACCCCTTCAACTTACTCGTGAGTAGACCCCTTTCGGCAGATTCACAAGTAGACTTGTGGAATTATTATACCAATTTGGGGAACTCTCTGGATGCAAAATTAAGTGTGCCATGTCCTTTGGGAAATGGCCCCACTCTCATAGGCATATGCCCTGGCCCTCTAGTGGTAAAACAGAGTCTGTGAAAGACTTAGGTATTTGAATTACTAAACAACCTATTTTCTTTGTCAAAACTAACTCAGATAATGAAGATCGACTTCCTCCGCTAGGCTGACCTTCCGCTGAGTTTGTGGGGTAAGCAAGCAGTTGTACAAATGAATGTTATGCCTAGATGTATTTATACTTTTAGTTCACTAAACTAGTTTGAATTAGTTTTCAGCTTTTAGTTACAAGTAGAAATACTCAGTAGCTGCAAGAACACGTCAGACAGCACACCAGATCACAGTGGGTATCACACAGTAAGAATTGTGGTTACCCAGTTGCAGAAATCATGGCTGTAAGAAAATACAAAAGGACCTTTAAAAGAGTACTGTAGGCCTCCCCATCGGCTACTCAGGAGTAGACCAAGCCCCTCAGTGACAAATGACTAGACGCAGTTGGCTTACTCACGAGTAGATGCCTGCAGTTTACTCACGAGTAGACCCAGGTAAGTTTACTCACGAGTAGACCCAGTCGACTCACTCACGGGTGTGGCACCCCCTCGGCTTACTCACGAGTATACCCCATCAACTTACTCATGAGTAGACCCCTGTCGGCAGATTCACAAGTAGACGTGTGGAATTACTATACCAATTTGGGGAACTCTCTGGATGCGAAATTAAGTGTGCCATGTACTTTGGGAAATGGCCCCACTCTCATAGGCATATGCCTTGGCCCTCTACTTGTAAAACAGAGTCTGTGAAAGACTTAGGTATTCGAATTACTAAACAACCTATTTTCTTTGTGAAAACTAACTTAGATAATGAAGATCGCCTTCCTCCGCTGGGCTGACCTTCCGCTGAGTTTGTGGGGTAAACAAGCAGTTGTACAAATGAATGTTATGCCTAGATGTATTTATACTTTTAGTTCACTAAACTAGTTTTAACTAGTTTTCAGCTTTAGTTACAAGTAGAAATACTCAGTGGTTGCAAGAACACGTCAGACAGCAGACCAGATCACATTGGGTTGCACACAGTAAGAATTGTGGTTACCCAGTTGCAGATATCATGGCTGTAAGAAAATACAAAAGGACTTTTAAAAGAGTACTGTAGGCCTCCCCATCGGCTACTCAGGAGTAGACCAAGCCCCTCAGTGACAAATGACTAGACGCAGTTGGCTTACTCACGAGTAGACCCCTGCAGTTTACTCATGAGTAGACCCAGGTAAGTTTACTCATGAGTAGACCCGGTCGACTCACTCACGGGTGTGGCACCCCCTCGGCTTACTCACGAGTAGACCCCATCAACTTACTCGTGAGTAGACCCCTTTCGGCAGATTCACAAGTAGACTTGTGGAATTACTATACCAATTTGGGGAACTCTCTGGATGCAAAATTAAGTGTGCCATGTCCTTTGGGAAATGGCCCCACTCTCATAGGCATATGCCCTGGCCCTCTACTTGTAAAACAGACTCTGTGAAAGACTTAGGTATTCGAATTACTAAACAACCTATTCTCTTTGTCAAAACTAACTTAGATAATGAAGATCGCCTTCCTCCGCTGGGCTGACCTTCCGCTGAGTTTGTGGGGTAAGCAAGCAGTTGTACAAATGAATGTTATGCCTAGATGTATTTATACTTTTAGTTCACTAAACTAGTTTGAACTAGTTTTCAGCTTTAGTTACAAGTAGAAATACTCAGTAGTTGCAAGAACACGTCAGACAGCACACCAGATCACAGTGGGTATCACACAGTAAGAATTGTGGTTACCCAGTTGCAGAAATCATGGCTGTAAGAAAATACAAAAGGACCTTTAAAAGAGTACTGTAGGCCTCCCCATCGGCTACTCAGGAGTAGACCAAGCCCCTCAGTGACAAATGACTAGACGTAGTTGGCTTACTCACGAGTAGATGCCTGCAGTTTACTCACGAGTAGACCCAGGTAAGTTTACTCACGAGTAAACCGGGTTGGCTGACTCACGGGTGTGGCACCCCCCTCGGCTTACTCACGAGTAGACCCCATCAACTTACTCGTGAGTAGACCCCTGTCGGCAGATTCACAAGTAGACTTATGGAATTACTATACCAATTTGGGGAACTCTCTGGATGCAAAATTAAGTGTGCCATGTCCTTTGGGAAATGGCCCCACTCTCATAGGCATATGCCCTGGCCCTCTACTTGTAAAACAGACTCTGTGAAAGACTTAGGTATTCGAATTACTAAACAACCTATTTTCTTTGTGAAAACTAACTTAGATAATGAAGATCGCCTTCCTCCGCTGGGCTGACCTTCCGCTGAGTTTGTGGGGTAAGCAAGCAGTTGTACAAATGAATGTTATGCCTAGATGTATTTATACTTTTAGTTCACTAAACTAGTTTGAACTAGTTTTCAGCTTTAGTTACAAGTAGAAATACTCAGTAGTTGCAAGAACACGTCAGACAGCACACCAGATCACAGTGGGTATCACACAGTAAGAATTGTGGTTACCCAGTTGCAGAAATCATGGCTGTAAGAAAATACAAAAGGACCTTTAAAAGAGTACTGTAGGCCTCCCCATCGGCTACTCAGGAGTAGACCAAGCCCCTCAGTGACAAATGACTAGACGCAGTTGGCTTACTCACGAGTAGATGCCTGCAGTTTACTCACGAGTAGACCCAGGTAAGTTTACTCACGAGTGGACCCAGTCGACTCACTCACGGGTGTGGCACCCCCTCGGCTTACTCACGAGTAGACCCCATCAACTTACTCGTGAGTAGACCCCTTTCGGCAGATTCACAAGTAGACTTGTGGAATTACTATACCAATTTGGGGAACTCTCTGGATGCGAAATTAAGTGTGCCATGTCTTTTGGGAAATGGCCCCACTCTCATAGGCATATGCCCTGGCCCTCTACTTGTAAAACAGACTCTGTGAAAGACTTAGGTATTCGAATTACTAAACAACCTATTCTCTTTGTCAAAACTAACTCAGATAATGAAGATCGCCTTCCTCCGCTGGGCTGACCTTCCGCTGAGTTTGTGGGGTAAGCAAGCAGTTGTACAAATGAATGTTATGCCTAGATGTATTTATACTTTTAGTTCACTAAACTAGTTTTAACTAGTTTTCAGCTTTAGTTACAAGTAGAAATACTCAGTGGTTGCAAGAACACGTCAGACAGCACACCAGATCACAGTGGGTATCACACAGTAAGAATTGTGGTTACCCAGTTGCAGAAATCATGGCTGTAAGAAAATACAAAAGGACCTTTAAAAGAGTACTGTAGGCCTCCCCATCGGCTACTCAGGAGTAGACCAAGCCCCTCAGTGACAAATGACTAGACGCAGTTGGCTTACTCACGAGTAGACCCCTGCAGTTTACTCACTTGTAGACCCAGGTAAGTTTACTCACGAGTAGACCCAGTCGACTCACTCACGGGTGTGGCACCCCCTCGGCTTACTCACGAGTAGACCCCATCAACTTACTCGTGAGTAGACCCCTTTCGGCAGATTCACAAGTAGACTTGTGGAATTACTATACCAATTTGGGGAACTCTCTGGATGCGAAATTAAGTGTGCCATGTCTTTTGGGAAATGGCCCCACTCTCATAGGCATATGCCCTGGCCCTCTACTTGTAAAACAGACTCTGTGAAAGACTTAGGTATTCGAATTACTAAACAACCTATTCTCTTTGTCAAAACTAACTCAGATAATGAAGATCGACTTCCTCCGCTGGGCTGACCTTCCGCTGAGTTTGTGGGGTAAGCAAGGAGTTGTACAAATGAATGTTATGCCTAGATGTATTTATACTTTTAGTTCACTAAACTAGTTTTAACTAGTTTTCAGCTTTTAGTTACAAGTAGAAATACTCAGTAGTTGCAAGAACACGTCAGACAGCACACCAGATCACAGTGGGTATCACACAGTAAGAATTGTGGTTACCCCGTTGCAGAAATCATGGCTGTAAGAAAATACAAAAGGACCTTTAAAAGAGTACTGTAGGCCTCCCCATCGGCTACTCAGGAGTAGACCAAGCCCCTCAGTGACAAATGACTAGACCCAGTTGGCTTACTCACGAGTAGACCCCTGCAGTTTACTCACGAGTAGACCCAGGTAAGTTTACTCACGAGTAGACCCAGTCGACTCACTCACGGGTGTGGCACCCCCTCGGCTTACTCACGAGTATACCCCATCAACTTACTCATGAGTAGACCCCTGTCGGCAGATTCACAAGTAGACGTGTGGAATTACTATACCAATTTGGGGAACTCTCTGGATGCGAAATTAAGTGTGCCATGTACTTTGGGAAATGGCCCCACTCTCATAGGCATATGCCTTGGTCCTCTAGTGGTAAAACAGAGTCTGTGAAAGACTTAGGTATTCGAATTACTAAACAACCTATTTTCTTTGTGAAAACTAACTTAGATAATGAAGATCGCCTTCCTCCGCTGGGCTGACCTTCCGCTGAGTTTGTGGGGTAAACAAGCAGTTGTACAAATGAATGTTATGCCTAGATGTATTTATACTTTTAGTTCACTAAACTAGTTTTAACTAGTTTTCAGCTTTAGTTACAAGTAGAAATACTCAGTGGTTGCAAGAACACGTCAGACAGCAGACCACATCACATTGGGTTGCACACAGTAAGAATTGTGGTTACCCAGTTGCAGATATCATGGCTGTAAGAAAATACAAAAGGACTTTTAAAAGAGTACTGTAGGCCTCCCCATCGGCTACTCAGGAGTAGACCAAGCCCCTCAGTGAAAAATGACTAGACGTAGTTGGCTTACTCACGAGTAGATGCCTGCAGTTTACTCACGAGTAGACCCAGGTAAGTTTACTCACGAGTAGACCAGGTTGGCTGACTCACGGGTGTGGCACCCCCCTCGGCTTACTCACGAGTAGACCCCATCAACTTACTCGTGAGTAGACCCCTGTCGGCAGATTCACAAGTAGACTTATGGAATTACTATACCAATTTGGGGAACTCTCTGGATGCAAAATTAAGTGTGCCATGTCCTTTGGGAAATGGCCCCACTCTCATAGGCATATGCCCTGGCCCTCTACTTGTAAAACAGACTCTGTGAAAGACTTAGGTATTCGAATTACTAAACAACCTATTCTCTTTGTCAAAACTAACTTAGATAATGAAGATCGCCTTCCTCCGCTGGGCTGACCTTCCGCTGAGTTTGTGGGGTAAGCAAGGAGTTGTACAAATGAATGTTATGCCTAGATGTATTTATACTTTTAGTTCACTAAACTAGTTTGAACTAGTTTTCAGCTTTAGTTACAAGTAGAAATACTCAGTAGTTGCAAGAACACGTCAGACAGCACACCAGATCACAGTGGGTATCACACAGTAAGAATTGTGGTTACCCAGTTGCAGAAATCATGGCTGTAAGAAAATACAAAAGGACCTTTAAAAGAGTACTGTAGGCCTCCCCATTGGCTACTCAGGAGTAGACCAAGCCCCTCAGTGACAAATGACTAGACCCAGTTGGCTTACTCACGAGTAGATGCCTGCAGTTTACTCACGAGTAGACCCAGGTAAGTTTACTCACGAGTGGACCCAGTCGACTCACTCACGGGTGTGGCACCCCCTCGGCTTACTCACGAGTAGACCCCTTCAACTTACTCGTGAGTAGACCCCTTTCGGCAGATTCACAAGTAGACTTGTGGAATTATTATACCAATTTGGGGAACTCTCTGGATGCAAAATTAAGTGTGCCATGTCTTTTGGGAAATGGCCCCACTCTCATAGGCATATGCCCTGGCCCTCTACTTGTAAAACAGACTCTGTGAAAGACTTAGGTATTCGAATTACTAAACAACCTATTCTCTTTGTCAAAACTAACTCAGATAATGAAGATCGCCTTCCTCCGCTGGGCTGACCTTCCGCTGAGTTTGTGGGGTAAGCAAGCAGTTGTACAAATGAATGTTATGCCTAGATGTATTTATACTTTTAGTTCACTAAACTAGTTTTAACTAGTTTTCAGCTTTAGTTACAAGTAGAAATACTCAGTGGTTGCAAGAACACGTCAGACAGCAGACCAGATCACATTGGGTTGCACACAGTAAGAATTGTGGTTACCCAGTTGCAGATATCATGGCTGTAAGAAAATACAAAAGGACTTTTAAAAGAGTACTGTAGGCCTCCCCATCGGCTACTCAGGAGTAGACCAAGCCCCTCAGTGACAAATGACTAGACGCAGTTGGCTTACTCACGAGTAGATGCCTGCAGTTTACTCACGAGTAAACCCAGGTAAGTTTACTCACGAGTGGACCCAGTCGACTCACTCACGGGTGTGGCACCCCCTCGGCTTACTCACGAGTAGACCCCATCAACTTACTCGTGAGTAGACCCCTTTCGGCAGATTCACAAGTAGACTTGTGGAATTCCTATACCAATTTGGGGAACTCTCTGGATGCAAAATTAAGTGTGCCATGTCCTTTGGGAAATGGCCCCACTCTCATAGGCATATGCCCTGGCCCTCTAGTGGTAAAACAGAGTCTGTGAAAGACTTAGGTATTTGAATTACTAAACAACCTATTTTCTTTGTCAAAACTAACTCAGATAATGAAGATCGACTTCCTCCGCTAGGCTGACCTTCCGCTGAGTTTGTGGGGTAAGCAAGCAGTTGTACAAATGAATGTTATGCCTAGATGTATTTATACTTTTAGTTCACTAAACTAGTTTGAATTAGTTTTCAGCTTTTAGTTACAAGTAGAAATACTCAGTAGCTGCAAGAACACGTCAGACAGCACACCAGATCACAGTGGGTATCACACAGTAAGAATTGTGGTTACCCAGTTGCAGAAATCATGGCTGTAAGAAAATACAAAAGGACCTTTAAAAGAGTACTGTAGGCCTCCCCATCGGCTACTCAGGAGTAGACCAAGCCCCTCAGTGACAAATGACTAGACGCAGTTGGCTTACTCACGAGTAGACCCCTGCAGTTTACTCATGAGTAGACCCAGGTAAGTTTACTCATGAGTAGACCCGGTCGACTCACTCACGGGTGTGGCACCCCCTCGGCTTACTCACGAGTAGACCCCATCAACTTACTCGTGAGTAGACCCCTTTCGGCAGATTCACAAGTAGACTTGTGGAATTACTATACCAATTTGGGGAACTCTCTGGATGCGAAATTAAGTGTGCCATGTCTTTTGGGAAATGGCCCCACTCTCATAGGCATATGCCCTGGCCCTCTACTTGTAAAACAGACTCTGTGAAAGACTTAGGTATTCGAATTACTAAACAACCTATTCTCTTTGTCAAAACTAACTCAGATAATGAAGATCGCCTTCCTCCGCTGGGCTGACCTTCCGCTGAGTTTGTGGGGTAAGCAAGCAGTTGTACAAATGAATGTTATGCCTAGATGTATTTATACTTTTAGTTCACTAAACTAGTTTTAACTAGTTTTCAGCTTTAGTTACAAGTAGAAATACTCAGTGGTTGCAAGAACACGTCAGACAGCAGACCAGATCACATTGGGTTGCACACAGTAAGAATTGTGGTTACCCAGTTGCAGATATCATGGCTGTAAGAAAATACAAAAGGACTTTTAAAAGAGTACTGTAGGCCTCCCCATCGGCTACTCAGGAGTAGACCAAGCCCCTCAGTGACAAATGACTAGACGCAGTTGGCTTACTCACGAGTAGATGCCTGCAGTTTACTCACGAGTAAACCCAGGTAAGTTTACTCACGAGTGGACCCAGTCGACTCACTCACGGGTGTGGCACCCCCTCGGCTTACTCACGAGTAGACCCCATCAACTTACTCGTGAGTAGACCCCTTTCGGCAGATTCACAAGTAGACTTGTGGAATTCCTATACCAATTTGGGGAACTCTCTGGATGCAAAATTAAGTGTGCCATGTCCTTTGGGAAATGGCCCCACTCTCATAGGCATATGCCCTGGCCCTCTAGTGGTAAAACAGAGTCTGTGAAAGACTTAGGTATTTGAATTACTAAACAACCTATTTTCTTTGTCAAAACTAACTCAGATAATGAAGATCGACTTCCTCCGCTAGGCTGACCTTCCGCTGAGTTTGTGGGGTAAGCAAGTAGTTGTACAAATGAATGTTATGCCTAGATGTATTTATACTTTTAGTTCACTAAACTAGTTTGAATTAGTTTTCAGCTTTTAGTTACAAGTAGAAATACTCAGTAGCTGCAAGAACACGTCAGACAGCACACCAGATCACAGTGGGTATCACACAGTAAGAATTGTGGTTACCCAGTTGCAGAAATCATGGCTGTAAGAAAATACAAAAGGACCTTTAAAAGAGTACTGTAGGCCTCCCCATCGGCTACTCAGGAGTAGACCAAGCCCCTCAGTGACAAATGACTAGACGCAGTTGGCTTACTCACGAGTAGACCCCTGCAGTTTACTCACTTGTAGACCCAGGTAAGTTTACTCACGAGTAGACCCAGTCGACTCACTCACGGGTGTGGCACCCCCTCGGCTTACTCACGAGTAGACCCCATCAACTTACTCGTGAGTAGACCCCTTTCGGCAGATTCACAAGTAGACTTGTGGAATTACTATACCAATTTGGGGAACTCTCTGGATGCGAAATTAAGTGTGCCATGTCTTTTGGGAAATGGCCCCACTCTCATAGGCATATGCCCTGGCCCTCTACTTGTAAAACAGACTCTGTGAAAGACTTAGGTATTCGAATTACTAAACAACCTATTCTCTTTGTCAAAACTAACTCAGATAATGAAGATCGACTTCCTCCGCTGGGCTGACCTTCCGCTGAGTTTGTGGGGTAAGCAAGGAGTTGTACAAATGAATGTTATGCCTAGATGTATTTATACTTTTAGTTCACTAAACTAGTTTTAACTAGTTTTCAGCTTTTAGTTACAAGTAGAAATACTCAGTAGTTGCAAGAACACGTCAGACAGCACACCAGATCACAGTGGGTATCACACAGTAAGAATTGTGGTTACCCCGTTGCAGAAATCATGGCTGTAAGAAAATACAAAAGGACCTTTAAAAGAGTACTGTAGGCCTCCCCATCGGCTACTCAGGAGTAGACCAAGCCCCTCAGTGACAAATGACTAGACCCAGTTGGCTTACTCACGAGTAGACCCCTGCAGTTTACTCACGAGTAGACCCAGGTAAGTTTACTCACGAGTAGACCCAGTCGACTCACTCACGGGTGTGGCACCCCCTCGGCTTACTCACGAGTATACCCCATCAACTTACTCATGAGTAGACCCCTGTCGGCAGATTCACAAGTAGACGTGTGGAATTACTATACCAATTTGGGGAACTCTCTGGATGCGAAATTAAGTGTGCCATGTACTTTGGGAAATGGCCCCACTCTCATAGGCATATGCCTTGGTCCTCTAGTGGTAAAACAGAGTCTGTGAAAGACTTAGGTATTCGAATTACTAAACAACCTATTTTCTTTGTGAAAACTAACTTAGATAATGAAGATCGCCTTCCTCCGCTGGGCTGACCTTCCGCTGAGTTTGTGGGGTAAACAAGCAGTTGTACAAATGAATGTTATGCCTAGATGTATTTATACTTTTAGTTCACTAAACTAGTTTTAACTAGTTTTCAGCTTTAGTTACAAGTAGAAATACTCAGTGGTTGCAAGAACACGTCAGACAGCAGACCACATCACATTGGGTTGCACACAGTAAGAATTGTGGTTACCCAGTTGCAGATATCATGGCTGTAAGAAAATACAAAAGGACTTTTAAAAGAGTACTGTAGGCCTCCCCATCGGCTACTCAGGAGTAGACCAAGCCCCTCAGTGAAAAATGACTAGACGTAGTTGGCTTACTCACGAGTAGATGCCTGCAGTTTACTCACGAGTAGACCCAGGTAAGTTTACTCACGAGTAGACCGGGTTGGCTGACTCACGGGTGTGGCACCCCCCTCGGCTTACTCACGAGTAGACCCCATCAACTTACTCGTGAGTAGACCCCTGTCGGCAGATTCACAAGTAGACTTATGGAATTACTATACCAATTTGGGGAACTCTCTGGATGCAAAATTAAGTGTGCCATGTCCTTTGGGAAATGGCCCCACTCTCATAGGCATATGCCCTGGCCCTCTACTTGTAAAACAGACTCTGTGAAAGTCTTAGGTATTCGAATTACTAAACAACCTATTCTCTTTGTCAAAACTAACTTAGATAATGAAGATCGCCTTCCTCCGCTGGGCTGACCTTCCGCTGAGTTTGTGGGGTAAGCAAGGAGTTGTACAAATGAATGTTATGCCTAGATGTATTTATACTTTTAGTTCACTAAACTAGTTTGAACTAGTTTTCAGCTTTAGTTACAAGTAGAAATACTCAGTAGTTGCAAGAACACGTCAGACAGCACACCAGATCACAGTGGGTATCACACAGTAAGAATTGTGGTTACCCAGTTGCAGAAATCATGGCTGTAAGAAAATACAAAAGGACCTTTAAAAGAGTACTGTAGGCCTCCCCATTGGCTACTCAGGAGTAGACCAAGCCCCTCAGTGACAAATGACTAGACCCAGTTGGCTTACTCACGAGTAGATGCCTGCAGTTTACTCACGAGTAGACCCAGGTAAGTTTACTCACGAGTGGACCCAGTCGACTCACTCACGGGTGTGGCACCCCCTCGGCTTACTCACGAGTAGACCCCTTCAACTTACTCGTGAGTAGACCCCTTTCGGCAGATTCACAAGTAGACTTGTGGAATTATTATACCAATTTGGGGAACTCTCTGGATGCAAAATTAAGTGTGCCATGTCCTTTGGGAAATGGCCCCACTCTCATAGGCATATGCCCTGGCCCTCTAGTGGTAAAACAGAGTCTGTGAAAGACTTAGGTATTTGAATTACTAAACAACCTATTTTCTTTGTCAAAACTAACTCAGATAATGATGATCGACTTCCTCCGCTAGGCTGACCTTCCGCTGAGTTTGTGGGGTAAGCAAGCAGTTGTACAAATGAATGTTATGCCTAGATGTATTTATACTTTTAGTTCACTAAACTAGTTTGAATTAGTTTTCAGCTTTTAGTTACAAGTAGAAATACTCAGTAGCTGCAAGAACACGTCAGACAGCACACCAGATCACAGTGGGTATCACACAGTAAGAATTGTGGTTACCCAGTTGCAGAAATCATGGCTGTAAGAAAATACAAAAGGACCTTTAAAAGAGTACTGTAGGCCTCCCCATCGGCTACTCAGGAGTAGACCAAGCCCCTCAGTGACAAATGACTAGACGCAGTTGGCTTACTCACGAGTAGACCCCTGCAGTTTACTCATGAGTAGACCCAGGTAAGTTTACTCATGAGTAGACCCGGTCGACTCACTCACGGGTGTGGCACCCCCTCGGCTTACTCACGAGTAGACCCCATCAACTTACTCGTGAGTAGACCCCTTTCGGCAGATTCACAAGTAGACTTGTGGAATTACTATACCAATTTGGGGAACTCTCTGGATGCAAAATTAAGTGTGCCATGTCCTTTGGGAAATGGCCCCACTCTCATAGGCATATGCCCTGGCCCTCTACTTGTAAAACAGACTCTGTGAAAGACTTAGGTATTCGAATTACTAAACAACCTATTCTCTTTGTCAAAACTAACTTAGATAATGAAGATCGCCTTCCTCCGCTGGGCTGACCTTCCGCTGAGTTTGTGGGGTAAGCAAGCAGTTGTACAAATGAATGTTATGCCTAGATGTATTTATACTTTTAGTTCACTAAACTAGTTTGAACTAGTTTTCAGCTTTAGTTACAAGTAGAAATACTCAGTAGTTGCAAGAACACGTCAGACAGCACACCAGATCACAGTGGGTATCACACAGTAAGAATTGTGGTTACCCAGTTGCAGAAATCATGGCTGTAAGAAAATACAAAAGGACCTTTAAAAGAGTACTGTAGGCCTCCCCATCGGCTACTCAGGAGTAGACCAAGCCCCTCAGTGACAAATGACTAGACGTAGTTGGCTTACTCACGAGTAGATGCCTGCAGTTTACTCACGAGTAGACCCAGGTAAGTTTACTCACGAGTAAACCGGGTTGGCTGACTCACGGGTGTGGCACCCCCCTCGGCTTACTCACGAGTAGACCCCATCAACTTACTCGTGAGTAGACCCCTGTCGGCAGATTCACAAGTAGACTTATGGAATTACTATACCAATTTGGGGAACTCTCTGGATGCAAAATTAAGTGTGCCATGTCCTTTGGGAAATGGCCCCACTCTCATAGGCATATGCCCTGGCCCTCTACTTGTAAAACAGACTCTGTGAAAGACTTAGGTATTCGAATTACTAAACAACCTATTTTCTTTGTGAAAACTAACTTAGATAATGAAGATCGCCTTCCTCCGCTGGGCTGACCTTCCGCTGAGTTTGTGGGGTAAGCAAGCAGTTGTACAAATGAATGTTATGCCTAGATGTATTTATACTTTTAGTTCACTAAACTAGTTTGAACTAGTTTTCAGCTTTAGTTACAAGTAGAAATACTCAGTAGTTGCAAGAACACGTCAGACAGCACACCAGATCACAGTGGGTATCACACAGTAAGAATTGTGGTTACCCAGTTGCAGAATTCATGGCTGTAAGAAAATACAAAAGGACCTTTAAAAGAGTACTGTAGGCCTCCCCATCGGCTACTCAGGAGTAGACCAAGCCCCTCAGTGACAAATGACTAGACGCAGTTGGCTTACTCACGAGTAGATGCCTGCAGTTTACTCACGAGTAGACCCAGGTAAGTTTACTCACGAGTGGACCCAGTCGACTCACTCACGGGTGTGGCACCCCCTCGGCTTACTCACGAGTAGACCCCATCAACTTACTCGTGAGTAGACCCCTTTCGGCAGATTCACAAGTAGACTTGTGGAATTACTATACCAATTTTGGGAACTCTCTGGATGCAAAATTAAGTGTGCCATGTCCTTTGGGAAATGGCCCCACTCTCATAGGCATATGCCCTGGCCCTCTAGTGGTAAAACAGACTCTGTGAAAGACTTAGGTATTCGAATTACTAAACAACCTATTCTCTTTGTCAAAACTAACTCAGATAATGAAGATCGACTTCCTCCGCTAGGCTGACCTTCCGCTGAGTTTGTGGGGTAAGCAAGCAGTTGTACAAATGAATGTTATGCCTAGATGTATTTATACTTTTAGTTCACTAAACTAGTTTGAATTAGTTTTCAGCTTTTAGTTGCAAGTAGAAATACTCAGTAGTTGCAAGAACACGTCAGACAGCACACCAGATCACGTGGGTATCACACAGTAAGAATTGTGGTTACCCCGTTGCAGAAATCATGGCTGTAAGAAAATACAAAAGGACCTTTAAAAGAGTACTGTAGGCCTCCCCATCGGCTACTCAGGAGTAGACCAAGCCCCTCAGTGACAAATGACTAGACGCAGTTGGCTTACTCACGAGTAGACCCCTGCAGTTTACTCACTTGTAGACCCAGGTAAGTTTACTCACGAGTAGACCCAGTCGACTCACTCACGGGTGTGGCACCCCCTCGGCTTACTCACGAGTAGACCCCATCAACTTACTCGTGAGTAGACCCCTTTCGGCAGATTCACAAGTAGACTTGTGGAATTACTATACCAATTTGGGGAACTCTCTGGATGCGAAATTAAGTGTGCCATGTCTTTTGGGAAATGGCCCCACTCTCATAGGCATATGCCCTGGCCCTCTACTTGTAAAACAGACTCTGTGAAAGACTTAGGTATTCGAATTACTAAACAACCTATTCTCTTTGTCAAAACTAACTCAGATAATGAAGATCGCCTTCCTCCGCTGGGCTGACCTTCCGCTGAGTTTGTGGGGTAAGCAAGGAGTTGTACAAATGAATGTTATGCCTAGATGTATTTATACTTTTAGTTCACTAAACTAGTTTTAACTAGTTTTCAGCTTTTAGTTACAAGTAGAAATACTCAGTAGTTGCAAGAACACGTCAGACAGCAGACCAGATCACAGTGGGTATCACACAGTAAGAATTGTGGTTACCCCGTTGCAGAAATCATGGCTGTAAGAAAATACAAAAGGACCTTTAAAAGAGTACTGTAGGCCTCCCCATCGGCTACTCAGGAGTAGACCAAGCCCCTCAGTGACAAATGACTAGACCCAGTTGGCTTACTCACGAGTAGACCCCTGCAGTTTACTCACGAGTAGACCCAGGTAAGTTTACTCACGAGTAGACCCAGTCGACTCACTCACGGGTGTGGCACCCCCTCGGCTTACTCACGAGTAGACCCCATCAACTTACTCATGAGTAGACCCCTGTCGGCAGATTCACAAGTAGACGTGTGGAATTACTATACCAATTTGGGGAACTCTCTGGATGCGAAATTAAGTGTGCCATGTACTTTGGGAAATGGCCCCACTCTCATAGGCATATGCCTTGGCCCTCTAGTGGTAAAACAGAGTCTGTGAAAGACTTAGGTATTCGAATTACTAAACAACCTATTTTCTTTGTGAAAACTAACTTAGATAATGAAGATCGCCTTCCTCCGCTGGGCTGACCTTCCGCTGAGTTTGTGGGGTAAACAAGCAGTTGTACAAATGAATGTTATGCCTAGATGTATTTATACTTTTAGTTCACTAAACTAGTTTGAACTAGTTTTCAGCTTTAGTTACAAGTAGAAATACTCAGTGGTTGCAAGAACACGTCAGACAGCAGACCAGATCACATTGGGTTGCACACAGTAAGAATTGTGGTTACCCAGTTGCAGATATCATGGCTGTAAGAAAATACAAAAGGACTTTTAAAAGAGTACTGTAGGCCTCCCCATCGGCTACTCAGGAGTAGACCAAGCCCCTCAGTGACAAATGACTAGACGCAGTTGGCTTACTCACGAGTAGACCCCTGCAGTTTACTCATGAGTAGACCCAGGTAAGTTTACTCATGAGTAGACCCGGTCGACTCACTCACGGGTGTGGCACCCCCTCGGCTTACTCACGAGTAGACCCCATCAACTTACTCGTGAGTAGACCCCTTTCGGCAGATTCACAAGTAGACTTGTGGAATTACTATACCAATTTGGGGAACTCTCTGGATGCAAAATTAAGTGTGCCATGTCCTTTGGGAAATGGCCCCACTCTCATAGGCATATGCCCTGGCCCTCTACTTGTAAAACAGACTCTGTGAAAGACTTAGGTATTCGAATTACTAAACAACCTATTCTCTTTGTCAAAACTAACTTAGATAATGAAGATCGCCTTCCTCCGCTGGGCTGACCTTCCGCTGAGTTTGTGGGGTAAGCAAGCAGTTGTACAAATGAATGTTATGCCTAGATGTATTTATACTTTTAGTTCACTAAACTAGTTTTAACTAGTTTTCAGCTTTAGTTACAAGTAGAAATACTCAGTAGTTGCAAGAACACGTCAGACAGCACACCAGATCACAGTGGGTATCACACAGTAAGAATTGTGGTTACCCAGTTGCAGAAATCATGGCTGTAAGAAAATACAAAAGGACCTTTAAAAGAGTACTGTAGGCCTCCCCATCGGCTACTCAGGAGTAGACCAAGCCCCTCAGTGACAAATGACTAGACGCAGTTGGCTTACTCACGAGTAGATGCCTGCAGTTTACTCACGAGTAGACCCAGGTAAGTTTACTCACGAGTGGACCCAGTCGACTCACTCACGGGTGTGGCACCCCCTCGGCTTACTCACGAGTAGACCCCATCAACTTACTCGTGAGTAGACCCCTTTCGGCAGATTCACAAGTAGACTTGTGGAATTACTATACCAATTTGGGGAACTCTCTGGATGCAAAATTAAGTGTGCCATGTCCTTTGGGAAATGGCCCCACTCTCATAGGCATATGCCCTGGCCCTCTAGTGGTAAAACAGACTCTGTGAAAGACTTAGGTATTAGAATTACTAAACAACCTATTCTCTTTGTCAAAACTAACTCAGATAATGAAGATCGACTTCCTCCGCTAGGCTGACCTTCCGCTGAGTTTGTGGGGTAAGCAAGCAGTTGTACAAATGAATGTTATGCCTAGATGTATTTATACTTTTAGTTCACTAAACTAGTTTGAATTAGTTTTCAGCTTTTAGTTACAAGTAGAAATACTCAGTAGCTGCAAGAACACGTCAGACAGCACACCAGATCACAGTGGGTATCACACAGTAAGAATTGTGGTTACCCAGTTGCAGAAATCATGGCTGTAAGAAAATACAAAAGGACCTTTAAAAGAGTACTGTAGGCCTCCCCATCGGCTACTCAGGAGTAGACCAAGCCCCTCAGTGACAAATGACTAGACGCAGTTGGCTTACTCACGAGTAGACCCCTGCAGTTTACTCACTTGTAGACCCAGGTAAGTTTACTCACGAGTAGACCCAGTCGACTCACTCACGGGTGTGGCACCCCCTCGGCTTACTCACGAGTAGACCCCATCAACTTACTCGTGAGTAGACCCCTTTCGGCAGATTCACAAGTAGACTTGTGGAATTACTATACCAATTTGGGGAACTCTCTGGATGCAAAATTAAGTGTGCCATGTCCTTTGGGAAATGGCCCCACTCTCATAGGCATATGCCCTGGCCCTCTACTTGTAAAACAGACTCTGTGAAAGACTTAGGTATTCGAATTACTAAACAACCTATTCTCTTTGTCAAAACTAACTTAGATAATGAAGATCGCCTTCCTCCGCTGGGCTGACCTTCCGCTGAGTTTGTGGGGTAAGCAAGCAGTTGTACAAATGAATGTTATGCCTAGATGTATTTATACTTTTAGTTCACTAAACTAGTTTTAACTAGTTTTCAGCTTTAGTTACAAGTAGAAATACTCAGTAGTTGCAAGAACACGTCAGACAGCACACCAGATCACAGTGGGTATCACACAGTAAGAATTGTGGTTACCCAGTTGCAGAAATCATGGCTGTAAGAAAATACAAAAGGACCTTTAAAAGAGTACTGTAGGCCTCCCCATCGGCTACTCAGGAGTAGACCAAGCCCCTCAGTGACAAATGACTAGACGCAGTTGGCTTACTCACGAGTAGATGCCTGCAGTTTACTCACGAGTAGACCCAGGTAAGTTTACTCACGAGTGGACCCAGTCGACTCACTCACGGGTGTGGCACCCCCTCGGCTTACTCACGAGTAGACCCCATCAACTTACTCGTGAGTAGACCCCTTTCGGCAGATTCACAAGTAGACTTGTGGAATTACTATACCAATTTGGGGAACTCTCTGGATGCAAAATTAAGTGTGCCATGTCCTTTGGGAAATGGCCCCACTCTCATAGGCATATGCCCTGGCCCTCTAGTGGTAAAACAGACTCTGTGAAAGACTTAGGTATTAGAATTACTAAACAACCTATTCTCTTTGTCAAAACTAACTCAGATAATGAAGATCGACTTCCTCCGCTAGGCTGACCTTCCGCTGAGTTTGTGGGGTAAGCAAGCAGTTGTACAAATGAATGTTATGCCTAGATGTATTTATACTTTTAGTTCACTAAACTAGTTTGAATTAGTTTTCAGCTTTTAGTTACAAGTAGAAATACTCAGTAGCTGCAAGAACACGTCAGACAGCACACCAGATCACAGTGGGTATCACACAGTAAGAATTGTGGTTACCCAGTTGCAGAAATCATGGCTGTAAGAAAATACAAAAGGACCTTTAAAAGAGTACTGTAGGCCTCCCCATCGGCTACTCAGGAGTAGACCAAGCCCCTCAGTGACAAATGACTAGACCCAGTTGGCTTACTCACGAGTAGACCCCTGCAGTTTACTCACTTGTAGACCCAGGTAAGTTTACTCACGAGTAGACCCAGTCGACTCACTCACGGGTGTGGCACCCCCTCGGCTTACTCACGAGTAGACCCCATCAACTTACTCGTGAGTAGACCCCTTTCGGCAGATTCACAAGTAGACTTGTGGAATTACTATACCAATTTGGGGAACTCTCTGGATGCGAAATTAAGTGTGCCATGTCTTTTGGGAAATGGCCCCACTCTCATAGGCATATGCCCTGGCCCTCTACTTGTAAAACAGACTCTGTGAAAGACTTAGGTATTCGAATTACTAAACAACCTATTCTCTTTGTCAAAACTAACTCAGATAATGAAGATCGCCTTCCTCCGCTGGGCTGACCTTCCGCTGAGTTTGTGGGGTAAGCAAGGAGTTGTACAAATGAATGTTATGCCTAGATGTATTTATACTTTTAGTTCACTAAACTAGTTTTAACTAGTTTTCAGCTTTTAGTTACAAGTAGAAATACTCAGTAGTTGCAAGAACACGTCAGACAGCACACCAGATCACAGTGGGTATCACACAGTAAGAATTGTGGTTACCCCGTTGCAGAAATCATGGCTGTAAGAAAATACAAAAGGACCTTTAAAAGAGTACTGTAGGCCTCCCCATCGGCTACTCAGGAGTAGACCAAGCCCCTCAGTGACAAATGACTAGACGCAGTTGGCTTACTCACGAGTAGACCCCTGCAGTTTACTCACGAGTAGACCCAGGTAAGTTTACTCACGAGTAGACCCAGTCGACTCACTCACGGGTGTGGCACCCCCTCGGCTTACTCACGAGTAGACCCCATCAACTTACTCGTGAGTAGACCCCTGTCGGCAGATTCACAAGTAGACTTATGGAATTACTATACCAATTTGGGGAACTCTCTGGATGCAAAATTAAGTGTGCCATGTCCTTTGGGAAATGGCCCCACTCTCATAGGCATATGCCCTGGCCCTCTAGTGGTAAAACAGATTCTGTGAAAGACTTAGGTATTCGAATTACTAAACAACCTATTCTCTTTATCAAAACTAACTCAGATAATGAAGATCGACTTCCTCCGCTGGGCTGACCTTCCACTGAGTTTGTGGGGTAAGCAAGCAGTTGTACAAATGAATGTTATGCCTAGATGTATTTATACTTTTAGTTCACTAAACTAGTTTGAATTAGTTTTCAGCTTTTAGTTACAAGTAGAAATACTCAGTAGCTGCAAGAACACGTCAGACAGCACACCAGATCACAGTGGGTATCACACAGTAAGAATTGTGGTTACCCAGTTGCAGAAATCATGGCTGTAAGAAAATACAAAAGGACCTTTAAAAGAGTACTGTAGGCCTCCCCATCGGCTACTCAGGAGTAGACCAAGCCCCTCAGTGACAAATGACTAGACGCAGTTGGCTTACTCACGAGTAGACCCCTGCAGTTTACTCACTTGTAGACCCAGGTAAGTTTACTCACGAGTAGACCCAGTCGACTCACTCACGGGTGTGGCACCCCCTCGGCTTACTCACGAGTAGACCCCATCAACTTACTCGTGAGTAGACCCCTTTCGGCAGATTCACAAGTAGACTTGTGGAATTACTATACCAATTTGGGGAACTCTCTGGATGCGAAATTAAGTGTGCCATGTCTTTTGGGAAATGGCCCCACTCTCATAGGCATATGCCCTGGCCCTCTACTTGTAAAACAGACTCTGTGAAAGACTTAGGTATTCGAATTACTAAACAACCTATTCTCTTTGTCAAAACTAACTCAGATAATGAAGATCGCCTTCCTCCGCTGGGCTGACCTTCCGCTGAGTTTGTGGGGTAAGCAAGGAGTTGTACAAATGAATGTTATGCCTAGATGTATTTATACTTTTAGTTCACTAAACTAGTTTTAACTAGTTTTCAGCTTTTAGTTACAAGTAGAAATACTCAGTAGTTGCAAGAACACGTCAGACAGCACACCAGATCACAGTGGGTATCACACAGTAAGAATTGTGGTTACCCCGTTGCAGAAATCATGGCTGTAAGAAAATACAAAAGGACCTTTAAAAGAGTACTGTAGGCCTCCCCATCGGCTACTCAGGAGTAGACCAAGCCCCTCAGTGACAAATGACTAGACCCAGTTGGCTTACTCACGAGTAGACCCCTGCAGTTTACTCACGAGTAGACCCAGGTAAGTTTACTCACGAGTAGACCCAGTCGACTCACTCACGGGTGTGGCACCCCCTCGGCTTACTCACGAGTAGACCCCATCAACTTACTCATGAGTAGACCCCTTTCGGCAGATTCACAAGTAGACTTGTGGAATTACTATACCAATTTGGGGAACTCTCTGGATGCGAAATTAAGTGTGCCATGTCCTTTGGGAAATGGCCCCACTCTCATAGGCATATGCCCTGGCCCTCTAGTGGTAAAACAGACTCTGTGAAAGACTTAGGTATTCGAATTACTAAACAACCTATTCTCTTTGTCAAAACTAACTCAGATAATGAAGATCGACTTCCTCCGCTAGGCTGACCTTCCGCTGAGTTTGTGGGGTAAGCAAGCAGTTGTACAAATGAATGTTATGCCTAGATGTATTTATACTTTTAGTTCACTAAACTAGTTTGAATTAGTTTTCAGCTTTTAGTTACAAGTAGAAATACTCAGTAGTTGCAAGAACACGTCAGACAGCACACCAGATCACAGTGGGTATCACACAGTAAGAATTGTGGTTACCCAGTTGCAGAAATCATGGCTGTAAGAAAATACAAAAGGACCTTTAAAAGAGTACTGTAGGCCTCCCCATCGGCTACTCAGGAGTAGACCAAGCCCCTCAGTGACAAATGACTAGACGTAGTTGGCTTACTCACGAGTAGACGCCTGCAGTTTACTCACGAGTAGACCCAGGTAAGTTTACTCACGAGTAGACCGGGTTGGCTGACTCACGGGTGTGGCACCCCCCTCGGCTTACTCACGAGTAGACCCCATCAACTTACTCGTGAGTAGACCCCTGTCGGCAGATTCACAAGTAGACTTATGGAATTACTATACCAATTTGGGGAACTCTCTGGATGCAAAATTAAGTGTGCCATGTCCTTTGGGAAATGGCCCCACTCTCATAGGCATATGCCCTGGCCCTCTACTTGTAAAACAGACTCTGTGAAAGACTTAGGTATTCGAATTACTAAACAACCTATTCTCTTTGTCAAAACTAACTCAGATAATGAAGATCGACTTCCTCCGCTGGGCTGACCTTCCACTGAGTTTGTGGGGTAAGCAAGCAGTTGTACAAATGAATGTTATGCCTGGATGTATTTATACTTTTAGTTCACTAAACTAGTTTGAACTAGTTTTCAGCTTTTAGTTACAAGTAGAAATACTCAGTGGTTGCAAGAACACGTCAGACAGCACACCAGATCACAGTGGGTTGCACACAGTAAGAATTGTGGTTACCCAGCTGCTGAAATCATGGCTGTAAGAAAATACAAAAGGACCTTTAAAAGAGTACTGTAGGCCTCCCCATCGGCTACTCAGGAGTAGACCAACCCCCTCAGTGACAAACGACTAGACCCAGTTGGCTTCCTCACGAATAGACCCCTGCAGTTTACTCACGAGTAGACCCAGTTAAGTTTACTCACGAGTAGACCCAGTCGACTCACTCACGGGTGTAGCACCCCCTCGGCTTACTCACGAGTAGACCCCATCAACTTACTCATGAGTAGACCCCTGTCGGCAGATTCACAAGTAGACTTGTGGAATTACTATACCAATTTGGGGAACTCTCTGGATGCGAAATTAAGTGTGCCATGTCCTTTGGGAAATAGCCCCACTCTCATAGGCATATGCCCTGGCCCTCTACTTGTAAAACAGACTCTGTGAAAGACTTAGGTATTCGAATTACTAAACAACCTATTCTCTTTGTCAAAACTAACTCAGATAATGAAGATCGACTTCCTCCGCTGGGCTGACCTTCCGCTGAGTTTGTGGGTTAAGCAAGGAGTTGTACAAATGAATATTATGCCTAGATGTATTTATACTTTTAGTTCACTAAACTAGTTTGAACTAGTTTTAAGCTTTTAGTTACAAGGAGAAATACTCAGTAGTTGCAAGAACACGTCAGACAGCACACCAGATCACAGTGGGTATCACACAGTAAGAATTGTGGTTACCCAGTTGCAGAAATCATGGCTTTAAGAAAATACAAAAGGACCTTTAAAAGAGTACTGTAGGCCTCCCCATCGGCTACTCAGGAGTAGACCAACCCCCTCAGTGACAAATGACTAGACCCAGTTGGCTTACTCACGAGTAGACGCCTGCAGTTTACTCACGAGTAGACCCAGGTAAGTTTACTCACGAGTAGACCGGGTTGGCTGACTCACGGGTGTGGCACCCCCCTCGGCTTACTCACGAGTAGACCCCATCAACTTACTCGTGAGTAGACCCCTGTCGGCAGATTCACAAGTAGACTTATGGAATTACTATACCAATTTGGGGAACTCTCTGGATGCAAAATTAAGTGTGCCATGTCCTTTGGGAAATGGCCCCACTCTCATAGGCATATGCCCTGGCCCTCTACTTGTAAAACAGACTCTGTGGAAGACTTAGGTATTCGAATTACTAAACAACCTATTCTCTTTGTCAAAACTAACTTAGATAATGAAGATCGCCTTCCTCCGCTGGGCTGACCTTCCGCTGAGTTTGTGGGGTAAGCAAGCAGTTGTACAAATGAATGTTATGCCTAGATGTATTTATACTTTTATTTCACTAAACTAGTTTGAACTAGTTTTCAGCTTTAGTTACAAGTAGAAATACTCAGTAGTTGCAAGAACGCGTCAGACAGCACACCAGATCACAGTGGGTATCACACAGTAAGAATTGTGGTTACCCAGTTGCAGAAATCATGGCTGTAAGAAAATACAAAAGGACCTTTAAAAGAGTACTGTAGGCCTCCCCATCGGCTACTCAGGAGTAGACCAAGCCCCTCAGTGACAAATGACTAGACCCAGTTGGCTTACTCACGAGTAGATGCCTGCAGTTTACTCACGAGTAGACCCAGGTAAGTTTACTCACGAGTAGACCGGGTTGGCTGACTCACGGGTGTGGCACCCCCCTCGGCTTACTCACGAGTAGACCCCATCAACTTACTCGTGAGTAGACCCCTGTCGGCAGATTCACAAGTAGACTTATGGAATTACTATACCAATTTGGGGAACTCTCTGGATGCAAAATTAAGTGTGCCATGTCCTTTGGGAAATGGCCCCACTCTCATAGGCATATGCCCTGGCCCTCTACTTGTAAAACAGACTCTGTGAAAGACTTAGGTATTCGAATTACTAAACAACCTATTCTCTTTGTCAAAACTAACTCAGATAATGAAGATCGACTTCCTCCGCTGGGCTGACCTTCCACTGAGTTTGTGGGGTAAGCAAGCAGTTGTACAAATGAATGTTATGCCTGGATGTATTTATACTTTTAGTTCACTAAACTAGTTTGAACTAGTTTTCAGCTTTTAGTTACAAGTAGAAATACTCAGTGGTTGCAAGAACACGTCAGACAGCACACCAGATCACAGTGGGTTGCACACAGTAAGAATTGTGGTTACCCAGCTGCTGAAATCATGGCTGTAAGAAAATACAAAAGGACCTTTAAAAGAGTACTGTAGGCCTCCCCATCGGCTACTCAGGAGTAGACCAACCCCCTCAGTGACAAACGACTAGACCCAGTTGGCTTCCTCACGAATAGACCCCTGCAGTTTACTCACGAGTAGACCCAGTTAAGTTTACTCACGAGTAGACCCAGTCGACTCACTCACGGGTGTAGCACCCCCTCGGCTTACTCACGAGTAGACCCCATCAACTTACTCATGAGTAGACCCCTGTCGGCAGATTCACAAGTAGAGTTGTGGAATTACTATACCAATTTGGCGAACTCTCTGGATGCGAAATTAAGTGTGCCATGTCCTTTGGGAAATAGCCCCACTCTCATAGGCATATGCCCTGGCCCTCTACTTGTAAAACAGACTCTGTGAAAGACTTAGGTATTCGAATTACTAAACAACCTATTCTCTTTGTCAAAACTAACTCAGATAATGAAGATCGACTTCCTCCGCTGGGCTGACCTTCCGCTGAGTTTGTGGGTTAAGCAAGGAGTTGTACAAATGAATATTATGCCTAGATGTATTTATACTTTTAGTTCACTAAACTAGTTTGAACTAGTTTTAAGCTTTTAGTTACAAGGAGAAATACTCAGTAGTTGCAAGAACACGTCAGACAGCACACCAGATCACAGTGGGTATCACACAGTAAGAATTGTGGTTACCCAGTTGCAGAAATCATGGCTTTAAGAAAATACAAAAGGACCTTTAAAAGAGTACTGTAGGCCTCCCCATCGGCTACTCAGGAGTAGACCAACCCCCTCAGTGACAAATGACTAGACCCAGTTGGCTTACTCACGAGTAGACGCCTGCAGTTTACTCACGAGTAGACCCAGGTAAGTTTACTCACGAGTAGACCGGGTTGGCTGACTCACGGGTGTGGCACCCCCCTCGGCTTACTCACGAGTAGACCCCATCAACTTACTCGTGAGTAGACCCCTGTCGGCAGATTCACAAGTAGACTTATGGAATTACTATACCAATTTGGGGAACTCTCTGGATGCAAAATTAAGTGTGCCATGTCCTTTGGGAAATGGCCCCACTCTCATAGGCATATGCCCTGGCCCTCTACTTGTAAAACAGACTCTGTGGAAGACTTAGGTATTCGAATTACTAAACAACCTATTCTCTTTGTCAAAACTAACTTAGATAATGAAGATCGCCTTCCTCCGCTGGGCTGACCTTCCGCTGAGTTTGTGGGGTAAGCAAGCAGTTGTACAAATGAATGTTATGCCTAGATGTATTTATACTTTTAGTTCACTAAACTAGTTTGAACTAGTTTTCAGCTTTAGTTACAAGTAGAAATACTCAGTAGTTGCAAGAACACGTCAGACAGCACACCAGATCACAGTGGGTATCACACAGTAAGAATTGTGGTTACCCAGTTGCAGAAATCATGGCTGTAAGAAAATACAAAAGGACCTTTAAAAGAGTACTGTAGGCCTCCCCATCGGCTACTCAGGAGTAGACCAAGCCCCTCAGTGACAAATGACTAGACCCAGTTGGCTTACTCACGAGTAAATGCCTGCAGTTTACTCACGAGTAGACCCAGGTAAGTTTACTCACGAGTAGACCGGGTTGGCTGACTCACGGGTGTGGCACCCCCTCGGCTTACTCACGAGTAGACCCCATCAACTTACTCGTGAGTAGACCCCTGTCGGCAGATTCACAAGTAGACTTATGGAATTACTATACCAATTTGGGGAACTCTCTGGATGCAAAATTAAGTGTGCCATGTCCTTTGGGAAATGGCCCCACTCTCATAGGCATATGCCCTGGCCCTCTAGTGGTAAAACAGATTCTGTGAAAGACTTAGGTATTCGAATTACTAAACAACCTATTCTCTTTATCAAAACTAACTCAGATAATGAAGATCGACTTCCTCCGCTGGGCTGACCTTCCACTGAGTTTGTGGGGTAAGCAAGCAGTTGTACAAATGAATGTTATGCCTAGATGTATTTATACTTTTAGTTCACTAAACTAGTTTGAATTAGTTTTCAGCTTTTAGTTACAAGTAGAAATACTCAGTAGCTGCAAGAACACGTCAGACAGCACACCAGATCACAGTGGGTATCACACAGTAAGAATTGTGGTTACCCAGTTGCAGAAATCATGGCTGTAAGAAAATACAAAAGGACCTTTAAAAGAGTACTGTAGGCCTCCCCATCGGCTACTCAGGAGTAGACCAAGCCCCTCAGTGACAAATGACTAGACGCAGTTGGCTTACTCACGAGTAGACCCCTGCAGTTTACTCACTTGTAGACCCAGGTAAGTTTACTCACGAGTAGACCCAGTCGACTCACTCACGGGTGTGGCACCCCCTCGGCTTACTCACGAGTAGACCCCATCAACTTACTCGTGAGTAGACCCCTTTCGGCAGATTCACAAGTAGACTTGTGGAATTACTATACCAATTTGGGGAACTCTCTGGATGCGAAATTAAGTGTGCCATGTCTTTTGGGAAATGGCCCCACTCTCATAGGCATATGCCCTGGCCCTCTACTTGTAAAACAGACTCTGTGAAAGACTTAGGTATTCGAATTACTAAACAACCTATTCTCTTTGTCAAAACTAACTCAGATAATGAAGATCGCCTTCCTCCGCTGGGCTGACCTTCCGCTGAGTTTGTGGGGTAAGCAAGGAGTTGTACAAATGAATGTTATGCCTAGATGTATTTATACTTTTAGTTCACTAAACTAGTTTTAACTAGTTTTCAGCTTTTAGTTACAAGTAGAAATACTCAGTAGTTGCAAGAACACGTCAGACAGCACACCAGATCACAGTGGGTATCACACAGTAAGAATTGTGGTTACCCCGTTGCAGAAATCATGGCTGTAAGAAAATACAAAAGGACCTTTAAAAGAGTACTGTAGGCCTCCCCATCGGCTACTCAGGAGTAGACCAACCCCCTCAGTGACAAATGACTAGACCCAGTTGGCTTACTCACGAGTAGACCCCTGCAGTTTACTCACGAGTAGACCCAGGTAAGTTTACTCACGAGTAGACCCAGTCGACTCACTCACGGGTTTGGCACCCCCTCGGCTTACTCACGAGTAGACCCCATCAACTTACTCATGAGTAGACCCCTTTCGGCAGATTCACAAGTAGACTTGTGGAATTACTATACCAATTTGGGGAACTCTCTGGATGCAAAATTAAGTGTGCCATGTCCTTTGGGAAATGGCCCCACTCTCATAGGCATATGCCCTGGCCCTCTACTTGTAAAACAGACTCTGTGAAAGACTTAGGTATTCGAATTACTAAACAACCTATTCTCTTTGTCAAAACTAACTTAGATAATGAAGATCGCCTTCCTCCGCTGGGCTGACCTTCCGCTGAGTTTGTGGGGTAAGCAAGCAGTTGTACAAATGAATGTTATGCCTAGATGTATTTATACTTTTAGTTCACTAAACTAGTTTTAACTAGTTTTCAGCTTTAGTTACAAGTAGAAATACTCAGTGGTTGCAAGAACACGTCAGACAGCACACCAGATTACAGTGGGTTGCACACAGTAAGAATTGTGGTTACCCAGCTGCTGAAATCATGGCTGTAAGAAAATACAAAAGGACCTTTAAAAGAGTACTGTAGGCCTCCCCATCGGCTACTCAGGAGTAGACCAACCCCCTCAGTGACAAACGACTAGACCCAGTTGGCTTCCTCACGAATAGACCCCTGCAGTTTACTCACGAGTAGACCCAGTTAAGTTTACTCACGAGTAGACCCAGTCGACTCACTCACGGGTGTAGCACCCCCTCGGCTTACTCACGAGTAGACCCCATCAACTTACTCATGAGTAGACCCCTGTCGGCAGATTCACAAGTAGACTTGTGGAATTACTATACCAATTTGGGGAACTCTCTGGATGCGAAATTAAGTGTGCCATGTCCTTTGGGAAATAGCCCCACTCTCATAGGCATATGCCCTGGCCCTCTACTTGTAAAACAGACTCTGTGAAAGACTTAGGTATTCGAATTACTAAACAACCTATTCTCTTTGTCAAAACTAACTCAGATAATGAAGATCGACTTCCTCCGCTGGGCTGACCTTCCGCTGAGTTTGTGGGTTAAGCAAGTACAAATGAATATTATGCCTAGATGTATTTATACTTTTAGTTCACTAAACTAGTTTGAACTAGTTTTAAGCTTTTAGTTACAAGGAGAAATACTCAGTAGTTGCAAGAACACGTCAGACAGCACACCAGATCACAGTGGGTATCACACAGTAAGAATTGTGGTTACCCAGTTGCAGAAATCATGGCTTTAAGAAAATACAAAAGGACCTTTAAAAGAGTACTGTAGGCCTCCCCATCGGCTACTCAGGAGTAGACCAACCCCCTCAGTGACAAATGACTAGACCCAGTTGGCTTACTCACGAGTAGACGCCTGCAGTTTACTCACGAGTAGACGCAGGTAAGTTTACTCACGAGTAGACCGGGTTGGCTGACTCACGGGTGTGGCACCCCCCTCGGCTTACTCACGAGTAGACCCCATCAACTTACTCGTGAGTAGACCCCTGTCGGCAGATTCACAAGTAGACTTATGGAATTACTATACCAATTTGGGGAACTCTCTGGATGCAAAATTAAGTGTGCCATGTCCTTTGGGAAATGGCCCCACTCTCATAGGCATATGCCCTGGCCCTCTACTTGTAAAACAGACTCTGTGGAAGACTTAGGTATTCGAATTACTAAACAACCTATTCTCTTTGTCAAAACTAACTTAGATAATGAAGATCGCCTTCCTCCGCTGGGCTGACCTTCCGCTGAGTTTGTGGGGTAAGCAAGCAGTTGTACAAATGAATGTTATGCCTAGATGTATTTATACTTTTAGTTCACTAAACTAGTTTGAACTAGTTTTCAGCTTTAGTTACAAGTAGAAATACTCAGTAGTTGCAAGAACACGTCAGACAGCACACCAGATCACAGTGGGTATCACACAGTAAGAATTGTGGTTACCCAGTTGCAGAAATCATGGCTGTAAGAAAATACAAAAGGACCTTTAAAAGAGTACTGTAGGCCTCCCCATCGGCTACTCAGGAGTAGACCAAGCCCCTCAGTGACAAATGACTAGACCCAGTTGGCTTACTCACGAGTAGATGCCTGCAGTTTACTCACGAGTAGACCCAGGTAAGTTTACTCACGAGTAGACCGGGTTGGCTGACTCACGGGTGTGGCACCCCCTCGGCTTACTCACGAGTAGACCCCATCAACTTACTCGTGAGTAGACCCCTGTCGGCAGATTCACAAGTAGACTTATGGAATTACTATACCAATTTGGGGAACTCTCTGGATGCAAAATTAAGTGTGCCATGTCCTTTGGGAAATGGCCCCACTCTCATAGGCATATGCCCTGGCCCTCTAGTGGTAAAACAGATTCTGTGAAAGACTTAGGTATTCGAATTACTAAACAACCTATTCTCTTTATCAAAACTAACTCAGATAATGAAGATCGACTTCCTCCGCTGGGCTGACCTTCCACTGAGTTTGTGGGTTAAGCAAGGAGTTGTACAAATGAATATTATGCCTAGATGTATTTATACTTTTAGTTCACTAAACTAGTTTGAACTAGTTTTAAGCTTTTAGTTACAAGGAGAAATACTCAGTAGTTGCAAGAACACGTCAGACAGCACACCAGATCACAGTGGGTATCACACAGTAAGAATTGTGGTTACCCAGTTGCAGAAATCATGGCTTTAAGAAAATACAAAAGGACCTTTAAAAGAGTACTGTAGGCCTCCCCATCGGCTACTCAGGAGTAGACCAACCCCCTCAGTGACAAATGACTAGACCCAGTTGGCTTACTCACGAGTAGACGCCTGCAGTTTACTCACGAGTAGACCCAGGTAAGTTTACTCACGAGTAGACCGGGTTGGCTGACTCACGGGTGTGGCACCCCCCTCGGCTTACTCACGAGTATACCCCATCAACTTACTCGTGAGTAGACCCCTGTCGGCAGATTCACAAGTAGACTTATGGAATTACTATACCAATTTGGGGAACTCTCTGGATGCAAAATTAAGTGTGCCATGTCCTTTGGGAAATGGCCCCACTCTCATAGGCATATGCCCTGGCCCTCTACTTGTAAAACAGACTCTGTGGAAGACTTAGGTATTCGAATTACTAAACAACCTATTCTCTTTGTCAAAACTAACTTAGATAATGAAGATCGCCTTCCTCCGCTGGGCTGACCTTCCGCTGAGTTTGTGGGGTAAGCAAGCAGTTGTACAAATGAATGTTATGCCTAGATGTATTTATACTTTTAGTTCACTAAACTAGTTTGAACTAGTTTTCAGCTTTAGTTACAAGTAGAAATACTCAGTGGTTGCAAGAAAACGTCAGACAGCAGACCAGATCACATTGGGTTGCACACAGTAAGCATTGTGGTTACCCAGTTGCAGAAATCATGGTTGTAAGAAAATACAAAAGGACCTTTAAAAGAGTACTGTAGGCCTCCCCATCGGCTACTCAGGAGTAGACCAACCCCCTCAGTGACAAACGACTAGACCCAGTTGGCTTCCTCACGAATAGACCCCGGAAGTTTACTCACGAGTAGACCCAGGTAAGTTTACTCACGAGTAGACTGGGTCGGCTGACTCACGGGTGGTGGCACCCCCTCGGCTTACTCAAGAGTAGACCCCAACAACTTACTCGTGAGTAGACCCCTGTCGGCAGATTCACAAGTAGACTTGTGGAATTACTATACCAATTTGGGGAACTCTCTCGATGCGAAATTAAGTGTGCCATGTCCTTTGGGAAATGGCCCCACTCTCATAGGCATATGCCTTGGCCCTCTAGTGGTAAAACAGACTCTGTGAAAGACTTAGGTATTCGAATTACTAAACAACCTATTCTCTTTGTCAAAACTAACTTAGATAATGAAGATCGCCTTCCTCCGCTGGGCTGACCTTCCGCTGAGTTTGTGGGGTAAGCAAGCAGTTGTACAAATGAATGTTATGCCTAGATGTATTTATACTTTTAGTTCACTAAACTAGTTTGAACTAGTTTTCAGCTTTAGTTACAAGTAGAAATACTCAGTGGTTGCAAGAAAACGTCAGACAGCAGACCAGATCACATTGGGTTGCACACAGTAAGAATTGTGGTTACACAGTTGCAGAAATCATGGCTGTAAGAAAATACAAAAGGACCTTTAAAAGAGTACTGTAGGCCTCCCCATCGGCTACTCAGGAGTAGACCAAGCCCCTCAGTGACAAATGACTAGACGCAGTTGGCCTACTCACGAGTAGACCCCTGCAGTTTACTCACGAGTAGGCCCAGGTAAGTTTACTCACGAGTAGACCCGGTCGACTCACTCACGGGTGTGGCACCCCCTCGGCTTACTCACGAGTAGACCCCATCAACTTACTCGTGAGTAGACCCCTTTCGGCAGATTCACAAGTAGACTTGTGGAATTACTATACCAATTTGGGGAACTCTCTGGATGCGAAATTAAGTGTGCCATGTCCTTTGGGAAATGGCCCCACTCTCATAGGCATATGCCCTGGCCCTCTACTTGTAAAACACACTTTGTGAAAGACTTAGGTATTCGAATTACTAAACAACCTATTCTCTTTGTCAAAACTAACTTAGATAATGAAGATCGCCTTCCTCCGCTGGGCTGACCTTCCGCTGAGTTTGTGGGGTAAGCAAGCAGTTGTACAAATGAATGTTATGCCTAGATGTATTTATACTTTTAGTTCACTAAACTAGTTTGAACTAGTTTTCAGCTTTAGTTACAAGTAGAAATACTCAGTGGTTGCAAGAAAACGTCAGACAGCAGACCAGATCACATTGGGTTGCACACAGTAAGCATTGTGGTTACCCAGTTGCAGAAATCATGGTTGTAAGAAAATACAAAAGGACCTTTAAAAGAGTACTGTAGGCCTCCCCATCGGCTACTCAGGAGTAGACCAACCCCCTCAGTGACAAACGACTAGACCCAGTTGGCTTCCTCACGAATAGACCCCGGAAGTTTACTCACGAGTAGACCCAGGTAAGTTTACTCACGAGTAGACTGGGTCGGCTGACTCACGGGTGGTGGCACCCCCTCGGCTTACTCAAGAGTAGACCCCAACAACTTACTCGTGAGTAGACCCCTGTCGGCAGATTCACAAGTAGACTTGTGGAATTACTATACCAATTTGGGGAACTCTCTCGATGCGAAATTAAGTGTGCCATGTCCTTTGGGAAATGGCCCCACTCTCATAGGCATATGCCTTGGCCCTCTAGTGGTAAAACAGACTCTGTGAAAGACTTAGGTATTCGAATTACTAAACAACCTATTCTCTTTGTCAAAACTAACTTAGATAATGAAGATCGCCTTCCTCCGCTGGGCTGACCTTCCGCTGAGTTTGTGGGGTAAGCAAGCAGTTGTACAAATGAATGTTATGCCTAGATGTATTTATACTTTTAGTTCACTAAACTAGTTTGAACTAGTTTTCAGCTTTAGTTACAAGTAGAAATACTCAGTGGTTGCAAGAAAACGTCAGACAGCAGACCAGATCACATTGGGTTGCACACAGTAAGAATTGTGGTTACACAGTTGCAGAAATCATGGCTGTAAGAAAATACAAAAGGACCTTTAAAAGAGTACTGTAGGCCTCCCCATCGGCTACTCAGGAGTAGACCAAGCCCCTCAGTGACAAATGACTAGACGCAGTTGGCCTACTCACGAGTAGACCCCTGCAGTTTACTCACGAGTAGACCCAGGTAAGTTTACTCACGAGTAGACCCGGTCGACTCACTCACGGGTGTGGCACCCCCTCGGCTTACTCACGAGTAGACCCCATCAACTTACTCGTGAGTAGACCCCTTTCGGCAGATTCACAAGTAGACTTGTGGAATTACTATACCAATTTGGGGAACTCTCTGGATGCGAAATTAAGTGTGCCATGTCCTTTGGGAAATGGCCCCACTCTCATAGGCATATGCCCTGGCCCTCTACTTGTAAAACACACTTTGTGAAAGACTTAGGTATTCGAATTACTAAACAACCTATTCTCTTTGTCAAAACTAACTTAGATAATGAAGATCGCCTTCCTCCGCTGGGCTGACCTTCCGCTGAGTTTGTGGGGTAAGCAAGCAGTTGTACAAATGAATGTTATGCCTAGATGTATTTATACTTTTAGTTCACTAAACTAGTTTGAACTAGTTTTCAGCTTTAGTTACAAGTAGAAATACTCAGTGGTTGCAAGAAAACGTCAGACAGCAGACCAGATCACATTGGGTTGCACACAGTAAGCATTGTGGTTACCCAGTTGCAGAAATCATGGTTGTAAGAAAATACAAAAGGACCTTTAAAAGAGTACTGTAGGCCTCCCCATCGGCTACTCAGGAGTAGACCAACCCCCTCAGTGACAAACGACTAGACCCAGTTGGCTTCCTCACGAATAGACCCCGGAAGTTTACTCACGAGTAGACCCAGGTAAGTTTACTCACGAGTAGACTGGGTCGGCTGACTCACGGGTGGTGGCACCCCCTCGGCTTACTCAAGAGTAGACCCCAACAACTTACTCGTGAGTAGACCCCTGTCGGCAGATTCACAAGTAGACTTGTGGAATTACTATACCAATTTGGGGAACTCTCTCGATGCGAAATTAAGTGTGCCATGTCCTTTGGGAAATGGCCCCACTCTCATAGGCATATGCCTTGGCCCTCTAGTGGTAAAACAGACTCTGTGAAAGACTTAGGTATTCGAATTACTAAACAACCTATTCTCTTTGTCAAAACTAACTTAGATAATGAAGATCGCCTTCCTCCGCTGGGCTGACCTTCCGCTGAGTTTGTGGGGTAAGCAAGCAGTTGTACAAATGAATGTTATGCCTAGATGTATTTATACTTTTAGTTCACTAAACTAGTTTGAACTAGTTTTCAGCTTTAGTTACAAGTAGAAATACTCAGTGGTTGCAAGAACACGTCAGACAGCACACCAGATTACAGTGGGTTGCACACAGTAAGAATTGTGGTTACCCAGCTGCTGAAATCATGGCTGTAAGAAAATACAAAAGGACCTTTAAAAGAGTACTGTAGGCCTCCCCATCGGCTACTCAGGAGTAGACCAACCCCCTCAGTGACAAACGACTAGACCCAGTTGGCTTCCTCACGAATAGACCCCTGCAGTTTACTCACGAGTAGACCCAGTTAAGTTTACTCACGAGTAGACCCAGTCGACTCACTCACGGGTGTAGCACCCCCTCGGCTTACTCACGAGTAGACCCCATCAACTTACTCATGAGTAGACCCCTGTCGGCAGATTCACAAGTAGACTTGTGGAATTACTATACCAATTTGGGGAACTCTCTGGATGCGAAATTAAGTGTGCCATGTCCTTTGGGAAATAGCCCCACTCTCATAGGCATATGCCCTGGCCCTCTACTTGTAAAACAGACTCTGTGAAAGACTTAGGTATTCGAATTACTAAACAACCTATTCTCTTTGTCAAAACTAACTCAGATAATGAAGATCGACTTCCTCCGCTGGGCTGACCTTCCGCTGAGTTTGTGGGTTAAGCAAGTACAAATGAATATTATGCCTAGATGTATTTATACTTTTAGTTCACTAAACTAGTTTGAACTAGTTTTAAGCTTTTAGTTACAAGGAGAAATACTCAGTAGTTGCAAGAACACGTCAGACAGCACACCAGATCACAGTGGGTATCACACAGTAAGAATTGTGGTTACCCAGTTGCAGAAATCATGGCTTTAAGAAAATACAAAAGGACCTTTAAAAGAGTACTGTAGGCCTCCCCATCGGCTACTCAGGAGTAGACCAACCCCCTCAGTGACAAATGACTAGACCCAGTTGGCTTACTCACGAGTAGACGCCTGCAGTTTACTCACGAGTAGACGCAGGTAAGTTTACTCACGAGTAGACCGGGTTGGCTGACTCACGGGTGTGGCACCCCCCTCGGCTTACTCACGAGTAGACCCCATCAACTTACTCGTGAGTAGACCCCTGTCGGCAGATTCACAAGTAGACTTATGGAATTACTATACCAATTTGGGGAACTCTCTGGATGCAAAATTAAGTGTGCCATGTCCTTTGGGAAATGGCCCCACTCTCATAGGCATATGCCCTGGCCCTCTACTTGTAAAACAGACTCTGTGGAAGACTTAGGTATTCGAATTACTAAACAACCTATTCTCTTTGTCAAAACTAACTTAGATAATGAAGATCGCCTTCCTCCGCTGGGCTGACCTTCCGCTGAGTTTGTGGGGTAAGCAAGCAGTTGTACAAATGAATGTTATGCCTAGATGTATTTATACTTTTAGTTCACTAAACTAGTTTGAACTAGTTTTCAGCTTTAGTTACAAGTAGAAATACTCAGTAGTTGCAAGAACACGTCAGACAGCACACCAGATCACAGTGGGTATCACACAGTAAGAATTGTGGTTACCCAGTTGCAGAAATCATGGCTGTAAGAAAATACAAAAGGACCTTTAAAAGAGTACTGTAGGCCTCCCCATCGGCTACTCAGGAGTAGACCAAGCCCCTCAGTGACAAATGACTAGACCCAGTTGGCTTACTCACGAGTAGATGCCTGCAGTTTACTCACGAGTAGACCCAGGTAAGTTTACTCACGAGTAGACCGGGTTGGCTGACTCACGGGTGTGGCACCCCCTCGGCTTACTCACGAGTAGACCCCATCAACTTACTCGTGAGTAGACCCCTGTCGGCAGATTCACAAGTAGACTTATGGAATTACTATACCAATTTGGGGAACTCTCTGGATGCAAAATTAAGTGTGCCATGTCCTTTGGGAAATGGCCCCACTCTCATAGGCATATGCCCTGGCCCTCTAGTGGTAAAACAGATTCTGTGAAAGACTTAGGTATTCGAATTACTAAACAACCTATTCTCTTTATCAAAACTAACTCAGATAATGAAGATCGACTTCCTCCGCTGGGCTGACCTTCCACTGAGTTTGTGGGTTAAGCAAGGAGTTGTACAAATGAATATTATGCCTAGATGTATTTATACTTTTAGTTCACTAAACTAGTTTGAACTAGTTTTAAGCTTTTAGTTACAAGGAGAAATACTCAGTAGTTGCAAGAACACGTCAGACAGCACACCAGATCACAGTGGGTATCACACAGTAAGAATTGTGGTTACCCAGTTGCAGAAATCATGGCTTTAAGAAAATACAAAAGGACCTTTAAAAGAGTACTGTAGGCCTCCCCATCGGCTACTCAGGAGTAGACCAACCCCCTCAGTGACAAATGACTAGACCCAGTTGGCTTACTCACGAGTAGACGCCTGCAGTTTACTCACGAGTAGACCCAGGTAAGTTTACTCACGAGTAGACCGGGTTGGCTGACTCACGGGTGTGGCACCCCCCTCGGCTTACTCACGAGTATACCCCATCAACTTACTCGTGAGTAGACCCCTGTCGGCAGATTCACAAGTAGACTTATGGAATTACTATACCAATTTGGGGAACTCTCTGGATGCAAAATTAAGTGTGCCATGTCCTTTGGGAAATGGCCCCACTCTCATAGGCATATGCCCTGGCCCTCTACTTGTAAAACAGACTCTGTGGAAGACTTAGGTATTCGAATTACTAAACAACCTATTCTCTTTGTCAAAACTAACTTAGATAATGAAGATCGCCTTCCTCCGCTGGGCTGACCTTCCGCTGAGTTTGTGGGGTAAGCAAGCAGTTGTACAAATGAATGTTATGCCTAGATGTATTTATACTTTTAGTTCACTAAACTAGTTTGAACTAGTTTTCAGCTTTAGTTACAAGTAGAAATACTCAGTGGTTGCAAGAAAACGTCAGACAGCAGACCAGATCACATTGGGTTGCACACAGTAAGCATTGTGGTTACCCAGTTGCAGAAATCATGGTTGTAAGAAAATACAAAAGGACCTTTAAAAGAGTACTGTAGGCCTCCCCATCGGCTACTCAGGAGTAGACCAACCCCCTCAGTGACAAACGACTAGACCCAGTTGGCTTCCTCACGAATAGACCCCGGAAGTTTACTCACGAGTAGACCCAGGTAAGTTTACTCACGAGTAGACTGGGTCGGCTGACTCACGGGTGGTGGCACCCCCTCGGCTTACTCAAGAGTAGACCCCAACAACTTACTCGTGAGTAGACCCCTGTCGGCAGATTCACAAGTAGACTTGTGGAATTACTATACCAATTTGGGGAACTCTCTCGATGCGAAATTAAGTGTGCCATGTCCTTTGGGAAATGGCCCCACTCTCATAGGCATATGCCTTGGCCCTCTAGTGGTAAAACAGACTCTGTGAAAGACTTAGGTATTCGAATTACTAAACAACCTATTCTCTTTGTCAAAACTAACTTAGATAATGAAGATCGCCTTCCTCCGCTGGGCTGACCTTCCGCTGAGTTTGTGGGGTAAGCAAGCAGTTGTACAAATGAATGTTATGCCTAGATGTATTTATACTTTTAGTTCACTAAACTAGTTTGAACTAGTTTTCAGCTTTAGTTACAAGTAGAAATACTCAGTGGTTGCAAGAAAACGTCAGACAGCAGACCAGATCACATTGGGTTGCACACAGTAAGAATTGTGGTTACACAGTTGCAGAAATCATGGCTGTAAGAAAATACAAAAGGACCTTTAAAAGAGTACTGTAGGCCTCCCCATCGGCTACTCAGGAGTAGACCAAGCCCCTCAGTGACAAATGACTAGACGCAGTTGGCCTACTCACGAGTAGACCCCTGCAGTTTACTCACGAGTAGGCCCAGGTAAGTTTACTCACGAGTAGACCCGGTCGACTCACTCACGGGTGTGGCACCCCCTCGGCTTACTCACGAGTAGACCCCATCAACTTACTCGTGAGTAGACCCCTTTCGGCAGATTCACAAGTAGACTTGTGGAATTACTATACCAATTTGGGGAACTCTCTGGATGCGAAATTAAGTGTGCCATGTCCTTTGGGAAATGGCCCCACTCTCATAGGCATATGCCCTGGCCCTCTACTTGTAAAACACACTTTGTGAAAGACTTAGGTATTCGAATTACTAAACAACCTATTCTCTTTGTCAAAACTAACTTAGATAATGAAGATCGCCTTCCTCCGCTGGGCTGACCTTCCGCTGAGTTTGTGGGGTAAGCAAGCAGTTGTACAAATGAATGTTATGCCTAGATGTATTTATACTTTTAGTTCACTAAACTAGTTTGAACTAGTTTTCAGCTTTAGTTACAAGTAGAAATACTCAGTGGTTGCAAGAAAACGTCAGACAGCAGACCAGATCACATTGGGTTGCACACAGTAAGCATTGTGGTTACCCAGTTGCAGAAATCATGGTTGTAAGAAAATACAAAAGGACCTTTAAAAGAGTACTGTAGGCCTCCCCATCGGCTACTCAGGAGTAGACCAACCCCCTCAGTGACAAACGACTAGACCCAGTTGGCTTCCTCACGAATAGACCCCGGAAGTTTACTCACGAGTAGACCCAGGTAAGTTTACTCACGAGTAGACTGGGTCGGCTGACTCACGGGTGGTGGCACCCCCTCGGCTTACTCAAGAGTAGACCCCAACAACTTACTCGTGAGTAGACCCCTGTCGGCAGATTCACAAGTAGACTTGTGGAATTACTATACCAATTTGGGGAACTCTCTCGATGCGAAATTAAGTGTGCCATGTCCTTTGGGAAATGGCCCCACTCTCATAGGCATATGCCTTGGCCCTCTAGTGGTAAAACAGACTCTGTGAAAGACTTAGGTATTCGAATTACTAAACAACCTATTCTCTTTGTCAAAACTAACTTAGATAATGAAGATCGCCTTCCTCCGCTGGGCTGACCTTCCGCTGAGTTTGTGGGGTAAGCAAGCAGTTGTACAAATGAATGTTATGCCTAGATGTATTTATACTTTTAGTTCACTAAACTAGTTTGAACTAGTTTTCAGCTTTAGTTACAAGTAGAAATACTCAGTGGTTGCAAGAAAACGTCAGACAGCAGACCAGATCACATTGGGTTGCACACAGTAAGAATTGTGGTTACACAGTTGCAGAAATCATGGCTGTAAGAAAATACAAAAGGACCTTTAAAAGAGTACTGTAGGCCTCCCCATCGGCTACTCAGGAGTAGACCAAGCCCCTCAGTGACAAATGACTAGACGCAGTTGGCCTACTCACGAGTAGACCCCTGCAGTTTACTCACGAGTAGACCCAGGTAAGTTTACTCACGAGTAGACCCGGTCGACTCACTCACGGGTGTGGCACCCCCTCGGCTTACTCACGAGTAGACCCCATCAACTTACTCGTGAGTAGACCCCTTTCGGCAGATTCACAAGTAGACTTGTGGAATTACTATACCAATTTGGGGAACTCTCTGGATGCGAAATTAAGTGTGCCATGTCCTTTGGGAAATGGCCCCACTCTCATAGGCATATGCCCTGGCCCTCTACTTGTAAAACACACTTTGTGAAAGACTTAGGTATTCGAATTACTAAACAACCTATTCTCTTTGTCAAAACTAACTTAGATAATGAAGATCGCCTTCCTCCGCTGGGCTGACCTTCCGCTGAGTTTGTGGGGTAAGCAAGCAGTTGTACAAATGAATGTTATGCCTAGATGTATTTATACTTTTAGTTCACTAAACTAGTTTGAACTAGTTTTCAGCTTTAGTTACAAGTAGAAATACTCAGTGGTTGCAAGAAAACGTCAGACAGCAGACCAGATCACATTGGGTTGCACACAGTAAGCATTGTGGTTACCCAGTTGCAGAAATCATGGTTGTAAGAAAATACAAAAGGACCTTTAAAAGAGTACTGTAGGCCTCCCCATCGGCTACTCAGGAGTAGACCAACCCCCTCAGTGACAAACGACTAGACCCAGTTGGCTTCCTCACGAATAGACCCCGGAAGTTTACTCACGAGTAGACCCAGGTAAGTTTACTCACGAGTAGACTGGGTCGGCTGACTCACGGGTGGTGGCACCCCCTCGGCTTACTCAAGAGTAGACCCCAACAACTTACTCGTGAGTAGACCCCTGTCGGCAGATTCACAAGTAGACTTGTGGAATTACTATACCAATTTGGGGAACTCTCTCGATGCGAAATTAAGTGTGCCATGTCCTTTGGGAAATGGCCCCACTCTCATAGGCATATGCCTTGGCCCTCTAGTGGTAAAACAGACTCTGTGAAAGACTTAGGTATTCGAATTACTAAACAACCTATTCTCTTTGTCAAAACTAACTTAGATAATGAAGATCGCCTTCCTCCGCTGGGCTGACCTTCCGCTGAGTTTGTGGGGTAAGCAAGCAGTTGTACAAATGAATGTTATGCCTAGATGTATTTATACTTTTAGTTCACTAAACTAGTTTGAACTAGTTTTCAGCTTTAGTTACAAGTAGAAATACTCAGTGGTTGCAAGAAAACGTCAGACAGCAGACCAGATCACATTGGGTTGCACACAGTAAGAATTGTGGTTACACAGTTGCAGAAATCATGGCTGTAAGAAAATACAAAAGGACCTTTAAAAGAGTACTGTAGGCCTCCCCATCGGCTACTCAGGAGTAGACCAAGCCCCTCAGTGACAAATGACTAGACGCAGTTGGCCTACTCACGAGTAGACCCCTGCAGTTTACTCACGAGTAGGCCCAGGTAAGTTTACTCACGAGTAGACCCGGTCGACTCACTCACGGGTGTGGCACCCCCTCGGCTTACTCACGAGTAGACCCCATCAACTTACTCGTGAGTAGACCCCTTTCGGCAGATTCACAAGTAGACTTGTGGAATTACTATACCAATTTGGGGAACTCTCTGGATGCGAAATTAAGTGTGCCATGTCCTTTGGGAAATGGCCCCACTCTCATAGGCATATGCCCTGGCCCTCTACTTGTAAAACACACTTTGTGAAAGACTTAGGTATTCGAATTACTAAACAACCTATTCTCTTTGTCAAAACTAACTTAGATAATGAAGATCGCCTTCCTCCGCTGGGCTGACCTTCCGCTGAGTTTGTGGGGTAAGCAAGCAGTTGTACAAATGAATGTTATGCCTAGATGTATTTATACTTTTAGTTCACTAAACTAGTTTGAATTAGTTTTCAGCTTTTAGTTACAAGTAGAAATACTCAGTAGTTGCAAGAACACGTCAGACAGCACACCAGATCACAGTGGGTATCACACAGTAAGAATTGTGGTTACCCAGTTGCAGAAATCATGGCTGTAAGAAAATACAAAAGGACCTTTAAAAGAGTACTGTAGGCCTCCCCATCGGCTACTCAGGAGTAGACCAAGCCCCTCAGTGACAAACGACTAGACCCAGTTGGCTTCCTCACGAATAGACCCCGGAAGTTTACTCACGAGTAGACCCAGGTAAGTTTACTCACGAGTAGACTGGGTCGGCTGACTCACGGGTGGTGGCACCCCCTCGGCTTACTCAAGAGTAGACCCCAACAACTTACTCGTGAGTAGACCCCTGTCGGCAGATTCACAAGTAGACTTGTGGAATTACTATACCAATTTGGGGAACTCTCTGGATGCGAAATTAAGTGTGCCATGTCCTTTGGGAAATGGCCCCACTCTCATAGGCATATGCCCTGGCCCTCTACTTGTAAAACAGACTCTGTGAAAGACTTAGGTATTCGAATTACTAAACAACCTATTCTCTTTGTCAAAACTAACTTAGATAATGAAGATCGCCTTCCTCCGCTGGGCTGACCTTCCGCTGAGTTTGTGGGGTAAGCAAGGAGTTGTACAAATGAATGTTATGCCTAGATGTATTTATACTTTTAGTTCACTAAACTAGTTTGAACTAGTTTTCAGCTTTTAGTTACAAGTAGAAATACTCAGTAGTTGCAAGAACACGTCAGACAGCACACCAGATCACAGTGGGTATCACACAGTAAGAATTGTGGTTACCCAGTTGCAGAAATCATGGCTTTAAGAAAATACAAAAGGACCTTTAAAAGAGTACTGTAGGCCTCCCCATCGGCTACTCAGGAGTAGACCAAGCCCCTCAGTGACAAATGACTAGACGCAGTTGGCTTACTCACGAGTAGATGCCTGCAGTTTACTCACGAGTAGACCCAGGTAAGTTTACTCACGAGTGGACCCAGTCGACTCACTCACGGGTGTGGCACCCCCTCGGCTTACTCACGAGTAGACCCCATCAACATACTCGTGAGTAGACCCCTTTCGGCAGATTCACAAGTAGACTTGTGGAATTACTATACCAATTTGGGGAACTCTCTCGATGCGAAATTAAGTGTGCCATCTCCTTTGGGAAATGGCCCCACTCTCATAGGCATATGCCTTGGCCCTCTAGTGGTAAAACAGACTCTGTGAAAGACTTAGGTATTCGAATTACTAAACAACCTATTCTCTTTGTCAAAACTAACTTAGATAATGAAGATCACCTTCCTCCGCTGGGCGGACCTTCCGCTGAGTTTGTGGGGTAAGCAAGCAGTTGTACAAATGAATGTTATGCCTAGATGTATTTATACTTTTAGTTTACTAAACTAGTTTGAACTAGTTTTCAGCTTTAATTACAAGTAGAAATACTCAGTGGTTGCAAGAAAACGTCAGACAGCAGACCAGATCACATTGGGTTGCACACAGTAAGCATTGTGGTTACCCAGTTGCAGAAATCATGGTTGTAAGAAAATACAAAAGGACCTTTAAAAGAGTACTGTAGGCCTCCCCATCGGCTACTCAGGAGTAGACCAACCCCCTCAGTGACAAACGACTAGACCCAGTTGGCTTCCTCACGAATAGACCCCGGAAGTTTACTCACGAGTAGACCCAGGTAAGTTTACTCACGAGTAGACTGGGTCGGCTGACTCACGGGTGGTGGCACCCCCTCGGCTTACTCAAGAGTAGACCCCAACAACTTACTCGTGAGTAGACCCCTGTCGGCAGATTCACAAGTAGACTTGTGGAATTACTATACCAATTTGGGGAACTCTCTGGATGCGAAATTAAGTGTGCCATGTCCTTTGGGAAATGGCCCCACTCTCATAGGCATATGCCCTGGCCCTCTACTTGTAAAACAGACTCTGTGAAAGACTTAGGTATTCGAATTACTAAACAACCTATTCTCTTTGTCAAAACTAACTTAGATAATGAAGATCGCCTTCCTCCGCTGGGCTGACCTTCCGCTGAGTTTGTGGGGTAAGCAAGCAGTTGTACAAATGAATGTTATGCCTAGATGTATTTATACTTTTAGTTCACTAAACTAGTTTGAACTAGTTTTCAGCTTTAGTTACAAGTAGAAATACTCAGTGGTTGCAAGAAAACGTCAGACAGCAGACCAGATCACATTGGGTTGCACACAGTAAGAATTGTGGTTACACAGTTGCAGAAATCATGGCTGTAAGAAAATACAAAAGGACCTTTAAAAGAGTACTGTAGGCCTCCCCATCGGCTACTCAGGAGTAGACCAAGCCCCTCAGTGACAAATGACTAGACGCAGTTGGCCTACTCACGAGTAGACCCCTGCAGTTTACTCACGAGTAGGCCCAGGTAAGTTTACTCACGAGTAGACCCGGTCGACTCACTCACGGGTGTGGCACCCCCTCGGCTTACTCACGAGTAGACCCCATCAACTTACTCGTGAGTAGACCCCTTTCGGCAGATTCACAAGTAGACTTGTGGAATTACTATACCAATTTGGGGAACTCTCTGGATGCGAAATTAAGTGTGCCATGTCCTTTGGGAAATGGCCCCACTCTCATAGGCATATGCCCTGGCCCTCTACTTGTAAAACACACTTTGTGAAAGACTTAGGTATTCGAATTACTAAACAACCTATTCTCTTTGTCAAAACTAACTTAGATAATGAAGATCGCCTTCCTCCGCTGGGCTGACCTTCCGCTGAGTTTGTGGGGTAAGCAAGCAGTTGTACAAATGAATGTTATGCCTAGATGTATTTATACTTTTAGTTCACTAAACTAGTTTGAATTAGTTTTCAGCTTTTAGTTACAAGTAGAAATACTCAGTAGTTGCAAGAACACGTCAGACAGCACACCAGATCACAGTGGGTATCACACAGTAAGAATTGTGGTTACCCAGTTGCAGAAATCATGGCTGTAAGAAAATACAAAAGGACCTTTAAAAGAGTACTGTAGGCCTCCCCATCGGCTACTCAGGAGTAGACCAAGCCCCTCAGTGACAAACGACTAGACCCAGTTGGCTTCCTCACGAATAGACCCCGGAAGTTTACTCACGAGTAGACCCAGGTAAGTTTACTCACGAGTAGACTGGGTCGGCTGACTCACGGGTGGTGGCACCCCCTCGGCTTACTCAAGAGTAGACCCCAACAACTTACTCGTGAGTAGACCCCTGTCGGCAGATTCACAAGTAGACTTGTGGAATTACTATACCAATTTGGGGAACTCTCTGGATGCGAAATTAAGTGTGCCATGTCCTTTGGGAAATGGCCCCACTCTCATAGGCATATGCCCTGGCCCTCTACTTGTAAAACAGACTCTGTGAAAGACTTAGGTATTCGAATTACTAAACAACCTATTCTCTTTGTCAAAACTAACTTAGATAATGAAGATCGCCTTCCTCCGCTGGGCTGACCTTCCGCTGAGTTTGTGGGGTAAGCAAGCAGTTGTACAAATGAATGTTATGCCTAGATGTATTTATACTTTTAGTTCACTAAACTAGTTTGAACTAGTTTTCAGCTTTTAGTTACAAGTAGAAATACTCAGTAGTTGCAAGAACACGTCAGACAGCACACCAGATCACAGTGGGTATCACACAGTAAGAATTGTGGTTACCCAGTTGCAGAAATCATGGCTTTAAGAAAATACAAAAGGACCTTTAAAAGAGTACTGTAGGCCTCCCCATCGGCTACTCAGGAGTAGACCAAGCCCCTCAGTGACAAATGACTAGACGCAGTTGGCTTACTCACGAGTAGACGCCTGCAGTTTACTCACGAGTAGACCCAGGTAAGTTTGCTCACGAGTGGACCCAGTCGACTCACTCACGGGTGTGGCACCCCCTCGGCTTACTCACGAGTAGACCCCATCAACATACTCGTGAGTAGACCCCTTTCGGCAGATTCACAAGTAGACTTGTGGAATTACTATACCAATTTGGGGAACTCTCTCGATGCGAAATTAAGTGTGCCATCTCCTTTGGGAAATGGCCCCACTCTCATAGGCATATGCCTTGGCCCTCTAGTGGTAAAACAGACTCTGTGAAAGACTTAGGTATTCGAATTACTAAACAACCTATTCTCTTTGTCAAACCTAACTTAGATAATGAAGATCACCTTCCTCCGCTGGGCGGACCTTCCGCTGAGTTTGTGGGGTAAGCAAGCAGTTGTACAAATGAATGTTATGCCTAGATGTATTTATACTTTTAGTTCACTAAACTAGTTTGAACTAGTTTTCAGCTTTAATTACAAGTAGAAATACTCAGTGGTTGCAAGAAAACGTCAGACAGCAGACCAGATCACATTGGGTTGCACACAGTAAGCATTGTGGTTACCCAGTTGCAGAAATCATGGTTGTAAGAAAATACAAAAGGACCTTTAAAAGAGTACTGTAGGCCTCCCCATCGGCTACTCAGGAGTAGACCAACCCCCTCAGTGACAAACGACTAGACCCAGTTGGCTTCCTCACGAATAGACCCCGGAAGTTTACTCACGAGTAGACCCAGGTAAGTTTACTCACGAGTAGACTGGGTCGGCTGACTCACGGGTGGTGGCACCCCCTCGGCTTACTCAAGAGTAGACCCCAACAACTTACTCGTGAGTAGACCCCTGTCGGCAGATTCACAAGTAGACTTGTGGAATTACTATACCAATTTGGGGAACTCTCTGGATGCGAAATTAAGTGTGCCATGTCCTTTGGGAAATGGCCCCACTCTCATAGGCATATGCCCTGGCCCTCTACTTGTAAAACAGACTCTGTGAAAGACTTAGGTATTCGAATTACTAAACAACCTATTCTCTTTGTCAAAACTAACTTAGATAATGAAGATCGCCTTCCTCCGCTGGGCTGACCTTCCGCTGAGTTTGTGGGGTAAGCAAGGAGTTGTACAAATGAATGTTATGCCTAGATGTATTTATACTTTTAGTTCACTAAACTAGTTTGAACTAGTTTTCAGCTTTTAGTTACAAGTAGAAATACTCAGTAGTTGCAAGAACACGTCAGACAGCACACCAGATCACAGTGGGTATCACACAGTAAGAATTGTGGTAACCCAGTTGCAGAAATCATGGCTTTAAGAAAATACAAAAGGACCTTTAAAAGAGTACTGTAGGCCTCCCCATCGGCTACTCAGGAGTAGACCAAGCCCCTCAGTGACAAATGACTAGACGCAGTTGGCTTACTCACGAGTAGACGCCTGCAGTTTACTCACGAGTAGACCCAGGTAAGTTTACTCACGAGTAGACCCGGTCGACTCACTCACGGGTGTGGCACCCCCTCGGCTTACTCACGAGTAGACCCCATCAACTTACTCGTGAGTAGACCCCTTTCGGCAGATTCACAAGTAGACTTGTGGAATTACTATACCAATTTGGGGAACTCTCTCGATGCGAAATTAAGTGTGCCATGTCCTTTGGGAAATGGCCCCACTCTCATAGGCATATGCCCTGGCCCTCTACTTGTAAAACACACTTTGTGAAAGACTTAGGTATTCGAATTACTAAACAACCTATTCTCTTTGTCAAAACTAACTCAGATAATGAAGATCGACTTCCTCCGCTGGGCTGACCTTCCGCTGAATTTGTGGGGTAAGCAAGCAGTTGTACAAATGAATGTTATGCCTAGATGTATTTATACGTTTAGTTCACTAAACTAGTTTGAATTAGTTTTCAGCTTTTAGTTACAAGTAGAAATACTCAGTAGTTGCAAGAAAACGTCAGACAGCACACCAGATCACAGTGGGTATCACACAGTAAGAATTGTGGTTACCCAGTTGCAGAAATCATGGCTGTAAGAAAATACAAAAGGACCTTTAAAAGAGTACTGTAGGCCTCCCCATCGGCTACTCAGGAGTAGACCAAGCCCCTCAGTGACAAATGACTAGACGCAGTTGGCCTACTCACGAGTAGACCCCTGCAGTTTACTCACGAGTAGGCCCAGGTAAGTTTACTCACGAGTAGACCCGGTCGACTCACTCACGGGTGTGGCACCCCCTCGGCTTACTCACGAGTAGACCCCATCAACTTACTCATGAGTAGACCCCTGTCGGCAGATTCACAAGTAGACTTGTGGAATTACTATACCAATTTGGGGAACTCTCTGGATGCGAAATTAAGTGTGCCATGTACTTTGGGAAATGGCCCCACTCTCATAGGCATATGCCCTGGCCCTCTACTTGTAAAACACACTTTGTGAAAGACTTAGGTATTCGAATTACTAAACAACCTATTCTCTTTGTCAAAACTAACTCAGATAATGAAGATCGACTTCCTCCGCTGGGCTGACCTTCCGCTGAGTTTGTGGGGTAAGCAAGCAGTTGTACAAATGAATGTTATGCCTAGATGTATTTATAATTTTAGTTCACTAAACTAGTTTGAATTAGTTTTCAGCTTTTAGTTACAAGTAGAAATACTCAGTAGTTGCATGAACACGTCAGACAGCACACCAGATCACAGTGGGTATCACACAGTAAGAATTGTGGTTACCCAGTTGCAGAAATCATGGCTGTAAGAAAATACAAAAGGACCTTTAAAAGAGTACTGTAGGCCTCCCCATCGGCTACTCAGGAGTAGACCAAGCCCCTCAGTGACAAATGACTAGACGCAGTTGGCTTACTCACGAGTAGACGCCTGCAGTTTACTCACGAGTAGACCCAGGTAAGTTTACTCACGAGTAGACCCGGTCGACTCACTCACGGGTGTGGCACCCCCTCGGCTTACTCACGAGTAGACCCCATCAACTTACTCGTGAGTAGACCCCTTTCGGCAGATTCACAAGTAGACTTGTGGAATTACTATACCAATTTGGGGAACTCTCTCGATGCGAAATTAAGTGTGCCATGTCCTTTGGGAAATGGCCCCACTCTCATAGGCATATGCCCTGGCCCTCTACTTGTAAAACACACTTTGTGGAAGACTTAGGTATTCGAATTACTAAACAACCTATTCTCTTTGTCAAAACTAACTCAGATAATGAAGATCGACTTCCTCCGCTGGGCTGACCTTCCGCTGAATTTGTGGGGTAAGCAAGCAGTTGTACAAATGAATGTTATGCCTAGATGTATTTATACGTTTAGTTCATTAAACTAGTTTGAATTAGTTTTCAGCTTTTAGTTACAAGTAGAAATACTCAGTAGTTGCAAGAAAACGTCAGACAGCACACCAGATCACAGTGGGTATCACACAGTAAGAATTGTGGTTACCCAGTTGCAGAAATCATGGCTGTAAGAAAATACAAAAGGACCTTTAAAAGAGTACTGTAGGCCTCCCCATCGGCTACTCAGGAGTAGACCAAGCCCCTCAGTGACAAATGACTAGACGCAGTTGGCCTACTCACGAGTAGACCCCTGCAGTTTACTCACGAGTAGGCCCAGGTAAGTTTACTCACGAGTAGACCCGGTCGACTCACTCACGGGTGTGGCACCCCCTCGGCTTACTCACGAGTAGACCCCATCAACTTACTCATGAGTAGACCCCTGTCGGCAGATTCACAAGTAGACTTGTGGAATTACTATACCAATTTGGGGAACTCTCTGGATGCGAAATTAAGTGTGCCATGTACTTTGGGAAATGGCCCCACTCTCATAGGCATATGCCCTGGCCCTCTACTTGTAAAACACACTTTGTGAAAGACTTAGGTATTCGAATTACTAAACAACCTATTCTCTTTGTCAAAACTAACTCAGATAATGAAGATCGACTTCCTCCGCTGGGCTGACCTTCCGCTGAGTTTGTGGGGTAAGCAAGCAGTTGTACAAATGAATGTTATGCCTAGATGTATTTATAATTTTAGTTCACTAAACTAGTTTGAATTAGTTTTCAGCTTTTAGTTACAAGTAGAAATACTCAGTAGTTGCAAGAACACGTCAGACAGCACACCAGATCACAGTGGGTATCACACAGTAAGAATTGTGGTTACCCAGTTGCAGAAATCATGGCTGTAAGAAAATACAAAAGGACCTTTAAAAGAGTACTGTAGGCCTCCCCATCGGCTACTCAGGAGTAGACCAACCCCCTCAGTGACAAACGACTAGACCCAGTTGGCTTCCTCACGAATAGACCCCGGAAGTTTACTCACGAGTAGACCCAGGTAAGTTTACTCACGAGTAGACTGGGTCGGCTGACTCACGGGTGGTGGCACCCCCTCGGCTTACTCAAGAGTAGACCCCAACAACTTACTTGTGAGTAGACCCCTGTCGGCAGATTCACAAGTAGACTTGTGGAATTACTATACCAATTTGGGGAACTCTCTCGATGCGAAATTAAGTGTGCCATGTCCTTTGGGAAATGGCCCCACTCCCATAGGCATATGCCTTGGCCCTCTAGTGGTAAAACAGACTCTGTGAAAGACTTAGGTATTCGAATTACTAAACAACCTATTCTCTTTGTCAAAACTAACTTAGATAATGAAGATCGCCTTCCTCCGCTGGGCTGACCTTCCGCTGAGTTTGTGGGGTAAGCAAGCAGTTGTACAAATGAATGTTATGCCTAGATGTATTTATACTTTTAGTTCACTAAACTAGTTTGAACTAGTTTTCAGCTTTAGTTACAAGTAGAAATACTCAGTGGTTGCAAGAAAACGTCAGACAGCAGACCAGATCACATTGGGTTGCACACAGTAAGAATTGTGGTTACACAGTTGCAGAAATCATGGTTGTAAGAAAATACAAAAGGACCTTTAAAAGAGTACTGTAGGCCTCCCCATCGGCTACTCAGGAGTAGACCAACCCCCTCAGTGACAAACGACTAGACCCAGTTGGCTTCCTCACGAATAGACCCCGGAAGTTTACTCACGAGTAGACCCAGGTAAGTTTACTCACGAGTAGACTGGGTCGGCTGACTCACGGGTGGTGGCACCCCCTCGGCTTACTCAAGAGTAGACCCCAACAACTTACTCGTGAGTAGACCCCTGTCGGCAGATTCACAAGTAGACTTGTGGAATTACTATACCAATTTGGGGAACTCTCTCGATGCGAAATTAAGTGTGCCATGTCCTTTGGGAAATGGCCCCACTCTCATAGGCATATGCCTTGGCCCTCTAGTGGTAAAACAGACTCTGTGAAAGACTTAGGTATTCGAATTACTAAACAACCTATTCTCTTTGTCAAAACTAACTTAGATAATGAAGATCGCCTTCCTCCGCTGGGCTGACCTTCCGCTGAGTTTGTGGGGTAAGCAAGCAGTTGTACAAATGAATGTTATGCCTAGATGTATTTATACTTTTAGTTCACTAAACTAGTTTGAACTAGTTTTCAGCTTTAGTTACAAGTAGAAATACTCAGTGGTTGCAAGAAAACGTCAGACAGCAGACCAGATCACATTGGGTTGCACACAGTAAGAATTGTGGTTACACAGTTGCAGAAATCATGGCTGTAAGAAAATACAAAAGGACCTTTAAAAGAGTACTGTAGGCCTCCCCATCGGCTACTCAGGAGTAGACCAAGCCCCTCAGTGACAAATGACTAGACGCAGTTGGCCTACTCACGAGTAGACCCCTGCAGTTTACTCACGAGTAGGCCCAGGTAAGTTTACTCACGAGTAGACCGGGTCGACTCACTCACGGGTGTGGCACCCCCTCGGCTTACTCACGAGTAGACCCCATCAACTTACTCGTGAGTAGACCCCTTTCGGCAGATTCACAAGTAGACTTGTGGAATTACTATACCAATTTGGGGAACTCTCTGGATGCGAAATTAAGTGTGCCATGTCCTTTGGGAAATGGCCCCACTCTCATAGGCATATGCCCTGGCCCTCTACTTGTAAAACACACTTTGTGAAAGACTTAGGTATTCGAATTACTAAACAACCTATTCTCTTTGTCAAAACTAACTTAGATAATGAAGATCGCCTTCCTCCGCTGGGCTGACCTTCCGCTGAGTTTGTGGGGTAAGCAAGCAGTTGTACAAATGAATGTTATGCCTAGATGTATTTATACTTTTAGTTCACTAAACTAGTTTGAATTAGTTTTCAGCTTTTAGTTACAAGTAGAAATACTCAGTAGTTGCAAGAACACGTCAGACAGCACACCAGATCACAGTGGGTATCACACAGTAAGAATTGTGGTTACCCAGTTGCAGAAATCATGGCTGTAAGAAAATACAAAAGGACCTTTAAAAGAGTACTGTAGGCCTCCCCATCGGCTACTCAGGAGTAGACCAAGCCCCTCAGTGACAAACGACTAGACCCAGTTGGCTTCCTCACGAATAGACCCCGGAAGTTTACTCACGAGTAGACCCAGGTAAGTTTACTCACGAGTAGACTGGGTCGGCTGACTCACGGGTGGTGGCACCCCCTCGGCTTACTCAAGAGTAGACCCCAACAACTTACTCGTGAGTAGACCCCTGTCGGCAGATTCACAAGTAGACTTGTGGAATTACTATACCAATTTGGGGAACTCTCTGGATGCGAAATTAAGTGTGCCATGTCCTTTGGGAAATGGCCCCACTCTCATAGGCATATGCCCTGGCCCTCTACTTGTAAAACAGACTCTGTGAAAGACTTAGGTATTCGAATTACTAAACAACCTATTCTCTTTGTCAAAACTAACTTAGATAATGAAGATCGCCTTCCTCCGCTGGGCTGACCTTCCGCTGAGTTTGTGGGGTAAGCAAGGAGTTGTACAAATGAATGTTATGCCTAGATGTATTTATACTTTTAGTTCACTAAACTAGTTTGAACTAGTTTTCAGCTTTTAGTTACAAGTAGAAATACTCAGTAGTTGCAAGAACACGTCAGACAGCACACCAGATCACAGTGGGTATCACACAGTAAGAATTGTGGTTACCCAGTTGCAGAAATCATGGCTTTAAGAAAATACAAAAGGACCTTTAAAAGAGTACTGTAGGCCTCCCCATCGGCTACTCAGGAGTAGACCAAGCCCCTCAGTGACAAATGACTAGACGCAGTTGGCTTACTCACGAGTAGACGCCTGCAGTTTACTCACGAGTAGACCCAGGTAAGTTTACTCACGAGTGGACCCAGTCGACTCACTCACGGGTGTGGCACCCCCTCGGCTTACTCACGAGTAGACCCCATCAACATACTCGTGAGTAGACCCCTTTCGGCAGATTCACAAGTAGACTTGTGGAATTACTATACCAATTTGGGGAACTCTCTCGATGCGAAATTAAGTGTGCCATCTCCTTTGGGAAATGGCCCCACTCTCATAGGCATATGCCTTGGCCCTCTAGTGGTAAAACAGACTCTGTGAAAGACTTAGGTATTCGAATTACTAAACAACCTATTCTCTTTGTCAAAACTAACTCAGATAATGAAGATCGACTTCCTCCGCTGGGCTGACCTTCCGCTGAATTTGTGGGGTAAGCAAGCAGTTGTACAAATGAATGTTATGCCTAGATGTATTTATACGTTTAGTTCACTAAACTAGTTTGAATTAGTTTTCAGCTTTTAGTTACAAGTAGAAATACTCAGTAGTTGCAAGAACACGTCAGACAGCACACCAGATCACAGTGGGTATCACACAGTAAGAATTGTGGTTACCCAGTTGCAGAAATCATGGCTGTAAGAAAATACAAAAGGACCTTTAAAAGAGTACTGTAGGCCTCCCCATCGGCTACTCAGGAGTAGACCAAGCCCCTCAGTGACAAATGACTAGACGCAGTTGGCCTACTCACGAGTAGACCCCTGCAGTTTACTCACGAGTCGACCCAGGTAAGTTTACTCACGAGTAGACCCGGTCGACTCACTCACGGGTGTGGCACCCCCTCGGCTTACTCACGAGTAGACCCCATCAACTTACTCGTGAGTAGACCCCTTTCGGCAGATTCACAAGTAGACTTGTGGAATTACTATACCAATTTGGGGAACTCTCTGGATGCGAAATTAAGTGTGCCATGTACTTTGGGAAATGGCCCCACTCTCATAGGCATATGCCTTGGCCCTCTAGTGGTAAAACAGACTCTGTGAAATACTTAGGTATTCGAATTACTAAACAACCTATTCTCTTTGTCAAAACTAACTTAGATAATGAAGATCACCTTCCTCCGCTGGGCTGACCTTCCGCTGAGTTTGTGGGGTAAGCAAGCAGTTGTACAAATGAATGTTATGCCTAGATGTATTTATACTTTTAGTTCACTAAACTAGTTTGAACTAGTTTTCAGCTTTAGTTACAAGTAGAAATACTCAGTAGTTGCAAGAACACGTCAGACAGCACACCAGATCACAGTGGGTTGCACACAGTAAGAATTGTGGTTACTCAGTTGCAGAAATCATGGCTGTAAGAAAATGCAAAAGGACCTTTAAAAGAGTACTGTAGGCCTCCCCATCGGCTACTCAGGAGTAGACCAAGCCCCTCAGTGACAAATGACTAGACGCAGTTGGCCTACTCACGAGTAGACCCCTGCAGTTTACTCACGAGTAGACCCAGGTAAGTTTACTCACAAGTAGACCCGGTCGACTCACTCACGGGTGTGGCACCCCCTCGGCTTACTCACGAGTAGACCCCATCAACTTACTCGTGAGTAGACCCCTGTCGGCAGATTCACAAGTAGACTTGTGGAATTACTATACCAATTTGGGGAACTCTCTGGATGCGAAATTAAGTGTGCCATGTACTTTGGGAAATGGCCCCACTCTCATAGGCATATGCCTTGGCCCTCTAGTGGTAAAACAGACTCTGTGAAAGACTTAGGTATTCGAATTACTAAACAACCTATTCTCTTTGTCAAAACTAACTTAGATAATGAAGATCACCTTCCTCCGCTGGGCTGACCTTCCGCTGAGTTTGTGGGGTAAGCAAGCAGTTGTACAAATGAATGTTATGCCTAGATGTATTTATACTTTTAATTCACTAAACTAGTTTGAACTAGTTTTCAGCTTTAGTTACAAGTAGAAATACTCAGTGGTTGCAAGAAAACGTCAGACAGCAGACCAGATCACATTGGGTTGCACACAGTAAGAATTGTGGTTACCCAGTTGCAGAAATCATGGTTGTAAGAAAATAAAAATGGACTTTTAAAAGAGTACTGTAGGCCTCCCCATCGGCTACTCAGGAGTAGACCAAGCCCCTCAGTGACAAATGACTAGACCCAGTTGGCTTACTCATGAGTAGACCCCTGCAGTTTACTCACGAGTAGACCCAGGTAAGTTTACTCACGAGTAGATCCAGTCGACTCACTCACGGGTGTGGCACCCCCTCGGCTTACTCACGAGTAGACCCCATCAACTTACTCGTGAGTAGACCCCTGTCGGCAGATTCACAAGTAGACTTGTGGAATTACTATACCAATTTGGGGAACTCTCTGGATGCGAAATTAAGTGTGCCATGTACTTTGGGAAATGGCCCCACTCTCATAGGCATATGCCCTGGCCCTCTACTTGTAAAACACACTTTGTGAAAGACTTAGGTATTCGAATTACTAAACAACCTATTCTTTTTGTCAAAACTAACTCAGATAATGAAGATCGACTTCCTCCGCTGGGATGACCTTCCGCTGAGTTTGTGGGGTAAGCAAGCAGTTGTAGAAATGAATGTTATGCCTAGATGTATTTATACTTTTAGTTCACTAAACTAGTTTGAACTAGTTTTCAGCTTTTAGTTACAAGTAGAAATACTCAGTAGTTGCAAGAACACGTCAGACAGCACACCAGATCACAGTGGGTTGCACACAGTAAGAATTGTGGTTACTCAGTTGCAGAAATCATGGCTGTAAGAAAATACAAAAGGACCTTTAAAAGAGTACTGTAGGCCTCCCCATCGGCTACTCAGGAGTAGACCAACCCCCTCAGTGACAAACGACTAGACCCAGTTGGCTTCCTCACGAATAGACCCCGGAAGTTTACTCACGAGTAGACTGGGTCGGCTGACTCACGGGTGGTGGCACCCCCTCGGCTTACTCAAGAGTAGACCCCAACAACTTACTCGTGAGTAGACCCCTGTCGGCAGATTCACAAGTAGACTTGTGGAATTACTATACCAATTTGGGGAACTCTCTCGATGCGAAATTAAGTGTGCCATGTCCTTTGGGAAATGGCCCCACTCTCATAGGCATATGCCCTGGCCCTCTACTTGTAAAACAGACTCTGTGAAAGACTTAGGTATTCGAATTACTAAACAACCTATTCTCTTTGTCAAAACTAACTCAGATAATGAAGATCGACTTCCTCCGCTGGGCTGACCTTCCGCTGAGTTTGTGGGGTAAGCAAGGAGTTGTACAAATGAATGTTATGCCTAGATGTATTTATACTTTTAGTTCACTAAACTAGTTTTAACTAGTTTTCAGCTTTTAGTTACAAGTAGAAATACTCAGTAGTTGCAAGAACACGTCAGACAGCACACCAGATCACAGTGGGTATCACACATTAAGAATTGTGGTTACCCCGTTGCAGAAATCATGGCTGTAAGAAAATACAAAAGGACCTTTAAAAGAGTACTGTAGGCCTCCCCATCGGCTACTCAGGAGTAGACCAAGCCCCTCAGTGACAAATGACTAGACCCAGTTGGCTTACTCACGGGTAGACCCCGGAAGTTTACTCATGAGTAGACCCAGGTAAGTTTACTCACGAGTAGACCCGGTCGACTCACTCACGGGTGTGGCACCCCCTCGGCTTACTCACGAGTATACCCCATCAACTTACTCATGAGTAAACCCCTGTCGGCAGATTCACAAGTAGACTTGTGGAATTACTATACCAATTTGGGGAACTCTCTGGATGCGAAATTAAGTGTGCCATGTCCTTTGGGAAATAGCCCCACTCTCATAGGCATATGCCCTGGCCCTCTACTTGTAAAACAGACTCTGTGAAAGACTTAGGTATTCGAATTACTAAACAACCTATTCTCTTTGTCAAAACTAACTCAGATAATGAAGATCGACTTCCTCCGCTGGGCTGACCTTCCGCTGAGTTTGTGGGGTAAGCAAGGAGTTGTACAAATGAATGTTATGCCTAGATGTATTTATACTTTTAGTTCACTAAACTAGTTTGAACTAGTTTTCAGCTTTAGTTACAAGTAGAAATACTCAGTGGTTGCAAGAAAACGTCAGACAGCAGACCAGATCACATTGGGTTGCACACAGTAAGAATTGTGGTTACCCAGTTGCAGAAATCATGGCTGTAAGAAAATACAAAAGGACCTTTAAAAGAGTACTGTAGGCCTCCCCATCGGCTACTCAGGAGTAGACCAAGCCCCTCAGTGACAAATGACTAGACGCAGTTGGCTTACTCACGAGTAGACCCCTGCAGTTTACTCACGAGTAGACCCAGGTAAGTTTACTCACGAGTAGACGCAGTCGACTCACTCACGGGTGTGGCACCCCCTCGGCTTACTCACGAGTAGACCCCATCAACTTACTCGTGAGTAGACCCCTTTCGGCAGATTCACAAGTAGACTTGTGGAATTACTATACCAATTTGGGGAACTCTCTGGATGCGAAATTAAGTGTGCCATGTCCTTTGGGAAATGGCCCCACTCTCATAGGCATATGCCCTGGCCCTCTACTTGTAAAACACACTTTGTGAAAGACTTAGGTATTCGAATTACTAAACAACCTATTCTTTTTGTCAAAACTAACTCAGATAATGAAGATCGACTTCCTCCGCTGGGCTGACCTTCCGCTGAGTTTGTGGGGTAAGCAAGCAGTTGTACAAATGAATGTTATGCCTAGATGTATTTATACTTTTAGTTCACTAAACTAGTTTGAATTAGTTTTCAGCTTTTAGTTACAAGTAGAAATACTCAGTAGTTGCAAGAACACGTCAGACAGCACACCAGATCACAGTGGGTATCACACAGTAAGAATTGTGGTTACCCAGTTGCAGAAATCATGGCTGTAAGAAAATACAAAAGGACCTTTAAAAGAGTACTGTAGGCCTCCCCATCGGCTACTCAGGAGTAGACCAAGCCCCTCAGTGACAAATGACTAGACGCAGTTGGCCTACTCACGAGTAGACCCCTGCAGTTTACTCACGAGTAGATCCAGGTAAGTTTACTCACGAGTAGACCCGGTCGACTCACTCATGGGTGTGGCACCCCCTCGGCTTACTCACGAGTAGACCCCATCAACTTACTCGTGAGTAGACCCCTTTCGGCAGATTCACAAGTAGACTTGTGGAATTACTATACCAATTTGGGGAACTCTCTGGATGCGAAATTAAGTGTGCCATGTCCTTTGGGAAATGGCCCCACTCTCATAGGCATATGCCTTGGCCCTCTAGTGGTAAAACAGACTCTGTGAAATACTTAGGTATTCGAATTACTAAACAACCTATTCTCTTTGTCAAAACTAACTTAGATAATGAAGATCGCCTTCCTCCGCTGGGCTGACCTTCCGCTGAGTTTGTGGGGTAAGCAAGCAGTTGTACAAATGAATGTTATGCCTAGATGTATTTATACTTTTAGTTCACTAAACTAGTTTGAACTAGTTTTCAGCTTTAGTTACAAGTAGAAATACTCAGTGGTTGCAAGAAAACGTCAGACAGCAGACCAGATCACATTGGGTTGCACACAGTAAGAATTGTGGTTACCCAGTTGCAGAAATCATGGTTGTAAGAAAATACAAATGGACTTTTAAAAGAGTACTGTAGGCCTCCCCATCGGCTACTCAGGAGTAGACCAAGCCCCTCAGTGACAAATGACTAGACCCAGTTGGCTTACTCATGAGTAGACCCCTGCAGTTTACTCACGAGTAGACCCAGGTAAGTTTACTCACGAGTAGATCCAGTCGACTCACTCACGGGTGTAGCACCCCCTCGGCTTACTCGCGAGTAGACCCCATCAACTTACTCCTGAGTAGACCCCTTTCGGCAGATTCACAAGTAGACTAGTGGGATTACTATACCAATTTGGGGAACTCTCTGGATGCGAAATTAAGTGTGCCATGTACTTTGGGAAATGGCCCCACTCTCATAGGCATATGCCCTGGCCCTCTACTTGTAAAACTCACTTTGTGAAAGACTTAGGTATTCAAATTAGTAAACAACCTATTCTTTTTGTCAAAACTAACTCAGATAATGAAGATCGACTTCCTCCGCTGGGCTGACCTTCTGCTGAGTTTGTGGGGTAAGCAAGCAGTTGTACAAATGAATGTTATGCCTAGATGTATTTATACTTTTAGTTCACTAAACTAGTTTGAACTAGTTTTCAGCTTTTAGTTAAAAGTAGAAATACTCAGTAGTTGCAAGAACACGTTAGACAGCACACCAGATCACAGTGGGTATCACACAGTAAGAATTGTGGTTACCCAGTTGCAGAAATCATGGCTTTAAGAAAATACAAAAGGACCTTTAAAAGAGTACTGTAGGCCTCCCCATCGGCTACTCAGGAGTAGACCAAGCCCCTCAGTGACAAATGACTAGACGCAGTTGGCCCACTCACGAGTAGACCCCTGCAGTTTACTCACGAGTAGACCCAGGTAAGTTTACTCACGAGTAGACCCGGTCGACTCACTCACGGGTGTGGCACCCCCCTCGGCTGACTCACGAGTAGACCCCATCAACTTACTCGTGAGTAGACCCCTGTGGGCAGATTCACAAGTAGACTTGTGGAATTACTATACCAATTTGGGGAACTCTCTGGATGCGAAATTAAGTGTGCCATGTACTTTGGGAAATGGCCCCACTCTCATAGGCATATGCCTTGGCCCTCTAGTGGTAAAACAGAGTCTGTGAAAGACTTAGGTATTCGAATTACTAAACAACCTATTCTCTTTGTCAAAACTAACTTAGATAATGAAGATCGCCTTCCTCCGCTGGGCTGACCTTCCGCTGAGTTTGTGGGGTAAGCAAGCAGTTGTACAAATGAATGTTATGCCTAGATGTATTTATACTTTTAGTTCACTAAACTAGTTTGAACTAGTTTTCAGCTTTAGTTACAAGTAGAAATACTCAGTGGTTGCAAGAAAACGTCAGACAGCAGACCAGATCACATTGGGTTGCACACAGTAAGAATTGTGGTTACCCAGTTGCAGAAATCATGGTTGTAAGAAAATACAAATGGACTTTTAAAAGAGTACTGTAGGCCTCCCCATCGCTACTCAGGAGTAGACCAAGCCCCTCAGTGACAAATGACTAGACCCAGTTGGCTTACTCATGAGTAGACCCCTGCAGTTTACTCATGAGTAGACCCAGGTAAGTTTACTCACGAGTAGACCGGGTTGGCTGACTCACGGGTGTGGCACCCCCCTCAGCTTACTCACGAGTAGACCCCATCAACTTACTCGTGAGTAGACCCCTGTCGGCAGATTCACAAGTAGACTTGTGGAATTACTATACCAATTTGGGGAACTCTCTGGATGCGAAATTAAGTGTGCCATGTACTTTGGGAAATGGCCCCACTCTCATAGGCATATGCCCTGGCCCTCTACTTGTAAAACACACTTTGTGAAAGACTTAGGTATTCAAATTACTAAACAACCTATTCTTTTTGTCAAAACTAACTCAGATAATGAAGATCGACTTCCTCCGCTGGGCTGACCTTCCGCTGAGTTTGTGGGGTAAGCAAGCAGTTGTACAAATGAATGTTATGCCTAGATGTATTTATACTTTTAGTTCACTAAACTAGTTTGAACTAGTTTTCAGCTTTTAGTTACAAGTAGAAATACTCAGTAGTTGCAAGAACACGTCAGACAGCACACCAGATCACAGTGGGTATCACACAGTAAGAATTGTGGTTACCCAGTTGCAGAAATCATGGCTTTAAGAAAATACAAAAGGACCTTTAAAAGAGTACTGTAGGCCTCCCCATCGCTACTCAGGAGTAGACCAAGCCCCTCAGTGACAAATGACTAGACCCAGTTGGCTTACTCATGAGTAGACCCCTGCAGTTTACTCATGAGTAGACCCAGGTAAGTTTACTCATGAGTAGACCGGGTTGGCTGACTCACGGGTGTGGCACCCCCTCGGCTTACTCACGAGTAGACCCCATCAACTTACTCGTGAGTAGACCCCTTTTGGCAGATTCACAAGTAGGCTTATGGAATTACTATACCAATTTGGGGAACTCTCTGGATGCAAAATTAAGTGTGCCATGTCCTTTGGGAAATGGCCCCACTCTCATAGGCATATGCCCTGGCCCTCTACTTGTAAAACACACTTTGTGAAAGACTTAGGTATTCGAATTACTAAACAACCTATTCTCTTTGTCAAAACTAACTCAGATAATGAAGATCGACTTCCTCCGCTGGGCTGACCTTCCGCTGAATTTGTGGGGTAAGCAAGCAGTTGTACAAATGAATGTTATGCCTAGATGTATTTATACGTTTAGTTCACTAAACTAGTTTGAATTAGTTTTCAGCTTTTAGTTACAAGTAGAAATACTCAGTAGTTGCAAGAACACGTCAGACAGCACACCAGATCACAGTGGGTATCACACAGTAAGAATTGTGGTTACCCAGTTGCAGAAATCATGGCTTTAAGAAAATACAAAAGGACCTTTAAAAGAGTACTGTAGGCCTCCCCATCGGCTACTCAGGAGTAGACCAAGCCCCTCAGTGACAAATGACTAGACGCAGTTGGCCTACTCACGAGTAGACCCCTGCAGTTTACGCACGAGTAGACCCAGGTAAGTTTACTCGCGAGTAGACCCGGTCGACTCACTCACGGGTGTGGCACCCCCTCGGCTTACTCACGAGTAGACCCCATCAACTTACTCGTGAGTAGACCCCTGTCGGCAGATTCACAAGTAGACTTGTGGAATTACTATACCAATTTGGGGAACTCTCTGGATGCGAAATTAAGTGTGCCATGTCCTTTGGGAAATGGCCCCACTCTCATAGGCATATGCCTTGGCCCTCTAGTGGTAAAACAGACTCTGTGAAAGACTGAGGTATTCGAATTACTAAACAACCTATTCTCTTTGTCAAAACTAACTCAGATAATGAAGATCGACTTCCTCCGCTGGGCTGACCTTCCGCTGAATTTGTGGGGTAAGCAAGCAGTTGTACAAATGAATGTTATGCCTAGATGTATTTATACTTTTAGTTCACTAAACTAGTTTGAACTAGTTTTCAGCTTTAGTTACAAGTAGAAATACTCAGTGGTTGCAAGAAAACGTCAGACAGCAGACCAGATCACATTGGGTTGCACACAGTAAGAATTGTGGTTACCCAGTTGCAGAAATCATGGTTGTAAGAAAATATAAATGGACTTTTAAAAGAGTACTGTAGGCCTCCCCATCGGCTACTCAGGAGTAGACCAAGCCCCTCAGTGACAAATGACTAGACCCAGTTGGCTTACTCATGAGTAGACCCCTGCAGTTTACTCATGAGTAGACCCAGGTAAGTTTACTCACGAGTAGACCCGGTCGACTCACTCACGGGTGTGGCACCCCCTCGGCTTACTCACGAGTAGACCCCATCAACTTACTCGTGAGTAGACCCCTTTCGGCAGATTCACAAGTAGACTTGTGGAATTACTATACCAATTTGGGGAACTCTCTGGATGCGAAATTAAGTGTGCCATGTCCTTTGGGAAATGGCCCCACTCTCATAGGCATATGCCTTGGCCCTCTAGTGGTAAAACAGACTCTGTGAAATACTTAGGTATTCGAATTACTAAACAACCTATTCTCTTTGTCAAAACTAACTTAGATAATGAAGATCACCTTCCTCCGCTGGGCTGACCTTCCGCTGAGTTTGTGGGGTAAGCAAGCAGTTGTACAAATGAATGTTATGCCTAGATGTATTTATACTTTTAGTTCACTAAACTAGTTTGAACTAGTTTTCAGCTTTAGTTACAAGTAGAAATACTCAGTGGTTGCAAGAAAACGTCAGACAGCAGACCAGATCACATTGGGTTGCACACAGTAAGAATTGTGGTTACCCAGTTGCAGAAATCATGGTTGTAAGAAAATACAAATGGACTTTTAAAAGAGTACTGTAGGCCTCCCCATCGGCTACTCAGGAGTAGACCAAGCCCCTCAGTGACAAATGACTAGACCCAGTTGGCTTACTCATGAGTAGACCCCTGCAGTTTACTCATGAGTAGACCCAGGTAAGTTTACTCACGAGTAGACCGGGTCGACTCACTCACGGGTGTAGCACCCCCTCGGCTTACTCGCGAGTAGACCCCATCAACTTACTCATGAGTAGACCCCTGTCGGCAGATTCACAAGTAGACTTGTGGAATTACTATACCAATTTGGGGAACTCTCTGGATGCGAAATTAAGTGTGCCATGTACTTTGGGAAATGGCCCCACTCTCATAGGCATATGCCCTGGCCCTCTACTTGTAAAACACACTTTGTGAAAGACTTAGGTATTCGAATTACTAAACAACCTATTCTCTTTGTCAAAACTAACTCAGATAATGAAGATCGACTTCCTCCGCTGGGCTGACCTTCCGCTGAATTTGTGGGGTAAGCAAGCAGTTGTACAAATGAATGTTATGCCTAGATGTATTTATACGTTTAGTTCACTAAACTAGTTTGAATTAGTTTTCCGCTTTTAGTTACAAGTAGAAATACTCAGTGGTTGCAAGAAAACGTCAGACAGCACACCAGATCACAGTGGGTATCACACAGTAAGAATTGTGGTTACCCAGTTGCAGAAATCATGGCTGTAAGAAAATACAAAAGGACCTTTAAAAGAGTACTGTAGGCCTCCCCATCGGCTACTCAGGAGTAGACCAAGCCCCTCAGTGACAAATGACTAGACGCAGTTGGCCTACTCACGAGTAGACCCCTGCAGTTTACTCACGAGTAGACCCAGGTAAGTTTACTCACGAGTAGACCCGGTCGACTCACTCACGGGTGTGGCACCCCCTCGGCTTACTCACGAGTAGACCCCATCAACTTACTCGTGAGTAGACCCCTTTCGGCAGATTCACAAGTAGACTTGTGGAATTACTATACCAATTTGGGGAACTCTCTGGATGCGAAATTAAGTGTGCCATGTCCTTTGGGAAATGGCCCCACTCTCATAGGCATATGCCTTGGCCCTCTAGTGGTAAAACAGACTCTGTGAAATACTTAGGTATTCGAATTACTAAACAACCTATTCTCTTTGTCAAAACTAACTTAGATAATGAAGATCACCTTCCTCCGCTGGGCTGACCTTCCGCTGAGTTTGTGGGGTAAGCAAGCAGTTGTACAAATGAATGTTATGCCTAGATGTATTTATACGTTTAGTTCACTAAACTAGTTTGAATTAGTTTTCCGCTTTTAGTTACAAGTAGAAATACTCAGTGGTTGCAAGAAAACGTCAGACAGCACACCAGATCACAGTGGGTATCACACAGTAAGAATTGTGGTTACCCAGTTGCAGAAATCATGGCTGTAAGAAAATACAAAAGGACCTTTAAAAGAGTACTGTAGGCCTCCCCATCGGCTACTCAGGAGTAGACCAAGCCCCTCAGTGACAAATGACTAGACGCAGTTGGCCTACTCACGAGTAGACCCCTGCAGTTTACTCACGAGTAGACCCAGGTAAGTTTACTCACGAGTAGACCCGGTCGACTCACTCACGGGTGTGGCACCCCCTCGGCTTACTCACGAGTAGACCCCATCAACTTACTCGTGAGTAGACCCCTGTCGGCAGATTCACAAGTAGACTTGTGGAATTACTATACCAATTTGGGGAACTCTCTGGATGCGAAATTAAGTGTGCCATGTACTTTGGGAAATGGCTCCACTCTCATAGGCATATGCCCTGGTCCTCTACTTGTAAAACACACTTTGTGAAAGACTTAGGTATTCGAATTACTAAACAACCTATTCTCTTTGTCAAAACTAACTCAGATAATGAAGATCGACTTCCTCCGCTGGGCTGACCTTCCACTGAGTTTGTGGGGTAAGCAAGCAGTTGTACAAATGAATGTTATGCCTAGATGTATTTATACTTTTAGTTCACTAAACTAGTTTGAACTAGTTTTCAGCTTTTAGTTACAAGTAGAAATACTCAGTAGTTGCAAGAACACGTCAGACAGCACACCAGATCACAGTGGGTATCACACAGTAAGAATTGTGGTTACCCAGTTGCAGAAATCATGGCTGTAAGAAAATACAAAAGGACCTTTAAAAGAGTACTGTAGGCCTCCCCATCGGCTACTCAGGAGTAGACCAAGCCCCTCAGTGACAAATGACTAGACGCAGTTGGCCTACTCACGAGTAGACCCCTGCCGTTTACTCACGAGTAGACCCAGGTAAGTTTACTCACGAGTAGACCCGGTCGACTCACTCACGGGTGTGGCACCCCCTCGGCTTACTCACGAGTAGACCCCATCAACTTACTCGTGAGTAGACCCCTTTCGGCAGATTCACAAGTAGACTTGTGGAATTACTATACCAATTTGGGGAACTCTCTGGATGCGAAATTAAGTGTGCCATGTCCTTTGGGAAATGGCCCCACTCTCATAGGCATATGCCTTGGCCCTCTAGTGGTAAAACAGACTCTGTGAAATACTTAGGTATTCGAATTACTAAACAACCTATTCTCTTTGTCAAAACTAACTTAGATAATGAAGATCACCTTCCTCCGCTGGGCTGACCTTCCGCTGAGTTTGTGGGGTAAGCAAGCAGTTGTACAAATGAATGTTATGCCTAGATGTATTTATACGTTTAGTTCACTAAACTAGTTTGAATTAGTTTTCCGCTTTTAGTTACAAGTAGAAATACTCAGTGGTTGCAAGAAAACGTCAGACAGCACACCAGATCACAGTGGGTATCACACAGTAAGAATTGTGGTTACCCAGTTGCAGAAATCATGGCTGTAAGAAAATACAAAAGGACCTTTAAAAGAGTACTGTAGGCCTCCCCATCGGCTACTCAGGAGTAGACCAAGCCCCTCAGTGACAAATGACTAGACGCAGTTGGCCTACTCACGAGTAGACCCCTGCCGTTTACTCACGAGTAGACCCAGGTAAGTTTACTCACGAGTAGACCCGGTCGACTCACTCACGGGTGTGGCACCCCCTCGGCTTACTCACGAGTAGACCCCATCAACTTACTCGTGAGTAGACCCCTTTCGGCAGATTCACAAGTAGACTTGTGGAATTACTATACCAATTTGGGGAACTCTCTGGATGCGAAATTAAGTGTGCCATGTCCTTTGGGAAATGGCCCCACTCTCATAGGCATATGCCTTGGCCCTCTAGTGGTAAAACAGACTCTGTGAAATACTTAGGTATTCGAATTACTAAACAACCTATTCTCTTTGTCAAAACTAACTTAGATAATGAAGATCACCTTCCTCCGCTGGGCTGACCTTCCGCTGAGTTTGTGGGGTAAGCAAGCAGTTGTACAAATGAATGTTATGCCTAGATGTATTTATACTTTTAGTTCACTAAACTAGTTTGAACTAGTTTTCAGCTTTAGTTACAAGTAGAAATACTCAGTGGTTGCAAGAAAACGTCAGACAGCAGACCAGATCACATTGGGTTGCACACAGTAAGAATTGTGGTTACCCAGTTGCAGAAATCATGGTTGTAAGAAAATACAAAAGGACTTTTAAAAGAGTACTGTAGGCCTCCCCATCGGCTACTCAGGAGTAGACCAAGCCCCTCAGTGACAAATGACTAGACCCAGTTGGCTTACTCATGAGTAGACCCCTGCAGTTTACTCATGAGTAGACCCAGGTAAGTTTACTCACGAGTAGACCCAGTCGACGCACTCACGGGTGTAGCACCCCTCGGCTTACTCGCGAGTAGACCCCATCAACTTACTCATGAGTAGACCCCTGTCGGCAGATTCACAAGTAGACTTGTGGAATTACTATACCAATTTGGGGAACTCTCTGGATGCGAAATTAAGTGTGCCATGTACTTTGGGAAATGGCCCCACTCTCATAGGCATATGCCCTGGCCCTCTACTTGTAAAACACACTTTGTGAAAGACTTAGGTATTCGAATTACTAAACAACCTATTCTCTTTGTCAAAACTAACTCAGATAATGAAGATCGACTTCCTCCGCTGGGCTGACCTTCCGCTGAGTTTGTGGGGTAAGCAAGCAGTTGTACAAATGAATGTTATGCCTAGATGTATTTATACTTTTAGTTCACTAAACTAGTTTGAATTAGTTTTCCGCTTTTAGTTACAAGTAGAAATACTCAGTGGTTGCAAGAAAACGTCAGACAGCACACCAGATCACAGTGGGTATCACACAGTAAGAATTGTGGTTACCCAGTTGCAGAAATCATGGCTGTAAGAAAATACAAAAGGACCTTTAAAAGAGTACTGTAGGCCTCCCCATCGGCTACTCAGGAGTAGACCAAGCCCCTCAGTGACAAATGACTAGACGCAGTTGGCCTACTCACGAGTAGACCCAGGTAAGTTTACTCACGAGTAGACCCGGTCGACTCACTCACGGGTGTGGCACCCCCTCGGCTTACTCACGAGTAGACCCCATCAACTTACTCGTGAGTAGACCCCTTTCGGCAGATTCACAAGTAGACTTGTGGAATTACTATACCAATTTGGGGAACTCTCTGGATGCGAAATTAAGTGTGCCATGTCCTTTGGGAAATGGCCCCACTCTCATAGGCATATGCCTTGGCCCTCTAGTGGTAAAACAGACTCTGTGAAATACTTAGGTATTCGAATTACTAAACTACCTATTCTCTTTGTCAAAACTAACTCAGATAATGAAGATCGACTTCCTCCGCTGGGCTGACCTTCCGCTGAGTTTGTGGGGTAAGCAAGCAGTTGTACAAATGAATGTTATGCCTAGATGTATTTATACTTTTAGTTCGCTAAACTAGTTTGAACTAGTTTTCAGCTTTAGTTACAAGTAGAAATACTCAGTGGTTGCAAGAAAACGTCAGACAGCAGACCAGATCACATTGGGTTGCACACAGTAAGAATTGTGGTTACCCAGTTGCAGAAATCATGGTTGTAAGAAAATACAAAAGGACTTTTAAAAGAGTACTGTAGGCCTCCCCATCGGCTACTCAGGAGTAGACCAAGCCCCTCAGGGACAAATGACTAGACCCAGTTGGCTTACTCATGAGTAGACCCCTGCAGTTTACTCACGAGTAGACCCAGGTAAGTTTACTCACGAGTAGATCCAGTCGACTCACTCACGGGTGTAGCACCCCCTCGGCTTACTCGCGAGTAGACCCCATCAACTTACTCATGAGTAGACCCCTTTCGGCAGATTCACAAGTAGACTAGTGGGATTACTATACCAATTTGGGGAACTCTCTGGATGCGAAATTAAGTGTGCCATGTCCTTTGGGAAATGGCCCCACTCTCATAGGCATATGCCTTGGCCCTCTAGTGGTAAAACAGACTCTGTGAAAGACTTAGGTATTCGAATTACTAAACAACCTATTCTCTTTGTCAAAACTAACTTAGATAATGAAGATCACCTTCCTCCGCTGGGCTGACCTTCCGCTGAGTTTGTGGGGTAAGCAAGCAGTTGTACAAATGAATGTTATGCCTAGATGTATTTATACTTTTAGTTCGCTAAACTAGTTTGAACTAGTTTTCAGCTTTAGTTACAAGTAGAAATACTCAGTGGTTGCAAGAAAACGTCAGACAGCAGACCAGATCACATTGGGTTGCACACAGTAAGAATTGTGGTTACCCAGTTGCAGAAATCATGGTTGTAAGAAAATACAAAAGGACTTTTAAAAGAGTACTGTAGGCCTCCCCATCGGCTACTCAGGAGTAGACCAAGCCCCTCAGGGACAAATGACTAGACCCAGTTGGCTTACTCATGAGTAGACCCCTGCAGTTTACTCACGAGTAGACCCAGGTAAGTTTACTCACGAGTAGATCCAGTCGACTCACTCACGGGTGTAGCACCCCCTCGGCTTACTCGCGAGTAGACCCCATCAACTTACTCATGAGTAGACCCCTTTCGGCAGATTCACAAGTAGACTAGTGGGATTACTATACCAATTTGGGGAACTCTCTGGATGCGAAATTAAGTGTGCCATGTCCTTTGGGAAATGGCCCCACTCTCATAGGCATATGCCTTGGCCCTCTAGTGGTAAAACAGACTCTGTGAAAGACTTAGGTATTCGAATTACTAAACAACCTATTCTCTTTGTCAAAACTAACTTAGATAATGAAGATCACCTTCCTCCGCTGGGCTGACCTTCCGCTGAGTTTGTGGGGTAAGCAAGCAGTTGTACAAATGAATGTTATGCCTAGATGTATTTATACTTTTAGTTCGCTAAACTAGTTTGAATTAGTTTTCCGCTTTTAGTTACAAGTAGAAATACTCAGTGGTTGCAAGAAAACGTCAGACAGCACACCAGATCACAGTGGGTATCACACAGTAAGAATTGTGGTTACCCAGTTGCAGAAATCATGGCTGTAAGAAAATACAAAAGGACCTTTAAAAGAGTACTGTAGGCCTCCCCATCGGCTACTCAGGAGTAGACCAAGCCCCTCAGTGACAAATGACTAGACGCAGTTGGCCTACTCACGAGTAGACCCCTGCAGTTTACTCACGAGTAGACCCAGGTAAGTTTACTCACGAGTAGACCCGGTCGACTCACTCACGGGTGTGGCACCCCCTCGGCTTACTCACGAGTAGACCCCATCAACTTACTCGTGAGTAGACCCCTGTCGGCAGATTCACAAGTAGACTTGTGGAATTACTATACCAATTTGGGGAACTCTCTGGATGCGAAATTAAGTGTGCCATGTACTTTGGGAAATGGCTCCACTCTCATAGGCATATGCCCTGGTCCTCTACTTGTAAAACACACTTTGTGAAAGACTTAGGTATTCGAATTACTAAACAACCTATTCTCTTTGTCAAAACTAACTCAGATAATGAAGATCGACTTCCTCCGCTGGGCTGACCTTCCACTGAGTTTGTGGGGTAAGCAAGCAGTTGTACAAATGAATGTTATGCCTAGATGTATTTATACTTTTAGTTCACTAAACTAGTTTGAACTAGTTTTCAGCTTTTAGTTACAAGTAGAAATACTCAGTAGTTGCAAGAACACGTCAGACAGCACACCAGATCACAGTGGGTATCACACAGTAAGAATTGTGGTTACCCAGTTGCAGAAATCATGGCTGTAAGAAAATACAAAAGGACCTTTAAAAGAGTACTGTAGGCCTCCCCATCGGCTACTCAGGAGTAGACCAAGCCCCTCAGTGACAAATGACTAGACGCAGTTGGCCTACTCACGAGTAGACCCCTGCCGTTTACTCACGAGTAGACCCAGGTAAGTTTACTCACGAGTAGACCCGGTCGACTCACTCACGGGTGTGGCACCCCCTCGGCTTACTCACGAGTAGACCCCATCAACTTACTCGTGAGTAGACCCCTTTCGGCAGATTCACAAGTAGACTTGTGGAATTACTATACCAATTTGGGGAACTCTCTGGATGCGAAATTAAGTGTGCCATGTCCTTTGGGAAATGGCCCCACTCTCATAGGCATATGCCTTGGCCCTCTAGTGGTAAAACAGACTCTGTGAAATACTTAGGTATTCGAATTACTAAACAACCTATTCTCTTTGTCAAAACTAACTTAGATAATGAAGATCACCTTCCTCCGCTGGGCTGACCTTCCGCTGAGTTTGTGGGGTAAGCAAGCAGTTGTACAAATGAATGTTATGCCTAGATGTATTTATACGTTTAGTTCACTAAACTAGTTTGAATTAGTTTTCCGCTTTTAGTTACAAGTAGAAATACTCAGTGGTTGCAAGAAAACGTCAGACAGCACACCAGATCACAGTGGGTATCACACAGTAAGAATTGTGGTTACCCAGTTGCAGAAATCATGGCTGTAAGAAAATACAAAAGGACCTTTAAAAGAGTACTGTAGGCCTCCCCATCGGCTACTCAGGAGTAGACCAAACCCCTCAGTGACAAATGACTAGACGCAGTTGGCCTACTCACGAGTAGACCCCTGCCGTTTACTCACGAGTAGACCCAGGTAAGTTTACTCACGAGTAGACCCGGTCGACTCACTCACGGGTGTGGCACCCCCTCGGCTTACTCACGAGTAGACCCCATCAACTTACTCGTGAGTAGACCCCTTTCGGCAGATTCACAAGTAGACTTGTGGAATTACTATACCAATTTGGGGAACTCTCTGGATGCGAAATTAAGTGTGCCATGTCCTTTGGGAAATGGCCCCACTCTCATAGGCATATGCCTTGGCCCTCTAGTGGTAAAACAGACTCTGTGAAATACTTAGGTATTCGAATTACTAAACAACCTATTCTCTTTGTCAAAACTAACTTAGATAATGAAGATCACCTTCCTCCGCTGGGCTGACCTTCCGCTGAGTTTGTGGGGTAAGCAAGCAGTTGTACAAATGAATGTTATGCCTAGATGTATTTATACTTTTAGTTCGCTAAACTAGTTTGAACTAGTTTTCAGCTTTAGTTACAAGTAGAAATACTCAGTGGTTGCAAGAAAACGTCAGACAGCAGACCAGATCACATTGGGTTGCACACAGTAAGAATTGTGGTTACCCAGTTGCAGAAATCATGGTTGTAAGAAAATACAAAAGGACTTTTAAAAGAGTACTGTAGGCCTCCCCATCGGCTACTCAGGAGTAGACCAAGCCCCTCAGGGACAAATGACTAGACCCAGTTGGCTTACTCATGAGTAGACCCCTGCAGTTTACTCACGAGTAGACCCAGGTAAGTTTACTCACGAGTAGATCCAGTCGACTCACTCACGGGTGTAGCACCCCCTCGGCTTACTCGCGAGTAGACCCCATCAACTTACTCATGAGTAGACCCCTTTCGGCAGATTCACAAGTAGACTAGTGGGATTACTATACCAATTTGGGGAACTCTCTGGATGCGAAATTAAGTGTGCCATGTCCTTTGGGAAATGGCCCCACTCTCATAGGCATATGCCTTGGCCCTCTAGTGGTAAAACAGACTCTGTGAAAGACTTAGGTATTCGAATTACTAAACAACCTATTCTCTTTGTCAAAACTAACTTAGATAATGAAGATCACCTTCCTCCGCTGGGCTGACCTTCCGCTGAGTTTGTGGGGTAAGCAAGCAGTTGTACAAATGAATGTTATGCCTAGATGTATTTATACTTTTAGTTCGCTAAACTAGTTTGAACTAGTTTTCAGCTTTAGTTACAAGTAGAAATACTCAGTGGTTGCAAGAAAACGTCAGACAGCAGACCAGATCACATTGGGTTGCACACAGTAAGAATTGTGGTTACCCAGTTGCAGAAATCATGGTTGTAAGAAAATACAAAAGGACTTTTAAAAGAGTACTGTAGGCCTCCCCATCGGCTACTCAGGAGTAGACCAAGCCCCTCAGGGACAAATGACTAGACCCAGTTGGCTTACTCATGAGTAGACCCCTGCAGTTTACTCACGAGTAGACCCAGGTAAGTTTACTCACGAGTAGATCCAGTCGACTCACTCACGGGTGTAGCACCCCCTCGGCTTACTCGCGAGTAGACCCCATCAACTTACTCATGAGTAGACCCCTTTCGGCAGATTCACAAGTAGACTAGTGGGATTACTATACCAATTTGGGGAACTCTCTGGATGCGAAATTAAGTGTGCCATGTCCTTTGGGAAATGGCCCCACTCTCATAGGCATATGCCTTGGCCCTCTAGTGGTAAAACAGACTCTGTGAAAGACTTAGGTATTCGAATTACTAAACAACCTATTCTCTTTGTCAAAACTAACTTAGATAATGAAGATCACCTTCCTCCGCTGGGCTGACCTTCCGCTGAGTTTGTGGGGTAAGCAAGCAGTTGTACAAATGAATGTTATGCCTAGATGTATTTATACTTTTAGTTCGCTAAACTAGTTTGAATTAGTTTTCCGCTTTTAGTTACAAGTAGAAATACTCAGTGGTTGCAAGAAAACGTCAGACAGCACACCAGATCACAGTGGGTATCACACAGTAAGAATTGTGGTTACCCAGTTGCAGAAATCATGGCTGTAAGAAAATACAAAAGGACCTTTAAAAGAGTACTGTAGGCCTCCCCATCGGCTACTCAGGAGTAGACCAAGCCCCTCAGTGACAAATGACTAGACGCAGTTGGCCTACTCACGAGTAGACCCCTGCAGTTTACTCACGAGTAGACCCAGGTAAGTTTACTCACGAGTAGACCCGGTCGACTCACTCACGGGTGTGGCACCCCCTCGGCTTACTCACGAGTAGACCCCATCAACTTACTCGTGAGTAGACCCCTGTCGGCAGATTCACAAGTAGACTTGTGGAATTACTATACCAATTTGGGGAACTCTCTGGATGCGAAATTAAGTGTGCCATGTACTTTGGGAAATGGCTCCACTCTCATAGGCATATGCCCTGGTCCTCTACTTGTAAAACACACTTTGTGAAAGACTTAGGTATTCGAATTACTAAACAACCTATTCTCTTTGTCAAAACTAACTCAGATAATGAAGATCGACTTCCTCCGCTGGGCTGACCTTCCACTGAGTTTGTGGGGTAAGCAAGCAGTTGTACAAATGAATGTTATGCCTAGATGTATTTATACTTTTAGTTCACTAAACTAGTTTGAACTAGTTTTCAGCTTTTAGTTACAAGTAGAAATACTCAGTAGTTGCAAGAACACGTCAGACAGCACACCAGATCACAGTGGGTATCACACAGTAAGAATTGTGGTTACCCAGTTGCAGAAATCATGGCTGTAAGAAAATACAAAAGGACCTTTAAAAGAGTACTGTAGGCCTCCCCATCGGCTACTCAGGAGTAGACCAAGCCCCTCAGTGACAAATGACTAGACGCAGTTGGCCTACTCACGAGTAGACCCCTGCCGTTTACTCACGAGTAGACCCAGGTAAGTTTACTCACGAGTAGACCCGGTCGACTCACTCACGGGTGTGGCACCCCCTCGGCTTACTCACGAGTAGACCCCATCAACTTACTCGTGAGTAGACCCCTTTCGGCAGATTCACAAGTAGACTTGTGGAATTACTATACCAATTTGGGGAACTCTCTGGATGCGAAATTAAGTGTGCCATGTCCTTTGGGAAATGGCCCCACTCTCATAGGCATATGCCTTGGCCCTCTAGTGGTAAAACAGACTCTGTGAAATACTTAGGTATTCGAATTACTAAACAACCTATTCTCTTTGTCAAAACTAACTTAGATAATGAAGATCACCTTCCTCCGCTGGGCTGACCTTCCGCTGAGTTTGTGGGGTAAGCAAGCAGTTGTACAAATGAATGTTATGCCTAGATGTATTTATACGTTTAGTTCACTAAACTAGTTTGAATTAGTTTTCCGCTTTTAGTTACAAGTAGAAATACTCAGTGGTTGCAAGAAAACGTCAGACAGCACACCAGATCACAGTGGGTATCACACAGTAAGAATTGTGGTTACCCAGTTGCAGAAATCATGGCTGTAAGAAAATACAAAAGGACCTTTAAAAGAGTACTGTAGGCCTCCCCATCGGCTACTCAGGAGTAGACCAAACCCCTCAGTGACAAATGACTAGACGCAGTTGGCCTACTCACGAGTAGACCCCTGCCGTTTACTCACGAGTAGACCCAGGTAAGTTTACTCACGAGTAGACCCGGTCGACTCACTCACGGGTGTGGCACCCCCTCGGCTTACTCACGAGTAGACCCCATCAACTTACTCGTGAGTAGACCCCTTTCGGCAGATTCACAAGTAGACTTGTGGAATTACTATACCAATTTGGGGAACTCTCTGGATGCGAAATTAAGTGTGCCATGTCCTTTGGGAAATGGCCCCACTCTCATAGGCATATGCCTTGGCCCTCTAGTGGTAAAACAGACTCTGTGAAATACTTAGGTATTCGAATTACTAAACAACCTATTCTCTTTGTCAAAACTAACTTAGATAATGAAGATCACCTTCCTCCGCTGGGCTGACCTTCCGCTGAGTTTGTGGGGTAAGCAAGCAGTTGTACAAATGAATGTTATGCCTAGATGTATTTATACTTTTAGTTCACTAAACTAGTTTGAACTAGTTTTCAGCTTTAGTTACAAGTAGAAATACTCAGTGGTTGCAAGAAAACGTCAGACAGCAGACCAGATCACATTGGGTTGCACACAGTAAGAATTGTGGTTACCCAGTTGCAGAAATCATGGTTGTAAGAAAATACAAAAGGACTTTTAAAAGAGTACTGTAGGCCTCCCCATCGGCTACTCAGGAGTAGACCAAGCCCCTCAGTGACAAATGACTAGACCCAGTTGGCTTACTCATGAGTAGACCCCTGCAGTTTACTCATGAGTAGACCCAGGTAAGTTTACTCACGAGTAGACCCAGTCGACGCACTCACGGGTGTAGCACCCCTCGGCTTACTCGCGAGTAGACCCCATCAACTTACTCATGAGTAGACCCCTGTCGGCAGATTCACAAGTAGACTTGTGGAATTACTATACCAATTTGGGGAACTCTCTGGATGCGAAATTAAGTGTGCCATGTACTTTGGGAAATGGCCCCACTCTCATAGGCATATGCCCTGGCCCTCTACTTGTAAAACACACTTTGTGAAAGACTTAGGTATTCGAATTACTAAACAACCTATTCTCTTTGTCAAAACTAACTCAGATAATGAAGATCGACTTCCTCCGCTGGGCTGACCTTCCGCTGAGTTTGTGGGGTAAGCAAGCAGTTGTACAAATGAATGTTATGCCTAGATGTATTTATACTTTTAGTTCACTAAACTAGTTTGAATTAGTTTTCCGCTTTTAGTTACAAGTAGAAATACTCAGTGGTTGCAAGAAAACGTCAGACAGCACACCAGATCACAGTGGGTATCACACAGTAAGAATTGTGGTTACCCAGTTGCAGAAATCATGGCTGTAAGAAAATACAAAAGGACCTTTAAAAGAGTACTGTAGGCCTCCCCATCGGCTACTCAGGAGTAGACCAAGCCCCTCAGTGACAAATGACTAGACGCAGTTGGCCTACTCACGAGTAGACCCAGGTAAGTTTACTCACGAGTAGACCCGGTCGACTCACTCACGGGTGTGGCACCCCCTCGGCTTACTCACGAGTAGACCCCATCAACTTACTCGTGAGTAGACCCCTTTCGGCAGATTCACAAGTAGACTTGTGGAATTACTATACCAATTTGGGGAACTCTCTGGATGCGAAATTAAGTGTGCCATGTCCTTTGGGAAATGGCCCCACTCTCATAGGCATATGCCTTGGCCCTCTAGTGGTAAAACAGACTCTGTGAAATACTTAGGTATTCGAATTACTAAACTACCTATTCTCTTTGTCAAAACTAACTCAGATAATGAAGATCGACTTCCTCCGCTGGGCTGACCTTCCGCTGAGTTTGTGGGGTAAGCAAGCAGTTGTACAAATGAATGTTATGCCTAGATGTATTTATACTTTTAGTTCGCTAAAATAGTTTGAACTAGTTTTCAGCTTTAGTTACAAGTAGAAATACTCAGTGGTTGCAAGAAAACGTCAGACAGCAGACCAGATCACATTGGGTTGCACACAGTAAGAATTGTGGTTACCCAGTTGCAGAAATCATGGTTGTAAGAAAATACAAAAGGACTTTTAAAAGAGTACTGTAGGCCTCCCCATCGGCTACTCAGGAGTAGACCAAGCCCCTCAGGGACAAATGACTAGACCCAGTTGGCTTACTCATGAGTAGACCCCTGCAGTTTACTCACGAGTAGACCCAGGTAAGTTTACTCACGAGTAGATCCAGTCGACTCACTCACGGGTGTAGCACCCCCTCGGCTTACTCGCGAGTAGACCCCATCAACTTACTCATGAGTAGACCCCTTTCGGCAGATTCACAAGTAGACTAGTGGGATTACTATACCAATTTGGGGAACTCTCTGGATGCGAAATTAAGTGTGCCATGTCCTTTGGGAAATGGCCCCACTCTCATAGGCATATGCCTTGGCCCTCTAGTGGTAAAACAGACTCTGTGAAAGACTTAGGTATTCGAATTACTAAACAACCTATTCTCTTTGTCAAAACTAACTTAGATAATGAAGATCACCTTCCTCCGCTGGGCTGACCTTCCGCTGAGTTTGTGGGGTAAGCAAGCAGTTGTACAAATGAATGTTATGCCTAGATGTATTTATACTTTTAGTTCGCTAAACTAGTTTGAACTAGTTTTCAGCTTTAGTTACAAGTAGAAATACTCAGTGGTTGCAAGAAAACGTCAGACAGCAGACCAGATCACATTGGGTTGCACACAGTAAGAATTGTGGTTACCCAGTTGCAGAAATCATGGTTGTAAGAAAATACAAAAGGACTTTTAAAAGAGTACTGTAGGCCTCCCCATCGGCTACTCAGGAGTAGACCAAGCCCCTCAGGGACAAATGACTAGACCCAGTTGGCTTACTCATGAGTAGACCCCTGCAGTTTACTCACGAGTAGACCCAGGTAAGTTTACTCACGAGTAGATCCAGTCGACTCACTCACGGGTGTAGCACCCCCTCGGCTTACTCGCGAGTAGACCCCATCAACTTACTCATGAGTAGACCCCTTTCGGCAGATTCACAAGTAGACTAGTGGGATTACTATACCAATTTGGGGAACTCTCTGGATGCGAAATTAAGTGTGCCATGTCCTTTGGGAAATGGCCCCACTCTCATAGGCATATGCCTTGGCCCTCTAGTGGTAAAACAGACTCTGTGAAAGACTTAGGTATTCGAATTACTAAACAACCTATTCTCTTTGTCAAAACTAACTTAGATAATGAAGATCACCTTCCTCCGCTGGGCTGACCTTCCGCTGAGTTTGTGGGGTAAGCAAGCAGTTGTACAAATGAATGTTATGCCTAGATGTATTTATACTTTTAGTTCGCTAAACTAGTTTGAACTAGTTTTCAGCTTTAGTTACAAGTAGAAATACTCAGTGGTTGCAAGAAAACGTCAGACAGCAGACCAGATCACATTGGGTTGCACACAGTAAGAATTGTGGTTACCCAGTTGCAGAAATCATGGTTGTAAGAAAATACAAAAGGACTTTTAAAAGAGTACTGTAGGCCTCCCCATCGGCTACTCAGGAGTAGACCAAGCCCCTCAGGGACAAATGACTAGACCCAGTTGGCTTACTCATGAGTAGACCCCTGCAGTTTACTCACGAGTAGACCCAGGTAAGTTTACTCACGAGTAGATCCAGTCGACTCACTCACGGGTGTAGCACCCCCTCGGCTTACTCGCGAGTAGACCCCATCAACTTACTCATGAGTAGACCCCTTTCGGCAGATTCACAAGTAGACTAGTGGGATTACTATACCAATTTGGGGAACTCTCTGGATGCGAAATTAAGTGTGCCATGTCCTTTGGGAAATGGCCCCACTCTCATAGGCATATGCCTTGGCCCTCTAGTGGTAAAACAGACTCTGTGAAAGACTTAGGTATTCGAATTACTAAACAACCTATTCTCTTTGTCAAAACTAACTTAGATAATGAAGATCACCTTCCTCCGCTGGGCTGACCTTCCGCTGAGTTTGTGGGGTAAGCAAGCAGTTGTACAAATGAATGTTATGCCTAGATGTATTTATACTTTTAGTTCACTAAACTAGTTTGAACTAGTTTTCAGCTTTAGTTACAAGTAGAAATACTCAGTGGTTGCAAGAAAACGTCAGACAGCAGACCAGATCACATTGGGCTGCACACAGTAAGAATTGTGGTTACCCAGTTGCAGAAATCATGGTTGTAAGAAAATAAAAATGGACTTTTAAAAGAGTACTGTAGGCCTCCCCATCGGCTACTCAGGAGTAGACCAAGCCCCTCAGTGACAAATGACTAGACCCAGTTGGCTTACTCATGAGTAGACCCCTGCAGTTTACTCACGAGTAGACCCAGGTAAGTTTACTCACGAGTAGATCCAGTCGACTCACTCACGGGTGTGGCACCCCCCTCAGCTTACTCACGAGTAGACCCCATCAACTTACTCGTGAGTAGACCCCTGTCGGCAGATTCACAAGTAGACTTGTGGAATTACTATACCAATTTGGGGAACTCTGTGGATGCGAAATTAAGTGTGCCATGTACTTTGGGAAATGGCCCCACTCTCATAGGCATATGCCCTGGCCCTCTACTTGTAAAACACACTTTGTGAAAGACTTAGGTATTCAAATTACTAAACAACCTATTCTTTTTGTCAAAACTAACTCAGATAATGAAGATCGACTTCCTCCGCTGGGCTGACCTTCCGCTGAGTTTGTGGGGTAAGCAAGCAGTTGTACAAATGAATGTTATGCCTAGATGTATTTATACTTTTAGTTCACTAAACTAGTTTGAACTAGTTTTCAGCTTTTAGTTACAAGTAGAAATACTTAGTAGTTGCAAGAACACGTCAGACAGCACACCAGATCACAGTGGGTATCACACAGTAAGAATTGTGGTTACCCAGTTGCAGAAATCATGGCTTTAAGAAAATACAAAAGGACCTTTAAAAGAGTACTGTAGGCCTCCCCATCGGCTACTCAGGAGTAGACCAAGCCCCTCAGTGACAAATGACTAGACGCAGTTGGCCTACTCACGAGTAGACCCCTGCAGTTTACTCACGAGTAGACCCAGGTAAGTTTACTCACGAGTAGACCCGGTCGACTCACTCACGGGTGTGGCACCCCCTCGGCTTACTCACGAGTAGACCCCATCAACTTACTCGTGAGTAGACCCCTGTCGGCAGATTCACAAGTAGACTTGTGGAATTACTATACCAATTTGGGGAACTCTCTGGATGCGAAATTAAGTGTGCCATGTACTTTGGGAAATGGCCCCACTCTCATAGGCATATGCCCTGGCCCTCTACTTGTAAAACACACTTTGTGAAAGACTTAGGTATTCGAATTACTAAACAACCTATTCTCTTTGTCAAAACTAACTCAGATAATGAAGATCGACTTCCTCCGCTGGGCTGACCTTCCGCTGAGTTTGTGGGGTAAGCAAGCAGTTGTACAAATGAATGTTATGCCTAGATGTATTTATACTTTTAGTTCACTAAACTAGTTTGAATTAGTTTTCCGCTTTTAGTTACAAGTAGAAATACTCAGTGGTTGCAAGAAAACGTCAGACAGCACACCAGATCACAGTGGGTATCACACAGTAAGAATTGTGGTTACCCAGTTGCAGAAATCATGGCTGTAAGAAAATACAAAAGGACCTTTAAAAGAGTACTGTAGGCCTCCCCATCGGCTACTCAGGAGTAGACCAAGCCCCTCAGTGACAAATGACTAGACGCAGTTGGCCTACTCACGAGTAGACCCAGGTAAGTTTACTCACGAGTAGACCCGGTCGACTCACTCACGGGTGTGGCACCCCCTCGGCTTACTCACGAGTAGACCCCATCAACTTACTCGTGAGTAGACCCCTTTCGGCAGATTCACAAGTAGACTTGTGGAATTACTATACCAATTTGGGGAACTCTCTGGATGCGAAATTAAGTGTGCCATGTCCTTTGGGAAATGGCCCCACTCTCATAGGCATATGCCTTGGCCCTCTAGTGGTAAAACAGACTCTGTGAAATACTTAGGTATTCGAATTACTAAACTACCTATTCTCTTTGTCAAAACTAACTCAGATAATGAAGATCGACTTCCTCCGCTGGGCTGACCTTCCGCTGAGTTTGTGGGGTAAGCAAGCAGTTGTACAAATGAATGTTATGCCTAGATGTATTTATACTTTTAGTTCGCTAAACTAGTTTGAACTAGTTTTCAGCTTTAGTTACAAGTAGAAATACTCAGTGGTTGCAAGAAAACGTCAGACAGCAGACCAGATCACATTGGGTTGCACACAGTAAGAATTGTGGTTACCCAGTTGCAGAAATCATGGTTGTAAGAAAATACAAAAGGACTTTTAAAAGAGTACTGTAGGCCTCCCCATCGGCTACTCAGGAGTAGACCAAGCCCCTCAGGGACAAATGACTAGACCCAGTTGGCTTACTCATGAGTAGACCCCTGCAGTTTACTCACGAGTAGACCCAGGTAAGTTTACTCACGAGTAGATCCAGTCGACTCACTCACGGGTGTAGCACCCCCTCGGCTTACTCGCGAGTAGACCCCATCAACTTACTCATGAGTAGACCCCTGTCGGCAGATTCACAAGTAGACTAGTGGGATTACTATACCAATTTGGGGAACTCTCTGGATGCGAAATTAAGTGTGCCATGTCCTTTGGGAAATGGCCCCACTCTCATAGGCATATGCCTTGGCCCTCTAGTGGTAAAACAGACTCTGTGAAAGACTTAGGTATTCGAATTACTAAACAACCTATTCTCTTTGTCAAAACTAACTTAGATAATGAAGATCACCTTCCTCCGCTGGGCTGACCTTCCGCTGAGTTTGTGGGGTAAGCAAGCAGTTGTACAAATGAATGTTATGCCTAGATGTATTTATACTTTTAGTTCGCTAAACTAGTTTGAACTAGTTTTCAGCTTTAGTTACAAGTAGAAATACTCAGTGGTTGCAAGAAAACGTCAGACAGCAGACCAGATCACATTGGGTTGCACACAGTAAGAATTGTGGTTACCCAGTTGCAGAAATCATGGTTGTAAGAAAATACAAAAGGACTTTTAAAAGAGTACTGTAGGCCTCCCCATCGGCTACTCAGGAGTAGACCAAGCCCCTCAGGGACAAATGACTAGACCCAGTTGGCTTACTCATGAGTAGACCCCTGCAGTTTACTCACGAGTAGACCCAGGTAAGTTTACTCACGAGTAGATCCAGTCGACTCACTCACGGGTGTAGCACCCCCTCGGCTTACTCGCGAGTAGACCCCATCAACTTACTCATGAGTAGACCCCTTTCGGCAGATTCACAAGTAGACTAGTGGGATTACTATACCAATTTGGGGAACTCTCTGGATGCGAAATTAAGTGTGCCATGTCCTTTGGGAAATGGCCCCACTCTCATAGGCATATGCCTTGGCCCTCTAGTGGTAAAACAGACTCTGTGAAAGACTTAGGTATTCGAATTACTAAACAACCTATTCTCTTTGTCAAAACTAACTTAGATAATGAAGATCACCTTCCTCCGCTGGGCTGACCTTCCGCTGAGTTTGTGGGGTAAGCAAGCAGTTGTACAAATGAATGTTATGCCTAGATGTATTTATACTTTTAGTTCGCTAAACTAGTTTGAACTAGTTTTCAGCTTTAGTTACAAGTAGAAATACTCAGTGGTTGCAAGAAAACGTCAGACAGCAGACCAGATCACATTGGGTTGCACACAGTAAGAATTGTGGTTACCCAGTTGCAGAAATCATGGTTGTAAGAAAATACAAAAGGACTTTTAAAAGAGTACTGTAGGCCTCCCCATCGGCTACTCAGGAGTAGACCAAGCCCCTCAGTGACAAATGACTAGACCCAGTTGGCTTACTCATGAGTAGACCCCTGCAGTTTACTCACGAGTAGACCCAGGTAAGTTTACTCACGAGTAGATCCAGTCGACTCACTCACGGGTGTAGCACCCCCTCGGCTTACTCGCGAGTAGACCCCATCAACTTACTCATGAGTAGACCCCTTTCGGCAGATTCACAAGTAGACTAGTGGGATTACTATACCAATTTGGGGAACTCTCTGGATGAGAAATTAAGTGTGCCATGTCCTTTGGGAAATGGCCCCACTCTCATAGGCATATGCCTTGGCCCTCTAGTGGTAAAACAGACTCTGTGAAAGACTTAGGTATTCGAATTACTAAACAACCTATTCTCTTTGTCAAAACTAACTTAGATAATGAAGATCACCTTCCTCCGCTGGGCTGACCTTCCGCTGAGTTTGTGGGGTAAGCAAGCAGTTGTACAAATGAATGTTATGCCTAGATGTATTTATACTTTTAGTTCACTAAACTAGTTTGAACTAGTTTTCAGCTTTAGTTACAAGTAGAAATACTCAGTGGTTGCAAGAAAACGTCAGACAGCAGACCAGATCACATTGGGCTGCACACAGTAAGAATTGTGGTTACCCAGTTGCAGAAATCATGGTTGTAAGAAAATAAAAATGGACTTTTAAAAGAGTACTGTAGGCCTCCCCATCGGCTACTCAGGAGTAGACCAAGCCCCTCAGTGACAAATGACTAGACCCAGTTGGCTTACTCATGAGTAGACCCCTGCAGTTTACTCACGAGTAGACCCAGGTAAGTTTACTCACGAGTAGATCCAGTCGACTCACTCACGGGTGTGGCACCCCCCTCAGCTTACTCACGAGTAGACCCCATCAACTTACTCGTGAGTAGACCCCTGTCGGCAGATTCACAAGTAGACTTGTGGAATTACTATACCAATTTGGGGAACTCTGTGGATGCGAAATTAAGTGTGCCATGTACTTTGGGAAATGGCCCCACTCTCATAGGCATATGCCCTGGCCCTCTACTTGTAAAACACACTTTGTGAAAGACTTAGGTATTCAAATTACTAAACAACCTATTCTTTTTGTCAAAACTAGCTCAGATAATGAAGATCGACTTCCTCCGCTGGGCTGACCTTCCGCTGAGTTTGTGGGGTAAGCAAGCAGTTGTACAAATGAATGTTATGCCTAGATGTATTTATACTTTTAGTTCACTAAACTAGTTTGAACTAGTTTTCAGCTTTTAGTTACAAGTAGAAATACTTAGTAGTTGCAAGAACACGTCAGACAGCACACCAGATCACAGTGGGTATCACACAGTAAGAATTGTGGTTACCCAGTTGCAGAAATCATGGCTTTAAGAAAATACAAAAGGACCTTTAAAAGAGTACTGTAGGCCTCCCCATCGGCTACTCAGGAGTAGACCAAGCCCCTCAGTGACAAATGACTAGACGCAGTTGGCCTACTCACGAGTAGACCCCTGCAGTTTACTCACGAGTAGACCCAGGTAAGTTTACTCACGAGTAGACCCGGTCGACTCACTCACGGGTGTGGCACCCCCTCGGCTTACTCACGAGTAGACCCCATCAACTTACTCGTGAGTAGACCCCTTTCGGCAGATTCACAAGTAGACTTGTGGAATTACTATACCAATTTGGGGAACTCTCTGGATGCGAAATTAAGTGTGCCATGTACTTTGGGAAATGGCCCCACTCTCATAGGCATATGCCTTGGCCCTCTAGTGGTAAAACAGAGTCTGTGAAAGACTTAGGTATTCGAATTACTAAACAACCTATTCTCTTTGTCAAAACTAACTTAGATAATGAAGATCGCCTTCCTCCGCTGGGCGGACCTTCCGCTGAGTTTGTGGGGTAAGCAAGCAGTTGTACAAATGAATGTTATGCCTAGATGTATTTATACTTTTAGTTCACTAAACTAGTTTGAACTAGTTTTCAGCTTTAGTTACAAGTAGAAATACTCAGTGGTTGCAAGAAAACGTCAGACAGCAGACCAGATCACATTGGGTTGCACACAGTAAGAATTGTGGTTACCCAGTTGCAGAAATCATGGTTGTAAGAAAATACAAAAGGACCTTTAAAAGAGTACTGTAGGCCTCCCCATCGGCTACTCAGGAGTAGACCAAGCCCCTCAGTGACAAATGACTAGACGCAGTTGGCCTACTCACGAGTAGACCCCTGCAGTTTACGCACGAGTAGACCCAGGTAAGTTTACTCGTGAGTAGACCCGGTCGACTCACTCACGGGTGTGGCACCCCCTCGGCTTACTCACGAGTAGACCCCATCAACTTACTCGTGAGTAGACCCCTGTCGGCAGATTCACAAGTAGACTTGTGGAATTACTATACCAATTTGGGGAACTCTCTGGATGCGAAATTAAGTGTGCCATGTCCTTTGGGAAATGGCCCCACTCTCATAGGCATATGCCTTGGCCCTCTAGTGGTAAAACAGACTCTGTGAAAGACTTAGGTATTCGAATTACTAAACAACCTATTCTCTTTGTCAAAACTAACTCAGATAATGAAGATCGACTTCCTCCGCTGGGCTGACCTTCCGCTGAATTTGTGGGGTAAGCAAGCAGTTGTACAAATGAATGTTATGCCTAGATGTACTTATACTTTTAGTTCACTAAACTAGTTTGAACTAGTTTTCAGCTTTAGTTACAAGTAGAAATACTCAGTGGTTGCAAGAAAACGTCAGACAGCAGACCAGATCACATTGGGTTGCACACAGTAAGAATTGTGGTTACCCAGTTGCAGAAATCATGGTTGTAAGAAAATACAAATGGACTTTTAAAAGAGTACTGTAGGCCTCCCCATCGGCTACTCAGGAGTAGACCAAGCCCCTCAGTGACAAATGACTAGACCCAGTTGGCTTACTCATGAGTAGACCCCTGCAGTTTACTCATGAGTAGACCCAGGTAAGTTTACTCACGAGTAGACCCGGTCGACTCACTCACGGGTGTGGCACCCCCTCGGCTTACTCACGAGTAGACCCCATCAACTTACTCGTGAGTAGACCCCTTTCGGCAGATTCACAAGTAGACTTGTGGAATTACTATACCAATTTGGGGAACTCTCTGGATGCGAAATTAAGTGTGCCATGTCCTTTGGGAAATGGCCCCACTCTCATAGGCATATGCCTTGGCCCTCTAGTGGTAAAACAGACTCTGTGAAAGACTTAGGTATTCGAATTACTAAACAACCTATTCTCTTTGTCAAAACTAACTTAGATAATGAAGATCACCTTCCTCCGCTGGGCTGACCTTCCGCTGAGTTTGTGGGGTAAGCAAGCAGTTGTACAAATGAATGTTATGCCTAGATGTATTTATACTTTTAGTTCACTAAACTAGTTTGAACTAGTTTTCAGCTTTAGTTACAAGTAGAAATACTCAGTGGTTGCAAGAAAACGTCAGACAGCAGACCAGATCACATTGGGTTGCACACAGTAAGAATTGTGGTTACCCAGTTGCAGAAATCATGGTTGTAAGAAAATACAAATGGACTTTTAAAAGAGTACTGTAGGCCTCCCCATCGGCTACTCAGGAGTAGACCAACCCCCTCAGTGACAAATGACTAGACCCAGTTGGCTTACTCATGAGTAGACCCCTGCAGTTTACTCATGAGTAGACCCAGGTAAGTTTACTCACGAGTAGACCGGGTCGACTCACTCACAGGTGTAGCACCCCCTCGGCTTACTCGCGAGTAGACCCCATCAACTTACTCATGAGTAGACCCCTGTCGGCAGATTCACAAGTAGACTTGTGGAATTACTATACCAATTTGGGGAACTCTCTGGATGCGAAATTAAGTGTGCCATGTACTTTGGGAAATGGCCCCACTCTCATAGGCATATGCCCTGGCCCTCTACTTGTAAAACACACTTTGTGAAAGACTTAGGTATTCGAATTACTAAACAACCTATTCTCTTTGTCAAAACTAACTCAGATAATGAAGATCGACTTCCTCCGCTGGGCTGACCTTCCGCTGAATTTGTGGGGTAAGCAAGCAGTTGTACAAATGAATGTTATGCCTAGATGTATTTATACGTTTAGTTCACTAAACTAGTTTGAATTAGTTTTCCGCTTTTAGTTACAAGTAGAAATACTCAGTGGTTGCAAGAAAACGTCAGACAGCACACCAGATCACAGTGGGTATCACACAGTAAGAATTGTGGTTACCCAGTTGCAGAAATCATGGCTGTAAGAAAATACAAAAGGACCTTTAAAAGAGTACTGTAGGCCTCCCCATCGGCTACTCAGGAGTAGACCAAGCCCCTCAGTGACAAATGACTAGACGCAGTTGGCCTACTCACGAGTAGACCCCTGCAGTTTACTCACGAGTAGACCCAGGTAAGTTTACTCACGAGTAGACCCGGTCGACTCACTCACGGGTGTGGCACCCCCTCGGCTTACTCACGAGTAGACCCCATCAACTTACTCGTGAGTAGACCCCTTTCGGCAGATTCACAAGTAGACTTGTGGAATTACTATACCAATTTGGGGAACTCTCTGGATGCGAAATTAAGTGTGCCATGTCCTTTGGGAAATGGCCCCACTCTCATAGGCATATGCCTTGGCCCTCTAGTGGTAAAACAGACTCTGTGAAATACTTAGGTATTCGAATTACTAAACAACCTATTCTCTTTGTCAAAACTAACTTAGATAATGAAGATCACCTTCCTCCGCTGGGCTGACCTTCCGCTGAGTTTGTGGGGTAAGCAAGCAGTTGTACAAATGAATGTTATGCCTAGATGTATTTATACGTTTAGTTCACTAAACTAGTTTGAATTAGTTTTCCGCTTTTAGTTACAAGTAGAAATACTCAGTGGTTGCAAGAAAACGTCAGACAGCACACCAGATCACAGTGGGTATCACACAGTAAGAATTGTGGTTACCCAGTTGCAGAAATCATGGCTGTAAGAAAATACAAAAGGACCTTTAAAAGAGTACTGTAGGCCTCCCCATCGGCTACTCAGGAGTAGACCAAGCCCCTCAGTGACAAATGACTAGACGCAGTTGGCCTACTCACGAGTAGACCCCTGCAGTTTACTCACGAGTAGACCCAGGTAAGTTTACTCACGAGTAGACCCGGTCGACTCACTCACGGGTGTGGCACCCCCTCGGCTTACTCACGAGTAGACCCCATCAACTTACTCGTGAGTAGACCCCTGTCGGCAGATTCACAAGTAGACTTGTGGAATTACTATACCAATTTGGGGAACTCTCTGGATGCGAAATTAAGTGTGCCATGTACTTTGGGAAATGGCTCCACTCTCATAGGCATATGCCCTGGTCCTCTACTTGTAAAACACACTTTGTGAAAGACTTAGGTATTCGAATTACTAAACAACCTATTCTCTTTGTCAAAACTAACTCAGATAATGAAGATCGACTTCCTCCGCTGGGCTGACCTTCCACTGAGTTTGTGGGGTAAGCAAGCAGTTGTACAAATGAATGTTATGCCTAGATGTATTTATACTTTTAGTTCACTAAACTAGTTTGAACTAGTTTTCAGCTTTTAGTTACAAGTAGAAATACTCAGTAGTTGCAAGAACACGTCAGACAGCACACCAGATCACAGTGGGTATCACACAGTAAGAATTGTGGTTACCCAGTTGCAGAAATCATGGCTGTAAGAAAATACAAAAGGACCTTTAAAAGAGTACTGTAGGCCTCCCCATCGGCTACTCAGGAGTAGACCAAGCCCCTCAGTGACAAATGACTAGACGCAGTTGGCCTACTCACGAGTAGACCCCTGCAGTTTACTCACGAGTAGACCCATGTATTTTTACTCACGAGTAGACCCGGTCGACTCACTCACGGGTGTGGCACCCCCTCGGCTTACTCACGAGTAGACCCCATCAACTTACTCGTGAGTAGACCCCTGTCGGCAGATTCACAAGTAGACTTGTGGAATTACTATACCAATTTGGGGAACTCTCTGGATGCGAAATTAAGTGTGCCATGTACTTTGGGAAATGGCCCCACTCTCATAGGCATATGCCCTGGCCCTCTACTTGTAAAACACACTTTGTGAAAGACTTAGGTATTCAAATTACTAAACAACCTATTCTCTTTGTCAAAACTAACTCAGATAATGAAGATCGACTTCCTCCGCTGGGCTGACCTTCCGCTGAGTTTGTGGGGTAAGCAAGCAGTTGTACAAATGAATGTTATGCCTAGATGTATTTATACTTTTAGTTCACTAAACTAGTTTGAATTAGTTTTCAGCTTTTAGTTACAAGTAGAAATACTCAGTAGTTGCAAGAACACGTCAGACAGCACACCAGATCACAGTGGGTATCACACAGTAAGAATTGTGGTTACCCAGTTGCAGAAATCATGGCTGTAAGAAAATACAAAAGGACCTTTAAAAGAGTACTGTAGGCCTCCCCATCGGCTACTCAGGAGTAGACCAAGCCCCTCAGTGACAAATGACTAGACGCAGTTGGCCTACTCACGAGTAGACCCCTGCCGTTTACTCACGAGTAGACCCAGGTAAGTTTACTCACGAGTAGACCCGGTCGACTCACTCACGGGTGTGGCACCCCCTCGGCTTACTCACGAGTAGACCCCATCAACTTACTCGTGAGTAGACCCCTTTCGGCAGATTCACAAGTAGACTTGTGGAATTACTATACCAATTTGGGGAACTCTCTGGATGCGAAATTAAGTGTGCCATGTCCTTTGGGAAATGGCCCCACTCTCATAGGCATATGCCTTGGCCCTCTAGTGGTAAAACAGACTCTGTGAAATACTTAGGTATTCGAATTACTAAACAACCTATTCTCTTTGTCAAAACTAACTTAGATAATGAAGATCACCTTCCTCCGCTGGGCTGACCTTCCGCTGAGTTTGTGGGGTAAGCAAGCAGTTGTACAAATGAATGTTATGCCTAGATGTATTTATACGTTTAGTTCACTAAACTAGTTTGAATTAGTTTTCCGCTTTTAGTTACAAGTAGAAATACTCAGTGGTTGCAAGAAAACGTCAGACAGCACACCAGATCACAGTGGGTATCACACAGTAAGAATTGTGGTTACCCAGTTGCAGAAATCATGGCTGTAAGAAAATACAAAAGGACCTTTAAAAGAGTACTGTAGGCCTCCCCATCGGCTACTCAGGAGTAGACCAAGCCCCTCAGTGACAAATGACTAGACGCAGTTGGCCTACTCACGAGTAGACCCCTGCAGTTTACTCACGAGTAGACCCAGGTAAGTTTACTCACGAGTAGACCCGGTCGACTCACTCACGGGTGTGGCACCCCCTCGACTTACTCACGAGTAGACCCCATCAACTTACTCGTGAGTAGACCCCTGTCGGCAGATTCACAAGTAGACTTGTGGAATTACTATACCAATTTGGGGAACTCTCTGGATGCGAAATTAAGTGTGCCATGTACTTTGGGAAATGGCTCCACTCTCATAGGCATATGCCCTGGTCCTCTACTTGTAAAACACACTTTGTGAAAGACTTAGGTATTCGAATTACTAAACAACCTATTCTCTTTGTCAAAACTAACTCAGATAATGAAGATCGACTTCCTCCGCTGGGCTGACCTTCCACTGAGTTTGTGGGGTAAGCAAGCAGTTGTACAAATGAATGTTATGCCTAGATGTATTTATACTTTTAGTTCACTAAACTAGTTTGAACTAGTTTTCAGCTTTTAGTTACAAGTAGAAATACTCAGTAGTTGCAAGAACACGTCAGACAGCACACCAGATCACAGTGGGTATCACACAGTAAGAATTGTGGTTACCCAGTTGCAGAAATCATGGCTGTAAGAAAATACAAAAGGACCTTTAAAAGAGTACTGTAGGCCTCCCCATCGGCTACTCAGGAGTAGACCAAGCCCCTCAGTGACAAATGACTAGACGCAGTTGGCCTACTCACGAGTAGACCCCTGCAGTTTACTCACGAGTAGACCCATGTATTTTTACTCACGAGTAGACCCGGTCGACTCACTCACGGGTGTGGCACCCCCTCGGCTTACTCACGAGTAGACCCCATCAACTTACTCGTGAGTAGACCCCTGTCGGCAGATTCACAAGTAGACTTGTGGAATTACTATACCAATTTGGGGAACTCTCTGGATGCGAAATTAAGTGTGCCATGTACTTTGGGAAATGGCCCCACTCTCATAGGCATATGCCCTGGCCCTCTACTTGTAAAACACACTTTGTGAAAGACTTAGGTATTCAAATTACTAAACAACCTATTCTCTTTGTCAAAACTAACTCAGATAATGAAGATCGACTTCCTCCGCTGGGCTGACCTTCCGCTGAGTTTGTGGGGTAAGCAAGCAGTTGTACAAATGAATGTTATGCCTAGATGTATTTATACTTTTAGTTCACTAAACTAGTTTGAATTAGTTTTCAGCTTTTAGTTACAAGTAGAAATACTCAGTAGTTGCAAGAACACGTCAGACAGCACACCAGATCACAGTGGGTATCACACAGTAAGAATTGTGGTTACCCAGTTGCAGAAATCATGGCTGTAAGAAAATACAAAAGGACCTTTAAAAGAGTACTGTAGGCCTCCCCATCGGCTACTCAGGAGTAGACCAAGCCCCTCAGTGACAAATGACTAGACGCAGTTGGCCTACTCACGAGTAGACCCCTGCCGTTTACTCACGAGTAGACCCAGGTAAGTTTACTCACGAGTAGACCCGGTCGACTCACTCACGGGTGTGGCACCCCCTCGGCTTACTCACGAGTAGACCCCATCAACTTACTCGTGAGTAGACCCCTTTCGGCAGATTCACAAGTAGACTTGTGGAATTACTATACCAATTTGGGGAACTCTCTGGATGCGAAATTAAGTGTGCCATGTCCTTTGGGAAATGGCCCCACTCTCATAGGCATATGCCTTGGCCCTCTAGTGGTAAAACAGACTCTGTGAAATACTTAGGTATTCGAATTACTAAACAACCTATTCTCTTTGTCAAAACTAACTTAGATAATGAAGATCACCTTCCTCCGCTGGGCTGACCTTCCGCTGAGTTTGTGGGGTAAGCAAGCAGTTGTACAAATGAATGTTATGCCTAGATGTATTTATACGTTTAGTTCACTAAACTAGTTTGAATTAGTTTTCCGCTTTTAGTTACAAGTAGAAATACTCAGTGGTTGCAAGAAAACGTCAGACAGCACACCAGATCACAGTGGGTATCACACAGTAAGAATTGTGGTTACCCAGTTGCAGAAATCATGGCTGTAAGAAAATACAAAAGGACCTTTAAAAGAGTACTGTAGGCCTCCCCATCGGCTACTCAGGAGTAGACCAAGCCCCTCAGTGACAAATGACTAGACGCAGTTGGCCTACTCACGAGTAGACCCCTGCAGTTTACTCACGAGTAGACCCAGGTAAGTTTACTCACGAGTAGACCCGGTCGACTCACTCACGGGTGTGGCACCCCCTCGACTTACTCACGAGTAGACCCCATCAACTTACTCGTGAGTAGACCCCTGTCGGCAGATTCACAAGTAGACTTGTGGAATTACTATACCAATTTGGGGAACTCTCTGGATGCGAAATTAAGTGTGCCATGTACTTTGGGAAATGGCTCCACTCTCATAGGCATATGCCCTGGTCCTCTACTTGTAAAACACACTTTGTGAAAGACTTAGGTATTCGAATTACTAAACAACCTATTCTCTTTGTCAAAACTAACTCAGATAATGAAGATCGACTTCCTCCGCTGGGCTGACCTTCCACTGAGTTTGTGGGGTAAGCAAGCAGTTGTACAAATGAATGTTATGCCTAGATGTATTTATACTTTTAGTTCACTAAACTAGTTTGAACTAGTTTTCAGCTTTTAGTTACAAGTAGAAATACTCAGTAGTTGCAAGAACACGTCAGACAGCACACCAGATCACAGTGGGTATCACACAGTAAGAATTGTGGTTACCCAGTTGCAGAAATCATGGCTGTAAGAAAATACAAAAGGACCTTTAAAAGAGTACTGTAGGCCTCCCCATCGGCTACTCAGGAGTAGACCAAGCCCCTCAGTGACAAATGACTAGACGCAGTTGGCCTACTCACGAGTAGACCCCTGCAGTTTACTCACGAGTAGACCCATGTATTTTTACTCACGAGTAGACCCGGTCGACTCACTCACGGGTGTGGCACCCCCTCGGCTTACTCACGAGTAGACCCCATCAACTTACTCGTGAGTAGACCCCTGTCGGCAGATTCACAAGTAGACTTGTGGAATTACTATACCAATTTGGGGAACTCTCTGGATGCGAAATTAAGTGTGCCATGTACTTTGGGAAATGGCCCCACTCTCATAGGCATATGCCCTGGCCCTCTACTTGTAAAACACACTTTGTGAAAGACTTAGGTATTCAAATTACTAAACAACCTATTCTCTTTGTCAAAACTAACTCAGATAATGAAGATCGACTTCCTCCGCTGGGCTGACCTTCCGCTGAGTTTGTGGGGTAAGCAAGCAGTTGTACAAATGAATGTTATGCCTAGATGTATTTATACTTTTAGTTCACTAAACTAGTTTGAATTAGTTTTCAGCTTTTAGTTACAAGTAGAAATACTCAGTAGTTGCAAGAACACGTCAGACAGCACACCAGATCACAGTGGGTATCACACAGTAAGAATTGTGGTTACCCAGTTGCAGAAATCATGGCTGTAAGAAAATACAAAAGGACCTTTAAAAGAGTACTGTAGGCCTCCCCATCGGCTACTCAGGAGTAGACCAAGCCCCTCAGTGACAAATGACTAGACGCAGTTGGCCTACTCACGAGTAGACCCCTGCCGTTTACTCACGAGTAGACCCAGGTAAGTTTACTCACGAGTAGACCCGGTCGACTCACTCACGGGTGTGGCACCCCCTCGGCTTACTCACGAGTAGACCCCATCAACTTACTCGTGAGTAGACCCCTTTCGGCAGATTCACAAGTAGACTTGTGGAATTACTATACCAATTTGGGGAACTCTCTGGATGCGAAATTAAGTGTGCCATGTCCTTTGGGAAATGGCCCCACTCTCATAGGCATATGCCTTGGCCCTCTAGTGGTAAAACAGACTCTGTGAAATACTTAGGTATTCGAATTACTAAACAACCTATTCTCTTTGTCAAAACTAACTTAGATAATGAAGATCACCTTCCTCCGCTGGGCTGACCTTCCGCTGAGTTTGTGGGGTAAGCAAGCAGTTGTACAAATGAATGTTATGCCTAGATGTATTTATACGTTTAGTTCACTAAACTAGTTTGAATTAGTTTTCCGCTTTTAGTTACAAGTAGAAATACTCAGTGGTTGCAAGAAAACGTCAGACAGCACACCAGATCACAGTGGGTATCACACAGTAAGAATTGTGGTTACCCAGTTGCAGAAATCATGGCTGTAAGAAAATACAAAAGGACCTTTAAAAGAGTACTGTAGGCCTCCCCATCGGCTACTCAGGAGTAGACCAAGCCCCTCAGTGACAAATGACTAGACGCAGTTGGCCTACTCACGAGTAGACCCCTGCAGTTTACTCACGAGTAGACCCAGGTAAGTTTACTCACGAGTAGACCCGGTCGACTCACTCACGGGTGTGGCACCCCCTCGGCTTACTCACGAGTAGACCCCATCAACTTACTCGTGAGTAGACCCCTGTCGGCAGATTCACAAGTAGACTTGTGGAATTACTATACCAATTTGGGGAACTCTCTGGATGCGAAATTAAGTGTGCCATGTACTTTGGGAAATGGCTCCACTCTCATAGGCATATGCCCTGGTCCTCTACTTGTAAAACACACTTTGTGAAAGACTTAGGTATTCGCATTACTAAACAACCTATTCTCTTTGTCAAAACTAACTCAGATAATGAAGATCGACTTCCTCCGCTGGGCTGACCTTCCACTGAGTTTGTGGGGTAAGCAAGCAGTTGTACAAATGAATGTTATGCCTAGATGTATTTATACTTTTAGTTCACTAAACTAGTTTGAACTAGTTTTCAGCTTTTAGTTACAAGTAGAAATACTCAGTAGTTGCAAGAACACGTCAGACAGCACACCAGATCACAGTGGGTATCACACAGTAAGAATTGTGGTTACCCAGTTGCAGAAATCATGGCTGTAAGAAAATACAAAAGGACCTTTAAAAGAGTACTGTAGGCCTCCCCATCGGCTACTCAGGAGTAGACCAAGCCCCTCAGTGACAAATGACTAGACGCAGTTGGCCTACTCACGAGTAGACCCCTGCAGTTTACTCACGAGTAGACCCAGGTAAGTTTACTCACGAGTAGACCCGGTCGACTCACTCACGGGTGTGGCACCCCCTCGGCTTACTCACGAGTAGACCCCATCAACTTACTCGTGAGTAGACCCCTGTCGGCAGATTCACAAGTAGACTTGTGGAATTACTATACCAATTTGGGGAACTCTCTGGATGCGAAATTAAGTGTGCCATGTACTTTGGGAAATGGCTCCACTCTCATAGGCATATGCCCTGGTCCTCTACTTGTAAAACACACTTTGTGAAAGACTTAGGTATTCGCATTACTAAACAACCTATTCTCTTTGTCAAAACTAACTCAGATAATGAAGATCGACTTCCTCCGCTGGGCTGACCTTCCACTGAGTTTGTGGGGTAAGCAAGCAGTTGTACAAATGAATGTTATGCCTAGATGTATTTATACTTTTAGTTCACTAAACTAGTTTGAACTAGTTTTCAGCTTTTAGTTACAAGTAGAAATACTCAGTAGTTGCAAGAACACGTCAGACAGCACACCAGATCACAGTGGGTATCACACAGTAAGAATTGTGGTTACCCAGTTGCAGAAATCATGGCTGTAAGAAAATACATAAGGACCTTTAAAAGAGTACTGTAGGCCTCCCCATCGGCTACTCAGGAGTAGACCAAGCCCCTCAGTGACAAATGACTAGACGCAGTTGGCTTACTCACGAGTAGACCCCTGCAGTTTACTCACGAGTAGACCCAGGTAAGTTTACTCACAAGTAGACGCAGTCGACTCACTCACGGGTGTGGCACCCCCTCGACTTACTCACGAGTAGACCCCATCAACTTACTCGTGAGTAGACCCCTGTCGGCAGATTCACAAGTAGACTAGTGGGATTACTATACCAATTTGGGGAACTCTCTGGATGCGAAATTAAGTGTGCCATGTCCTTTGGGAAATGGCCCCACTGTCATAGGCATATGCCTTGGCCCTCTAGTGGTAAAACAGACTCTGTGAAAGACTTAGGTATTCGAATTACTAAACAACCTATTCTCTTTGTCAAAACTAACTCAGATAATGAAGATCGACTTCCTCTGCTGGGCTGACCTTCCACTGAGTTTGTGGGGTAAGCAAGCAGTTGTACAAATGAATGTTATGCCTGGATGTATTTATACTTTCAGTTCACTAAACTAGTTTGAACTAGTTTTCAGCTTTTAGTTACAAGTAGAAATACTCAGTGGTTGCAAGAACACGTCAGACAGCACACCGGATCACAGTAGGTTGCACACAGTAAGAATTGTGGTTACCCAGTTGCAGAAATCATGGCTGTAAGAAAATACAAAAGGACCTTTAAAAGAGTACTGTAGGCCTCCCCATCGGCTACTCAGGAGTAGACCAAGCCCCTCAGTGACAAATGACTAGACGCAGTTGGCCTACTCACGAGTAGACCCCTGCCGTTTACTCACGAGTAGACCCAGGTAAGTTTACTCACGAGTAGACCCGGTCGACTCACTCACGGGTGTGGCACCCCCTCGGCTTACTCACGAGTAGACCCCATCAACTTACTCGTGAGTAGACCCCTTTCGGCAGATTCACAAGTAGACTTGTGGAATTACTATACCAATTTGGGGAACTCTCTGGATGCGAAATTAAGTGTGCCATGTCCTTTGGGAAATGGCCCCACTCTCATAGGCATATGCCTTGGCCCTCTAGTGGTAAAACAGACTCTGTGAAAGACTTAGGTATTCGAATTACTAAACAACCTATTCTCTTTGTCAAAACTAACTTAGATAATGAAGATCACCTTCCTCCGCTGGGCTGACCTTCCGCTGAGTTTGTGGGGTAAGCAAGCAGTTGTACAAATGAATGTTATGCCTAGATGTATTTATACGTTTAGTTCACTAAACTAGTTTGAATTAGTTTTCCGCTTTTAGTTACAAGTAGAAATACTCAGTGGTTGCAAGAAAACGTCAGACAGCACACCAGATCACAGTGGGTATCACACAGTAAGAATTGTGGTTACCCAGTTGCAGAAATCATGGCTGTAAGAAAATACAAAAGGACCTTTAAAAGAGTACTGTAGGCCTCCCCATCGGCTACTCAGGAGTAGACCAAGCCCCTCAGTGACAAATGACTAGACGCAGTTGGCCTACTCACGAGTAGACCCCTGCCGTTTACTCACGAGTAGACCCAGGTAAGTTTACTCACGAGTAGACCCGGTCGACTCACTCACGGGTGTGGCACCCCCTCGGCTTACTCACGAGTAGACCCCATCAACTTACTCGTGAGTAGACCCCTTTCGGCAGATTCACAAGTAGACTTGTGGAATTACTATACCAATTTGGGGAACTCTCTGGATGCGAAATTAAGTGTGCCATGTCCTTTGGGAAATGGCCCCACTCTCATAGGCATATGCCTTGGCCCTCTAGTGGTAAAACAGACTCTGTGAAATACTTAGGTATTCGAATTACTAAACAACCTATTCTCTTTGTCAAAACTAACTTAGATAATGAAGATCACCTTCCTCCGCTGGGCTGACCTTCCGCTGAGTTTGTGGGGTAAGCAAGCAGTTGTACAAATGAATGTTATGCCTAGATGTATTTATACGTTTAGTTCACTAAACTAGTTTGAATTAGTTTTCCGCTTTTAGTTACAAGTAGAAATACTCAGTGGTTGCAAGAAAACGTCAGACAGCACACCAGATCACAGTGGGTATCACACAGTAAGAATTGTGGTTACCCAGTTGCAGAAATCATGGCTGTAAGAAAATACAAAAGGACCTTTAAAAGAGTACTGTAGGCCTCCCCATCGGCTACTCAGGAGTAGACCAAGCCCCTCAGTGACAAATGACTAGACGCAGTTGGCCTACTCACGAGTAGACCCCTGCAGTTTACTCACGAGTAGACCCAGGTAAGTTTACTCACAAGTAGACCCGGTCGACTCACTCACGGGTGTGGCACCCCCTCGGCTTACTCACGAGTAGACCCCATCAACTTACTCGTGAGTAGACCCCTGTCGGCAGATTCACAAGTAGACTTGTGGAATTACTATACCAATTTGGGGAACTCTCTGGATGCGAAATTAAGTGTGCCATGTACTTTGGGAAATGGCTCCACTCTCATAGGCATATGCCCTGGTCCTCTACTTGTAAAACACACTTTGTGAAAGACTTAGGTATTCGAATTACTAAACAACCTATTCTCTTTGTCAAAACTAACTCAGATAATGAAGATCGACTTCCTCCGCTGGGCTGACCTTCCACTGAGTTTGTGGGGTAAGCAAGCAGTTGTACAAATGAATGTTATGCCTAGATGTATTTATACTTTTAGTTCACTAAACTAGTTTGAACTAGTTTTCAGCTTTTAGTTACAAGTAGAAATACTCAGTAGTTGCAAGAACACGTCAGACAGCACACCAGATCACAGTGGGTATCACACAGTAAGAATTGTGGTTACCCAGTTGCAGAAATCATGGCTGTAAGAAAATACAAAAGGACCTTTAAAAGAGTACTGTAGGCCTCCCCATCGGCTACTCAGGAGTAGACCAAGCCCCTCAGTGACAAATGACTAGACGCAGTTGGCCTACTCACGAGTAGACCCCTGCAGTTTACTCACGAGTAGACCCATGTATTTTTACTCACGAGTAGACCCGGTCGACTCACTCACGGGTGTGGCACCCCCTCGGCTTACTCACGAGTAGACCCCATCAACTTACTCGTGAGTAGACCCCTGTCGGCAGATTCACAAGTAGACTTGTGGAATTACTATACCAATTTGGGGAACTCTCTGGATGCGAAATTAAGTGTGCCATGTACTTTGGGAAATGGCCCCACTCTCATAGGCATATGCCCTGGCCCTCTACTTGTAAAACACACTTTGTGAAAGACTTAGGTATTCAAATTACTAAACAACCTATTCTCTTTGTCAAAACTAACTCAGATAATGAAGATCGACTTCCTCCGCTGGGCTGACCTTCCGCTGAGTTTGTGGGGTAAGCAAGCAGTTGTACAAATGAATGTTATGCCTAGATGTATTTATACTTTTAGTTCACTAAACTAGTTTGAATTAGTTTTCAGCTTTTAGTTACAAGTAGAAATACTCAGTAGTTGCAAGAACACGTCAGACAGCACACCAGATCACAGTGGGTATCACACAGTAAGAATTGTGGTTACCCAGTTGCAGAAATCATGGCTGTAAGAAAATACAAAAGGACCTTTAAAAGAGTACTGTAGGCCTCCCCATCGGCTACTCAGGAGTAGACCAAGCCCCTCAGTGACAAATGACTAGACGCAGTTGGCCTACTCACGAGTAGACCCCTGCCGTTTACTCACGAGTAGACCCAGGTAAGTTTACTCACGAGTAGACCCGGTCGACTCACTCACGGGTGTGGCACCCCCTCGGCTTACTCACGAGTAGACCCCATCAACTTACTCGTGAGTAGACCCCTTTCGGCAGATTCACAAGTAGACTTGTGGAATTACTATACCAATTTGGGGAACTCTCTGGATGCGAAATTAAGTGTGCCATGTCCTTTGGGAAATGGCCCCACTCTCATAGGCATATGCCTTGGCCCTCTAGTGGTAAAACAGACTCTGTGAAAGACTTAGGTATTCGAATTACTAAACAACCTATTCTCTTTGTCAAAACTAACTTAGATAATGAAGATCACCTTCCTCCGCTGGGCTGACCTTCCGCTGAGTTTGTGGGGTAAGCAAGCAGTTGTACAAATGAATGTTATGCCTAGATGTATTTATACGTTTAGTTCACTAAACTAGTTTGAATTAGTTTTCCGCTTTTAGTTACAAGTAGAAATACTCAGTGGTTGCAAGAAAACGTCAGACAGCACACGAGATCACAGTGGGTATCACACAGTAAGAATTGTGGTTACCCAGTTGCAGAAATCATGGCTGTAAGAAAATACAAAAGGACCTTTAAAAGAGTACTGTAGGCCTCCCCATCGGCTACTCAGGAGTAGACCAAGCCCCTCAGTGACAAATGACTAGACGCAGTTGGCCTACTCACGAGTAGACCCCTGCCGTTTACTCACGAGTAGACCCAGGTAAGTTTACTCACGAGTAGACCCGGTCGACTCACTCACGGGTGTGGCACCCCCTCGGCTTACTCACGAGTAGACCCCATCAACTTACTCGTGAGTAGACCCCTGTCGGCAGATTCACAAGTAGACTTGTGGAATTACTATACCAATTTGGGGAACTCTCTGGATGCGAAATTAAGTGTGCCATGTACTTTGGGAAATGGCTCCACTCTCATAGGCATATGCCCTGGTCCTCTACTTGTAAAACACACTTTGTGAAAGACTTAGGTATTCGAATTACTAAACAACCTATTCTCTTTGTCAAAACTAACTCAGATAATGAAGATCGACTTCCTCCGCTGGGCTGACCTTCCACTGAGTTTGTGGGGTAAGCAAGCAGTTGTACAAATGAATGTTATGCCTAGATGTATTTATACTTTTAGTTCACTAAACTAGTTTGAACTAGTTTTCAGCTTTTAGTTACAAGTAGAAATACTCAGTAGTTGCAAGAACACGTCAGACAGCACACCAGATCACAGTGGGTATCACACAGTAAGAATTGTGGTTACCCAGTTGCAGAAATCATGGCTGTAAGAAAATACAAAAGGACCTTTAAAAGAGTACTGTAGGCCTCCCCATCGGCTACTCAGGAGTAGACCAAGCCCCTCAGTGACAAATGACTAGACGCAGTTGGCCTACTCACGAGTAGACCCCTGCAGTTTACTCACGAGTAGACCCATGTATTTTTACTCACGAGTAGACCCGGTCGACTCACTCACGGGTGTGGCACCCCCTCGGCTTACTCACGAGTAGACCCCATCAACTTACTCGTGAGTAGACCCCTGTCGGCAGATTCACAAGTAGACTTGTGGAATTACTATACCAATTTGGGGAACTCTCTGGATGCGAAATTAAGTGTGCCATGTACTTTGGGAAATGGCCCCACTCTCATAGGCATATGCCCTGGCCCTCTACTTGTAAAACACACTTTGTGAAAGACTTAGGTATTCAAATTACTAAACAACCTATTCTCTTTGTCAAAACTAACTCAGATAATGAAGATCGACTTCCTCCGCTGGGCTGACCTTCCGCTGAGTTTGTGGGGTAAGCAAGCAGTTGTACAAATGAATGTTATGCCTAGATGTATTTATACTTTTAGTTCACTAAACTAGTTTGAATTAGTTTTCAGCTTTTAGTTACAAGTAGAAATACTCAGTAGTTGCAAGAACACGTCAGACAGCACACCAGATCACAGTGGGTATCACACAGTAAGAATTGTGGTTACCCAGTTGCAGAAATCATGGCTGTAAGAAAATACAAAAGGACCTTTAAAAGAGTACTGTAGGCCTCCCCATCGGCTACTCAGGAGTAGACCAAGCCCCTCAGTGACAAATGACTAGACGCAGTTGGCCTACTCACGAGTAGACCCCTGCCGTTTACTCACGAGTAGACCCAGGTAAGTTTACTCACGAGTAGACCCGGTCGACTCACTCACGGGTGTGGCACCCCCTCGGCTTACTCACGAGTAGACCCCATCAACTTACTCGTGAGTAGACCCCTTTCGGCAGATTCACAAGTAGACTTGTGGAATTACTATACCAATTTGGGGAACTCTCTGGATGCGAAATTAAGTGTGCCATGTCCTTTGGGAAATGGCCCCACTCTCATAGGCATATGCCTTGGCCCTCTAGTGGTAAAACAGACTCTGTGAAATACTTAGGTATTCGAATTACTAAACAACCTATTCTCTTTGTCAAAACTAACTTAGATAATGAAGATCACCTTCCTCCGCTGGGCTGACCTTCCGCTGAGTTTGTGGGGTAAGCAAGCAGTTGTACAAATGAATGTTATGCCTAGATGTATTTATACGTTTAGTTCACTAAACTAGTTTGAATTAGTTTTCCGCTTTTAGTTACAAGTAGAAATACTCAGTGGTTGCAAGAAAACGTCAGACAGCACACCAGATCACAGTGGGTATCACACAGTAAGAATTGTGGTTACCCAGTTGCAGAAATCATGGCTGTAAGAAAATACAAAAGGACCTTTAAAAGAGTACTGTAGGCCTCCCCATCGGCTACTCAGGAGTAGACCAAGCCCCTCAGTGACAAATGACTAGACGCAGTTGGCCTACTCACGAGTAGACCCCTGCCGTTTACTCACGAGTAGACCCAGGTAAGTTTACTCACGAGTAGACCCGGTCGACTCACTCACGGGTGTGGCACCCCCTCGGCTTACTCACGAGTAGACCCCATCAACTTACTCGTGAGTAGACCCCTTTCGGCAGATTCACAAGTAGACTTGTGGAATTACTATACCAATTTGGGGAACTCTCTGGATGCGAAATTAAGTGTGCCATGTCCTTTGGGAAATGGCCCCACTCTCATAGGCATATGCCTTGGCCCTCTAGTGGTAAAACAGACTCTGTGAAATACTTAGGTATTCGAATTACTAAACAACCTATTCTCTTTGTCAAAACTAACTTAGATAATGAAGATCACCTTCCTCCGCTGGGCTGACCTTCCGCTGAGTTTGTGGGGTAAGCAAGCAGTTGTACAAATGAATGTTATGCCTAGATGTATTTATACTTTTAGTTCACTAAACTAGTTTGAACTAGTTTTCAGCTTTTAGTTACAAGTAGAAATACTCAGTGGTTGCAAGAACACGTCAGACAGCACACCGGATCACAGTAGGTTGCACACAGTAAGAATTGTGGTTACCCAGTTGCAGAAATCATGGCTGTAAGAAAATACAAAAGGACCTTTAAAAGAGTACTGTAGGCCTCCCCATCGGCTACTCAGGAGTAGACCAACCCCCTCAGTGACAAACGACTAGACCCAGTTGGCTTACTCACGAGTAGACCCCTGCAGTTTACTCACAAGTTGACCCAGGTAAGTTTACTTACGAGTAGACCCAGTCGACTCACTCACGGGTGTAGCACCCCCTCGGCATACTCGCGAGTAGACCCCATCAACTTACTCATGAGTAGACCCCTTTCGGCAGATTCACAAGTAGACTTGTGGAATTACTATACCAATTTGGGGAACTCTCTGGATGCGAAATTAAGTGTGCCATGTACTTTGGGAAATGGCTCCACTCTCATAGGCATATGCCCTGGTCCTCTACTTGTAAAACACACTTTGTGAAAGACTTAGGTATTCGAATTACTAAACAACCTATTCTCTTTGTCAAAACTAACTCAGATAATGAAGATCGACTTCCTCCGCTGGGCTGACCTTCCACTGAGTTTGTGGGGTAAGCAAGCAGTTGTACAAATGAATGTTATGCCTAGATGTATTTATACTTTTAGTTCACTAAACTAGTTTGAACTAGTTTTCAGCTTTTAGTTACAAGTAGAAATACTCAGTAGTTGCAAGAACACGTCAGAGAGCACACCAGATCACAGTGGGTATCACACAGTAAGAATTGTGGTTACCCAGTTGCAGAAATCATGGCTGTAAGAAAATACAAAAGGACCTTTAAAAGAGTACTGTAGGCCTCCCCATCGGCTACTCAGGAGTAGACCAAGCCCCTCAGTGACAAATGACTAGACGCAGTTGGCCTACTCACGAGTAGACCCCTGCAGTTTACTCACGAGTAGACCCATGTATTTTTACTCACGAGTAGACCCGGTCGACTCACTCACGGGTGTGGCACCCCCTCGGCTTACTCACGAGTACACCCCATCAACTTACTCGTGAGTAGACCCCTTTCGGCAGATTCACAAGTAGACTTGTGGAATTACTATACCAATTTGGGGAACTCTCTGGATGCGAAATTAAGTGTGCCATGTACTTTGGGAAATGGCCCCACTCTCATAGGCATATGCCCTGGCCCTCTACTTGTAAAACACAATTTGTGAAAGACTTAGGTATTCGAATTACTAAACAACCTATTCTCTTTGTCAAAACTAACTCAGATAATGAAGATCGACTTCCTCCGCTGGGATGACCTTCCGCTGAGTTTGGGGGGTAAGCAAGCAGTTGTACAAATGAATGTTATGCCTAGATGTATTTATACTTTTAGTTCACTAAACTAGTTTGAATTAGTTTTCAGCTTTTAGTTACAAGTAGAAATACTCAGTAGTTGCAAGAACACGTCAGACAGCACACCAGATCACAGTGGGTATCACACAGTAAGAATTGTGGTTACCCAGTTGCAGAAATCATGGCTGTAAGAAAATACAAAAGGACCTTTAAAAGAGTACTGTAGGCCTCCCCATCGGCTACTCAGGAATAGACCAAGCCCCTCAGTGACAAATGACTAGACGCAGTTGGCTTACTCACGAGTAGACCCCTGCAGTTTACTCACGAGTAGACCCAGGTAAGTTTGCTCACGAGTAGACGCAGTCGACTCACTCACGGGTGTGGCACCCCCTCGGCTTACTCAGGAGTAGACCCCATCAACTTACTCGTGAGTAGACCCCTTTCGGCAGATTCACAAGTAGACTTGTGGAATTACTATACCAATTTGGGGAACTCTCTGGATGCGAAATTAAGTGTGCCATGTACTTTGGGAAATGGCCCCACTCTCATAGGCATATGCCCTGGCCCTCTACTTGTAAAACACACTTTGTGAAAGACTTAGGTATTCAAATTACTAAACAACCTATTCTCTTTGTCAAAACTAACTCAGATAATGAAGATCGACTTCCTCCGCTGGGCTGACCTTCCGCTGAGTTTGTGGGGTAAGCAAGCAGTTGTACAAATGAATGTTATGCCTAGATGTATTTATACTTTTAGTTCACTAAACTAGTTTGAATTAGTTTTCAGCTTTTAGTTACAAGTAGAAATACTCAGTAGTTGCAAGAACACGTCAGACAGCACACCAGATCACAGTGGGTATCACACAGTAAGAATTGTGGTTACCCAGTTGCAGAAATCATGGCTGTAAGAAAATACAAAAGGACCTTTAAAAGAGTACTGTAGGCCTCCCCATCGGCTACTCAGGAGTAGACCAAGCCCCTCAGTGACAAATGACTAGACGCAGTTGGCCTACTCACGAGTAGACCCCTGCAGTTTACTCACTTGTAGACCCAGGTAAGTTTACTCACGAGTAGACCCAGTCGACTCACTCACGGGTGTGGCACCCCCTCGGCTTACTCACGAGTAGACCCCATCAACTTACTCGTGAGTAGACCCCTTTCGGCAGATTCACAAGTAGACTTGTGGAATTACTATACCAATTTGGGGAACTCTCTGGATGCGAAATTAAGTGTGCCATGTCCTTTGGGAAATGGCCCCACTCTCATAGGCATATGCCTTGGCCCTCTAGTGGTAAAACAGACTCTGTGAAATACTTAGGTATTCGAATTACTAAACAACCTATTCTCTTTGTCAAAACTAACTTAGATAATGAAGATCACCTTCCTCCGCTGGGCTGACCTTCCGCTGAGTTTGTGGGGTAAGCAAGCAGTTGTACAAATGAATGTTATGCCTAGATGTATTTATACTTTTAGTTCACTAAACTAGTTTGAACTAGTTTTCAGCTTTTAGTTACAAGTAGAAATACTCAGTAGTTGCAAGAACACGTCAGACAGCACACCAGATCACAGTGGGTATCACACAGTAAGAATTGTGGTTACCCAGTTGCAGAAATCATGGCTGTAAGAAAATACATAAGGACCTTTAAAAGAGTACTGTAGGCCTCCCCATCGGCTACTCAGGAGTAGACCAAGCCCCTCAGTGACAAATGACTAGACGCAGTTGGCTTACTCACGAGTAGACCCCTGCCGTTTACTCACGAGTAGACCCAGGTAAGTTTACTCACAAGTAGACGCAGTCGACTCACTCACGGGTGTGGCACCCCCTCGACTTACTCACGAGTAGACCCCATCAACTTACTCGTGAGTAGACCCCTGTCGGCAGATTCACAAGTAGACTAGTGGGATTACTATACCAATTTGGGGAACTCTCTGGATGCGAAATTAAGTGTGCCATGTCCTTTGGGAAATGGCCCCACTGTCATAGGCATATGCCTTGGCCCTCTAGTGGTAAAACAGACTCTGTGAAAGACTTAGGTATTCGAATTACTAAACAACCTATTCTCTTTGTCAAAACTAACTCAGATAATGAAGATCGACTTCCTCTGCTGGGCTGACCTTCCACTGAGTTTGTGGGGTAAGCAAGCAGTTGTACAAATGAATGTTATGCCTGGATGTATTTATACTTTCAGTTCACTAAACTAGTTTGAACTAGTTTTCAGCTTTTAGTTACAAGTAGAAATACTCAGTGGTTGCAAGAACACGTCAGACAGCACACCAGATCACAGTGGGTATCACACAGTAAGAATTGTGGTTACCCAGTTGCAGAAATCATGGCTGTAAGAAAATACAAAAGGACCTTTAAAAGAGTACTGTAGGCCTCCCCATCGGCTACTCAGGAGTAGACCAACCCCCTCAGTGACAAACGACTAGACCCAGTTGGCTTACTCACGAGTAGACCCCTGCAGTTTACTCACAAGTTGACCCAGGTAAGTTTACTTACGAGTAGACCCAGTCGACTCACTCACGGGTGTAGCACCCCCTCGGCATACTCGCGAGTAGACCCCATCAACTTACTCATGAGTAGACCCCTTTCGGCAGATTCACAAGTAGACTTGTGGAATTACTATACCAATTTGGGGAACTCTCTGGATGCGAAATTAAGTGTGCCATGTACTTTGGGAAATGGCCCCACTCTCATAGGCATATGCCCTGGCCCTCTACTTGTAAAACACACTTTGTGAAAGACTTAGGTATTCAAATTACTAAACAACCTATTCTCTTTGTCAAAACTAACTCAGATAATGAAGATCGACTTCCTCCGCTGGGCTGACCTTCCGCTGAGTTTGTGGGGTAAGCAAGCAGTTGTACAAATGAATGTTATGCCTAGATGTATTTATACTTTTAGTTCACTAAACTAGTTTGAATTAGTTTTCAGCTTTTAGTTACAAGTAGAAATACTCAGTAGTTGCAAGAACACGTCAGACAGCACACCAGATCACAGTGGGTATCACACAGTAAGAATTGTGGTTACCCAGTTGCAGAAATCATGGCTGTAAGAAAATACAAAAGGACCTTTAAAAGAGTACTGTAGGCCTCCCCATCGGCTACTAAGGAGTAGACCAAGCCCCTCAGTGACAAATGACTAGACGCAGTTGGCCTACTCACGAGTAGACCCCTGCCGTTTACTCACGAGTAGACCCAGGTAAGTTTACTCACGAGTAGACCCGGTCGACTCACTCACGGGTGTGGCACCCCCTCGGCTTACTCACGAGTAGACCCCATCAACTTACTCGTGAGTAGACCCCTTTCGGCAGATTCACAAGTAGACTTGTGGAATTACTATACCAATTTGGGGAACTCTCTGGATGCGAAATTAAGTGTGCCATGTCCTTTGGGAAATGGCCCCACTCTCATAGGCATATGCCTTGGCCCTCTAGTGGTAAAACAGACTCTGTGAAAGACTTAGGTATTCGAATTACTAAACAACCTATTCTCTTTGTCAAAACTAACTTAGATAATGAAGATCACCTTCCTCCGCTGGGCTGACCTTCCGCTGAGTTTGTGGGGTAAGCAAGCAGTTGTACAAATGAATGTTATGCCTAGATGTATTTATACGTTTAGTTCACTAAACTAGTTTGAATTAGTTTTCCGCTTTTAGTTACAAGTAGAAATACTCAGTGGTTGCAAGAAAACGTCAGACAGCACACCAGATCACAGTGGGTATCACACAGTAAGAATTGTGGTTACCCAGTTGCAGAAATCATGGCTGTAAGAAAATACAAAAGGACCTTTAAAAGAGTACTGTAGGCCTCCCCATCGGCTACTCAGGAGTAGACCAAGCCCCTCAGTGACAAATGACTAGACGCAGTTGGCCTACTCACGAGTAGACCCCTGCCGTTTACTCACGAGTAGACCCAGGTAAGTTTACTCACGAGTAGACCCGGTCGACTCACTCACGGGTGTGGCACCCCCTCGGCTTACTCACGAGTAGACCCCATCAACTTACTCGTGAGTAGACCCCTTTCGGCAGATTCACAAGTAGACTTGTGGAATTACTATACCAATTTGGGGAACTCTCTGGATGCGAAATTAAGTGTGCCATGTCCTTTGGGAAATGGCCCCACTCTCATAGGCATATGCCTTGGCCCTCTAGTGGTAAAACAGACTCTGTGAAATACTTAGGTATTCGAATTACTAAACAACCTATTCTCTTTGTCAAAACTAACTTAGATAATGAAGATCACCTTCCTCCGCTGGGCTGACCTTCCGCTGAGTTTGTGGGGTAAGCAAGCAGTTGTACAAATGAATGTTATGCCTAGATGTATTTATACGTTTAGTTCACTAAACTAGTTTGAATTAGTTTTCCGCTTTTAGTTACAAGTAGAAATACTCAGTGGTTGCAAGAAAACGTCAGACAGCACACCAGATCACAGTGGGTATCACACAGTAAGAATTGTGGTTACCCAGTTGCAGAAATCATGGCTGTAAGAAAATACAAAAGGACCTTTAAAAGAGTACTGTAGGCCTCCCCATCGGCTACTCAGGAGTAGACCAAGCCCCTCAGTGACAAATGACTAGACGCAGTTGGCCTACTCACGAGTAGACCCCTGCCGTTTACTCACGAGTAGACCCAGGTAAGTTTACTCACGAGTAGACCCGGTCGACTCACTCACGGGTGTGGCACCCCCTCGGCTTACTCACGAGTAGACCCCATCAACTTACTCGTGAGTAGACCCCTTTCGGCAGATTCACAAGTAGACTTGTGGAATTACTATACCAATTTGGGGAACTCTCTGGATGCGAAATTAAGTGTGCCATGTCCTTTGGGAAATGGCCCCACTCTCATAGGCATATGCCTTGGCCCTCTAGTGGTAAAACAGACTCTGTGAAATACTTAGGTATTCGAATTACTAAACAACCTATTCTCTTTGTCAAAACTAACTTAGATAATGAAGATCACCTTCCTCCGCTGGGCTGACCTTCCGCTGAGTTTGTGGGGTAAGCAAGCAGTTGTACAAATGAATGTTATGCCTAGATGTATTTATACGTTTAGTTCACTAAACTAGTTTGAATTAGTTTTCCGCTTTTAGTTACAAGTAGAAATACTCAGTGGTTGCAAGAAAACGTCAGACAGCACACCAGATCACAGTGGGTATCACACAGTAAGAATTGTGGTTACCCAGTTGCAGAAATCATGGCTGTAAGAAAATACAAAAGGACCTTTAAAAGAGTACTGTAGGCCTCCCCATCGGCTACTCAGGAGTAGACCAAGCCCCTCAGTGACAAATGACTAGACGCAGTTGGCCTACTCACGAGTAGACCCCTGCAGTTTACTCACGAGTAGACCCAGGTAAGTTTACTCACAAGTAGACCCGGTCGACTCACTCACGGGTGTGGCACCCCCTCGGCTTACTCACGAGTAGACCCCATCAACTTACTCGTGAGTAGACCCCTGTCGGCAGATTCACAAGTAGACTTGTGGAATTACTATACCAATTTGGGGAACTCTCTGGATGCGAAATTAAGTGTGCCATGTACTTTGGGAAATGGCTCCACTCTCATAGGCATATGCCCTGGTCCTCTACTTGTAAAACACACTTTGTGAAAGACTTAGGTATTCGAATTACTAAACAACCTATTCTCTTTGTCAAAACTAACTCAGATAATGAAGATCGACTTCCTCCGCTGGGCTGACCTTCCACTGAGTTTGTGGGGTAAGCAAGCAGTTGTACAAATGAATGTTATGCCTAGATGTATTTATACTTTTAGTTCACTAAACTAGTTTGAACTAGTTTTCAGCTTTTAGTTACAAGTAGAAATACTCAGTAGTTGCAAGAACACGTCAGACAGCACACCAGATCACAGTGGGTATCACACAGTAAGAATTGTGGTTACCCAGTTGCAGAAATCATGGCTGTAAGAAAATACAAAAGGACCTTTAAAAGAGTACTGTAGGCCTCCCCATCGGCTACTCAGGAGTAGACCAAGCCCCTCAGTGACAAATGACTAGACGCAGTTGGCCTACTCACGAGTAGACCCCTGCAGTTTACTCACGAGTAGACCCATGTATTTTTACTCACGAGTAGACCCGGTCGACTCACTCACGGGTGTGGCACCCCCTCGGCTTACTCACGAGTAGACCCCATCAACTTACTCGTGAGTAGACCCCTGTCGGCAGATTCACAAGTAGACTTGTGGAATTACTATACCAATTTGGGGAACTCTCTGGATGCGAAATTAAGTGTGCCATGTACTTTGGGAAATGGCCCCACTCTCATAGGCATATGCCCTGGCCCTCTACTTGTAAAACACACTTTGTGAAAGACTTAGGTATTCAAATTACTAAACAACCTATTCTCTTTGTCAAAACTAACTCAGATAATGAAGATCGACTTCCTCCGCTGGGCTGACCTTCCGCTGAGTTTGTGGGGTAAGCAAGCAGTTGTACAAATGAATGTTATGCCTAGATGTATTTATACTTTTAGTTCACTAAACTAGTTTGAATTAGTTTTCAGCTTTTAGTTACAAGTAGAAATACTCAGTAGTTGCAAGAACACGTCAGACAGCACACCAGATCACAGTGGGTATCACACAGTAAGAATTGTGGTTACCCAGTTGCAGAAATCATGGCTGTAAGAAAATACAAAAGGACCTTTAAAAGAGTACTGTAGGCCTCCCCATCGGCTACTCAGGAGTAGACCAAGCCCCTCAGTGACAAATGACTAGACGCAGTTGGCCTACTCACGAGTAGACCCCTGCCGTTTACTCACGAGTAGACCCAGGTAAGTTTACTCACGAGTAGACCCGGTCGACTCACTCACGGGTGTGGCACCCCCTCGGCTTACTCACGAGTAGACCCCATCAACTTACTCGTGAGTAGACCCCTTTCGGCAGATTCACAAGTAGACTTGTGGAATTACTATACCAATTTGGGGAACTCTCTGGATGCGAAATTAAGTGTGCCATGTCCTTTGGGAAATGGCCCCACTCTCATAGGCATATGCCTTGGCCCTCTAGTGGTAAAACAGACTCTGTGAAATACTTAGGTATTCGAATTACTAAACAACCTATTCTCTTTGTCAAAACTAACTTAGATAATGAAGATCACCTTCCTCCGCTGGGCTGACCTTCCGCTGAGTTTGTGGGGTAAGCAAGCAGTTGTACAAATGAATGTTATGCCTAGATGTATTTATACGTTTAGTTCACTAAACTAGTTTGAATTAGTTTTCCGCTTTTAGTTACAAGTAGAAATACTCAGTGGTTGCAAGAAAACGTCAGACAGCACACCAGATCACAGTGGGTATCACACAGTAAGAATTGTGGTTACCCAGTTGCAGAAATCATGGCTGTAAGAAAATACAAAAGGACCTTTAAAAGAGTACTGTAGGCCTCCCCATCGGCTACTCAGGAGTAGACCAAGCCCCTCAGTGACAAATGACTAGACGCAGTTGGCCTACTCACGAGTAGACCCCTGCAGTTTACTCACGAGTAGACCCAGGTAAGTTTACTCACGAGTAGACCCGGTCGACTCACTCACGGGTGTGGCACCCCCTCGGCTTACTCACGAGTAGACCCCATCAACTTACTCGTGAGTAGACCCCTGTCGGCAGATTCACAAGTAGACTTGTGGAATTACTATACCAATTTGGGGAACTCTCTGGATGCGAAATTAAGTGTGCCATGTACTTTGGGAAATGGCTCCACTCTCATAGGCATATGCCCTGGTCCTCTACTTGTAAAACACACTTTGTGAAAGACTTAGGTATTCGAATTACTAAACAACCTATTCTCTTTGTCAAAACTAACTCAGATAATGAAGATCGACTTCCTCCGCTGGGCTGACCTTCCACTGAGTTTGTGGGGTAAGCAAGCAGTTGTACAAATGAATGTTATGCCTAGATGTATTTATACTTTTAGTTCACTAAACTAGTTTGAACTAGTTTTCAGCTTTTAGTTACAAGTAGAAATACTCAGTAGTTGCAAGAACACGTCAGACAGCACACCAGATCACAGTGGGTATCACACAGTAAGAATTGTGGTTACCCAGTTGCAGAAATCATGGCTGTAAGAAAATACAAAAGGACCTTTAAAAGAGTACTGTAGGCCTCCCCATCGGCTACTCAGGAGTAGACCAAGCCCCTCAGTGACAAATGACTAGACGCAGTTGGCCTACTCACGAGTAGACCCCTGCAGTTTACTCACGAGTAGACCCATGTATTTTTACTCACGAGTAGACCCGGTCGACTCACTCACGGGTGTGGCACCCCCTCGGCTTACTCACGAGTAGACCCCATCAACTTACTCGTGAGTAGACCCCTGTCGGCAGATTCACAAGTAGACTTGTGGAATTACTATACCAATTTGGGGAACTCTCTGGATGCGAAATTAAGTGTGCCATGTACTTTGGGAAATGGCCCCACTCTCATAGGCATATGCCCTGGCCCTCTACTTGTAAAACACACTTTGTGAAAGACTTAGGTATTCAAATTACTAAACAACCTATTCTCTTTGTCAAAACTAACTCAGATAATGAAGATCGACTTCCTCCGCTGGGCTGACCTTCCGCTGAGTTTGTGGGGTAAGCAAGCAGTTGTACAAATGAATGTTATGCCTAGATGTATTTATACTTTTAGTTCACTAAACTAGTTTGAATTAGTTTTCAGCTTTTAGTTACAAGTAGAAATACTCAGTAGTTGCAAGAACACGTCAGACAGCACACCAGATCACAGTGGGTATCACACAGTAAGAATTGTGGTTACCCAGTTGCAGAAATCATGGCTGTAAGAAAATACAAAAGGACCTTTAAAAGAGTACTGTAGGCCTCCCCATCGGCTACTCAGGAGTAGACCAAGCCCCTCAGTGACAAATGACTAGACGCAGTTGGCCTACTCACGAGTAGACCCCTGCCGTTTACTCACGAGTAGACCCAGGTAAGTTTACTCACGAGTAGACCCGGTCGACTCACTCACGGGTGTGGCACCCCCTCGGCTTACTCACGAGTAGACCCCATCAACTTACTCGTGAGTAGACCCCTTTCGGCAGATTCACAAGTAGACTTGTGGAATTACTATACCAATTTGGGGAACTCTCTGGATGCGAAATTAAGTGTGCCATGTCCTTTGGGAAATGGCCCCACTCTCATAGGCATATGCCTTGGCCCTCTAGTGGTAAAACAGACTCTGTGAAATACTTAGGTATTCGAATTACTAAACAACCTATTCTCTTTGTCAAAACTAACTTAGATAATGAAGATCACCTTCCTCCGCTGGGCTGACCTTCCGCTGAGTTTGTGGGGTAAGCAAGCAGTTGTACAAATGAATGTTATGCCTAGATGTATTTATACGTTTAGTTCACTAAACTAGTTTGAATTAGTTTTCCGCTTTTAGTTACAAGTAGAAATACTCAGTGGTTGCAAGAAAACGTCAGACAGCACACCAGATCACAGTGGGTATCACACAGTAAGAATTGTGGTTACCCAGTTGCAGAAATCATGGCTGTAAGAAAATACAAAAGGACCTTTAAAAGAGTACTGTAGGCCTCCCCATCGGCTACTCAGGAGTAGACCAAGCCCCTCAGTGACAAATGACTAGACGCAGTTGGCCTACTCACGAGTAGACCCCTGCCGTTTACTCACGAGTAGACCCAGGTAAGTTTACTCACGAGTAGACCCGGTCGACTCACTCACGGGTGTGGCACCCCCTCGGCTTACTCACGAGTAGACCCCATCAACTTACTCGTGAGTAGACCCCTTTCGGCAGATTCACAAGTAGACTTGTGGAATTACTATACCAATTTGGGGAACTCTCTGGATGCGAAATTAAGTGTGCCATGTCCTTTGGGAAATGGCCCCACTCTCATAGGCATATGCCTTGGCCCTCTAGTGGTAAAACAGACTCTGTGAAATACTTAGGTATTCGAATTACTAAACAACCTATTCTCTTTGTCAAAACTAACTTAGATAATGAAGATCACCTTCCTCCGCTGGGCTGACCTTCCGCTGAGTTTGTGGGGTAAGCAAGCAGTTGTACAAATGAATGTTATGCCTAGATGTATTTATACTTTTAGTTCACTAAACTAGTTTGAACTAGTTTTCAGCTTTAGTTACAAGTAGAAATACTCAGTGGTTGCAAGAAAACGTCAGACAGCAGACCAGATCACATTGGGTTGCACACAGTAAGAATTGTGGTTACCCAGTTGCAGAAATCATGGTTGTAAGAAAATACAAATGGACTTTTAAAAGAGTACTGTAGGCCTCCCCATCGGCTACTCAGGAGTAGACCAAGCCCCTCAGTGACAAATGACTAGACCCAGTTGGCTTACTCATGAGTAGACCCCTGCAGTTTACTCATGAGTAGACCCAGGTAAGTTTACTCACGAGTAGACCCAGTCGACGCACTCACGGGTGTAGCACCCCTCGGCTTACTCGCGAGTAGACCCCATCAACTTACTCATGAGTAGACCCCTGTCGGCAGATTCACAAGTAGACTTGTGGAATTACTATACCAATTTGGGGAACTCTCTGGATGCGAAATTAAGTGTGCCATGTACTTTGGGAAATGGCCCCACTCTCATAGGCATATGCCCTGGCCCTCTACTTGTAAAACACACTTTGTGAAAGACTTAGGTATTCGAATTACTAAACAACCTATTCTCTTTGTCAAAACTAACTCAGATAATGAAGATCGACTTCCTCCGCTGGGCTGACCTTCCGCTGAGTTTGTGGGGTAAGCAAGCAGTTGTACAAATGAATGTTATGCCTAGATGTATTTATACTTTTAGTTCACTAAACTAGTTTGAACTAGTTTTCAGCTTTTAGTTACAAGTAGAAATACTCAGTAGTTGCAAGAACACGTCAGAGAGCACACCAGATCACAGTGGGTATCACACAGTAAGAATTGTGGTTACCCAGTTGCAGAAATCATGGCTGTAAGAAAATACAAAAGGACCTTTAAAAGAGTACTGTAGGCCTCCCCATCGGCTACTCAGGAGTAGACCAAGCCCCTCAGTGACAAATGACTAGACGCAGTTGGCCTACTCACGAGTAGACCCCTGCAGTTTACTCACGAGTAGACCCATGTATTTTTACTCACGAGTAGACCCGGTCGACTCACTCACGGGTGTGGCACCCCCTCGGCTTACTCACGAGTACACCCCATCAACTTACTCGTGAGTAGACCCCTTTCGGCAGATTCACAAGTAGACTTGTGGAATTACTATACCAATTTGGGGAACTCTCTGGATGCGAAATTAAGTGTGCCATGTACTTTGGGAAATGGCCCCACTCTCATAGGCATATGCCCTGGCCCTCTACTTGTAAAACACAATTTGTGAAAGACTTAGGTATTCGAATTACTAAACAACCTATTCTCTTTGTCAAAACTAACTCAGATAATGAAGATCGACTTCCTCCGCTGGGATGACCTTCCGCTGAGTTTGTGGGGTAAGCAAGCAGTTGTACAAATGAATGTTATGCCTAGATGTATTTATACTTTTAGTTCACTAAACTAGTTTGAATTAGTTTTCAGCTTTTAGTTACAAGTAGAAATACTCAGTAGTTGCAAGAACACGTCAGACAGCACACCAGATCACAGTGGGTATCACACAGTAAGAATTGTGGTTACCCAGTTGCAGAAATCATGGCTGTAAGAAAATACAAAAGGACCTTTAAAAGAGTACTGTAGGCCTCCCCATCGGCTACTCAGGAATAGACCAAGCCCCTCAGTGACAAATGACTAGACGCAGTTGGCTTACTCACGAGTAGACCCCTGCAGTTTACTCACGAGTAGACCCAGGTAAGTTTGCTCACGAGTAGACGCAGTCGACTCACTCACGGGTGTGGCACCCCCTCGGCTTACTCACGAGTAGACCCCATCAACTTACTCGTGAGTAGACCCCTTTCGGCAGATTCACAAGTAGACTTGTGGAATTACTATACCAATTTGGGGAACTCTCTCGATGCGAAATTAAGTGTGCCATGTCCTTTGGGAAATGGCCCCACTCTCATAGGCATATGCCTTGGCCCTCTAGTGGTAAAACAGACTCTGTGAAAGACTTAGGTATTCGAATTACTAAACAACCTATTCTCTTTGTCAAAACTAACTTAGATAATGAAGATCGCCTTCCTCCGCTGGGCTGACCTTCCGCTGAGTTTGTGGGGTAAGCAAGCAGTTGTACAAATGAATGTTATGCCTAGATGTATTTATACTTTTAGTTCGCTAAACTAGTTTGAACTAGTTTTCAGCTTTAGTTACAAGTAGAAATACTCAGTGGTTGCAAGAAAACGTCAGACAGCAGACCAGATCACATTGGGTTGCACACAGTAAGAATTGTGGTTACCCAGTTGCAGAAATCATGGTTGTAAGAAAATACAAAAGGACCTTTAAAAGAGTACTGTAGGCCTCCCCATCGGCTACTCAGGAGTAGACCAAGCCCCTCAGTGACAAATGACTAGACCCAGTTGGCTTACTCATGAGTAGACCCCTGCAGTTTACTCACGAGTAGACCCAGGTAAGTTTACTCACGAGTAGACCCAGTCGACTCACTCACGGGTGTAGCACCCCCTCGGCTTACTGGCGAGTAGACCCCATCAACTTACTCGTGAGTAGACCCCTGTCGGCAGATTCACAAGTAGACTTGTGGAATTACTATACCAATTTGGGGAACTCTCTGGATGCGAAATTAAGTGTGCCATGTCCTTTGGGAAATGGCCCCACTCTCATAGGCATATGCCTTGGCCCTCTAGTGGTAAAACAGACTCTGTGAAAGACTTAGGTATTCGAATTACTAAACAACCTATTCTCTTTGTCAAAACTAACTCAGATAATGAAGATCGACTTCCTCTGCTGGGCTGACCTTCCACTGAGTTTGTGGGGTAAGCAAGCAGTTGTACAAATGAATGTTATGCCTGGATGTATTTATACTTTCAGTTCACTAAACTAGTTTGAACTAGTTTTCAGCTTTTAGTTACAAGTAGAAATACTCAGTGGTTGCAAGAACACGTCAGACAGCACACCGGATCACAGTGGGTTGCACACAGTAAGAATTGTGGTTACCCAGTTGCAGAAATCATGGCTGTAAGAAAATACAAAAGGACCTTTAAAAGAGTACTGTAGGCCTCCCCATCGGCTACTCAGGAGTAGACCAACCCCCTCAGTGACAAACGACTAGACCCAGTTGGCTTACTCACGAGTAGACCCCTGCAGTTTACTCACAAGTTGACCCAGGTAAGTTTACTTACGAGTAGACCCAGTCGACTCACTCACGGGTGTAGCACCCCCTCGGCATACTCGCGAGTAGACCCCATCAACTTACTCATGAGTAGACCCCTTTCGGCAGATTCACAAGTAGACTTGTGGAATTACTATACCAATTTGGGGAACTCTCTGGATGCGAAATTAAGTGTGCCATGTACTTTGGGAAATGGCTCCACTCTCATAGGCATATGCCCTGGTCCTCTACTTGTAAAACACACTTTGTGAAAGACTTAGGTATTCGAATTACTAAACAACCTATTCTCTTTGTCAAAACTAACTCAGATAATGAAGATCGACTTCCTCCGCTGGGCTGACCTTCCACTGAGTTTGTGGGGTAAGCAAGCAGTTGTACAAATGAATGTTATGCCTAGATGTATTTATACTTTTAGTTCACTAAACTAGTTTGAACTAGTTTTCAGCTTTTAGTTACAAGTAGAAATACTCAGTAGTTGCAAGAACACGTCAGACAGCACACCAGATCACAGTGGGTATCACACAGTAAGAATTGTGGTTACCCAGTTGCAGAAATCATGGCTGTAAGAAAATACAAAAGGACCTTTAAAAGAGTACTGTAGGCCTCCCCATCGGCTACTCAGGAGTAGACCAAGCCCCTCAGTGACAAATGACTAGACCCAGTTGGCCTACTCACGAGTAGACCCCTGCCGTTTACTCACGAGTAGACCCATGTATTTTTACTCACGAGTAGACCCGGTCGACTCACTCACGGGTGTGGCACCCCCTCGGCTTACTCACGAGTAGACCCCATCAACTTACTCGTGAGTAGACCCCTTTCGGCAGATTCACAAGTAGACTTGTGGAATTACTATACCAATTTGGGGAACTCTCTGGATGCGAAATTAAGTGTGCCATGTCCTTTGGGAAATGGCCCCACTCTCATAGGCATATGCCTTGGCCCTCTAGTGGTAAAACAGACTCTGTGAAATACTTAGGTATTCGAATTACTAAACAACCTATTCTCTTTGTCAAAACTAACTTAGATAATGAAGATCACCTTCCTCCGCTGGGCTGACCTTCCGCTGAGTTTGTGGGGTAAGCAAGCAGTTGTACAAATGAATGTTATGCCTAGATGTATTTATACTTTTAGTTCACTAAACTAGTTTGAACTAGTTTTCAGCTTTAGTTACAAGTAGAAATACTCAGTGGTTGCAAGAAAACGTCAGACAGCAGACCAGATCACATTGGGTTGCACACAGTAAGAATTGTGGTTACCCAGTTGCAGAAATCATGGTTGTAAGAAAATACAAATGGACTTTTAAAAGAGTACTGTAGGCCTCCCCATCGGCTACTCAGGAGTAGACCAAGCCCCTCAGTGACAAATGACTAGACCCAGTTGGCTTACTCATGAGTAGACCCCTGCAGTTTACTCATGAGTAGACCCAGGTAAGTTTACTCACGAGTAGACCCAGTCGACTCACTCACGGGTGTAGCACCCCCTCGGCTTACTCGCGAGTAGACCCCATCAACTTACTCATGAGTAGACCCCTGTCGGCAGATTCACAAGTAGACTTGTGGAATTACTATACCAATTTGGGGAACTCTCTGGATGCGAAATTAAGTGTGCCATGTACTTTGGGAAATGGCCCCACTCTCATAGGCATATGCCCTGGCCCTCTACTTGTAAAACACACTTTGTGAAAGACTTAGGTATTCGAATTACTAAACAACCTATTCTCTTTGTCAAAACTAACTCAGATAATGAAGATCGACTTCCTCCGCTGGGCTGACCTTCCGCTGAGTTTGTGGGGTAAGCAAGCTGTTGTACAAATGAATGTTATGCCTAGATGTATTTATACTTTTAGTTCACTAAACTAGTTTGAATTAGTTTTCAGCTTTTAGTTACAAGTAGAAATACTCAGTAGTTGCAAGAAAACGTCAGACAGCACACCAGATCACAGTGGGTATCACACAGTAAGAATTGTGGTTACCCAGTTGCAGAAATCATGGCTGTAAGAAAATACAAAAGGACCTTTAAAAGAGTACTGTAGGCCTCCCCATCGGCTACTCAGGAGTAGACCAAGCCCCTCAGTGACAAATGACTAGACGCAGTTGGCCTACTCACGAGTAGACCCCTGCCGTTTACTCACGAGTAGACCCAGGTAAGTTTACTCACGAGTAGACCCGGTCGACTCACTCACGGGTGTGGCACCCCCTCGGCTTACTCACGAGTAGACCCCATCAACTTACTCGTGAGTAGACCCCTTTCGGCAGATTCACAAGTAGACTTGTGGAATTACTATACCAATTTGGGGAACTCTCTGGATGCGAAATTAAGTGTGCCATGTCCTTTGGGAAATGGCCCCACTCTCATAGGCATATGCCTTGGCCCTCTAGTGGTAAAACAGACTCTGTGAAATACTTAGGTATTCGAATTACTAAACAACCTATTCTCTTTGTCAAAACTAACTTAGATAATGAAGATCACCTTCCTCCGCTGGGCTGACCTTCCGCTGAGTTTGTGGGGTAAGCAAGCAGTTGTACAAATGAATGTTATGCCTAGATGTATTTATACGTTTAGTTCACTAAACTAGTTTGAATTAGTTTTCCGCTTTTAGTTACAAGTAGAAATACTCAGTGGTTGCAAGAAAACGTCAGACAGCACACCAGATCACAGTGGGTATCACACAGTAAGAATTGTGGTTACCCAGTTGCAGAAATCATGGCTGTAAGAAAATACAAAAGGACCTTTAAAAGAGTACTGTAGGCCTCCCCATCGGCTACTCAGGAGTAGACCAAGCCCCTCAGTGACAAATGACTAGACGCAGTTGGCCTACTCACGAGTAGACCCCTGCCGTTTACTCACGAGTAGACCCAGGTAAGTTTACTCACGAGTAGACCCGGTCGACTCACTCACGGGTGTGGCACCCCCTCGGCTTACTCACGAGTAGACCCCATCAACTTACTCGTGAGTAGACCCCTTTCGGCAGATTCACAAGTAGACTTGTGGAATTACTATACCAATTTGGGGAACTCTCTGGATGCGAAATTAAGTGTGCCATGTCCTTTGGGAAATGGCCCCACTCTCATAGGCATATGCCTTGGCCCTCTAGTGGTAAAACAGACTCTGTGAAATACTTAGGTATTCGAATTACTAAACAACCTATTCTCTTTGTCAAAACTAACTTAGATAATGAAGATCACCTTCCTCCGCTGGGCTGACCTTCCGCTGAGTTTGTGGGGTAAGCAAGCAGTTGTACAAATGAATGTTATGCCTAGATGTATTTATACTTTTAGTTCACTAAACTAGTTTGAACTAGTTTTCAGCTTTAGTTACAAGTAGAAATACTCAGTGGTTGCAAGAAAACGTCAGACAGCAGACCAGATCACATTGGGTTGCACACAGTAAGAATTGTGGTTACCCAGTTGCAGAAATCATGGTTGTAAGAAAATACAAATGGACTTTTAAAAGAGTACTGTAGGCCTCCCCATCGGCTACTCAGGAGTAGACCAAGCCCCTCAGTGACAAATGACTAGACCCAGTTGGCTTACTCATGAGTAGACCCCTGCAGTTTACTCATGAGTAGACCCAGGTAAGTTTACTCACGAGTAGACCCAGTCGACGCACTCACGGGTGTAGCACCCCTCGGCTTACTCGCGAGTAGACCCCATCAACTTACTCATGAGTAGACCCCTGTCGGCAGATTCACAAGTAGACTTGTGGAATTACTATACCAATTTGGGGAACTCTCTGGATGCGAAATTAAGTGTGCCATGTACTTTGGGAAATGGCCCCACTCTCATAGGCATATGCCCTGGCCCTCTACTTGTAAAACACACTTTGTGAAAGACTTAGGTATTCGAATTACTAAACAACCTATTCTCTTTGTCAAAACTAACTCAGATAATGAAGATCGACTTCCTCCGCTGGGCTGACCTTCCGCTGAGTTTGTGGGGTAAGCAAGCAGTTGTACAAATGAATGTTATGCCTAGATGTATTTATACTTTTAGTTCACTAAACTAGTTTGAACTAGTTTTCAGCTTTTAGTTACAAGTAGAAATACTCAGTAGTTGCAAGAACACGTCAGAGAGCACACCAGATCACAGTGGGTATCACACAGTAAGAATTGTGGTTACCCAGTTGCAGAAATCATGGCTGTAAGAAAATACAAAAGGACCTTTAAAAGAGTACTGTAGGCCTCCCCATCGGCTACTCAGGAGTAGACCAAGCCCCTCAGTGACAAATGACTAGACGCAGTTGGCCTACTCACGAGTAGACCCCTGCAGTTTACTCACGAGTAGACCCATGTATTTTTACTCACGAGTAGACCCGGTCGACTCACTCACGGGTGTGGCACCCCCTCGGCTTACTCACGAGTACACCCCATCAACTTACTCGTGAGTAGACCCCTTTCGGCAGATTCACAAGTAGACTTGTGGAATTACTATACCAATTTGGGGAACTCTCTGGATGCGAAATTAAGTGTGCCATGTACTTTGGGAAATGGCCCCACTCTCATAGGCATATGCCCTGGCCCTCTACTTGTAAAACACAATTTGTGAAAGACTTAGGTATTCGAATTACTAAACAACCTATTCTCTTTGTCAAAACTAACTCAGATAATGAAGATCGACTTCCTCCGCTGGGATGACCTTCCGCTGAGTTTGTGGGGTAAGCAAGCAGTTGTACAAATGAATGTTATGCCTAGATGTATTTATACTTTTAGTTCACTAAACTAGTTTGAATTAGTTTTCAGCTTTTAGTTACAAGTAGAAATACTCAGTAGTTGCAAGAACACGTCAGACAGCACACCAGATCACAGTGGGTATCACACAGTAAGAATTGTGGTTACCCAGTTGCAGAAATCATGGCTGTAAGAAAATACAAAAGGACCTTTAAAAGAGTACTGTAGGCCTCCCCATCGGCTACTCAGGAATAGACCAAGCCCCTCAGTGACAAATGACTAGACGCAGTTGGCTTACTCACGAGTAGACCCCTGCAGTTTACTCACGAGTAGACCCAGGTAAGTTTGCTCACGAGTAGACGCAGTCGACTCACTCACGGGTGTGGCACCCCCTCGGCTTACTCACGAGTAGACCCCATCAACTTACTCGTGAGTAGACCCCTTTCGGCAGATTCACAAGTAGACTTGTGGAATTACTATACCAATTTGGGGAACTCTCTCGATGCGAAATTAAGTGTGCCATGTCCTTTGGGAAATGGCCCCACTCTCATAGGCATATGCCTTGGCCCTCTAGTGGTAAAACAGACTCTGTGAAAGACTTAGGTATTCGAATTACTAAACAACCTATTCTCTTTGTCAAAACTAACTTAGATAATGAAGATCGCCTTCCTCCGCTGGGCTGACCTTCCGCTGAGTTTGTGGGGTAAGCAAGCAGTTGTACAAATGAATGTTATGCCTAGATGTATTTATACTTTTAGTTCGCTAAACTAGTTTGAACTAGTTTTCAGCTTTAGTTACAAGTAGAAATACTCAGTGGTTGCAAGAAAACGTCAGACAGCAGACCAGATCACATTGGGTTGCACACAGTAAGAATTGTGGTTACCCAGTTGCAGAAATCATGGTTGTAAGAAAATACAAAAGGACCTTTAAAAGAGTACTGTAGGCCTCCCCATCGGCTACTCAGGAGTAGACCAAGCCCCTCAGTGACAAATGACTAGACCCAGTTGGCTTACTCATGAGTAGACCCCTGCAGTTTACTCACGAGTAGACCCAGGTAAGTTTACTCACGAGTAGACCCAGTCGACTCACTCACGGGTGTAGCACCCCCTCGGCTTACTGGCGAGTAGACCCCATCAACTTACTCGTGAGTAGACCCCTGTCGGCAGATTCACAAGTAGACTTGTGGAATTACTATACCAATTTGGGGAACTCTCTGGATGCGAAATTAAGTGTGCCATGTCCTTTGGGAAATGGCCCCACTCTCATAGGCATATGCCTTGGCCCTCTAGTGGTAAAACAGACTCTGTGAAAGACTTAGGTATTCGAATTACTAAACAACCTATTCTCTTTGTCAAAACTAACTCAGATAATGAAGATCGACTTCCTCTGCTGGGCTGACCTTCCACTGAGTTTGTGGGGTAAGCAAGCAGTTGTACAAATGAATGTTATGCCTGGATGTATTTATACTTTCAGTTCACTAAACTAGTTTGAACTAGTTTTCAGCTTTTAGTTACAAGTAGAAATACTCAGTGGTTGCAAGAACACGTCAGACAGCACACCGGATCACAGTGGGTTGCACACAGTAAGAATTGTGGTTACCCAGTTGCAGAAATCATGGCTGTAAGAAAATACAAAAGGACCTTTAAAAGAGTACTGTAGGCCTCCCCATCGGCTACTCAGGAGTAGACCAACCCCCTCAGTGACAAACGACTAGACCCAGTTGGCTTACTCACGAGTAGACCCCTGCAGTTTACTCACAAGTTGACCCAGGTAAGTTTACTTACGAGTAGACCCAGTCGACTCACTCACGGGTGTAGCACCCCCTCGGCATACTCGCGAGTAGACCCCATCAACTTACTCATGAGTAGACCCCTTTCGGCAGATTCACAAGTAGACTTGTGGAATTACTATACCAATTTGGGGAACTCTCTGGATGCGAAATTAAGTGTGCCATGTACTTTGGGAAATGGCTCCACTCTCATAGGCATATGCCCTGGTCCTCTACTTGTAAAACACACTTTGTGAAAGACTTAGGTATTCGAATTACTAAACAACCTATTCTCTTTGTCAAAACTAACTCAGATAATGAAGATCGACTTCCTCCGCTGGGCTGACCTTCCACTGAGTTTGTGGGGTAAGCAAGCAGTTGTACAAATGAATGTTATGCCTAGATGTATTTATACTTTTAGTTCACTAAACTAGTTTGAACTAGTTTTCAGCTTTTAGTTACAAGTAGAAATACTCAGTAGTTGCAAGAACACGTCAGACAGCACACCAGATCACAGTGGGTATCACACAGTAAGAATTGTGGTTACCCAGTTGCAGAAATCATGGCTGTAAGAAAATACAAAAGGACCTTTAAAAGAGTACTGTAGGCCTCCCCATCGGCTACTCAGGAGTAGACCAAGCCCCTCAGTGACAAATGACTAGACCCAGTTGGCCTACTCACGAGTAGACCCCTGCCGTTTACTCACGAGTAGACCCATGTATTTTTACTCACGAGTAGACCCGGTCGACTCACTCACGGGTGTGGCACCCCCTCGGCTTACTCACGAGTAGACCCCATCAACTTACTCGTGAGTAGACCCCTTTCGGCAGATTCACAAGTAGACTTGTGGAATTACTATACCAATTTGGGGAACTCTCTGGATGCGAAATTAAGTGTGCCATGTCCTTTGGGAAATGGCCCCACTCTCATAGGCATATGCCTTGGCCCTCTAGTGGTAAAACAGACTCTGTGAAATACTTAGGTATTCGAATTACTAAACAACCTATTCTCTTTGTCAAAACTAACTTAGATAATGAAGATCACCTTCCTCCGCTGGGCTGACCTTCCGCTGAGTTTGTGGGGTAAGCAAGCAGTTGTACAAATGAATGTTATGCCTAGATGTATTTATACTTTTAGTTCACTAAACTAGTTTGAACTAGTTTTCAGCTTTAGTTACAAGTAGAAATACTCAGTGGTTGCAAGAAAACGTCAGACAGCAGACCAGATCACATTGGGTTGCACACAGTAAGAATTGTGGTTACCCAGTTGCAGAAATCATGGTTGTAAGAAAATACAAATGGACTTTTAAAAGAGTACTGTAGGCCTCCCCATCGGCTACTCAGGAGTAGACCAAGCCCCTCAGTGACAAATGACTAGACCCAGTTGGCTTACTCATGAGTAGACCCCTGCAGTTTACTCATGAGTAGACCCAGGTAAGTTTACTCACGAGTAGACCCAGTCGACTCACTCACGGGTGTAGCACCCCCTCGGCTTACTCGCGAGTAGACCCCATCAACTTACTCATGAGTAGACCCCTGTCGGCAGATTCACAAGTAGACTTGTGGAATTACTATACCAATTTGGGGAACTCTCTGGATGCGAAATTAAGTGTGCCATGTACTTTGGGAAATGGCCCCACTCTCATAGGCATATGCCCTGGCCCTCTACTTGTAAAACACACTTTGTGAAAGACTTAGGTATTCGAATTACTAAACAACCTATTCTCTTTGTCAAAACTAACTCAGATAATGAAGATCGACTTCCTCCGCTGGGCTGACCTTCCGCTGAGTTTGTGGGGTAAGCAAGCTGTTGTACAAATGAATGTTATGCCTAGATGTATTTATACTTTTAGTTCACTAAACTAGTTTGAATTAGTTTTCAGCTTTTAGTTACAAGTAGAAATACTCAGTAGTTGCAAGAAAACGTCAGACAGCACACCAGATCACAGTGGGTATCACACAGTAAGAATTGTGGTTACCCAGTTGCAGAAATCATGGCTGTAAGAAAATACAAAAGGACCTTTAAAAGAGTACTGTAGGCCTCCCCATCGGCTACTCAGGAGTAGACCAAGCCCCTCAGTGACAAATGACTAGACCCAGTTGGCTTACTCATGAGTAGACCCCTGCAGTTTACTCACGAGTAGACCCAGGTATGTTTACTCACGAGTAGATCCAGTCGACTCACTCACGGGTGTAGCACCCCCTCGGCTTACTCGCGAGTAGACCCCATCAACTTACTCATGAGTAGACCCCTTTCGGCAGATTCACAAGTAGACTAGTGGGATTACTATACCAATTTGGGGAACTCTCTGGATGCGAAATTAAGTGTGCCATGTCCTTTGGGAAATGGCCCCACTCTCATAGGCATATGCCTTGGCCCTCTAGTGGTAAAACAGACTCTGTGAAAGACTTAGGTATTCGAATTACTAAACAACCTATTCTCTTTGTCAAAACTAACTTAGATAATGAAGATCACCTTCCTCCGCTGGGCTGACCTTCCGCTGAGTTTGTGGGGTAAGCAAGCAGTTGTACAAATGAATGTTATGCCTAGATGTATTTATACGTTTAGTTCACTAAACTAGTTTGAACTAGTTTTCAGCTTTAGTTACAAGTAGAAATACTCAGTGGTTGCAAGAAAACGTCAGACAGCAGACCAGATCACATTGGGTTGCACACAGTAAGAATTGTGGTTACCCAGTTGCAGAAATCATGGTTGTAAGAAAATACAAATGGACTTTTAAAAGAGTACTGTAGGCCTCCCCATCGGCTACTCAGGAGTAGACCAAGCCCCTCAGTGACAAATGACTAGACCCAGTTGGCTTACTCATGAGTAGACCCCTGCAGTTTACTCATGAGTAGACCCAGGTAAGTTTACTCACGAGTAGACCCAGTCGACTCACTCACGGGTGTAGCACCCCCTCGGCTTACTCGCGAGTAGACCCCATCAACTTACTCATGAGTAGACCCCTTTCGGCAGATTCACAAGTAGACTTGTGGAATTACTATACCAATTTGGGGAACTCTCTGGATGCGAAATTAAGTGTGCCATGTACTTTGGGAAATGGCCCCACTCTCATAGGCATATGCCCTGGCCCTCTACTTGTAAAACACACTTTGTGAAAGACTTAGGTATTCGAATTACTAAACAACCTATTCTCTTTGTCAAAACTAACTCAGATAATGAAGATCGACTTCCTCCGCTGGGCTGACCTTCCACTGAGTTTGTGGGGTAAGCAAGCAGTTGTACAAATGAATGTTATGCCTAGATGTATTTATACTTTTAGTTCACTAAACTAGTTTGAACTAGTTTTCAGCTTTTAGTTACAAGTAGAAATACTCAGTAGTTGCAAGAACACGTCAGACAGCACACCAGATCACAGTGGGTATCACACAGTAAGAATTGTGGTTACCCAGTTGCAGAAATCATGGCTGTAAGAAAATACAAAAGGACCTTTAAAAGAGTACTGTAGGCCTCCCCATCGGCTACTCAGGAGTAGACCAAGCCCCTCAGTGACAAATGACTAGACGCAGTTGGCCTACTCACGAGTAGACCCCTGCCGTTTACTCACGAGTAGACCCATGTATTTTTACTCACGAGTAGACCCGGTCGACTCACTCACGGGTGTGGCACCCCCTCGGCTTACTCACGAGTAGACCCCATCAACTTACTCGTGAGTAGACCCCTTTCGGCAGATTCACAAGTAGACTTGTGGAATTACTATACCAATTTGGGGAACTCTCTGGATGCGAAATTAAGTGTGCCATGTCCTTTGGGAAATGGCCCCACTCTCATAGGCATATGCCTTGGCCCTCTAGTGGTAAAACAGACTCTGTGAAATACTTAGGTATTCGAATTACTAAACAACCTATTCTCTTTGTCAAAACTAACTTAGATAATGAAGATCACCTTCCTCCGCTGGGCTGACCTTCCGCTGAGTTTGTGGGGTAAGCAAGCAGTTGTACAAATGAATGTTATGCCTAGATGTATTTATACTTTTAGTTCACTAAACTAGTTTGAACTAGTTTTCAGCTTTAGTTACAAGTAGAAATACTCAGTGGTTGCAAGAAAACGTCAGACAGCAGACCAGATCACATTGGGTTGCACACAGTAAGAATTGTGGTTACCCAGTTGCAGAAATCATGGTTGTAAGAAAATACAAATGGACTTTTAAAAGAGTACTGTAGGCCTCCCCATCGGCTACTCAGGAGTAGACCAAGCCCCTCAGTGACAAATGACTAGACCCAGTTGGCTTACTCATGAGTAGACCCCTGCAGTTTACTCATGAGTAGACCCAGGTAAGTTTACTCACGAGTAGACCCAGTCGACTCACTCACGGGTGTAGCACCCCCTCGGCTTACTCGCGAGTAGACCCCATCAACTTACTCATGAGTAGACCCCTGTCGGCAGATTCACAAGTAGACTTGTGGAATTACTATACCAATTTGGGGAACTCTCTGGATGCGAAATTAAGTGTGCCATGTACTTTGGGAAATGGCCCCACTCTCATAGGCATATGCCCTGGCCCTCTACTTGTAAAACACACTTTGTGAAAGACTTAGGTATTCGAATTACTAAACAACCTATTCTCTTTGTCAAAACTAACTCAGATAATGAAGATCGACTTCCTCCGCTGGGCTGACCTTCCGCTGAGTTTGTGGGGTAAGCAAGCTGTTGTACAAATGAATGTTATGCCTAGATGTATTTATACTTTTAGTTCACTAAACTAGTTTGAATTAGTTTTCAGCTTTTAGTTACAAGTAGAAATACTCAGTAGTTGCAAGAAAACGTCAGACAGCACACCAGATCACAGTGGGTATCACACAGTAAGAATTGTGGTTACCCAGTTGCAGAAATCATGGCTGTAAGAAAATACAAAAGGACCTTTAAAAGAGTACTGTAGGCCTCCCCATCGGCTACTCAGGAGTAGACCAAGCCCCTCAGTGACAAATGACTAGACCCAGTTGGCTTACTCATGAGTAGACCCCTGCAGTTTACTCACGAGTAGACCCAGGTATGTTTACTCACGAGTAGACCCAGTCGACTCACTCACGGGTGTAGCACCCCCTCGGCTTACTCGCGAGTAGACCCCATCAACTTACTCATGAGTAGACCCCTTTCGGCAGATTCACAAGTAGACTAGTGGGATTACTATACCAATTTGGGGAACTCTCTGGATGCGAAATTAAGTGTGCCATGTCCTTTGGGAAATGGCCCCACTCTCATAGGCATATGCCTTGGCCCTCTAGTGGTAAAACAGACTCTGTGAAAGACTTAGGTATTCGAATTACTAAACAACCTATTCTCTTTGTCAAAACTAACTTAGATAATGAAGATCACCTTCCTCCGCTGGGCTGACCTTCCGCTGAGTTTGTGGGGTAAGCAAGCAGTTGTACAAATGAATGTTATGCCTAGATGTATTTATACTTTTAGTTCACTAAACTAGTTTGAACTAGTTTTCAGCTTTTAGTTACAAGTAGAAATACTCAGTAGTTGCAAGAACACGTCAGACAGCACACCAGATCACAGTGGGTATCACACAGTAAGAATTGTGGTTACCCAGTTGCAGAAATCATGGCTGTAAGAAAATACATAAGGACCTTTAAAAGAGTACTGTAGGCCTCCCCATCGGCTACTCAGGAGTAGACCAAGCCCCTCAGTGACAAATGACTAGACGCAGTTGGCTTACTCACGAGTAGACCCCTGCAGTTTACTCACGAGTAGACCCAGGTAAGTTTACTCACAAGTAGACGCAGTCGACTCACTCACGGGTGTGGCACCCCCTCGACTTACTCACGAGTAGACCCCATCAACTTACTCGTGAGTAGACCCCTGTCGGCAGATTCACAAGTAGACTAGTGGGATTACTATACCAATTTGGGGAACTCTCTGGATGCGAAATTAAGTGTGCCATGTCCTTTGGGAAATGGCCCCACTGTCATAGGCATATGCCTTGGCCCTCTAGTGGTAAAACAGACTCTGTGAAAGACTTAGGTATTCGAATTACTAAACAACCTATTCTCTTTGTCAAAACTAACTCAGATAATGAAGATCGACTTCCTCTGCTGGGCTGACCTTCCACTGAGTTTGTGGGGTAAGCAAGCAGTTGTACAAATGAATGTTATGCCTGGATGTATTTATACTTTCAGTTCACTAAACTAGTTTGAACTAGTTTTCAGCTTTTAGTTACAAGTAGAAATACTCAGTGGTTGCAAGAACACGTCAGACAGCACACCGGATCACAGTAGGTTGCACACAGTAAGAATTGTGGTTACCCAGTTGCAGAAATCATGGCTGTAAGAAAATACAAAAGGACCTTTAAAAGAGTACTGTAGGCCTCCCCATCGGCTACTCAGGAGTAGACCAACCCCCTCAGTGACAAACGACTAGACCCAGTTGGCTTACTCACGAGTAGACCCCTGCAGTTTACTCACAAGTTGACCCAGGTAAGTTTACTTACGAGTAGACCCAGTCGACTCACTCACGGGTGTAGCACCCCCTCGGCATACTCGCGAGTAGACCCCATCAACTTACTCATGAGTAGACCCCTTTCGGCAGATTCACAAGTAGACTTGTGGAATTACTATACCAATTTGGGGAACTCTCTGGATGCGAAATTAAGTGTGCCATGTACTTTGGGAAATGGCCCCACTCTCATAGGCATATGCCCTGGCCCTCTACTTGTAAAACACACTTTGTGAAAGACTTAGGTATTCAAATTACTAAACAACCTATTCTCTTTGTCAAAACTAACTCAGATAATGAAGATCGACTTCCTCCGCTGGGCTGACCTTCCGCTGAGTTTGTGGGGTAAGCAAGCAGTTGTACAAATGAATGTTATGCCTAGATGTATTTATACTTTTAGTTCACTAAACTAGTTTGAATTAGTTTTCAGCTTTTAGTTACAAGTAGAAATACTCAGTAGTTGCAAGAACACGTCAGACAGCACACCAGATCACAGTGGGTATCACACAGTAAGAATTGTGGTTACCCAGTTGCAGAAATCATGGCTGTAAGAAAATACAAAAGGACCTTTAAAAGAGTACTGTAGGCCTCCCCATCGGCTACTAAGGAGTAGACCAAGCCCCTCAGTGACAAATGACTAGACGCAGTTGGCCTACTCACGAGTAGACCCCTGCCGTTTACTCACGAGTAGACCCAGGTAAGTTTACTCACGAGTAGACCCGGTCGACTCACTCACGGGTGTGGCACCCCCTCGGCTTACTCACGAGTAGACCCCATCAACTTACTCGTGAGTAGACCCCTTTCGGCAGATTCACAAGTAGACTTGTGGAATTACTATACCAATTTGGGGAACTCTCTGGATGCGAAATTAAGTGTGCCATGTCCTTTGGGAAATGGCCCCACTCTCATAGGCATATGCCTTGGCCCTCTAGTGGTAAAACAGACTCTGTGAAAGACTTAGGTATTCGAATTACTAAACAACCTATTCTCTTTGTCAAAACTAACTTAGATAATGAAGATCACCTTCCTCCGCTGGGCTGACCTTCCGCTGAGTTTGTGGGGTAAGCAAGCAGTTGTACAAATGAATGTTATGCCTAGATGTATTTATACGTTTAGTTCACTAAACTAGTTTGAATTAGTTTTCCGCTTTTAGTTACAAGTAGAAATACTCAGTGGTTGCAAGAAAACGTCAGACAGCACACCAGATCACAGTGGGTATCACACAGTAAGAATTGTGGTTACCCAGTTGCAGAAATCATGGCTGTAAGAAAATACAAAAGGACCTTTAAAAGAGTACTGTAGGCCTCCCCATCGGCTACTCAGGAGTAGACCAAGCCCCTCAGTGACAAATGACTAGACGCAGTTGGCCTACTCACGAGTAGACCCCTGCCGTTTACTCACGAGTAGACCCAGGTAAGTTTACTCACGAGTAGACCCGGTCGACTCACTCACGGGTGTGGCACCCCCTCGGCTTACTCACGAGTAGACCCCATCAACTTACTCGTGAGTAGACCCCTTTCGGCAGATTCACAAGTAGACTTGTGGAATTACTATACCAATTTGGGGAACTCTCTGGATGCGAAATTAAGTGTGCCATGTCCTTTGGGAAATGGCCCCACTCTCATAGGCATATGCCTTGGCCCTCTAGTGGTAAAACAGACTCTGTGAAATACTTAGGTATTCGAATTACTAAACAACCTATTCTCTTTGTCAAAACTAACTTAGATAATGAAGATCACCTTCCTCCGCTGGGCTGACCTTCCGCTGAGTTTGTGGGGTAAGCAAGCAGTTGTACAAATGAATGTTATGCCTAGATGTATTTATACGTTTAGTTCACTAAACTAGTTTGAATTAGTTTTCCGCTTTTAGTTACAAGTAGAAATACTCAGTGGTTGCAAGAAAACGTCAGACAGCACACCAGATCACAGTGGGTATCACACAGTAAGAATTGTGGTTACCCAGTTGCAGAAATCATGGCTGTAAGAAAATACAAAAGGACCTTTAAAAGAGTACTGTAGGCCTCCCCATCGGCTACTCAGGAGTAGACCAAGCCCCTCAGTGACAAATGACTAGACGCAGTTGGCCTACTCACGAGTAGACCCCTGCCGTTTACTCACGAGTAGACCCAGGTAAGTTTACTCACGAGTAGACCCGGTCGACTCACTCACGGGTGTGGCACCCCCTCGGCTTACTCACGAGTAGACCCCATCAACTTACTCGTGAGTAGACCCCTTTCGGCAGATTCACAAGTAGACTTGTGGAATTACTATACCAATTTGGGGAACTCTCTGGATGCGAAATTAAGTGTGCCATGTCCTTTGGGAAATGGCCCCACTCTCATAGGCATATGCCTTGGCCCTCTAGTGGTAAAACAGACTCTGTGAAATACTTAGGTATTCGAATTACTAAACAACCTATTCTCTTTGTCAAAACTAACTTAGATAATGAAGATCACCTTCCTCCGCTGGGCTGACCTTCCGCTGAGTTTGTGGGGTAAGCAAGCAGTTGTACAAATGAATGTTATGCCTAGATGTATTTATACGTTTAGTTCACTAAACTAGTTTGAATTAGTTTTCCGCTTTTAGTTACAAGTAGAAATACTCAGTGGTTGCAAGAAAACGTCAGACAGCACACCAGATCACAGTGGGTATCACACAGTAAGAATTGTGGTTACCCAGTTGCAGAAATCATGGCTGTAAGAAAATACAAAAGGACCTTTAAAAGAGTACTGTAGGCCTCCCCATCGGCTACTCAGGAGTAGACCAAGCCCCTCAGTGACAAATGACTAGACGCAGTTGGCCTACTCACGAGTAGACCCCTGCAGTTTACTCACGAGTAGACCCAGGTAAGTTTACTCACAAGTAGACCCGGTCGACTCACTCACGGGTGTGGCACCCCCTCGGCTTACTCACGAGTAGACCCCATCAACTTACTCGTGAGTAGACCCCTGTCGGCAGATTCACAAGTAGACTTGTGGAATTACTATACCAATTTGGGGAACTCTCTGGATGCGAAATTAAGTGTGCCATGTACTTTGGGAAATGGCTCCACTCTCATAGGCATATGCCCTGGTCCTCTACTTGTAAAACACACTTTGTGAAAGACTTAGGTATTCGAATTACTAAACAACCTATTCTCTTTGTCAAAACTAACTCAGATAATGAAGATCGACTTCCTCCGCTGGGCTGACCTTCCACTGAGTTTGTGGGGTAAGCAAGCAGTTGTACAAATGAATGTTATGCCTAGATGTATTTATACTTTTAGTTCACTAAACTAGTTTGAACTAGTTTTCAGCTTTTAGTTACAAGTAGAAATACTCAGTAGTTGCAAGAACACGTCAGACAGCACACCAGATCACAGTGGGTATCACACAGTAAGAATTGTGGTTACCCAGTTGCAGAAATCATGGCTGTAAGAAAATACAAAAGGACCTTTAAAAGAGTACTGTAGGCCTCCCCATCGGCTACTCAGGAGTAGACCAAGCCCCTCAGTGACAAATGACTAGACGCAGTTGGCCTACTCACGAGTAGACCCCTGCAGTTTACTCACGAGTAGACCCATGTATTTTTACTCACGAGTAGACCCGGTCGACTCACTCACGGGTGTGGCACCCCCTCGGCTTACTCACGAGTAGACCCCATCAACTTACTCGTGAGTAGACCCCTGTCGGCAGATTCACAAGTAGACTTGTGGAATTACTATACCAATTTGGGGAACTCTCTGGATGCGAAATTAAGTGTGCCATGTACTTTGGGAAATGGCCCCACTCTCATAGGCATATGCCCTGGCCCTCTACTTGTAAAACACACTTTGTGAAAGACTTAGGTATTCAAATTACTAAACAACCTATTCTCTTTGTCAAAACTAACTCAGATAATGAAGATCGACTTCCTCCGCTGGGCTGACCTTCCGCTGAGTTTGTGGGGTAAGCAAGCAGTTGTACAAATGAATGTTATGCCTAGATGTATTTATACTTTTAGTTCACTAAACTAGTTTGAATTAGTTTTCAGCTTTTAGTTACAAGTAGAAATACTCAGTAGTTGCAAGAACACGTCAGACAGCACACCAGATCACAGTGGGTATCACACAGTAAGAATTGTGGTTACCCAGTTGCAGAAATCATGGCTGTAAGAAAATACAAAAGGACCTTTAAAAGAGTACTGTAGGCCTCCCCATCGGCTACTCAGGAGTAGACCAAGCCCCTCAGTGACAAATGACTAGACGCAGTTGGCCTACTCACGAGTAGACCCCTGCCGTTTACTCACGAGTAGACCCAGGTAAGTTTACTCACGAGTAGACCCGGTCGACTCACTCACGGGTGTGGCACCCCCTCGGCTTACTCACGAGTAGACCCCATCAACTTACTCGTGAGTAGACCCCTTTCGGCAGATTCACAAGTAGACTTGTGGAATTACTATACCAATTTGGGGAACTCTCTGGATGCGAAATTAAGTGTGCCATGTCCTTTGGGAAATGGCCCCACTCTCATAGGCATATGCCTTGGCCCTCTAGTGGTAAAACAGACTCTGTGAAATACTTAGGTATTCGAATTACTAAACAACCTATTCTCTTTGTCAAAACTAACTTAGATAATGAAGATCACCTTCCTCCGCTGGGCTGACCTTCCGCTGAGTTTGTGGGGTAAGCAAGCAGTTGTACAAATGAATGTTATGCCTAGATGTATTTATACGTTTAGTTCACTAAACTAGTTTGAATTAGTTTTCCGCTTTTAGTTACAAGTAGAAATACTCAGTGGTTGCAAGAAAACGTCAGACAGCACACCAGATCACAGTGGGTATCACACAGTAAGAATTGTGGTTACCCAGTTGCAGAAATCATGGCTGTAAGAAAATACAAAAGGACCTTTAAAAGAGTACTGTAGGCCTCCCCATCGGCTACTCAGGAGTAGACCAAGCCCCTCAGTGACAAATGACTAGACGCAGTTGGCCTACTCACGAGTAGACCCCTGCAGTTTACTCACGAGTAGACCCAGGTAAGTTTACTCACGAGTAGACCCGGTCGACTCACTCACGGGTGTGGCACCCCCTCGGCTTACTCACGAGTAGACCCCATCAACTTACTCGTGAGTAGACCCCTGTCGGCAGATTCACAAGTAGACTTGTGGAATTACTATACCAATTTGGGGAACTCTCTGGATGCGAAATTAAGTGTGCCATGTACTTTGGGAAATGGCTCCACTCTCATAGGCATATGCCCTGGTCCTCTACTTGTAAAACACACTTTGTGAAAGACTTAGGTATTCGAATTACTAAACAACCTATTCTCTTTGTCAAAACTAACTCAGATAATGAAGATCGACTTCCTCCGCTGGGCTGACCTTCCACTGAGTTTGTGGGGTAAGCAAGCAGTTGTACAAATGAATGTTATGCCTAGATGTATTTATACTTTTAGTTCACTAAACTAGTTTGAACTAGTTTTCAGCTTTTAGTTACAAGTAGAAATACTCAGTAGTTGCAAGAACACGTCAGACAGCACACCAGATCACAGTGGGTATCACACAGTAAGAATTGTGGTTACCCAGTTGCAGAAATCATGGCTGTAAGAAAATACAAAAGGACCTTTAAAAGAGTACTGTAGGCCTCCCCATCGGCTACTCAGGAGTAGACCAAGCCCCTCAGTGACAAATGACTAGACGCAGTTGGCCTACTCACGAGTAGACCCCTGCAGTTTACTCACGAGTAGACCCATGTATTTTTACTCACGAGTAGACCCGGTCGACTCACTCACGGGTGTGGCACCCCCTCGGCTTACTCACGAGTAGACCCCATCAACTTACTCGTGAGTAGACCCCTGTCGGCAGATTCACAAGTAGACTTGTGGAATTACTATACCAATTTGGGGAACTCTCTGGATGCGAAATTAAGTGTGCCATGTACTTTGGGAAATGGCCCCACTCTCATAGGCATATGCCCTGGCCCTCTACTTGTAAAACACACTTTGTGAAAGACTTAGGTATTCAAATTACTAAACAACCTATTCTCTTTGTCAAAACTAACTCAGATAATGAAGATCGACTTCCTCCGCTGGGCTGACCTTCCGCTGAGTTTGTGGGGTAAGCAAGCAGTTGTACAAATGAATGTTATGCCTAGATGTATTTATACTTTTAGTTCACTAAACTAGTTTGAATTAGTTTTCAGCTTTTAGTTACAAGTAGAAATACTCAGTAGTTGCAAGAACACGTCAGACAGCACACCAGATCACAGTGGGTATCACACAGTAAGAATTGTGGTTACCCAGTTGCAGAAATCATGGCTGTAAGAAAATACAAAAGGACCTTTAAAAGAGTACTGTAGGCCTCCCCATCGGCTACTCAGGAGTAGACCAAGCCCCTCAGTGACAAATGACTAGACGCAGTTGGCCTACTCACGAGTAGACCCCTGCCGTTTACTCACGAGTAGACCCAGGTAAGTTTACTCACGAGTAGACCCGGTCGACTCACTCACGGGTGTGGCACCCCCTCGGCTTACTCACGAGTAGACCCCATCAACTTACTCGTGAGTAGACCCCTTTCGGCAGATTCACAAGTAGACTTGTGGAATTACTATACCAATTTGGGGAACTCTCTGGATGCGAAATTAAGTGTGCCATGTCCTTTGGGAAATGGCCCCACTCTCATAGGCATATGCCTTGGCCCTCTAGTGGTAAAACAGACTCTGTGAAATACTTAGGTATTCGAATTACTAAACAACCTATTCTCTTTGTCAAAACTAACTTAGATAATGAAGATCACCTTCCTCCGCTGGGCTGACCTTCCGCTGAGTTTGTGGGGTAAGCAAGCAGTTGTACAAATGAATGTTATGCCTAGATGTATTTATACGTTTAGTTCACTAAACTAGTTTGAATTAGTTTTCCGCTTTTAGTTACAAGTAGAAATACTCAGTGGTTGCAAGAAAACGTCAGACAGCACACCAGATCACAGTGGGTATCACACAGTAAGAATTGTGGTTACCCAGTTGCAGAAATCATGGCTGTAAGAAAATACAAAAGGACCTTTAAAAGAGTACTGTAGGCCTCCCCATCGGCTACTCAGGAGTAGACCAAGCCCCTCAGTGACAAATGACTAGACGCAGTTGGCCTACTCACGAGTAGACCCCTGCCGTTTACTCACGAGTAGACCCAGGTAAGTTTACTCACGAGTAGACCCGGTCGACTCACTCACGGGTGTGGCACCCCCTCGGCTTACTCACGAGTAGACCCCATCAACTTACTCGTGAGTAGACCCCTTTCGGCAGATTCACAAGTAGACTTGTGGAATTACTATACCAATTTGGGGAACTCTCTGGATGCGAAATTAAGTGTGCCATGTCCTTTGGGAAATGGCCCCACTCTCATAGGCATATGCCTTGGCCCTCTAGTGGTAAAACAGACTCTGTGAAATACTTAGGTATTCGAATTACTAAACAACCTATTCTCTTTGTCAAAACTAACTTAGATAATGAAGATCACCTTCCTCCGCTGGGCTGACCTTCCGCTGAGTTTGTGGGGTAAGCAAGCAGTTGTACAAATGAATGTTATGCCTAGATGTATTTATACTTTTAGTTCACTAAACTAGTTTGAACTAGTTTTCAGCTTTAGTTACAAGTAGAAATACTCAGTGGTTGCAAGAAAACGTCAGACAGCAGACCAGATCACATTGGGTTGCACACAGTAAGAATTGTGGTTACCCAGTTGCAGAAATCATGGTTGTAAGAAAATACAAATGGACTTTTAAAAGAGTACTGTAGGCCTCCCCATCGGCTACTCAGGAGTAGACCAAGCCCCTCAGTGACAAATGACTAGACCCAGTTGGCTTACTCATGAGTAGACCCCTGCAGTTTACTCATGAGTAGACCCAGGTAAGTTTACTCACGAGTAGACCCAGTCGACGCACTCACGGGTGTAGCACCCCTCGGCTTACTCGCGAGTAGACCCCATCAACTTACTCATGAGTAGACCCCTTTCGGCAGATTCACAAGTAGACTTGTGGAATTACTATACCAATTTGGGGAACTCTCTGGATGCGAAATTAAGTGTGCCATGTACTTTGGGAAATGGCCCCACTCTCATAGGCATATGCCCTGGCCCTCTACTTGTAAAACACACTTTGTGAAAGACTTAGGTATTCGAATTACTAAACAACCTATTCTCTTTGTCAAAACTAACTCAGATAATGAAGATCGACTTCCTCCGCTGGGCTGACCTTCCGCTGAGTTTGTGGGGTAAGCAAGCAGTTGTACAAATGAATGTTATGCCTAGATGTATTTATACTTTTAGTTCACTAAACTAGTTTGAACTAGTTTTCAGCTTTTAGTTACAAGTAGAAATACTCAGTAGTTGCAAGAACACGTCAGAGAGCACACCAGATCACAGTGGGTATCACACAGTAAGAATTGTGGTTACCCAGTTGCAGAAATCATGGCTGTAAGAAAATACAAAAGGACCTTTAAAAGAGTACTGTAGGCCTCCCCATCGGCTACTCAGGAGTAGACCAAGCCCCTCAGTGACAAATGACTAGACGCAGTTGGCCTACTCACGAGTAGACCCCTGCAGTTTACTCACGAGTAGACCCATGTATTTTTACTCACGAGTAGACCCGGTCGACTCACTCACGGGTGTGGCACCCCCTCGGCTTACTCACGAGTACACCCCATCAACTTACTCGTGAGTAGACCCCTTTCGGCAGATTCACAAGTAGACTTGTGGAATTACTATACCAATTTGGGGAACTCTCTGGATGCGAAATTAAGTGTGCCATGTACTTTGGGAAATGGCCCCACTCTCATAGGCATATGCCCTGGCCCTCTACTTGTAAAACACAATTTGTGAAAGACTTAGGTATTCGAATTACTAAACAACCTATTCTCTTTGTCAAAACTAACTCAGATAATGAAGATCGACTTCCTCCGCTGGGATGACCTTCCGCTGAGTTTGTGGGGTAAGCAAGCAGTTGTACAAATGAATGTTATGCCTAGATGTATTTATACTTTTAGTTCACTAAACTAGTTTGAATTAGTTTTCAGCTTTTAGTTACAAGTAGAAATACTCAGTAGTTGCAAGAACACGTCAGACAGCACACCAGATCACAGTGGGTATCACACAGTAAGAATTGTGGTTACCCAGTTGCAGAAATCATGGCTGTAAGAAAATACAAAAGGACCTTTAAAAGAGTACTGTAGGCCTCCCCATCGGCTACTCAGGAATAGACCAAGCCCCTCAGTGACAAATGACTAGACGCAGTTGGCTTACTCACGAGTAGACCCCTGCAGTTTACTCACGAGTAGACCCAGGTAAGTTTGCTCACGAGTAGACGCAGTCGACTCACTCACGGGTGTGGCACCCCCTCGGCTTACTCACGAGTAGACCCCATCAACTTACTCGTGAGTAGACCCCTTTCGGCAGATTCACAAGTAGACTTGTGGAATTACTATACCAATTTGGGGAACTCTCTCGATGCGAAATTAAGTGTGCCATGTCCTTTGGGAAATGGCCCCACTCTCATAGGCATATGCCTTGGCCCTCTAGTGGTAAAACAGACTCTGTGAAAGACTTAGGTATTCGAATTACTAAACAACCTATTCTCTTTGTCAAAACTAACTTAGATAATGAAGATCGCCTTCCTCCGCTGGGCTGACCTTCCGCTGAGTTTGTGGGGTAAGCAAGCAGTTGTACAAATGAATGTTATGCCTAGATGTATTTATACTTTTAGTTCGCTAAACTAGTTTGAACTAGTTTTCAGCTTTAGTTACAAGTAGAAATACTCAGTGGTTGCAAGAAAACGTCAGACAGCAGACCAGATCACATTGGGTTGCACACAGTAAGAATTGTGGTTACCCAGTTGCAGAAATCATGGTTGTAAGAAAATACAAAAGGACCTTTAAAAGAGTACTGTAGGCCTCCCCATCGGCTACTCAGGAGTAGACCAAGCCCCTCAGTGACAAATGACTAGACCCAGTTGGCTTACTCATGAGTAGACCCCTGCAGTTTACTCACGAGTAGACCCAGGTAAGTTTACTCACGAGTAGACCCAGTCGACTCACTCACGGGTGTAGCACCCCCTCGGCTTACTGGCGAGTAGACCCCATCAACTTACTCGTGAGTAGACCCCTGTCGGCAGATTCACAAGTAGACTTGTGGAATTACTATACCAATTTGGGGAACTCTCTGGATGCGAAATTAAGTGTGCCATGTCCTTTGGGAAATGGCCCCACTCTCATAGGCATATGCCTTGGCCCTCTAGTGGTAAAACAGACTCTGTGAAAGACTTAGGTATTCGAATTACTAAACAACCTATTCTCTTTGTCAAAACTAACTCAGATAATGAAGATCGACTTCCTCTGCTGGGCTGACCTTCCACTGAGTTTGTGGGGTAAGCAAGCAGTTGTACAAATGAATGTTATGCCTGGATGTATTTATACTTTCAGTTCACTAAACTAGTTTGAACTAGTTTTCAGCTTTTAGTTACAAGTAGAAATACTCAGTGGTTGCAAGAACACGTCAGACAGCACACCGGATCACAGTGGGTTGCACACAGTAAGAATTGTGGTTACCCAGTTGCAGAAATCATGGCTGTAAGAAAATACAAAAGGACCTTTAAAAGAGTACTGTAGGCCTCCCCATCGGCTACTCAGGAGTAGACCAACCCCCTCAGTGACAAACGACTAGACCCAGTTGGCTTACTCACGAGTAGACCCCTGCAGTTTACTCACAAGTTGACCCAGGTAAGTTTACTTACGAGTAGACCCAGTCGACTCACTCACGGGTGTAGCACCCCCTCGGCATACTCGCGAGTAGACCCCATCAACTTACTCATGAGTAGACCCCTTTCGGCAGATTCACAAGTAGACTTGTGGAATTACTATACCAATTTGGGGAACTCTCTGGATGCGAAATTAAGTGTGCCATGTACTTTGGGAAATGGCTCCACTCTCATAGGCATATGCCCTGGTCCTCTACTTGTAAAACACACTTTGTGAAAGACTTAGGTATTCGAATTACTAAACAACCTATTCTCTTTGTCAAAACTAACTCAGATAATGAAGATCGACTTCCTCCGCTGGGCTGACCTTCCACTGAGTTTGTGGGGTAAGCAAGCAGTTGTACAAATGAATGTTATGCCTAGATGTATTTATACTTTTAGTTCACTAAACTAGTTTGAACTAGTTTTCAGCTTTTAGTTACAAGTAGAAATACTCAGTAGTTGCAAGAACACGTCAGACAGCACACCAGATCACAGTGGGTATCACACAGTAAGAATTGTGGTTACCCAGTTGCAGAAATCATGGCTGTAAGAAAATACAAAAGGACCTTTAAAAGAGTACTGTAGGCCTCCCCATCGGCTACTCAGGAGTAGACCAAGCCCCTCAGTGACAAATGACTAGACCCAGTTGGCCTACTCACGAGTAGACCCCTGCCGTTTACTCACGAGTAGACCCATGTATTTTTACTCACGAGTAGACCCGGTCGACTCACTCACGGGTGTGGCACCCCCTCGGCTTACTCACGAGTAGACCCCATCAACTTACTCGTGAGTAGACCCCTTTCGGCAGATTCACAAGTAGACTTGTGGAATTACTATACCAATTTGGGGAACTCTCTGGATGCGAAATTAAGTGTGCCATGTCCTTTGGGAAATGGCCCCACTCTCATAGGCATATGCCTTGGCCCTCTAGTGGTAAAACAGACTCTGTGAAATACTTAGGTATTCGAATTACTAAACAACCTATTCTCTTTGTCAAAACTAACTTAGATAATGAAGATCACCTTCCTCCGCTGGGCTGACCTTCCGCTGAGTTTGTGGGGTAAGCAAGCAGTTGTACAAATGAATGTTATGCCTAGATGTATTTATACTTTTAGTTCACTAAACTAGTTTGAACTAGTTTTCAGCTTTAGTTACAAGTAGAAATACTCAGTGGTTGCAAGAAAACGTCAGACAGCAGACCAGATCACATTGGGTTGCACACAGTAAGAATTGTGGTTACCCAGTTGCAGAAATCATGGTTGTAAGAAAATACAAATGGACTTTTAAAAGAGTACTGTAGGCCTCCCCATCGGCTACTCAGGAGTAGACCAAGCCCCTCAGTGACAAATGACTAGACCCAGTTGGCTTACTCATGAGTAGACCCCTGCAGTTTACTCATGAGTAGACCCAGGTAAGTTTACTCACGAGTAGACCCAGTCGACTCACTCACGGGTGTAGCACCCCCTCGGCTTACTCGCGAGTAGACCCCATCAACTTACTCATGAGTAGACCCCTGTCGGCAGATTCACAAGTAGACTTGTGGAATTACTATACCAATTTGGGGAACTCTCTGGATGCGAAATTAAGTGTGCCATGTACTTTGGGAAATGGCCCCACTCTCATAGGCATATGCCCTGGCCCTCTACTTGTAAAACACACTTTGTGAAAGACTTAGGTATTCGAATTACTAAACAACCTATTCTCTTTGTCAAAACTAACTCAGATAATGAAGATCGACTTCCTCCGCTGGGCTGACCTTCCGCTGAGTTTGTGGGGTAAGCAAGCTGTTGTACAAATGAATGTTATGCCTAGATGTATTTATACTTTTAGTTCACTAAACTAGTTTGAATTAGTTTTCAGCTTTTAGTTACAAGTAGAAATACTCAGTAGTTGCAAGAAAACGTCAGACAGCACACCAGATCACAGTGGGTATCACACAGTAAGAATTGTGGTTACCCAGTTGCAGAAATCATGGCTGTAAGAAAATACAAAAGGACCTTTAAAAGAGTACTGTAGGCCTCCCCATCGGCTACTCAGGAGTAGACCAAGCCCCTCAGTGACAAATGACTAGACCCAGTTGGCTTACTCATGAGTAGACCCCTGCAGTTTACTCACGAGTAGACCCAGGTATGTTTACTCACGAGTAGATCCAGTCGACTCACTCACGGGTGTAGCACCCCCTCGGCTTACTCGCGAGTAGACCCCATCAACTTACTCATGAGTAGACCCCTTTCGGCAGATTCACAAGTAGACTAGTGGGATTACTATACCAATTTGGGGAACTCTCTGGATGCGAAATTAAGTGTGCCATGTCCTTTGGGAAATGGCCCCACTCTCATAGGCATATGCCTTGGCCCTCTAGTGGTAAAACAGACTCTGTGAAAGACTTAGGTATTCGAATTACTAAACAACCTATTCTCTTTGTCAAAACTAACTTAGATAATGAAGATCACCTTCCTCCGCTGGGCTGACCTTCCGCTGAGTTTGTGGGGTAAGCAAGCAGTTGTACAAATGAATGTTATGCCTAGATGTATTTATACGTTTAGTTCACTAAACTAGTTTGAACTAGTTTTCAGCTTTAGTTACAAGTAGAAATACTCAGTGGTTGCAAGAAAACGTCAGACAGCAGACCAGATCACATTGGGTTGCACACAGTAAGAATTGTGGTTACCCAGTTGCAGAAATCATGGTTGTAAGAAAATACAAATGGACTTTTAAAAGAGTACTGTAGGCCTCCCCATCGGCTACTCAGGAGTAGACCAAGCCCCTCAGTGACAAATGACTAGACCCAGTTGGCTTACTCATGAGTAGACCCCTGCAGTTTACTCATGAGTAGACCCAGGTAAGTTTACTCACGAGTAGACCCAGTCGACTCACTCACGGGTGTAGCACCCCCTCGGCTTACTCGCGAGTAGACCCCATCAACTTACTCATGAGTAGACCCCTTTCGGCAGATTCACAAGTAGACTTGTGGAATTACTATACCAATTTGGGGAACTCTCTGGATGCGAAATTAAGTGTGCCATGTACTTTGGGAAATGGCCCCACTCTCATAGGCATATGCCCTGGCCCTCTACTTGTAAAACACACTTTGTGAAAGACTTAGGTATTCGAATTACTAAACAACCTATTCTCTTTGTCAAAACTAACTCAGATAATGAAGATCGACTTCCTCCGCTGGGCTGACCTTCCACTGAGTTTGTGGGGTAAGCAAGCAGTTGTACAAATGAATGTTATGCCTAGATGTATTTATACTTTTAGTTCACTAAACTAGTTTGAACTAGTTTTCAGCTTTTAGTTACAAGTAGAAATACTCAGTAGTTGCAAGAACACGTCAGACAGCACACCAGATCACAGTGGGTATCACACAGTAAGAATTGTGGTTACCCAGTTGCAGAAATCATGGCTGTAAGAAAATACAAAAGGACCTTTAAAAGAGTACTGTAGGCCTCCCCATCGGCTACTCAGGAGTAGACCAAGCCCCTCAGTGACAAATGACTAGACGCAGTTGGCCTACTCACGAGTAGACCCCTGCCGTTTACTCACGAGTAGACCCATGTATTTTTACTCACGAGTAGACCCGGTCGACTCACTCACGGGTGTGGCACCCCCTCGGCTTACTCACGAGTAGACCCCATCAACTTACTCGTGAGTAGACCCCTTTCGGCAGATTCACAAGTAGACTTGTGGAATTACTATACCAATTTGGGGAACTCTCTGGATGCGAAATTAAGTGTGCCATGTCCTTTGGGAAATGGCCCCACTCTCATAGGCATATGCCTTGGCCCTCTAGTGGTAAAACAGACTCTGTGAAATACTTAGGTATTCGAATTACTAAACAACCTATTCTCTTTGTCAAAACTAACTTAGATAATGAAGATCACCTTCCTCCGCTGGGCTGACCTTCCGCTGAGTTTGTGGGGTAAGCAAGCAGTTGTACAAATGAATGTTATGCCTAGATGTATTTATACTTTTAGTTCACTAAACTAGTTTGAACTAGTTTTCAGCTTTAGTTACAAGTAGAAATACTCAGTGGTTGCAAGAAAACGTCAGACAGCAGACCAGATCACATTGGGTTGCACACAGTAAGAATTGTGGTTACCCAGTTGCAGAAATCATGGTTGTAAGAAAATACAAATGGACTTTTAAAAGAGTACTGTAGGCCTCCCCATCGGCTACTCAGGAGTAGACCAAGCCCCTCAGTGACAAATGACTAGACCCAGTTGGCTTACTCATGAGTAGACCCCTGCAGTTTACTCATGAGTAGACCCAGGTAAGTTTACTCACGAGTAGACCCAGTCGACTCACTCACGGGTGTAGCACCCCCTCGGCTTACTCGCGAGTAGACCCCATCAACTTACTCATGAGTAGACCCCTGTCGGCAGATTCACAAGTAGACTTGTGGAATTACTATACCAATTTGGGGAACTCTCTGGATGCGAAATTAAGTGTGCCATGTACTTTGGGAAATGGCCCCACTCTCATAGGCATATGCCCTGGCCCTCTACTTGTAAAACACACTTTGTGAAAGACTTAGGTATTCGAATTACTAAACAACCTATTCTCTTTGTCAAAACTAACTCAGATAATGAAGATCGACTTCCTCCGCTGGGCTGACCTTCCGCTGAGTTTGTGGGGTAAGCAAGCTGTTGTACAAATGAATGTTATGCCTAGATGTATTTATACTTTTAGTTCACTAAACTAGTTTGAATTAGTTTTCAGCTTTTAGTTACAAGTAGAAATACTCAGTAGTTGCAAGAAAACGTCAGACAGCACACCAGATCACAGTGGGTATCACACAGTAAGAATTGTGGTTACCCAGTTGCAGAAATCATGGCTGTAAGAAAATACAAAAGGACCTTTAAAAGAGTACTGTAGGCCTCCCCATCGGCTACTCAGGAGTAGACCAAGCCCCTCAGTGACAAATGACTAGACCCAGTTGGCTTACTCATGAGTAGACCCCTGCAGTTTACTCACGAGTAGACCCAGGTATGTTTACTCACGAGTAGACCCAGTCGACTCACTCACGGGTGTAGCACCCCCTCGGCTTACTCGCGAGTAGACCCCATCAACTTACTCATGAGTAGACCCCTTTCGGCAGATTCACAAGTAGACTAGTGGGATTACTATACCAATTTGGGGAACTCTCTGGATGCGAAATTAAGTGTGCCATGTCCTTTGGGAAATGGCCCCACTCTCATAGGCATATGCCTTGGCCCTCTAGTGGTAAAACAGACTCTGTGAAAGACTTAGGTATTCGAATTACTAAACAACCTATTCTCTTTGTCAAAACTAACTTAGATAATGAAGATCACCTTCCTCCGCTGGGCTGACCTTCCGCTGAGTTTGTGGGGTAAGCAAGCAGTTGTACAAATGAATGTTATGCCTAGATGTATTTATACGTTTAGTTCACTAAACTAGTTTGAACTAGTTTTCAGCTTTAGTTACAAGTAGAAATACTCAGTAGTTGCAAGAAAACGTCAGACAGCACACCAGGTCACAGTGGGTATCACACAGTAAGAATTGTGGTTACCCAGTTGCAGAAATCATGGCTGTAAGAAAATACAAAAGGACCTTTAAAAGAGTACTGTAGGCCTCCCCATCGGCTACTCAGGAGTAGACCAAGCCCCTCAGTGACAAATGACTAGACGCAGTTGGCCTACTCACGAGTAGACCCCTGCCGTTTACTCACGAGTAGACCCAGGTAAGTTTACTCACGAGTAGACCCGGTCGACTCACTCACGGGTGTGGCACCCCCTCGGCTTACTCACGAGTAGACCCCATCAACTTACTCGTGAGTAGACCCCTTTCGGCAGATTCACAAGTAGACTTGTGGAATTACTATACCAATTTGGGGAACTCTCTGGATGCGAAATTAAGTGTGCCATGTCCTTTGGGAAATGGCCCCACTCTCATAGGCATATGCCTTGGCCCTCTAGTGGTAAAACAGTCTCTGTGAAATACTTAGGTATTCGAATTACTAAACAACCTATTCTCTTTGTCAAAACTAACTTAGATAATGAAGATCACCTTCCTCCGCTGGGCTGACCTTCCGCTGAGTTTGTGGGGTAAGCAAGCAGTTGTACAAATGAATGTTATGCCTAGATGTATTTATACTTTTAGTTCACTAAACTAGTTTGAACTAGTTTTCAGCTTTAGTTACAAGTAGAAATACTCAGTGGTTGCAAGAAAACGTCAGACAGCAGACCAGATCACATTGGGTTGCACACAGTAAGAATTGTGGTTACCCAGTTGCAGAAATCATGGTTGTAAGAAAATACAAATGGACTTTTAAAAGAGTACTGTAGGCCTCCCCATCGGCTACTCAGGAGTAGACCAAGCCCCTCAGTGACAAATGACTAGACCCAGTTGGCTTACTCATGAGTAGACCCCTGCAGTTTACTCATGAGTAGACCCAGGTAAGTTTACTCACGAGTAGACCCAGTCGACTCACTCACGGGTGTAGCACCCCCTCGGCTTACTCGCGAGTAGACCCCATCAACTTACTCATGAGTAGACCCCTTTCGGCAGATTCACAAGTAGACTTGTGGAATTACTATACCAATTTGGGGAACTCTCTGGATGCGAAATTAAGTGTGCCATGTACTTTGGGAAATGGCCCCACTCTCATAGGCATATGCCCTGGCCCTCTACTTGTAAAACACACTTTGTGAAAGACTTAGGTATTCGAATTACTAAACAACCTATTCTCTTTGTCAAAACTAACTCAGATAATGAAGATCGACTTCCTCCGCTGGGCTGACCTTCCGCTGAGTTTGTGGGGTAAGCAAGCAGTTGTACAAATGAATGTTATGCCTAGATGTATTTATACTTTTAGTTCACTAAACTAGTTTGAATTAGTTTTCAGCTTTTAGTTACAAGTAGAAATACTCAGTAGTTGCAAGAACACGTCAGACAGCACACCAGATCACAGTGGGTATCACACAGTAAGAATTGTGGTTACCCAGTTGCAGAAATCATGGCTGTAAGAAAATACAAAAGGACCTTTAAAAGAGTACTGTAGGCCTCCCCATCGGCTACTCAGGAATAGACCAAGCCCCTCAGTGACAAATGACTAGACGCAGTTGGCTTACTCACGAGTAGACCCCTGCAGTTTACTCACGAGTAGACCCAGGTAAGTTTGCTCACGAGTAGACGCAGTCGACTCACTCACGGGTGTGGCACCCCCTCGGCTTACTCACGAGTAGACCCCATCAACTTACTCGTGAGTAGACCCCTTTCGGCAGATTCACAAGTAGACTTGTGGAATTACTATACCAATTTGGGGAACTCTCTCGATGCGAAATTAAGTGTGCCATGTCCTTTGGGAAATGGCCCCACTCTCATAGGCATATGCCTTGGCCCTCTAGTGGTAAAACAGACTCTGTGAAAGACTTAGGTATTCGAATTACTAAACAACCTATTCTCTTTGTCAAAACTAACTTAGATAATGAAGATCGCCTTCCTCCGCTGGGCTGACCTTCCGCTGAGTTTGTGGGGTAAGCAAGCAGTTGTACAAATGAATGTTATGCCTAGATGTATTTATACGTTTAGTTCGCTAAACTAGTTTGAACTAGTTTTCAGCTTTAGTTACAAGTAGAAATACTCAGTGGTTGCAAGAAAACGTCAGACAGCAGACCAGATCACATTGGGTTGCACACAGTAAGAATTGTGGTTACCCAGTTGCAGAAATCATGGTTGTAAGAAAATACAAAAGGACTTTTAAAAGAGTACTGTAGGCCTCCCCATCGGCTACTCAGGAGTAGACCAAGCCCCTCAGTGACAAATGACTAGACCCAGTTGGCTTACTCATGAGTAGACCCCTGCAGTTTACTCACGAGTAGACCCAGGTAAGTTTACTCACGAGTAGATCCAGTCGACTCACTCACGGGTGTAGCACCCCCTCGGCTTACTCGCGAGTAGACCCCATCAACTTACTCATGAGTAGACCCCTTTCGGCAGATTCACAAGTAGACTAGTGGGATTACTATACCAATTTGGGGAACTCTCTGGATGCGAAATTAAGTGTGCCATGTCCTTTGGGAAATGGCCCCACTCTCATAGGCATATGCCTTGGCCCTCTAGTGGTAAAACAGACTCTGTGAAAGACTTAGGTATTCGAATTACTAAACAACCTATTCTCTTTGTCAAAACTAACTTAGATAATGAAGATCACCTTCCTCCGCTGGGCTGACCTTCCGCTGAGTTTGTGGGGTAAGCAAGCAGTTGTACAAATGAATGTTATGCCTAGATGTATTTATACGTTTAGTTCACTAAACTAGTTTGAACTAGTTTTCAGCTTTTAGTTACAAGTAGAAATACTCAGTAGTTGCAAGAAAACGTCAGACAGCACACCAGGTCACAGTGGGTATCACACAGTAAGAATTGTGGTTACCCAGTTGCAGAAATCATGGCTGTAAGAAAATACAAAAGGACCTTTAAAAGAGTACTGTAGGCCTCCCCATCGGCTACTCAGGAGTAGACCAAGCCCCTCAGTGACAAATGACTAGACGCAGTTGGCCTACTCACGAGTAGACCCCTGCAGTTTACTCACGAGTAGACCCAGGTAAGTTTACTCACGAGTAGACCCGGTCGACTCACTCACGGGTGTGGCACCCCCTCGGCTTACTCATGAGTAGACCCCATCAACTTACTCGTGAGTAGACCCCTGTCGGCAGATTCACAAGTAGACTTGTGGAATTACTATACCAATTTGGGGAACTCTCTCGATGCGAAATTAAGTGTGCCATGTACTTTGGGAAATGGCCCCACTCTCATAGGCATATGCCCTGGCCCTCTACTTGTAAAACACACTTTGTGAAAGACTTAGGTATTCAAATTACTAAACAACCTATTCTCTTTGTCAAAACTAACTCAGATAATGAAGATCGACTTCCTCCGCTGGGCTGACCTTCCGCTGAGTTTGTGGGGTAAGCAAGCAGTTGTACAAATGAATGTTATGCCTAGATGTATTTATACTTTTAGTTCACTAAACTAGTTTGAATTAGTTTTCAGCTTTTAGTTACAAGTAGAAATACTCAGTAGTTGCAAGAACACGTCAGACAGCACACCAGATCACAGTGGGTATCACACAGTAAGAATTGTGGTTACCCAGTTGCAGAAATCATGGCTGTAAGAAAATACAAAAGGACCTTTAAAAGAGTACTGTAGGCCTCCCCATCGGCTACTCAGGAGTAGACCAAGCCCCTCAGTGACAAATGACTAGACGCAGTTGGCCTACTCACGAGTAGACCCCTGCCGTTTACTCACGAGTAGACCCAGGTAAGTTTACTCACGAGTAGACCCGGTCGACTCACTCATGGGTGTGGCACCCCCTCGGCTTACTCACGAGTAGACCCCATCAACTTACTCGTGAGTAGACCCCTTTCGGCAGATTCACAAGTAGACTTGTGGAATTACTATACCAATTTGGGGAACTCTCTGGATGCGAAATTAAGTGTGCCATGTCCTTTGGGAAATGGCCCCACTCTCATAGGCATATGCCTTGGCCCTCTAGTGGTAAAACAGACTCTGTGAAATACTTAGGTATTCGAATTACTAAACAACCTATTCTCTTTGTCAAAACTAACTTAGATAATGAAGATCACCTTCCTCCGCTGGGCTGACCTTCCGCTGAGTTTGTGGGGTAAGCAAGCAGTTGTACAAATGAATGTTATGCCTAGATGTATTTATACTTTTAGTTCACTAAACTAGTTTGAACTAGTTTTCAGCTTTAGTTACAAGTAGAAATACTCAGTGGTTGCAAGAAAACGTCAGACAGCAGACCAGATCACATTGGGTTGCACACAGTAAGAATTGTGGTTACCCAGTTGCAGAAATCATGGCTGTAAGAAAATACAAAAGGACCTTTAAAAGAGTACTGTAGGCCTCCCCATCGGCTACTCAGGAATAGACCAAGCCCCTCAGTGACAAATGACTAGACGCAGTTGGCTTACTCACGAGTAGACCCCTGCAGTTTACTCACGAGTAGACCCAGGTAAGTTTGCTCACGAGTAGACGCAGTCGACTCACTCACGGGTGTGGCACCCCCTCGGCTTACTCACGAGTAGACCCCATCAACTTACTCGTGAGTAGACCCCTTTCGGCAGATTCACAAGTAGACTTGTGGAATTACTATACCAATTTGGGGAACTCTCTCGATGCGAAATTAAGTGTGCCATGTCCTTTGGGAAATGGCCCCACTCTCATAGGCATATGCCTTGGCCCTCTAGTGGTAAAACAGACTCTGTGAAATACTTAGGTATTCGAATTACTAAACAACCTATTCTCTTTGTCAAAACTAACTTAGATAATGAAGATCGCCTTCCTCCGCTGGGCTGACCTTCCGCTGAGTTTGTGGGGTAAGCAAGCAGTTGTACAAATGAATGTTATGCCTAGATGTATTTATACTTTTAGTTCGCTAAACTAGTTTGAACTAGTTTTCAGCTTTAGTTACAAGTAGAAATACTCAGTGGTTGCAAGAAAACGTCAGACAGCAGACCAGATCACATTGGGTTGCACACAGTAAGAATTGTGGTTACCCAGTTGCAGAAATCATGGTTGTAAGAAAATACAAAAGGACTTTTAAAAGAGTACTGTAGGCCTCCCCATCGGCTACTCAGGAGTAGACCAAGCCCCTCAGTGACAAATGACTAGACCCAGTTGGCTTACTCATGAGTAGACCCCTGCAGTTTACTCACGAGTAGACCCAGGTAAGTTTACTCACGAGTAGATCCAGTCGACTCACTCACGGGTGTAGCACCCCCTCGGCTTACTCGCGAGTAGACCCCATCAACTTACTCATGAGTAGACCCCTTTCGGCAGATTCACAAGTAGACTAGTGGGATTACTATACCAATTTGGGGAACTCTCTGGATGCGAAATTAAGTGTGCCATGTCCTTTGGGAAATGGCCCCACTCTCATAGGCATATGCCTTGGCCCTCTAGTGGTAAAACAGACTCTGTGAAAGACTTAGGTATTCGAATTACTAAACAACCTATTCTCTTTGTCAAAACTAACTTAGATAATGAAGATCACCTTCCTCCGCTGGGCTGACCTTCCGCTGAGTTTGTGGGGTAAGCAAGCAGTTGTACAAATGAATGTTATGCCTAGATGTATTTATACGTTTAGTTCACTAAACTAGTTTGAACTAGTTTTCAGCTTTAGTTACAAGTAGAAATACTCAGTAGTTGCAAGAAAACGTCAGACAGCACACCAGGTCACAGTGGGTATCACACAGTAAGAATTGTGGTTACCCAGTTGCAGAAATCATGGCTGTAAGAAAATACAAAAGGACCTTTAAAAGAGTACTGTAGGCCTCCCCATCGGCTACTCAGGAGTAGACCAAGCCCCTCAGTGACAAATGACTAGACGCAGTTGGCCTACTCACGAGTAGACCCCTGCAGTTTACTCACGAGTAGACCCAGGTAAGTTTACTCACGAGTAGACCCGGTCGACTCACTCACGGGTGTGGCACCCCCTCGGCTTACTCACGAGTAGACCCCATCAACTTACTCGTGAGTAGACCCCTGTCGGCAGATTCACAAGTAGACTTGTGGAATTACTATACCAATTTGGGGAACTCTCTCGATGCGAAATTAAGTGTGCCATGTCCTTTGGGAAATGGCCCCACTCTCATAGGCATATGCCTTGGCCCTCTAGTGGTAAAACAGACTCTGTGAAAGACTTAGGTATTCGAATTACTAAACAACCTATTCTCTTTGTCAAAACTAACTTAGATAATGAAGATCGCCTTCCTCCGCTGGGCTGACCTTCCGCTGAGTTTGTGGGGTAAGCAAGCAGTTGTACAAATGAATGTTATGCCTAGATGTATTTATACGTTTAGTTCGCTAAACTAGTTTGAACTAGTTTTCAGCTTTAGTTACAAGTAGAAATACTCAGTGGTTGCAAGAAAACGTCAGACAGCAGACCAGATCACATTGGGTTGCACACAGTAAGAATTGTGGTTACCCAGTTGCAGAAATCATGGTTGTAAGAAAATACAAAAGGACTTTTAAAAGAGTACTGTAGGCCTCCCCATCGGCTACTCAGGAGTAGACCAAGCCCCTCAGTGACAAATGACTAGACCCAGTTGGCTTACTCATGAGTAGACCCCTGCAGTTTACTCACGAGTAGACCCAGGTAAGTTTACTCACGAGTAGATCCAGTCGACTCACTCAGGGGTGTAGCACCCCCTCGGCTTACTCGCGAGTAGACCCCATCAACTTACTCATGAGTAGACCCCTTTCGGCAGATTCACAAGTAGACTAGTGGGATTACTATACCAATTTGGGGAACTCTCTGGATGCGAAATTAAGTGTGCCATGTCCTTTGGGAAATGGCCCCACTCTCATAGGCATATGCCTTGGCCCTCTAGTGGTAAAACAGACTCTGTGAAAGACTTAGGTATTCGAATTACTAAACAACCTATTCTCTTTGTCAAAACTAACTTAGATAATGAAGATCACCTTCCTCCGCTGGGCTGACCTTCCGCTGAGTTTGTGGGGTAAGCAAGCAGTTGTACAAATGAATGTTATGCCTAGATGTATTTATACGTTTAGTTCACTAAACTAGTTTGAACTAGTTTTCAGCTTTAGTTACAAGTAGAAATACTCAGTAGTTGCAAGAAAACGTCAGACAGCACACCAGGTCACAGTGGGTATCACACAGTAAGAATTGTGGTTACCCAGTTGCAGAAATCATGGCTGTAAGAAAATACAAAAGGACCTTTAAAAGAGTACTGTAGGCCTCCCCATCGGCTACTCAGGAGTAGACCAAGCCCCTCAGTGACAAATGACTAGACGCAGTTGGCCTACTCACGAGTAGACCCCTGCAGTTTACTCACGAGTAGACCCAGGTAAGTTTACTCACGAGTAGACCCGGTCGACTCACTCACGGGTGTGGCACCCCCTTGGCTTACTCACGAGTAGACCCCATCAACTTACTCGTGAGTAGACCCCTTTCGGCAGATTCACAAGTAGACTTGTGGAATTACTATACCAATTTGGGGAACTCTCTCGATGCGAAATTAAGTGTGCCATGTCCTTTGGGAAATGGCCCCACTCTCATAGGCATATGCCCTGGCCCTCTACTTGTAAAACACACTTTGTGAAAGACTTAGGTATTCAAATTACTAAACAACCTATTCTCTTTGTCAAAACTAACTCAGATAATGAAGATCGACTTCCTCCGCTGGGCTGACCTTCCGCTGAGTTTGTGGGGTAAGCAAGCAGTTGTACAAATGAATGTTATGCCTAGATGTATTTATACTTTTAGTTCACTAAACTAGTTTGAATTAGTTTTCAGCTTTTAGTTACAAGTAGAAATACTCAGTAGTTGCAAGAACACGTCAGACAGCACACCAGATCACAGTGGGTATCACACAGTAAGAATTGTGGTTACCCAGTTGCAGAAATCATGGCTGTAAGAAAATACAAAAGGACCTTTAAAAGAGTACTGTAGGCCTCCCCATCGGCTACTCAGGAGTAGACCAAGCCCCTCAGTGACAAATGACTAGACGCAGTTGGCCTACTCACGAGTAGACCCCTGCCGTTTACTCACGAGTAGACCCAGGTAAGTTTACTCACGAGTAGACCCGGTCGACTCACTCATGGGTGTGGCACCCCCTCGGCTTACTCACGAGTAGACCCCATCAACTTACTCGTGAGTAGACCCCTTTCGGCAGATTCACAAGTAGACTTGTGGAATTACTATACCAATTTGGGGAACTCTCTGGATGCGAAATTAAGTGTGCCATGTCCTTTGGGAAATGGCCCCACTCTCATAGGCATATGCCTTGGCCCTCTAGTGGTAAAACAGACTCTGTGAAATACTTAGGTATTCGAATTACTAAACAACCTATTCTCTTTGTCAAAACTAACTTAGATAATGAAGATCACCTTCCTCCGCTGGGCTGACCTTCCGCTGAGTTTGTGGGGTAAGCAAGCAGTTGTACAAATGAATGTTATGCCTAGATGTATTTATACTTTTAGTTCACTAAACTAGTTTGAACTAGTTTTCAGCTTTAGTTACAAGTAGAAATACTCAGTGGTTGCAAGAAAACGTCAGACAGCAGACCAGATCACATTGGGTTGCACACAGTAAGAATTGTGGTTACCCAGTTGCAGAAATCATGGTTGTAAGAAAATACAAATGGACTTTTAAAAGAGTACTGTAGGCCTCCCCATCGGCTACTCAGGAGTAGACCAAGCCCCTCAGTGACAAATGACTAGACCCAGTTGGCTTACTCATGAGTAGACCCCTGCAGTTTACTCATGAGTAGACCCAGGTAAGTTTACTCACGAGTAGACCCAGTCGACTCACTCACGGGTGTAGCACCCCCTCGGCTTACTCGCGAGTAGACCCCATCAACTTACTCATGAGTAGACCCCTTTCGGCAGATTCACAAGTAGACTTGTGGAATTACTATACCAATTTGGGGAACTCTCTGGATGCGAAATTAAGTGTGCCATGTACTTTGGGAAATGGCCCCACTCTCATAGGCATATGCCCTGGCCCTCTACTTGTAAAACACACTTTGTGAAAGACTTAGGTATTCGAATTACTAAACAACCTATTCTCTTTGTCAAAACTAACTCAGATAATGAAGATCGACTTCCTCCGCTGGGCTGACCTTCCGCTGAGTTTGTGGGGTAAGCAAGCAGTTGTACAAATGAATGTTATGCCTAGATGTATTTATACTTTTAGTTCACTAAACTAGTTTGAATTAGTTTTCAGCTTTTAGTTACAAGTAGAAATACTCAGTAGTTGCAAGAACACGTCAGACAGCACACCAGATCACAGTGGGTATCACACAGTAAGAATTGTGGTTACCCAGTTGCAGAAATCATGGCTGTAAGAAAATACAAAAGGACCTTTAAAAGAGTACTGTAGGCCTCCCCATCGGCTACTCAGGAATAGACCAAGCCCCTCAGTGACAAATGACTAGACGCAGTTGGCTTACTCACGAGTAGACCCCTGCAGTTTACTCACGAGTAGACCCAGGTAAGTTTGCTCACGAGTAGACGCAGTCGACTCACTCACGGGTGTGGCACCCCCTCGGCTTACTCACGAGTAGACCCCATCAACTTACTCGTGAGTAGACCCCTTTCGGCAGATTCACAAGTAGACTTGTGGAATTACTATACCAATTTGGGGAACTCTCTCGATGCGAAATTAAGTGTGCCATGTCCTTTGGGAAATGGCCCCACTCTCATAGGCATATGCCTTGGCCCTCTAGTGGTAAAACAGACTCTGTGAAATACTTAGGTATTCGAATTACTAAACAACCTATTCTCTTTGTCAAAACTAACTTAGATAATGAAGATCGCCTTCCTCCGCTGGGCTGACCTTCCGCTGAGTTTGTGGGGTAAGCAAGCAGTTGTACAAATGAATGTTATGCCTAGATGTATTTATACTTTTAGTTCGCTAAACTAGTTTGAACTAGTTTTCAGCTTTAGTTACAAGTAGAAATACTCAGTGGTTGCAAGAAAACGTCAGACAGCAGACCAGATCACATTGGGTTGCACACAGTAAGAATTGTGGTTACCCAGTTGCAGAAATCATGGTTGTAAGAAAATACAAAAGGACTTTTAAAAGAGTACTGTAGGCCTCCCCATCGGCTACTCAGGAGTAGACCAAGCCCCTCAGTGACAAATGACTAGACCCAGTTGGCTTACTCATGAGTAGACCCCTGCAGTTTACTGACGAGTAGACCCAGGTAAGTTTACTCACGAGTAGATCCAGTCGACTCACTCACGGGTGTAGCACCCCCTCGGCTTACTCGCGAGTAGACCCCATCAACTTACTCATGAGTAGACCCCTTTCGGCAGATTCACAAGTAGACTAGTGGGATTACTATACCAATTTGGGGAACTCTCTGGATGCGAAATTAAGTGTGCCATGTCCTTTGGGAAATGGCCCCACTCTCATAGGCATATGCCTTGGCCCTCTAGTGGTAAAACAGACTCTGTGAAAGACTTAGGTATTCGAATTACTAAACAACCTATTCTCTTTGTCAAAACTAACTTAGATAATGAAGATCACCTTCCTCCGCTGGGCTGACCTTCCGCTGAGTTTGTGGGGTAAGCAAGCAGTTGTACAAATGAATGTTATGCCTAGATGTATTTATACGTTTAGTTCACTAAACTAGTTTGAACTAGTTTTCAGCTTTAGTTACAAGTAGAAATACTCAGTAGTTGCAAGAAAACGTCAGACAGCACACCAGGTCACAGTGGGTATCACACAGTAAGAATTGTGGTTACCCAGTTGCAGAAATCATGGCTGTAAGAAAATACAAAAGGACCTTTAAAAGAGTACTGTAGGCCTCCCCATCGGCTACTCAGGAGTAGACCAAGCCCCTCAGTGACAAATGACTAGACGCAGTTGGCCTACTCACGAGTAGACCCCTGCCGTTTACTCACGAGTAGACCCAGGTAAGTTTACTCACGAGTAGACCCGGTCGACTCACTCATGGGTGTGGCACCCCCTCGGCTTACTCACGAGTAGACCCCATCAACTTACTCGTGAGTAGACCCCTTTCGGCAGATTCACAAGTAGACTTGTGGAATTACTATACCAATTTGGGGAACTCTCTGGATGCGAAATTAAGTGTGCCATGTCCTTTGGGAAATGGCCCCACTCTCATAGGCATATGCCTTGGCCCTCTAGTGGTAAAACAGACTCTGTGAAATACTTAGGTATTCGAATTACTAAACAACCTATTCTCTTTGTCAAAACTAACTTAGATAATGAAGATCACCTTCCTCCGCTGGGCTGACCTTCCGCTGAGTTTGTGGGGTAAGCAAGCAGTTGTACAAATGAATGTTATGCCTAGATGTATTTATACTTTTAGTTCACTAAACTAGTTTGAACTAGTTTTCAGCTTTAGTTACAAGTAGAAATACTCAGTGGTTGCAAGAAAACGTCAGACAGCAGACCAGATCACATTGGGTTGCACACAGTAAGAATTGTGGTTACCCAGTTGCAGAAATCATGGTTGTAAGAAAATACAAATGGACTTTTAAAAGAGTACTGTAGGCCTCCCCATCGGCTACTCAGGAGTAGACCAAGCCCCTCAGTGACAAATGACTAGACCCAGTTGGCTTACTCATGAGTAGACCCCTGCAGTTTACTCATGAGTAGACCCAGGTAAGTTTACTCACGAGTAGACCCAGTCGACTCACTCACGGGTGTAGCACCCCCTCGGCTTACTCGCGAGTAGACCCCATCAACTTACTCATGAGTAGACCCCTTTCGGCAGATTCACAAGTAGACTTGTGGAATTACTATACCAATTTGGGGAACTCTCTGGATGCGAAATTAAGTGTGCCATGTACTTTGGGAAATGGCCCCACTCTCATAGGCATATGCCCTGGCCCTCTACTTGTAAAACACACTTTGTGAAAGACTTAGGTATTCGAATTACTAAACAACCTATTCTCTTTGTCAAAACTAACTCAGATAATGAAGATCGACTTCCTCCGCTGGGCTGACCTTCCGCTGAGTTTGTGGGGTAAGCAAGCAGTTGTACAAATGAATGTTATGCCTAGATGTATTTATACTTTTAGTTCACTAAACTAGTTTGAATTAGTTTTCAGCTTTTAGTTACAAGTAGAAATACTCAGTAGTTGCAAGAACACGTCAGACAGCACACCAGATCACAGTGGGTATCACACAGTAAGAATTGTGGTTACCCAGTTGCAGAAATCATGGCTGTAAGAAAATACAAAAGGACCTTTAAAAGAGTACTGTAGGCCTCCCCATCGGCTACTCAGGAATAGACCAAGCCCCTCAGTGACAAATGACTAGACGCAGTTGGCTTACTCACGAGTAGACCCCTGCAGTTTACTCACGAGTAGACCCAGGTAAGTTTGCTCACGAGTAGACGCAGTCGACTCACTCACGGGTGTGGCACCCCCTCGGCTTACTCACGAGTAGACCCCATCAACTTACTCGTGAGTAGACCCCTTTCGGCAGATTCACAAGTAGACTTGTGGAATTACTATACCAATTTGGGGAACTCTCTCGATGCGAAATTAAGTGTGCCATGTCCTTTGGGAAATGGCCCCACTCTCATAGGCATATGCCTTGGCCCTCTAGTGGTAAAACAGACTCTGTGAAATACTTAGGTATTCGAATTACTAAACAACCTATTCTCTTTGTCAAAACTAACTTAGATAATGAAGATCGCCTTCCTCCGCTGGGCTGACCTTCCGCTGAGTTTGTGGGGTAAGCAAGCAGTTGTACAAATGAATGTTATGCCTAGATGTATTTATACTTTTAGTTCGCTAAACTAGTTTGAACTAGTTTTCAGCTTTAGTTACAAGTAGAAATACTCAGTGGTTGCAAGAAAACGTCAGACAGCAGACCAGATCACATTGGGTTGCACACAGTAAGAATTGTGGTTACCCAGTTGCAGAAATCATGGTTGTAAGAAAATACAAAAGGACTTTTAAAAGAGTACTGTAGGCCTCCCCATCGGCTACTCAGGAGTAGACCAAGCCCCTCAGTGACAAATGACTAGACCCAGTTGGCTTACTCATGAGTAGACCCCTGCAGTTTACTCACGAGTAGACCCAGGTAAGTTTACTCACGAGTAGATCCAGTCGACTCACTCACGGGTGTAGCACCCCCTCGGCTTACTCGCGAGTAGACCCCATCAACTTACTCATGAGTAGACCCCTTTCGGCAGATTCACAAGTAGACTAGTGGGATTACTATACCAATTTGGGGAACTCTCTGGATGCGAAATTAAGTGTGCCATGTCCTTTGGGAAATGGCCCCACTCTCATAGGCATATGCCTTGGCCCTCTAGTGGTAAAACAGACTCTGTGAAAGACTTAGGTATTCGAATTACTAAACAACCTATTCTCTTTGTCAAAACTAACTTAGATAATGAAGATCACCTTCCTCCGCTGGGCTGACCTTCCGCTGAGTTTGTGGGGTAAGCAAGCAGTTGTACAAATGAATGTTATGCCTAGATGTATTTATACGTTTAGTTCACTAAACTAGTTTGAACTAGTTTTCAGCTTTAGTTACAAGTAGAAATACTCAGTAGTTGCAAGAAAACGTCAGACAGCACACCAGGTCACAGTGGGTATCACACAGTAAGAATTGTGGTTACCCAGTTGCAGAAATCATGGCTGTAAGAAAATACAAAAGGACCTTTAAAAGAGTACTGTAGGCCTCCCCATCGGCTACTCAGGAGTAGACCAAGCCCCTCAGTGACAAATGACTAGACGCAGTTGGCCTACTCACGAGTAGACCCCTGCAGTTTACTCACGAGTAGACCCAGGTAAGTTTACTCACGAGTAGACCCGGTCGACTCACTCACGGGTGTGGCACCCCCTCGGCTTACTCACGAGTAGACCCCATCAACTTACTCGTGAGTAGACCCCTGTCGGCAGATTCACAAGTAGACTTGTGGAATTACTATACCAATTTGGGGAACTCTCTCGATGCGAAATTAAGTGTGCCATGTCCTTTGGGAAATGGCCCCACTCTCATAGGCATATGCCTTGGCCCTCTAGTGGTAAAACAGACTCTGTGAAAGACTTAGGTATTCGAATTACTAAACAACCTATTCTCTTTGTCAAAACTAACTTAGATAATGAAGATCGCCTTCCTCCGCTGGGCTGACCTTCCGCTGAGTTTGTGGGGTAAGCAAGCAGTTGTACAAATGAATGTTATGCCTAGATGTATTTATACGTTTAGTTCGCTAAACTAGTTTGAACTAGTTTTCAGCTTTAGTTACAAGTAGAAATACTCAGTGGTTGCAAGAAAACGTCAGACAGCAGACCAGATCACATTGGGTTGCACACAGTAAGAATTGTGGTTACCCAGTTGCAGAAATCATGGTTGTAAGAAAATACAAAAGGACTTTTAAAAGAGTACTGTAGGCCTCCCCATCGGCTACTCAGGAGTAGACCAAGCCCCTCAGTGACAAATGACTAGACCCAGTTGGCTTACTCATGAGTAGACCCCTGCAGTTTACTCACGAGTAGACCCAGGTAAGTTTACTCACGAGTAGATCCAGTCGACTCACTCACGGGTGTAGCACCCCCTCGGCTTACTCGCGAGTAGACCCCATCAACTTACTCATGAGTAGACCCCTTTCGGCAGATTCACAAGTAGACTAGTGGGATTACTATACCAATTTGGGGAACTCTCTGGATGCGAAATTAAGTGTGCCATGTCCTTTGGGAAATGGCCCCACTCTCATAGGCATATGCCTTGGCCCTCTAGTGGTAAAACAGACTCTGTGAAAGACTTAGGTATTCGAATTACTAAACAACCTATTCTCTTTGTCAAAACTAACTTAGATAATGAAGATCACCTTCCTCCGCTGGGCTGACCTTCCGCTGAGTTTGTGGGGTAAGCAAGCAGTTGTACAAATGAATGTTATGCCTAGATGTATTTATACGTTTAGTTCACTAAACTAGTTTGAACTAGTTTTCAGCTTTAGTTACAAGTAGAAATACTCAGTAGTTGCAAGAAAACGTCAGACAGCACACCAGGTCACAGTGGGTATCACACAGTAAGAATTGTGGTTACCCAGTTGCAGAAATCATGGCTGTAAGAAAATACAAAAGGACCTTTAAAAGAGTACTGTAGGCCTCCCCATCGGCTACTCAGGAGTAGACCAAGCCCCTCAGTGACAAATGACTAGACGCAGTTGGCCTACTCACGAGTAGACCCCTGCAGTTTACTCACGAGTAGACCCAGGTAAGTTTACTCACGAGTAGACCCGGTCGACTCACTCACGGGTGTGGCACCCCCTCGGCTTACTCACGAGTAGACCCCATCAACTTACTCGTGAGTAGACCCCTGTCGGCAGATTCACAAGTAGACTTGTGGAATTACTATACCAATTTGGGGAACTCTCTCGATGCGAAATTAAGTGTGCCATGTACTTTGGGAAATGGCCCCACTCTCATAGGCATATGCCCTGGCCCTCTACTTGTAAAACACACTTTGTGAAAGACTTAGGTATTCAAATTACTAAACAACCTATTCTCTTTGTCAAAACTAACTCAGATAATGAAGATCGACTTCCTCCGCTGGGCTGACCTTCCGCTGAGTTTGTGGGGTAAGCAAGCAGTTGTACAAATGAATGTTATGCCTAGATGTATTTATACTTTTAGTTCACTAAACTAGTTTGAATTAGTTTTCAGCTTTTAGTTACAAGTAGAAATACTCAGTAGTTGCAAGAACACGTCAGACAGCACACCAGATCACAGTGGGTATCACACAGTAAGAATTGTGGTTACCCAGTTGCAGAAATCATGGCTGTAAGAAAATACAAAAGGACCTTTAAAAGAGTACTGTAGGCCTCCCCATCGGCTACTCAGGAGTAGACCAAGCCCCTCAGTGACAAATGACTAGACGCAGTTGGCCTACTCACGAGTAGACACCTGCCGTTTACTCACGAGTAGACCCAGGTAAGTTTACTCACGAGTAGACCCGGTCGACTCACTCACGGGTGTGGCACCCCCTCGGCTTACTCACGAGTAGACCCCATCAACTTACTCGTGAGTAGACCCCTTTCGGCAGATTCACAAGTAGACTTGTGGAATTACTATACCAATTTGGGGAACTCTCTGGATGCGAAATTAAGTGTGCCATGTCCTTTGGGAAATGGCCCCACTCTCATAGGCATATGCCTTGGCCCTCTAGTGGTAAAACAGACTCTGTGAAATACTTAGGTATTCGAATTACTAAACAACCTATTCTCTTTGTCAAAACTAACTTAGATAATGAAGATCACCTTCCTCCGCTGGGCTGACCTTCCGCTGAGTTTGTGGGGTAAGCAAGCAGTTGTACAAATGAATGTTATGCCTAGATGTATTTATACTTTTAGTTCACTAAACTAGTTTGAACTAGTTTTCAGCTTTAGTTACAAGTAGAAATACTCAGTGGTTGCAAGAAAACGTCAGACAGCAGACCAGATCACAGTGGGTATCACACAGTAAGAATTGTGGTTACCCAGTTGCAGAAATCATGGCTGTAAGAAAATACAAAAGGACCTTTAAAAGAGTACTGTAGGCCTCCCCATCGGCTACTCAGGAATAGACCAAGCCCCTCAGTGACAAATGACTAGACGCAGTTGGCTTACTCACGAGTAGACCCCTGCAGTTTACTCACGAGTAGACCCAGGTAAGTTTGCTCACGAGTAGACGCAGTCGACTCACTCACGGGTGTGGCACCCCCTCGGCTTACTCACGAGTAGACCCCATCAACTTACTCGTGAGTAGACCCCTTTCGGCAGATTCACAAGTAGACTTGTGGAATTACTATACCAATTTGGGGAACTCTCTCGATGCGAAATTAAGTGTGCCATGTCCTTTGGGAAATGGCCCCACTCTCATAGGCATATGCCTTGGCCCTCTAGTGGTAAAACAGACTCTGTGAAATACTTAGGTATTCGAATTACTAAACAACCTATTCTCTTTGTCAAAACTAACTTAGATAATGAAGATCGCCTTCCTCCGCTGGGCTGACCTTCCGCTGAGTTTGTGGGGTAAGCAAGCAGTTGTACAAATGAATGTTATGCCTAGATGTATTTATACTTTTAGTTCGCTAAACTAGTTTGAACTAGTTTTCAGCTTTAGTTACAAGTAGAAATACTCAGTGGTTGCAAGAAAACGTCAGACAGCACACCAGGTCACAGTGGGTATCACACAGTAAGAATTGTGGTTACCCAGTTGCAGAAATCATGGCTGTAAGAAAATACAAAAGGACCTTTAAAAGAGTACTGTAGGCCTCCCCATCGGCTACTCAGGAGTAGACCAAGCCCCTCAGTGACAAATGACTAGACGCAGTTGGCCTACTCACGAGTAGACCCCTGCAGTTTACTCACGAGTAGACCCAGGTAAGTTTACTCACGAGTAGACCCGGTCGACTCACTCACGGGTGTGGCACCCCCTCGGCTTACTCACGAGTAGACCCCATCAACTTACTCGTGAGTAGACCCCTGTCGGCAGATTCACAAGTAGACTTGTGGAATTACTATACCAATTTGGGGAACTCTCTCGATGCGAAATTAAGTGTGCCATGTACTTTGGGAAATGGCCCCACTCTCATAGGCATATGCCCTGGCCCTCTACTTGTAAAACACACTTTGTGAAAGACTTAGGTATTCAAATTACTAAACAACCTATTCTCTTTGTCAAAACTAACTCAGATAATGAAGATCGACTTCCTCCGCTGGGCTGACCTTCCGCTGAGTTTGTGGGGTAAGCAAGCAGTTGTACAAATGAATGTTATGCCTAGATGTATTTATACTTTTAGTTCACTAAACTAGTTTGAATTAGTTTTCAGCTTTTAGTTACAAGTAGAAATACTCAGTAGTTGCAAGAACACGTCAGACAGCACACCAGATCACAGTGGGTATCACACAGTAAGAATTGTGGTTACCCAGTTGCAGAAATCATGGCTGTAAGAAAATACAAAAGGACCTTTAAAAGAGTACTGTAGGCCTCCCCATCGGCTACTCAGGAGTAGACCAAGCCCCTCAGTGACAAATGACTAGACGCAGTTGGCCTACTCACGAGTAGACCCCTGCCGTTTACTCACGAGTAGACCCAGGTAAGTTTACTCACGAGTAGACCCGGTCGACTCACTCACGGGTGTGGCACCCCCTCGGCTTACTCACGAGTAGACCCCATCAACTTACTCGTGAGTAGACCCCTTTCGGCAGATTCACAAGTAGACTTGTGGAATTACTATACCAATTTGGGGAACTCTCTGGATGCGAAATTAAGTGTGCCATGTCCTTTGGGAAATGGCCCCACTCTCATAGGCATATGCCTTGGCCCTCTAGTGGTAAAACAGACTCTGTGAAATACTTAGGTATTCGAATTACTAAACAACCTATTCTCTTTGTCAAAACTAACTTAGATAATGAAGATCACCTTCCTCCGCTGGGCTGACCTTCCGCTGAGTTTGTGGGGTAAGCAAGCAGTTGTACAAATGAATGTTATGCCTAGATGTATTTATACTTTTAGTTCACTAAACTAGTTTGAACTAGTTTTCAGCTTTAGTTACAAGTAGAAATACTCAGTGGTTGCAAGAAAACGTCAGACAGCAGACCAGATCACATTGGGTTGCACACAGTAAGAATTGTGGTTACCCAGTTGCAGAAATCATGGTTGTAAGAAAATACAAATGGACTTTTAAAAGAGTACTGTAGGCCTCCCCATCGGCTACTCAGGAGTAGACCAAGCCCCTCAGTGACAAATGACTAGACCCAGTTGGCTTACACATGAGTAGACCCCTGCAGTTTACTCATGAGTAGACCCAGGTAAGTTTTCTCACGAGTAGACCCAGTCGACTCACTCACGGGTGTAGCACCCCCTCGGCTTACTCGCGAGTAGACCCCATCAACTTACTCATGAGTAGACCCCTTTCGGCAGATTCACAAGTAGACTTGTGGAATTACTATACCAATTTGGGGAACTCTCTGGATGCGAAATTAAGTGTGCCATGTACTTTGGGAAATGGCCCCACTCTCATAGGCATATGCCCTGGCCCTCTACTTGTAAAACACACTTTGTGAAAGACTTAGGTATTCGAATTACTAAACAACCTATTCTCTTTGTCAAAACTAACTCAGATAATGAAGATCGACTTCCTCCGCTGGGCTGACCTTCCGCTGAGTTTGTGGGGTAAGCAAGCAGTTGTACAAATGAATGTTATGCCTAGATGTATTTATACTTTTAGTTCACTAAACTAGTTTGAATTAGTTTTCAGCTTTTAGTTACAAGTAGAAATACTCAGTAGTTGCAAGAACACGTCAGACAGCACACCAGATCACAGTGGGTATCACACAGTAAGAATTGTGGTTACCCAGTTGCAGAAATCATGGCTGTAAGAAAATACAAAAGGACCTTTAAAAGAGTACTGTAGGCCTCCCCATCGGCTACTCAAGAATAGACCAAGCCCCTCAGTGACAAATGACTAGACGCAGTTGGCTTACTCACGAGTAGACCCCTGCAGTTTACTCACGAGTAGACCCAGGTAAGTTTGCTCACGAGTAGACGCAGTCGACTCACTCACGGGTGTGGCACCCCCTCGGCTTACTCACGAGTAGACCCCATCAACTTACTCGTGAGTAGACCCCTTTCGGCAGATTCACAAGTAGACTTGTGGAATTACTATACCAATTTGGGGAACTCTCTCGATGCGAAATTAAGTGTGCCATGTCCTTTGGGAAATGGCCCCACTCTCATAGGCATATGCCTTGGCCCTCTAGTGGTAAAACAGACTCTGTGAAAGACTTAGGTATTCGAATTACTAAACAACCTATTCTCTTTGTCAAAACTAACTCAGATAATGAAGATCGACTTCCTCCGCTGGGCTGACCTTCCGCTGAGTTTGTGGGGTAAGCAAGCAGTTGTACAAATGAATGTTATGCCTAGATGTATTTATACTTTTAGTTCGCTAAACTAGTTTGAACTAGTTTTCAGCTTTAGTTACAAGTAGAAATACTCAGTGGTTGCAAGAAAACGTCAGACAGCAGACCAGATCACATTGGGTTGCACACAGTAAGAATTGTGGTTACCCAGTTGCAGAAATCATGGCTGTAAGAAAATACAAAAGGACCTTTAAAAGAGTACTGTAGGCCTCCCCATCGGCTACTCAGGAGTAGACCAAGCCCCTCAGTGACAAATGACTAGACGCAGTTGGCCTACTCACGAGTAGACCCCTGCCGTTTACTCACGAGTAGACCCAGGTAAGTTTACTCACGAGTAGACCCGGTCGACTCACTCACGGGTGTGGCACCCCCTCGGCTTACTCACGAGTAGACCCCATCAACTTACTCGTGAGTAGACCCCTTTCGGCAGATTCACAAGTAGACTTGTGGAATTACTATACCAATTTGGGGAACTCTCTGGATGCGAAATTAAGTGTGCCATGTCCTTTGGGAAATGGCCCCACTCTCATAGGCATATGCCTTGGCCCTCTAGTGGTAAAACAGACTCTGTGAAATACTTAGGTATTCGAATTACTAAACAACCTATTCTCTTTGTCAAAACTAACTTAGATAATGAAGATCACCTTCCTCCGCTGGGCTGACCTTCCGCTGAGTTTGTGGGGTAAGCAAGCAGTTGTACAAATGAATGTTATGCCTAGATGTATTTATACTTTTAGTTCACTAAACTAGTTTGAATTAGTTTTCAGCTTTTAGTTACAAGTAGAAATACTCAGTAGTTGCAAGAACACGTCAGACAGCACACCAGATCACAGTGGGTATCACACAGTAAGAATTGTGGTTACCCAGTTGCAGAAATCATGGCTGTAAGAAAATACAAAAGGACCTTTAAAAGAGTACTGTAGGCCTCCCCATCGGCTACTCAGGAATAGACCAAGCCCCTCAGTGACAAATGACTAGACGCAGTTGGCTTACTCACGAGTAGACCCCTGCAGTTTACTCACGAGTAGACCCAGGTAAGTTTGCTCACGAGTAGACGCAGTCGACTCACTCACGGGTGTGGCACCCCCTCGGCTTACTCACGAGTAGACCCCATCAACTTACTCGTGAGTAGACCCCTTTCGGCAGATTCACAAGTAGACTTGTGGAATTACTATACCAATTTGGGGAACTCTCTCGATGCGAAATTAAGTGTGCCATGTCCTTTGGGAAATGGCCCCACTCTCATAGGCATATGCCTTGGCCCTCTAGTGGTAAAACAGACTCTGTGAAAGACTTAGGTATTCGAATTACTAAACAACCTATTCTCTTTGTCAAAACTAACTTAGATAATGAAGATCGCCTTCCTCCGCTGGGCTGACCTTCCGCTGAGTTTGTGGGGTAAGCAAGCAGTTGTACAAATGAATGTTATGCCTAGATGTATTTATACTTTTAGTTCGCTAAACTAGTTTGAACTAGTTTTCAGCTTTAGTTACAAGTAGAAATACTCAGTGGTTGCAAGAAAACGTCAGACAGCAGACCAGATCACATTGGGTTGCACACAGTAAGAATTGTGGTTACCCAGTTGCAGAAATCATGGTTGTAAGAAAATACAAAAGGACTTTTAAAAGAGTACTGTAGGCCTCCCCATCGGCTACTCAGGAGTAGACCAAGCCCCTCAGTGACAAATGACTAGACCCAGTTGGCTTACTCATGAGTAGACCCCTGCAGTTTACTCACGAGTAGACCCAGGTAAGTTTACTCACGAGTAGATCCAGTCGACTCACTCACGGGTGTAGCACCCCCTCGGCTTACTCGCGAGTAGACCCCATCAACTTACTCATGAGTAGACCCCTTTCGGCAGATTCACAAGTAGACTAGTGGGATTACTATACCAATTTGGGGAACTCTCTGGATGCGAAATTAAGTGTGCCATGTCCTTTGGGAAATGGCCCCACTCTCATAGGCATATGCCTTGGCCCTCTAGTGGTAAAACAGACTCTGTGAAAGACTTAGGTATTCGAATTACTAAACAACCTATTCTCTTTGTCAAAACTAACTTAGATAATGAAGATCACCTTCCTCCGCTGGGCTGACCTTCCGCTGAGTTTGTGGGGTAAGCAAGCAGTTGTACAAATGAATGTTATGCCTAGATGTATTTATACGTTTAGTTCACTAAACTAGTTTGAACTAGTTTTCAGCTTTAGTTACAAGTAGAAATACTCAGTAGTTGCAAGAAAACGTCAGACAGCACACCAGGTCACAGTGGGTATCACACAGTAAGAATTGTGGTTACCCAGTTGCAGAAATCATGGCTGTAAGAAAATACAAAAGGACCTTTAAAAGAGTACTGTAGGCCTCCCCATCGGCTACTCAGGAGTAGACCAAGCCCCTCAGTGACAAATGACTAGACGCAGTTGGCCTACTCACGAGTAGACCCCTGCAGTTTACTCACGAGTAGACCCAGGTAAGTTTACTCACGAGTAGACCCGGTCGACTCACTCGCGGGTGTGGCACCCCCTCGGCTTACTCATGAGTAGACCCCATCAACTTACTCGTGAGTAGACCCCTGTCGGCAGATTCACAAGTAGACTTGTGGAATTACTATACCAATTTGGGGAACTCTCTGGATGCGAAATTAAGTGTGCCATGTCCTTTGGGAAATGGCCCCACTCTCATAGGCATATGCCCTGGCCCTCTACTTGTAAAACACACTTTGTGAAAGACTTAGGTATTCGAATTACTAAACAACCTATTCTCTTTGTCAAAACTAACTCAGATAATGAAGATCGACTTCCTCCGCTGGGCTGACCTTCCGCTGAGTTTGTGGGGTAAGCAAGCAGTTGTACAAATGAATGTTATGCCTAGATGTATTTATACTTTTAGTTCACTAAACTAGTTTGAATTAGTTTTCAGCTTTTAGTTACAAGTAGAAATACTCAGTAGTTGCAAGAAAACGTCAGACAGCACACCAGATCACAGTGGGTATCACACAGTAAGAATTGTGGTTACCCAGTTGCAGAAATCATGGCTGTAAGAAAATACAAAAGGACCTTTAAAAGAGTACTGTAGGCCTCCCCATCGGCTACTCAGGAGTAGACCAAGCCCCTCAGTGACAAATGACTAGACGCAGTTGGCTTACTCACGAGTAGACCCCTGCAGTTTACTCACGAGTAGACCCAGGTAAGTTTACTCACGAGTAGACCCGGTCGACTCACTCACGGGTGTGGCACCCCCTCGACTTACTCACGAGTAGACCCCATCAACTTACTCGTGAGTAGACCCCTGTCGGCAGATTCACAAGTAGACTTGTGGAATTACTATACCAATTTGGGGAACTCTCTGGATGCGAAATTAAGTGTGCCATGTCCTTTGGGAAATGGCCCCACTCTCATAGGCATATGCCTTGGCCCTCTAGTGGTAAAACAGACTCTGTGAAAGACTTAGGTATTCGAATTACTAAACAACCTATTCTCTTTGTCAAAACTAACTCAGATAATGAAGATCGACTTCCTCTGCTGGGCTGACCTTCCACTGAGTTTGTGGGGTAAGCAAGCAGTTGTACAAATGAATGTTATGCCTGGATGTATTTATACTTTCAGTTCACTAAACTAGTTTGAACTAGTTTTCAGCTTTTAGTTACAAGTAGAAATACTCATTGGTTGCAAGAACACGTCAGACAGCACACCGGATCACAGTGGGTTGCATACAGTAAGAATTGTGGTTACCCAGTTGCAGAAATCATGGCTGTAAGAAAATACAAAAGGACCTTTAAAAGAGTACTGTAGGCCTCCCCATCGGCTACTCAGGAGTAGACCAAGCCCCTCAGTGACAAATGACTAGACGCAGTTGGCCTACTCACGAGTAGACCCCTGCAGTTTACTCACGAGTAGACCCATGTATTTTTACTCACGAGTAGACCCGGTCGACTCACTCACGGGTGTGGCACCCCCTCGGCTTACTCACGAGTAGACCCCATCAACTTACTCGTGAGTAGACCCCTGTCGGCAGATTCACAAGTAGACTTGTGGAATTACTATACCAATTTGGGGAACTCTCTGGATGCAAAATTAAGTGTGCCATGTACTTTGGGAAATGGCCCCACTCTCATAGGCATATGCCCTGGCCCTCTACTTGTAAAACACACTTTGTGAAAGACTTAGGTATTCGAATTACTAAACAACCTATTCTCTTTGTCAAAACTAACTCAGATAATGAAGATCGACTTCCTCCGCTGGGCTGACCTTCCGCTGAGTTTGTGGGGTAAGCAAGCAGTTGTACAAATGAATGTTATGCCTAGATGTATTTATACTTTTAGTTCACTAAACTAGTTTGAATTAGTTTTCAGCTTTTAGTTACAAGTAGAAATACTCAGTAGTTGCAAGAACACGTCAGACAGCACACCAGATCACAGTGGGTATCACACAGTAAGAATTGTGGTTACCCAGTTGCAGAAATCATGGCTGTAAGAAAATACAAAAGGACCTTTAAAAGAGTACTGTAGGCCTCCCCATCGGCTACTCAGGAGTAGACCAAGCCCCTCAGTGACAAATGACTAGACGCAGTTGGCCTACTCACGAGTAGACCCCTGCCGTTTACTCACGAGTAGACCCAGGTAAGTTTACTCACGAGTAGACCGGGTTGGGTGACTCACGGGTGTGGCACCCCCTCGGCTTACTCACGAGTAGACCCCATCAAATTACTCGTGAGTAGACCCCTTTTGGCAGATTCACAAGTAGGCTTATGGAATTACTATACCAATTTGGGGAACTCTCTGGATGCAAAATTAAGTGTGCCATGTCCTTTGGGAAATGGCCCCACTCTCATAGGCATATGCCCTGGCCCTCTTCTTGTAAAACAGACTCTGTGAAAGACTTAGGTATTCGAATTACTAAAAAACCTATTCTCTTTGTCAAAACTAACTCAGATAATGAAGATCGACTTCCTCCGCTGGGCTGACCTTCCACTGAGTTTGTGGGGTAAGCAAGCAGTTGTACAAATGAATGTTATGCCTGGATGTATTTATACTTTTAGTTCACTAAACTAGTTTGAACTAGTTTTCAGCTTTTAGTTACAAGTAGAAATACTCAGTGGTTGCAAGAACACGTCAGACAGCACACCAGATCACAGTGGGTTGCACACAGTAAGAATTGTGGTTACCCAGCTGCAGAAATCATGGCTGTAAGAAAATACAAAAGGACCTTTAAAAGAGTACTGTAGGCCTCCCCATCGGCTACTCAGGAGTAGACCAAGCCCCTCAGTGACAAATGACTAGACCCAGTTGGCTTACTCATGAGTAGACCCCTGCAGTTTACTCACGAGTAGACCCAGGTAAGTTTACTCACGAGTAGACCCAGTCGACTCACTCACGGGTGTAGCACCCCCTCGGCTTACTGGCGAGTAGACCCCATCAACTTACTCGTGAGTAGACCCCTGTCGGCAGATTCACAAGTAGACTTGTGGAATTACTATACCAATTTGGGGAACTCTCTGGATGCGAAATTAAGTGTGCCATGTACTTTGGGAAATGGCCCCACTCTCATAGGCATATGCCCTGGCCCTCTACTTGTAAAACACACTTTGTGAAAGACTTAGGTATTCGAATTACTAAACAACCTATTCTCTTTGTCAAAACTAACTCAGATAATGAAGATCGACTTCCTCCGCTGGGCTGACCTTCCGCTGAGTTTGTGGGGTAAGCAAGCAGTTGTACAAATGAATGTTATGCCTAGATGTATTTATACTTTTAGTTCACTAAACTAGTTTGAATTAGTTTTCAGCTTTTAGTTACAAGTAGAAATACTCAGTAGTTGCAAGAAAACGTCAGACAGCACACCAGATCACAGTGGGTATCACACAGTAAGAATTGTGGTTACCCAGTTGCAGAAATCATGGCTGTAAGAAAATACAAAAGGACCTTTAAAAGAGTACTGTAGGCCTCCCCATCGGCTACTCAGGAGTAGACCAAGCCCCTCAGTGACAAATGACTAGACGCAGTTGGCTTACTCACGAGTAGACCCCTGCAGTTTACTCACGAGTAGACCCAGGTAAGTTTACTCACGAGTAGACGCAGTCGACTCACTCACGGGTGTGGCACCCCCTCGACTTACTCACGAGTAGACCCCATCAACTTACTCGTGAGTAGACCCCTGTCGGCAGATTCACAAGTAGACTTGTGGAATTACTATACCAATTTGGGGAACTCTCTGGATGCGAAATTAAGTGTGCCATGTCCTTTGGGAAATGGCCCCACTCTCATAGGCATATGCCTTGGCCCTCTAGTGGTAAAACAGACTCTGTGAAAGACTTAGGTATTCGAATTACTAAACAACCTATTCTCTTTGTCAAAACTAACTCAGATAATGAAGATCGACTTCCTCTGCTGGGCTGACCTTCCACTGAGTTTGTGGGGTAAGCAAGCAGTTGTACAAATGAATGTTATGCCTGGATGTATTTATACTTTCAGTTCACTAAACTAGTTTGAACTAGTTTTCAGCTTTTAGTTACAAGTAGAAATACTCAGTGGTTGCAAGAACACGTCAGACAGCACACCGGATCACAGTGGGTTGCACACAGTAAGAATTGTGGTTACCCAGTTGCAGAAATCATGGCTGTAAGAAAATACAAAAGGACCTTTAAAAGAGTACTGTAGGCCTCCCCATCGGCTACTCAGGAGTAGACCAACCCCCTCAGTGACAAACGACTAGACCCAGTTGGCTTACTCACGAGTAGACCCCTGCAGTTTACTCACAAGTTGACCCAGGTAAGTTTACTTACGAGTAGACCCAGTCGACTCACTCACGGGTGTAGCACCCCCTCGGCATACTCGCGAGTAGACCCCATCAACTTACTCATGAGTAGACCCCTTTCGGCAGATTCACAAGTAGACTTGTGGAATTACTATACCAATTTGGGGAACTCTCTGGATGCGAAATTAAGTGTGCCATGTACTTTGGGAAATGGCTCCACTCTCATAGGCATATGCCCTGGTCCTCTACTTGTAAAACACACTTTGTGAAAGACTTAGGTATTCGAATTACTAAACAACCTATTCTCTTTGTCAAAACTAACTCAGATAATGAAGATCGACTTCCTCCGCTGGGCTGACCTTCCACTGAGTTTGTGGGGTAAGCAAGCAGTTGTACAAATGAATGTTATGCCTAGATGTATTTATACTTTTAGTTCACTAAAGTAGTTTGAACTAGTTTTCAGCTTTTAGTTACAAGTAGAAATACTCAGTAGTTGCAAGAACACGTCAGACAGCACACCAGATCACAGTGGGTATCACACAGTAAGAATTGTGGTTACCCAGTTGCAGAAATCATGGCTGTAAGAAAATACAAAAGGACCTTTAAAAGAGTACTGTAGGCCTCCCCATCGGCTACTCAGGAGTAGACCAAGCCCCTCAGTGACAAATGACTAGACGCAGTTGGCCTACTCACGAGTAGACCCCTGCAGTTTACTCACGAGTAGACCCATGTATTTTTACTCACGAGTAGACCCGGTCGACTCACTCACGGGTGTGGCACCCCCTCGGCTTACTCACGAGTAGACCCCATCAACTTACTCGTGAGTAGACCCCTGTCGGCAGATTCACAAGTAGACTTGTGGAATTACTATACCAATTTGGGGAACTCTCTGGATGCAAAATTAAGTGTGCCATGTACTTTGGGAAATGGCCCCACTCTCATAGGCATATGCCCTGGCCCTCTACTTGTAAAACACACTTTGTGAAAGACTTAGGTATTCGAATTACTAAACAACCTATTCTCTTTGTCAAAACTAACTCAGATAATGAAGATCGACTTCCTCCGCTGGGCTGACCTTCCGCTGAGTTTGTGGGGTAAGCAAGCAGTTGTACAAATGAATGTTATGCCTAGATGTATTTATACTTTTAGTTCACTAAACTAGTTTGAATTAGTTTTCAGCTTTTAGTTACAAGTAGAAATACTCAGTAGTTGCAAGAACACGTCAGACAGCACACCAGATCACAGTGGGTATCACACAGTAAGAATTGTGGTTACCCAGTTGCAGAAATCATGGCTGTAAGAAAATACAAAAGGACCTTTAAAAGAGTACTGTAGGCCTCCCCATCGGCTACTCAGGAGTAGACCAAGCCCCTCAGTGACAAATGACTAGACGCAGTTGGCCTACTCACGAGTAGACCCCTGCCGTTTACTCACGAGTAGACCCAGGTAAGTTTACTCACGAGTAGACCCGGTCGACTCACTCACGGGTGTGGCACCCCCTCGGCTTACTCGCGAGTAGACCCCATCAACTTACTCATGAGTAGACCCCTGTCGGCAGATTCACAAGTAGACTTGTGGAATTACTATACCAATTTGGGGAACTCTCTGGATGCGAAATTAAGTGTGCCATGTACTTTGGGAAATGGCCCCACTCTCATAGGCATATGCCCTGGCCCTCTACTTGTAAAACACACTTTGTGAAAGACTTAGGTATTCGAATTACTAAACAACCTATTCTCTTTGTCAAAACTAACTCAGATAATGAAGATCGACTTCCTCCGCTGGGCTGACCTTCCGCTGAGTTTGTGGGGTAAGCAAGCAGTTGTACAAATGAATGTTATGCCTAGATGTATTTATACTTTTAGTTCACTAAACTAGTTTGAATTAGTTTTCAGCTTTTAGTTACAAGTAGAAATACTCAGTAGTTGCAAGAACACGTCAGACAGCACACCAGATCACAGTGGGTATCACACAGTAAGAATTGTGGTTACCCAGTTGCAGAAATCATGGCTGTAAGAAAATACAAAAGGACCTTTAAAAGAGTACTGTAGGCCTCCCCATCGGCTACTCAGGAATAGACCAAGCCCCTCAGTGACAAATGACTAGACGCAGTTGGCTTACTCACGAGTAGACCCCTGCAGTTTACTCACGAGTAGACCCAGGTAAGTTTGCTCACGAGTAGACGCAGTCGACTCACTCACGGGTGTGGCACCCCCTCGGCTTACTCACGAGTAGACCCCATCAACTTACTCGTGAGTAGACCCCTGTCGGCAGATTCACAAGTAGACTTGTGGAATTACTATACCAATTTGGGGAACTCTCTGGATGCAAAATTAAGTGTGCCATGTACTTTGGGAAATGGCCCCACTCTCATAGGCATATGCCCTGGCCCTCTACTTGTAAAACACACTTTGTGAAAGACTTAGGTATTCGAATTACTAAACAACCTATTCTCTTTGTCAAAACTAACTCAGATAATGAAGATCGACTTCCTCCGCTGGGCTGACCTTCCGCTGAGTTTGTGGGGTAAGCAAGCAGTTGTACAAATGAATGTTATGCCTAGATGTATTTATACTTTTAGTTCACTAAACTAGTTTGAATTAGTTTTCAGCTTTTAGTTACAAGTAGAAATACTCAGTAGTTGCAAGAACACGTCAGACAGCACACCAGATCACAGTGGGTATCACACAGTAAGAATTGTGGTTACCCAGTTGCAGAAATCATGGCTGTAAGAAAATACAAAAGGACCTTTAAAAGAGTACTGTAGGCCTCCCCATCGGCTACTCAGGAGTAGACCAAGCCCCTCAGTGACAAATGACTAGACGCAGTTGGCCTACTCACGAGTAGACCCCTGCCGTTTACTCACGAGTAGACCCAGGTAAGTTTACTCACGAGTAGACCCAGTCGACTCACTCACGGGTGTGGCACCCCCTCGGCTTACTCGCGAGTAGACCACATCAACTTACTCATGAGTAGACCCCTTTCGGCAGATTCACAAGTAGACTTGTGGAATTACTATACCAATTTGGGGAACTCTCTGGATGCGAAATTAAGTGTGCCATGTACTTTGGGAAATGGCCCCACTCTCATAGGCATATGCCTTGGCCCTCTAGTGGTAAAACAGACTCTGTGAAATACTTAGGTATTCGAATTACTAAACAACCTATTCTCTTTGTCAAAACTAACTTAGATAATGAAGATCGCCTTCCTCCGCTGGGCTGACCTTCCGCTGAGTTTGTGGGGTAAGCAAGCAGTTGTACAAATGAATGTTATGCCTAGATGTATTTATACTTTTAGTTCGCTAAACTAGTTTGAACTAGTTTTCAGCTTTAGTTACAAGTAGAAATACTCAGTGGTTGCAAGAAAACGTCAGACAGCAGACCAGATCACATTGGGTTGCACACAGTAAGAATTGTGGTTACCCAGTTGCAGAAATCATGGTTGTAAGAAAATACAAAAGGACTTTTAAAAGAGTACTGTAGGCCTCCCCATCGGCTACTCAGGAGTAGACCAAGCCCCTCAGTGACAAATGACTAGACCCAGTTGGCTTACTCATGAGTAGACCCCTGCAGTTTACTCACGAGTAGACCCAGGTAAGTTTACTCACGAGTAGATCCAGTCGACTCACTCACGGGTGTGGCACCCCCTCGGCTTACTCACGAGTAGACCCCATCAACTTACTCGTGAGTAGACCCCTGTCGGCAGATTCACAAGTAGACTTGTGGAATTACTATACCAATTTGGGGAACTCTCTCGATGCGAAATTAAGTGTGCCATGTACTTTGGGAAATGGCCCCACTCTCATAGGCATATGCCCTGGCCCTCTACTTGTAAAACACACTTTGTGAAAGACTTAGGTATTCAAATTACTAAACAACCTATTCTCTTTGTCAAAACTAACTCAGATAATGAAGATCGACTTCCTCCGCTGGGCTGACCTTCCGCTGAGTTTGTGGGGTAAGCAAGCAGTTGTACAAATGAATGTTATGCCTAGATGTATTTATACTTTTAGTTCACTAAACTAGTTTGAATTAGTTTTCAGCTTTTAGTTACAAGTAGAAATACTCAGTAGTTGCAAGAACACGTCAGACAGCACACCAGATCACAGTGGGTATCACACAGTAAGAATTGTGGTTACCCAGTTGCAGAAATCATGGCTGTAAGAAAATACAAAAGGACCTTTAAAAGAGTACTGTAGGCCTCCCCATCGGCTACTCAGGAGTAGACCAAGCCCCTCAGTGACAAATGACTAGACGCAGTTGGCCTACTCACGAGTAGACCCCTGCCGTTTACTCACGAGTAGACCCAGGTAAGTTTACTCACGAGTAGACCCGGTCGACTCACTCACGGGTGTGGCACCCCCTCGGCTTACTCACGAGTAGACCCCATCAACTTACTCGTGAGTAGACCCCTTTCGGCAGATTCACAAGTAGACTTGTGGAATTACTATACCAATTTGGGGAACTCTCTGGATGCGAAATTAAGTGTGCCATGTACTTTGGGAAATGGCCCCACTCTCATAGGCATATGCCCTGGCCCTCTACTTGTAAAACACACTTTGTGAAAGACTTAGGTATTCGAATTACTAAACAACCTATTCTCTTTGTCAAAACTAACTCAGATAATGAAGATCGACTTCCTCCGCTGGGCTGACCTTCCGCTGAGTTTGTGGGGTAAGCAAGCAGTTGTACAAATGAATGTTATGCCTAGATGTATTTATACTTTTAGTTCACTAAACTAGTTTGAATTAGTTTTCAGCTTTTAGTTACAAGTAGAAATACTCAGTAGTTGCAAGAACACGTCAGACAGCACACCAGATCACAGTGGGTATCACACAGTAAGAATTGTGGTTACCCAGTTGCAGAAATCATGGCTGTAAGAAAATACAAAAGGACCTTTAAAAGAGTACTGTAGGCCTCCCCATCGGCTACTCAGGAGTAGACCAAGCCCCTCAGTGACAAATGACTAGACGCAGTTGGCCTACTCACGAGTAGACCCCTGCCGTTTACTCACGAGTAGACCCAGGTAAGTTTACTCACGAGTAGACCCGGTCGACTCACTCACGGGTGTGGCACCCCCTCGGCTTACTCGCGAGTAGACCCCATCAACTTACTCATGAGTAGACCCCTTTCGGCAGATTCACAAGTAGACTTGTGGAATTACTATACCAATTTGGGGAACTCTCTGGATGCGAAATTAAGTGTGCCATGTACTTTGGGAAATGGCCCCACTCTCATAGGCATATGCCTTGGCCCTCTAGTGGTAAAACAGACTCTGTGAAATACTTAGGTATTCGAATTACTAAACAACCTATTCTCTTTGTCAAAACTAACTTAGATAATGAAGATCGCCTTCCTCCGCTGGGCTGACCTTCCGCTGAGTTTGTGGGGTAAGCAAGCAGTTGTACAAATGAATGTTATGCCTAGATGTATTTATACTTTTAGTTCGCTAAACTAGTTTGAACTAGTTTTCAGCTTTAGTTACAAGTAGAAATACTCAGTGGTTGCAAGAAAACGTCAGACAGCAGACCAGATCACATTGGGTTGCACACAGTAAGAATTGTGGTTACCCAGTTGCAGAAATCATGGTTGTAAGAAAATACAAAAGGACTTTTAAAAGAGTACTGTAGGCCTCCCCATCGGCTACTCAGGAGTAGACCAAGCCCCTCAGTGACAAATGACTAGACCCAGTTGGCTTACTCATGAGTAGACCCCTGCAGTTTACTCACGAGTAGACCCAGGTAAGTTTACTCACGAGTAGACCCGGTCGACTCACTCACGGGTGTGGCACCCCCTCGACTTACTCACGAGTAGACCCCATCAACTTACTCGTGAGTAGACCCCTGTCGGCAGATTCACAAGTAGACTTGTGGAATTACTATACCAATTTGGGGAACTCTCTGGATGCGAAATTAAGTGTGCCATGTCCTTTGGGAAATGGCCCCACTCTCATAGGCATATGCCTTGGCCCTCTAGTGGTAAAACAGACTCTGTGAAAGACTTAGGTATTCGAATTACTAAACAACCTATTCTCTTTGTCAAAACTAACTCAGATAATGAAGATCGACTTCCTCTGCTGGGCTGACCTTCCACTGAGTTTGTGGGGTAAGCAAGCAGTTGTACAAATGAATGTTATGCCTGGATGTATTTATACTTTCAGTTCACTAAACTAGTTTGAACTAGTTTTCAGCTTTTAGTTACAAGTAGAAATACTCATTGGTTGCAAGAACACGTCAGACAGCACACCGGATCACAGTGGGTTGCATACAGTAAGAATTGTGGTTACCCAGTTGCAGAAATCATGGCTGTAAGAAAATACAAAAGGACCTTTAAAAGAGTACTGTAGGCCTCCCCATCGGCTACTCAGGAGTAGACCAAGCCCCTCAGTGACAAATGACTAGACGCAGTTGGCCTACTCACGAGTAGACCCCTGCAGTTTACTCACGAGTAGACCCATGTATTTTTACTCACGAGTAGACCCGGTCGACTCACTCACGGGTGTGGCACCCCCTCGGCTTACTCACGAGTAGACCCCATCAACTTACTCGTGAGTAGACCCCTGTCGGCAGATTCACAAGTAGACTTGTGGAATTACTATACCAATTTGGGGAACTCTCTGGATGCAAAATTAAGTGTGCCATGTACTTTGGGAAATGGCCCCACTCTCATAGGCATATGCCCTGGCCCTCTACTTGTAAAACACACTTTCTGAAAGACTTAGGTATTCGAATTACTAAACAACCTATTCTCTTTGTCAAAACTAACTCAGATAATGAAGATCGACTTCCTCCGCTGGGCTGACCTTCCGCTGAGTTTGTGGGGTAAGCAAGCAGTTGTACAAATGAATGTTATGCCTAGATGTATTTATACTTTTAGTTCACTAAACTAGTTTGAACTAGTTTTCAGCTTTTAGTTACAAGTAGAAATACTCAGTAGTTGCAAGAACACGTCAGACAGCACACCAGATCACAGTGGGTATCACACAGTAAGAATTGTGGTTACCCAGTTGCAGAAATCATGGCTTTAAGAAAATACAAAAGGACCTTTAAAAGAGTACTGTAGGCCTCCCCATCGGCTACTCAGGAGTAGACCAAGCCCCTCAGTGACAAATGACTAGACGCAGTTGGCCTACTCACGAGTAGACCCCTGCCGTTTACTCACGAGTAGACCCAGGTAAGTTTACTCACGAGTAGACCCGGTCGACTCACTCACGGGTGTGGCACCCCCTCGGCTTACTCACGAGTAGACCCCATCAACTTACTCGTGAGTAGACCTCTTTCGGCAGATTCACAAGTAGACTTGTGGAATTACTATACCAATTTGGGGAACTCTCTGGATGCGAAATTAAGTGTGCCATGTCCTTTGGGAAATGGCCCCACTCTCATAGGCATATGCCTTGGCCCTCTAGTGGTAAAACAGACTCTGTGAAATACTTAGGTATTCGAATTACTAAACAACCTATTCTCTTTGTCAAAACTAACTTAGATAATGAAGATCACCTTCCTCCGCTGGGCTGACCTTCCGCTGAGTTTGTGGGGTAAGCAAGCAGTTGTACAAATGAATGTTATGCCTAGATGTATTTATACTTTTAGTTCACTAAACTAGTTTGAACTAGTTTTCAGCTTTTAGTTACAAGTAGAAATACTCAGTAGTTGCAAGAACACGTCAGACAGCACACCAGATCACAGTGGGTATCACACAGTAAGAATTGTGGTTACCCAGTTGCAGAAATCATGGCTTTAAGAAAATACAAAAGGACCTTTAAAAGAGTACTGTAGGCCTCCCCATCGGCTACTCAGGAGTAGACCAAGCCCCTCAGTGACAAATGACTAGACGCAGTTGGCCTACTCACGAGTAGACCCCTGCAGTTTACTCACGAGTAGACCCAGGTAAGTTTACTCACGAGTAGACCGGGTTGGCTGACTCACGGGTGTGGCACCCCTTCGGCTTACTCACGAGTAGACCCCATCAAATTACTCGTGAGTAGACCCCTTTTGGCAGATTCACAAGTAGGCTTATGGAATTACTATACCAATTTGGGGAACTCTCTGGATGCAAAATTAAGTGTGCCATGTCCTTTGGGAAATGGCCCCACTCTCATAGGCATATGCCCTGGCCCTCTACTTGTAAAACAGACTCTGTGAAAGACTTAGGTATTCGAATTACTAAAAAACCTATTCTCTTTGTCAAAACTAACTCAGATAATGAAGATCGACTTCCTCCGCTGGGCTGACCTTCCACTGAGTTTGTGGGGTAAGCAAGCAGTTGTACAAATGAATGTTATGCCTGGATGTATTTATACTTTTAGTTCACTAAACTAGTTTGAACTAGTTTTCAGCTTTTAGTTACAAGTAGAAATACTCAGTGGTTGCAAGAACACGTCAGACAGCACACCAGATCACAGTGGGTTGCACACAGTAAGAATTGTGGTTACCCAGCTGCAGAAATCATGGCTGTAAGAAAATACAAAAGGACCTTTAAAAGAGTACTGTAGGCCTCCCCATCGGCTACTCAGGAGTAGACCAAGCCCCTCAGTGACAAATGACTAGACCCAGTTGGCTTACTCATGAGTAGACCCCTGCAGTTTACTCACGAGTAGACCCAGGTAAGTTTACTCACGAGTAGACCCAGTCGACTCACTCACGGGTGTAGCACCCCCTCGGCTTACTGGCGAGTAGACCCCATCAACTTACTCGTGAGTAGACCCCTGTCGGCAGATTCACAAGTAGACTTGTGGAATTACTATACCAATTTGGGGAACTCTCTGGATGCGAAATTAAGTGTGCCATGTACTTTGGGAAATGGCCCCACTCTCATAGGCATATGCCCTGGCCCTCTACTTGTAAAACACACTTTGTGAAAGACTTAGGTATTCGAATTACTAAACAACCTATTCTCTTTGTCAAAACTAACTCAGATAATGAAGATCGACTTCCTCCGCTGGGCTGACCTTCCGCTGAGTTTGTGGGGTAAGCAAGCAGTTGTACAAATGAATGTTATGCCTAGATGTATTTATACTTTTAGTTCACTAAACTAGTTTGAATTAGTTTTCAGCTTTTAGTTACAAGTAGAAATACTCAGTAGTTGCAAGAAAACGTCAGACAGCACACCAGATCACAGTGGGTATCACACAGTAAGAATTGTGGTTACCCAGTTGCAGAAATCATGGCTGTAAGAAAATACAAAAGGACCTTTAAAAGAGTACTGTAGGCCTCCCCATCGGCTACTCAGGAGTAGACCAAGCCCCTCAGTGACAAATGACTAGACGCAGTTGGCTTACTCACGAGTAGACCCCTGCAGTTTACTCACGAGTAGACCCAGGTAAGTTTACTCACGAGTAGACGCAGTCGACTCACTCACGGGTGTGGCACCCCCTCGACTTACTCACGAGTAGACCCCATCAACTTACTCGTGAGTAGACCCCTGTCGGCAGATTCACAAGTAGACTTGTGGAATTACTATACCAATTTGGGGAACTCTCTGGATGCGAAATTAAGTGTGCCATGTCCTTTGGGAAATGGCCCCACTCTCATAGGCATATGCCTTGGCCCTCTAGTGGTAAAACAGACTCTGTGAAAGACTTAGGTATTCGAATTACTAAACAACCTATTCTCTTTGTCAAAACTAACTCAGATAATGAAGATCGACTTCCTCTGCTGGGCTGACCTTCCACTGAGTTTGTGGGGTAAGCAAGCAGTTGTACAAATGAATGTTATGCCTGGATGTATTTATACTTTCAGTTCACTAAACTAGTTTGAACTAGTTTTCAGCTTTTAGTTACAAGTAGAAATACTCAGTGGTTGCAAGAACACGTCAGACAGCACACCGGATCACAGTGGGTTGCACACAGTAAGAATTGTGGTTACCCAGTTGCAGAAATCATGGCTGTAAGAAAATACAAAAGGACCTTTAAAAGAGTACTGTAGGCCTCCCCATCGGCTACTCAGGAGTAGACCAACCCCCTCAGTGACAAACGACTAGACCCAGTTGGCTTACTCACGAGTAGACCCCTGCAGTTTACTCACAAGTTGACCCAGGTAAGTTTACTTACGAGTAGACCCAGTCGACTCACTCACGGGTGTAGCACCCCCTCGGCATACTCGCGAGTAGACCCCATCAACTTACTCATGAGTAGACCCCTTTCGGCAGATTCACAAGTAGACTTGTGGAATTACTATACCAATTTGGGGAACTCTCTGGATGCGAAATTAAGTGTGCCATGTACTTTGGGAAATGGCTCCACTCTCATAGGCATATGCCCTGGTCCTCTACTTGTAAAACACACTTTGTGAAAGACTTAGGTATTCGAATTACTAAACAACCTATTCTCTTTGTCAAAACTAACTCAGATAATGAAGATCGACTTCCTCCGCTGGGCTGACCTTCCACTGAGTTTGTGGGGTAAGCAAGCAGTTGTACAAATGAATGTTATGCCTAGATGTATTTATACTTTTAGTTCACTAAACTAGTTTGAACTAGTTTTCAGCTTTTAGTTACAAGTAGAAATACTCAGTAGTTGCAAGAACACGTCAGACAGCACACCAGATCACAGTGGGTATCACACAGTAAGAATTGTGGTTACCCAGTTGCAGAAATCATGGCTGTAAGAAAATACAAAAGGACCTTTAAAAGAGTACTGTAGGCCTCCCCATCGGCTACTCAGGAGTAGACCAAGCCCCTCAGTGACAAATGACTAGACCCAGTTGGCTTACTCATGAGTAGACCCCTGCAGTTTACTCACGAGTAGACCCAGGTAAGTTTACTCACGAGTAGACCCAGTCGACTCACTCACGGGTGTAGCACCCCCTCGGCTTACTGGCGAGTAGACCCCATCAACTTACTCGTGAGTAGACCCCTGTCGGCAGATTCACAAGTAGACTTGTGGAATTACTATACCAATTTGGGGAACTCTCTGGATGCGAAATTAAGTGTGCCATGTACTTTGGGAAATGGCCCCACTCTCATAGGCATATGCCCTGGCCCTCTACTTGTAAAACACACTTTGTGAAAGACTTAGGTATTCGAATTACTAAACAACCTATTCTCTTTGTCAAAACTAACTCAGATAATGAAGATCGACTTCCTCCGCTGGGCTGACCTTCCGCTGAGTTTGTGGGGTAAGCAAGCAGTTGTACAAATGAATGTTATGCCTAGATGTATTTATACTTTTAGTTCACTAAACTAGTTTGAATTAGTTTTCAGCTTTTAGTTACAAGTAGAAATACTCAGTAGTTGCAAGAAAACGTCAGACAGCACACCAGATCACAGTGGGTATCACACAGTAAGAATTGTGGTTACCCAGTTGCAGAAATCATGGCTGTAAGAAAATACAAAAGGACCTTTAAAAGAGTACTGTAGGCCTCCCCATCGGCTACTCAGGAGTAGACCAAGCCCCTCAGTGACAAATGACTAGACGCAGTTGGCTTACTCACGAGTAGACCCCTGCAGTTTACTCACGAGTAGACCCAGGTAAGTTTACTCACGAGTAGACGCAGTCGACTCACTCACGGGTGTGGCACCCCCTCGACTTACTCACGAGTAGACCCCATCAACTTACTCGTGAGTAGACCCCTGTCGGCAGATTCACAAGTAGACTTGTGGAATTACTATACCAATTTGGGGAACTCTCTGGATGCGAAATTAAGTGTGCCATGTCCTTTGGGAAATGGCCCCACTCTCATAGGCATATGCCTTGGCCCTCTAGTGGTAAAACAGACTCTGTGAAAGACTTAGGTATTCGAATTACTAAACAACCTATTCTCTTTGTCAAAACTAACTCAGATAATGAAGATCGACTTCCTCTGCTGGGCTGACCTTCCACTGAGTTTGTGGGGTAAGCAAGCAGTTGTACAAATGAATGTTATGCCTGGATGTATTTATACTTTCAGTTCACTAAACTAGTTTGAACTAGTTTTCAGCTTTTAGTTACAAGTAGAAATACTCAGTGGTTGCAAGAACACGTCAGACAGCACACCGGATCACAGTGGGTTGCACACAGTAAGAATTGTGGTTACCCAGTTGCAGAAATCATGGCTGTTAGAAAATACAAAAGGACCTTTAAAAGAGTACTGTAGGCCTCCCCATCGGCTACTCAGGAGTAGACCAACCCCCTCAGTGACAAACGACTAGACCCAGTTGGCTTACTCACGAGTAGACCCCTGCAGTTTACTCACAAGTTGACCCAGGTAAGTTTACTTACGAGTAGACCCAGTCGACTCACTCACGGGTGTAGCACCCCCTCGGCATACTCGCGAGTAGACCCCATCAACTTACTCATGAGTAGACCCCTTTCGGCAGATTCACAAGTAGACTTGTGGAATTACTATACCAATTTGGGGAACTCTCTGGATGCGAAATTAAGTGTGCCATGTACTTTGGGAAATGGCTCCACTCTCATAGGCATATGCCCTGGTCCTCTACTTGTAAAACACACTTTGTGAAAGACTTAGGTATTCGAATTACTAAACAACCTATTCTCTTTGTCAAAACTAACTCAGATAATGAAGATCGACTTCCTCCGCTGGGCTGACCTTCCACTGAGTTTGTGGGGTAAGCAAGCAGTTGTACAAATGAATGTTATGCCTAGATGTATTTATACTTTTAGTTCACTAAAGTAGTTTGAACTAGTTTTCAGCTTTTAGTTACAAGTAGAAATACTCAGTAGTTGCAAGAACACGTCAGACAGCAGACCAGATCACAGTGGGTATCACACAGTAAGAATTGTGGTTACCCAGTTGCAGAAATCATGGTTGTAAGAAAATACAAAAGGACTTTTAAAAGAGTACTGTAGGCCTCCCCATCGGCTACTCAGGAGTAGACCAAGCCCCTCAGTGACAAATGACTAGACCCAGTTGGCTTACTCATGAGTAGACCCCTGCAGTTTACTCACGAGTAGACCCAGGTAAGTTTACTCACGAGTAGACCCGGTCGACTCACTCACGGGTGTGGCACCCCCTCGACTTACTCACGAGTAGACCCCATCAACTTACTCGTGAGTAGACCCCTGTCGGCAGATTCACAAGTAGACTTGTGGAATTACTATACCAATTTGGGGAACTCTCTGGATGCGAAATTAAGTGTGCCATGTCCTTTGGGAAATGGCCCCACTCTCATAGGCATATGCCTTGGCCCTCTAGTGGTAAAACAGACTCTGTGAAAGACTTAGGTATTCAAATTACTAAACAACCTATTCTCTTTGTCAAAACTAACTCAGATAATGAAGATCGACTTCCTCTGCTGGGCTGACCTTCCACTGAGTTTGTGGGGTAAGCAAGCAGTTGTACAAATGAATGTTATGCCTGGATGTATTTATACTTTCAGTTCACTAAACTAGTTTGAACTAGTTTTCAGCTTTTAGTTACAAGTAGAAATACTCATTGGTTGCAAGAACACGTCAGACAGCACACCGGATCACAGTGGGTTGCATACAGTAAGAATTGTGGTTACCCAGTTGCAGAAATCATGGCTGTAAGAAAATACAAAAGGACCTTTAAAAGAGTACTGTAGGCCTCCCCATCGGCTACTCAGGAGTAGACCAAGCCCCTCAGTGACAAATGACTAGACGCAGTTGGCCTACTCACGAGTAGACCCCTGCAGTTTACTCACGAGTAGACCCATGTATTTTTACTCACGAGTAGACCCGGTCGACTCACTCACGGGTGTGGCACCCCCTCGGCTTACTCACGAGTAGACCCCATCAACTTACTCGTGAGTAGACCCCTGTCGGCAGATTCACAAGTAGACTTGTGGAATTACTATACCAATTTGGGGAACTCTCTGGATGCAAAATTAAGTGTGCCATGTACTTTGGGAAATGGCCCCACTCTCATAGGCATATGCCCTGGCCCTCTACTTGTAAAACACACTTTCTGAAAGACTTAGGTATTCGAATTACTAAACAACCTATTCTCTTTGTCAAAACTAACTCAGATAATGAAGATCGACTTCCTCCGCTGGGCTGACCTTCCGCTGAGTTTGTGGGGTAAGCAAGCAGTTGTACAAATGAATGTTATGCCTAGATGTATTTATACTTTTAGTTCACTAAACTAGTTTGAACTAGTTTTCAGCTTTTAGTTACAAGTAGAAATACTCAGTAGTTGCAAGAACACGTCAGACAGCACACCAGATCACAGTGGGTATCACACAGTAAGAATTGTGGTTACCCAGTTGCAGAAATCATGGCTTTAAGAAAATACAAAAGGACCTTTAAAAGAGTACTGTAGGCCTCCCCATCGGCTACTCAGGAGTAGACCAAGCCCCTCAGTGACAAATGACTAGACGCAGTTGGCCTACTCACGAGTAGACCCCTGCCGTTTACTCACGAGTAGACCCAGGTAAGTTTACTCACGAGTAGACCCGGTCGACTCACTCACGGGTGTGGCACCCCCTCGGCTTACTCACGAGTAGACCCCATCAACTTACTCGTGAGTAGACCTCTTTCGGCAGATTCACAAGTAGACTTGTGGAATTACTATACCAATTTGGGGAACTCTCTGGATGCGAAATTAAGTGTGCCATGTCCTTTGGGAAATGGCCCCACTCTCATAGGCATATGCCTTGGCCCTCTAGTGGTAAAACAGACTCTGTGAAATACTTAGGTATTCGAATTACTAAACAACCTATTCTCTTTGTCAAAACTAACTTAGATAATGAAGATCACCTTCCTCCGCTGGGCTGACCTTCCGCTGAGTTTGTGGGGTAAGCAAGCAGTTGTACAAATGAATGTTATGCCTAGATGTATTTATACTTTTAGTTCACTAAACTAGTTTGAACTAGTTTTCAGCTTTTAGTTACAAGTAGAAATACTCAGTAGTTGCAAGAACACGTCAGACAGCACACCAGATCACAGTGGGTATCACACAGTAAGAATTGTGGTTACCCAGTTGCAGAAATCATGGCTTTAAGAAAATACAAAAGGACCTTTAAAAGAGTACTGTAGGCCTCCCCATCGGCTACTCAGGAGTAGACCAAGCCCCTCAGTGACAAATGACTAGACGCAGTTGGCCTACTCACGAGTAGACCCCTGCAGTTTACTCACGAGTAGACCCAGGTAAGTTTACTCACGAGTAGACCGGGTTGGCTGACTCACGGGTGTGGCACCCCTTCGGCTTACTCACGAGTAGACCCCATCAAATTACTCGTGAGTAGACCCCTTTTGGCAGATTCACAAGTAGGCTTATGGAATTACTATACCAATTTGGGGAACTCTCTGGATGCAAAATTAAGTGTGCCATGTCCTTTGGGAAATGGCCCCACTCTCATAGGCATATGCCCTGGCCCTCTACTTGTAAAACAGACTCTGTGAAAGACTTAGGTATTCGAATTACTAAAAAACCTATTCTCTTTGTCAAAACTAACTCAGATAATGAAGATCGACTTCCTCCGCTGGGCTGACCTTCCACTGAGTTTGTGGGGTAAGCAAGCAGTTGTACAAATGAATGTTATGCCTGGATGTATTTATACTTTTAGTTCACTAAACTAGTTTGAACTAGTTTTCAGCTTTTAGTTACAAGTAGAAATACTCAGTGGTTGCAAGAACACGTCAGACAGCACACCAGATCACAGTGGGTTGCACACAGTAAGAATTGTGGTTACCCAGCTGCAGAAATCATGGCTGTAAGAAAATACAAAAGGACCTTTAAAAGAGTACTGTAGGCCTCCCCATCGGCTACTCAGGAGTAGACCAAGCCCCTCAGTGACAAACGACTAGACCCAGTTGGCTTACTCACGAGTAGACCCCTGCAGTTTACTCACAAGTTGACCCAGGTAAGTTTACTTACGAGTAGACCCAGTCGACTCACTCACGGGTGTAGCACCCCCTCGGCATACTCGCGAGTAGACCCCATCAACTTACTCATGAGTAGACCCCTTTCGGCAGATTCACAAGTAGACTTGTGGAATTACTATACCAATTTGGGGAACTCTCTGGATGCGAAATTAAGTGTGCCATGTACTTTGGGAAATGGCTCCACTCTCATAGGCATATGCCCTGGTCCTCTACTTGTAAAACACACTTTGTGAAAGACTTAGGTATTCGAATTACTAAACAACCTATTCTCTTTGTCAAAACTAACTCAGATAATGAAGATCGACTTCCTCCGCTGGGCTGACCTTCCACTGAGTTTGTGGGGTAAGCAAGCAGTTGTACAAATGAATGTTATGCCTAGATGTATTTATACTTTTAGTTCACTAAAGTAGTTTGAACTAGTTTTCAGCTTTTAGTTACAAGTAGAAATACTCAGTAGTTGCAAGAACACGTCAGACAGCACACCAGATCACAGTGGGTATCACACAGTAAGAATTGTGGTTACCCAGTTGCAGAAATCATGGCTGTAAGAAAATACAAAAGGACCTTTAAAAGAGTACTGTAGGCCTCCCCATCGGCTACTCAGGAGTAGACCAAGCCCCTCAGTGACAAATGACTAGACGCAGTTGGCCTACTCACGAGTAGACCCCTGCAGTTTACTCACGAGTAGACCCATGTATTTTTACTCACGAGTAGACCCGGTCGACTCACTCACGGGTGTGGCACCCCCTCGGCTTACTCACGAGTAGACCCCATCAACTTACTCGTGAGTAGACCCCTGTCGGCAGATTCACAAGTAGACTTGTGGAATTACTATACCAATTTGGGGAACTCTCTGGATGCAAAATTAAGTGTGCCATGTACTTTGGGAAATGGCCCCACTCTCATAGGCATATGCCCTGGCCCTCTACTTGTAAAACACACTTTGTGAAAGACTTAGGTATTCGAATTACTAAACAACCTATTCTCTTTGTCAAAACTAACTCAGATAATGAAGATCGACTTCCTCCGCTGGGCTGACCTTCCGCTGAGTTTGTGGGGTAAGCAAGCAGTTGTACAAATGAATGTTATGCCTAGATGTATTTATACTTTTAGTTCACTAAACTAGTTTGAATTAGTTTTCAGCTTTTAGTTACAAGTAGAAATACTCAGTAGTTGCAAGAACACGTCAGACAGCACACCAGATCACAGTGGGTATCACACAGTAAGAATTGTGGTTACCCAGTTGCAGAAATCATGGCTGTAAGAAAATACAAAAGGACCTTTAAAAGAGTACTGTAGGCCTCCCCATCGGCTACTCAGGAGTAGACCAAGCCCCTCAGTGACAAATGACTAGACGCAGTTGGCCTACTCACGAGTAGACCCCTGCCGTTTACTCACGAGTAGACCCAGGTAAGTTTACTCACGAGTAGACCCGGTCGACTCACTCACGGGTGTGGCACCCCCTCGGCTTACTTGCGAGTAGACCCCATCAACTTACTCATGAGTAGACCCCTGTCGGCAGATTCACAAGTAGACTTGTGGAATTACTATACCAATTTGGGGAACTCTCTGGATGCGAAATTAAGTGTGCCATGTACTTTGGGAAATGGCCCCACTCTCATAGGCATATGCCCTGGCCCTCTACTTGTAAAACACACTTTGTGAAAGACTTAGGTATTCGAATTACTAAACAACCTATTCTCTTTGTCAAAACTAACTCAGATAATGAAGATCGACTTCCTCCGCTGGGCTGACCTTCCGCTGAGTTTGTGGGGTAAGCAAGCAGTTGTACAAATGAATGTTATGCCTAGATGTATTTATACTTTTAGTTCACTAAACTAGTTTGAATTAGTTTTCAGCTTTTAGTTACAAGTAGAAATACTCAGTAGTTGCAAGAACACGTCAGACAGCACACCAGATCACAGTGGGTATCACACAGTAAGAATTGTGGTTACCCAGTTGCAGAAATCATGGCTGTAAGAAAATACAAAAGGACCTTTAAAAGAGTACTGTAGGCCTCCCCATCGGCTACTCAGGAATAGACCAAGCCCCTCAGTGACAAAGGACTAGACGCAGTTGGCTTACTCACGAGTAGACCCCTGCAGTTTACTCACGAGTAGACCCAGGTAAGTTTGCTCACGAGTAGACGCAGTCGACTCACTCACGGGTGTGGCACCCCCTCGGCTTACTCACGAGTAGACCCCATCAACTTACTCGTGAGTAGACCCCTGTCGGCAGATTCACAAGTAGACTTGTGGAATTACTATACCAATTTGGGGAACTCTCTGGATGCAAAATTAAGTGTGCCATGTACTTTGGGAAATGGCCCCACTCTCATAGGCATATGCCCTGGCCCTCTACTTGTAAAACACACTTTGTGAAAGACTTAGGTATTCGAATTACTAAACAACCTATTCTCTTTGTCAAAACTAACTCAGATAATGAAGATCGACTTCCTCCGCTGGGCTGACCTTCCGCTGAGTTTGTGGGGTAAGCAAGCAGTTGTACAAATGAATGTTATGCCTAGATGTATTTATACTTTTAGTTCACTAAACTAGTTTGAATTAGTTTTCAGCTTTTAGTTACAAGTAGAAATACTCAGTAGTTGCAAGAACACGTCAGACAGCACACCAGATCACAGTGGGTATCACACAGTAAGAATTGTGGTTACCCAGTTGCAGAAATCATGGCTGTAAGAAAATACAAAAGGACCTTTAAAAGAGTACTGTAGGCCTCCCCATCGGCTACTCAGGAGTAGACCAAGCCCCTCAGTGACAAATGACTAGACGCAGTTGGCCTACTCACGAGTAGACCCCTGCCGTTTACTCACGAGTAGACCCAGGTAAGTTTACTCACGAGTAGACCCGGTCGACTCACTCACGGGTGTGGCACCCCCTCGGCTTACTCGCGAGTAGACCCCATCAACTTACTCATGAGTAGACCCCTTTCGGCAGATTCACAAGTAGACTTGTGGAATTACTATACCAATTTGGGGAACTCTCTGGATGCGAAATTAAGTGTGCCATGTACTTTGGGAAATGGCCCCACTCTCATAGGCATATGCCTTGGCCCTCTAGTGGTAAAACAGACTCTGTGAAATACTTAGGTATTCGAATTACTAAACAACCTATTCTCTTTGTCAAAACTAACTTAGATAATGAAGATCGCCTTCCTCCGCTGGGCTGACCTTCCGCTGAGTTTGTGGGGTAAGCAAGCAGTTGTACAAATGAATGTTATGCCTAGATGTATTTATACTTTTAGTTCGCTAAACTAGTTTGAACTAGTTTTCAGCTTTAGTTACAAGTAGAAATACTCAGTGGTTGCAAGAAAACGTCAGACAGCAGACCAGATCACATTGGGTTGCACACAGTAAGAATTGTGGTTACCCAGTTGCAGAAATCATGGTTGTAAGAAAATACAAAAGGACTTTTAAAAGAGTACTGTAGGCCTCCCCATCGGCTACTCAGGAGTAGACCAAGCCCCTCAGTGACAAATGACTAGACCCAGTTGGCTTACTCATGAGTAGACCCCTGCAGTTTACTCACGAGTAGACCCAGGTAAGTTTACTCACGAGTAGATCCAGTCGACTCACTCACGGGTGTGGCACCCCCTCGGCTTACTCACGAGTAGACCCCATCAACTTACTCGTGAGTAGACCCCTGTCGGCAGATTCACAAGTAGACTTGTGGAATTACTATACCAATTTGGGGAACTCTCTCGATGCGAAATTAAGTGTGCCATGTACTTTGGGAAATGGCCCCACTCTCATAGGCATATGCCCTGGCCCTCTACTTGTAAAACACACTTTGTGAAAGACTTAGGTATTCGAATTACTAAACAACCTATTCTCTTTGTCAAAACTAACTCAGATAATGAAGATCGACTTCCTCCGCTGGGCTGACCTTCCGCTGAGTTTGTGGGGTAAGCAAGCAGTTGTACAAATGAATGTTATGCCTAGATGTATTTATACTTTTAGTTCACTAAACTAGTTTGAATTAGTTTTCAGCTTTTAGTTACAAGTAGAAATACTCAGTAGTTGCAAGAACACGTCAGACAGCACACCAGATCACAGTGGGTATCACACAGTAAGAATTGTGGTTACCCAGTTGCAGAAATCATGGCTGTAAGAAAATACAAAAGGACCTTTAAAAGAGTACTGTAGGCCTCCCCATCGGCTACTCAGGAGTAGACCAAGCCCCTCAGTGACAAATGACTAGACGCAGTTGGCCTACTCACGAGTAGACCCCTGCCGTTTACTCACGAGTAGACCCAGGTAAGTTTACTCACGAGTAGACCCGGTCGACTCACTCACGGGTGTGGCACCCCCTCGGCTTACTCACGAGTAGACCCCATCAACTTACTCGTGAGTAGACCCCTTTCGGCAGATTCACAAGTAGACTTGTGGAATTACTATACCAATTTGGGGAACTCTCTGGATGCGAAATTAAGTGTGCCATGTACTTTGGGAAATGGCCCCACTCTCATAGGCATATGCCCTGGCCCTCTACTTGTAAAACACACTTTGTGAAAGACTTAGGTATTCGAATTACTAAACAACCTATTCTCTTTGTCAAAACTAACTCAGATAATGAAGATCGACTTCCTCCGCTGGGCTGACCTTCCGCTGAGTTTGTGGGGTAAGCAAGCAGTTGTACAAATGAATGTTATGCCTAGATGTATTTATACTTTTAGTTCACTAAACTAGTTTGAATTAGTTTTCAGCTTTTAGTTACAAGTAGAAATACTCAGTAGTTGCAAGAACACGTCAGACAGCACACCAGATCACAGTGGGTATCACACAGTAAGAATTGTGGTTACCCAGTTGCAGAAATCATGGCTGTAAGAAAATACAAAAGGACCTTTAAAAGAGTACTGTAGGCCTCCCCATCGGCTACTCAGGAATAGACCAAGCCCCTCAGTGACAAATGACTAGACGCAGTTGGCTTACTCACGAGTAGACCCCTGCAGTTTACTCACGAGTAGACCCAGGTAAGTTTGCTCACGAGTAGACGCAGTCGACTCACTCACGGGTGTGGCACCCCATCGGCTTACTCACGAGTAGACCCCATCAACTTACTCGTGAGTAGACCCCTGTCGGCAGATTCACAAGTAGACTTGTGGAATTACTATACCAATTTGGGGAACTCTCTGGATGCAAAATTAAGTGTGCCATGTACTTTGGGAAATGGCCCCACTCTCATAGGCATATGCCCTGGCCCTCTACTTGTAAAACACACTTTGTGAAAGACTTAGGTATTCGAATTACTAAACAACCTATTCTCTTTGTCAAAACTAACTCAGATAATGAAGATCGACTTCCTCCGCTGGGCTGACCTTCCGCTGAGTTTGTGGGGTAAGCAAGCAGTTGTACAAATGAATGTTATGCCTAGATGTATTTATACTTTTAGTTCACTAAACTAGTTTGAATTAGTTTTCAGCTTTTAGTTACAAGTAGAAATACTCAGTAGTTGCAAGAACACGTCAGACAGCACACCAGATCACAGTGGGTATCACACAGTAAGAATTGTGGTTACCCAGTTGCAGAAATCATGGCTGTAAGAAAATACAAAAGGACCTTTAAAAGAGTACTGTAGGCCTCCCCATCGGCTACTCAGGAGTAGACCAAGCCCCTCAGTGACAAATGACTAGACGCAGTTGGCCTACTCACGAGTAGACCCCTGCCGTTTACTCACGAGTAGACCCAGGTAAGTTTACTCACGAGTAGACCCGGTCGACTCACTCACGGGTGTGGCACCCCCTCGGCTTACTCGCGAGTAGACCCCATCAACTTACTCATGAGTAGACCCCTTTCGGCAGATTCACAAGTAGACTTGTGGAATTACTATACCAATTTGGGGAACTCTCTGGATGCGAAATTAAGTGTGCCATGTACTTTGGGAAATGGCCCCACTCTCATAGGCATATGCCTTGGCCCTCTAGTGGTAAAACAGACTCTGTGAAATACTTAGGTATTCGAATTACTAAACAACCTATTCTCTTTGTCAAAACTAACTTAGATAATGAAGATCGCCTTCCTCCGCTGGGCTGACCTTCCGCTGAGTTTGTGGGGTAAGCAAGCAGTTGTACAAATGAATGTTATGCCTAGATGTATTTATACTTTTAGTTCGCTAAACTAGTTTGAACTAGTTTTCAGCTTTAGTTACAAGTAGAAATACTCAGTGGTTGCAAGAAAACGTCAGACAGCAGACCAGATCACATTGGGTTGCACACAGTAAGAATTGTGGTTACCCAGTTGCAGAAATCATGGTTGTAAGAAAATACAAAAGGACTTTTAAAAGAGTACTGTAGGCCTCCCCATCGGCTACTCAGGAGTAGACCAAGCCCCTCAGTGACAAATGACTAGACCCAGTTGGCTTACTCATGAGTAGACCACTGCAGTTTACTCACGAGTAGACCCAGGTAAGTTTACTCACGAGTAGATCCAGTCGACTCACTCACGGGTGTGGCACCCCCTCGGCTTACTCACGAGTAGACCCCATCAACTTACTCGTGAGTAGACCCCTGTCGGCAGATTCACAAGTAGACTTGTGGAATTACTATACCAATTTGGGGAACTCTCTCGATGCGAAATTAAGTGTGCCATGTACTTTGGGAAATGGCCCCACTCTCATAGGCATATGCCCTGGCCCTCTACTTGTAAAACACACTTTGTGAAAGACTTAGGTATTCAAATTACTAAACAACCTATTCTCTTTGTCAAAACTAACTCAGATAATGAAGATCGACTTCCTCCGCTGGGCTGACCTTCCGCTGAGTTTGTGGGGTAAGCAAGCAGTTGTACAAATGAATGTTATGCCTAGATGTATTTATACTTTTAGTTCACTAAACTAGTTTGAATTAGTTTTCAGCTTTTAGTTACAAGTAGAAATACTCAGTAGTTGCAAGAACACGTCAGACAGCACACCAGATCACAGTGGGTATCACACAGTAAGAATTGTGGTTACCCAGTTGCAGAAATCATGGCTGTAAGAAAATACAAAAGGACCTTTAAAAGAGTACTGTAGGCCTCCCCATCGGCTACTCAGGAGTAGACCAAGCCCCTCAGTGACAAATGACTAGACGCAGTTGGCCTACTCACGAGTAGACCCCTGCCGTTTACTCACGAGTAGACCCAGGTAAGTTTACTCACGAGTAGACCCGGTCGACTCACTCACGGGTGTGGCACCCCCTCGGCTTACTCACGAGTAGACCCCATCAACTTACTCGTGAGTAGACCCCTTTCGGCAGATTCACAAGTAGACTTGTGGAATTACTATACCAATTTGGGGAACTCTCTGGATGCGAAATTAAGTGTGCCATGTACTTTGGGAAATGGCCCCACTCTCATAGGCATATGCCCTGGCCCTCTACTTGTAAAACACACTTTGTGAAAGACTTAGGTATTCGAATTACTAAACAACCTATTCTCTTTGTCAAAACTAACTCAGATAATGAAGATCGACTTCCTCCGCTGGGCTGACCTTCCGCTGAGTTTGTGGGGTAAGCAAGCAGTTGTACAAATGAATGTTATGCCTAGATGTATTTATACTTTTAGTTCACTAAACTAGTTTGAATTAGTTTTCAGCTTTTAGTTACAAGTAGAAATACTCAGTAGTTGCAAGAACACGTCAGACAGCACACCAGATCACAGTGGGTATCACACAGTAAGAATTGTGGTTACCCAGTTGCAGAAATCATGGCTGTAAGAAAATACAAAAGGACCTTTAAAAGAGTACTGTAGGCCTCCCCATCGGCTACTCAGGAATAGACCAAGCCCCTCAGTGACAAATGACTAGACGCAGTTGGCTTACTCACGAGTAGACCCCTGCAGTTTACTCACGAGTAGACCCAGGTAAGTTTGCTCACGAGTAGACGCAGTCGACTCACTCACGGGTGTGGCACCCCCTCGGCTTACTCACGAGTAGACCCCATCAACTTACTCGTGAGTAGACCCCTGTCGGCAGATTCACAAGTAGACTTGTGGAATTACTATACCAATTTGGGGAACTCTCTGGATGCAAAATTAAGTGTGCCATGTACTTTGGGAAATGGCCCCACTCTCATAGGCATATGCCCTGGCCCTCTACTTGTAAAACACACTTTGTGAAAGACTTAGGTATTCGAATTACTAAACAACCTATTCTCTTTGTCAAAACTAACTCAGATAATGAAGATCGACTTCCTCCGCTGGGCTGACCTTCCGCTGAGTTTGTGGGGTAAGCAAGCAGTTGTACAAATGAATGTTATGCCTAGATGTATTTATACTTTTAGTTCACTAAACTAGTTTGAATTAGTTTTCAGCTTTTAGTTACAAGTAGAAATACTCAGTAGTTGCAAGAACACGTCAGACAGCACACCAGATCACAGTGGGTATCACACAGTAAGAATTGTGGTTACCCAGTTGCAGAAATCATGGCTGTAAGAAAATACAAAAGGACCTTTAAAAGAGTACTGTAGGCCTCCCCATCGGCTACTCAGGAGTAGACCAAGCCCCTCAGTGACAAATGACTAGACGCAGTTGGCCTACTCACGAGTAGACCCCTGCCGTTTACTCACGAGTAGACCCAGGTAAGTTTACTCACGAGTAGACCCGGTCGACTCACTCACGGGTGTGGCACCCCCTCGGCTTACTCACGAGTAGACCCCATCAACTTACTCGTGAGTAGACCCCTTTCGGCAGATTCACAAGTAGACTTGTGGAATTACTATACCAATTTGGGGAACTCTCTCGATGCGAAATTAAGTGTGCCATGTCCTTTGGGAAATGGCCCCACTCTCATAGGCATATGCCTTGGCCCTCTAGTGGTAAAACAGACTCTGTGAAATACTTAGGTATTCGAATTACTAAACAACCTATTCTCTTTGTCAAAACTAACTTAGATAATGAAGATCACCTTCCTCCGCTGGGCTGACCTTCCGCTGAGTTTGTGGGGTAAGCAAGCAGTTGTACAAATGAATGTTATGCCTAGATGTATTTATACTTTTAGTTCACTAAACTAGTTTGAACTAGTTTTCAGCTTTAGTTACAAGTAGAAATACTCAGTGGTTGCAAGAAAACGTCAGACAGCAGACCAGATCACATTGGGTTGCACACAGTAAGAATTGTGGTTACCCAGTTGCAGAAATCATGGTTGTAAGAAAATACAAATGGACTTTTAAAAGAGTACTGTAGGCCTCCCCATCGGCTACTCAGGAGTAGACCAAGCCCCTCAGTGACAAATGACTAGACCCAGTTGGCTTACTCATGAGTAGACCCCTGCAGTTTACTCATGAGTAGACCCAGGTAAGTTTTCTCACGAGTAGACCCAGTCGACTCACTCACGGGTGTAGCACCCCCTCGGCTTACTCGCGAGTAGACCCCATCAACTTACTCATGAGTAGACCCCTTTCGGCAGATTCACAAGTAGACTTGTGGAATTACTATACCAATTTGGGGAACTCTCTGGATGCGAAATTAAGTGTGCCATGTACTTTGGGAAATGGCCCCACTCTCATAGGCATATGCCCTGGCCCTCTACTTGTAAAACACACTTTGTGAAAGACTTAGGTATTCGAATTACTAAACAACCTATTCTCTTTGTCAAAACTAACTCAGATAATGAAGATCGACTTCCTCCGCTGGGCTGACCTTCCGCTGAGTTTGTGGGGTAAGCAAGCAGTTGTACAAATGAATGTTATGCCTAGATGTATTTATACTTTTAGTTCACTAAACTAGTTTGAATTAGTTTTCAGCTTTTAGTTACAAGTAGAAATACTCAGTAGTTGCAAGAACACGTCAGACAGCACACCAGATCACAGTGGGTATCACACAGTAAGAATTGTGGTTACCCAGTTGCAGAAATCATGGCTGTAAGAAAATACAAAAGGACCTTTAAAAGAGTACTGTAGGCCTCCCCATCGGCTACTCAGGAGTAGACCAAGCCCCTCAGTGACAAATGACTAGACGCAGTTGGCCTACTCACGAGTAGACCCCTGCCGTTTACTCACGAGTAGACCCAGGTAAGTTTACTCACGAGTAGACCCGGTCGACTCACTCACGGGTGTGGCACCCCCTCGGCTTACTCACGAGTAGACCCCATCAACTTACTCGTGAGTAGACCCCTTTCGGCAGATTCACAAGTAGACTTGTGGAATTACTATACCAATTTGGGGAACTCTCTGGATGCGAAATTAAGTGTGCCATGTACTTTGGGAAATGGCCCCACTCTCATAGGCATATGCCCTGGCCCTCTACTTGTAAAACACACTTTGTGAAAGACTTAGGTATTCGAATTACTAAACAACCTATTCTCTTTGTCAAAACTAACTCAGATAATGAAGATCGACTTCCTCCGCTGGGCTGACCTTCCGCTGAGTTTGTGGGGTAAGCAAGCAGTTGTACAAATGAATGTTATGCCTAGATGTATTTATACTTTTAGTTCACTAAACTAGTTTGAATTAGTTTTCAGCTTTTAGTTACAAGTAGAAATACTCAGTAGTTGCAAGAACACGTCAGACAGCACACCAGATCACAGTGGGTATCACACAGTAAGAATTGTGGTTACCCAGTTGCAGAAATCATGGCTGTAAGAAAATACAAAAGGACCTTTAAAAGAGTACTGTAGGCCTCCCCATCGGCTACTCAGGAATAGACCAAGCCCCTCAGTGACAAATGACTAGACGCAGTTGGCTTACTCACGAGTAGACCCCTGCAGTTTACTCACGAGTAGACCCAGGTAAGTTTGCTCACGAGTAGACGCAGTCGACTCACTCACGGGTGTGGCACCCCATCGGCTTACTCACGAGTAGACCCCATCAACTTACTCGTGAGTAGACCCCTGTCGGCAGATTCACAAGTAGACTTGTGGAATTACTATACCAATTTGGGGAACTCTCTGGATGCAAAATTAAGTGTGCCATGTACTTTGGGAAATGGCCCCACTCTCATAGGCATATGCCCTGGCCCTCTACTTGTAAAACACACTTTGTGAAAGACTTAGGTATTCGAATTACTAAACAACCTATTCTCTTTGTCAAAACTAACTCAGATAATGAAGATCGACTTCCTCCGCTGGGCTGACCTTCCGCTGAGTTTGTGGGGTAAGCAAGCAGTTGTACAAATGAATGTTATGCCTAGATGTATTTATACTTTTAGTTCACTAAACTAGTTTGAATTAGTTTTCAGCTTTTAGTTACAAGTAGAAATACTCAGTAGTTGCAAGAACACGTCAGACAGCACACCAGATCACAGTGGGTATCACACAGTAAGAATTGTGGTTACCCAGTTGCAGAAATCATGGCTGTAAGAAAATACAAAAGGACCTTTAAAAGAGTACTGTAGGCCTCCCCATCGGCTACTCAGGAGTAGACCAAGCCCCTCAGTGACAAATGACTAGACGCAGTTGGCCTACTCACGAGTAGACCCCTGCCGTTTACTCACGAGTAGACCCAGGTAAGTTTACTCACGAGTAGACCCGGTCGACTCACTCACGGGTGTGGCACCCCCTCGGCTTACTCGCGAGTAGACCCCATCAACTTACTCATGAGTAGACCCCTTTCGGCAGATTCACAAGTAGACTTGTGGAATTACTATACCAATTTGGGGAACTCTCTGGATGCGAAATTAAGTGTGCCATGTACTTTGGGAAATGGCCCCACTCTCATAGGCATATGCCTTGGCCCTCTAGTGGTAAAACAGACTCTGTGAAAGACTTAGGTATTCGAATTACTAAACAACCTATTCTCTTTGTCAAAACTAACTTAGATAATGAAGATCACCTTCCTCCGCTGGGCTGACCTTCCGCTGAGTTTGTGGGGTAAGCAAGCAGTTGTACAAATGAATGTTATGCCTAGATGTATTTATACGTTTAGTTCACTAAACTAGTTTGAACTAGTTTTCAGCTTTAGTTACAAGTAGAAATACTCAGTAGTTGCAAGAAAACGTCAGACAGCACACCAGGTCACAGTGGGTATCACACAGTAAGAATTGTGGTTACCCAGTTGCAGAAATCATGGCTGTAAGAAAATACAAAAGGACCTTTAAAAGAGTACTGTAGGCCTCCCCATCGGCTACTCAGGAGTAGACCAAGCCCCTCAGTGACAAATGACTAGACGCAGTTGGCCTACTCACGAGTAGACCCCTGCCGTTTACTCACGAGTAGACCCAGGTAAGTTTACTCACGAGTAGACCCGGTCGACTCACTCACGGGTGTGGCACCCCCTCGGCTTACTCACGAGTAGACCCCATCAACTTACTCGTGAGTAGACCCCTGTCGGCAGATTCACAAGTAGACTTGTGGAATTACTATACCAATTTGGGGAACTCTCTGGATGCGAAATTAAGTGTGCCATGTACTTTGGGAAATGGCCCCACTCTCATAGGCATATGCCCTGGCCCTCTACTTGTAAAACACACTTTGTGAAAGACTTAGGTATTCGAATTACTAAACAACCTATTCTCTTTGTCAAAACTAACTCAGATAATGAAGATCGACTTCCTCCGCTGGGCTGACCTTCCGCTGAGTTTGTGGGGTAAGCAAGCAGTTGTACAAATGAATGTTATGCCTAGATGTATTTATACTTTTAGTTCACTAAACTAGTTTGAATTAGTTTTCAGCTTTTAGTTACAAGTAGAAATACTCAGTAGTTGCAAGAACACGTCAGACAGCACACCAGATCACAGTGGGTATCACACAGTAAGAATTGTGGTTACCCAGTTGCAGAAATCATGGCTGTAAGAAAATACAAAAGGACCTTTAAAAGAGTACTGTAGGCCTCCCCATCGGCTACTCAGGAGTAGACCAAGCCCCTCAGTGACAAATGACTAGACGCAGTTGGCCTACTCACGAGTAGACCCCTGCCGTTTACTCACGAGTAGACCCAGGTAAGTTTACTCACGAGTAGACCCGGTCGACTCACTCACGGGTGTGGCACCCCCTCGGCTTACTCACGAGTAGACCCCATCAACTTACTCGTGAGTAGACCCCTTTCGGCAGATTCACAAGTAGACTTGTGGAATTACTATACCAATTTGGGGAACTCTCTCGATGCGAAATTAAGTGTGCCATGTCCTTTGGGAAATGGCCCCACTCTCATAGGCATATGCCTTGGCCCTCTAGTGGTAAAACAGACTCTGTGAAATACTTAGGTATTCGAATTACTAAACAACCTATTCTCTTTGTCAAAACTAACTTAGATAATGAAGATCACCTTCCTCCGCTGGGCTGACCTTCCGCTGAGTTTGTGGGGTAAGCAAGCAGTTGTACAAATGAATGTTATGCCTAGATGTATTTATACTTTTAGTTCACTAAACTAGTTTGAACTAGTTTTCAGCTTTAGTTACAAGTAGAAATACTCAGTGGTTGCAAGAAAACGTCAGACAGCAGACCAGATCACATTGGGTTGCACACAGTAAGAATTGTGGTTACCCAGTTGCAGAAATCATGGTTGTAAGAAAATACAAATGGACTTTTAAAAGAGTACTGTAGGCCTCCCCATCGGCTACTCAGGAGTAGACCAAGCCCCTCAGTGACAAATGACTAGACCCAGTTGGCTTACTCATGAGTAGACCCCTGCAGTTTACTCATGAGTAGACCCAGGTAAGTTTTCTCACGAGTAGACCCAGTCGACTCACTCACGGGTGTAGCACCCCCTCGGCTTACTCGCGAGTAGACCCCATCAACTTACTCATGAGTAGACCCCTTTCGGCAGATTCACAAGTAGACTTGTGGAATTACTATACCAATTTGGGGAACTCTCTGGATGCGAAATTAAGTGTGCCATGTACTTTGGGAAATGGCCCCACTCTCATAGGCATATGCCCTGGCCCTCTACTTGTAAAACACACTTTGTGAAAGACTTAGGTATTCGAATTACTAAACAACCTATTCTCTTTGTCAAAACTAACTCAGATAATGAAGATCGACTTCCTCCGCTGGGCTGACCTTCCGCTGAGTTTGTGGGGTAAGCAAGCAGTTGTACAAATGAATGTTATGCCTAGATGTATTTATACTTTTAGTTCACTAAACTAGTTTGAATTAGTTTTCAGCTTTTAGTTACAAGTAGAAATACTCAGTAGTTGCAAGAACACGTCAGACAGCACACCAGATCACAGTGGGTATCACACAGTAAGAATTGTGGTTACCCAGTTGCAGAAATCATGGCTGTAAGAAAATACAAAAGGACCTTTAAAAGAGTACTGTAGGCCTCCCCATCGGCTACTCAGGAGTAGACCAAGCCCCTCAGTGACAAATGACTAGACGCAGTTGGCCTACTCACGAGTAGACCCCTGCCGTTTACTCACGAGTAGACCCAGGTAAGTTTACTCACGAGTAGACCCGGTCGACTCACTCACGGGTGTGGCACCCCCTCGGCTTACTCACGAGTAGACCCCATCAACTTACTCGTGAGTAGACCCCTTTCGGCAGATTCACAAGTAGACTTGTGGAATTACTATACCAATTTGGGGAACTCTCTGGATGCGAAATTAAGTGTGCCATGTACTTTGGGAAATGGCCCCACTCTCATAGGCATATGCCCTGGCCCTCTACTTGTAAAACACACTTTGTGAAAGACTTAGGTATTCGAATTACTAAACAACCTATTCTCTTTGTCAAAACTAACTCAGATAATGAAGATCGACTTCCTCCGCTGGGCTGACCTTCCGCTGAGTTTGTGGGGTAAGCAAGCAGTTGTACAAATGAATGTTATGCCTAGATGTATTTATACTTTTAGTTCACTAAACTAGTTTGAATTAGTTTTCAGCTTTTAGTTACAAGTAGAAATACTCAGTAGTTGCAAGAACACGTCAGACAGCACACCAGATCACAGTGGGTATCACACAGTAAGAATTGTGGTTACCCAGTTGCAGAAATCATGGCTGTAAGAAAATACAAAAGGACCTTTAAAAGAGTACTGTAGGCCTCCCCATCGGCTACTCAGGAATAGACCAAGCCCCTCAGTGACAAATGACTAGACGCAGTTGGCTTACTCACGAGTAGACCCCTGCAGTTTACTCACGAGTAGACCCAGGTAAGTTTGCTCACGAGTAGACGCAGTCGACTCACTCACGGGTGTGGCACCCCATCGGCTTACTCACGAGTAGACCCCATCAACTTACTCGTGAGTAGACCCCTGTCGGCAGATTCACAAGTAGACTTGTGGAATTACTATACCAATTTGGGGAACTCTCTGGATGCAAAATTAAGTGTGCCATGTACTTTGGGAAATGGCCCCACTCTCATAGGCATATGCCCTGGCCCTCTACTTGTAAAACACACTTTGTGAAAGACTTAGGTATTCGAATTACTAAACAACCTATTCTCTTTGTCAAAACTAACTCAGATAATGAAGATCGACTTCCTCCGCTGGGCTGACCTTCCGCTGAGTTTGTGGGGTAAGCAAGCAGTTGTACAAATGAATGTTATGCCTAGATGTATTTATACTTTTAGTTCACTAAACTAGTTTGAATTAGTTTTCAGCTTTTAGTTACAAGTAGAAATACTCAGTAGTTGCAAGAACACGTCAGACAGCACACCAGATCACAGTGGGTATCACACAGTAAGAATTGTGGTTACCCAGTTGCAGAAATCATGGCTGTAAGAAAATACAAAAGGACCTTTAAAAGAGTACTGTAGGCCTCCCCATCGGCTACTCAGGAGTAGACCAAGCCCCTCAGTGACAAATGACTAGACGCAGTTGGCCTACTCACGAGTAGACCCCTGCCGTTTACTCACGAGTAGACCCAGGTAAGTTTACTCACGAGTAGACCCGGTCGACTCACTCACGGGTGTGGCACCCCCTCGGCTTACTCGCGAGTAGACCCCATCAACTTACTCATGAGTAGACCCCTTTCGGCAGATTCACAAGTAGACTTGTGGAATTACTATACCAATTTGGGGAACTCTCTGGATGCAAAATTAAGTGTGCCATGTACTTTGGGAAATGGCCCCACTCTCATAGGCATATGCCTTGGCCCTCTAGTGGTATAACAGACTCTGTGAAATACTTAGGTATTCGAATTACTAAACAACCTATTCTCTTTGTCAAAACTAACTTAGATAATGAAGATCGCCTTCCTCCGCTGGGCTGACCTTCCACTGAGTTTGTGGGGTAAGCAAGCAGTTGTACAAATGAATGTTATGCCTAGATGTATTTATACTTTTAGTTCGCTAAACTAGTTTGAACTAGTTTTCAGCTTTAGTTACAAGTAGAAATACTCAGTGGTTGCAAGAAAACGTCAGACAGCAGACCAGATCACATTGGGTTGCACACAGTAAGAATTGTGGTTACCCAGTTGCAGAAATCATGGTTGTAAGAAAATACAAAAGGACTTTTAAAAGAGTACTGTAGGCCTCCCCATCGGCTACTCAGGAGTAGACCAAGCCCCTCAGTGACAAATGACTAGACCCAGTTGGCTTACTCATGAGTAGACCACTGCAGTTTACTCACGAGTAGACCCAGGTAAGTTTACTCACGAGTAGATCCAGTCGACTCACTCACGGGTGTGGCACCCCCTCGGCTTACTCACGAGTAGACCCCATCAACTTACTCGTGAGTAGACCCCTGTCGGCAGATTCACAAGTAGACTTGTGGAATTACTATACCAATTTGGGGAACTCTCTCGATGCGAAATTAAGTGTGCCATGTACTTTGGGAAATGGCCCCACTCTCATAGGCATATGCCCTGGCCCTCTACTTGTAAAACACACTTTGTGAAAGACTTAGGTATTCAAATTACTAAACAACCTATTCTCTTTGTCAAAACTAACTCAGATAATGAAGATCGACTTCCTCCGCTGGGCTGACCTTCCGCTGAGTTTGTGGGGTAAGCAAGCAGTTGTACAAATGAATGTTATGCCTAGATGTATTTATACTTTTAGTTCACTAAACTAGTTTGAATTAGTTTTCAGCTTTTAGTTACAAGTAGAAATACTCAGTAGTTGCAAGAACACGTCAGACAGCACACCAGATCACAGTGGGTATCACACAGTAAGAATTGTGGTTACCCAGTTGCAGAAATCATGGCTGTAAGAAAATACAAAAGGACCTTTAAAAGAGTACTGTAGGCCTCCCCATCGGCTACTCAGGAGTAGACCAAGCCCCTCAGTGACAAATGACTAGACGCAGTTGGCCTACTCACGAGTAGACCCCTGCCGTTTACTCACGAGTAGACCCAGGTAAGTTTACTCACGAGTAGACCCGGTCGACTCACTCACGGGTGTGGCACCCCCTCGGCTTACTCACGAGTAGACCCCATCAACTTACTCGTGAGTAGACCCCTTTCGGCAGATTCACAAGTAGACTTGTGGAATTACTATACCAATTTGGGGAACTCTCTGGATGCGAAATTAAGTGTGCCATGTACTTTGGGAAATGGCCCCACTCTCATAGGCATATGCCCTGGCCCTCTACTTGTAAAACACACTTTGTGAAAGACTTAGGTATTCGAATTACTAAACAACCTATTCTCTTTGTCAAAACTAACTCAGATAATGAAGATCGACTTCCTCCGCTGGGCTGACCTTCCGCTGAGTTTGTGGGGTAAGCAAGCAGTTGTACAAATGAATGTTATGCCTAGATGTATTTATACTTTTAGTTCACTAAACTAGTTTGAATTAGTTTTCAGCTTTTAGTTACAAGTAGAAATACTCAGTAGTTGCAAGAACACGTCAGACAGCACACCAGATCACAGTGGGTATCACACAGTAAGAATTGTGGTTACCCAGTTGCAGAAATCATGGCTGTAAGAAAATACAAAAGGACCTTTAAAAGAGTACTGTAGGCCTCCCCATCGGCTACTCAGGAATAGACCAAGCCCCTCAGTGACAAATGACTAGACGCAGTTGGCTTACTCACGAGTAGACCCCTGCAGTTTACTCACGAGTAGACCCAGGTAAGTTTGCTCACGAGTAGACGCAGTCGACTCACTCACGGGTGTGGCACCCCCTCGGCTTACTCACGAGTAGACCCCATCAACTTACTCGTGAGTAGACCCCTGTCGGCAGATTCACAAGTAGACTTGTGGAATTACTATACCAATTTGGGGAACTCTCTGGATGCAAAATTAAGTGTGCCATGTACTTTGGGAAATGGCCCCACTCTCATAGGCATATGCCCTGGCCCTCTACTTGTAAAACACACTTTGTGAAAGACTTAGGTATTCGAATTACTAAACAACCTATTCTCTTTGTCAAAACTAACTCAGATAATGAAGATCGACTTCCTCCGCTGGGCTGACCTTCCGCTGAGTTTGTGGGGTAAGCAAGCAGTTGTACAAATGAATGTTATGCCTAGATGTATTTATACTTTTAGTTCACTAAACTAGTTTGAATTAGTTTTCAGCTTTTAGTTACAAGTAGAAATACTCAGTAGTTGCAAGAACACGTCAGACAGCACACCAGATCACAGTGGGTATCACACAGTAAGAATTGTGGTTACCCAGTTGCAGAAATCATGGCTGTAAGAAAATACAAAAGGACCTTTAAAAGAGTACTGTAGGCCTCCCCATCGGCTACTCAGGAGTAGACCAAGCCCCTCAGTGACAAATGACTAGACGCAGTTGGCCTACTCACGAGTAGACCCCTGCCGTTTACTCACGAGTAGACCCAGGTAAGTTTACTCACGAGTAGACCCGGTCGACTCACTCACAGGTGTGGCACCCCCTCGGCTTACTCGCGAGTAGACCCCATCAACTTACTCATGAGTAGACCCCTGTCGGCAGATTCACAAGTAGACTTGTGGAATTACTATACCAATTTGGGGAACTCTCTGGATGCGAAATTAAGTGTGCCATGTACTTTGGGAAATGGCCCCACTCTCATAGGCATATGCCTTGGCCCTCTAGTGGTAAAACAGACTCTGTGAAATACTTAGGTATTCGAATTACTAAACAACCTATTCTCTTTGTCAAAACTAACTTAGATAATGAAGATCGCCTTCCTCCGCTGGGCTGACCTTCCGCTGAGTTTGTGGGGTAAGCAAGCAGTTGTACAAATGAATGTTATGCCTAGATGTATTTATACTTTTAGTTCGCTAAACTAGTTTGAACTAGTTTTCAGCTTTAGTTACAAGTAGAAATACTCAGTGGTTGCAAGAAAACGTCAGACAGCAGACCAGATCACATTGGGTTGCACACAGTAAGAATTGTGGTTACCCAGTTGCAGAAATCATGGTTGTAAGAAAATACAAAAGGACTTTTAAAAGAGTACTGTAGGCCTCCCCATCGGCTACTCAGGAGTAGACCAAGCCCCTCAGTGACAAATGACTAGACCCAGTTGGCTTACTCATGAGTAGACCCCTGCAGTTTACTCACGAGTAGACCCAGGTAAGTTTACTCACGAGTAGATCCAGTCGACTCACTCACGGGTGTAGCACCCCCTCGGCTTACTCGCGAGTAGACCCCATCAACTTACTCATGAGTAGACCCCTTTCGGCAGATTCACAAGTAGACTAGTGGGATTACTATACCAATTTGGGGAACTCTCTGGATGCGAAATTAAGTGTGCCATGTCCTTTGGGAAATGGCCCCACTCTCATAGGCATATGCCTTGGCCCTCTAGTGGTAAAACAGACTCTGTGAAAGACTTAGGTATTCGAATTACTAAACAACCTATTCTCTTTGTCAAAACTAACTTAGATAATGAAGATCACCTTCCTCCGCTGGGCTGACCTTCCGCTGAGTTTGTGGGGTAAGCAAGCAGTTGTACAAATGAATGTTATGCCTAGATGTATTTATACGTTTAGTTCACTAAACTAGTTTGAACTAGTTTTCAGCTTTAGTTACAAGTAGAAATACTCAGTAGTTGCAAGAAAACGTCAGACAGCACACCAGGTCACAGTGGGTATCACACAGTAAGAATTGTGGTTACCCAGTTGCAGAAATCATGGCTGTAAGAAAATACAAAAGGACCTTTAAAAGAGTACTGTAGGCCTCCCCATCGGCTACTCAGGAGTAGACCAAGCCCCTCAGTGACAAATGACTAGACGCAGTTGGCCTACTCACGAGTAGACCCCTGCCGTTTACTCACGAGTAGACCCAGGTAAGTTTACTCACGAGTAGACCCGGTCGACTCACTCACGGGTGTGGCACCCCCTCGGCTTACTCACGAGTAGACCCCATCAACTTACTCGTGAGTAGACCCCTGTCGGCAGATTCACAAGTAGACTTGTGGAATTACTATACCAATTTGGGGAACTCTCTGGATGCGAAATTAAGTGTGCCATGTACTTTGGGAAATGGCCCACTCTCATAGGCATATGCCCTGGCCCTCTACTTGTAAAACACACTTTGTGAAAGACTTAGGTATTCGAATTACTAAACAACCTATTCTCTTTGTCAAAACTAACTCAGATAATGAAGATCGACTTCCTCCGCTGGGCTGACCTTCCGCTGAGTTTGTGGGGTAAGCAAGCAGTTGTACAAATGAATGTTATGCCTAGATGTATTTATACTTTTAGTTCACTAAACTAGTTTGAATTAGTTTTCAGCTTTTAGTTACAAGTAGAAATACTCAGTAGTTGCAAGAACACGTCAGACAGCACACCAGATCACAGTGGGTATCACACAGTAAGAATTGTGGTTACCCAGTTGCAGAAATCATGGCTGTAAGAAAATACAAAAGGACCTTTAAAAGAGTACTGTAGGCCTCCCCATCGGCTACTCAGGAGTAGACCAAGCCCCTCAGTGACAAATGACTAGACGCAGTTGGCCTACTCACGAGTAGACCCCTGCCGTTTACTCACGAGTAGACCCAGGTAAGTTTACTCACGAGTAGACCCGGTCGACTCACTCACGGGTGTGGCACCCCCTCGGCTTACTCACGAGTAGACCCCATCAACTTACTCGTGAGTAGACCCCTTTCGGCAGATTCACAAGTAGACTTGTGGAATTACTATACCAATTTGGGGAACTCTCTCGATGCGAAATTAAGTGTGCCATGTCCTTTGGGAAATGGCCCCACTCTCATAGGCATATGCCTTGGCCCTCTAGTGGTAAAACAGACTCTGTGAAATACTTAGGTATTCGAATTACTAAACAACCTATTCTCTTTGTCAAAACTAACTTAGATAATGAAGATCACCTTCCTCCGCTGGGCTGACCTTCCGCTGAGTTTGTGGGGTAAGCAAGCAGTTGTACAAATGAATGTTATGCCTAGATGTATTTATACTTTTAGTTCACTAAACTAGTTTGAACTAGTTTTCAGCTTTAGTTACAAGTAGAAATACTCAGTGGTTGCAAGAAAACGTCAGACAGCAGACCAGATCACATTGGGTTGCACACAGTAAGAATTGTGGTTACCCAGTTGCAGAAATCATGGTTGTAAGAAAATACAAATGGACTTTTAAAAGAGTACTGTAGGCCTCCCCATCGGCTACTCAGGAGTAGACCAAGCCCCTCAGTGACAAATGACTAGACCCAGTTGGCTTACTCATGAGTAGACCCCTGCAGTTTACTCATGAGTAGACCCAGGTAAGTTTTCTCACGAGTAGACCCAGTCGACTCACTCACGGGTGTAGCACCCCCTCGGCTTACTCGCGAGTAGACCCCATCAACTTACTCATGAGTAGACCCCTTTCGGCAGATTCACAAGTAGACTTGTGGAATTACTATACCAATTTGGGGAACTCTCTGGATGCGAAATTAAGTGTGCCATGTACTTTGGGAAATGGCCCCACTCTCATAGGCATATGCCCTGGCCCTCTACTTGTAAAACACACTTTGTGAAAGACTTAGGTATTCGAATTACTAAACAACCTATTCTCTTTGTCAAAACTAACTCAGATAATGAAGATCGACTTCCTCCGCTGGGCTGACCTTCCGCTGAGTTTGTGGGGTAAGCAAGCAGTTGTACAAATGAATGTTATGCCTAGATGTATTTATACTTTTAGTTCACTAAACTAGTTTGAATTAGTTTTCAGCTTTTAGTTACAAGTAGAAATACTCAGTAGTTGCAAGAACACGTCAGACAGCACACCAGATCACAGTGGGTATCACACAGTAAGAATTGTGGTTACCCAGTTGCAGAAATCATGGCTGTAAGAAAATACAAAAGGACCTTTAAAAGAGTACTGTAGGCCTCCCCATCGGCTACTCAGGAATAGACCAAGCCCCTCAGTGACAAATGACTAGACGCAGTTGGCTTACTCACGAGTAGACCCCTGCAGTTTACTCACGAGTAGACCCAGGTAAGTTTGCTCACGAGTAGACGCAGTCGACTCACTCACGGGTGTGGCACCCCCTCGGCTTACTCACGAGTAGACCCCATCAACTTACTCGTGAGTAGACCCCTTTCGGCAGATTCACAAGTAGACTTGTGGAATTACTATACCAATTTGGGGAACTCTCTCGATGCGAAATTAAGTGTGCCATGTCCTTTGGGAAATGGCCCCACTCTCATAGGCATATGCCTTGGCCCTCTAGTGGTAAAACAGACTCTGTGAAAGACTTAGGTATTCGAATTACTAAACAACCTATTCTCTTTGTCAAAACTAACTCAGATAATGAAGATCGACTTCCTCCGCTGGGCTGACCTTCCGCTGAGTTTGTGGGGTAAGCAAGCAGTTGTACAAATGAATGTTATGCCTAGATGTATTTATACTTTTAGTTCGCTAAACTAGTTTGAACTAGTTTTCAGCTTTAGTTACAAGTAGAAATACTCAGTGGTTGCAAGAAAACGTCAGACAGCAGACCAGATCACATTGGGTTGCACACAGTAAGAATTGTGGTTACCCAGTTGCAGAAATCATGGCTGTAAGAAAATACAAAAGGACCTTTAAAAGAGTACTGTAGGCCTCCCCATCGGCTACTCAGGAGTAGACCAAGCCCCTCAGTGACAAATGACTAGACGCAGTTGGCCTACTCACGAGTAGACCCCTGCCGTTTACTCACGAGTAGACCCAGGTAAGTTTACTCACGAGTAGACCCGGTCGACTCACTCACGGGTGTGGCACCCCCTCGGCTTACTCACGAGTAGACCCCATCAACTTACTCGTGAGTAGACCCCTTTCGGCAGATTCACAAGTAGACTTGTGGAATTACTATACCAATTTGGGGAACTCTCTGGATGCGAAATTAAGTGTGCCATGTCCTTTGGGAAATGGCCCCACTCTCATAGGCATATGCCTTGGCCCTCTAGTGGTAAAACAGACTCTGTGAAAGACTTAGGTATTCGAATTACTAAACAACCTATTCTCTTTGTCAAAACTAACTTAGATAATGAAGATCACCTTCCTCCGCTGGGCTGACCTTCCGCTGAGTTTGTGGGGTAAGCAAGCAGTTGTACAAATGAATGTTATGCCTAGATGTATTTATACGTTTAGTTCACTAAACTAGTTTGAACTAGTTTTCAGCTTTAGTTACAAGTAGAAATACTCAGTAGTTGCAAGAAAACGTCAGACAGCACACCAGGTCACAGTGGGTATCACACAGTAAGAATTGTGGTTACCCTGTTGCAGAAATCATGGCTGTAAGAAAATACAAAAGGACCTTTAAAAGAGTACTGTAGGCCTCCCCATCGGCTACTCAGGAGTAGACCAAGCCCCTCAGTGACAAATGACTAGACGCAGTTGGCCTACTCACGAGTAGACCCCTGCAGTTTACTCACGAGTAGACCCAGGTAAGTTTACTCACGAGTAGACCCGGTCGACTCACTCACGGGTGTGGCACCCCCTCGGCTTACTCACGAGTAGACCCCATCAACTTACTCGTGAGTAGACCCCTGTCGGCAGATTCACAAGTAGACTTGTGGAATTACTATACCAATTTGGGGAACTCTCTCGATGCGAAATTAAGTGTGCCATGTACTTTGGGAAATGGCCCCACTCTCATAGGCATATGCCCTGGCCCTCTACTTGTAAAGCACACTTTGTGAAAGACTTAGGTATTCAAATTACTAAACAACCTATTCTCTTTGTCAAAACTAACTCAGATAATGAAGATCGACTTCCTCCGCTGGGCTGACCTTCCGCTGAGTTTGTGGGGTAAGCAAGCAGTTGTACAAATGAATGTTATGCCTAGATGTATTTATACTTTTAGTTCACTAAACTAGTTTGAATTAGTTTTCAGCTTTTAGTTACAAGTAGAAATACTCAGTAGTTGCAAGAACACGTCAGACAGCACACCAGATCACAGTGGGTATCACACAGTAAGAATTGTGGTTACCCAGTTGCAGAAATCATGGCTGTAAGAAAATACAAAAGGACCTTTAAAAGAGTACTGTAGGCCTCCCCATCGGCTACTCAGGAGTAGACCAAGCCCCTCAGTGACAAATGACTAGACGCAGTTGGCCTACTCACGAGTAGACCCCTGCCGTTTACTCACGAGTAGACCCAGGTAAGTTTACTCACGAGTAGACCCGGTCGACTCACTCACGGGTGTGGCACCCCCTCGGCTTACTCACGAGTAGACCCCATCAACTTACTCGTGAGTAGACCCCTTTCGGCAGATTCACAAGTAGACTTGTGGAATTACTATACCAATTTGGGGAACTCTCTGGATGCGAAATTAAGTGTGCCATGTCCTTTGGGAAATGGCCCCACTCTCATAGGCATATGCCTTGGCCCTCTAGTGGTAAAACAGACTCTGTGAAATACTTAGGTATTCGAATTACTAAACAACCTATTCTCTTTGTCAAAACTAACTTAGATAATGAAGATCACCTTCCTCCGCTGGGCTGACCTTCCGCTGAGTTTGTGGGGTAAGCAAGCAGTTGTACAAATGAATGTTATGCCTAGATGTATTTATACTTTTAGTTCGCTAAACTAGTTTGAACTAGTTTTCAGCTTTAGTTACAAGTAGAAATACTCAGTGGTTGCAAGAAAACGTCAGACAGCAGACCAGATCACATTGGGTTGCACACAGTAAGAATTGTGGTTACCCAGTTGCAGAAATCATGGTTGTAAGAAAATACAAAAGGACTTTTAAAAGAGTACTGTAGGCCTCCCCATCGGCTACTCAGGAGTAGACCAAGCCCCTCAGTGACAAATGACTAGACCCAGTTGGCTTACTCATGAGTAGACCCCTGCAGTTTACTCACGAGTAGACCCAGGTAAGTTTACTCACGAGTAGATCCAGTCGACTCACTCACGGGTGTAGCACCCCCTCGGCTTACTCGCGAGTAGACCCCATCAACTTACTCATGAGTAGACCCCTTTCGGCAGATTCACAAGTAGACTAGTGGGATTACTATACCAATTTGGGGAACTCTCTGGATGCGAAATTAAGTGTGCCATGTCCTTTGGGAAATGGCCCCACTCTCATAGGCATATGCCTTGGCCCTCTAGTGGTAAAACAGACTCTGTGAAAGACTTAGGTATTCGAATTACTAAACAACCTATTCTCTTTGTCAAAACTAACTTAGATAATGAAGATCACCTTCCTCCGCTGGGCTGACCTTCCGCTGAGTTTGTGGGGTAAGCAAGCAGTTGTACAAATGAATGTTATGCCTAGATGTATTTATACGTTTAGTTCACTAAACTAGTTTGAACTAGTTTTCAGCTTTAGTTACAAGTAGAAATACTCAGTAGTTGCAAGAAAACGTCAGACAGCACACCAGGTCACAGTGGGTATCACACAGTAAGAATTGTGGTTACCCAGTTGCAGAAATCATGGCTGTAAGAAAATACAAAAGGACCTTTAAAAGAGTACTGTAGGCCTCCCCATCGGCTACTCAGGAGTAGACCAAGCCCCTCAGTGACAAATGACTAGACGCAGTTGGCCTACTCACGAGTAGACCCCTGCAGTTTACTCACGAGTAGACCCATGTATTTTTACTCACGAGTAGACCCGGTCGACTCACTCACGTGTGTGGCACCCCCTCGGCTTACTCACGAGTAGACCCCATCAACTTACTCGTGAGTAGACCCCTGTCGGCAGATTCACAAGTAGACTTGTGGAATTACTATACCAATTTGGGGAACTCTCTGGATGCGAAATTAAGTGTGCCATGTACTTTGGGAAATGGCCCCACTCTCATAGGCATATGCCCTGGCCCTCTACTTGTAAAACACACTTTGTGAAAGACTTAGGTATTCGAATTACTAAACAACCTATTCTCTTTGTCAAAACTAACTCAGATAATGAAGATCGACTTCCTCCGCTGGGCTGACCTTCCGCTGAGTTTGTGGGGTAAGCAAGCAGTTGTACAAATGAATGTTATGCCTAGATGTATTTATACTTTTAGTTCACTAAACTAGTTTGAATTAGTTTTCAGCTTTTAGTTACAAGTAGAAATACTCAGTAGTTGCAAGAACACGTCAGACAGCACACCAGATCACAGTGGGTATCACACAGTAAGAATTGTGGTTACCCAGTTGCAGAAATCATGGCTGTAAGAAAATACAAAAGGACCTTTAAAAGAGTACTGTAGGCCTCCCCATCGGCTACTCAGGAGTAGACCAAGCCCCTCAGTGACAAATGACTAGACGCAGTTGGCCTACTCACGAGTAGACCCCTGCCGTTTACTCACGAGTAGACCCAGGTAAGTTTACTCACGAGTAGACCCGGTCGACTCACTCACGGGTGTGGCACCCCCTCGGCTTACTCACGAGTAGACCCCATCAACTTACTCGTGAGTAGACCTCTTTCGGCAGATTCACAAGTAGACTTGTGGAATTACTATACCAATTTGGGGAACTCTCTGGATGCGAAATTAAGTGTGCCATGTCCTTTGGGAAATGGCCCCACTCTCATAGGCATATGCCTTGGCCCTCTAGTGGTAAAACAGACTCTGTGAAATACTTAGGTATTCGAATTACTAAACAACCTATTCTCTTTGTCAAAACTAACTTAGATAATGAAGATCACCTTCCTCCGCTGGGCTGACCTTCCGCTGAGTTTGTGGGGTAAGCAAGCAGTTGTACAAATGAATGTTATGCCTAGATGTATTTATACTTTTAGTTCACTAAACTAGTTTGAACTAGTTTTCAGCTTTTAGTTACAAGTAGAAATACTCAGTAGTTGCAAGAACACGTCAGACAGCACACCAGATCACAGTGGGTATCACACAGTAAGAATTGTGGTTACCCAGTTGCAGAAATCATGGCTTTAAGAAAATACAAAAGGACCTTTAAAAGAGTACTGTAGGCCTCCCCATCGGCTACTCAGGAGTAGACCAAGCCCCTCAGTGACAAATGACTAGACGCAGTTGGCCTACTCACGAGTAGACCCCTGCCGTTTACTCACGAGTAGACCCAGGTAAGTTTACTCACGAGTAGACCGGGTTGGCTGACTCACGGGTGTGGCACCCCTTCGGCTTACTCACGAGTAGACCCCATCAACTTACTCGTGAGTAGACCCCTTTTGGCAGATTCACAAGTAGGCTTATGGAATTACTATACCAATTTGGGGAACTCTCTGGATGCAAAATTAAGTGTGCCATGTCCTTTGGGAAATGGCCCCACTCTCATAGGCATATGTCCTGGCCCTCTACTTGTAAAACAGACTCTGTGAAAGACTTAGGTATTCGAATTACTAAAAAACCTATTCTCTTTGTCAAAACTAACTCAGATAATGAAGATCGACTTCCTCCGCTGGGCTGACCTTCCACTGAGTTTGTGGGGTAAGCAAGCAGTTGTACAAATGAATGTTATGCCTGGATGTATTTATACTTTTAGTTCACTAAACTAGTTTGAACTAGTTTTCAGCTTTTAGTTACAAGTAGAAATACTCAGTGGTTGCAAGAACACGTCAGACAGCACACCAGATCACAGTGGGTTGCACACAGTAAGAATTGTGGTTACCCAGCTGCAGAAATCATTGCTGTAAGAAAATACAAAAGGACCTTTAAAAGAGTACTGTAGGCCTCCCCATCGGCTACTCAGGAGTAGACCAAGCCCCTCAGTGACAAATGACTAGACCCAGTTGGCTTACTCATGAGTAGACCCCTGCAGTTTACTCACGAGTAGACCCAGGTAAGTTTACTCACGAGTAGACGCAGTCGACTCACTCACGGGTGTGGCACCCCCTCGACTTACTCACGAGTAGACCCCATCAACTTACTCGTGAGTAGACCCCTGTCGGCAGATTCACAAGCAGACTTGTGGAATTACTATACCAATTTGGGGAACTCTCTGGATGCGAAATTAAGTGTGCCATGTCCTTTGGGAAATGGCCCCACTCTCATAGGCATATGCCTTGGCCCTCTAGTGGTAAAACAGACTCTGTGAAAGACTTAGGTATTCGAATTACTAAACAACCTATTCTCTTTGTCAAAACTAACTCAGATAATGAAGATCGACTTCCTCTGCTGGGCTGACCTTCCACTGAGTTTGTGGGGTAAGCAAGCAGTTGTACAAATGAATGTTATGCCTGGATGTATTTATACTTTCAGTTCACTAAACTAGTTTGAACTAGTTTTCAGCTTTTAGTTACAAGTAGAAATACTCAGTGGTTGCAAGAACACGTCAGACAGCACACCGGATCACAGTGGGTATCACACAGTAAGAATTGTGGTTACCCAGTTGCAGAAATCATGGCTGTAAGAAAATACAAAAGACCTTTAAAAGAGTACTGTAGGCCTCCCCATCGGCTACTCAGGAGTAGACCAAGCCCCTCAGTGACAAATGACTAGACGCAGTTGGCTTACTCACGAGTAGACCCCTGCAGTTTACTCACGAGTAGACCCAGGTAAGTTTACTCACGAGTAGACGCAGTCGACTCACTCACGGGTGTGGCACCCCCTCGACTTACTCAAGAGTAGACCCCATCAACTTACTCGTGAGTAGACCCCTGTCGGCAGATTCACAAGTAGACTTGTGGAATTACTATACCAATTTGGGGAACTCTCTGGATGCGAAATTAAGTGTGCCATGTCCTTTGGGAAATGGCCCCACTCTCATAGGCATATGCCTTGGCCCTCTAGTGGTAAAACAGACTCTGTGAAAGACTTAGGTATTCGAATTACTAAACAACCTATTCTCTTTGTCAAAACTAACTCAGATAATGAAGATCGACTTCCTCTGCTGGGCTGACCTTCCACTGAGTTTGTGGGGTAAGCAAGCAGTTGTACAAATGAATGTTATGCCTGGATGTATTTATACTTTCAGTTCACTAAACTAGTTTGAACTAGTTTTCAGCTTTTAGTTACAAGTAGAAATACTCAGTGGTTGCAAGAACACGTCAGACAGCACACCGGATCACAGTGGGTTGCACACAGTAAGAATTGTGGTTACCCAGTTGCAGAAATCATGGCTGTAAGAAAATACAAAAGGACCTTTAAAAGAGTACTGTAGGCCTCCCCATCGGCTACTCAGGAGTAGACCAACCCCCTCAGTGACAAACGACTAGACCCAGTTGGCTTACTCACGAGTAGACCCCTGCAGTTTACTCACAAGTTGACCCAGGTAAGTTTACTTACGAGTAGACCCAGTCGACTCACTCACGGGTGTAGCACCCCCTCGGCATACTCGCGAGTAGACCCCATCAACTTACTCATGAGTAGACCCCTTTCGGCAGATTCACAAGTAGACTTGTGGAATTACTATACCAATTTGGGGAACTCTCTGGATGCGAAATTAAGTGTGCCATGTCCTTTGGGAAATGGCTCCACTCTCATAGGCATATGCCCTGGTCCTCTACTTGTAAAACACACTTTGTGAAAGACTTAGGTATTCGAATTACTAAACAACCTATTCTCTTTGTCAAAACTAACTCAGATAATGAAGATCGACTTCCTCCGCTGGGCTGACCTTCCACTGAGTTTGTGGGGTAAGCAAGCAGTTGTACAAATGAATGTTATGCCTAGATGTATTTATACTTTTAGTTCACTAAAGTAGTTTGAACTAGTTTTCAGCTTTTAGTTACAAGTAGAAATACTCAGTGGTTGCAAGAACACGTCAGACAGCACACCAGATCACAGTGGGTATCACACAGTAAGAATTGTGGTTACCCAGTTGCAGAAATCATGGCTGTAAGAAAATACAAAAGGACCTTTAAAAGAGTACTGTAGGCCTCCCCATCGGCTACTCAGGAGTAGACCAAGCCCCTCAGTGACAAATGACTAGACGCAGTTGGCCTACTCACGAGTAGACCCCTGCCGTTTACTCACGAGTAGACCCAGGTAAGTTTACTCACGAGTAGACCCGGTCGACTCACTCACGGGTGTGGCACCCCCTCGGCTTACTCGCGAGTAGACCCCATCAACTTACTCATGAGTAGACCCCTGTCGGCAGATTCAAAAGTAGACTTGTGGAATTACTATACCAATTTGGGGAACTCTCTGGATGCGAAATTAAGTGTGCCATGTACTTTGGGAAATGGCCCCACTCTCATAGGCATATGCCTTGGCCCTCTAGTGGTAAAACAGACTCTGTGAAATACTTAGGTATTCGAATTACTAAACAACCTATTCTCTTTGTCAAAACTAACTTAGATAATGAAGATCGCCTTCCTCCGCTGGGCTGACCTTCCGCTGAGTTTGTGGGGTAAGCAAGCAGTTGTACAAATGAATGTTATGCCTAGATGTATTTATACTTTTAGTTCGCTAAACTAGTTTGAACTAGTTTTCAGCTTTAGTTACAAGTAGAAATACTCAGTGGTTGCAAGAAAACGTCAGACAGCAGACCAGATCACATTGGGTTGCACACAGTAAGAATTGTGGTTACCCAGTTGCAGAAATCATGGTTGTAAGAAAATACAAAAGGACTTTTAAAAGAGTACTGTAGGCCTCCCCATCGGCTACTCAGGAGTAGACCAAGCCCCTCAGTGACAAATGACTAGACCCAGTTGGCTTACTCATGAGTAGACCCCTGCAGTTTACTCACGAGTAGACCCAGGTAAGTTTGCTCACGAGTAGACGCAGTCGACTCACTCACGGGTGTGGCACCCCCTCGGCTTACTCACGAGTAGACCCCATCAACTTACTCGTGAGTAGACCCCTGTCGGCAGATTCACAAGTAGACTTGTGGAATTACTATACCAATTTGGGGAACTCTCTGGATGCAAAATTAAGTGTGCCATGTACTTTGGGAAATGGCCCCACTCTCATAGGCATATGCCCTGGCCCTCTACTTGTAAAACACACTTTGTGAAAGACTTAGGTATTCGAATTACTAAACAACCTATTCTCTTTGTCAAAACTAACTCAGATAATGAAGATCGACTTCCTCCGCTGGGCTGACCTTCCGCTGAGTTTGTGGGGTAAGCAAGCAGTTGTACAAATGAATGTTATGCCTAGATGTATTTATACTTTTAGTTCACTAAACTAGTTTGAATTAGTTTTCAGCTTTTAGTTACAAGTAGAAATACTCAGTGGTTGCAAGAACACGTCAGACAGCACACCAGATCACAGTGGGTTGCACACAGTAAGAATTGTGGTTACCCAGCTGCAGAAATCATTGCTGTAAGAAAATACAAAAGGACCTTTAAAAGAGTACTGTAGGCCTCCCCATCGGCTACTCAGGAGTAGACCAAGCCCCTCAGTGACAAATGACTAGACCCAGTTGGCTTACTCATGAGTAGACCCCTGCAGTTTACTCACGAGTAGACCCAGGTAAGTTTACTCACGAGTAGACGCAGTCGACTCACTCACGGGTGTGGCACCCCCTCGACTTACTCACGAGTAGACCCCATCAACTTACTCGTGAGTAGACCCCTGTCGGCAGATTCACAAGCAGACTTGTGGAATTACTATACCAATTTGGGGAACTCTCTGGATGCGAAATTAAGTGTGCCATGTCCTTTGGGAAATGGCCCCACTCTCATAGGCATATGCCTTGGCCCTCTAGTGGTAAAACAGACTCTGTGAAAGACTTAGGTATTCGAATTACTAAACAACCTATTCTCTTTGTCAAAACTAACTCAGATAATGAAGATCGACTTCCTCTGCTGGGCTGACCTTCCACTGAGTTTGTGGGGTAAGCAAGCAGTTGTACAAATGAATGTTATGCCTGGATGTATTTATACTTTCAGTTCACTAAACTAGTTTGAACTAGTTTTCAGCTTTTAGTTACAAGTAGAAATACTCAGTGGTTGCAAGAACACGTCAGACAGCACACCGGATCACAGTGGGTATCACACAGTAAGAATTGTGGTTACCCAGTTGCAGAAATCATGGCTGTAAGAAAATACAAAAGACCTTTAAAAGAGTACTGTAGGCCTCCCCATCGGCTACTCAGGAGTAGACCAAGCCCCTCAGTGACAAATGACTAGACGCAGTTGGCTTACTCACGAGTAGACCCCTGCAGTTTACTCACGAGTAGACCCAGGTAAGTTTACTCACGAGTAGACGCAGTCGACTCACTCACGGGTGTGGCACCCCCTCGACTTACTCAAGAGTAGACCCCATCAACTTACTCGTGAGTAGACCCCTGTCGGCAGATTCACAAGTAGACTTGTGGAATTACTATACCAATTTGGGGAACTCTCTGGATGCGAAATTAAGTGTGCCATGTCCTTTGGGAAATGGCCCCACTCTCATAGGCATATGCCTTGGCCCTCTAGTGGTAAAACAGACTCTGTGAAAGACTTAGGTATTCGAATTACTAAACAACCTATTCTCTTTGTCAAAACTAACTCAGATAATGAAGATCGACTTCCTCTGCTGGGCTGACCTTCCACTGAGTTTGTGGGGTAAGCAAGCAGTTGTACAAATGAATGTTATGCCTGGATGTATTTATACTTTCAGTTCACTAAACTAGTTTGAACTAGTTTTCAGCTTTTAGTTACAAGTAGAAATACTCAGTGGTTGCAAGAACACGTCAGACAGCACACCGGATCACAGTGGGTTGCACACAGTAAGAATTGTGGTTACCCAGTTGCAGAAATCATGGCTGTAAGAAAATACAAAAGGACCTTTAAAAGAGTACTGTAGGCCTCCCCATCGGCTACTCAGGAGTAGACCAACCCCCTCAGTGACAAACGACTAGACCCAGTTGGCTTACTCACGAGTAGACCCCTGCAGTTTACTCACAAGTTGACCCAGGTAAGTTTACTTACGAGTAGACCCAGTCGACTCACTCACGGGTGTAGCACCCCCTCGGCATACTCGCGAGTAGACCCCATCAACTTACTCATGAGTAGACCCCTTTCGGCAGATTCACAAGTAGACTTGTGGAATTACTATACCAATTTGGGGAACTCTCTGGATGCGAAATTAAGTGTGCCATGTCCTTTGGGAAATGGCTCCACTCTCATAGGCATATGCCCTGGTCCTCTACTTGTAAAACACACTTTGTGAAAGACTTAGGTATTCGAATTACTAAACAACCTATTCTCTTTGTCAAAACTAACTCAGATAATGAAGATCGACTTCCTCCGCTGGGCTGACCTTCCACTGAGTTTGTGGGGTAAGCAAGCAGTTGTACAAATGAATGTTATGCCTAGATGTATTTATACTTTTAGTTCACTAAAGTAGTTTGAACTAGTTTTCAGCTTTTAGTTACAAGTAGAAATACTCAGTGGTTGCAAGAACACGTCAGACAGCACACCAGATCACAGTGGGTATCACACAGTAAGAATTGTGGTTACCCAGTTGCAGAAATCATGGCTGTAAGAAAATACAAAAGGACCTTTAAAAGAGTACTGTAGGCCTCCCCATCGGCTACTCAGGAGTAGACCAAGCCCCTCAGTGACAAATGACTAGACGCAGTTGGCCTACTCACGAGTAGACCCCTGCCGTTTACTCACGAGTAGACCCAGGTAAGTTTACTCACGAGTAGACCCGGTCGACTCACTCACGGGTGTGGCACCCCCTCGGCTTACTCGCGAGTAGACCCCATCAACTTACTCATGAGTAGACCCCTGTCGGCAGATTCAAAAGTAGACTTGTGGAATTACTATACCAATTTGGGGAACTCTCTGGATGCGAAATTAAGTGTGCCATGTACTTTGGGAAATGGCCCCACTCTCATAGGCATATGCCTTGGCCCTCTAGTGGTAAAACAGACTCTGTGAAATACTTAGGTATTCGAATTACTAAACAACCTATTCTCTTTGTCAAAACTAACTTAGATAATGAAGATCGCCTTCCTCCGCTGGGCTGACCTTCCGCTGAGTTTGTGGGGTAAGCAAGCAGTTGTACAAATGAATGTTATGCCTAGATGTATTTATACTTTTAGTTCGCTAAACTAGTTTGAACTAGTTTTCAGCTTTAGTTACAAGTAGAAATACTCAGTGGTTGCAAGAAAACGTCAGACAGCAGACCAGATCACATTGGGTTGCACACAGTAAGAATTGTGGTTACCCAGTTGCAGAAATCATGGTTGTAAGAAAATACAAAAGGACTTTTAAAAGAGTACTGTAGGCCTCCCCATCGGCTACTCAGGAGTAGACCAAGCCCCTCAGTGACAAATGACTAGACCCAGTTGGCTTACTCATGAGTAGACCCCTGCAGTTTACTCACGAGTAGACCCAGGTAAGTTTGCTCACGAGTAGACGCAGTCGACTCACTCACGGGTGTGGCACCCCCTCGGCTTACTCACGAGTAGACCCCATCAACTTACTCGTGAGTAGACCCCTGTCGGCAGATTCACAAGTAGACTTGTGGAATTACTATACCAATTTGGGGAACTCTCTGGATGCAAAATTAAGTGTGCCATGTACTTTGGGAAATGGCCCCACTCTCATAGGCATATGCCCTGGCCCTCTACTTGTAAAACACACTTTGTGAAAGACTTAGGTATTCGAATTACTAAACAACCTATTCTCTTTGTCAAAACTAACTCAGATAATGAAGATCGACTTCCTCCGCTGGGCTGACCTTCCGCTGAGTTTGTGGGGTAAGCAAGCAGTTGTACAAATGAATGTTATGCCTAGATGTATTTATACTTTTAGTTCACTAAACTAGTTTGAATTAGTTTTCAGCTTTTAGTTACAAGTAGAAATACTCAGTAGTTGCAAGAACACGTCAGACAGCACACCAGATCACAGTGGGTATCACACAGTAAGAATTGTGGTTACCCAGTTGCAGAAATCATGGCTGTAAGAAAATACAAAAGGACCTTTAAAAGAGTACTGTAGGCCTCCCCATCGGCTACTCAGGAGTAGACCAAGCCCCTCAGTGACAAATGACTAGACGCAGTTGGCCTACTCACGAGAAGACCCCTGCCGTTTACTCACGAGTAGACCCAGGTAAGTTTACTCACGAGTAGACCCGGTCGACTCACTCACGGGTGTGGCACCCCCTCGGCTTACTCGCGAGTAGACCCCATCAACTTACTCATGAGTAGACCCCTTTCGGCAGATTCACAAGTAGACTTGTGGAATTACTATACCAATTTGGGGAACTCTCTGGATGCGAAATTAAGTGTGCCATGTACTTTGGGAAATGGCCCCACTCTCATAGGCATATGCCTTGGCCCTCTAGTGGTAAAACAGACTCTGTGAAATACTTAGGTATTCGAATTACTAAACAACCTATTCTCTTTGTCAAAACTAACTTAGATAATGAAGATCGCCTTCCTCCGCTGGGCTGACCTTCCGCTGAGTTTGTGGGGTAAGCAAGCAGTTGTACAAATGAATGTTATGCCTAGATGTATTTATACTTTTAGTTCGCTAAACTAGTTTGAACTAGTTTTCAGCTTTAGTTACAAGTAGAAATACTCAGTGGTTGCAAGAAAACGTCAGACAGCAGACCAGATCACATTGGGTTGCACACAGTAAGAATTGTGGTTACCCAGTTGCAGAAATCATGGTTGTAAGAAAATACAAAAGGACTTTTAAAAGAGTACTGTAGGCCTCCCCATCGGCTACTCAGGAGTAGACCAAGCCCCTCAGTGACAAATGACTAGACCCAGTTGGCTTACTCATGAGTAGACCCCTGCAGTTTACTCACGAGTAGACCCAGGTAAGTTTACTCACGAGTAGATCCAGTCGACTCACTCACGGGTGTGGCACCCCCTCGGCTTACTCACGAGTAGACCCCATCAACTTACTCGTGAGTAGACCCCTGTCGGCAGATTCACAAGTAGACTTGTGGAATTACTATACCAATTTGGGGAACTCTCTCGATGCGAAATTAAGTGTGCCATGTACTTTGGGAAATGGCCCCACTCTCATAGGCATATGCCCTGGCCCTCTACTTGTAAAACACACTTTGTGAAAGACTTAGGTATTCAAATTACTAAACAACCTATTCTCTTTGTCAAAACTAACTCAGATAATGAAGATCGACTTCCTCCGCTGGGCTGACCTTCCGCTGAGTTTGTGGGGTAAGCAAGCAGTTGTACAAATGAATGTTATGCCTAGATGTATTTATACTTTTAGTTCACTAAACTAGTTTGAATTAGTTTTCAGCTTTTAGTTACAAGTAGAAATACTCAGTAGTTGCAAGAACACGTCAGACAGCACACCAGATCACAGTGGGTATCACACAGTAAGAATTGTGGTTACCCAGTTGCAGAAATCATGGCTGTAAGAAAATACAAAAGGACCTTTAAAAGAGTACTGTAGGCCTCCCCATCGGCTACTCAGGAGTAGACCAAGCCCCTCAGTGACAAATGACTAGACGCAGTTGGCCTACTCACGAGTAGACCCCTGCCGTTTACTCACGAGTAGACCCGGTCGACTCACTCACGGGTGTGGCACCCCCTCGGCTTACTCACGAGTAGACCCCATCAACTTACTCGTGAGTAGACCCCTTTCGGCAGATTCACAAGTAGACTTGTGGAATTACTATACCAATTTGGGGAACTCTCTGGATGCGAAATTAAGTGTGCCATGTACTTTGGGAAATGGCCCCACTCTCATAGGCATATGCCCTGGCCCTCTACTTGTAAAACACACTTTGTGAAAGACTTAGGTATTCGAATTACTAAACAACCTATTCTCTTTGTCAAAACTAACTCAGATAATGAAGATCGACTTCCTCCGCTGGGCTGACCTTCCGCTGAGTTTGTGGGGTAAGCAAGCAGTTGTACAAATGAATGTTATGCCTAGATGTATTTATACTTTTAGTTCACTAAACTAGTTTGAATTAGTTTTCAGCTTTTAGTTACAAGTAGAAATACTCAGTAGTTGCAAGAACATGTCAGACAGCACACCAGATCACAGTGGGTATCACACAGTAAGAATTGTGGTTACCCAGTTGCAGAAATCATGGCTGTAAGAAAATACAAAAGGACCTTTAAAAGAGTACTGTAGGCCTCCCCATCGGCTACTCAGGAATAGACCAAGCCCCTCAGTGACAAATGACTAGACGCAGTTGGCTTACTCACGAGTAGACCCCTGCAGTTTACTCACGAGTAGACCCAGGTAAGTTTGCTCACGAGTAGACGCAGTCGACTCACTCACGGGTGTGGCACCCCCTCGGCTTACTCACGAGTAGACCCCATCAACTTACTCGTGAGTAGACCCCTGTCGGCAGATTCACAAGTAGACTTGTGGAATTACTATACCAATTTGGGGAACTCTCTGGATGCAAAATTAAGTGTGCCATGTACTTTGGGAAATGGCCCCACTCTCATAGGCATATGCCCTGGCCCTCTACTTGTAAAACACACTTTGTGAAAGACTTAGGTATTCGAATTACTAAACAACCTATTCTCTTTGTCAAAACTAACTCAGATAATGAAGATCGACTTCCTCCGCTGGGCTGACCTTCCGCTGAGTTTGTGGGGTAAGCAAGCAGTTGTACAAATGAATGTTATGCCTAGATGTATTTATACTTTTAGTTCACTAAACTAGTTTGAATTAGTTTTCAGCTTTTAGTTACAAGTAGAAATACTCAGTAGTTGCAAGAACACGTCAGACAGCACACCAGATCACAGTGGGTATCACACAGTAAGAATTGTGGTTACCCAGTTGCAGAAATCATGGCTGTAAGAAAATACAAAAGGACCTTTAAAAGAGTACTGTAGGCCTCCCCATCGGCTACTCAGGAGTAGACCAAGCCCCTCAGTGACAAATGACTAGACGCAGTTGGCCTACTCACGAGTAGACCCCTGCCGTTTACTCACGAGTAGACCCAGGTAAGTTTACTCACGAGTAGACCCGGTCGACTCACTCACGGGTGTGGCACCCCCTCGGCTTACTCGCGAGTAGACCCCATCAACTTACTCATGAGTAGACCCCTTTCGGCAGATTCACAAGTAGACTTGTGGAATTACTATACCAATTTGGGGAACTCTCTGGATGCGAAATTAAGTGTGCCATGTACTTTGGGAAATGGCCCCACTCTCATAGGCATATGCCTTGGCCCTCTAGTGGTAAAACAGACTCTGTGAAATACTTAGGTATTCGAATTACTAAACAACCTATTCTCTTTGTCAAAACTAACTTAGATAATGAAGATCGCCTTCCTCCGCTGGGCTGACCTTCCGCTGAGTTTGTGGGGTAAGCAAGCAGTTGTACAAATGAATGTTATGCCTAGATGTATTTATACTTTTAGTTCGCTAAACTAGTTTGAACTAGTTTTCAGCTTTAGTTACAAGTAGAAATACTCAGTGGTTGCAAGAAAACGTCAGACAGCAGACCAGATCACATTGGGTTGCACACAGTAAGAATTGTGGTTACCCAGTTGCAGAAATCATGGTTGTAAGAAAATACAAAAGGACTTTTAAAAGAGTACTGTAGGCCTCCCCATCGGCTACTCAGGAGTAGACCAAGCCCCTCAGTGACAAATGACTAGACCCAGTTGGCTTACTCATGAGTAGACCCCTGCAGTTTACTCACGAGTAGACCCAGGTAAGTTTGCTCACGAGTAGACGCAGTCGACTCACTCACGGGTGTGGCACCCCCTCGGCTTACTCACGAGTAGACCCCATCAACTTACTCGTGAGTAGACCCCTGTCGGCAGATTCACAAGTAGACTTGTGGAATTACTATACCAATTTGGGGAACTCTCTGGATGCAAAATTAAGTGTGCCATGTACTTTGGGAAATGGCCCCACTCTCATAGGCATATGCCCTGGCCCTCTACTTGTAAAACACACTTTGTGAAAGACTTAGGTATTCGAATTACTAAACAACCTATTCTCTTTGTCAAAACTAACTCAGATAATGAAGATCGACTTCCTCCGCTGGGCTGACCTTCCGCTGAGTTTGTGGGGTAAGCAAGCAGTTGTACAAATGAATGTTATGCCTAGATGTATTTATACTTTTAGTTCACTAAACTAGTTTGAATTAGTTTTCAGCTTTTAGTTACAAGTAGAAATACTCAGTAGTTGCAAGAACACGTCAGACAGCACACCAGATCACAGTGGGTATCACACAGTAAGAATTGTGGTTACCCAGTTGCAGAAATCATGGCTGTAAGAAAATACAAAAGGACCTTTAAAAGAGTACTGTAGGCCTCCCCATCGGCTACTCAGGAGTAGACCAAGCCCCTCAGTGACAAATGACTAGACGCAGTTGGCCTACTCACGAGTAGACCCCTGCCGTTTACTCACGAGTAGACCCAGGTAAGTTTACTCACGAGTAGACCCGGTCGACTCACTCACGGGTGTGGCACCCCCTCGGCTTACTCGCGAGTAGACCCCATCAACTTACTCATGAGTAGACCCCTTTCGGCAGATTCACAAGTAGACTTGTGGAATTACTATACCAATTTGGGGAACTCTCTGGATGCGAAATTAAGTGTGCCATGTACTTTGGGAAATGGCCCCACTCTCATAGGCATATGCCTTGGCCCTCTAGTGGTAAAACAGACTCTGTGAAATACTTAGGTATTCGAATTACTAAACAACCTATTCTCTTTGTCAAAACTAACTTAGATAATGAAGATCGCCTTCCTCCGCTGGGCTGACCTTCCGCTGAGTTTGTGGGGTAAGCAAGCAGTTGTACAAATGAATGTTATGCCTAGATGTATTTATACTTTTAGTTCGCTAAACTAGTTTGAACTAGTTTTCAGCTTTAGTTACAAGTAGAAATACTCAGTGGTTGCAAGAAAACGTCAGACAGCAGACCAGATCACATTGGGTTGCACACAGTAAGAATTGTGGTTACCCAGTTGCAGAAATCATGGTTGTAAGAAAATACAAAAGGACCTTTAAAAGAGTACTGTAGGCCTCCCCATCGGCTACTCAGGAGTAGACCAAGCCCCTCAGTGACAAATGACTAGACGCAGTTGGCCTACTCACGAGTAGACCCCTGCCGTTTACTCACGAGTAGACCCAGGTAAGTTTACTCACGAGTAGACCCGGTCGACTCACTCACGGGTGTGGCACCCCCTCGGCTTACTCACGAGTAGACCCCATCAACTTACTCGTGAGTAGACCCCTTTCGGCAGATTCACAAGTAGACTTGTGGAATTACTATACCAATTTGGGGAACTCTCTGGATGCGAAATTAAGTGTGCCATGTACTTTGGGAAATGGCCCCACTCTCATAGGCATATGCCCTGGCCCTCTACTTGTAAAACACACTTTGTGAAATACTTAGGTATTCGAATTACTAAACAACCTATTCTCTTTGTCAAAACTAACTCAGATAATGAAGATCGACTTCCTCCGCTGGGCTGACCTTCCGCTGAGTTTGTGGGGTAAGCAAGCAGTTGTACAAATGAATGTTATGCCTAGATGTATTTATACTTTTAGTTCACTAAACTAGTTTGAATTAGTTTTCAGCTTTTAGTTACAAGTAGAAATACTCAGTAGTTGCAAGAACACGTCAGACAGCACACCAGATCACAGTGGGTATCACACAGTAAGAATTGTGGTTACCCAGTTGCAGAAATCATGGCTGTAAGAAAATACAAAAGGACCTTTAAAAGAGTACTGTAGGCCTCCCCATCGGCTACTCAGGAATAGACCAAGCCCCTCAGTGACAAATGACTAGACGCAGTTGGCTTACTCACGAGTAGACCCCTGCAGTTTACTCACGAGTAGACCCAGGTAAGTTTGCTCACGAGTAGACGCAGTCGACTCACTCACGGGTGTGGCACCCCCTCGGCTTACTCACGAGTAGACCCCATCAACTTACTCGTGAGTAGACCCCTGTCGGCAGATTCACAAGTAGACTTGTGGAATTACTATACCAATTTGGGGAACTCTCTGGATGCAAAATTAAGTGTGCCATGTACTTTGGGAAATGGCCCCACTCTCATAGGCATATGCCCTGGCCCTCTACTTGTAAAACACACTTTGTGAAAGACTTAGGTATTCGAATTACTAAACAACCTATTCTCTTTGTCAAAACTAACTCAGATAATGAAGATCGACTTCCTCCGCTGGGCTGACCTTCCGCTGAGTTTGTGGGGTAAGCAAGCAGTTGTACAAATGAATGTTATGCCTAGATGTATTTATACTTTTAGTTCACTAAACTAGTTTGAATTAGTTTTCAGCTTTTAGTTACAAGTAGAAATACTCAGTAGTTGCAAGAACACGTCAGACAGCACACCAGATCACAGTGGGTATCACACAGTAAGAATTGTGGTTACCCAGTTGCAGAAATCATGGCTGTAAGAAAATACAAAAGGACCTTTAAAAGAGTACTGTAGGCCTCCCCATCGGCTACTCAGGAGTAGACCAAGCCCCTCAGTGACAAATGACTAGACGCAGTTGGCCTACTCACGAGTAGACCCCTGCCGTTTACTCACGAGTAGACCCAGGTAAGTTTACTCACGAGTAGACCCGGTCGACTCACTCACGGGTGTGGCACCCCCTCGGCTTACTCGCGAGTAGACCCCATCAACTTACTCATGAGTAGACCCCTGTCGGCAGATTCACAAGTAGACTTGTGGAATTACTATACCAATTTGGGGAACTCTCTGGATGCGAAATTAAGTGTGCCATGTACTTTGGGAAATGGCCCCACTCTCATAGGCATATGCCTTGGCCCTCTAGTGGTAAAACAGACTCTGTGAAATACTTAGGTATTCGAATTACTAAACAACCTATTCTCTTTGTCAAAACTAACTTAGATAATGAAGATCGCCTTCCTCCGCTGGGCTGACCTTCCGCTGAGTTTGTGGGGTAAGCAAGCAGTTGTACAAATGAATGTTATGCCTAGATGTATTTATACTTTTAGTTCGCTAAACTAGTTTGAACTAGTTTTCAGCTTTAGTTACAAGTAGAAATACTCAGTGGTTGCAAGAAAACGTCAGACAGCAGACCAGATCACATTGGGTTGCACACAGTAAGAATTGTGGTTACCCAGTTGCAGAAATCATGGTTGTAAGAAAATACAAAAGGACTTTTAAAAGAGTACTGTAGGCCTCCCCATCGGCTACTCAGGAGTAGACCAAGCCCCTCAGTGACAAATGACTAGACCCAGTTGGCTTACTCATGAGTAGACCCCTGCAGTTTACTCACGAGTAGACCCAGGTAAGTTTACTCACGAGTAGATCCAGTCGACTCACTCACGGGTGTAGCACCCCCTCGGCTTACTCGCGAGTAGACCCCATCAACTTACTCATGAGTAGACCCCTTTCGGCAGATTCACAAGTAGACTAGTGGGATTACTATACCAATTTGGGGAACTCTCTGGATGCGAAATTAAGTGTGCCATGTCCTTTGGGAAATGGCCCCACTCTCATAGGCATATGCCTTGGCCCTCTAGTGGTAAAACAGACTCTGTGAAAGACTTAGGTATTCGAATTACTAAACAACCTATTCTCTTTGTCAAAACTAACTTAGATAATGAAGATCACCTTCCTCCGCTGGGCTGACCTTCCGCTGAGTTTGTGGGGTAAGCAAGCAGTTGTACAAATGAATGTTATGCCTAGATGTATTTATACGTTTAGTTCACTAAACTAGTTTGAACTAGTTTTCAGCTTTAGTTACAAGTAGAAATACTCAGTAGTTGCAAGAAAACGTCAGACAGCACACCAGGTCACAGTGGGTATCACACAGTAAGAATTGTGGTTACCCAGTTGCAGAAATCATGGCTGTAAGAAAATACAAAAGGACCTTTAAAAGAGTACTGTAGGCCTCCCCATCGGCTACTCAGGAGTAGACCAAGCCCCTCAGTGACAAATGACTAGACGCAGTTGGCCTACTCACGAGTAGACCCCTGCCGTTTACTCACGAGTAGACCCAGGTAAGTTTACTCACGAGTAGACCCGGTCGACTCACTCACGGGTGTGGCACCCCCTCGGCTTACTCACGAGTAGACCCCATCAACTTACTCGTGAGTAGACCCCTGTCGGCAGATTCACAAGTAGACTTGTGGAATTACTATACCAATTTGGGGAACTCTCTCGATGCGAAATTAAGTGTGCCATGTACTTTGGGAAATGGCCCCACTCTCATAGGCATATGCCCTGGCCCTCTACTTGTAAAACACACTTTGTGAAAGACTTAGGTATTCAAATTACTAAACAACCTATTCTCTTTGTCAAAACTAACTCAGATAATGAAGATCGACTTCCTCCGCTGGGCTGACCTTCCGCTGAGTTTGTGGGGTAAGCAAGCAGTTGTACAAATGAATGTTATGCCTAGATGTATTTATACTTTTAGTTCACTAAACTAGTTTGAATTAGTTTTCAGCTTTTAGTTACAAGTAGAAATACTCAGTAGTTGCAAGAACACGTCAGACAGCACACCAGATCACAGTGGGTATCACACAGTAAGAATTGTGGTTACCCAGTTGCAGAAATCATGGCTGTAAGAAAATACAAAAGGACCTTTAAAAGAGTACTGTAGGCCTCCCCATCGGCTACTCAGGAGTAGACCAAGCCCCTCAGTGACAAATGACTAGACGCAGTTGGCCTACTCACGAGTAGACCCCTGCCGTTTACTCACGAGTAGACCCAGGTAAGTTTACTCACGAGTAGACCCGGTCGACTCACTCACGGGTGTGGCACCCCCTCGGCTTACTCACGAGTAGACCCCATCAACTTACTCGTGAGTAGACCCCTTTCGGCAGATTCACAAGTAGACTTGTGGAATTACTATACCAATTTGGGGAACTCTCTCGATGCGAAATTAAGTGTGCCATGTCCTTTGGGAAATGGCCCCACTCTCATAGGCATATGCCTTGGCCCTCTAGTGGTAAAACAGACTCTGTGAAATACTTAGGTATTCGAATTACTAAACAACCTATTCTCTTTGTCAAAACTAACTTAGATAATGAAGATCACCTTCCTCCGCTGGGCTGACCTTCCGCTGAGTTTGTGGGGTAAGCAAGCAGTTGTACAAATGAATGTTATGCCTAGATGTATTTATACTTTTAGTTCACTAAACTAGTTTGAACTAGTTTTCAGCTTTAGTTACAAGTAGAAATACTCAGTGGTTGCAAGAAAACGTCAGACAGCAGACCAGATCACATTGGGTTGCACACAGTAAGAATTGTGGTTACCCAGTTGCAGAAATCATGGTTGTAAGAAAATACAAATGGACTTTTAAAAGAGTACTGTAGGCCTCCCCATCGGCTACTCAGGAGTAGACCAAGCCCCTCAGTGACAAATGACTAGACCCAGTTGGCTTACTCATGAGTAGACCCCTGCAGTTTACTCATGAGTAGACCCAGGTAAGTTTTCTCACGAGTAGACCCAGTCGACTCACTCACGGGTGTAGCACCCCCTCGGCTTACTCGCGAGTAGACCCCATCAACTTACTCATGAGTAGACCCCTTTCGGCAGATTCACAAGTAGACTTGTGGAATTACTATACCAATTTGGGGAACTCTCTGGATGCGAAATTAAGTGTGCCATGTACTTTGGGAAATGGCCCCACTCTCATAGGCATATGCCCTGGCCCTCTACTTGTAAAACACACTTTGTGAAAGACTTAGGTATTCAAATTACTAAACAACCTATTCTCTTTGTCAAAACTAACTCAGATAATGAAGATCGACTTCCTCCGCTGGGCTGACCTTCCGCTGAGTTTGTGGGGTAAGCAAGCAGTTGTACAAATGAATGTTATGCCTAGATGTATTTATACTTTTAGTTCACTAAACTAGTTTGAATTAGTTTTCAGCTTTTAGTTACAAGTAGAAATACTCAGTAGTTGCAAGAACACGTCAGACAGCACACCAGATCACAGTGGGTATCACACAGTAAGAATTGTGGTTACCCAGTTGCAGAAATCATGGCTGTAAGAAAATACAAAAGGACCTTTAAAAGAGTACTGTAGGCCTCCCCATCGGCTACTCAGGAGTAGACCAAGCCCCTCAGTGACAAATGACTAGACGCAGTTGGCCTACTCACGAGTAGACCCCTGCCGTTTACTCACGAGTAGACCCAGGTAAGTTTACTCACGAGTAGACCCGGTCGACTCACTCACGGGTGTGGCACCCCCTCGGCTTACTCACGAGTAGACCCCATCAACTTACTCGTGAGTAGACCCCTTTCGGCAGATTCACAAGTAGACTTGTGGAATTACTATACCAATTTGGGGAACTCTCTCGATGCGAAATTAAGTGTGCCATGTCCTTTGGGAAATGGCCCCACTCTCATAGGCATATGCCTTGGCCCTCTAGTGGTAAAACAGACTCTGTGAAAGACTTAGGTATTCGAATTACTAAACAACCTATTCTCTTTGTCAAAACTAACTCAGATAATGAAGATCGACTTCCTCCGCTGGGCTGACCTTCCGCTGAGTTTGTGGGGTAAGCAAGCAGTTGTACAAATGAATGTTATGCCTAGATGTATTTATACGTTTAGTTCACTAAACTAGTTTGAACTAGTTTTCAGCTTTAGTTACAAGTAGAAATACTCAGTAGTTGCAAGAAAACGTCAGACAGCACACCAGGTCACAGTGGGTATCACACAGTAAGAATTGTGGTTACCCAGTTGCAGAAATCATGGTTGTAAGAAAATACAAAAGGACTTTTAAAAGAGTACTGTAGGCCTCCCCATCGGCTACTCAGGAGTAGACCAAGCCCCTCAGTGACAAATGACTAGACCCAGTTGGCTTACTCATGAGTAGACCCCTGCAGTTTACTCACGAGTAGACCCAGGTAAGTTTACTCACGAGTAGATCCAGTCGACTCACTCACGGGTGTAGCACCCCCTCGGCTTACTCGCGAGTAGACCCCATCAACTTACTCATGAGTAGACCCCTTTCGGCAGATTCACAAGTAGACTAGTGGGATTACTATACCAATTTGGGGAACTCTCTGGATGCGAAATTAAGTGTGCCATGTCCTTTGGGAAATGGCCCCACTCTCATAGGCATATGTCCTGGCCCTCTACTTGTAAAACACACTTTGTGAAAGACTTAGGTATTCGAATTACTAAACAACCTATTCTCTTTGTCAAAACTAAATTAGATAATGAAGATCACCTTCCTCCGCTGGGCTGACCTTCCGCTGAGTTTGTGGGGTAAGCAAGCAGTTGTACAAATGAATGTTATGCCTAGATGTATTTATACGTTTAGTTCACTAAACTAGTTTGAACTAGTTTTCAGCTTTAGTTACAAGTAGAAATACTCAGTAGTTGCAAGAAAACGTCAGACAGCACACCAGGTCACAGTGGGTATCACACAGTAAGAATTGTGGTTACCCAGTTGCAGAAATCATGGCTGTAAGAAAATACAAAAGGACCTTTAAAAGAGTACTGTAGGCCTCCCCATCGGCTACTCAGGAGTAGACCAAGCCCCTCAGTGACAAATGACTAGACGCAGTTGGCCTACTCACGAGTAGACCCCTGCAGTTTACTCACGAGTAGACCCATGTATTTTTACTCACGAGTAGACCCGGTCGACTCACTCACGGGTGTGGCACCCCCTCGGCTTACTCACGAGTAGACCCCATCAACTTACTCGTGAGTAGACCCCTGTCGGCAGATTCACAAGTAGACTTGTGGAATTACTATACCAATTTGGGGAACTCTCTCGATGCGAAATTAAGTGTGCCATGTACTTTGGGAAATGGCCCCACTCTCATAGGCATATGCCCTGGCCCTCTACTTGTAAAACACACTTTGTGAAAGACTTAGGTATTCAAATTACTAAACAACCTATTCTCTTTGTCAAAACTAACTCAGATAATGAAGATCGACTTCCTCCGCTGGGCTGACCTTCCGCTGAGTTTGTGGGGTAAGCAAGCAGTTGTACAAATGAATGTTATGCCTAGATGTATTTATACTTTTAGTTCACTAAACTAGTTTGAATTAGTTTTCAGCTTTTAGTTACAAGTAGAAATACTCAGTAGTTGCAAGAACACGTCAGACAGCACACCAGATCACAGTGGGTATCACACAGTAAGAATTGTGGTTACCCAGTTGCAGAAATCATGGCTGTAAGAAAATACAAAAGGACCTTTAAAAGAGTACTGTAGGCCTCCCCATCGGCTACTCAGGAGTAGACCAAGCCCCTCAGTGACAAATGACTAGACGCAGTTGGCCTACTCACGAGTAGACCCCTGCCGTTTACTCACGAGTAGACCCAGGTAAGTTTACTCACGAGTAGACCCGGTCGACTCACTCACGGGTGTGGCACCCCCTCGGCTTACTCACGAGTAGACCCCATCAACTTACTCGTGAGTAGACCCCTTTCGGCAGATTCACAAGTAGACTTGTGGAATTACTATACCAATTTGGGGAACTCTCTGGATGCGAAATTAAGTGTGCCATGTACTTTGGGAAATGGCCCCACTCTCATAGGCATATGCCCTGGCCCTCTACTTGTAAAACACACTTTGTGAAAGACTTAGGTATTCGAATTACTAAACAACCTATTCTCTTTGTCAAAACTAACTCAGATAATGAAGATCGACTTCCTCCGCTGGGCTGACCTTCCGCTGAGTTTGTGGGGTAAGCAAGCAGTTGTACAAATGAATGTTATGCCTAGATGTATTTATACTTTTAGTTCACTAAACTAGTTTGAATTAGTTTTCAGCTTTTAGTTACAAGTAGAAATACTCAGTAGTTGCAAGAACACGTCAGACAGCACACCAGATCACAGTGGGTATCACACAGTAAGAATTGTGGTTACCCAGTTGCAGAAATCATGGCTGTAAGAAAATACAAAAGGACCTTTAAAAGAGTACTGTAGGCCTCCCCATCGGCTACTCAGGAATAGACCAAGCCCCTCAGTGACAAATGACTAGACGCAGTTGGCTTACTCACGAGTAGACCCCTGCAGTTTACTCACGAGTAGACCCAGGTAAGTTTGCTCACGAGTAGACGCAGTCGACTCACTCACGGGTGTGGCACCCCCTCGGCTTACTCACGAGTAGACCCCATCAACTTACTCGTGAGTAGACCCCTGTCGGCAGATTCACAAGTAGACTTGTGGAATTACTATACCAATTTGGGGAACTCTCTGGATGCAAAATTAAGTGTGCCATGTACTTTGGGAAATGGCCCCACTCTCATAGGCATATGCCCTGGCCCTCTACTTGTAAAACACACTTTGTGAAAGACTTAGGTATTCGAATTACTAAACAACCTATTCTCTTTGTCAAAACTAACTCAGATAATGAAGATCGACTTCCTCCGCTGGGCTGACCTTCCGCTGAGTTTGTGGGGTAAGCAAGCAGTTGTACAAATGAATGTTATGCCTAGATGTATTTATACTTTTAGTTCACTAAACTAGTTTGAATTAGTTTTCAGCTTTTAGTTACAAGTAGAAATACTCAGTAGTTGCAAGAACACGTCAGACAGCACACCAGATCACAGTGGGTATCACACAGTAAGAATTGTGGTTACCCAGTTGCAGAAATCATGGCTGTAAGAAAATACAAAAGGACCTTTAAAAGAGTACTGTAGGCCTCCCCATCGGCTACTCAGGAGTAGACCAAGCCCCTCAGTGACAAATGACTAGACGCAGTTGGCCTACTCACGAGTAGACCCCTGCCGTTTACTCACGAGTAGACCCAGGTAAGTTTACTCACGAGTAGACCCGGTCGACTCACTCACGGGTGTGGCACCCCCTCGGCTTACTCGCGAGTAGACCCCATCAACTTACTCATGAGTAGACCCCTGTCGGCAGATTCACAAGTAGACTTGTGGAATTACTATACCAATTTGGGGAACTCTCTGGATGCGAAATTAAGTGTGCCATGTACTTTGGGAAATGGCCCCACTCTCATAGGCATATGCCTTGGCCCTCTAGTGGTAAAACAGACTCTGTGAAATACTTAGGTATTCGAATTACTAAACAACCTATTCTCTTTGTCAAAACTAACTTAGATAATGAAGATCGCCTTCCTCCGCTGGGCTGACCTTCCGCTGAGTTTGTGGGGTAAGCAAGCAGTTGTACAAATGAATGTTATGCCTAGATGTATTTATACTTTTAGTTCGCTAAACTAGTTTGAACTAGTTTTCAGCTTTAGTTACAAGTAGAAATACTCAGTGGTTGCAAGAAAACGTCAGACAGCAGACCAGATCACATTGGGTTGCACACAGTAAGAATTGTGGTTACCCAGTTGCAGAAATCATGGTTGTAAGAAAATACAAAAGGACTTTTAAAAGAGTACTGTAGGCCTCCCCATCGGCTACTCAGGAGTAGACCAAGCCCCTCAGTGACAAATGACTAGACCCAGTTGGCTTACTCATGAGTAGACCCCTGCAGTTTACTCACGAGTAGACCCAGGTAAGTTTACTCACGAGTAGATCCAGTCGACTCACTCACGGGTGTAGCACCCCCTCGGCTTACTCGCGAGTAGACCCCATCAACTTACTCATGAGTAGACCCCTTTCGGCAGATTCACAAGTAGACTAGTGGGATTACTATACCAATTTGGGGAACTCTCTGGATGCGAAATTAAGTGTGCCATGTCCTTTGGGAAATGGCCCCACTCTCATAGGCATATGCCTTGGCCCTCTAGTGGTAAAACAGACTCTGTGAAAGACTTAGGTATTCGAATTACTAAACAACCTATTCTCTTTGTCAAAACTAACTTAGATAATGAAGATCACCTTCCTCCGCTGGGCTGACCTTCCGCTGAGTTTGTGGGGTAAGCAAGCAGTTGTACAAATGAATGTTATGCCTAGATGTATTTATACGTTTAGTTCACTAAACTAGTTTGAACTAGTTTTCAGCTTTAGTTACAAGTAGAAATACTCAGTAGTTGCAAGAAAACGTCAGACAGCACACCAGGTCACAGTGGGTATCACACAGTAAGAATTGTGGTTACCCAGTTGCAGAAATCATGGCTGTAAGAAAATACAAAAGGACCTTTAAAAGAGTACTGTAGGCCTCCCCATCGGCTACTCAGGAGTAGACCAAGCCCCTCAGTGACAAATGACTAGACGCAGTTGGCCTACTCACGAGTAGACCCCTGCCGTTTACTCACGAGTAGACCCAGGTAAGTTTACTCACGAGTAGACCCGGTCGACTCACTCACGGGTGTGGCACCCCCTCGGCTTACTCACGAGTAGACCCCATCAACTTACTCGTGAGTAGACCCCTGTCGGCAGATTCACAAGTAGACTTGTGGAATTACTATACCAATTTGGGGAACTCTCTCGATGCGAAATTAAGTGTGCCATGTACTTTGGGAAATGGCCCCACTCTCATAGGCATATGCCCTGGCCCTCTACTTGTAAAACACACTTTGTGAAAGACTTAGGTATTCAAATTACTAAACAACCTATTCTCTTTGTCAAAACTAACTCAGATAATGAAGATCGACTTCCTCCGCTGGGCTGACCTTCCGCTGAGTTTGTGGGGTAAGCAAGCAGTTGTACAAATGAATGTTATGCCTAGATGTATTTATACTTTTAGTTCACTAAACTAGTTTGAATTAGTTTTCAGCTTTTAGTTACAAGTAGAAATACTCAGTAGTTGCAAGAACACGTCAGACAGCACACCAGATCACAGTGGGTATCACACAGTAAGAATTGTGGTTACCCAGTTGCAGAAATCATGGCTGTAAGAAAATACAAAAGGACCTTTAAAAGAGTACTGTAGGCCTCCCCATCGGCTACTCAGGAGTAGACCAAGCCCCTCAGTGACAAATGACTAGACGCAGTTGGCCTACTCACGAGTAGACCCCTGCCGTTTACTCACGAGTAGACCCAGGTAAGTTTACTCACGAGTAGACCCGGTCGACTCACTCACGGGTGTGGCACCCCCTCGGCTTACTCACGAGTAGACCCCATCAACTTACTCGTGAGTAGACCCCTTTCGGCAGATTCACAAGTAGACTTGTGGAATTACTATACCAATTTGGGGAACTCTCTCGATGCGAAATTAAGTGTGCCATGTCCTTTGGGAAATGGCCCCACTCTCATAGGCATATGCCTTGGCCCTCTAGTGGTAAAACAGACTCTGTGAAATACTTAGGTATTCGAATTACTAAACAACCTATTCTCTTTGTCAAAACTAACTTAGATAATGAAGATCACCTTCCTCCGCTGGGCTGACCTTCCGCTGAGTTTGTGGGGTAAGCAAGCAGTTGTACAAATGAATGTTATGCCTAGATGTATTTATACTTTTAGTTCACTAAACTAGTTTGAACTAGTTTTCAGCTTTAGTTACAAGTAGAAATACTCAGTGGTTGCAAGAAAACGTCAGACAGCAGACCAGATCACATTGGGTTGCACACAGTAAGAATTGTGGTTACCCAGTTGCAGAAATCATGGTTGTAAGAAAATACAAATGGACTTTTAAAAGAGTACTGTAGGCCTCCCCATCGGCTACTCAGGAGTAGACCAAGCCCCTCAGTGACAAATGACTAGACCCAGTTGGCTTACTCATGAGTAGACCCCTGCAGTTTACTCATGAGTAGACCCAGGTAAGTTTTCTCACGAGTAGACCCAGTCGACTCACTCACGGGTGTAGAACCCCCTCGGCTTACTCGCGAGTAGACCCCATCAACTTACTCATGAGTAGACCCCTTTCGGCAGATTCACAAGTAGACTTGTGGAATTACTATACCAATTTGGGGAACTCTCTGGATGCGAAATTAAGTGTGCCATGTACTTTGGGAAATGGCCCCACTCTCATAGGCATATGCCCTGGCCCTCTACTTGTAAAACACACTTTGTGAAAGACTTAGGTATTCAAATTACTAAACAACCTATTCTCTTTGTCAAAACTAACTCAGATAATGAAGATCGACTTCCTCCGCTGGGCTGACCTTCCGCTGAGTTTGTGGGGTAAGCAAGCAGTTGTACAAATGAATGTTATGCCTAGATGTATTTATACTTTTAGTTCACTAAACTAGTTTGAATTAGTTTTCAGCTTTTAGTTACAAGTAGAAATACTCAGTAGTTGCAAGAACACGTCAGACAGCACACCAGATCACAGTGGGTATCACACAGTAAGAATTGTGGTTACCCAGTTGCAGAAATCATGGCTGTAAGAAAATACAAAAGGACCTTTAAAAGAGTACTGTAGGCCTCCCCATCGGCTACTCAGGAGTAGACCAAGCCCCTCAGTGACAAATGACTAGACGCAGTTGGCCTACTCACGAGTAGACCCCTGCCGTTTACTCACGAGTAGACCCAGGTAAGTTTACTCACGAGTAGACCCGGTCGACTCACTCACGGGTGTGGCACCCCCTCGGCTTACTCACGAGTAGACCCCATCAACTTACTCGTGAGTAGACCCCTTTCGGCAGATTCACAAGTAGACTTGTGGAATTACTATACCAATTTGGGGAACTCTCTCGATGCGAAATTAAGTGTGCCATGTCCTTTGGGAAATGGCCCCACTCTCATAGGCATATGCCTTGGCCCTCTAGTGGTAAAACAGACTCTGTGAAATACTTAGGTATTCGAATTACTAAACAACCTATTCTCTTTGTCAAAACTAACTTAGATAATGAAGATCACCTTCCTCCGCTGGGCTGACCTTCCGCTGAGTTTGTGGGGTAAGCAAGCAGTTGTACAAATGAATGTTATGCCTAGATGTATTTATACTTTTAGTTCACTAAACTAGTTTGAACTAGTTTTCAGCTTTAGTTACAAGTAGAAATACTCAGTGGTTGCAAGAAAACGTCAGACAGCAGACCAGATCACATTGGGTTGCACACAGTAAGAATTGTGGTTACCCAGTTGCAGAAATCATGGTTGTAAGAAAATACAAATGGACTTTTAAAAGAGTACTGTAGGCCTCCCCATCGGCTACTCAGGAGTAGACCAAGCCCCTCAGTGACAAATGACTAGACCCAGTTGGCTTACTCATGAGTAGACCCCTGCAGTTTACTCATGAGTAGACCCAGGTAAGTTTTCTCACGAGTAGACCCAGTCGATTCACTCACGGGTGTAGCACCCCCTCGGCTTACTCGCGAGTAGACCCCATCAACTTACTCATGAGTAGACCCCTTTCGGCAGATTCACAAGTAGACTTGTGGAATTACTATACCAATTTGGGGAACTCTCTGGATGCGAAATTAAGTGTGCCATGTACTTTGGGAAATGGCCCCACTCTCATAGGCATATGCCCTGGCCCTCTACTTGTAAAACACACTTTGTGAAAGACTTAGGTATTCGAATTACTAAACAACCTATTCTCTTTGTCAAAACTAACTCAGATAATGAAGATCGACTTCCTCCGCTGGGCTGACCTTCCGCTGAGTTTGTGGGGTAAGCAAGCAGTTGTACAAATGAATGTTATGCCTAGATGTATTTATACTTTTAGTTCACTAAACTAGTTTGAATTAGTTTTCAGCTTTTAGTTACAAGTAGAAATACTCAGTAGTTGCAAGAACACGTCAGACAGCACACCAGATCACAGTGGGTATCACACAGTAAGAATTGTGGTTACCCAGTTGCAGAAATCATGGCTGTAAGAAAATACAAAAGGACCTTTAAAAGAGTACTGTAGGCCTCCCCATCGGCTACTCAGGAATAGACCAAGCCCCTCAGTGACAAATGACTAGACGCAGTTGGCTTACTCACGAGTAGACCCCTGCAGTTTACTCACGAGTAGACCCAGGTAAGTTTGCTCACGAGTAGACGCAGTCGACTCACTCACGGGTGTGGCACCCCCTCGGCTTACTCACGAGTAGACCCCATCAACTTACTCGTGAGTAGACCCCTTTCGGCAGATTCACAAGTAGACTTGTGGAATTACTATACCAATTTGGGGAACTCTCTCGATGCGAAATTAAGTGTGCCATGTCCTTTGGGAAATGGCCCCACTCTCATAGGCATATGCCTTGGCCCTCTAGTGGTAAAACAGACTCTGTGAAAGACTTAGGTATTCGAATTACTAAACAACCTATTCTCTTTGTCAAAACTAACTCAGATAATGAAGATCGACTTCCTCCGCTGGGCTGACCTTCCGCTGAGTTTGTGGGGTAAGCAAGCAGTTGTACAAATGAATGTTATGCCTAGATGTATTTATACGTTTAGTTCACTAAACTAGTTTGAACTAGTTTTCAGCTTTAGTTACAAGTAGAAATACTCAGTAGTTGCAAGAAAACGTCAGACAGCACACCAGGTCACAGTGGGTATCACACAGTAAGAATTGTGGTTACCCAGTTGCAGAAATCATGGTTCTAAGAAAATACAAAAGGACTTTTAAAAGAGTACTGTAGGCCTCCCCATCGGCTACTCAGGAGTAGACCAAGCCCCTCAGTGACAAATGACTAGACCCAGTTGGCTTACTCATGAGTAGACCCCTGCAGTTTACTCACGAGTAGACCCAGGTAAGTTTACTCACGAGTAGATCCAGTCGACTCACTCACGGGTGTAGCACCCCCTCGGCTTACTCGCGAGTAGACCCCATCAACTTACTCATGAGTAGACCCCTTTCGGCAGATTCACAAGTAGACTAGTGGGATTACTATACCAATTTGGGGAACTCTCTGGATGCGAAATTAAGTGTGCCATGTCCTTTGGGAAATGGCCCCACTCTCATAGGCATATGTCCTGGCCCTCTACTTGTAAAACACACTTTGTGAAAGACTTAGGTATTCGAATTACTAAACAACCTATTCTCTTTGTCAAAACTAACTTAGATAATGAAGATCACCTTCCTCCGCTGGGCTGACCTTCCGCTGAGTTTGTGGGGTAAGCAAGCAGTTGTACAAATGAATGTTATGCCTAGATGTATTTATACGTTTAGTTCACTAAACTAGTTTGAACTAGTTTTCAGCTTTAGTTACAAGTAGAAATACTCAGTAGTTGCAAGAAAACGTCAGACAGCACACCAGGTCACAGTGGGTATCACACAGTAAGAATTGTGGTTACCCAGTTGCAGAAATCATGGCTGTAAGAAAATACAAAAGGACCTTTAAAAGAGTACTGTAGGCCTCCCCATCGGCTACTCAGGAGTAGACCAAGCCCCTCAGTGACAAATGACTAGACGCAGTTGGCCTACTCACGAGTAGACCCCTGCAGTTTACTCACGAGTAGACCCATGTATTTTTACTCACGAGTAGACCCGGTCGACTCACTCACGGGTGTGGCACCCCCTCGGCTTACTCACGAGTAGACCCCATCAACTTACTCGTGAGTAGACCCCTGTCGGCAGATTCACAAGTAGACTTGTGGAATTACTATACCAATTTGGGGAACTCTCTGGATGCGAAATTAAGTGTGCCATGTACTTTGGGAAATGGCCCCACTCTCATAGGCATATGCCCTGGCCCTCTACTTGTAAAACACACTTTCTGAAAGACTTAGGTATTCGAATTACTAAACAACCTATTCTCTTTGTCAAAACTAACTCAGATAATGAAGATCGACTTCCTCCGCTGGGCTGACCTTCCGCTGAGTTTGTGGGGTAAGCAAGCAGTTGTACAAATGAATGTTATGCCTAGATGTATTTATACTTTTAGTTCACTAAACTAGTTTGAATTAGTTTTCAGCTTTTAGTTACAAGTAGAAATACTCAGTAGTTGCAAGAACACGTCAGACAGCACACCAGATCACAGTGGGTATCACACAGTAAGAATTGTGGTTACCCAGTTGCAGAAATCATGGCTGTAAGAAAATACAAAAGGACCTTTAAAAGAGTACTGTAGGCCTCCCCATCGGCTACTCAGGAGTAGACCAAGCCCCTCAGTGACAAATGACTAGACGCAGTTGGCCTACTCACGAGTAGACCCCTGCCGTTTACTCACGAGTAGACCCAGGTAAGTTTACTCACGAGTAGACCCGGTCGACTCACTCACGGGTGTGGCACCCCCTCGGCTTACTCACGAGTAGACCCCATCAACTTACTCGTGAGTAGACCTCTTTCGGCAGATTCACAAGTAGACTTGTGGAATTACTATACCAATTTGGGGAACTCTCTGGATGCGAAATTAAGTGTGCCATGTCCTTTGGGAAATGGCCCCACTCTCATAGGCATATGCCTTGGCCCTCTAGTGGTAAAACAGACTCTGTGAAATACTTAGGTATTCGAATTACTAAACAACCTATTCTCTTTGTCAAAACTAACTTAGATAATGAAGATCACCTTCCTCCGCTGGGCTGACCTTCCGCTGAGTTTGTGGGGTAAGCAAGCAGTTGTACAAATGAATGTTATGCCTAGATGTATTTATACTTTTAGTTCACTAAACTAGTTTGAACTAGTTTTCAGCTTTTAGTTACAAGTAGAAATACTCAGTAGTTGCAAGAACACGTCAGACAGCACACCAGATCACAGTGGGTATCACACAGTAAGAATTGTGGTTACCCAGTTGCAGAAATCATGGCTTTAAGAAAATACAAAAGGACCTTTAAAAGAGTACTGTAGGCCTCCCCATCGGCTACTCAGGAGTAGACCAAGCCCCTCAGTGACAAATGACTAGACGCAGTTGGCCTACTCACGAGTAGACCCCTGCAGTTTACTCACGAGTAGACCCAGGTAAGTTTACTCACGAGTAGACCGGGTTGGCTGACTCACGGGTGTGGCACCCCTTCGGCTTACTCACGAGTAGACCCCATCAAATTACTCGTGAGTAGACCCCTTTTGGCAGATTCACAAGTAGGCTTATGGAATTACTATACCAATTTGGGGAACTCTCTGGATGCAAAATTAAGTGTGCCATGTCCTTTGGGAAATGGCCCCACTCTCATAGGCATATGCCCTGGCCCTCTACTTGTAAAACAGACTCTGTGAAAGACTTAGGTATTCGAATTACTAAAAAACCTATTCTCTTTGTCAAAACTAACTCAGATAATGAAGATCGACTTCCTCCGCTGGGCTGACCTTCCACTGAGTTTGTGGGGTAAGCAAGCAGTTGTACAAATGAATGTTATGCCTGGATGTATTTATACTTTTAGTTCACTAAACTAGTTTGAACTAGTTTTCAGCTTTTAGTTACAAGTAGAAATACTCAGTGGTTGCAAGAACACGTCAGACAGCACACCAGATCACAGTGGGTATCACACAGTAAGAATTGTGGTTACCCAGTTGCAGAAATCATGGCTGTAAGAAAATACAAAAGGACCTTTAAAAGAGTACTGTAGGCCTCCCCATCGGCTACTCAGGAGTAGACCAAGCCCCTCAGTGACAAATGACTAGACGCAGTTGGCCTACTCACGAGTAGACCCCTGCAGTTTACTCACGAGTAGACCCATGTATTTTTACTCACGAGTAGACCCGGTCGACTCACTCACGGGTGTGGCACCCCCTCGGCTTACTCACGAGTAGACCCCATCAACTTACTCGTGAGTAGACCCCTGTCGGCAGATTCACAAGTAGACTTGTGGAATTACTATACCAATTTGGGGAACTCTCTGGATGCAAAATTAAGTGTGCCATGTACTTTGGGAAATGGCCCCACTCTCATAGGCATATGCCCTGGCCCTCTACTTGTAAAACACACTTTGTGAAAGACTTAGGTATTCGAATTACTAAACAACCTATTCTCTTTGTCAAAACTAACTCAGATAATGAAGATCGACTTCCTCCGCTGGGCTGACCTTTCGCTGAGTTTGTGGGGTAAGCAAGCAGTTGTACAAATGAATGTTATGCCTAGATGTATTTATACTTTTAGTTCACTAAACTAGTTTGAATTAGTTTTCAGCTTTTAGTTACAAGTAGAAATACTCAGTAGTTGCAAGAACACGTCAGACAGCACACCAGATCACAGTGGGTATCACACAGTAAGAATTGTGGTTACCCAGTTGCAGAAATCATGGCTGTAAGAAAATACAAAAGGACCTTTAAAAGAGTACTGTAGGCCTCCCCATCGGCTACTCAGGAGTAGACCAAGCCCCTCAGTGACAAATGACTAGACGCAGTTGGCCTACTCACGAGTAGACCCCTGCCGTTTACTCACGAGTAGACCCAGGTAAGTTTACTCACGAGTAGACCCGGTCGACTCACTCACGGGTGTGGCACCCCCTCGGCTTACTCGCGAGTAGACCCCATCAACTTACTCATGAGTAGACCCCTGTCGGCAGATTCACAAGTAGACTTGTGGAATTACTATACCAATTTGGGGAACTCTCTGGATGCGAAATTAAGTGTGCCATGTACTTTGGGAAATGGCCCCACTCTCATAGGCATATGCCCTGGCCCTCTACTTGTAAAACACACTTTGTGAAAGACTTAGGTATTCGAATTACTAAACAACCTATTCTTTTTGTCAAAACTAACTCAGATAATGAAGATCGACTTCCTCCGCTGGGCTGACCTTCCGCTGAGTTTGTGGGGTAAGCAAGCAGTTGTACAAATGAATGTTATGCCTAGATGTATTTATACTTTTAGTTCACTAAACTAGTTTGAACTAGTTTTCAGCTTTTAGTTACAAGTAGAAATACTCAGTAGTTGCAAGAACACGTCAGACAGCACACCAGATCACAGTGGGTATCACACAGTAAGAATTGTGGTTACCCAGTTGCAGAAATCATGGCTTAAAGAAAATACAAAAGGACCTTTAAAAGAGTACTGTAGGCCTCCCCATCGGCTACTCAGGAGTAGACCAAGCCCCTCAGTGACAAATGACTAGACGCAGTTGGCCTACTCACGAGTAGACCCCTGCAGTTTACTCACGAGTAGACCCAGGTAAGTTTACTCACGAGTAGACCCGGTCGACTCACTCACGGGTGTGGCACCCCCTCGGCTTACTCACGAGTAGACCCCATCAACTTACTCGTGAGTAGACCCCTGTCGGCAGATTCACAAGTAGACTTGTGGAATTACTATACCAATTTGGGGAACTCTCTGGATGCGAAATTAAGTGTGCCATGTCCTTTGGGAAATGGCCCCACTCTCATAGGCATATGCCTTGGCCCTCTAGTGGTAAAACAGACTCTGTGAAAGACTTAGGTATTCGAATTACTAAACAACCTATTCTCTTTGTCAAAACTAACTCAGATAATGAAGATCGACTTCCTCTGCTGGGCTGACCTTCCACTGAGTTTGTGGGGTAAGCAAGCAGTTGTACAAATGAATGTTATGCCTGGATGTATTTATACTTTCAGTTCACTAAACTAGTTTGAACTAGTTTTCAGCTTTTAGTTACAAGTAGAAATACTCAGTGGTTGCAAGAACACGTCAGACAGCACACCGGATCACAGTGGGTTGCACACAGTAAGAATTGTGGTTACCCAGTTGCAGAAATCATGGCTGTAAGAAAATACAAAAGGACCTTTAAAAGAGTACTGTAGGCCTCCCCATCGGCTACTCAGGAGTAGACCAAGCCCCTCAGTGACAAATGACTAGACGCAGTTGGCCTACTCACGAGTAGACCCCTGCCGTTTACTCACGAGTAGACCCAGGTAAGTTTACTCACGAGTAGACCCGGTCGACTCACTCACGGGTGTGGCACCCCCTCGGCTTACTCGCGAGTAGACCCCATCAACTTACTCATGAGTAGACCCCTGTCGGCAGATTCACAAGTAGACTTGTGGAATTACTATACCAATTTGGGGAACTCTCTGGATGCGAAATTAAGTGTGCCATGTACTTTGGGAAATGGCCCCACTCTCATAGGCATATGCCCTGGCCCTCTACTTGTAAAACACACTTTGTGAAAGACTTAGGTATTCGAATTACTAAACAACCTATTCTCTTTGTCAAAACTAACTCAGATAATGAAGATCGACTTCCTCCGCTGGGCTGACCTTCCGCTGAGTTTGTGGGGTAAGCAAGCAGTTGTACAAATGAATGTTATGCCTAGATGTATTTATACTTTTAGTTCACTAAACTAGTTTGAATTAGTTTTCAGCTTTTAGTTACAAGTAGAAATACTCAGTAGTTGCAAGAACACGTCAGACAGCACACCAGATCACAGTGGGTATCACAAAGTAAGAATTGTGGTTACCCAGTTGCAGAAATCATGGCTGTAAGAAAATACAAAAGGACCTTTAAAAGAGTACTGTAGGCCTCCCCATCGGCTACTCAGGAATAGACCAAGCCCCTCAGTGACAAATGACTAGACGCAGTTGGCTTACTCACGAGTAGACCCCTGCAGTTTACTCACGAGTAGACCCAGGTAAGTTTGCTCACGAGTAGACGCAGTCGACTCACTCACGGGTGTGGCACCCCCTCGGCTTACTCACGAGTAGACCCCATCAACTTACTCGTGAGTAGACCCCTGTCGGCAGATTCACAAGTAGACTTGTGGAATTACTATACCAATTTGGGGAACTCTCTGGATGCGAAATTAAGTGTGCCATGTACTTTGGGAAATGGCCCCACTCTCATAGGCATATGCCCTGGCCCTCTACTTGTAAAACACACTTTGTGAAAGACTTAGGTATTCGAATTACTAAACAACCTATTCTCTTTGTCAAAACTAACTCAGATAATGAAGATCGACTTCCTCCGCTTGGCTGACCTTCCGCTGAGTTTGTGGGGTAAGCAAGCAGTTGTACAAATGAATGTTATGCCTAGATGTATTTATACTTTTAGTTCACTAAACTAGTTTGAATTAGTTTTCAGCTTTTAGTTACAAGTAGAAATACTCAGTAGTTGCAAGAACACGTCAGACAGCACACCAGATCACAGTGGGTATCACACAGTAAGAATTGTGGTTACCCAGTTGCAGAAATCATGGCTGTAAGAAAATACAAAAGGACCTTTAAAAGAGTACTGTAGGCCTCCCCATCGGCTACTCAGGAGTAGACCAAGCCCCTCAGTGACAAATGACTAGACGCAGTTGGCCTACTCACGAGTAGACCCCTGCCGTTTACTCACGAGTAGACCCAGGTAAGTTTACTCACGAGTAGACCCGGTCGACTCACTCACGGGTGTGGCACCCCCTCGGCTTACTCGCGAGTAGACCCCATCAACTTACTCATGAGTAGACCCCTGTCGGCAGATTCACAAGTAGACTTGTGGAATTACTATACCAATTTGGGGAACTCTCTGGATGCGAAATTAAGTGTGCCATGTACTTTGGGAAATGGCCCCACTCTCATAGGCATATGCCCTGGCCCTCTACTTGTAAAACACACTTTGTGAAAGACTTAGGTATTCGAATTACTAAACAACCTATTCTTTTTGTCAAAACTAACTCAGATAATGAAGATCGACTTCCTCCGCTGGGCTGACCTTCCGCTGAGTTTGTGGGGTAAGCAAGCAGTTGTACAAATGAATGTTATGCCTAGATGTATTTATACTTTTAGTTCACTAAACTAGTTTGAACTAGTTTTCAGCTTTTAGTTACAAGTAGAAATACTCAGTAGTTGCAAGAACACGTCAGACAGCACACCAGATCACAGTGGGTATCACACAGTAAGAATTGTGGTTACCCAGTTGCAGAAATCATGGCTGTAAGAAAATACAAAAGGACCTTTAAAAGAGTACTGTAGGCCTCCCCATCGGCTACTCAGGAGTAGACCAAGCCCCTCAGTGACAAATGACTAGACGCAGTTGGCCTACTCACGAGTAGACCCCTGCAGTTTACTCACGAGTAGACCCAGGTAAGTTTACTCACGAGTAGACCCGGTCGACTCACTCACGGGTGTGGCACCCCCTCGGCTTACTCACGAGTAGACCCCATCAACTTACTCGTGAGTAGACCCCTGTCGGCAGATTCACAAGTAGACTTGTGGAATTACTATACCAATTTGGGGAACTCTCTGGATGCGAAATTAAGTGTGCCATGTCCTTTGGGAAATGGCCCCACTCTCATAGGCATATGCCTTGGCCCTCTAGTGGTAAAACAGACTCTGTGAAAGACTTAGGTATTCGAATTACTAAACAACCTATTCTCTTTGTCAAAACTAACTCAGATAATGAAGATCGACTTCCTCTGCTGGGCTGACCTTCCACTGAGTTTGTGGGGTAAGCAAGCAGTTGTACAAATGAATGTTATGCCTGGATGTATTTATACTTTCAGTTCACTAAACTAGTTTGAACTAGTTTTCAGCTTTTAGTTACAAGTAGAAATACTCAGTGGTTGCAAGAACACGTCAGACAGCACACCGGATCACAGTGGGTTGCACACAGTAAGAATTGTGGTTACCCAGTTGCAGAAATCATGGCTGTAAGAAAATACAAAAGGACCTTTAAAAGAGTACTGTAGGCCTCCCCATCGGCTACTCAGGAGTAGACCAAGCCCCTCAGTGACAAATGACTAGACGCAGTTGGCCTACTCACGAGTAGACCCCTGCCGTTTACTCACGAGTAGACCCAGGTAAGTTTACTCACGAGTAGACCCGGTCGACTCACTCACGGGTGTGGCACCCCCTCGGCTTACTCGCGAGTAGACCCCATCAACTTACTCATGAGTAGACCCCTGTCGGCAGATTCACAAGTAGACTTGTGGAATTACTATACCAATTTGGGGAACTCTCTGGATGCGAAATTAAGTGTGCCATGTACTTTGGGAAATGGCCCCACTCTCATAGGCATATGTCCTGGCCCTCTACTTGTAAAACACACTTTGTGAAAGACTTAGGTATTCGAATTACTAAACAACCTATTCTCTTTGTCAAAACTAACTCAGATAATGAAGATCGACTTCCTCCGCTGGGCTGACCTTCCGCTGAGTTTGTGGGGTAAGCAAGCAGTTGTACAAATGAATGTTATGCCTAGATGTATTTATACTTTTAGTTCACTAAACTAGTTTGAATTAGTTTTCAGCTTTTAGTTACAAGTAGAAATACTCAGTAGTTGCAAGAACACGTCAGACAGCACACCAGATCACAGTGGGTATCACACAGTAAGAATTGTGGTTACCCAGTTGCAGAAATCATGGCTGTAAGAAAATACAAAAGGACCTTTAAAAGAGTACTGTAGGCCTCCCCATCGGCTACTCAGGAATAGACCAAGCCCCTCAGTGACAAATGACTAGACGCAGTTGGCTTACTCACGAGTAGACCCCTGCAGTTTACTCACGAGTAGACCCAGGTAAGTTTGCTCACGAGTAGACGCAGTCGACTCACTCACGGGTGTGGCACCCCCTCGGCTTACTCACGAGTAGACCCCATCAACTTACTCGTGAGTAGACCCCTGTCGGCAGATTCACAAGTAGACTTGTGGAATTACTATACCAATTTGGGGAACTCTCTGGATGCGAAATTAAGTGTGCCATGTACTTTGGGAAATGGCCCCACTCTCATAGGCATATGCCCTGGCCCTCTACTTGTAAAACACACTTTGTGAAAGACTTAGGTATTCGAATTACTAAACAACCTATTCTCTTTGTCAAAACTAACTCAGATAATGAAGATCGACTTCCTCCGCTGGGCTGACCTTCCGCTGAGTTTGTGGGGTAAGCAAGCAGTTGTACAAATGAATGTTATGCCTAGATGTATTTATACTTTTAGTTCACTAAACTAGTTTGAATTAGTTTTCAGCTTTTAGTTACAAGTAGAAATACTCAGTAGTTGCAAGAACACGTCAGACAGCACACCAGATCACAGTGGGTATCACACAGTAAGAATTGTGGTTACCCAGTTGCAGAAATCATGGCTGTAAGAAAATACAAAAGGACCTTTAAAAGAGTACTGTAGGCCTCCCCATCGGCTACTCAGGAGTAGACCAAGCCCCTCAGTGACAAATGACTAGACGCAGTTGGCCTACTCACGAGTAGACCCCTGCCGTTTACTCACGAGTAGACCCAGGTAAGTTTACTCACGAGTAGACCCGGTCGACTCACTCACGGGTGTGGCACCCCCTCGGCTTACTCACGAGTAGACCCCATCAACTTACTCGTGAGTAGACCCCTGTCGGCAGATTCACAAGTAGACTTGTGGAATTACTATACCAATTTGGGGAACTCTCTGGATGCGAAATTAAGTGTGCCATGTCCTTTGGGAAATGGCCCCACTCTCATAGGCATATGCCTTGGCCCTCTAGTGGTAAAACAGACTCTGTGAAAGACTTAGGTATTCGAATTACTAAACAACCTATTCTCTTTGTCAAAACTAACTCAGATAATGAAGATCGACTTCCTCTGCTGGGCTGACCTTCCACTGAGTTTGTGGGGTAAGCAAGCAGTTGTACAAATGAATGTTATGCCTGGATGTATTTATACTTTCAGTTCACTAAACTAGTTTGAACTAGTTTTCAGCTTTTAGTTACAAGTAGAAATACTCAGTGGTTGCAAGAACACGTCAGACAGCACACCGGATCACAGTGGGTTGCACACAGTAAGAATTGTGGTTACCCAGTTGCAGAAATCATGGCTGTAAGAAAATACAAAAGGACCTTTAAAAGAGTACTGTAGGCCTCCCCATCGGCTACTCAGGAGTAGACCAAGCCCCTCAGTGACAAATGACTAGACGCAGTTGGCCTACTCACGAGTAGACCCCTGCCGTTTACTCACGAGTAGACCCAGGTAAGTTTACTCACGAGTAGACCCGGTCGACTCACTCACGGGTGTGGCACCCCCTCGGCTTACTCGCGAGTAGACCCCATCAACTTACTCATGAGTAGACCCCTGTCGGCAGATTCACAAGTAGACTTGTGGAATTACTATACCAATTTGGGGAACTCTCTGGATGCGAAATTAAGTGTGCCATGTACTTTGGGAAATGGCCCCACTCTCATAGGCATATGTCCTGGCCCTCTACTTGTAAAACACACTTTGTGAAAGACTTAGGTATTCGAATTACTAAACAACCTATTCTCTTTGTCAAAACTAACTCAGATAATGAAGATCGACTTCCTCCGCTGGGCTGACCTTCCGCTGAGTTTGTGGGGTAAGCAAGCAGTTGTACAAATGAATGTTATGCCTAGATGTATTTATACTTTTAGTTCACTAAACTAGTTTGAATTAGTTTTCAGCTTTTAGTTACAAGTAGAAATACTCAGTAGTTGCAAGAACACGTCAGACAGCACACCAGATCACAGTGGGTATCACACAGTAAGAATTGTGGTTACCCAGTTGCAGAAATCATGGCTGTAAGAAAATACAAAAGGACCTTTAAAAGAGTACTGTAGGCCTCCCCATCGGCTACTCAGGAATAGACCAAGCCCCTCAGTGACAAATGACTAGACGCAGTTGGCTTACTCACGAGTAGACCCCTGCAGTTTACTCACGAGTAGACCCAGGTAAGTTTGCTCACGAGTAGACGCAGTCGACTCACTCACGGGTGTGGCACCCCCTCGGCTTACTCACGAGTAGACCCCATCAACTTACTCGTGAGTAGACCCCTGTCGGCAGATTCACAAGTAGACTTGTGGAATTACTATACCAATTTGGGGAACTCTCTGGATGCGAAATTAAGTGTGCCATGTACTTTGGGAAATGGCCCCACTCTCATAGGCATATGCCCTGGCCCTCTACTTGTAAAACACACTTTGTGAAAGACTTAGGTATTCGAATTACTAAACAACCTATTCTCTTTGTCAAAACTAACTCAGATAATGAAGATCGACTTCCTCCGCTGGGCTGACCTTCCGCTGAGTTTGTGGGGTAAGCAAGCAGTTGTACAAATGAATGTTATGCCTAGATGTATTTATACTTTTAGTTCACTAAACTAGTTTGAATTAGTTTTCAGCTTTTAGTTACAAGTAGAAATACTCAGTAGTTGCAAGAACACGTCAGACAGCACACCAGATCACAGTGGGTATCACACAGTAAGAATTGTGGTTACCCAGTTGCAGAAATCATGGCTGTAAGAAAATACAAAAGGACCTTTAAAAGAGTACTGTAGGCCTCCCCATCGGCTACTCAGGAATAGACCAAGCCCCTCAGTGACAAATGACTAGACGCAGTTGGCTTACTCACGAGTAGACCCCTGCAGTTTACTCACGAGTAGACCCAGGTAAGTTTGCTCACGAGTAGACGCAGTCGACTCACTCACGGGTGTGGCACCCCCTCGGCTTACTCACGAGTAGACCCCATCAACTTACTCGTGAGTAGACCCCTGTCGGCAGATTCACAAGTAGACTTGTGGAATTACTATACCAATTTGGGGAACTCTCTGGATGCGAAATTAAGTGTGCCATGTACTTTGGGAAATGGCCCCACTCTCATAGGCATATGCCCTGGCCCTCTACTTGTAAAACACACTTTGTGAAAGACTTAGGTATTCGAATTACTAAACAACCTATTCTCTTTGTCAAAACTAACTCAGATAATGAAGATCGACTTCCTCCGCTGGGCTGACCTTCCGCTGAGTTTGTGGGGTAAGCAAGCAGTTGTACAAATGAATGTTATGCCTAGATGTATTTATACTTTTAGTTCACTAAACTAGTTTGAATTAGTTTTCAGCTTTTAGTTACAAGTAGAAATACTCAGTAGTTGCAAGAACACGTCAGACAGCACACCAGATCACAGTGGGTATCACACAGTAAGAATTGTGGTTACCCAGTTGCAGAAATCATGGCTGTAAGAAAATACAAAAGGACCTTTAAAAGAGTACTGTAGGCCTCCCCATCGGCTACTCAGGAATAGACCAAGCCCCTCAGTGACAAATGACTAGACGCAGTTGGCTTACTCACGAGTAGACCCCTGCAGTTTACTCACGAGTAGACCCAGGTAAGTTTGCTCACGAGTAGACGCAGTCGACTCACTCACGGGTGTGGCACCCCCTCGGCTTACTCACGAGTAGACCCCATCAACTTACTCGTGAGTAGACCCCTGTCGGCAGATTCACAAGTAGACTTGTGGAATTACTATACCAATTTGGGGAACTCTCTGGATGCGAAATTAAGTGTGCCATGTACTTTGGGAAATGGCCCCACTCTCATAGGCATATGCCCTGGCCCTCTACTTGTAAAACACACTTTGTGAAAGACTTAGGTATTCGAATTACTAAACAACCTATTCTCTTTGTCAAAACTAACTCAGATAATGAAGATCGACTTCCTCCGCTGGGCTGACCTTCCGCTGAGTTTGTGGGGTAAGCAAGCAGTTGTACAAATGAATGTTATGCCTAGATGTATTTATACTTTTAGTTCACTAAACTAGTTTGAATTAGTTTTCAGCTTTTAGTTACAAGTAGAAATACTCAGTAGTTGCAAGAACACGTCAGACAGCACACCAGATCACAGTGGGTATCACACAGTAAGAATTGTGGTTACCCAGTTGCAGAAATCATGGCTGTAAGAAAATACAAAAGGACCTTTAAAAGAGTACTGTAGGCCTCCCCATCGGCTACTCAGGAGTAGACCAAGCCCCTCAGTGACAAATGACTAGACGCAGTTGGCCTACTCACGAGTAGACCCCTGCCGTTTACTCACGAGTAGACCCAGGTAAGTTTACTCACGAGTAGACCCGGTCGACTCACTCACGGGTGTGGCACCCCCTCGGCTTACTCGCGAGTAGACCCCATCAACTTACTCATGAGTAGACCCCTGTCGGCAGATTCACAAGTAGACTTGTGGAATTACTATACCAATTTGGGGAACTCTCTGGATGCGAAATTAAGTGTGCCATGTACTTTGGGAAATGGCCCCACTCTCATAGGCATATGCCCTGGCCCTCTACTTGTAAAACACACTTTGTGAAAGACTTAGGTATTCGAATTACTAAACAACCTATTCTCTTTGTCAAAACTAACTCAGATAATGAAGATCGACTTCCTCCGCTGGGCTGACCTTCCGCTGAGTTTGTGGGGTAAGCAAGCAGTTGTACAAATGAATGTTATGCCTAGATGTATTTATACTTTTAGTTCACTAAACTAGTTTGAATTAGTTTTCAGCTTTTAGTTACAAGTAGAAATACTCAGTAGTTGCAAGAACACGTCAGACAGCACACCAGATCACAGTGGGTATCACACAGTAAGAATTGTGGTTACCCAGTTGCAGAAATCATGGCTGTAAGAAAATACAAAAGGACCTTTAAAAGAGTACTGTACGCCTCCCCATCGGCTACTCAGGAGTAGACCAAGCCCCTCAGTGACAAATGACTAGACGCAGTTGGCCTACTCACGAGTAGACCCCTGCCGTTTACTCACGAGTAGACCCAGGTAAGTTTACTCACGAGTAGACCCGGTCGACTCACTCACGGGTGTGGCACCCCCTCGGCTTACTCACGAGTAGACCCCATCAACTTACTCGTGAGTAGACCCCTTTCGGCAGATTCACAAGTAGACTTGTGGAATTACTATACCAATTTGGGGAACTCTCTGGATGCGAAATTAAGTGTGCCATGTCCTTTGGGAAATGGCCCCACTCTCATAGGCATATGCCCTGGCCCTCTACTTGTAAAACACACTTTGTGAAAGACTTAGGTATTCGAATTACTAAACAACCTATTCTCTTTGTCAAAACTAACTCAGATAATGAAGATCGACTTCCTCCGCTGGGCTGACCTTCCGCTGAGTTTGTGGGGTAAGCAAGCAGTTGTACAAATGAATGTTATGCCTAGATGTATTTATACTTTTAGTTCACTAAACTAGTTTGAATTAGTTTTCAGCTTTTAGTTACAAGTAGAAATACTCAGTAGTTGCAAGAACACGTCAGACAGCACACCAGATCACAGTGGGTATCACACAGTAAGAATTGTGGTTACCCAGTTGCAGAAATCATGGCTGTAAGAAAATACAAAAGGACCTTTAAAAGAGTACTGTACGCCTCCCCATCGGCTACTCAGGAGTAGACCAAGCCCCTCAGTGACAAATGACTAGACGCAGTTGGCCTACTCACGAGTAGACCCCTGCCGTTTACTCACGAGTAGACCCAGGTAAGTTTACTCACGAGTAGACCCGGTCGACTCACTCACGGGTGTGGCACCCCCTCGGCTTACTCACGAGTAGACCCCATCAACTTACTCGTGAGTAGACCCCTTTCGGCAGATTCACAAGTAGACTTGTGGAATTACTATACCAATTTGGGGAACTCTCTCGATGCGAAATTAAGTGTGCCATGTCCTTTGGGAAATGGCCCCACTCTCATAGGCATATGCCTTGGCCCTCTAGTGGTAAAACAGACTCTGTGAAATACTTAGGTATTCGAATTACTAAACAACCTATTCTCTTTGTCAAAACTAACTTAGATAATGAAGATCACCTTCCTCCGCTGGGCTGACCTTCCGCTGAGTTTGTGGGGTAAGCAAGCAGTTGTACAAATGAATGTTATGCCTAGATGTATTTATACTTTTAGTTCACTAAACTAGTTTGAACTAGTTTTCAGCTTTAGTTACAAGTAGAAATACTCAGTGGTTGCAAGAAAACGTCAGACAGCAGACCAGATCACATTGGGTTGCACACAGTAAGAATTGTGGTTACCCAGTTGCAGAAATCATGGTTGTAAGAAAATACAAATGGACTTTTAAAAGAGTACTGTAGGCCTCCCCATCGGCTACTCAGGAGTAGACCAAGCCCCTCAGTGACAAATGACTAGACCCAGTTGGCTTACTCATGAGTAGACCCCTGCAGTTTACTCATGAGTAGACCCAGGTAAGTTTACTCACGAGTAGACCCAGTCGACTCACTCACGGGTGTAGCACCCCCTCGGCTTACTCGCGAGTAGACCCCATCAACTTACTCATGAGTAGACCCCTGTCGGCAGATTCACAAGTAGACTTGTGGAATTACTATACCAATTTGGGGAACTCTCTGGATGCGAAATTAAGTGTGCCATGTACTTTGGGAAATGGCCCCACTCTCATAGGCATATGCCCTGGCCCTCTACTTGTAAAACACACTTTGTGAAAGACTTAGGTATTCGAATTACTAAACAACCTATTCTCTTTGTCAAAACTAACTCAGATAATGAAGATCGACTTCCTCCGCTGGGCTGACCTTCCGCTGAGTTTGTGGGGTAAGCAAGCAGTTGTACAAATGAATGTTATGCCTAGATGTATTTATACTTTTAGTTCACTAAACTAGTTTGAATTAGTTTTCAGCTTTTAGTTACAAGTAGAAATACTCAGTAGTTGCAAGAACACGTCAGACAGCACACCAGATCACAGTGGGTATCACACAGTAAGAATTGTGGTTACCCAGTTGCAGAAATCATGGCTGTAAGAAAATACAAAAGGACCTTTAAAAGAGTACTGTAGGCCTCCCCATCGGCTACTCAGGAATAGACCAAGCCCCTCAGTGACAAATGACTAGACGCAGTTGGCTTACTCACGAGTAAACCCAGGTAAGTTTGCTCACGAGTAGACGCAGTCGACTCACTCACGGGTGTGGCACCCCCTCGGCTTACTCACGAGTAGACCCCATCAACTTACTCGTGAGTAGACCCCTTTCGGCAGATTCACAAGTAGACTTGTGGAATTACTATACCAATTTGGGGAACTCTCTCGATGCGAAATTAAGTGTGCCATGTCCTTTGGGAAATGGCCCCACTCTCATAGGCATATGCCTTGGCCCTCTAGATTCACAAGTAGACTTGTGGAATTACTATACCAATTTGGGGAACTCTCTGGATGCGAAATTAAGTGTGCCATGTACTTTGGGAAATGGCCCCACTCTCATAGGCATATGCCTTGGCCCTCTACTTGTAAAACACACTTTGTGAAAGACTTAGGTATTCGAATTACTAAACAACCTATTCTCTTTGTCAAAACTAACTCAGATAATGAAGATCGACTTCCTCCGCTGGGCTGACCTTCCGCTGAGTTTGTGGGGTAAGCAAGCAGTTGTACAAATGAATGTTATGCCTAGATGTATTTATACTTTTAGTTCGCTAAACTAGTTTGAACTAGTTTTCAGCTTTTAGTTACAAGTAGAAATACTCAGTGGTTGCAAGAACACGTCAGACAGCACACCAGATCACAGTGGGTATCACACAGTAAGAATTGTGGTTACCCAGTTGCAGAAATCATGGCTTAAAGAAAATACAAAAGGACCTTTAAAAGAGTACTGTAGGCCTCCCCATCGGCTACTCAGGAGTAGACCAAGCCCCTCAGTGACAAATGACTAGACGCAGTTGGCCTACTCACGAGTAGACCCCTGCAGTTTACTCACGAGTAGACCCAGGTAAGTTTACTCACGAGTAGACCCGGTCGACTCACTCACGGGTGTGGCACCCCCTCGGCTTACTCACGAGTAGACCCCATCAACTTACTCGTGAGTAGACCCCTTTCGGCAGATTCACAAGTAGACTTGTGGAATTACTATACCAATTTGGGGAACTCTCTGGATGTGAAATTAAGTGTGCCATGTCCTTTGGGAAATGGCCCCACTCTCATAGGCATATGCCTTGGCCCTCTAGTGGTAAAACAGAGTCTGTGAAAGACTTAGGTATTCGAATTACTAAACAACCTATTTTCTTTGTCAAAACTAACTTAGATAATGAAGATCGCCTTCCTCCGCTGGGCTGACCTTCCGCTGAGTTTGTGGGGTAAGCAAGCAATTGTACAAATGAATGTTATGCCTAGATGTATTTATACTTTTAGTTCACTAAACTAGTTTGAACTAGTTTTCAGCTTTAGTTACAAGTAGAAATACTCAGTGGTTGCAAGAACACGTCAGACAGCAGATCAGATCACATTGGGTTGCAAACAGTAAGAATTGGGGTTACCCAGTTGCAGAAATCATGGCTGTAAGAAAATACAAAAGGACTTTTAAAAGACTACTGTAGGCCTCCCCATCGGCTACTCAGGAGTAGACCAAGCCCCTCAGTGACAAATGACTAGACCCAGTTGGCTTACTCATGAGTAGACCCCTGCAGTTTACTCACGAGTAGACCCAGGTAAGTTTACTCACGAGTAGACCCAGTCGACTCACTCACGGGTGTGGCACCCCCTTGGCTTACTCACGAGTAGACCCCCCTCAACTTACTCGTGAGTAGACCCCTGTCGGCAGATTCACAAGTAGTCTTATGGAATTACTATACCAATTTGGGGAACTCTCTGGATGCAAAATTAAGTGTGCCATGTCCTTTGGGAAATGGCCCCACTCTCATAGGCATATGCCCTGGCCCTCTACTTGTAAAACACACTTTGTGAAAGACTTAGGTATTCAAATTACTAAACAACCTATTCTTTTTGTCAAAACTAACTCAGATAATGAAGATCGACTTCCTCCGCTGGGCTGACCTTCCGCTGAGTTTGTGGGGTAAGCAAGCAGTTGTACAAATGAATGTTATGCCTAGATGTATTTATACTTTTAGTTCACTAAACTAGTTTGAACTAGTTTTCAGCTTTTAGTTACAAGTAGAAATACTCAGTAGTTGCAAGAACACGTCAGACAGCACACCAGATCACAGTGGGTATCACACAGTAAGAATTGTGGTTACCCAGTTGCAGAAATCATGGCTGTAAGAAAATACAAAAGGACCTTTAAAAGAGTACTGTAGGCCTCCCCATCGGCTACTCAGGAGTAGACCAAGCCCCTCAGTGACAAATGACTAGACGCAGTTGGCCTACTCACGAGTAGACCCCTGCAGTTTACTCACGAGTAGACCCATGTAAGTTTACTCACGAGTAGACCCGGTCGACTCACTCACGGGTGTGGCACCCCCTCGGCTTACTCACGAGTAGACCCCATCAACTTACTCGTGAGTAGACCCCTTTCGGCAGATTCACAAGTAGACTTGTGGAATTACTATACCAATTTGGGGAACTCTCTGGATGCGAAATTAAGTGTGCCATGTCCTTTGGGAAATGGCCCCACTCTCATAGGCATATGCCTTGGCCCTCTAGTGGTAAAACAGACTCTGTGAAATACTTAGGTATTCGAATTACTAAACAACCTATTCTCTTTGTCAAAACTAACTTAGATAATGAAGATCACCTTCCTCCGCTGGGCTGACCTTCCGCTGAGTTTGTGGGGTAAGCAAGCAGTTGTACAAATGAATGTTATGCCTAGATGTATTTATACTTTTAGTTCACTAAACTAGTTTGAACTAGTTTTCAGCTTTAGTTACAAGTAGAAATACTCAGTGGTTGCAAGAAAACGTCAGACAGCAGACCAGATCACATTGGGTTGCACACAGTAAGAATTGTGGTTACCCAGTTGCAGAAATCATGGTTGTAAGAAAATACAAATGGACTTTTAAAAGAGTACTGTAGGCCTCCCCATCGGCTACTCAGGAGTAGACCAAGCCCCTCAGTGACAAATGACTAGACCCAGTTGGCTTACTCATGAGTAGACCCCTGCAGTTTACTCATGAGTAGACCCAGGTAAGTTTACTCACGAGTAGACCCAGTCGACTCACTCACGGGTGTAGCACCCCCTCGGCTTACTCGCGAGTAGACCCCATCAACTTACTCATGAGTAGACCCCTGTCGGCAGATTCACAAGTAGACTTGTGGAATTACTATACCAATTTGGGGAACTCTCTGGATGCGAAATTAAGTGTGCCATGTACTTTGGGAAATGGCCCCACTCTCATAGGCATATGCCCTGGCCCTCTACTTGTAAAACACACTTTGTGAAAGACTTAGGTATTCGAATTACTAAACAACCTATTCTCTTTGTCAAAACTAACTCAGATAATGAAGATCGACTTCCTCCGCTGGGCTGACCTTCCGCTGAGTTTGTGGGGTAAGCAAGCAGTTGTACAAATGAATGTTATGCCTAGATGTATTTATACTTTTAGTTCACTAAACTAGTTTGAATTAGTTTTCAGCTTTTAGTTACAAGTAGAAATACTCAGTAGTTGCAAGAACACGTCAGACAGCACACCAGATCACAGTGGGTATCACACAGTAAGAATTGTGGTTACCCAGTTGCAGAAATCATGGCTGTAAGAAAATACAAAAGGACCTTTAAAAGAGTACTGTAGGCCTCCCCATCGGCTACTCAGGAATAGACCAAGCCCCTCAGTGACAAATGACTAGACGCAGTTGGCTTACTCACGAGTAAACCCAGGTAAGTTTGCTCACGAGTAGACGCAGTCGACTCACTCACGGGTGTGGCACCCCCTCGGCTTACTCACGAGTAGACCCCATCAACTTACTCGTGAGTAGACCCCTTTCGGCAGATTCACAAGTAGACTTGTGGAATTACTATACCAATTTGGGGAACTCTCTCGATGCGAAATTAAGTGTGCCATGTCCTTTGGGAAATGGCCCCACTCTCATAGGCATATGCCTTGGCCCTCTAGTGGTAAAACAGACTCTGTGAAAGACTTAGGTATTCGAATTACTAAACAACCTATTCTCTTTGTCAAAACTAACTTAGATAATGAAGATCGCCTTCCTCCGCTGGGCTGACCTTCCGCTGAGTTTGTGGGGTAAGCAAGCAGTTGTACAAATGAATGTTATGCCTAGATGTATTTATACTTTTAGTTCGCTAAACTAGTTTGAACTAGTTTTCAGCTTTAGTTACAAGTAGAAATACTCAGTGGTTGCAAGAAAACGTCAGACAGCACACCAGATCACAGTGGGTATCACACAGTAAGAATTGTGGTTACCCAGTTGCAGAAATCATGGCTGTAAGAAAATACAAAAGGACCTTTAAAAGAGTACTGTAGGTCTCCCCATCGGCTACTCAGGAGTAGACCAAGCCCCTCAGTGACAAATGACTAGACGCAGTTGGCCTACTCACGAGTAGACCCCTGCAGTTTACTCACGAGTAGACCCAGGTAAGTTTACTCACGAGTAGACCCGGTCGACTCACTCACGGGTGTGGCACCCCCTCGGCTTACTCACGAGTAGACCCCATCAACTTACTCGTGAGTAGACCCCTGTCGGCAGATTCACAAGTAGACTTGTGGAATTACTATACCAATTTGGGGAACTCTCTGGATGCGAAATTAAGTGTGCCATGTACTTTGGGAAATGGCCCCACTCTCATAGGCATATGCCCTGGCCCTCTACTTGTAAAACACACTTTGTGAAAGACTTAGGTATTCAAATTACTAAACAACCTATTCTTTTTGTCAAAACTAACTCAGATAATGAAGATCGACTTCCTCCGCTGGGCTGACCTTCCGCTGAGTTTGTGGGGTAAGCAAGCAGTTGTACAAATGAATGTTATGCCTAGATGTATTTATACTTTTAGTTCACTAAACTAGTTTGAACTAGTTTTCAGCTTTTAGTTACAAGTAGAAATACTCAGTAGTTGCAAGAACACGTCAGACAGCACACCAGATCACAGTGGGTATCACACAGTAAGAATTGTGGTTACCCAGTTGCAGAAATCATGGCTTAAAGAAAATACAAAAGGACCTTTAAAAGAGTACTGTAGGCCTCCCCATCGGCTACTCAGGAGTAGACCAAGCCCCTCAGTGACAAATGACTAGACGCAGTTGGCCTACTCACGAGTAGACCCCTGCAGTTTACTCACGAGTAGACCCAGGTAAGTTTACTCACGAGTAGACCCGGTCGACTCACTCACGGGTGTGGCACCCCCTCGGCTTACTCACGAGTAGACCCCATCAACTTACTCGTGAGTAGACCCCTTTCGGCAGATTCACAAGTAGACTTGTGGAATTACTATACCAATTTGGGGAACTCTCTGGATGCGAAATTAAGTGTGCCATGTCCTTTGGGAAATGGCCCCACTCTCATAGGCATATGCCTTGGCCCTCTAGTGGTAAAACAGAGTCTGTGAAAGACTTAGGTATTCGAATTACTAAACAACCTATTTTCTTTGTCAAAACTAACTTAGATAATGAAGATCGCCTTCCTCCGCTGGGCTGACCTTCCGCTGAGTTTGTGGGGTAAGCAAGCAATTGTACAAATGAATGTTATGCCTAGATGTATTTATACTTTTAGTTCACTAAACTAGTTTGAACTAGTTTTCAGCTTTAGTTACAAGTAGAAATACTCAGTGGTTGCAAGAACACGTCAGACAGCACACCAGATCACATTGGGTTGCACACAGAAAGAATTGTGGTTACCCAGTTGCAGAAATCATGGCTGTAAGAAAATACAAAAGGACCTTTAAAAGAGTACTGTAGGCCTCCCCATCGGCTACTCAGGAGTAGACCAACCCCCTCAGTGACAAACGACTAGACCCAGTTGGCTTACTCACGAGTAGACCCAGGTAAGTTTACTCACGAGTAGACCCAGTTGACTCACTCACGGGTGTAGCACCCCCTCGGCATACTCACGAGTAGACCCCCATCAACTTACTCGTGAGTAGACCCCTGTCGGCAGATTCACAAGTAGACTTATGGAATTACTATACCAATTTGGGGAACTCTCTGGATGCAAAATTAAGTGTGCCATGTCCTTTGGGAAATGGCCCCACTCTCATAGGCATATGCCCTGGCCCTCTAGTGGTAAAACAGAGTCTGTGAAAGACTTAGGTATTCGAATTACTAAACAACCTATTCTCTTTGTCAAAACTAACTTAGATAATGAAGATCGCCTTCCTCCGCTGGGCTGACCTTCGGCTGAGTTTGTGGGGTAAGCAAGCAGTTGTACAAATGAATGTTATGCCTAGATGTATTTATACTTTTAGTTCACTAAACTAGTTTGAACTAGTTTTCAGCTTTAGTTACAAGTAGAAATACTCAGTGGTTGCAAGAACACGTCAGACAGCAGACCAGATCACATTGGGTTGCACACAGTAAGAATTGTGGTTACCCAGTTGCAGAAATCATGGCTGTAAGAAAATACAAAAGGACTTTTAAAAGAGTACTGTAGGCCTCCCCATCGGCTACTCAGGAGTAGACCAACCCCCTCAGTGACAAATGACTAGACCCAGTTGGCTTACTCATGAGTAGACCCCTGCAGTTTACTCACGAGTAGACCGGGTCGGCTGACTCACGGGTGGTGGCACCCCCTCACCTTGCTCAAGAGTAGACCCCAACAACTTACTCGTGAGTAGACCCCTGTCGGCAGATTCACAAGTAGACTTATGGAATTACTATACCAATTTGGGGAACTCTCTGGATGCAAAATTAAGTGTGCCATGTCCTTTGGGAAATGGCCCCACTCTCATAGGCATATGCCCTGGCCCTCTAGTGGTAAAACAGAATCTGTGAAAGACTTAGGTATTCGAATTACTAAACAACCTATTCTCTTTGTCAAAACTAACTTAGATAATGAAGATCGCCTTCCTCCGCTGGGCTGACCTTCCGCTGAGTTTGTGGGGTAAGCAAGCATTTGTACAAATGAATGTTATGCCTAGATGTATTTATACTTTTAGTTCACTAAACTAGTTTGAACTAGTTTTCAGCTTTAGTTACAAGTAGAAATACTCAGTGGTTGCAAGAACACGTCAGACAGCACACCAGATCACAGTGGGTTGCACAAAGTAAGAATTGTGGTTACCCAGTTGCAGAAATCATGGCTGTAAGAAAATACAAAAGGACCTTTAAAAGAGTACTGTAGGCCTCCCCATCGGCTACTCAGGAGTAGACCAAGCCCCTCAGTGACAAATGACTAGACGCAGTTGGCCTACTCACGAGTAGACCCCTGCCGTTTACTCACGAGTAGACCCAGGTAAGTTTACTCACGAGTAGACCCGGTCGACTCACTCACGGGTGTGGCACCCCCTCGGCTTACTCGCGAGTAGACCCCATCAACTTACTCATGAGTAGACCCCTGTCGGCAGATTCACAAGTAGACTTGTGGAATTACTATACCAATTTGGGGAACTCTCTGGATGCGAAATTAAGTGTGCCATGTACTTTGGGAAATGGCCCCACTCTCATAGGCATATGCCCTGGCCCTCTACTTGTAAAACACACTTTGTGAAAGACTTAGGTATTCGAATTACTAAACAACCTATTCTCTTTGTCAAAACTAACTCAGATAATGAAGATCGACTTCCTCCGCTGGGCTGACCTTCCGCTGAGTTTGTGGGGTAAGCAAGCAGTTGTACAAATGAATGTTATGCCTAGATGTATTTATACTTTTAGTTCACTAAACTAGTTTGAATTAGTTTTCAGCTTTTAGTTACAAGTAGAAATACTCAGTAGTTGCAAGAACACGTCAGACAGCACACCAGATCACAGTGGGTATCACACAGTAAGAATTGTGGTTACCCAGTTGCAGAAATCATGGCTGTAAGAAAATACAAAAGGACCTTTAAAAGAGTACTGTACGCCTCCCCATCGGCTACTCAGGAGTAGACCAAGCCCCTCAGTGACAAATGACTAGACGCAGTTGGCCTACTCACGAGTAGACCCCTGCCGTTTACTCACGAGTAGACCCAGGTAAGTTTACTCACGAGTAGACCCGGTCGACTCACTCACGGGTGTGGCACCCCCTCGGCTTACTCACGAGTAGACCCCATCAACTTACTCGTGAGTAGACCCCTTTCGGCAGATTCACAAGTAGACTTGTGGAATTACTATACCAATTTGGGGAACTCTCTGGATGCGAAATTAAGTGTGCCATGTCCTTTGGGAAATGGCCCCACTCTCATAGGCATATGCCTTGGCCCTCTAGTGGTAAAACAGACTCTGTGAAATACTTAGGTATTCGAATTACTAAACAACCTATTCTCTTTGTCAAAACTAACTTAGATAATGAAGATCACCTTCCTCCGCTGGGCTGACCTTCCGCTGAGTTTGTGGGGTAAGCAAGCAGTTGTACAAATGAATGTTATGCCTAGATGTATTTATACTTTTAGTTCACTAAACTAGTTTGAACTAGTTTTCAGCTTTAGTTACAAGTAGAAATACTCAGTGGTTGCAAGAAAACGTCAGACAGCAGACCAGATCACATTGGGTTGCACACAGTAAGAATTGTGGTTACCCAGTTGCAGAAATCATGGTTGTAAGAAAATACAAATGGACTTTTAAAAGAGTACTGTAGGCCTCCCCATCGGCTACTCAGGAGTAGACCAAGCCCCTCAGTGACAAATGACTAGACCCAGTTGGCTTACTCATGAGTAGACCCCTGCAGTTTACTCATGAGTAGACCCAGGTAAGTTTACTCACGAGTAGACCCAGTCGACTCACTCACGGGTGTAGCACCCCCTCGGCTTACTCGCGAGTAGACCCCATCAACTTACTCATGAGTAGACCCCTGTCGGCAGATTCACAAGTAGACTTGTGGAATTACTATACCAATTTGGGGAACTCTCTGGATGCGAAATTAAGTGTGCCATGTACTTTGGGAAATGGCCCCACTCTCATAGGCATATGCCCTGGCCCTCTACTTGTAAAACACACTTTGTGAAAGACTTAGGTATTCGAATTACTAAACAACCTATTCTCTTTGTCAAAACTAACTCAGATAATGAAGATCGACTTCCTCCGCTGGGCTGACCTTCCGCTGAGTTTGTGGGGTAAGCAAGCAGTTGTACAAATGAATGTTATGCCTAGATGTATTTATACTTTTAGTTCACTAAACTAGTTTGAATTAGTTTTCAGCTTTTAGTTACAAGTAGAAATACTCAGTAGTTGCAAGAACACGTCAGACAGCACACCAGATCACAGTGGGTATCACACAGTAAGAATTGTGGTTACCCAGTTGCAGAAATCATGGCTGTAAGAAAATACAAAAGGACCTTTAAAAGAGTACTGTAGGCCTCCCCATCGGCTACTCAGGAATAGACCAAGCCCCTCAGTGACAAATGACTAGACGCAGTTGGCTTACTCACGAGTAAACCCAGGTAAGTTTGCTCACGAGTAGACGCAGTCGACTCACTCACGGGTGTGGCACCCCCTCGGCTTACTCACGAGTAGACCCCATCAACTTACTCGTGAGTAGACCCCTTTCGGCAGATTCACAAGTAGACTTGTGGAATTACTATACCAATTTGGGGAACTCTCTCGATGCGAAATTAAGTGTGCCATGTCCTTTGGGAAATGGCCCCACTCTCATAGGCATATGCCTTGGCCCTCTAGATTCACAAGTAGACTTGTGGAATTACTATACCAATTTGGGGAACTCTCTGGATGCGAAATTAAGTGTGCCATGTACTTTGGGAAATGGCCCCACTCTCATAGGCATATGCCTTGGCCCTCTACTTGTAAAACACACTTTGTGAAAGACTTAGGTATTCGAATTACTAAACAACCTATTCTCTTTGTCAAAACTAACTCAGATAATGAAGATCGACTTCCTCCGCTGGGCTGACCTTCCGCTGAGTTTGTGGGGTAAGCAAGCAGTTGTACAAATGAATGTTATGCCTAGATGTATTTATACTTTTAGTTCGCTAAACTAGTTTGAACTAGTTTTCAGCTTTTAGTTACAAGTAGAAATACTCAGTGGTTGCAAGAACACGTCAGACAGCACACCAGATCACAGTGGGTATCACACAGTAAGAATTGTGGTTACCCAGTTGCAGAAATCATGGCTTAAAGAAAATACAAAAGGACCTTTAAAAGAGTACTGTAGGCCTCCCCATCGGCTACTCAGGAGTAGACCAAGCCCCTCAGTGACAAATGACTAGACGCAGTTGGCCTACTCACGAGTAGACCCCTGCAGTTTACTCACGAGTAGACCCAGGTAAGTTTACTCACGAGTAGACCCGGTCGACTCACTCACGGGTGTGGCACCCCCTCGGCTTACTCACGAGTAGACCCCATCAACTTACTCGTGAGTAGACCCCTTTCGGCAGATTCACAAGTAGACTTGTGGAATTACTATACCAATTTGGGGAACTCTCTGGATGTGAAATTAAGTGTGCCATGTCCTTTGGGAAATGGCCCCACTCTCATAGGCATATGCCTTGGCCCTCTAGTGGTAAAACAGAGTCTGTGAAAGACTTAGGTATTCGAATTACTAAACAACCTATTTTCTTTGTCAAAACTAACTTAGATAATGAAGATCGCCTTCCTCCGCTGGGCTGACCTTCCGCTGAGTTTGTGGGGTAAGCAAGCAATTGTACAAATGAATGTTATGCCTAGATGTATTTATACTTTTAGTTCACTAAACTAGTTTGAACTAGTTTTCAGCTTTAGTTACAAGTAGAAATACTCAGTGGTTGCAAGAACACGTCAGACAGCAGATCAGATCACATTGGGTTGCAAACAGTAAGAATTGGGGTTACCCAGTTGCAGAAATCATGGCTGTAAGAAAATACAAAAGGACTTTTAAAAGACTACTGTAGGCCTCCCCATCGGCTACTCAGGAGTAGACCAAGCCCCTCAGTGACAAATGACTAGACCCAGTTGGCTTACTCATGAGTAGACCCCTGCAGTTTACTCACGAGTAGACCCAGGTAAGTTTACTCACGAGTAGACCCAGTCGACTCACTCACGGGTGTGGCACCCCCTTGGCTTACTCACGAGTAGACCCCCCTCAACTTACTCGTGAGTAGACCCCTGTCGGCAGATTCACAAGTAGTCTTATGGAATTACTATACCAATTTGGGGAACTCTCTGGATGCAAAATTAAGTGTGCCATGTCCTTTGGGAAATGGCCCCACTCTCATAGGCATATGCCCTGGCCCTCTACTTGTAAAACACACTTTGTGAAAGACTTAGGTATTCAAATTACTAAACAACCTATTCTTTTTGTCAAAACTAACTCAGATAATGAAGATCGACTTCCTCCGCTGGGCTGACCTTCCGCTGAGTTTGTGGGGTAAGCAAGCAGTTGTACAAATGAATGTTATGCCTAGATGTATTTATACTTTTAGTTCACTAAACTAGTTTGAACTAGTTTTCAGCTTTTAGTTACAAGTAGAAATACTCAGTAGTTGCAAGAACACGTCAGACAGCACACCAGATCACAGTGGGTATCACACAGTAAGAATTGTGGTTACCCAGTTGCAGAAATCATGGCTGTAAGAAAATACAAAAGGACCTTTAAAAGAGTACTGTAGGCCTCCCCATTGGCTACTCAGGAGTAGACCAAGCCCCTCAGTGACAAATGACTAGACGCAGTTGGCCTACTCACGAGTAGACCCCTGCAGTTTACTCACGAGTAGACCCATGTAAGTTTACTCACGAGTAGACCCGGTCGACTCACTCACGGGTGTGGCACCCCCTCGGCTTACTCACGAGTAGACCCCATCAACTTACTCGTGAGTAGACCCCTTTCGGCAGATTCACAAGTAGACTTGTGGAATTACTATACCAATTTGGGGAACTCTCTGGATGCGAAATTAAGTGTGCCATGTCCTTTGGGAAATGGCCCCACTCTCATAGGCATATGCCTTGGCCCTCTAGTGGTAAAACAGACTCTGTGAAATACTTAGGTATTCGAATTACTAAACAACCTATTCTCTTTGTCAAAACTAACTTAGATAATGAAGATCACCTTCCTCCGCTGGGCTGACCTTCCGCTGAGTTTGTGGGGTAAGCAAGCAGTTGTACAAATGAATGTTATGCCTAGATGTATTTATACTTTTAGTTCACTAAACTAGTTTGAACTAGTTTTCAGCTTTAGTTACAAGTAGAAATACTCAGTGGTTGCAAGAAAACGTCAGACAGCAGACCAGATCACATTGGGTTGCACACAGTAAGAATTGTGGTTACCCAGTTGCAGAAATCATGGTTGTAAGAAAATACAAATGGACTTTTAAAAGAGTACTGTAGGCCTCCCCATCGGCTACTCAGGAGTAGACCAAGCCCCTCAGTGACAAATGACTAGACCCAGTTGGCTTACTCATGAGTAGACCCCTGCAGTTTACTCATGAGTAGACCCAGGTAAGTTTACTCACGAGTAGACCCAGTCGACTCACTCACGGGTGTAGCACCCCCTCGGCTTACTCGCGAGTAGACCCCATCAACTTACTCATGAGTAGACCCCTGTCGGCAGATTCACAAGTAGACTTGTGGAATTACTATACCAATTTGGGGAACTCTCTGGATGCGAAATTAAGTGTGCCATGTACTTTGGGAAATGGCCCCACTCTCATAGGCATATGCCCTGGCCCTCTACTTGTAAAACACACTTTGTGAAAGACTTAGGTATTCGAATTACTAAACAACCTATTCTCTTTGTCAAAACTAACTCAGATAATGAAGATCGACTTCCTCCGCTGGGCTGACCTTCCGCTGAGTTTGTGGGGTAAGCAAGCAGTTGTACAAATGAATGTTATGCCTAGATGTATTTATACTTTTAGTTCACTAAACTAGTTTGAATTAGTTTTCAGCTTTTAGTTACAAGTAGAAATACTCAGTAGTTGCAAGAACACGTCAGACAGCACACCAGATCACAGTGGGTATCACACAGTAAGAATTGTGGTTACCCAGTTGCAGAAATCATGGCTGTAAGAAAATACAAAAGGACCTTTAAAAGAGTACTGTAGGCCTCCCCATCGGCTACTCAGGAATAGACCAAGCCCCTCAGTGACAAATGACTAGACGCAGTTGGCTTACTCACGAGTAAACCCAGGTAAGTTTGCTCACGAGTAGACGCAGTCGACTCACTCACGGGTGTGGCACCCCCTCGGCTTACTCACGAGTAGACCCCATCAACTTACTCGTGAGTAGACCCCTTTCGGCAGATTCACAAGTAGACTTGTGGAATTACTATACCAATTTGGGGAACTCTCTCGATGCGAAATTAAGTGTGCCATGTCCTTTGGGAAATGGCCCCACTCTCATAGGCATATGCCTTGGCCCTCTAGTGGTAAAACAGACTCTGTGAAAGACTTAGGTATTCGAATTACTAAACAACCTATTCTCTTTGTCAAAACTAACTTAGATAATGAAGATCGCCTTCCTCCGCTGGGCTGACCTTCCGCTGAGTTTGTGGGGTAAGCAAGCAGTTGTACAAATGAATGTTATGCCTAGATGTATTTATACTTTTAGTTCGCTAAACTAGTTTGAACTAGTTTTCAGCTTTAGTTACAAGTAGAAATACTCAGTGGTTGCAAGAAAACGTCAGACAGCACACCAGATCACAGTGGGTATCACACAGTAAGAATTGTGGTTACCCAGTTGCAGAAATCATGGCTGTAAGAAAATACAAAAGGACCTTTAAAAGAGTACTGTAGGTCTCCCCATCGGCTACTCAGGAGTAGACCAAGCCCCTCAGTGACAAATGACTAGACGCAGTTGGCCTACTCACGAGTAGACCCCTGCAGTTTACTCACGAGTAGACCCAGGTAAGTTTACTCACGAGTAGACCCGGTCGACTCACTCACGGGTGTGGCACCCCCTCGGCTTACTCACGAGTAGACCCCATCAACTTACTCGTGAGTAGACCCCTGTCGGCAGATTCACAAGTAGACTTGTGGAATTACTATACCAATTTGGGGAACTCTCTGGATGCGAAATTAAGTGTGCCATGTACTTTGGGAAATGGCCCCACTCTCATAGGCATATGCCCTGGCCCTCTACTTGTAAAACACACTTTGTGAAAGACTTAGGTATTCAAATTACTAAACAACCTATTCTTTTTGTCAAAACTAACTCAGATAATGAAGATCGACTTCCTCCGCTGGGCTGACCTTCCGCTGAGTTTGTGGGGTAAGCAAGCAGTTGTACAAATGAATGTTATGCCTAGATGTATTTATACTTTTAGTTCACTAAACTAGTTTGAACTAGTTTTCAGCTTTTAGTTACAAGTAGAAATACTCAGTAGTTGCAAGAACACGTCAGACAGCACACCAGATCACAGTGGGTATCACACAGTAAGAATTGTGGTTACCCAGTTGCAGAAATCATGGCTTAAAGAAAATACAAAAGGACCTTTAAAAGAGTACTGTAGGCCTCCCCATCGGCTACTCAGGAGTAGACCAAGCCCCTCAGTGACAAATGACTAGACGCAGTTGGCCTACTCACGAGTAGACCCCTGCAGTTTACTCACGAGTAGACCCAGGTAAGTTTACTCACGAGTAGACCCGGTCGACTCACTCACGGGTGTGGCACCCCCTCGGCTTACTCACGAGTAGACCCCATCAACTTACTCGTGAGTAGACCCCTTTCGGCAGATTCACAAGTAGACTTGTGGAATTACTATACCAATTTGGGGAACTCTCTGGATGCGAAATTAAGTGTGCCATGTCCTTTGGGAAATGGCCCCACTCTCATAGGCATATGCCTTGGCCCTCTAGTGGTAAAACAGAGTCTGTGAAAGACTTAGGTATTCGAATTACTAAACAACCTATTTTCTTTGTCAAAACTAACTTAGATAATGAAGATCGCCTTCCTCCGCTGGGCTGACCTTCCGCTGAGTTTGTGGGGTAAGCAAGCAATTGTACAAATGAATGTTATGCCTAGATGTATTTATACTTTTAGTTCACTAAACTAGTTTGAACTAGTTTTCAGCTTTAGTTACAAGTAGAAATACTCAGTGGTTGCAAGAACACGTCAGACAGCAGATCAGATCACATTGGGTTGCAAACAGTAAGAATTGGGGTTACCCAGTTGCAGAAATCATGGCTGTAAGAAAATACAAATGGACTTTTAAAAGACTACTGTAGGCCTCCCCATCGGCTACTCAGGAGTAGACCAAGCCCCTCAGTGACAAATGACTAGACCCAGTTGGCTTACTCATGAGTAGACCCCTGCAGTTTACTCACGAGTAGACCCAGGTAAGTTTACTCACGAGTAGACCCAGTCGACTCACTCACGGGTGTGGCACCCCCTCGGCTTACTCACGAGTAGACCCCCCTCAACTTACTCGTGAGTAGACCCCTGTCGGCAGATTCACAAGTAGTCTTATGGAATTACTATACCAATTTGGGGAACTCTCTGGATGCAAAATTAAGTGTGCCATGTCCTTTGGGAAATGGCCCCACTCTCATAGGCATATGCCCTGGCCCTCTACTTGTAAAACACACTTTGTGAAAGACTTAGGTATTCAAATTACTAAACAACCTATTCTTTTTGTCAAAACTAACTCAGATAATGAAGATCGACTTCCTCCGCTGGGCTGACCTTCCGCTGAGTTTGTGGGGTAAGCAAGCAGTTGTACAAATGAATGTTATGCCTAGATGTATTTATACTTTTAGTTCACTAAACTAGTTTGAACTAGTTTTCAGCTTTTAGTTACAAGTAGAAATACTCAGTAGTTGCAAGAACACGTCAGACAGCACACCAGATCACAGTGGGTATCACACAGTAAGAATTGTGGTTACCCAGTTGCAGAAATCATGGCTGTAAGAAAATACAAAAGGACCTTTAAAAGAGTACTGTAGGCCTCCCCATCGGCTACTCAGGAGTAGACCAAGCCCCTCAGTGACAAATGACTAGACGCAGTTGGCCTACTCACGAGTAGACCCCTGCAGTTTACTCACGAGTAGACCCATGTAAGTTTACTCACGAGTAGACCCGGTCGACTCACTCACGGGTGTGGCACCCCCTCGGCTTACTCACGAGTAGACCCCATCAACTTACTCGTGAGTAGACCCCTTTCGGCAGATTCACAAGTAGACTTGTGGAATTACTATACCAATTTGGGGAACTCTCTGGATGCGAAATTAAGTGTGCCATGTCCTTTGGGAAATGGCCCCACTCTCATAGGCATATGCCTTGGCCCTCTAGTGGTAAAACAGACTCTGTGAAATACTTAGGTATTCGAATTACTAAACAACCTATTCTCTTTGTCAAAACTAACTTAGATAATGAAGATCACCTTCCTCCGCTGGGCTGACCTTCCGCTGAGTTTGTGGGGTAAGCAAGCAGTTGTACAAATGAATGTTATGCCTAGATGTATTTATACTTTTAGTTCACTAAACTAGTTTGAACTAGTTTTTAGCTTTTAGTTACAAGTAGAAATACTCAGTGGTTGCAAGAAAACATCAGACAGCAGACCAGATCACATTGGGTTGCACACAGTAAGAATTGTGGTTACCCAGTTGCAGAAATCATGGTTGTAAGAAAATACAAATGGACTTTTAAAAGAGTACTGTAGGCCTCCCCATCGGCTACTCAGGAGTAGACCAAGCCCCTCAGTGACAAATGACTAGACCCAGTTGGCTTACTCATGAGTAGACCCCTGCAGTTTACTCATGAGCAGACCCAGGTAAGTTTACTCATGAGTAGACCCAGTCGACTCACTCACGGGTGTAGCACCCCCTCGGCTTACTCGCGAGTAGACCCCATCAACTTACTCATGAGTAGACTCCTGTCGGCAGATTCACAAGTAGACTTGTGGAATTACTATACCAATTTGGGGAACTCTCTGGATGCGAAATTAAGTGTGCCATGTACTTTGGGAAATGGCCCCACTCTCATAGGCATATGCCCTGGCCCTCTACTTGTAAAACACACTTTGTGAAAGACTTAGGTATTCGAATTACTAAACAACCTATTCTCTTTGTCAAAACTAACTCAGATAATGAAGATCGACTTCCTCCGCTGGGCTGACCTTCCGCTGAGTTTGTGGGGTAAGCAAGCAGTTGTACAAATGAATGTTATGCCTAGATGTATTTATACTTTTAGTTCACTAAACTAGTTTGAATTAGTTTTCAGCTTTTAGTTACAAGTAGAAATACTCAGTAGTTGCAAGAACACGTCAGACAGCACACCAGATCACAATGGGTATCACACAGTAAGAATTGTGGTTACCCAGTTGCAGAAATCATGGCTTTAAGAAAATACAAAAGGACCTTTAAAAGAGTACTGTAGGCCTCCCCATCGGCTACTCAGGAGTAGACCAAGCCCCTCAGTGACAAATGACTAGACGCAGTTGGCCTACTCACGAGTAGACCCCTGCAGTTTACTCACGAGTAGACCCATGTAGTTTTACTCACGAGTAGACCCGGTCGACTCACTCACGGGTGTGGCACCCCCTCGGCTTACTCACGAGTAGACCCCATCAACTTACTCGTGAGTAGACCCCTTTCGGCAGATTCACAAGTAGACTTATGGAATTACTATACCAATTTGGGGAACTCTCTGGATGCGAAATTAAGTGTGCCATGTCCTTTGGGAAATGGCCCCACTCTCATAGGCATATGCCCTGGCCCTCTAGTGGTAAAACAGACTTTGTGAAAGACTTAGGTATTCGAATTACTAAACAACCTATTCTCTTTGTCAAAACTAACTTAGATAATGAAGATCGCCTTCCTCCGCTGGGCTGACCTTCCGCTGAGTTTGTGGGGTAAGCAAGCATTTGTTCAAATGAATGTTATGCCTAGATGTATTTATACTTTTAGTTCACTAAACTAGTTTGAACTAGTTTTCAGCTTTAGTTACAAGTAGAAATACTCAGTGGTTGCAAGAACACGTCAGACAGCACACCAGATCACATTGGGTTGCACACAGTAAGAATTGTGGTTACCCAGTTGCAGAAATCATGGCTGTAAGAAAATACAAAAGGACCTTTAAAAGAGTACTGTAGGCCTCCCCATCGGCTACTCAGGAGTAGACCAACCCCCTCAGTGACAAACGACTAGACCCAGTTGGCTTACTCACGAGTAGACCCCTGCAGTTTACTCACGAGTAGACCCAGGTAAGTTTACTCACGAGTAGACCCAGTCGACTCACTCACGGGTGTAGCACCTCCTCGGCTTACTCACGAGTAGACCCCATCAACTTACTCATGAGTAGACCCCTGTCGGCAGATTCACAAGTAGACTTGTGGAATTACTATACCAATTTGGGGAACTCTCTGGATGCAAAATTAAGTGTGCCATGTACTTTGGGAAATGGCCCCACTCTCATAGGCATATGCCCTGGCCCTCTACTTGTAAAACAGACTCTGTGAAAGACTTAGGTATTCGAATTACTAAACAACCTATTCACTTTGTCAAAACTAACTCAGATAATGAAGATCGACTTCCTCCGCTGGGCTGACCTTCCGCTGAGTTTGTGGGGTAAGCAAGCAGTTGTACAAATGAATGTTATGCCTAGATGTATTTATACTTTTAGTTCACTAAACTAGTTTGAACTAGTTTTCAGCTTTTAGTTACAAGTAGAAATACTCAGTAGTTGCAAGAACACGTCAGACAGCACACCAGATCACAGTGGGTATCACACAGTAAGAATTGTGGTTACCCAGTTGCAGAAATCATGGCTGTAAGAAAATACAAAAGGACCTTTAAAAGAGTACTGTAGGCCTCCCCATCGACTACTCAGGAGTAGACCAAGCCCCTCAGTGACAAATGACTAGACGCAGTTGGCTTACTCACGAGTAGACGCCTGCAGTTTACTCACGAGTAGACCCAGGTAAGTTTACTCACGAGTAGACCCAGTCGACTCACTCACGGGTGTGGCACCCCTCGACTAACTCACGGGTAGACCCCATCAACTTACTCGTGAGTAGACCCCTGTCGGCAGATTCACAAGTAGACTTATGGAATTACTATACCAATTTGGGGAACTCTCTGGATGCAAAATTAAGTGTGCCATGTCCTTTGGGAAATGGCCCCACTCTCATAGGCATATGCCCTGGCCCTCTAGTGGTAAAACAGACTTTGTGAAAGACTTAGGTATTCGAATTACTAAACAACCTATTCTCTTTGTCAAAACTAACTTAGATAATGAAGATCGCCTTCCTCCGCTGGGCTGACCTTCCGCTGAGTTTGTGGGGTAAGCAAGCATTTGTTCAAATGAATGTTATGCCTAGATGTATTTATACTTTTAGTTCACTAAACTAGTTTGAACTAGTTTTCAGCTTTAGTTACAAGTAGAAATACTCAGTGGTTGCAAGAACACGTCAGACAGCACACCAGATCACATTGGGTTGCACACAGTAAGAATTGTGGTTACCCAGTTGCAGAAATCATGGCTGTAAGAAAATACAAAAGGACCTTTAAAAGAGTACTGTAGGCCTCCCCATCGGCTACTCAGGAGTAGACCAACCCCCTCAGTGACAAACGACTAGACCCAGTTGGCTTACTCACGAGTAGACCCAGGTAAGTTTACTCACGAGTAGACCCAGTTGACTCACTCACGGGTGTAGCACCCCCTCGGCATACTCACGAGTAGACCCCCATCAACTTACTCGTGAGTAGACCCCTGTCGGCAGATTCACAAGTAGACTTATGGAATTACTATACCAATTTGGGGAACTCTCTGGATGCAAAATTAAGTGTGCCATGTCCTTTGGGAAATGGCCCCACTCTCATAGGCATATGCCCTGGCCCTCTAGTGGTAAAACAGAGTCTGTGAAAGACTTAGGTATTCGAATTACTAAACAACCTATTCTCTTTGTCAAAACTAACTTAGATAATGAAGATCGCCTTCCTCCGCTGGGCTGACCTTCGGCTGAGTTTGTGGGGTAAGCAAGCAGTTGTACAAATGAATGTTATGCCTAGATGTATTTATACTTTTAGTTCACTAAACTAGTTTGAACTAGTTTTCAGCTTTAGTTACAAGTAGAAATACTCAGTGGTTGCAAGAACACGTCAGACAGCAGACCAGATCACATTGGGTTGCACACAGTAAGAATTGTGGTTACCCAGTTGCAGAAATCATGGCTGTAAGAAAATACAAAAGGACTTTTAAAAGAGTACTGTAGGCCTCCCCATCGGCTACTCAGGAGTAGACCAACCCCCTCAGTGACAAATGACTAGACCCAGTTGGCTTACTCATGAGTAGACCCCTGCAGTTTACTCACGAGTAGACCGGGTCGGCTGACTCACGGGTGGTGGCACCCCCTCACCTTGCTCAAGAGTAGACCCCAACAACTTACTCGTGAGTAGACCCCTGTCGGCAGATTCACAAGTAGACTTATGGAATTACTATACCAATTTGGGGAACTCTCTGGATGCAAAATTAAGTGTGCCATGTCCTTTGGGAAATGGCCCCACTCTCATAGGCATATGCCCTGGCCCTCTAGTGGTAAAACAGAATCTGTGAAAGACTTAGGTATTCGAATTACTAAACAACCTATTCTCTTTGTCAAAACTAACTTAGATAATGAAGATCGCCTTCCTCCGCTGGGCTGACCTTCCGCTGAGTTTGTGGGGTAAGCAAGCATTTGTACAAATGAATGTTATGCCTAGATGTATTTATACTTTTAGTTCACTAAACTAGTTTGAACTAGTTTTCAGCTTTAGTTACAAGTAGAAATACTCAGTGGTTGCAAGAACACGTCAGACAGCACACCAGATCACAGTGGGTTGCACAAAGTAAGAATTGTGGTTACCCAGTTGCAGAAATCATGGCTGTAAGAAAATACAAAAGGACCTTTAAAAGAGTACTGTAGGCCTCCCCATCGGCTACTCAGGAGTAGACCAACCCCCTCATTGACAAACGACTAGACCCAGTTGACTTATTCACGAATAGACCCCTGCAGTTTACTCACGAGTAGACCCAGGTAAGTTTACTCACGAGTAGACCCAGTCGACTCACTCACGGGTGTGGCACCCCCTCGACTTACTCACGAGTAGACCCCATCAACTTACTCGTGAGTAGACCCCTGTCGGCAGATTCACAAGTAGACTTGTGGAATTACTATACCAATTTGGGGAACTCTCTGGATGCGAAATTAAGTGTGCCATGTCCTTTGGGAAATGGCCCCACTCTCATAGGCATATGCCCTGGCCCTCTACTTGTAAAACACACTTTGTGAAAGACTTAGGTATTCGAATTACTAAACAACCTATTCTCTTTGTCAAAACTAACTCAGATAATGAAGATCGACTTCCTCCGCTGGGCTGACCTTCCGCTGAGTTTGTGGGGTAAGCAAGCAGTTGTTCAAATGAATGTTATGCCTAGATGTATTTATACTTTTAGTTCACTAAACTAGTTTGAACTAGTTTTCAGCTTTAGTTACAAGTAGAAATACTCAGTGGTTGCAAGAACACGTCAGAAAGCACACCAGATCACACTGGGTTGCACACAGTAAGAATTGTGGTTACCCAGTTGCAGAAATCATGGCTGTAAGAAAATACAAAAGGACTTTTAAAAGAGTACTGTAGGCCTCCCCATCGGCTACTCAGGAGTAGACCAAGCCCCTCAGTGACAAATGACTAGACACAGTTGGCTTACTCATGAGTAGACCCCTGCAGTTTACTCACGAGTAGACCCAGGTAAGTTTACTCACGAGTAGACCGGGTTGGCTGACTCACGGGTGTGGCACCCCCTCGGCTTACTCACGAGTAGACCCCCATCAACTTACTCGTGAGTAGACCCCTGTCGGCAGATTCACAAGTAGACTTATGGAATTACTATACCAATTTGGGGAACTCTCTGGATGCAAAATTAAGTGTGCCATGTCCTTTGGGAAATGGCCCCACTCTCATAGGCATATGCCCTGGCCCTCTAGTGGTAAAACAGAGTCTGTGAAAGACTTAGGTATTCGAATTACTAAACAACCTATTCTCTTTGTCAAAACTAACTTAGATAATGAAGATCGCCTTCCTCCGCTGGGCTGACCTTCGGCTGAGTTTGTGGGGTAAGCAAGCAGTTGTACAAATGAATGTTATGCCTAGATGTATTTATACTTTTAGTTCACTAAACTAGTTTGAACTAGTTTTCAGCTTTAGTTACAAGTAGAAATACTCAGTGTTTGCAAGAACACGTCAGACAGCAGACCAGATCACATTGGGTTGCACACAGTAAGAATTGTGGTTACCCAGTTGCAGAAATCATGGCTGTAAGAAAATACAAAAGGACTTTTAAAAGAGTACTGTAGGCCTCCCCATCGGCTACTCAGGAGTAGACCAAGCCCCTCAGTGACAAATGACTAGACCCAGTTGGCTTACTCATGAGTAGACCCCTGCAGTTTACTCACGAGTAGACCGGGTCGGCTGACTCACGGGTGGTGGCACCCCCTCACCTTGCTCAAGAGTAGACCCCAACAACTTACTCGTGAGTAGACCCCTGTCGGCAGATTCACAAGTAGACTTATGGAATTACTATACCAATTTGGGGAACTCTCTGGATGCAAAATTAAGTGTGCCATGTCCTTTGGGAAATGGCCCCACTCTCATAGGCATATGCCCTGGCCCTCTAGTGGTAAAACAGAATCTGTGAAAGACTTAGGTATTCGAATTACTAAACAACCTATTCTCTTTGTCAAAACTAACTTAGATAATGAAGATCGCCTTCCTCCGCTGGGCTGACCTTCCGCTGAGTTTGTGGGGTAAGCAAGCAGTTGTACAAATGAATGTTATGCCTAGATGTATTTATACTTTTAGTTCACTAAACTAGTTTGAACTAGTTTTCAGCTTTAGTTACAAGTAGAAATACTCAGTGGTTGCAAGAACACGTCAGACAGCAGACCAGATCACATTGGGTTGCACACAGTAAGAATTGTGGTTACCCAGTTGCAGAAATCATGGCTGTAAGAAAATACAAAAGGACCTTTAAAAGAGTACTGTAGGCCTCCCCATCGGCTACTCAGGAGTAGACCAACCCCTCATTGACAAACGACTAGACCCAGTTGACTTACTCATGAGTAGACCCCTGTAGTTTACTCACGAGTAGACCCAGGTAAGTTTACTCACGAGTAGACCCAGTCGACTCACTCACGGGTGTGGCACCCCCTCGACTTACTCACGAGTAGACCCCATAAACTTACTCGTGAGTAGACCCCTGTCGGCAGATTCACAAGTAGACTTATGGAATTACTATACCAATTTGGGGAACTCTCTGGATGCAAAATTAAGTGTGCCATGTCCTTTGGGAAATGGCCCCACTCTCATAGGCATATGCCCTGGCCCTCTAGTGGTAAAACAGAGTCTGTGAAAGACTTAGGTATTCGAATTACTAAACAACCTATTCTCTTTGTCAAAACTAACTTAGATAATGAAGATCGCCTTCCTCCGCTGGGCTGACCTTCGGCTGAGTTTGTGGGGTAAGCAAGCAGTTGTACAAATGAATGTTATGCCTAGATGTATTTATACTTTTAGTTCACTAAACTAGTTTGAACTAGTTTTCAGCTTTAGTTACAAGTAGAAATACTCAGTGGTTGCAAGAACACGTCAGACAGCAGACCAGATCACATTGGGTTGCACACAGTAAGAATTGTGGTTACCCAGTTGCAGAAATCATGGCTGTAAGAAAATACAAAAGGACTTTTAAAAGAGTACTGTAGGCCTCCCCATCGGCTACTCAGGAGTAGACCAACCCCCTCAGTGACAAATGACTAGACCCAGTTGGCTTACTCATGAGTAGACCCCTGCAGTTTACTCACGAGTAGACCGGGTCGGCTGACTCACGGGTGGTGGCACCCCCTCACCTTGCTCAAGAGTAGACCCCAACAACTTACTCGTGAGTAGACCCCTGTCGGCAGATTCACAAGTAGACTTATGGAATTACTATACCAATTTGGGGAACTCTCTGGATGCAAAATTAAGTGTGCCATGTCCTTTGGGAAATGGCCCCACTCTCATAGGCATATGCCCTGGCCCTCTAGTGGTAAAACAGAATCTGTGAAAGACTTAGGTATTCGAATTACTAAACAACCTATTCTCTTTGTCAAAACTAACTTAGATAATGAAGATCGCCTTCCTCCGCTGGGCTGACCTTCCGCTGAGTTTGTGGGGTAAGCAAGCAGTTGTACAAATGAATGTTATGCCTAGATGTAGTTATACTTTTAGTTCACTAAACTAGTTTGAACTAGTTTTCAGCTTTAGTTACAAGTAGAAATACTCAGTGGTTGCAAGAACACGTCAGACAGCACACCAGATCACAGTGGGTTGCACACAGTAAGAATTGTGGTTACCCAGTTGCAGAAATCATGGCTGTAAGAAAATACAAAAGGACCTTTAAAAGAGTACTGTAGGCCTCCCCATCGGCTACTCAGGAGTAGACCAACCCCCTCATTGACAAACGACTAGACCCAGTTGACTTATTCACGAATAGACCCCTGCAGTTTACTCACGAGTAGACCCAGGTAAGTTTACTCACGAGTAGACCCAGTCGACTCACTCACGGGTGTGGCACCCCCTCGACTTACTCACGAGTAGACCCCCATCAACTTACTCGTGAGTAGACCCCTGTCGGCAGATTCACAAGTAGACTTGTGGAATTACTATACCAATTTGGGGAACTCTCTGGATGCGAAATTAAGTGTGCCATGTACTTTGGGAAATGGCCCCACTCTCATAGGCATATGCCCTGGCCCTCTACTTGTAAAACACACTTTGTGAAAGACTTAGGTATTCGAATTACTAAACAACCTATTCTCTTTGTCAAAACTAACTCAGATAATGAAGATCGACTTCCTCCGCTGGGCTGACCTTCCGCTGAGTTTGTGGGGTAAGCAAGCAGTTGTTCAAATGAATGTTATGCCTAGATGTATTTATACTTTTAGTTCACTAAACTAGTTTGAACTAGTTTTCAGCTTTAGTTACAAGTAGAAATACTCAGTGGTTGCAAGAACACGTCAGAAAGCACACCAGATCACACTGGGTTGCACACAGTAAGAATTGTGGTTACCCAGTTGCAGAAATCATGGCTGTAAGAAAATACAAAAGGACTTTTAAAAGAGTACTGTAGGCCTCCCCATCGGCTACTCAGGAGTAGACCAAGCCCCTCAGTGACAAATGACTAGACACAGTTGGCTTACTCATGAGTAGACCCCTGCAGTTTACTCACGAGTAGACCCAGGTAAGTTTACTCACGAGTAGACCGGGTTGGCTGACTCACGGGTGTGGCACCCCCTCGGCTTACTCACGAGTAGACCCCCATCAACTTACTCGTGAGTAGACCCCTGTCGGCAGATTCACAAGTAGACTTATGGAATTACTATACCAATTTGGGGAACTCTCTGGATGCAAAATTAAGTGTGCCATGTCCTTTGGGAAATGGCCCCACTCTCATAGGCATATGCCCTGGCCCTCTAGTGGTAAAACAGAATCTGTGAAAGACTTAGGTATTCGAATTACTAAACAACCTATTCTCTTTGTCAAAACTAACTTAGATAATGAAGATCGCCTTCCTCCGCTGGGCTGACCTTCCGCTGAGTTTGTGGGGTAAGCAAGCAGTTGTACAAATGAATGTTATGCCTAGATGTATTTATACTTTTAGTTCACTAAACTAGTTTGAACTAGTTTTCAGCTTTAGTTACAAGTAGAAATACTCAGTGGTTGCAAGAACACGTCAGACAGCACACCAGATCACAGTGGGTTGCACACAGTAAGAATTGTGGTTACCCAGTTGCAGAAATCATGGCTGTAAGAAAATACAAAAGGACCTTTAAAAGAGTACTGTAGGCCTCCCCATCGGCTACTCAGGAGTAGACCAACCCCCTCATTGACAAACGACTAGACCCAGCTGGCTTACTCACGAGTAGACCCCTGCAGTTTACTCACGAGTAGACCCAGGTAAGTTTACTCACGAGTAGACCCAGTCGACTCACTCACGGGTGTAGCACCTCCTCGGCTTACTCACGAGTAGACCCCATCAACTTACTCGTGAGTAGACCCCTGTCGGCAGATTCACAAGTAGACTTGTGGAATTACTATACCAATTTGGGGAACTCTCTGGATGCAAAATTAAGTGTGCCATGTCCTTTGGGAAATGGCCCCACTCTCATAGGCATATGCCCTGGCCCTCTAGTGGTAAAACAGAGTCTGTGAAAGACTTAGGTATTCGAATTACTAAACAACCTATTCTCTTTGTCAAAACTAACTTAGATAATGAAGATCGCCTTCCTCCGCTGGGCTGACCTTCCGCTGAGTTTGTGGGGTAAGCAAGCAGTTGTACAAATGAATGTTATGCCTAGATGTATTTATACTTTTAGTTCACTAAACTAGTTTGAACTAGTTTTCAGCTTTAGTTACAAGTAGAAATACTCAGTGGTTGCAAGAACACGTCAGACAGCAGACCAGATCACATTGGGTTGCACACAGTAAGAATTGTGCTTACCCAGTTGCAGAAATCATGGCTGTAAGAAAATACAAAAGGACCTTTAAAAGAGTACTGTAGGCCTCCCCATCGGCTACTCAGGAGTAGACCAACCCCTCATTGACAAACGACTAGACCCAGTTGACTTACTCATGAGTAGACCCCTGTAGTTTACTCACGAGTAGACCCAGGTAAGTTTACTCACGAGTAGACCCAGTCGACTCACTCACGGGTGTGGCACCCCCTCGACTTACTCACGAGTAGACCCCATAAACTTACTCGTGAGTAGACCCCTGTCGGCAGATTCACAAGTAGACTTGTGGAATTACTATACCAATTTGGGGAACTCTCTGGATGCGAAATTAAGTGTGCCATGTACTTTGGGAAATGGCCCCACTCTCATAGGCATATGCCCTGGCCCTCTACTTGTAAAACACACTTTGTGAAAGACTTAGGTATTCGAATTACTAAACAACCTATTCTCTTTGTCAAAACTAACTCAGATAATGAAGATCGACTTCCTCCGCTGGGCTGACCTTCCGCTGAGTTTGTGGGGTAAGCAAGCAGTTGTACAAATGAATGTTATGCCTAGATGTATTTATACTTTTAGTTCACTAAACTAGTTTGAACTAGTTTTCAGCTTTTAGTTACAAGTAGATATACTCAGTGGTTGCAAGAACACGTCAGACAGCACACCAGATCACATTGGGTTGCACAAAGTAAGAATTGTGGTTACCCAGTTGCAGAAATCATGGCTTTAAGAAAATACAAAAGGACTTTTAAAAGAGTACTGTAGGCCTCCCCATCGGCTACTCAGGAGTAGACCAAGCCCCTCAGTGACAAATGACTAGACCCAGTTGGATTACTCACGAGTAGACCCCTGCAGTTTACTCACGAGCAGACCCAGGTAAGTTTACTCACGAGTAGACCCAGTCGACTCACTCACGGGTATGGCACCCCCCTCGGCTTACTCACGAGTAGAGCCCATCAACTTACTCGTGAGTAGACCCCTGTCGGCAGATTCACAAGTAGACTTGTGGAATTACTATACCAATTTGGGGAACGCTCTGGATGCGAAATTAAGTGTGCCATGTCCTTTGGGAAATGGCCCCACTCTCATAGGCATATGCCCTGGCCCTCTAGTGGTAAAACAGAGTCTGTGAAAGACTTAGGTATTCGAATTACTAAACAACCTATTCTCTTTGTCAAAACTAACTTAGATAATGAAGATCGCCTTCCTCCGCTGGGCTGACCTTCCACTGAGTTTGTGGGGTAAGCAAGCAGTTGTACAAATGAATGTTATGCCTAGATGTATTTATACTTTTAGTTCACTAAACTAGTTTGAACTAGTTTTCAGCTTTAGTTACAAGTAGAAATACTCAGTGGTTGCAAGAACACGTCAGACAGCAGACCAGATCACATTGGGTTGCACACAGTAAGAATTGTGGTTACCCAGTTGCAGAAATCATGGCTGTAAGAAAATACAAAAGGACCTTTAAAAGAGTACTGTAGGCCTCCCCATCGGCTACTCAGGAGTAGACCAACCCCCTCATTGACAAACGACTAGACCCAGTTGACTTACTCATGAGTAGACCCCTGTAGTTTACTCACGAGTAGACCCAGGTAAGTTTACTCACGAGTAGACCCAGTCGACTCACTCACGGGTGTGGCACCCCCTCGACTTACTCACGAGTAGACCCCATAAACTTACTCGTGAGTAGACCCCTGTCGGCAGATTCACAAGTAGACTTGTGGAATTACTATACCAATTTGGGGAACTCTCTGGATGCGAAATTAAGTGTGCCATGTACTTTGGGAAATGGCCCCACTCTCATAGGCATATGCCCTGGCCCTCGACTTGTAAAACACACTTTGTGAAAGACTTAGGTATTCGAATTACTAAACAACCTATTCTCTTTGTCAAAACTAACTCAGATAATGAAGATCGACTTCCTCCGCTGGGCTGACCTTCCGCTGAGTTTGTGGGGTAAGCAAGCAGTTGTACAAATGAATGTTATGCCTAGATGTATTTATACTTTTAGTTCACTAAACTAGTTTGAACTAGTTTTCAGCTTTTAGTTACAAGTAGATATACTCAGTGGTTGCAAGAACACGTCAGACAGCACACCAGATCACATTGGGTTGCACAAAGTAAGAATTGTGGTTACCCAGTTGCAGAAATCATGGCTTTAAGAAAATACAAAAGGACTTTTAAAAGAGTACTGTAGGCCTCCCCATCGGCTACTCAGGAGTAGACCAAGCCCCTCAGTGACAAATGACTAGACCCAGTTGGATTACTCACGAGTAGACCCCTGCAGTTTACTCACGAGCAGACCCAGGTAAGTTTACTCACGAGTAGACCCAGTCGACTCACTCACGGGTATGGCACCCCCCTCGGCTTACTCACGAGTAGAGCCCATCAACTTACTCGTGAGTAGACCCCTGTCGGCAGATTCACAAGTAGACTTGTGGAATTACTATACCAATTTGGGGAACGCTCTGGATGCGAAATTAAGTGTGCCATGTCCTTTGGGAAATGGCCCCACTCTCATAGGCATATGCCCTGGCCCTCTAGTGGTAAAACAGAGTCTGTGAAAGACTTAGGTATTCGAATTACTAAACAACCTATTCTCTTTGTCAAAACTAACTTAGATAATGAAGATCGCCTTCCTCCGCTGGGCTGACCTTCCACTGAGTTTGTGGGGTAAGCAAGCAGTTGTACAAATGAATGTTATGCCTAGATGTATTTATACTTTTAGTTCACTAAACTAGTTTGAACTAGTTTTCAGCTTTAGTTACAAGTAGAAATACTCAGTGGTTGCAAGAACACGTCAGACAGCAGACCAGATCACATTGGGTTGCACACAGTAAGAATTGTGGTTACCCAGTTGCAGAAATCATGGCTGTAAGAAAATACAAAAGGACCTTTAAAAGAGTACTGTAGGCCTCCCCATCGGCTACTCAGGAGTAGACCAACCCCCTCATTGACAAACGACTAGACCCAGTTGACTTACTCATGAGTAGACCCCTGTAGTTTACTCACGAGTAGACCCAGGTAAGTTTACTCACGAGTAGACCCAGTCGACTCACTCACGGGTGTGGCACCCCCTCGACTTACTCACGAGTAGACCCCATAAACTTACTCGTGAGTAGACCCCTGTCGGCAGATTCACAAGTAGACTTGTGGAATTACTATACCAATTTGGGGAACTCTCTGGATGCGAAATTAAGTGTGCCATGTACTTTGGGAAATGGCCCCACTCTCATAGGCATATGCCCTGGCCCTCGACTTGTAAAACACACTTTGTGAAAGACTTAGGTATTCGAATTACTAAACAACCTATTCTCTTTGTCAAAACTAACTCAGATAATGAAGATCGACTTCCTCCGCTGGGCTGACCTTCCGCTGAGTTTGTGGGGTAAGCAAGCAGTTGTACAAATGAATGTTATGCCTAGATGTATTTATACTTTTAGTTCACTAAACTAGTTTTAACTAGTTTTCAGCTTTTAGTTACAAGTAGATATACTCAGTGGTTGCAAGAACACGTCAGACAGCACACCAGATCACATTGGGTTGCACAAAGTAAGAATTGTGGTTACCCAGTTGCAGAAATCATGGCTTTAAGAAAATACAAAAGGACTTTTAAAAGAGTACTGTAGGCCTCCCCATCGGCTACTCAGGAGTAGACCAAGCCCCTCAGTGACAAATGACTAGACCCAGTTGGATTACTCACGAGTAGACCCCTGCAGTTTACTCACGAGCAGACCCAGGTAAGTTTACTCACGAGTAGACCCAGTCGACTCACTCACGGGTATGGCACCCCCCTCGGCTTACTCACGAGTAGAGCCCATCAACTTACTCGTGAGTAGACCCCTGTCGGCAGATTCACAAGTAGACTTGTGGAATTACTATACCAATTTGGGGAACGCTCTGGATGCGAAATTAAGTGTGCCATGTCCTTTGGGAAATGGCCCCACTCTCATAGGCATATGCCCTGGCCCTCTAGTGGTAAAACAGAGTCTGTGAAAGACTTAGGTATTCGAATTACTAAACAACCTATTCTCTTTGTCAAAACTAACTTAGATAATGAAGATCGCCTTCCTCCGCTGGGCTGACCTTCCACTGAGTTTGTGGGGTAAGCAAGCAGTTGTACAAATGAATGTTATGCCTAGATGTATTTATACTTTTAGTTCACTAAACTAGTTTGAACTAGTTTTCAGCTTTAGTTACAAGTAGAAATACTCAGTGGTTGCAAGAACACGTCAGACAGCAGATCAGATCACATTGGGTTGCACACAGTAAGAATTGTGGTTACCCAGTTGCAGAAATCATGGCTGTAAGAAAATACAAAAGGACCTTTAAAAGAGTACTGTAGGCCTCCCCATCGGCTACTCAGGAGTAGACCAACCCCCTCATTGACAAACGACTAGACCCAGTTGACTTACTCATGAGTAGACCCCTGTAGTTTACTCACGAGTAGACCCAGGTAAGTTTACTCACGAGTAGACCCAGTCGACTCACTCACGGGTGTGGCACCCCCTCGACTTACTCACGAGTAGACCCCATAAACTTACTCGTGAGTAGACCCCTGTCGGCAGATTCACAAGTAGACTTGTGGAATTACTATACCAATTTGGGGAACTCTCTGGATGCGAAATTAAGTGTGCCATGTACTTTGGGAAATGGCCCCACTCTCATAGGCATATGCCCTGGCCCTCGACTTGTAAAACACACTTTGTGAAAGACTTAGGTATTCGAATTACTAAACAACCTATTCTCTTTGTCAAAACTAACTCAGATAATGAAGATCGACTTCCTCCGCTGGGCTGACCTTCCGCTGAGTTTGTGGGGTAAGCAAGCAGTTGTACAAATGAATGTTATGCCTAGATGTATTTATACTTTTAGTTCACTAAACTAGTTTGAACTAGTTTTCAGCTTTTAGTTACAAGTAGATATACTCAGTGGTTGCAAGAACACGTCAGACAGCACACCAGATCACATTGGGTTGCACAAAGTAAGAATTGTGGTTACCCAGTTGCAGAAATCATGGCTTTAAGAAAATACAAAAGGACTTTTAAAAGAGTACTGTAGGCCTCCCCATCGGCTACTCAGGAGTAGACCAAGCCCCTCAGTGACAAATGACTAGACCCAGTTGGATTACTCACGAGTAGACCCCTGCAGTTTACTCACGAGCAGACCCAGGTAAGTTTACTCACGAGTAGACCCAGTCGACTCACTCACGGGTATGGCACCCCCCTCGGCTTACTCACGAGTAGAGCCCATCAACTTACTCGTGAGTAGACCCCTGTCGGCAGATTCACAAGTAGACTTGTGGAATTACTATACCAATTTGGGGAACGCTCTGGATGCGAAATTAAGTGTGCCATGTCCTTTGGGAAATGGCCCCACTCTCATAGGCATATGCCCTGGCCCTCTAGTGGTAAAACAGAGTCTGTGAAAGACTTAGGTATTCGAATTACTAAACAACCTATTCTCTTTGTCAAAACTAACTTAGATAATGAAGATCGCCTTCCTCCGCTGGGCTGACCTTCCACTGAGTTTGTGGGGTAAGCAAGCAGTTGTACAAATGAATGTTATGCCTAGATGTATTTATACTTTTAGTTCACTAAACTAGTTTGAACTAGTTTTCAGCTTTAGTTACAAGTAGAAATACTCAGTGGTTGCAAGAACACGTCAGACAGCAGACCAGATCACATTGGGTTGCACACAGTAAGAATTGTGGTTACCCAGTTGCAGAAATCATGGCTGTAAGAAAATACAAAAGGACCTTTAAAAGAGTACTGTAGGCCTCCCCATCGGCTACTCAGGAGTAGACCAACCCCCTCATTGACAAACGACTAGACCCAGTTGACTTACTCATGAGTAGACCCCTGTAGTTTACTCACGAGTAGACCCAGGTAAGTTTACTCACGAGTAGACCCAGTCGACTCACTCACGGGTGTGGCACCCCCTCGACTTACTCACGAGTAGACCCCATAAACTTACTCGTGAGTAGACCCCTGTCGGCAGATTCACAAGTAGACTTGTGGAATTACTATACCAATTTGGGGAACTCTCTGGATGCGAAATTAAGTGTGCCATGTACTTTGGGAAATGGCCCCACTCTCATAGGCATATGCCCTGGCCCTCGACTTGTAAAACACACTTTGTGAAAGACTTAGGTATTCGAATTACTAAACAACCTATTCTCTTTGTCAAAACTAACTCAGATAATGAAGATCGACTTCCTCCGCTGGGCTGACCTTCCGCTGAGTTTGTGGGGTAAGCAAGCAGTTGTACAAATGAATGTTATGCCTAGATGTATTTATACTTTTAGTTCACTAAACTAGTTTGAATTAGTTTTCAGCTTTAGTTACAAGTAGAAATACTCAGTGGTTGCAAGAACACGTCAGACAGCACACCAGATCACATTGGGGTTGCACAAAGTAAGAATTGTGGTTACCCAGTTGCAGAAATCATGGCTGTAAGAAAATACAAAAGGACTTTTAAAAGAGTACTGTAGGCCTCCCCATCGGCTACTCAGGAGTAGACCAACCCCCTCAGTGACAAACGACTAGACCCAGTTGACTTATTCACGAGTAGACCCCTGCAGTTTACTCACGAGTAGACCCAGGCAAGTTTACTCACGAGTAGATGCAGTCGACTCACTCACGGGTGTGGCACCCCCTCGACTTACTCACGAGTAGACCCCATCAACTTACTCGTGAGTAGACCCCTGTCGGCAGATTCACAAGTAGACTTGTGGAATTACTATACCAATTTGGGGAACTCTCTGGATGCGAAATTAAGTGTGCCATGTCCTTTGGGAAATGGCCCCACTCTCATAGGCATATTCCTTGGCCCTCTAGTGGTAAAACAGAGTCTGTGAAAGACTTAGGTATTCGAATTACTAAACAACCTATTCTCTTTGTCAAAACTAACTCAGATAATGAAGATCGACTTCCTCCGCTGGGCTGACCTTCCACTGAGTTTGTGGGGTAAGCAAGCAGTTGTACAAATGAATGTTATGCCTAGATGTATTTATACTTTTAGTTCACTAAACTAGTTTGAATTAGTTTTCAGCTTTTAGTTACAAGTAGAAATACTCAGTAGTTGCAAGAACACGTCAGACAGCACACCAGATCACATTGGGTTGCACGCAGTAAGCATTGTGGTTACCCAGCTGCAGAAATCATGGCTGTAAGAAAATACAAAAGGACCTTTAAAGGAGTACTGTAGGCCTCCCCATCAGCTACTCAGGAGTAGACCAAGCCCCTCAGTGACAAATGACTAGACGCAGTTGGCTTACTCACGAGTAGACCCCTGCAGTTTACTCACGAGTAGACCCAGGTAAGTTTACTCACGAGTAGACCCGGTCGGCTGACTCACGGGTGTAGCACCCCCTTGGCTTACTCACGAGTAGACCCCATCAACTTACTCGTGAGTAGACCCCTGTCGCCAGATTCACAAGTAGACTTGTGGACTTACTATACCAATTTGGGGAACGCTCTGGATGCGAAATTAAGTGTGCCATGTACTTTGGGAAATGGCCCCACTCTCATAGGCATATGCCCTGGCCCTCTACTTGTAAAACACACTTTGTGAAAGACTTAGGTATTCGAATTACTAAACAACCTATTCTCTTTGTCAAAACTAACTCAGATAATGAAGATCGACTTCCTCCGCTGGGCTGACCTTCCGCTGAGTTTGTGGGGTAAGCAAGCAGTTGTACAAATGAATGTTATGCCTAGATGTATTTATACTTTTAGTTCACTAAACTAGTTTGAACTAGTTTTCAGCTTTTAGTTACAAGTAGAAATACACAGTAGTTGCAAGAACACGTCAGACAGCACACCAGATCACATTGGGTTGCACAAAGTAAGAATTGTGGTTACCCAGTTGCAGAAATCATGGCTGTAAGAAAATACAAAAGGACCTTTAAAGGAGTACTGTAGGCCTCCCCATCAGCTACTCAGGAGTAGACCAACCCCCTCAGTGACAAACGACTAGACCCAGCTGGCTTACTCACGAGTAGACCCCTGCAGTTTACTCACGAGTAGACCCAGGTAAGTTTACTCACGAGTAGACCCAGTCGACTCACTCACGGGTGTAGCACCTCCTCGGCTTACTCACGAGTAGACCCCATCAACTTACTCGTGAGTAGACCCCTGTCGGCAGATTCACAAGTAGACTTGTGGAATTACTATACCAATTTGGGGAACTCTCTGGATGCGAAATTAAGTGTGCCATGTACTTTGCGAAATGGCCCCACTCTCATAGGCATATTCCTTGGCCCTCTAGTGGTAAAACAGAGTCTGTGAAAGACTTAGGTATTCGAATTACTAAACAACCTATTCTCTTTGTCAAAACTAACTCAGATAATGAAGATCGACTTCCTCCGCTGGGCTGACCTTCCGCTGAGTTTGTGGGGTAAGCAAGCAGTTGTACAAATGAATGTTATGCCTAGATGTATTTATACTTTTAGTTCACTAAACTAGTTTGAATTAGTTTTCAGCTTTTAGTTACAAGTAGAAATACTCAGTAGTTGCAAGAACACGTCAGACAGCACACCAGATCACATTGGGTTGCACGCAGTAAGCATTGTGGTTACCCAGCTGCAGAAATCATGGCTGTAAGAAAATACAAAAGGACCTTTAAAGGAGTACTGTAGGCCTCCCCATCAGCTACTCAGGAGTAGACCAAGCCCCTCAGTGACAAATGACTAGACGCAGTTGGCTTACTCACGAGTAGACCCCTGCAGTTTACTCACGAGTAGACCCAGGTAAGTTTACTCACGAGTAGACCCGGTCGGCTGACTCACGGGTGTAGCACCCCCTTGGCTTACTCACGAGTAGACCCCATCAACTTACTCGTGAGTAGACCCCTGTCGCCAGATTCACAAGTAGACTTGTGGACTTACTATACCAATTTGGGGAACGCTCTGGATGCGAAATTAAGTGTGCCATGTACTTTGGGAAATGGCCCCACTCTCATAGGCATATGCCCTGGCCCTCTACTTGTAAAACACACTTTGTGAAAGACTTAGGTATTCGAATTACTAAACAACCTATTCTCTTTGTCAAAACTAACTCAGATAATGAAGATCGACTTCCTCCGCTGGGCTGACCTTCCGCTGAGTTTGTGGGGTAAGCAAGCAGTTGTACAAATGAATGTTATGCCTAGATGTATTTATACTTTTAGTTCACTAAACTAGTTTGAACTAGTTTTCAGCTTTTAGTTACAAGTAGAAATACACAGTAGTTGCAAGAACACGTCAGACAGCACACCAGATCACATTGGGTTGCACAAAGTAAGAATTGTGGTTACCCAGTTGCAGAAATCATGGCTGTAAGAAAATACAAAAGGACCTTTAAAGGAGTACTGTAGGCCTCCCCATCAGCTACTCAGGAGTAGACCAACCCCCTCAGTGACAAACGACTAGACCCAGCTGGCTTACTCACGAGTAGACCCCTGCAGTTTACTCACGAGTAGACCCAGGTAAGTTTACTCACGAGTAGACCCAGTCGACTCACTCACGGGTGTAGCACCTCCTCGGCTTACTCACGAGTAGACCCCATCAACTTACTCGTGAGTAGACCCCTGTCGGCAGATTCACAAGTAGACTTGTGGAATTACTATACCAATTTGGGGAACTCTCTGGATGCGAAATTAAGTGTGCCATGTACTTTGCGAAATGGCCCCACTCTCATAGGCATATTCCTTGGCCCTCTAGTGGTAAAACAGAGTCTGTGAAAGACTTAGGTATTCGAATTACTAAACAACCTATTCTCTTTGTCAAAACTAACTCAGATAATGAAGATCGACTTCCTCCGCTGGGCTGACCTTCCGCTGAGTTTGTGGGGTAAGCAAGCAGTTGTACAAATGAATGTTATGCCTAGATGTATTTATACTTTTAGTTCACTAAACTAGTTTGAACTAGTTTTCAGCTTTAGTTACAAGTAGAAATACTCAGTGGTTGCAAGAACACGTCAGACAGCACACCAGATCACATTGGGTTTCACACAGTAAGAATTGTGGTTACCCAGTTGCAGAAATCATGGCTGTAAGAAAATACAAAAGGACTTTTAAAAGAGTACTGTAGGCCTCCCATCGGCTACTCAGGAGTAGACCAAGCCCCTCAGTGACAAATGACTAGACGCAGTTGGCTTACTCACGAGTAAACCCCTGCAGTTTACTCACGAGTAGACCCAGGTAAGTTTACTCACGAGTAGACCCTGTTGGCTGACTCACGGGTGTAGCACCCCCTTGGCTTACTCACGAGTAGACCCCATCAACTTACTCGTGAGTAGACCCCTGTCGGCAGATTCACAAGTAGACTTGTGGAATTACTATACCAATTTGGGGAACGCTCTGGATGCGAAATTAAGTGTGCCATGTACTTTGGGAAATGGCCCCACTCTCATAGGCATATGCCCTGGCCCTCTACTTGTAAAACACACTTTGTGAAAGACTTAGGTATTCGAATTACTAAACAACCTATTCTCTTTGTCAAAACTAACTCAGATAATGAAGATCGACTTCCTCCGCTGGGCTGACCTTCCACTGAGTTTGTGGGGTAAGCAAGCAGTTGTACAAATGAATGTTATGCCTAGATGTATTTATACTTTTAGTTCACTAAACTAGTTTGAATTAGTTTTCAGCTTTTAGTTACAAGTAGAAATACTCAGTAGTTGCAAGAACACGTCAGACAGCACACCAGATCACATTGGGTTGCACAAAGTAAGCATTGTGGTTACCCAGTTGCAGAAATCATGGCTGTAAGAAAATACAAAAGGACTTTTAAAAGAGTACTGTAGGCCTCCCCATCGGCTACTCAGGAGTAGACCAAGCCCCTCAGTGACAAATGACTAGACGCAGTTGGCTTACTCACGAGTAGACCCCTGCAGTTTACTCACGAGCAGACCCAGGTAAGTTTACTCACGAGTAGACCCAGTCGACTCACTCACGGGTATGGCACCCCCCTCGGCTTACTCACGAGTAGAGCCCATCAACTTACTCGTGAGTAGACCCCTGTCGGCAGATTCACAAGTAGACTTGTGGAATTACTATACCAATTTGGGGAACGCTCTGGATGCGAAATTAAGTGTGCCATGTACTTTGGGAAATGGCCCCACTCTCATAGGCATATGCCCTGGCCCTCTACTTGTAAAACACACTTTGTGAAAGACTTAGGTATTCGAATTACTAAACAACCTATTCTCTTTGTCAAAACTAACTCAGATAATGAAGATCGACTTCCTCCGCTGGGCTGACCTTCCGCTGAGTTTGTGGGGTAAGCAAGCAGTTGTACAAATGAATGTTATGCCTAGATGTATTTATACTTTTAGTTCACTAAACTAGTTTGAATTAGTTTTCAGCTTTAGTTACAAGTAGAAATACTCAGTGGTTGCAAGAAAACGTCAGACAGCAGACCAGATCACATTGGGGTTGCACAAAGTAAGAATTGTGGTTACCCAGTTGCAGAAATCATGGCTGTAAGAAAATACAAAAGGACTTTTAAAAGAGTACTGTAGGCCTCCCCATCGGCTACTCAGGAGTAGACCAACCCCCTCAGTGACAAACGACTAGACCCAGTTGACTTATTCACGAGTAGACCCCTGCAGTTTACTCACGAGTAGACCCAGGCAAGTTTACTCACGAGTAGACGCAGTCGACTCACTCACGGGTGTGGCACCCCCTCGACTTACTCACGAGTAGACCCCATCAACTTACTCGTGAGTAGACCCCTGTCGGCAGATTCACAAGTAGACTTGTGGAATTACTATACCAATTTGGGGAACTCTCTGGATGCGAAATTAAGTGTGCCATGTACTTTGGGAAATGGCCCCACTCTCATAGGCATATGCCCTGGCCCTCTACTTGTAAAACACACTTTGTGAAAGACTTAGGTATTCGAATTACTAAACAACCTATTCTCTTTGTCAAAACTAACTCAGATAATGAAGATCGACTTCCTCCGCTGGGCTGACCTTCCGCTGAGTTTGTGGGGTAAGCAAGCAGTTGTTCAAATGAATGTTATGCCTAGATGTATTTATACTTTTAGTTCACTAAACTAGTTTGAACTAGTTTTCAGCTTTAGTTACAAGTAGAAATACTCAGTGGTTGCAAGAACACGTCAGAAAGCACACCAGATCACACTGGGTTGCACACAGTAAGAATTGTGGTTACCCAGTTGCAGAAATCATGGCTGTAAGAAAATACAAAAGGACTTTTAAAAGAGTACTGTAGGCCTCCCCATCGGCTACTCAGGAGTAGACCAAGCCCCTCAGTGACAAATGACTAGACACAGTTGGCTTACTCATGAGTAGACCCCTGCAGTTTACTCACGAGTAGACCCAGGTAAGTTTACTCACGAGTAGACCGGGTTGGCTGACTCACGGGTGTGGCACCCCCTCGGCTTACTCACGAGTAGACCCCCATCAACTTACTCGTGAGTAGACCCCTGTCGGCAGATTCACAAGTAGACTTATGGAATTACTATACCAACTTGGGGAACTCTCTGGATGCAAAATTAAGTGTGCCATGTCCTTTGGGAAATGGCCCCACTCTCATAGGCATATGCCCTGGCCCTCTAGTGGTAAAACAGAGTCTGTGAAAGACTTAGGTATTCGAATTACTAAACAACCTATTCTCTTTGTCAAAACTAACTTAGATAATGAAGATCGCCTTCCTCCGCTGGGCTGACCTTCGGCTGAGTTTGTGGGGTAAGCAAGCAGTTGTACAAATGAATGTTATGCCTAGATGTATTTATACTTTTAGTTCACTAAACTAGTTTGAACTAGTTTTCAGCTTTAGTTACAAGTAGAAATACTCAGTGGTTGCAAGAACACGTCAGACAGCAGACCAGATCACATTGGGTTGCACACAGTAAGAATTTTGGTTACCCAGTTGCAGAAATCATGGCTGTAAGAAAATACAAAAGGACTTTTAAAAGAGTACTGTAGGCCTCCCCATCGGCTACTCAGGAGTAGACCAACCCCCTCAGTGACAAATGACTAGACCCAGTTGGCTTACTCATGAGTAGACCCCTGCAGTTTACTCACGAGTAGACCGGGTCGGCTGACTCACGGGTGGTGGCACCCCCTCACCTTGCTCAAGAGTAGACCCCAACAACTTACTCGTGAGTAGACCCCTGTCGGCAGATTCACAAGTAGACTTATGGAATTACTATACCAATTTGGGGAACTCTCTGGATGCAAAATTAAGTGTGCCATGTCCTTTGGGAAATGGCCCCACTCTCATAGGCATATGCCCTGGCCCTCTAGTGGTAAAACAGAATCTGTGAAAGACTTAGGTATTCGAATTACTAAACAACCTATTCTCTTTGTCAAAACTAACTTAGATAATGAAGATCGCCTTCCTCCGCTGGGCTGACCTTCCGCTGAGTTTGTGGGGTAAGCAAGCAGTTGTACAAATGAATGTTATGCCTAGATGTAGTTATACTTTTAGTTCACTAAACTAGTTTGAACTAGTTTTCAGCTTTAGTTACAAGTAGAAATACTCAGTGGTTGCAAGAACATGTCAGACAGCACACCAGATCACAGTGGGTTGCACACAGTAAGAATTGTGGTTACCCAGTTGCAGAAATCATGGCTGTAAGAAAATACAAAAGGACCTATAAAAGAGTACTGTAGGCCTCCCCATCGGCTACTCAGGAGTAGACCAACCCCCTCAGTGACAAATGACTAGACCCAGTTGGCTTACTCATGAGTAGACCCCTGTAGTTTACTCACGAGTAGACCCAGGTAAGTTTACTCACGAGTAGACCCAGTCGACTCACTCACGGGTGTGGCACCCCCTCGACTTACTCACGAGTAGACCCCATCAACTTACTCGTGAGTAGACCCCTGTCGGCAGATTCACAAGTAGACTTGTGGAATTACTATACCAATTTGGGGAACTCTCTGGATGCGAAATTAAGTGTGCCATGTACTTTGGGAAATGGCCCCACTCTCATAGGCATATGCCCTGGCCCTCTACTTGTAAAACACACTTTGTGAAAGACTTAGGTATTCGAATTACTAAACAACCTATTCTCTTTGTCAAAACTAACTCAGATAATGAAGATCGACTTCCTCCGCTGGGCTGACCTTCCGCTGAGTTTGTGGGGTAAGCAAGCAGTTGTACAAATGAATGTTATGCCTAGATGTATTTATACTTTTAGTTCACTAAACTAGTTTGAACTAGTTTTCAGCTTTTAGTTACAAGTAGATATACTCAGTGGTTGCAAGAACACGTCAGACAGCACACCAGATCACATTGGGTTGCACAAAGTAAGAATTGTGGTTTCCCAGTTGCAGAAATCATGGCTTTAAGAAAATACAAAAGGACTTTTAAAAGAGTACTGTAGGCCTCCCCATCGGCTACTCAGGAGTAGACCAACCCCCTCAGTGACAAATGACTAGACCCAGTTGGATTACTCACGAGTAGACCCCTGCAGTTTACTCACGAGCAGACCCAGGTAAGTTTACTCACGAGTAGACCCAGTCGACTCACTCACGGGTATGGCACCCCCCTCGGCTTACTCACGAGTAGAGCTCATCAACTTACTCGTGAGTAGACCCCTGTCGGCAGATTCACAAGTAGACTTGTGGAATTACTATACCAATTTGGGGAACTCTCTGGATGCGAAATTAAGTGTGCCATGTACTTTGCGAAATGGCCCCACTCTCATAGGCATATTCCTTGGCCCTCTAGTGGTAAAACAGAGTCTGTGAAAGACTTAGATATTCGAATTACTAAACAACCTATTCTCTTTGTCAAAACGAACTCAGATAATGAAGATCGACTTCCTCCGCTGGGCTGACCTTCCGCTGAGTTTGTGGGGTAAGCAAGCAGTTGTACAAATGAATGTTATGCCTAGATGTATTTATACTTTTAGTTCACTAAAGTAGTTTGAACTAGTTTTCAGCTTTAGTTACAAGTAGAAATACTCAGTGGTTGCAAGAACACGTCAGACAGCACACCAGATCACATTGGGTTTCACACAGTAAGAATTGTGGTTACCCAGTTGCAGAAATCATGGCTGTAAGAAAATACAGAAGGACTTTTAAAAGAGTACTGTAGGCCTACCATCGGCTACTCAGGAGTAGACCAAGCCCCTCAGTGACAAATGACTAGACGCAGTTGGCTTACTCACGAGTAAACCCCTGCAGTTTACTCACGAGTAGACCCAGGTAAGTTTACTCACGAGTCGACCCGGTCGGCTGACTCACGGGTGTAGCACCCCCTTGGCTTACTCACGAGTAGACCCCATCAACTTACTCGTGAGTAGACCCCTGTCGGCAGATTCACAAGTAGACTTGTGGAATTACTATACCAATTTGGGGAACGCTCTGGATGCGAAATTAAGTGTGCCATGTCCTTTGGGAAATGGCCCCACTCTCATAGGCATATGCCCTGGCCCTCTAGTGGTAAAACAGAGTCTGTGAAAGACTTAGGTATTCGAATTACTAAACAACCTATTCTCTTTGTCAAAACTAACTTAGATAATGAAGATCGCCTTCCTCCGCTGGGCTGACCTTCCACTGAGTTTGTGGGGTAAGCAAGCAGTTGTACAAATGAATGTTATGCCTAGATGTATTTATACTTTTAGTTCACTAAACTAGTTTGAACTAGTTTTCAGCTTTAGTTACAAGTAGAAATACTCAGTGGTTGCAAGAACACGTCAGACAGCACACCAGATCACATTGGGTTGCACAAAGTAAGAATTGTGGTTACCCAGTTGCAGAAATCATGGCTTTAAGAAAATAGAAAAGGACTTTTAAAAGAGTACTGTAGGCCTCCCCATCGGCTACTCAGGAGTAGACCAACCCCCTCAGTGACAAATGACTAGACCCAGTTGGCTTACTCACGAGTAGACCCCTGCAGTTTACTCACGAGCAGACCCAGGTAAGTTTACTCACGAGTAGACCCAGTCGACTCACTCACGGGTATGGCACCCCCCTCGGCTTACTCACGAGTAGAGCCCATCAACTTACTCGTGAGTAGACCCCTGTCGGCAGATTCACAAGTAGACTTGTGGAATTACTATACCAATTTGGGGAACGCTCTGGATGCGAAATTAAGTGTGCCATGTACTTTGGGAAATGGCCCCACTCTCATAGGCATATGCCCTGGCCCTCTACTTGTAAAACACACTTTGTGAAAGACTTAGGTATTCGAATTACTAAACAACCTATTCTCTTTGTCAAAACTAACTCAGATAATGAAGATCGACTTCCTCCGCTGGGCTGACCTTCCGCTGAGTTTGTGGGGTAAGCAAGCAGTTGTACAAATGAATGTTATGCCTAGATGTATTTATACTTTTAGTTCACTAAACTAGTTTGAATTAGTTTTCAGCTTTAGTTACAAGTAGAAATACTCAGTGGTTGCAAGAAAACGTCAGACAGCAGACCAGATCACATTGGGGTTGCACAAAGTAAGAATTGTGGTTACCCAGTTGCAGAAATCATGGCTGTAAGAAAATACAAAAGGACTTTTAAAAGAGTACTGTAGGCCTCCCCATCGGCTACTCAGGAGTAGACCAACCCCCTCAGTGACAAACGACTAGACCCAGTTGACTTATTCACGAGTAGACCCCTGCAGTTTACTCACGAGTAGACCCAGGCAAGTTTACTCACGAGTAGACGCAGTCGACTCACTCACGGGTGTGGCACCCCCTCGACTTACTCACGAGTAGACCCCATCAACTTACTCGTGAGTAGACCCCTGTCGGCAGATTCACAAGTAGACTTGTGGAATTACTATACCAATTTGGGGAACTCTCTGGATGCGAAATTAAGTGTGCCATGTACTTTGGGAAATGGCCCCACTCTCATATGCATATGCCCTGGCCCTCTACTTGTAAAACACACTCTGTGAAAGACTTAGGTATTTGAATTACTAAACAACCTATTCTCTTTGTCAAAACTAACTCAGATAATGAAGATCGACTTCCTCCGCTGGGCTGACCTTCCACTGAGTTTGTGGGGTAAGCAAGCAGTTGTACAAATGAATGTTATGCCTGGATGTATTTATACTTTTAGTTCACTAAACTAGTTTGAACTAGTTTTCAGCTTTAGTTACAAGTAGAAATACTTAGTGGTTGCAAGAACACGTCAGACAGCACACCAGATCACATTGGGTTGCACAAAGTAAGAATTGTGGTTACCCAGTTGCAGAAATCATGGCTGTAAGAAAATACAAAAGGACCTTTAAAGGAGTACTGTAGGCCTCCCCATCAGCTACTCAGGAGTAGACCAACCCCCTCAGTGACAAACGACTAGACCCAGTTGACTTATTCACGAGTAGACCCCTGCAGTTTACTCACGAGTAGACCCAGGCAAGTTTACTCACGAGTAGACGCAGTCGACTCACTCACGGGTGTGGCACCCCCTCGACTTACTCACGAGTAGACCCCATCAACTTACTCGTGAGTAGACCCCTGTCGGCAGATTCACAAGTAGACTTGTGGAATTACTATACCAATTTGGGGAACTCTCTGGATGCGAAATTAAGTGTGCCATGTCCTTTGGGAAATGGCCCCACTCTCATAGGCATATTCCTTGGCCCTCTAGTGGTAAAACAGACTCTGTGAAAGACTTAGGTATTCGAATTACTAAACAACCTATTCTCTTTGTCAAAACTAACTCAGATAATGAAGATCGACTTCCTCCGCTGGGCTGACCTTCCACTGAGTTTGTGGGGTAAGCAAGCAGTTGTACAAATGAATGTTATGCCTAGATGTATTTATACTTTTAGTTCACTAAACTAGTTTGAATTAGTTTTCAGCTTTTAGTTACAAGTAGAAATACTCAGTAGTTGCAAGAACACGTCAGACAGCACACCAGATCACATTGGGTTGCACGCAGTAAGCATTGTGGTTACCCAGTTGCAGAAATCATGGCTGTAAGAAAATACAAAAGGACTTTTAAAAGAGTACTGTAGGCCTCCCCATCGGCTACTCAGGAGTAGACCAAGCCCCTCAGTGACAAATGACTAGACGCAGTTGGCTTACTCACGAGTAAACCCCTGCAGTTTAGTCACGAGTAGACCCAGGTAAGTTTACTCACGAGTAGACCCGGTCGGCTGACTCACGTGTGTGGCACCTCCTCAGCTTACTCACGAGTAGACCCCCATCAACTTACTCGTGAGTAGACCCCTGTCGGCAGATTCACAAGTAGACTTGTGGAATTACTATACCAATTTGGGGAACTCTCTGGATGCGAAATTAAGTGTGCCATGTACTTTGGGAAATGGCCCCACTCTCATATGCATATGCCCTGGCCCTCTACTTGTAAAACACACTCTGTGAAAGACTTAGGTATTTGAATTACTAAACAACCTATTCTCTTTGTCAAAACTAACTCAGATAATGAAGATCGACTTCCTCCGCTGGGCTGACCTTCCACTGAGTTTGTGGGGTAAGCAAGCAGTTGTACAAATGAATGTTATGCCTGGATGTATTTATACTTTTAGTTCACTAAACTAGTTTGAACTAGTTTTCAGCTTTAGTTACAAGTAGAAATACTTAGTGGTTGCAAGAACACGTCAGACAGCAGACCAGATCACATTGGGTTTCACACAGTAAGAATTGTGGTTACCCAGTTGCAGAAATCATGGCTGTAAGAAAATACAAAAGGACCTTTAAAGGAGTACTGTAGGCCTCCCCATCGGCTACTCAGGAGTAGACCAAGCCCCTCAGTGACAAATGACTAGACGCAGTTGGCTTACTCACGAGTAGACCCCTGCAGTTTACTCACGAGCAGACCCAGGTAAGTTTACTCACGAGTAGACCCAGTCGACTCACTCACGGGTATGGCACCCCCCTCGGCTTACTCAGGAGTAGAGCCCATCAACTTACTCGTGAGTAGACCCCTGTCGGCAGATTCACAAGTAGACTTGTGGAATTACTATACCAATTTGGGGAACGCTCTGGATGCGAAATTAAGTGTGCCATGTACTTTGGGAAATGGCCCCACTCTCATAGGCATATGCCCTGGCCCTCTACTTGTAAAACACACTTTGTGAAAGACTTAGGTATTCGAATTACTAAACAACCTATTCTCTTTGTCAAAACTAACTCAGATAATGAAGATCGACTTCCTCCGCTGGGCTGACCTTCCGCTGAGTTTGTGGGGTAAGCAAGCAGTTGTACAAATGAATGTTATGCCTAGATGTATTTATACTTTTAGTTCACTAAACTAGTTTGAATTAGTTTTCAGCTTTAGTTACAAGTAGAAATACTCAGTGGTTGCAAGAAAACGTCAGACAGCAGACCAGATCACATTGGGGTTGCACAAAGTAAGAATTGTGGTTACCCAGTTGCAGAAATCATGGCTGTAAGAAAATACAAAAGGACTTTTAAAAGAGTACTGTAGGCCTCCCCATCGGCTACTCAGGAGTAGACCAAGCCCCTCAGTGACAAATGACTAGACGCAGTTGGCTTACTCACGAGTAAACCCCTGCAGTTTACTCACGAGTAGACCCAGGTAAGTTTACTCACGAGTAGACCCGGTCGGCTGACTCACGGGTGTGGCACCTCCTCGGCTTACTCACGAGTAGACCCCCATCAACTTACTCGTGAGTAGACCCCTGTCGGCAGATTCACAAGTAGACTTGTGGAATTACTATACCAATTTGGGGAACTCTCTGGATGCGAAATTAAGTGTGCCATGTACTTTGGGATATGGCCCCACTCTCATATGCATATGCCCTGGCCCTCTACTTGTAAAACACACTCTGTGAAAGACTTAGGTATTTGAATTACTAAACAACCTATTCTCTTTGTCAAAACTAACTCAGATAATGAAGATCGACTTCCTCCGCTGGGCTGACCTTCCACTGAGTTTGTAGAGTAAGCAAGCAGTTGTACAAATGAATGTTATGCCTGGATGTATTTATACTTTTAGTTCACTAAACTAGTTTGAACTAGTTTTCAGCTTTAGTTACAAGTAGAAATACTTAGTGGTTGCAAGAACACGTCAGACAGCAGACCAGATCACATTGGGTTTCACACAGTAAGAATTGTGGTTACCCAGTTGCAGAAATCATGGCTGTAAGAAAATACAAAAGGACCTTTAAAGGAGTACTGTAGGCCTCCCCATCAGCTACTCAGGAGTAGACCAAGCCCCTCACTGACAAATGACTAGACGCAGTTGGCTTACTCACGAGTAGACCCCTGCAGTTTACTCACGAGTAGACCCAGGTAAGTTTACTCACGAGTAGACCCGGTCGGCTGACTCACGGGTGTAGCACCCCCTTGGCTTACTCACGAGTAGAGCCCATCAACTTACTCGTGAGTAGACCCCTGTCGCCAGATTCACAAGTAGACTTGTGGAATTACTATACCAATTTGGGGAACGCTCTGGATGCGAAATTAAGTGTGCCATGTACTTTGGGAAATGGCCCCACTCTCATAGGCATATGCCCTGGCCCTCTACTTGTAAAACACACTTTGTGAAAGACTTAGGTATTCGAATTACTAAACAACCTATTCTCTTTGTCAAAACTAACTCAGATAATGAAGATCGACTTCCTCCGCTGGGCTGACCTTCCGCTGAGTTTGTGGGGTAAGCAAGCAGTTGTACAAATGAATGTTATGCCTAGATGTATTTATACTTTTAGTTCACTAAACTAGTTTGAATTAGTTTTCAGCTTTAGTTACAAGTAGAAATACTCAGTGGTTGCAAGAAAACGTCAGACAGCAGACCAGATCACATTGGGGTTGCACAAAGTAAGAATTGTGGTTACCCAGTTGCAGAAATCATGGCTGTAAGAAAATACAAAAGGACTTTTAAAAGAGTACTGTAGGCCTCCCCATCGGCTACTCAGGAGTAGACCAACCCCCTCAGTGACAAACGACTAGACCCAGTTGACTTATTCACGAGTAGACCCCTGCAGTTTACTCACGAGTAGACCCAGGCAAGTTTACTCACGAGTAGACGCAGTCGACTCACTCACGGGTGTGGCACCCCCTCGACTTACTCACGAGTAGACCCCATCAACTTACTCGTGAGTAGACCCCTGTCGGCAGATTCACAAGTAGACTTGTGGAATTACTATACCAATTTGGGGAACTCTCTGGATGCGAAATTAAGTGTGCCATGTCCTTTGGGAAATGGCCCCACTCTCATAGGCATATTCCTTGGCCCTCTAGTGGTAAAACAGACTCTGTGAAAGACTTAGGTATTCGAATTACTAAACAACCTATTCTCTTTGTCAAAACTAACTCAGATAATGAAGATCGACTTCCTCCGCTGGGCTGACCTTCCACTGAGTTTGTGGGGTAAGCAAGCAGTTGTACAAATGAATGTTATGCCTAGATGTATTTATACTTTTAGTTCACTAAACTAGTTTGAATTAGTTTTCAGCTTTTAGTTACAAGTAGAAATACTCAGTAGTTGCAAGAACACGTCAGACAGCACACCAGATCACATTGGGTTGCACGCAGTAAGCATTGTGGTTACCCAGTTGCAGAAATCATGGCTGTAAGAAAATACAAAAGGACTTTTAAAAGAGTACTGTAGGCCTCCCCATCGGCTACTCAGGAGTAGACCAAGCCCCTCAGTGACAAATGACTAGACGCAGTTGGCTTACTCACGAGTAAACCCCTGCAGTTTAGTCACGAGTAGACCCAGGTAAGTTTACTCACGAGTAGACCCGGTCGGCTGACTCACGTGTGTGGCACCTCCTCGGCTTACTCACGAGTAGACCCCCATCAACTTACTCGTGAGTAGACCCCTGTCGGCAGATTCACAAGTAGACTTGTGGAATTACTATACCAATTTGGGGAACTCTCTGGATGCGAAATTAAGTGTGCCATGTACTTTGGGAAATGGCCCCACTCTCATATGCATATGCCCTGGCCCTCTACTTGTAAAACACACTCTGTGAAAGACTTAGGTATTTGAATTACTAAACAACCTATTCTCTTTGTCAAAACTAACTCAGATAATGAAGATCGACTTCCTCCGCTGGGCTGACCTTCCACTGAGTTTGTGGGGTAAGCAAGCAGTTGTACAAATGAATGTTATGCCTGGATGTATTTATACTTTTAGTTCACTAAACTAGTTTGAACTAGTTTTCAGCTTTAGTTACAAGTAGAAATACTTAGTGGTTGCAAGAACACGTCAGACAGCACACCAGATCACATTGGGTTTCACACAGTAAGAATTGTGGTTACCCAGTTGCAGAAATCATGGCTGTAAGAAAATACAAAAGGACCTTTAAAGGAGTACTGTAGGCCTCCCCATCAGCTACTCAGGAGTAGACCAAGCCCCTCACTGACAAATGACTAGACGCAGTTGGCTTACTCACGAGTAGACCCCTGCAGTTTACTCACGAGTAGACCCAGGTAAGTTTACTCACGAGTAGACCCGGTCGGCTGACTCACGGGTGTAGCACCCCCTTGGCTTACTCACGAGTAGACCCCATCAACTTACTCGTGAGTAGACCCCTGTCGGCAGATTCACAAGTAGACTTGTGGAATTACTATACCAATTTGGGGAACGCTCTGGATGCGAAATTAAGTGTGCCATGTACTTTGGGAAATGGCCCCACTCTCATAGGCATATGCCCTGGCCCTCTACTTGTAAAACACACTTTGTGAAAGACTTAGGTATTCGAATTACTAAACAACCTATTCTCTTTGTCAAAACTAACTCAGATAATGAAGATCGACTTCCTCCGCTGGGCTGACCTTCCGCTGAGTTTGTGGGGTAAGCAAGCAGTTGTACAAATGAATGTTATGCCTAGATGTATTTATACTTTTAGTTCACTAAACTAGTTTGAACTAGTTTTCAGCTTTTAGTTACAAGTAGAAATACACAGTAGTTGCAAGAACACGTCAGACAGCACACCAGATCACATTGGGTTGCACAAAGTAAGAATTGTGGTTACCCAGTTGCAGAAATCATGGCTGTAAGAAAATACAAAAGGACCTTTAAAGGAGTACTGTAGGCCTCCCCATCAGCTACTCAGGAGTAGACCAACCCCCTCAGTGACAAACGACTAGACCCAGCTGGCTTACTCACGAGTAGACCCCTGCAGTTTACTCACGAGTAGACCCAGGTAAGTTTACTCACGAGTAGACCCAGTCGACTCACTCACGGGTGTAGCACCTCCTCGGCTTACTCACGAGTAGACCCCATCAACTTACTCGTGAGTAGACCCCTGTCGGAGATTCACAAGTAGACTTGTGGAATTACTATACCAATTTGGGGAACTCTCTGGATGCGAAATTAAGTGTGCCATGTACTTTGCGAAATGGCCCCACTCTCATAGGCATATTCCTTGGCCCTCTAGTGGTAAAACAGAGTCTGTGAAAGACTTAGGTATTCGAATTACTAAACAACCTATTCTCTTTGTCAAAACTAACTCAGATAATGAAGATCGACTTCCTCCGCTGGGCTGACCTTCCGCTGAGTTTGTGGGGTAAGCAAGCAGTTGTACAAATGAATGTTATGCCTAGATGTATTTATACTTTTAGTTCACTAAACTAGTTTGAACTAGTTTTCAGCTTTAGTTACAAGTAGAAATACTCAGTGGTTGCAAGAACACGTCAGACAGCACACCAGATCACATTGGGTTTCACACAGTAAGAATTGTGGTTACCCAGTTGCAGAAATCATGGCTGTAAGAAAATACAAAAGGACTTTTAAAAGAGTACTGTAGGCCTCCCATCGGCTACTCAGGAGTAGACCAAGCCCCTCAGTGACAAATGACTAGACGCAGTTGGCTTACTCACGAGTAAACCCCTGCAGTTTACTCACGAGTAGACCCAGGTAAGTTTACTCACGAGTAGACCCTGTTGGCTGACTCACGGGTGTAGCACCCCCTTGGCTTACTCACGAGTAGACCCCATCAACTTACTCGTGAGTAGACCCCTGTCGGCAGATTCACAAGTAGACTTGTGGAATTACTATACCAATTTGGGGAACGCTCTGGATGCGAAATTAAGTGTGCCATGTCCTTTGGGAAATGGCCCCACTCTCATAGGCATATGCCCTGGCCCTCTACTTGTAAAACACACTTTGTGAAAGACTTAGGTATTCGAATTACTAAACAACCTATTCTCTTTGTCAAAACTAACTCAGATAATGAAGATCGACTTCCTCCGCTGGGCTGACCTTCCACTGAGTTTGTGGGGTAAGCAAGCAGTTGTACAAATGAATGTTATGCCTAGATGTATTTATACTTTTAGTTCACTAAACTAGTTTGAATTAGTTTTCAGCTTTTAGTTACAAGTAGAAATACTCAGTAGTTGCAAGAACACGTCAGACAGCACACCAGATCACATTGGGTTGCACGCAGTAAGCATTGTGGTTACCCAGTTGCAGAAATCATGGCTGTAAGAAAATACAAAAGGACTTTTAAAAGAGTACTGTAGGCCTCCCCATCGGCTACTCAGGAGTAGACCAAGCCCCTCAGTGACAAATGACTAGACGCAGTTGGCTTACTCACGAGTAGACCCCTGCAGTTTACTCACGAGCAGACCCAGGTAAGTTTACTCACGAGTAGACCCAGTCGACTCACTCACGGGTATGGCACCCCCCTCGGCTTACTCACGAGTAGAGCCCATCAACTTACTCGTGAGTAGACCCCTGTCGGCAGATTCACAAGTAGACTTGTGGAATTACTATACCAATTTGGGGAACGCTCTGGATGCGAAATTAAGTGTGCCATGTCCTTTGGGAAATGGCCCCACTCTCATAGGCATATGCCCTGGCCCTCTAGTGGTAAAACAGAATCTGTGAAAGACTTAGGTATTCGAATTACTAAACAACCTATTCTCTTTGTCAAAACTAACTTAGATAATGAAGATCGCCTTCCTCCGCTGGGCTGACCTTCCGCTGAGTTTGTGGGGTAAGCAAGCAGTTGTACAAATGAATGTTATGCCTAGATGTATTTATACTTTTAGTTCACTAAACTAGTTTGAACTAGTTTTCAGCTTTAGTTACAAGTAGAAATACTCAGTGGTTGCAAGAACACGTCAGACAGCACACCAGATCACAGTGGGTTGCACACAGTAAGAATTGTGGTTACCCAGTTGCAGAAATCATGGCTGTAAGAAAATACAAAAGGACCTTTAAAAGAGTACTGTAGGCCTCCCCATCGGCTACTCAGGAGTAGACCAACCCCCTCATTGACAAACGACTAGACCCAGCTGGCTTACTCACGAGTAGACCCCTGCAGTTTACTCACGAGTAGACCCAGGTAAGTTTACTCACGAGTAGACCCAGTCGACTCACTCACGGGTGTAGCACCTCCTCGGCTTACTCACGAGTAGACCCCATCAACTTACTCGTGAGTAGACCCCTGTCGGCAGATTCACAAGTAGACTTGTGGAATTACTATACCAATTTGGGAAACTCTCTGGATGCGAAATTAAGTGTGCCATGTACTTTGCGAAATGGCCCCACTCTCATAGGCATATTCCTTGGCCCTCTAGTGGTAAAACAGAGTCTGTGAAAGACTTAGGTATTCGAATTACTAAACAACCTATTCTCTTTGTCAAAACTAACTCAGATAATGAAGATCGACTTCCTCCGCTGGGCTGACCTTCCGCTGAGTTTGTGGGGTAAGCAAGCAGTTGTACAAATGAATGTTATGCCTAGATGTATTTATACTTTTAGTTCACTAAACTAGTTTGAACTAGTTTTCAGCTTTAGTTACAAGTAGAAATACTCAGTGGTTGCAAGAACACGTCAGACAGCACACCAGATCACATTGGGTTGCACGCAGTAAGCATTGTGGTTACCCAGTTGCAGAAATCATGGCTGTAAGAAAATACAAAAGGACTTTTAAAAGAGTACTGTAGGCCTCCCCATCGGCTACTCAGGAGTAGACCAAGCCCCTCAGTGACAAATGACTAGACGCAGTTGGCTTACTCACGAGTAGATCCCTGCAGTTTACTCACGAGCAGACCCAGGTAAGTTTACTCACGAGTAGACCCAGTCGACTCACTCACGGGTATGGCACCCCCCTCGGCTTACTCAGGAGTAGAGCCCATCAACTTACTCGTGAGTAGACCCCTGTCGGCAGATTCACAAGTAGACTTGTGGAATTACTATACCAATTTGGGGAACTCTCTGGATGCGAAATTAAGTGTGCCATGTACTTTGGGAAATGGCCCCACTCTCATATGCATATGCCCTGGCCCTCTACTTGTAAAACACACTCTGTGAAAGACTTAGGTATTTGAATTACTAAACAACCTATTCTCTTTGTCAAAACTAACTCAGATAATGAAGATCGACTTCCTCCGCTGGGCTGACCTTCCACTGAGTTTGTGGGGTAAGCAAGCAGTTGTACAAATGAATGTTATGCCTGGATGTATTTATACTTTTAGTTCACTAAACTAGTTTGAACTAGTTTTCAGCTTTAGTTACAAGTAGAAATACTCAGTGGTTGCAAGAACACGTCAGACAGCACACCAGATCACATTGGGTTTCACACAGTAAGAATTGTGGTTACCCAGTTGCAGAAATCATGGCTGTAAGAAAATACAAAAGGACTTTTAAAAGAGTACTGTAGGCCTCCCATCGGCTACTCAGGAGTAGACCAAGCCCCTCAGTGACAAATGACTAGACGCAGTTGGCTTACTCACGAGTAAACCCCTGCAGTTTACTCACGAGTAGACCCAGGTAAGTTTACTCACGAGTAGACCCTGTTGGCTGACTCACGGGTGTAGCACCCCCTTGGCTTACTCACGAGTAGACCCCATCAACTTACTCGTGAGTAGACCCCTGTCGGCAGATTCACAAGTAGACTTGTGGAATTACTATACCAATTTGGGGAACGCTCTGGATGCGAAATTAAGTGTGCCATGTACTTTGGGAAATGGCCCCACTCTCATAGGCATATGCCCTGGCCCTCTACTTGTAAAACACACTTTGTGAAAGACTTAGGTATTCGAATTACTAAACAACCTATTCTCTTTGTCAAAACTAACTCAGATAATGAAGATCGACTTCCTCCGCTGGGCTGACCTTCCACTGAGTTTGTGGGGTAAGCAAGCAGTTGTACAAATGAATGTTATGCCTAGATGTATTTATACTTTTAGTTCACTAAACTAGTTTGAATTAGTTTTCAGCTTTTAGTTACAAGTAGAAATACTCAGTAGTTGCAAGAACACGTCAGACAGCACACCAGATCACATTGGGTTGCACGCAGTAAGCATTGTGGTTACCCAGTTGCAGAAATCATGGCTGTAAGAAAATACAAAAGGACTTTTAAAAGAGTACTGTAGGCCTCCCCATCGGCTACTCAGGAGTAGACCAAGCCCCTCAGTGACAAATGACTAGACGCAGTTGGCTTACTCACGAGTAAACCCCTGCAGTTTACTCACGAGTAGACCCAGGTAAGTTTACTCACGAGTAGACCCGGTCGGCTGACTCACGGGTGTAGCACCCCCTTGGCTTACTCACGAGTAGACCCCATCAACTTACTCGTGAGTAGACCCCTGTCGCCAGATTCACAAGTAGACTTGTGGAATTACTATACCAATTTGGGGAACGCTCTGGATGCGAAATTAAGTGTGCCGTGTACTTTGGGAAATGGCCCCACTCTCATAGGCATATGCCCTGGCCCTCTACTTGTAAAACACACTTTGTGAAAGACTTAGGTATTCGAATTACTAAACAACCTATTCTCTTTGTCAAAACTAACTCAGATAATGAAGATCGACTTCCTCCGCTGGGCTGACCTTCCGCTGAGTTTGTGGGGTAAGGAAGCAGTTGTACAAATGAATTTTATGCCTAGATGTATTTATACTTTTAGTTCACTAAACTAGTTTAAACTAGAATCCCTGCCCAAGCTCGTGCTCCACTGCTCAAACCCCAAACCCCATGGTCCACTGCTGCAACTTCCAAGCCCACACTCCACAGCTTTAACCCCTGAGCCCATCTCCACTGTTGCAACCACCAAGTCATGCTCCACTGCTGCAAGCTCCAAGCCAATCTGCAGTGCTGCAACAACAAAGCCCACTGCTCACTGCTGCAAGCCCAAAGTCCACTCTCAACAGCTGCAACCACCAAGCCCTTGCTCCACTGCTGCAACACCCAAGCCAATCTCCATTGCTGCAACCCCCAAGCCAGTGCTCCATTGCTGCAACCCCATAGCCCATGCTCCACTGATTCAACCCCATAGCCCATGCTCCACTGCTGCAACCCCCCAGCCAATCTCCACTGCTGCAAACACGAAGCCTACTGTCCACTGCTGTAACACCCAAGCCCACGCTCCACTTATGCATCAACGAAGCCCGTGCTCCACTGCTACAACCCCAAGCTGACTCTCCAATGTTGCAAACACAAAGCCTACAGTCAACCCCCAATCCCGTGCTCCACTGCTGCAACCCGAAGCCCATGCTCCACTGCTGCAACCCCAAAACCCATGCGCCACTGCTGCAGCCATCATGCCTACTGTCCACTGCTGCAACCCCGAAGACCACGTTCAACTGCTGCAACCATCAATCCCATGCTCCACTGCTGCAACCCCCAAGCCAATCTCCACAGCTGCAACCCCCAAGCCCACACTCAACTGCTGCAACCCCCAACCATTCACCAGTGCTGCAACCCCCAAGCCCGTACTCCACTGCTGCAACTAGGGCAGTATAAAAATGTGCTAAATAAATAAATAAATAAATAGACCCAAAACCCAATGCTCCACTGCTGCAACCCCCGAGCCCATCTCCACTGCTGCAACCACCAAGCCTACTGTCCACTGCTGCAACCCCAAATCCCACGCTCATCTGCTGCAATTACCAAGCCCATGCTGGACTGCTGCAACCCGCAAGCCAGTCTCCACTCCTGCAACTCCCAAGCCAATCTCCACTGTTGCAGCCACCAAGCCTACTATCCACTGCTGCAACCGCCAAGCCTGTGCTCCACATCTGCAACCCCAAAGCTCATGCTCCACTGCTGCAACCTCCAAGCGATCTCCACTGCTGCAAGCCCCAAGCCAATCTCTACTGCTGCAACCCGAAATCCCATTATCCACTGCTGCAACCTCCAAGCCCACACTCCACTGCATCAACCCCCGAGCCCATCTGCACTGCTCCAACCACCAAGCCAATGCTCCACTCCTGCAACCCCCAACCAATTTCCACTGTTGCAACCACCCAACCCACTGTCCACTGCTGCAACACCTAAGCCTGTGCTCCACTGCTGCAACCCCAAAGCCCATGCTCCACTGCTGCAACCTCCAAGTGATCTCCACTGCTGCAACTCCCAAGCCAATCTCCACTGTCGTAATCACAAAGCCTACTGTCCACTGCTGCAACCCCCAAGCCCACACTCAACTGCTGCAACCACCAAGCACATGCTCCACTGCTTCAACTTCCAAGCCATCTCCACTGCTGCAACCACCAAGCCTACTGTCCACTGCATGAACCCCAAGCCCACACTCAACTGCTTCAACCACCAAGCCCATGCTCCACTGCTGAAACCTCCAAGCGATCTCCACTGCTGCAACCACCAAGCCTACTGTGCACTGCTGCAACCCCAAGCCCACACTGAACTGCCTCAACCACCAAGCCAATCTCCACTTCTGCAACCAAAAATCCTACTGTCCACTGCTGCAACCCCTAAGCCCGTGATCCACTGCTGCAACCTCCAAGCGATCTCCACTGCTGCAACCACCAAGCCTACTGTCCACTGCTGCAACCCTAAGCCCACACTCAACTGCTGCAACCACCAAGCTTACTGTCCCCTGCTGCAACCCCCAAGCCCGTGCTCCAGTGCTGCAACCCCAAACCCCATGCTCCACTGCTTCAACCTCCAAGCCCACATCTGATTGACACACATACCATGGAGGATTCTTTCTACAACAGCATGGTGGTTTGGTTTCACAACACAGCTAGTGATGTACTCTTACATCTCAGGTTAGATATATTTTAATAATATGGAATATTTCAGTTTTCAAAAAGATTCCTATATGGTTGTCTATTTCATATTACTGGTACAAAGATATTAATTATTTGTTTCCAAAAAATATTACAACCATTCTAAGAAGAATAAGAATGGATCTATCTGTAGGCTAAGGGAAAGAATTCAAATACTTTACAGTTATAAATGCACAGTTATCTCTTAAGGTGAGCGCAGGCATATTGTAACTGTACTGTTTGCCAAATACCATATTCTTCAAAAGAGTTGTCCATATTGTCTCACAACAACATGTGCAAAACCAAAATTGTTTCTGCAGCAATCCACAAAACCAGCTATGTCCAGTGGGACCCAAGTTACATGCATGGGAGCAAAAGCTGTGGAATTCAGCAGCACTTACTTCCAAGTGAACATACAGAGCAGGGTTTCGGTATCTTGCCCCAACTCCCACCATCCCTCAGTGGCACTTACTTCCACTCAAGTAAACATGTGGAAGAGGGGTTCTCAGCCTCGGGTCGCCAGATGTTGTTGGACTACAACTCCCATCAGTCACTGTGGATGGGGATGATGGGATTTGTAGTCCAATGACATCTGGGGACCTGTGATGGAGAATCCCTGATACAGAGGCTTGTGCCACACAAATGCAGTTGTAGTATGTACTCTTGCTGCAGCTTTACCCAAGTAAATTAATCTTAAATTGATTACTCAAATCAGTATCAATCTACATATGACTAAAAGACAATGGTTTGAAAAATATGCATTAAATGGCATATGCCTCTGTCAAAGGATGTCCCATCTTAGGAGAGATATTCCCTCTGGGTAAAAATGAAGGATAAATGCTTCTTGCAGATAGTCTCTGCCATCAGCAGTTTTGATACGTTTGTAAATTAAAAACGGCTAACTTTGGGGGAGGGGGAGAGTATTGTCCTCCAAGTAATCAGCGGTGCCTTTTCAGTCAAAGTGAGTTTTCATCAGTTAACCGAACGAATTAAGGCTGCAGTCACAGAGTTATGTAAGAGTAATAAGTAAAGTCCCACTGCACTCAGTAGGACTTACCTGTGAGTAAACAGACTGGGCTGCGAAAACTTCCGAACTTTTTAACTTAAGAGTGAGTGTCAGTCCCTCCCATCGAACACAATGGGACAATTCTGAGAAAACGTGCAGGGGTTCGGGTTGCGTTGTGGCTTCAACCTGCCACGCCCATTTACTTCGGAGTAAGCCATTTGGACCTGAATGAATTTGGAAAAAACTACGTGCCAAAGATCCGGCTGCAGGCAGCTTTTCCTTTGCAACTTCTCTGCTTCTCGGGCTTCTCTGCTTATGCGGCAACCCACCGGGGCGTGCACTGACCCTCGGTCCCCCGTCTGAGGCTGAGCTCCTTACCCCGGAGCCGGCCAGTCAGTGCATAGATCCACGCCACGCCGCCCCTCTGCCCCTGTCGCCTCCTTGCTCCCCACGTCTGGGCCCCGAGCTGCTTCCGCTGCCCGGCGTCACGTGCGGGTGGGGATTAAAGCGGCACCGCAGGGCTAGTCTGGGATGGAGTCCGGTGGTGAGCCAAACCCAACTGGGACCCAGCAGGCGGCGGATGCAGAGGAGCTGCAGCAGCGCTGTTCTGCAGAGGTGCCGGCGGGCTGCGGCAGAAGCGAAGCAGCAGCAGCCGCCACCGCCCGAGAGTCCAGCCGCGGCGGCAACCTCGCCCGACGTTACCATGAGCGGCCCCGCGAAGGAGGCCTCCCGACACGCATGCGTGACGGGTGGCGGGGCGGGGCAGGGATTGAGCATCAGCAGTGCTGGAGCTGAGGAGAAATGGGGGGGGGGACGCCGGGACCGGGGAAGTGGGAGGGGGACTGCTTGGACTGCTGCAGTGCACACACACAAAAAATCACATTAAAAAGAAATTTTACTTTTGGCGCCCCCTAGCACTTTTTGGTACTTTTTGGCGCCCCCTAGCAAGTGGCGCCCAGGGCACGTGCCCCCCCGCCCCCTATGGTTACGCCCCTGTGCAACCCCCAAGCCCGTGCTCCAGATTTGAAATGCAGATTTGAAATACAGATTTGAATTACACGGCTACACCAGGTGTATACTGGCAGATTTTAAATACACTAGAATACAGTAGGTATATTCTGGCAGATATGAAATATACTAGAACACATGAGGCTACAGTGGGTGTATTCTGGCAGGTCTGTAATACACTAGAATACTGTAGGCTACATCAGTTATATTCTGGCAGATTTGAAATACACTAGAATACACTAGATGTATTCAGGCAGATTTGAAATACACTAGAATACAGTAGGTGTATTCTGGCACATTTGCAATACTGGCAGATTATAAAAACAATAGAGTATAATAGGCTACACCAGGTATATTCTGTTAGGTTTGAAATACACTAGAATACACTAGGTATATTCTGGATGATTTGAAATACACTACAATACAGTAGGCAACACCAGGTATATTCTTGCAGATTTAAAAAACACTTGGCTACAGTAGATGTATTCTGGCAGATTTGAAATACACTAGAATACAGAAGGAGTATTATGGCAGATCTGCAATACTGGCAGATTTGAAATACAATAGAATGCAGTGGAATACAGTAGGTTTATTCAGGTAGGTTTGAAATACAATAGAATACAGTATGCTTCACCAGGTATATTCTGGCAAGTTTGAAATACACTAGAATACAGGAGCCTACAGTAGGTGCATTTTGTCAGATTTGAAATACACTAGAATACATGAGACAACAGTAGGTATATTCTGGCACATTTGCAATACTGGCAGATTTTAAATACAATAGAGTACAATAGGCTACACCAGGTATATTCTGGTAGGTTTGAAATACACTAGGATACAGTAGGTGTCTTCTGGGAGATTTGAAATACACTAGAATACAGGAGCCTACAGTACGTGTATTCTTTCAGATTTGAAATACACTAGAATACAGTATGTATATTCTGGCAGATTTGAAATAAACTACAATACTGTAGGCAACACCAGGTATAGTCTGTCAGATTTAAAACACACTAGGCTACAGTAAGTGTATTCTGGGAGATTCGAAATATACTAGAATACAGAAGGTATATTTTGAAATACTGGCAGATTTGAAATACAATAGAATACAATAGGCTTCACCAGGTATATTCTGGAAGGTTTCAAATACACTAGAATACAGGAGCCTACATTAGATGTATTCTGGCAGATTTGAAATGCACTAGAATACAGGAGCCTACAGTAGGTGTATTCTGGCAGATATGAAATACACTAGAATACAGTAGGTATATTCTGGCTTATTTGAAATACACTACAATACAGTAGGCACCACCAGTTATATTCTGGCAGATTTAAAATACACTAGATTTGAAAAACAGATTTGAAATGCAGATTTGAAATACAGATTTAAAACACACTAGGCTACAGTACGTGTATACTGGCAGATTTTAAATACACTAGAATACAGAAGGTGTATTCTGGAAGATATGAAATATACTAGAACATATATATACCAATATACTAGAACATCTACAGTGGGTATATTCTCGTAGATCTGTTAATACGTTAGAATACTGTAGGCTACACCAGGTATATTCAGGCAGATTTGATATACACTAGAATAGAGTAGATGTATTCTGGCACTTCTGAAATAAACTAAAATACAGTAGGCTACACCAGGTATATTCTGGCGGATTTAAAATACTGTACACTAGAATACAATAGGCTACACCAGGTATATTCTGGCAGATTTGAAATACACTAGAATACTGTAGGTGCATTCTGGCAGATTTGAAATACACCAGAACACAGTAGGTTACAGTAGATGTATTCTAGGCAGATTTGAAATACACTAGAGTACAGGAGGCTACAGTGGGTGTATTCTGGCAGATTTGAAATACACTAGTATACAATAGGCTACACCAGGTATATTCTGGCAGATTTGAAATACACTAAAATACAGTAGGTATATTCTGGCAGATATGAAATGTACTAGAATACATGAGGCTACAGTAGGTGTATTCTGGCACCAGTGAAATACACTAGAATACTCTAGGCTATACCAAATATATTCAGGCAGATTTGTAATACAGTAGGTGTATTCAGGCAGATTTGAAATATACTAGAATACAGTCGGCTACACAAGCTGTATTCTGGCAGGTTTTAAATACACTAGAATAGATTAGGTGTATTCTGGCACTTTTGAAATACACTAAAATTCAGTAGGCTACACCAGGTATATTCTGGCGGATTTGAAATACACTATAATACAGTAGGTGCATTCTGGCAGATATGAAATACACTAGAATACAGTAGGCTACACCAGGTATATTCTGGCAGATTGAAATACACTAGAATACAGGAGGCTACAGAAGGTGTATTCTGGCAGATCTGAAATACAATAGAATGCACTGGAATACAGTAGGTGTATTCTTGCATATTTGAAATACACTTGAATACAATAGGCTAAATGAATGAATGTCTTGCCAAAAATGTTATTTCTTTTTCAGACTATTCCTATAATCAACACTTTTACTTGTTTTAAGCAATGGCAGAAGGACATAACTAAGTTTGTTTGGCAAGGGAAAAGACCAAGAATTAATTTTAAGAATTTAACAGATGCAAAGGAAAGAGGTGGTCTTACCCTACCAGACATAAGGTTGTATTTTGATGCTGTTTGTTTGACGTGGTTAAAAGAATGGATAACATTAAGAAATCCTAGAATACTTGATTAGGAAGGATTTGATAGAAGGTTTGGATGGCATTCATATTTGTGGTATGAAAAAAGTAAAATACATAAAGTTTTTCTGAATCACTATGTAAGAAGGAGTCGGTCTACAAATGTATAACACTAAACCTGCGAATTACCTGGGTAAGATTACCATTACTAAGTATCACAGGATGTTTACACTGGCCAGATTTAATGTGCTAGCTTCAGCTGAACTAGAAGGTAAATTTAGAGGGATCCCAAAAGAACAGAGACTATGCCCTTGTGGCTCTGGAGAACAGGAGTCTATCTTTCACATTTTACTCCGCTGTCTCTTCTATAGGGACTTACGAACTTGTTATATTTCCTCATTACTGACTGATTTCCCAGGTCATACAGATGCATTTTACGTCAACTATCTGCTCTCAGATCAGAAGGAGGAAGTAACATTTAAAGTTGCTAAGTTCTGTGAGGCAGCTAAGAAGGCTAGACAACAGATGGTAAACCAGATTATCCAAACGGGAAACTGCTGATTAGGATGAGTCCATGTTCCTGATTATATTATGTATATATTATGTGTATTATTAGGTATGTAAATTTTGGTCTATGACCGTAAATAAACATGATGATGATGATGATAAGAAGGAGTCTAATGAGGGTGTGGCTAAAATATAAAAAATGGCTGGAACCTAAAACTCCGTTATGGGTATCTCCAATTGAAGCTTTAACACGTAAAGAAGTAAATATGCAATTGCAATGGGGTACTTATAGGGATCTGTTATATTTTCAAGAAAAGGACTGTAAGCTAAAAAGTTTAACTGAAGTAAAAAATTTGGTTAGAGATTGGTTTCAGTATCACCAGCAAAATGAAATGTATAAGAAGGATCTTAAAGTTGGATTTGAGGATCAGATGTCGAGATTTGAGAAGGAGCTATGTGAAAATGATGAAAAATTAGTTTCTAAAATGTATAAACTCTTGGTTTTGGAGGAGACAAGAGACGAAGTGATTAAAATGACTTGGTAAAGTGGGCTCAAAATGTGGGATGCAATATAGAAATGGCAACCTAGGAAAAATTATGGAAAACTGATTTAAAGTTTACTGCATGTTATGCTTTAAAAGAAAATTACTATAAAATGATGTATAGATGGTATTTGACACAAAAAAAACCCTGGCACTAATGTATAAAAATGTTTCAAACAAATGTTGGAAATGTAGACACTCTGAAGGAACCTGTTTTCATATGTGGTGGACATGTAGAAAGGCTAAGGCCTATTTGGATATGATATATAATGAGTTAAAAAAATATTTAAAATGACATTTCCTAAGAAGCCAGAATCCTTCCTGCTGGGAATAACACAAGGAGTATTTTCTACAACTAATTTAACATTTTTTATGTATGCTTCCACGGCGGCCAGAATAATATATGCACAGAAATGAAAGAGCAATGAACTGCCTTCAAAAGAAGATTGGCTGATAAAAATTTTGGAATATGCGGAGATGGCAAAACTTACAATATTGATAAGAGACCAAAATTTAGAATGTTTTAAAGAAGATTGGAAACCATTCTTGTTGTATCTAAAGAACTATTTTCCTACTATTGATAATACAACAGGGTTTGAAATTTAGTAATAATTGCAGGTTGGGTAGATTAAAATCGTGTTTGTAAGGTTTAAATTTATGTTTTGAATTATTATTATAGCAAGGGTTAATTCTATAGCTGATGATTCACGAGGAGGTGTGAGTCCGTATTTGTTTATTTGTTGTGAATGTTAATGTTAAGATTATTGTTAAAATTAATTAAAAAATAATCAAAAAAAAATACAGTAGGTGTATTCATGCAGATTTGAAATACACTAGAATACAGTAGGCTACAGTAGGTGTATTCTGGCAGATTTGAAATATACAAGAACACATGAGGCTACAGTGGGTGTATTCTGGCAGATCTGTAATATACTAGAATACTGTAGGCTACACCAGGTATATTCAGGCAGATTTGATACACACCTACACTATACAGAGTAGTGTACACAGTGTACACTGTACACTATACAGTGTAGTGTACATTGTAGTGTAGGTGTACACACCTATACTATACACACCTACACTATATACCTACACCTATACAGTAGGCTACACCAGTTATATTCTGGCAGATTTGAAATACACAAGAATACAGTCGGCTACACAAGGTGTGTTCTGGCAGAATTTAAATACACTAGAATATACTAGGTGTATTCTGGCACTTTTGAAATACAATAGAATGCACTGGAATACAGTAGGTGTATTCTTGCATTTTTGAAATACACTAGAATACAATAGGCTACACCAGGTATATTCTGGCAGATCTGAAATACAATAGAATACACTAGATGTATTCAGGCATATTGGAAATACACTAGAATACAGTAGATGTATTCAGGCAGATTTGAAATACTCCAGAATACAGTAGGTGTATTCTGGCAGATTTGCAATACACTAGAATACAATAGGCTACACCAGGTATATTCTGGCAGATTTAAAACACACTAGGCAACAGTAGGTGTATTCTGGGAGATTTGAAATATACTAGAATACAGTAGGTGTATTCATGAAGATTTGAAATACACTACAATACAGTAGGCTACAGTAGGTGTATTCAGGCAGATTTGAAATACACTAGAATAGAGTGGGTGTGTTCTGGCAGATTTGCAATACTGGCAGGTTTGAAATACAATAGAATGCACTGGAATACAGTCGGTGTATTCTGGAAGATTGGAAATACACTAGAATACAATAGGTTACACCAGGTATATTCTAGCAGGTTTGAAATATACTAGGATACAGTAGGTGTATTCTGGGACATTTGAAATACACTAGAATACAGTAGCACTACCAGGTATATTCTGGCAGGTTGAGCGTGGTCTTGCGGGTTGCAGCAGTGGACAGTATGCTTGGTGGTTGCAGCAGTGGAGATTGGTTGGGGGTTGCAGCAGTGGAGCATGGGCTTGGGGGTTGCAGCAGTGGACAGTAGTCTTGGTGGTTGCAGCAGTGGAGATTGGCTTAGACGTTGCAGCAGTGGAGCATGGGCTTGGTGGTTGCAGCAGTGGAGATTGGCTTAGACATTGCAGCAGTGGAGCATGGGCTTGGTGGTTGCAGCAGTGGAGATGGGCTCAGGGATTGAAGCAGTGGAGTGTGGGCTTGGAGGTCGCAGCAGTGGAGCATGGGGTTAGGGTTGCAGCACTGGAGCACGGGCTTGGGGGTTGCAGCACTTGAGCACGTGCTTGGGGGTTGCACCAGTGGAAAGTAGGCTTGGTGGTTTCAGCAGTGCATATCGTTTGGGCATTGCAGCAGTGGAGTATGGGCTTGGTGGTTGCAGCAGTGGAGATCGTTTGGGCGTTGCAGCAGTGGAGTATTGGGTTGGTGGGTTCAGCAGTTGAGAATGGGCTTGGGGGTTGCAGCAGTGGAGATTGGCTTCGGGTTACAGTAGTGGAGCAAGAACTTTGGGGTTGCAGCAGTGGACTATTGCAGCCTACTGCTCCACAGTTGCAACCCCAAACCCGATGCTCCAGTGCTGCAACCTCCAAGACCACACTCCATTGCTTCAACACCCGAGCCCATCTCCACTGCTGCAACAAGCAAGCCCATGCTCCAGTGCTGCAACCCCCAAGCCAATCTCCACTGCTGCAACCACCAAGCCTACTGTCCACTGCTGCAACACACAAGCCCATTCTCCAATGCTTCAACCTCAAAGCCCATTTTCCACTGCTTCAACCCCCAAGCCAATCTCCACTGCTGAAACCACCAAGCCTACTGTCCACTGCCTCAACCCCCGAGCCCAACTCCAATGCTGCAAACCCCAAGCCAATCTCCACTGCTGCAACCACAAAGCCTACTGTCCACTGCTGCAACACACAAGCCCATTCTCCAATGCTTCAACCTCAAAGCCCATTTTCCACTGCTTCAACCCCCAAGCCAATCTCCACTGCTGAAACCACCAAGCCTACTGTCCACTGCCTCAACCCCCGAGCCCAACTCCAATGCTGCAAACCCCAAGCCAATCTCCACTGCTGCAACCACAAAGCCTACTGTCCACTGCTGCAACACACAAGCCCATTCTCCAATGCTTCAACCTCAAAGCCCATTTTCCACTGCTTCAACCCCCAAGCCAATCTCCACTGCTGAAACCACCAAGCCTACTGTCCACTGCCTCAACCCCCGAGCCCAACTCCAATGCTGCAACCCCCAAGCCAATCTCCACTGCTGCAACCACAAAGCCTACTGTCCACTGCTGCAATCCCAAAGCCCATGCTCCACTGCTGCAACCTCCAAGCCGACACTCCACTGCTTCAACACCCAAGCCCATCTCCACTGCTGCAACCACCAAGCTCATGCTTCGCTGCTGCAACCTCCAAGCCAAGCTAAACTGCTCCAACCACCAAGCCAACTGTCCACTGCTGCAACCCCAAGCCCACGCTCAGCTGTTGCATCCACCAAGCCCATGTTCCACTGCCCAGTCTCCCTTGCTGCAACCACCGAGCGTCTGTCCACTGCTGCAACCCCCAAGTCCGTGCTCCACTGCTGCAACTCCCAAACAATCTCCACTGCTGCAACCCCCAAGCCTGTGCTCCACTGATTCAACCCCAAAGCCGACTCTCAACTGCTACAACCCCCAAGCCCGTGCTCAGAGGCGTAATGATAGGGGGGCAGGGGGGCACGTGCCCCGGGCGCCACCCCCTAGGGGGCGCCAAAAAGTACCCCCGAAGATCCCCTGCTGTTTTCGTGGGGGGGGAATTTTTTTTTTAGAAAAAAAATTTTTTTTAGTGCAGTGCAGCGGTCCCCCTCCCCCTCCCCCAGTCCCGGCGCCAGCTCCGGCACTGGGCGGTGGGTGCCGCCGCTGCGTTTGCCGTTTGTAGTGTCTGCTTTGCAAATTGCAGCTTCGGCGTTGGCAGGCAACTTGGCGCGAGTTGCGAGAGAGATCTCCAGCGTGCACTCAGCTCTCTCCCATTGGCTAGCGCCTGGTGGTGTGGGGATCAACCACGTCACGTGGTTTGCCTGCTAATCTGGGGGCCACACATGCAGGAGGAAGTAAGAAGGAGGAGCGGAGCCGGCGGTGGCAGCGGAGAGGGGTGAATTACGACCCAGTCCCAGGTAGCTGGCAGCCTCAATAGACTGCCCTTGCTAGTCCAGGCGGGGGCCACACATGCAGGAAGGAGGAAGGCAGAGTCAGTGGCGGCGCCGCGGGGCGCATTGCGACCCAGGCAGCTGTCCTCCGCCCGCAATAGACTGCCCAGGCGTCGGCGAGGGGAAGGTGTTGTTGCTCAGAAGGCACATGCATGCAGGCTGCAGCGTCTCTCTCCGCGAGGGAACTAACCAGCCAGCCAGTTTCTCTCAAGGCAGAAGGCAAGTTCTATTTTGCGCGCTCACTCTCTTTCCCAACAAGCCTCCTCCATTTCCTCCTTCTCTCCCAAGCCTCCTCCTCTGTATCTCGCTCTCTCTCTCCTCAACAAGCCTTCTCCGTTTCCCTCCTCCTCTGTCTCGCGCCGGCGGGAATGCCTCTGGCTGCAGCCTCCCGCTCTTTTGAAACCTGAGCAAAAGGGCTTCTCTGACTGAGGGCCTGGAAGAGAAGCGTGTAGGCACAGTTTCAAATCATTAAGCACTGTGCTTTGAAACTTGCAATATATGGTAATTTCTGAGGGTCAAACTGACAAGGGGAGGGGGGATCACAGCGGAGGGAGGCCAGGGGAATTAGCAAACAGTTAATTTAACGTGTTTTCTGCTTGCATTTTCGATACATTGCTAACTGACTGAGGAGGCAGGTGAAAGTTGAGTCCTCATGCCGCCTCATTCACGGTTGGGAATCAATGGCTCTTTTTCAACTCTAACGATTCACACAATATACCATCAGGGAAAAGACATGCAATGAATATGTTGATTTAACAATGAAATAAGAGTTTTATGAACTCTCCCCAGCACACAGACCCAGAGGCGTAACTATAGGGGGGGCAGGGGGGGCACGTGCCCCAGGCGCCATCTTTTCTGGTCACGTGGGGGGCGCCGCCATGACAAAAAAAATTTTTTTAATTTTTTTTAAATTTTTTTGTTAATACAAATGTTTCCTGCTCAGTGCAGCAGCGCTGCAGCAGTCAAGGGAGCGCGTTAGCTCCCCCTCCCCCATGAGCAGTCCCTTCCGCGCCGCCCGCGCCCCCCCCCACATTGCTTTGCTGGCGCCTGGCGGCCAGTCAGTGGCCTGGCTTGGCGGCGGCGGCGGGCGCTTGTGAGGAAAAACCTAAGTATAATGTAGTATGTGGGGGGGGGGGCGCAGGGGGCACCATTTCAGTGCTTGCCCCAGGCGCCGTTTTCCCTAGTTACGCCTCTGCACAGACCTGGATTCAAAGTGTCAAAAAAAGAGACAGGAAAATTAGATCTTTCCGAAGGCAGAGGTGAGGGTAGGAAGGAGTGGCTGCTTAGAAATTAATAATTAGCTGCAGTACCCACTTATCCAAAAATATGAGAAAAATGACTCTAATTTTTTTCCTTACAAGTGCTCCAAGTTCAGTGTGATGATGATTTGGCAAAGATGGATAGGGAGAACAATGCATTTCATAATGTATTTTGTACAGATTGTCTTGTATTTATTTTATTAGATTGAATTTTAATTAAATTTATTTCATATTAATTTAAATTATTCTTGGCCTGCCAGAATGTCAAAAGTTAAATTTTGATTAAATTCATTTTTTATTAATTTCACTTTAATTTAATTTAATTTTATTGATTGATTGATATTGTTACTCTAATAATCTAGAAATGTGGGGTGGGGTGGGGGTTGAGAGGATTGCAAAAGGATGTGTTCTTGCACTCTGAAATTGGAGCATGTAAGTTGCTGACAATACTTTGGGCTGTCAAGGGCCATTTGAAATGTGAAGGATTTTAACATTAGACCTGAACAAAAGCTGGTTGCAACACCAAAATAATATGCACATCTAGAGAGATGCTATTGTTTTGTGTTTCCTCTTCAGCCACTGGCTGTGATTTTAATTGTGCTGGAGGATCTTCATTAGAGTCAGCGTGGTGTAGTGGTTAGAGTGCTGGACTTGGACTGGGGAGACCTGAGTTCAAAAAATCCCCATTCAGCCATGAGACTTGCTGGGTGACTCTGGGCAAGTCATTTCTCTCTCAGCCTAACCTACCTCACAGGGTTGTTGTGAAGGGAAACTCCTGTGTCTCTGTCGGATGTCCCTTAGCCATAATGATGCATATAAGGGCTTATTCCTCTATATCCTCTCAATAAGTTCATGATTCTACCTCTATTTTTAATTTATTCCTGTAATATGTGTGTGTGTGTGTGTGTGAGAAAGAGAGAGAGAGAGAAGCAACTTAGTAATAAGCTTGTCAAAAACACGTTTTGCGCGCGCTCTCGAGCTCTAACACACACACACACAAAACGTAATGTAGGATGTATGATACATGTAGGATGTATCATCATTCATTGCATCATAATTCTGATGTTTGAGATACAAGCCAACTTCACAGGGTTGTTGTGAGGAAAAAACACATGTGTGTCAGTCAGATGTATGTTGGGGGGGGATTTCAGTGCTTGCCCCGGGCGCCGTTTTCCCTAGTTATGCCTCTGCCTGTGCTCCACTGCTGCAAACCCACACCCCATGGTCCACTTCTGCAACCTCCAAGCCCACGCTCCACTGCTTCGACCCCAAAGCCGATGCTCCACTGCTGCAACCCCCAAGCCCGTTCTCCACTGCTTAAACCTCCAAGCCCACACTCCACTGTTCAACCACCGAGCCTTCTGTCCACTGCTGCAACACCCAAACCCACGCTCAACTGCTGCAGCCACCCAGCCCATGCTCCACTGCTGCAACCCCCAAGCCCATGCTGCACTGCTGCAACCCCAAAGCCCTTGTTCCACTGCTGTAATCCCCAAACCAATCTCCACTGCTGCAACCCCCAAGCCAATCTCCACTGCTGCAACCAGCAAGCCTACTGTCCATTGCTGCAACCCCCAAGCCCACGCGCCACTATTTCAACCACCAAGCCCATGCTCCACTGCTGCAACCCTAAAGCCCATGCTCCACTGCTGCAACCCCCAAGCCCGTGCTCCACTGTTTCAACCCCAAAGCCCATCTCCACTGCTGCAACTACCAAACCCATGATCCAGTGCTGCAACCCCCTAGCCAATCTCCACTGCTGCAACCCCCAAGCTAATCTCTACTGCTGCAAACACCAAGCCTATTGTCCACTGCTGCAACCCGCAAGCCCACTCTCAACTGCTGCAAACACTAAGCCCAATCTCCACTGCTGCAACCCCAAAGCCCATGCTCCACTGCTGCAACCTCCAAGCCCAACCTCCAAGCCCCTTCAACCCCTGAGCCCATCTCCACTGCTCAACCACCAAGCCCATGCTCCACTGCTGCAACCCCAAGCCTGTTCTCCACTGCTGTAACCCCTAACCCCATGCTCCACTGCTGTAACCATCATGCCTACTGTCCACTACTGCAACCCCCAAGCCCACGCTCAACTACTGCAAGCACCAAGCCCATGCTCCACTGCTACAACCACCAAGCCTACTGTCCACTGCTGTAACCCCCAGGCTCCTGGAGGATTTCCCCAAAAACGCTTGTTATGCCCCTTTGGGGGGCAAAGATGGATCAGAAGAGTAAGAAGACAGCTAGAGAGCCAGAAAGAGACTACCCCCACACTTCTAGCCCAAATGGTTCTCAAGGTACAGAAACTTCTTTGGAGAGGCCTATTGATCATGCTGGAAATTCCAGACCAGTGAGTAACATAGGGCTAGATTTCCTGGGGATAGACTTGACCTCATCGTGTCACCCGAAAACAACAGACCCCAGAGAGGTGGGGGTTGCAGCGATAGCACCCCAAGACCCTTGTGCATGAGATGTTCATGAAGGAGGGGGAGATTTTCAGCAGGAGGAACCCCAAAAAGGAGGGGGAATTTGGGCCAATTTTTCCCCAATCTCCCCTGTGCAGCAGAGGTATGGAAAGCAGACAAGAGAGAATCTGTTGCCATCCTTATACGACTCAACCAGCAAGTACCTATCAGCTTTTGATTTTGTTCCCCCATCACCCAAGGGATCTCTTAGTGTGAATATGGGGGAAGAGTGTGTGAAAATTTCAGAGATTTCAAAGAGGATGTTTTTGCAAAGTTCTGCACCATTGGTTAGAACTCAAAGCTTGGAATTATTTACTGAAGGTGAACGGGATCGATCACCAATTAAAAGCCTGGGTCAGAAGGCCCGTTTCCAAGCACAGGACTTTGGGGGAGAGGAAGAAGAGAGAACCCAAACTTTAGGGGAAAAGCTAAGGTCTTTCTCTGCTAGTCAACTATCTGATGATGCAATTATTGCAGCAATAACACCAGCAGACTGTGAACCAGTTTTCCTGCCACCAGATGGCAGCGTTGTGCAAGGGCTGGAAGAAATTGTTGTAACTAGTGAAAATATTCAATCAGAGGATGAGGATTCTAGCCTGTCTGGTGTGCAATCCTTGAAAGAAGATGATAACTTTGGACTTTTTTCCACTGATGATGAGGAAGATGAAGAGGAAAATGAAAACCCTATATCCTCACGAGGGATGCAACTCCCAATTGAAGAAGATAGCGTGAAGACTGATGATTTTCTACATTGCACTGTATTTTTGGAATCAGAAGCCTTAAAAGTTCTGAAACATGAAGGAACGTATTCCGCTTCTGAATGGCAAGAATTTCTGAATAAAGATGTTAAGGATATATCGGGCATTCTATTGACAAAGGAATTACAACCAATTGAACTTTTCGAATTTTGGGCATTTCTGATGGCCCATATAACTTTGCCAAAAGTGAATATAGCATCCACATCTTGGAAGAAGAAAGGTACTTCTGAACAGTGGAGGAGGTTAGGGAAAGACCACGATTTGATCTCTCGCTGGCTCCTGGGAGAGGAAATCAAATCAGAACATAAAGTGGCGATCGCAGTGGCGACAAGCCTAACTATTCTGGGCAAAATGATGACTATGAAAATACCAAAGATGAGGAAGACCACCATGAAACCTCTCCTATTTCTGGAGTGGTTAAGCGATATTAATTTATTGAAAGAGATTCAGGGACTGGTTCGCCTTCTATAGACTAAATCTGCTGTTGGTGATGCGGGTCATCAGTGTGCTGCACCCTTCTCAGAGAGGATAAAAGAAAATGACCCTCCAATGTCCATTAGCCAGTGCGCGGACTGGCTCTATACCATCACCACGTTCCTGAAGCAACATGTGAGGATGAAGAAAGATGCAATTAAACAATTTAAAGACTTGCCCCCAAAAGAAGTATTAGCTGGATTGGAAGGAAGAGACCCTCCAGAAGAAGCAGCTTCTGTTGTAACCACCCCCAAGGTTATGTTAACCAAGGATCTTCTGGGGAACCAAAGTGGACTGTGTCAGCAGACAACAGTAGGAGGTGTCATAGAGAAATCTCACCCTGATTGCATGGGGAGCTTAGCGAAAAAGGCTAGGCGAGAATCTACATCTGCATCCTTTGGACAAGCAATGCCCGAGGAGGGCTTCCAAGCACAAGAGACAGCATCTTCATTTTCCAAATTGAGTGGACAACACCAAGATGAAATGGAAGCCCCTGGGCCATCTCAGAAACATCCTCAAATCATGCAAGGGAGTCAGCATATAGCAGTAGAAGCCCAAGAGGAAACTCTAGATGTGAAAAGGTATGAGGCAGAAGGCGCGCGATCTAAGAACATCTCAACAATAGTGGCAACTTCAACAGCTACCCTGATAGCCCCGAAGACTTCGACAAAAAGAAGAGTCGATTCAGCAGAGCTGACCTCTGCATCCGAGCAGGTTGAGACCCGACATCTTGAGAGAGCTCAATACCGAAGAAACCTGCCCTACAGGAGACATCGGCCATCGCGGCGAAGGAAACGGTAATCCCTCGCTCCTTTGCCTCCATGGCAGATCCGGGGAAAAATAGGCGTTTTAATACAACAAGGAGAGGAAAGAGTACACCAGGAACATCGGGAGATGGACTCTCTGACCCACAAGTGCATTTTGAGATTGAAGATGAGGCAATGGCCGCAATACCTGACACCATCACAGAAGATGAAGATCCCAAGAAGCGTTTGGTAATTAGGATGCGGTACGTTGGCGGTGATGAAAACAAAGCGACCAGAGACTATGTTATTAAAAAAGTGATCATGGAGGCCATGGACTTTCCGATTCCGTGGCTACGGGCCATCATTCAACTGGATGCGTCAAACGAAATCGATGTCTGCTTGAGGCATCAAGCGGCCTATCATAGGTACTGGTCAAACTGCAGGATCGTCGACAAACTTTTTCCTAACCTCCTGACAGGGTTTCAGTTGGTCCCCCTGTTTAAAGCTGACACGCGAGTGCTGACCATCACTTTCAGGACCACAGTCGTGCCCACAGAGGACGTATCCATTTGGCTTGAGAGGCACGTGACGGTTCTGCTGGGACCTCATGAGCGTAAGGACCAGTACGGCATCTGGACGGGCGAGTACAGGTGCATAGTATCTCTTCGTACTGATCCCCAATTGGTACCTTCCGAAGTACTTTTTTCTTGGTTCGGATAGAGCCAGCCTTAGATACAGTGGACAACCACCCGCCTCTTACCATTGCGGAGCGTATGACCACCTGAGGAGAAACTGCCATACGTCGCTCTGCTCTAAATGCGGGGTATGGGGACATAGCACGATAAACTGCCACAAGAGTATTAGGTGCAACTTGTGCTTGGGGATTGGACACACCTACTTCTGGTGCCCTGAAGCCCACTATAATAAAATTAACCAAGAACAGGCGGCCAAGGCAGCAAAGGCAGCAGAGTCGGGCAAGCTGAGGGCGCAACGACAGGAGCAAAGACAGGAAATGCAACAGGAGAGACAGAGGAGGCCAAGCAGAGAAGCAAACCTTGAGATGGCAGCAGGAACGGCCTCGACACAACGGTTTCTAAGGGCAAGGGAACGTCGGCCCTTGGGGGAGAGGAAGAAGAGAGAACCCAAACTTTAGGGAAAAAGCTAAGGTCTTTCTCTGCTAGTCAACTATCTGATGATGCAATTATTGCAGCCCTGGGCCCGGACGGGCTGCCGTGGTGTTTTTACAAAGACTTTACAGAATTATTGATCCCAGCGTTGGTGAAGCTTTTCAATTTCTGCTTGGAGACTGGTTTTTTGGGCCAATCCTTCGGTGACGGACTCTTGCTATTCTTTCCAAAGAGAGGAGACACCACCTTGCCAGAAAATTGGAGGCCCTTTACACTGACTAACGTTGATGATAGAATATTGGCAAAAGTCCTCAACGATAGACTAGCACTAGTAGCATATAAACTGATTCACAGATTCCAAACAAGTGCGGTGCCAGGCTGCGAGATGACGGACTCCCTTTGTCTCCTAAGGGAATGTTTTAGTTCTCTACAGAGGAAAAGCTGGAAGGGACACCTACTGCTCATCGACCAAGTCAAAGCTTTTGATAGAGTCCACCATGACTTTTTGTGGAACATGCTGAGAGCAAAGGGCATCCCTTCCAGGTTCGTAGGCTGGATCAAGATGCTATATGCCAGAGCAAAGGCGACGCCGCAGGTCAACGGATGGAGGGGTCTCTCGATCGCCCTTCGGTCGGGGGTGCGGCAGGGCTGTCCCCAAACCTCATGCTCCACTGCTGCACCCTCCAAGCCCACACTCCACTGATTCAACCCCTGAGCCCATCTCCACTGCTGCAACCACCAAGCCCATGCTCCACTGCTGCAACCCCAAACCCCATACTCCACTGCTGCAACCCCCAAGCCATTCTCCAGTGCTGAAACCCCCAAGCCAATCACCACTTCTGCAATGACCAAGACTTCTGTCCACTGCTGCAACCCCGAAGCCAGTGCTCCACTACTTCAACCCCAGTGCCCATCTCCACTGCTAAACGAAAAAAGCCCATGCTCCACTGCGGCAGTCCCCAAAGCCCACGCTCCACTGTTGCATCCACCAAGCCCATGCTCCACTGCTGCAACCCCCAAGCCCGATCTCTACTGCTGCAAACACCAAGCCCACTGCTGCAACCCCCAACCAATCTCCACTGCTGCAACCACCAAGCCTACTGTCCACTGCTGCAACCCCCAAGCCCACGCTCAACTGCAGCAACCATCAAGCCCAAGTTCCACTGCTGCAACCCCCAAGCCCGTGCTCCAATGCTGCAACCCCAAAGCCCATGCTCCACTGCTGAAACCCCCAAGCTAATCTCCACTGCTGAAACCACCAAGCCTACTGTCCACTGCTGCAACCCCAAGTCACGCTCAACAGCTGCAACCACCAATCTCCACTTCTGCAACCACCAAGCCTATTGTGCACTGCTACAACCCCCAAGCCCGTGCTCCACTGCTGCAACCCAAAACCCCATGCTCCACAGCTGCAAACTCCAAGCCCAAACTCCACTTCTTCAACCCGTGAGCCCATCTCCACTGCTGCAACCACCAAGCCCATGCTCCACTGCTGCAACCCCTAAACCAATCTGCACTGCTGCAACCACCAAGCCTACTGTCCACCGCTGCAACCCAAAAGCCCATGCTCCTCTGCTGCAACCCCCATGCCAATTTCCATGGCTGCAACCACCATGCCTACTGTTCAGTGCTGCAATCCCCAAGCTCACGCTCAACTGCTGCAACCCCCAAGCCCATGCTCCACTGCTTCAACCCGTGAGCCCATCTCAACTGCTGCAAGCAGCAAGCCCATGCTCCACTGCTGCAACCCCCAAGCAAATCTCACTACTGCAATCACCAAGCCTACTGTCCACTGCTGCAACCCGCAAGCCAACTCCCAAGCCAACCCCCAAGCCAAACCCCAAGCCAACGCAGAAACTACTGATGCAACACCAAAACCTTTGCTCCACTGCTGCAACCTTGAAGCCAATCTCGACAACTGCAACCACCAAGCCTACTGTCCACTGCTGCAACCCCCGAGCCCGTGCTCCACTGCTGCAATCCCAAATCTCATGCGCCACTGCTTCAACCGCCAAGCCAATCTCCACTGCTGCTACCACCAAGCCGACTGTCCACTGCTGCATCCTCCAAGCCCGTGCTCCACTGCGTCAATCCCAAACCCCATGCTCCACTGCTGCAACCTCCAAGCCCATACTCAACTGCTTCAACCCCCGAGCCCATCTCCGCTGCTGCAACCCCAAGCCATTCTCCAATGCTTCAACCACCAAGCCTACTGTCCACTGCTGCAACCCCAAACCCCATGCTCCACTGCTGCAAACCCCAACCAATCTCCACTTTTGCAACCACCAAGCCTAGTCCACTGCTGCAACCCCCAAGCCAATCTCAACTGCTGCAAACACCAAGCCTAATGTCCACTGCTACAACCCCCAAGCCCGTGCTCCACTGCTGCAACCCCAAACCCCATGCTCCACTGCTGCAACCTCCAAACCCACACTCCACCGCTTCAACCCCTGATACCATCTCCACTGCTGCAACCACCAAGCTCATGCTCCACTGCTGCAACACCCAAGCCAATCTCCATTGCTGCAACCAAGCCTACCATCCACTGTTGAAACCCCAAAGCCCTTGCTCCACTGCTGCAACCCCAAACCCAATGCTCCACAGCTGCAACCTCCAAGCCCATGCTCCACAGCTGCAACCACCAAGCCAATTCTCCACAGCTGAAACACCCAAGCCAATCTCCACTACTGCAACCTCCAAGCCCAGACTCCACTGCTTCAACCCCTGAGCAGTGCAAGCACCAAGCCTACTGTCCACTGCTGCAACCACCAAACCTATGCTCCACTGCTGCAACCTCTAAGCCAATATCCATTGCTTCAACCCCCGAGCCCATCTCCACTGCTGCAACCACCAAGCCAATCTCTACTACTGCAACCACCAAGCCTACTGTCAATTGCTAAAAACCCCAAGCCGGTGCTCCACTGCTGCAACCCCAAACCCCATGCTCCACTGCTACAACCTCCAAGCCCACACTCCACTGCTTCAGCCCCTGAGCCCATCTTAACAGCTTTAACCAGCAAGCTCATGCTCCAATGCTGCAACCCCCAAGCCAATCTCCACTGCTTCAACCACCAAGCCTACTGTGCACTGCTTCAACCCCCGAGCCCATCTCCACTGCTGCAATCCCCAAGCCAATCTCCATTGCTGTAACCACCAAGTCTACTGTCCACTTCTGCAACTCCAAGCCCACGCTCCAATGTTGCAACCAACAAGCCCATGCTCCACTGTTGCAACCCACAAGCCCACTCTCAACTGCTGCAACCACCACCCCCATGCTCCACTGCTGCAAACCCCAACCAATCTCCACTTCTGCAGCCACCAAGCCTACTGTCCACTGCTGCAACCCCAAGTTAACGCTAAACTTCTGCAACCACCAAGCCCATGTTCCACTGCTGCAACCCCAAGCCAATCTCCACTGCTGCAAACACCAAGCATAATGTTCACAGCTGCAACCTCAAAAGCCCATGCTCCACTGCTGTAACCACCAAGCCCATGTTCCACTCCTGCTACCACCAAGCCTACTGTCCACTGCTGCGACCCCAATGCCACTCTCAACTGCTGCAACCACCAAGCCCATGCTCCACTGCTGCAATCCCCAAGCCAATCTCCACTGCTGCAACCACAAAGCCTACTGCCCACTGCTGCAACCCCCAAGCCTGTGCTCCACTGCGTTGACGCCAAAGCCCATACTCCACTGCTGCAACCACCAAACCGATTCTCCACAGCTGAAACACCCAAGCCAATCTCCACTTCTGCAACCACCAAGCCTACTTTCCGCTGCTGCAACCCCAAACTCTGTGCTCCACTGCTGCGACCTCCAAGCCCACGCTCCACTGATTTTTGACTGATTTTGGGGGAATTGTTGAATTTCACGTATCTTAAAGGTTTAGATTCTATGATAGCAGATGAGAGTGGATTCATGGTGTGTCATTAAATCTCATTTGCTATCACAGAATCCACACTCTGAACACCTCAGAAGCAACAAAACTCCAACAAATGAAATTACCAAAAATCAGCCTTCTGCCCAAATCCTTTGAAAAAATTCAGGTAGCTCCCTCGCCCCTACCCCACACCACCACCAGCCCCACCCCACTCTAGGCCACCCCTTTCCCCCCCGACGTGAATCGATTATACAGTGGTCCCTCTACTTACGAAATTAATCCGTTCCGAATGCACATTTGTAAGTCGAAAAGTTCGTAAGTCGAAAAGCGGTTTCCCATAGGAATGCATTGGGAACGGATTAATGCGTTCCGGAGCCTAGAAAAAAGACCCAGACCCCCAGTAAGGCTTGCAAACTGCACAGGAACATTTCTTTTCAATAATAAACAGGCAGTAAACAGGCAGGCAAGTCAAGGAAACCGCATGTAAAATTCGTAAGTCGAGGAAACCCCATCTAAAAATTTGTAAGTCGAAAAAACCGCATCTAAAACCGGATCTAAAACTGCGGTTTGTAACTCGAAAAATACTTATGTCGAGTAGTTCGTAAGTCGAGGGACCACTGTACTTAAAGGGGGGAAACCTTAAAAACGCTCAAACTTCAGAAATTCTCCAAAAATCAGCCCTCTGCCCAATCCCCCTGCAATTGGGGTGGCAGCTTCCACCCATTAGGCAATACCACCCCACCCCACTCTTCTGCCCCAGATCCCACTTTCTGCCCCAATCTGCCCCATAGACAATAAAACTCTCTGGAATTCTCAAAAAATCAGCCCTCTGCCCAATCCCCCTGCAATTGGGGTGGCAGCCTCCACCCATTAGGCGATACCACCCCACCCCACTCTTCTGCCCCAGATCCCACTTTCTGCCACCAAGACACACACCACCAACAACACTTCAGGAATTAACCAAAAAGTTAGCTATCCACAGCAAGCATGATGATGTCACGCAGGTGCAGCAGTAGAGCAGAAGACGAGCTAGGCCGGACCTAAGTCCAACAACAGTGCCCTGCCCTGACCCTCTTCCAAACTTTTTTTGTCCACCACAGTCAACAGAGAGGCACAGCCAGGAACACGCATAGCATGAGGAGGATGCAAAACAACATTCTGAAAGTGGAGCAGCAAGGCTTGGCATGTTGCCCCCTCCTAGCGCCCACACAACTTTGAAGAGTGATGCATGGATGATGATGGCAGAGAACAATGGCGGCACGCACGTTTTAGGGCACTTCTTTTCTGCAACCTGTGGCATGTGATCACTGTGCAGTGCACTGCACTGCACAACTATATATAGGAAAGCAATCTTCAAATAAAATGCTGTCAACTCTCAAATATGACCCCATTTTCATTGGATAAAATATATCCCCCCACACACGCACAGACACAGTGAGTTGCACCTGTCCTGTCCTTTGCCAGGCCCCACACCACAACACACCACACCACACCACACCACACCACACCACACCACACCACACCACACCACAAAGAGGTCTCTGGCTCTGCAACAAAGCAAACTAGATTTGGCAGGCTTTTGTGGATTGCATTCCCAATGCATACCGCTGAGACTGGGCAGAAAGACTGTGCAATCACAGTGACAGGACAAGTAGTATGCCATTATTTGCTGTGTGCGGGTGTGCTCGCTCTGCGAGAGGGTTAGGGCCGAAAAATTGGCTGTGTCACCTCAGGTTGCAATGTGTGCTCTCTCTGTCAGCGTGAGACAGACATTTGTGTGAGGGCTGCACCAGCATCAAGCTCATCATTGGCGACACAGCTTTTGGGGTGTGTGTGCATGTGTTTATGTGCTGCCGCTTCAGGCACAGTAGTACTCGTCATGGGCAGAAAAAACGGGCAGCAGCAGAGCAGGCAATGTCACTGACAACCTATAGTTTAGTAGACCAAGCCACATTTTTGGATTTGAACAGAGAAGAGCATGAAGATTAAGAACACCAGACCAGCAAACCAAAATCAGAAATAATCACAACATTACATTGAGAAATGCATCATCAGACAGACATTTTTAGATTTCAGCTTCAATGCAATTGTTCATGGGAGGAAGCAATGACAGTTTTAAGCAGGCAAGGCAAGCAAAAGCTAGCAATTAGCAAGCCCTCTCAGTGACAGTGTGTGCCCCCCTACCCATATGTGTGTGTGTGTGTGTGTGTGAGAGAGAGAGAGAGAGAGAGATGTGATCCACATGAGCGCACGCCATTGCGCAGAGGTACTACTCTCCCCCAGGGATGACCCTTCCAATCCCGACTGTGCCCCCCACACACGCACACGCAGCAGCAGCCTGTCTCTGAGGTCGTGGATGGATGGTGTGCTGCCCTCTTGCCCTCTTCAGGAGTGGGCAAGTGGGTGCTCCTGCCAAAGGGACGGGCCCACCACAGATTTCTTCTGCAAAGACAGCGACTACAGCTCCAATTGTCCCTAATCTCGATGGTGGCCAGCCATCGCAACAGTGGGAAATGGGAGTTGTAGTCTCTCTCTGCCACATCTGTGTGATAACCCCTCCCTGATGCAGGGAGCACTCACTTGCCCTAGCCCTGATTTCCAGGACAGAAGCAGTCCACCATCCCAGGCTGACAGTGCAGTGGTGCCTGTGTATGCATGCGTGTCTGGATGTGCCAGCACCACTAAGGGGCAGGGAGGGATGGACTGTGACACATCTTTTGGCCGGGATGAACTGCCGTGGTGTGGGAGGTACTGCATGGGGTGTGTGTGACGCGAGTCACTCTCCCTCCACGGCCAACTCGGTGTAGCCCAGCAGGGGGAGGTTCGCCTTCAAGAAGATGAGCTGCTCGACCAACTCAGCATCCAGGCGTGAGCGCAGAGGAGTCACCATGTCCCCGGCCATGGAGAACAACCTCTCGCTCAAGACACTGGTTGGCGGGCAAGAGAGGCACCGCACAGCAACGGCCGCCAAGTCCGGCCAGACTTTGCGACGCATTGCCCAAAATAAGAATGGCTCACTCTCCTCGTCTTACGTCTCCTCTTCCAGGTACTGCAGAACAGTCTGCTCAGCACGGCTGGGGCGAGGGACAGGCTCCGCCCGTCTCCCCAGCATGAGACCAGAATAGCCCTGATCCACTGGGTGGCGGTTCGAGGTCGCACTGGCTGCTCTTCTGGTGACACAGCCGGAGAAACCACGCCGCTGGACTGGGAAGAAATGGGGGTGGTGGCAGTGCTGCTGCTGCTGCTGCTGCTGGGGGTGGGATGCGCACTGCCAGGCTGCGACCCAGACCCCTCCTCCTGGCCGCCTGCTGCATCACCTAGCCCTAGCCTCCTTTCCTCTTCATGCCTCACGTGTTCGACCAGGAGGCCCCTCCACTTGGGCAGCTTGCCAGGAGGCACAGCGCTGCCCTTAATCCTGCCCTTAATCCTGCCCTTAATCCTTAATGTCCTGACAAATGCATGCCAGGACATGCCATGCAGATGCACCCCATGGTCTCTTGAGCTGCTCAACTACCCCAGTCCTCAACCGACCTGCCAGGGCAATTGCAACCCCAGTAGTCAGAGTGGTCTGGAGATCGCTCATTGCCTTCTCCAGGAGAATAGCAGCGGGCAAAGCCTGGCTCAGCGTGGCGGTCTGAGTACACAAGTCGCTCATTGCAGAATAGAATGGCTGGAGTACTAAGACCAGCTTGCGAATGATCGGCCAGTCATCATAGAGAGACTTGCACAATTCCAAGCAACCACGTGTCCCCAGGCTGTTGAGTGCTCCCTCTTGCTCATGCAAGAGAAAAGTGGAGTTCCACCGGGTAGGAACATCCTGGGGGATTAGGTGTTCAGGCAGGCCCAGCTCAATCTGCCTGGCCTTGAGCTGGCGCCTTGCCACTTCACTCCAGTGGAAGTGGCCCGCCACCTTGCGACAACGCTCCACAAGAGTGGCCACAGGAGCAGCAGGATCTTGAGCTGCACTATGACCCTGCTTTTGCTTGGGCTTCGACGGCTCCTTGAGCCCAAGCGCATCCTGCACCACCAGGTTCAAGGTGTGCGCAGCACAAGCGATGTTCACACCGTAAACCTGCCTAGCTGCCTTGGCAATGTTAGCTGCATTGTCCGTCACCATGAAACCTCGGCGGAGGTTTGGCTCCCCGGCCAGCCAACCCACCACCTGTCGGTCCATGATGGAAGCCAACTCATCTGACGTGTGGCCTGTATCCATCGACTCCACATGCAACACTGCCCAAGAAGGCGTGCATGCATGGGAGGAGCTGGATACAGCACCAGCAGAGCCAGATGTCCCCTCACCCCCATGCCCCCACCAATGGGCTGTCAGGGACATGAAGGCAGTGTGCAGCCCACTGCGGCTAGTCCAGATATCTGCAGTGAAATGCACACTGGTGTTGGGCCCAGCTGCACGCAGCCGGGCCAACACAGCCCCCCTGCATGCACAGTACAAGGAGGGGACCACCCTCCTGCTGAAAGTGGTCCTTGAGGGGATCTTGTACTCTGGAGAAAGCAGCTGGAGCAGACGGCGGAAGCTGACATTTTTTACAATGGAGAACGCCTGGTCATCCAAAGCGACCATCTCAGCAATGGCCCGAGTCACGAGATGAGGTTTTGGGCGATCAGACCGCTTTCCAAGAGATTGCACCCACTGTTGACGATCGGTCAGTTTTTCCTGCCTGTGGGCAGGAGCCGCTGGCTGCTTGCTGCTGCTGTCACTACCACTGCCTTTGCTACTTGCTGAGGCACCGGACCTACTGCCAGTGCCAGCAGAGGTCTCCACACCTGGGTGCCGCCGGCGCATGTGCGACCACAGACCCGAGGTTGTGAAGTGCATAGGGTCCTTGCCTCTGCTGACCAGTGCCTTGCAGTGGGTGCACTCATCATGGCTGGGATCACCAGGGCGAAGCTCGAAGTGATCCCAGACCACACTGCCAGACTCCCCAGCGACACGAGGTCACTTTTTTTGGTGGCAGCTTTGCTGGTTCCTTCTCGGGCATACCACCACCACCACCCTCAGAGCTGGCCTGGGAAGGCCCAGGGGCAGGAGATCTTCCCTCCTCCTGAGCCTCCTCAGATGGCCTGCCCCCCCCACCCCCCACAGTGACCGTTTGGGAGGTTGGTGAGGTGGATCTGGCTGGACTGCCAACCTCCTCCACCAGCACCACCTCCTCAGCTGCCACAGGAAGATCTTCTTCCCTGGCAATCTGGGAGCCCCCCCCCAAATTCTGCCCGGCCGCAGGCCCTGGCATAGGGCCAGGCTGACTCGAGAAGAAGTCCAGCCTGCGCACCGAAGCAGGGCCAGGGGTGACTTGGGGAGTAGGCCCCTGTGGCCGCCCCCTGCCACGACCAGCTGCAGGGAGGACAAGCCTCCCGCTTCCTTGCGCACTCCCTCTTCCTGCTGCCCTCCCAACCATTGTTTTTTAAAAATTTTAAAAACTTTAAAAAACTTTTTAAAACGTGAAACTCTTTAAAACGTTTTTAAACGTCTTTTTAAAACGTGAAGAAGTGGGGGTGTATTTGTCTCAGGGGGCAGAAACAGTGGATGCTGTGCTGTGGTGACTTGAGTGCCTCCTTGCTTAAGGCTTGTTGGCACAAATGCTGTTGCTGGCAAGATCTCAGAAGTTGCCGTGCAATGTATCACACAGAGGGACTGGGACTGGGAGTTAGATGCGTGATACAACAGAAGCAGGGTGTGCCACAGAACAATATAATAATCTTAGCTTAGCTGCTGTGCACAGGTGCAGGGCGGTGGAGGACTTCTTTTAGGCTGGCACAGTGCACTCAACAAAAGGGAAAGTTATTCTTTCTCTGACTGTGGCCCCTTGCAATGGAACAGTTACAAAATCAAATGTATCAAAGCACTCACACCACCAACAACAGGGAAAGTTACTCTCTGTGGTCCTTGAATGGAAGTTACAGTAACAAAAATCTATCAAAATCCAATAATATCAATATCAATATCACAGGCAAACTAGATGAAAAAGTAACTGAATTGCACCCCCCCCACACAAGTCAATCAAGCAATGCGTGTTTCAAGTCACCACAAGGCTGGGAAAAGAAATGACTGGGTGGAGGCAGTGGGCAGCTAGGGGCTTAAAAAATATTTTTGAAAAAGCAGCAACACAAAAGAGGCAGTGCTGATGAGACGGCTTAATAATTGGCTACCCTTTATTAGCGCAAGCAAGCACCAGGACAGGCCCAGGCTCCTTTCCTCTTTTAAAAAAAATGCTTGGGAGGGGAGAAAATAATTATAGCAGCACTACTAGGCTACTCTTCCAGTCTACTCTACAGTTGAACCTCCTAAAATAGCTAGCTAACGGGATCTAGCCTATAAAGAAGACTCTAAGGCTACACACACTGAAGAAACCCTATTTATTTAAAACCCAATCTTCCAACTATCACAAAACTTTTAGAGAAAAGTTAAACCCCCCAAAACCTTAACCTCCCTCAAAACAGGGATAAAACAATAAACCCCAAATACACAATTAAAGGGAGACTACAGATTAGAAAGCCGTGTGTGTGTGTGTGTGTGTGTGTGTGTGTGTGAGATGGTGTGTGGTGTGTGCATGTGTAAAATATAAATGGCTGGGCCACTCTCACTCAGGAGAAGGCTTCTCCAACGCTGGGTCTCTGTAGTCCACCTCTGAGGGTCTGGTCACAGGAGGATGGCGGGCCTGGAGTGCAGGCAGGCAGGGACAGGCCGCAGTGATGAAGAAGATGAATGATGATTTTTCTCTCCAAAGCAGGAAAAATTTGCAAAAAATCAGGGGTGGGGGGAATTTAAAAGGAAAAAAACACACACCTCCTTTTCTACCAAGGGCTGCAGGCTGGCGTTGCAGCCAGGCAGATGTTTTTTAAAAAATTCTATTCCTCTTCTCTTGTTCCCAAGAAAGGATGAAAAAGAAAGAGGTGTGCCTCTGCAAGAAAGGCAGAGGTTTCTTGGGAAAAAAAATTCCCCCTCCTCCTCTCCTCTTTTTCTCAAGAAAAGGATAAAAAAGACAAGGCCTTGCAACTGCCAGAGGTTTTTTTTCTGCAAAAAAGAGAGGAAAATGCGGCTAGGCTGGAAAGAAAGGCCTTGGTCTTGAAAGAGTTTTTTTCAAAAGAAAAATCAACCCTCTTCTCTTTTCTCTCAAAAAAAGAATGAAAAAGGCAGAGGTTTAAAAAATATTCTCCTCCTCCTCCTCTCTTCTTATCAAAAAGAGGATGAAAAAAAGACAAGGCTTGAATGTCAGAGGTTTTTCTGAAAAGAAAATTCTCCCCTTCTTCTCTCTTTCTTAAAAAAAATTTCTTTTAAAATAAAATAAATCAAGCAGGAAAGGAAAGGCAGGCAACCAGCAAGGCAGATCTATGGCATAAATGCTGAAAAATAGCACCCACACAGAAATCACCAGGCAAAATGGAGGCAAGGCTGGGTAAGCACAGGGCAGCAGAGCTCTCTCTTCTCCCACACAAGGCAGCAGAAAGGAAGAAAATGGCTACCAGTGGCCCCTTAAATACCCTCCTGCAAAGCCCTCCAAAAATCACCCCCACCTTGACCCTTCCCCCACCTCCACCTGGCCAATGGGAGGGTGTGATTTACTAATCAACACTCTATATGGCCATTTCTCTGCAGGTAGGAACATTTCAATTTCAATAGGAAGCAATTTCTGCATTGGAATGAATGGAGGCAAAAAGGCGGGAAATTCAAAGAAACGTCATACCGAAAATGGAGGGGGAAGAAGAAGGCAAGGCTGCTGGAAGCAAATGGAGGCTGCTGGCACCAAAACGGAGGTCCGAATTTTTCGGGCCACCCGAAAATCTTTTTCCCGAAACAGGGGTGATTCGGGTTGGCCCCGAAAAATTTCGGGGTGCATCGGGGGTGATTCGGCTTGGTGCCGAATCACCCGAAATTGCTTGTTTCGAGCACAGATCGATCTGTGCCTGAAAAATTTTGCACATCCCTACTGGAAACGAGATAGCAATGTCATTCATAAGCCCCAGCATGTGCCGCGCTGGGAATAGGATGTTGTATTGTAGGCACCTTAGAACAAAGGCACGCAGGAGCTCCATCACCCTGGGTGATGGAGCTTCACTACTTGGACCACTGCCTGATTGTCACACCAAAAACGTATGGTGGAGTCACAAAACTCCTCCACCCATAGGTGGACAACTATGATGATAGGGAATAACTCCAAGAACGTGAGGTGACCCCACCGATAACCCACTGCAAAGGCCACCGGGTGGTGCACCATTTACCCCTGTAGTAGACAGGGGTAGTACCAGGTACTGTAGCCAGTACCAAGTTCAGCTTCCAAGAGCTGCTCCACGTGCCAGAATGATACCCCATTGAACTCCCTCAAGAATATAGCCCACACTGCCAGGTCAGCACATATAACTTCCTTGATGTGCACCCTATGATGTGGCCACTTAACTCATCGCACAGGTGCCTCAAAAAGGGCCACCCTGGAGCAATGACCCTGCACACCAAGTTAAGGTGGCCAATCACCACCTGCAGTTCCCTAAGGGTGGCCTTTCTTGCTGAAAGCAATGAAGCGAGCAAACCACTCAGCACCTCCAGCTTATCTTCCGGGAGGTGACTGAACCCAGCCACAGTATCTAGCTCAATGCCTAGGAAAGACAGTCTTGTGGTGGGCCCCTCAGTCTTACACTTGGCCAGAGGCACACCTAAGTTCTTACACAGCCTGGCAAAAGTGTCCAGCAAATGGTGACAAACTTCAACAGCCCCCGACCCGGAAAAAAGGAAATCGTCTAGGAAATGCACTGTGGACATGATGCTTGCAGTGCCCACTCCAAAAAGGTGCTGAAAGCCTCAAAAGCAGCGCATGAGACTGAGCAGCCCATAGGGAGCGCCCTGACAAAGTAAAACTTAGCCACAAATGCAAAGCCCAGCAGTTCAAAGTCTAAAGGGTGAACAGGCAGGAGATGGAAGGCAGACTCTATGTTGCACTTCTCCAGCAAGGCCCCAGTGCCACAGCCCCTGACCATCCTGAGCACTGACCAACTGTCGCGAACCCCCCCCATCAAAAGAGATATACTGTACCTAACACAGGTGCTCTGGGATCCCATCATTAACTGATTACCCCTTAGTGTAGGACAGGTGGTGAACTTGCCGGTCAAGCGAAACTTGCCGGTCGTCTTTCTGGGGACCACCCTCAAAAGAAAGACCCACAAATTAGGAAAAGGAGAGCTGTCAAAATGGCCCAATACCCTACCCGATGCTACTTCCTTTCTAATTTTACATAGCACCACCTCCTCCATGCCCCTCACCTAACGTAAATTGTTGGCCACTGCTGCCTCCCCCCAGAGGATGAGGTGATCCTAAAACCGCCGTGAACCCCCCCCCCCAAGTACGCAGCTGCCCGGAGGTCCAGGTAATCTGCCAATAGCTGCGTCAATACTTCTAATCTAATTGGCCTGGGCCCTTTTACCCGAAGCTGTTCTGGGGGGATTGCCTCTCTTCTGGTTGGCTGCACAACCCCTAAACCCTGAGATCCAGTCCCTTGCCCTACTACAGGAGGAGCTGGGATGTTTGGCTCCACATAAACTGCTGGCGTGACTTAATTTACATTGGAACCTGGAGCAGCACCCCCTGCTGTTATACTCCCAACATACAGGTGGGGTTGAATGCACTGCTGGGCTGGCCAGAACCTGGGGTATGTGTGGAAGCGGACACTTTGGAGAGCAGGTGACCACTTTCGGGGGTGTGCACAAAACTGGTTTGCCTGGTTTGGTTCAGATTTGAACTGGGTTTGAATCAGGGTGGAGTGGTTCGATTTTGGTTTTGCTCAAACCCCACCCCAGTTTGGTTCAAATTTGAACCAGGTTTGAACTCTTTTGAACTGGTTTGAGCCTCCAAAACCCATGGGTGCCAACTACCACTCAAACCCCAAAGCAATTGGACATTCCTACAATTTTTAATGAATATTTGAAATGTTTTTATTATTGCCCATTATTCCCTATGTGGAGTACCCAGGGGCACAAAAGGGATGGGTGGGTGGTAGGCACCCAGGGGTGCCGACCACCCACCCAAATCCAAGGCATTTGGGTGCCCCTACTATGAATGGTGAATTTCTTTTAAAAGTCCCCATAGGGAATAATGGGGATTTAGGGCTGCCCCGAACCTGCCCCCTTGGCAGGGCACCACAAAGTGGATCTGTGGGCACGGCAGGGATGGCCTCAAGCCATGCCAGGCACCCCTAAGTCCCTGGGATTTTTAGTTCTTAAGAAATGGATTTTTAAAGGTATTTATATTTTTCTTCCATTTTGCAGGTTGCTGCTGCAGATTTTGCAGAAACACTTTCACTGACCAAATTGCTGACCTCATGTCAGTCATTAAGCAATTAAGGTTATCAGTGCACAGTGTGTTCCCTTGCAGGAAAAGTAATAGTCTGCAGATTTGAACCGGTTTGCATATCCCTAGTGACATGAAGTTGCATGCTGTTTTGAACAATGTTGTACTGCTGATGCTGAACCTATTTGAACAACAAACTGGTGGGGGGTGGGGCAGATTATACCCCTTTGAATGTCCTGAAGCTTCTTCCAGCTTCTAGGATTTTCATTAAGACATTACTGGAAGTAATTAAGACATTACTGGAAGTAATGTCTTCCAGTGGCTGGGCTATGGTTTCAGATGAGCTGAATGGCTTAAGGGAGGTGACCACAGTGGCTGTGAGGACCACCACTCTGGTCTTCAACATGCATTGTACTTATGCGCAGTGGTGCATCTAGTAATTGGGACAGCCTCCACCGCGAGGTCCCCACTATGAGTCCCCCACCGCCAGCACTGTGAGCCTCCCCACTGCCGCTGTTGAGAGCATCCTCCTGCTGCTGTTGTTGCTGCCGTGAGGCCAAACTGCCGATCTTTGCAAGTATTCTAGCTGCCATGTGTGTGCCTGTGTGTGTGTGTGTGTGGGGGGGGGGGGTGTAAGCCTGAGCAGGCCTCCCTCCCCTTGTGGTGGTGGCAGCGGGCAGAGAGGGAGCGGCTTCTGGGCTGACCATCCACCTCAGCGACCCTTGAGTGGATGGTCAGCCCTGTGTCTGCTCCTGCTCTGCCCACTGCCGCCATGGGGAGAGGCCTGCTCAGGCTCAAACCCCACCCTCCGGCTGCACACATGGCGGCTAGAATACTTGCAAAGTATTACTTGCAGGAGAGGGCCACAACTTTATTCAAATAATATCCAATTAAACAACAATAATGGATTGGCTCTCCACCCTCTTACAGTGCAGGGATTAATTACTCGCCACCCAAGGTGTGAATCCATACCTATATCACATTACATCAGGTGACACATCCCAGCTCAAAACAGCATTATGGCCCAATGGCCAATTGCTGCTCATCCTAGCCAACCAAAGGGGTGAAGGCATCTGCAGCAGGCATCACTGCCCGCCCTACTACAAGCTGGCAAATCTTTAACGTTGGCAATGCCTTACCAGGCATTCCCTAAGCCATCAAGCATCTAGGGACTGATTAAGGACTCTTCTTTCTGCCAAGTGCATGTTTTAGGGTGTTCATCAATCCAGTAGCTTAAATTTCCACACTGTATCTGCAGTTGTGACCAGGAAAGGGACTAACTAACTATAGAGCACAGTGTAGGGAAAGCAAAAAAGATCCTCACCACCAGTCAATTCAAGTAGGGTAAAAATAAAATCCTATCCTGCCTCCAAAAGGGTAACCAGCCAAAACAGATACCATGCTCTGAGGCAGGCAGGAAGGGTTACCTCTCAGATATCAGTGAGCAATAGCTCACCAGACTTTGCACACCCACATCCTCAGCCAATGAAATAGCCCTAAATGCTTCATGCTTCATTAAGAAGCCAGGCTGCGGCAAAGAAGCTGCACCCAGAACATACCTCGGTGATTGTCTGCAATCCCATATAGTCAACCACACACTCTCTTGCATAAAGGCAGAGAAACGCATTAAGAATGTAATAGGATGGAGAATTTGAGAGTATAAATAGGGTAGAAACTAACCAGATTTGCTATTTGTACCCTATTTTGACATTTTTATCGGAGTGTACACAATCAGCATCTCTTACACATCATCTCTCCTTATGTCAATTCCAAAATCTTCATATTATCCTACCTATCACCAACAGCCTGCTGGATGTGCACAGCCCTTCAAATACCAATCAAAGCTAATGATCTGTGAGCAAACATGTATTTTCTTATGTACTAAGGATGGAAGGGAAGAAATCTAAGCTCTGCGCATTCAACAACTTCTATAGGATCATAAAGAGAACCATGGCCATAGGACAATATGCAAATAGTAGTGAATCATGCTCAAACACGCCTTGTTAAAAAAAGGATTGAAAGCCTTGTTGGCATGTCTGCCAATTGTAACAGTGGCACTTTAGAGGTACATCTTATCATGCTGGCAGGAAGAGGCTGATTCATATTGACTTTTACTCCATGATAAACTATCACCAGCACCTGGCATGGAGACAATATACAGCAACAATTATTTTATATCTACCCCAATTCATAACACAGGCTTATCCTTCTGAACATGTCTGGCATCATTCTTCATCAACTCTAATAGAGGGCAAGGAATGGTCAAGATATGGTTGGCTGATGTATGCCACCTTAATGAACCCACTTGTTAGAGAATGGAGGATAGATTGATGCACTGACATGAAAGCTGGTATATATACCAGTCTAAGCAGAACACTAGGGTTAGAATAAAGGAAGACTGATGACAATACTTAGCATTTATAGCACACATTTTAAAGTACTCCATCAAATACATTGTCACAGTCATCCTTACCAAAGCCCTGTAGAGTAGATAGTAATTATCTTAGCTTTGTTTCAGACTACCTATGAGTTCATGGCTGACCTGAGATTTAAAGAAGAGGATTCAGATCACACTCTTAACCACAGCACTACATCAGCACTTGATGACATATTGATAGCTTTTGTTTCTAGAATATTGTTGTAACTCATGCCTCTACATAAGAACAGCCCTACTGTATCAGGCCCAAGGCCCATCTAGTCCAGCATCCTGTTTCACACAGTGGCCCACCAGATGCCACTGGGAGCCTACAGGCAGGTGTTGAGGGCATACCCTCTCTCCTGCTGTTACTCCCCTTCAACTGGTACTCAAAGGCATCCTGCCTTTGAGGCTGGAGGTGACCTATAGGCCTCCAACTAGTAGCTGTTGATAGACCTCTCCTCTATGGTTATAAGAAAGGTGCTCTAGGCCTCTGATCACCTTGGTTGCCCTCTTCTACACCTTTTCCAGTTCTATTATTGTCCTTCTTTAGATGTGGTGACCAGAATTGTATGCAGTACTCCAGGTGTGGCCACACCATAGTTTTGTATAAGGGTATTATAATATTAGTAGTTTTATTTTTAATTCCCTTCCTAATGATATAAATCCTTCCTTTGATATAAATCAAATGAATGAATGAATGAATGAATGAATGAATAAATAAATAATGATCCCTAGCATGGAATTGGCCTTTTTCACAGCAGCCACGCATTGAGTCGACACTTTCAATGAGCTGTTCACCACAGCCCCAAGATCCCTCTCCTGGTCAGTCACCGACAGCTCAGATCCCATCAGCATATACTTGGTGGGATTCTTCATCCCAATGCTTTACACTTGCCAACACTGAACTGCATTTGCCACTTTGTCGCCCACTCACCCAGTTTGGAGAGATCCTTTTGGAACTCCTCACAATCCATTTTGGATTTCACTACCCAAAAGAGTTTGGTATCATCTGCAAATTTTGCCACCTCACTGCTTACCCCAATTTCTAGATCATTTATGAATAAATTTAAAAGCACCAGTCAGATCCCTAGGCGACCCCACTTCTTACTTCCCTCCATTGTGAAAACACTCCATTTATACCTACCCTCTGTTTCCTGTCTTTCAACCTGTTAGCAATCCACACATGCACTTGTCCCCTTATCCCATGACTGCTGATTTTTTCAAGAGTCTTTGATGAGGAACTTTGTCAAAAGGTTTTTGGAAGTCCAGTTATACTATGTCAACTGGATCACCTTGATCCACATACTTGTTGACACTCTCAAAAAACTCCAAAAGATTCATGAGGCAAGATTTACCTTTGCAGAAGCCATGTTGGTTCTCTCCCAGTAGGGCCTTTTCTTCTATATGCTTTACAATTTTATCCTTGAGGATGCTTTCCATCAATTTGCCTGGAACGGACGTTACGCTAACTGGCCTGTAATTTCCCAGATTGTGCCTGGATCTCTTTTTGAAAATCGGCGTTACATTTGATACTTTCCATCTACCACCTCAGTGCCTCTGTTTTTCTGTGTGTGTTGTGTTCCCTAGCACACATACCGAGGGATGGAGCTATAATTGGGTGGACATGTACAAAGAAATGAGACTCCCACAATCTGGGAGCCACTCGGCTCCCTTCCCCCAAGCCAGCTGCATTCCCAGCCAGCTTCCTTGGCTGGGCGTTCTCTTTGTTCTCTCCCTTGTAACCTGTGTGATGTCACATGCAGGTGGTGTGGCCAACACCTGGAAGGGCCCACGTGGCCCTCTGGAGCTCATTTTCCAGCTGACAATGAAGCGCTGGCTCTGAGTGAGGGAGAGCACAGAAAAAACACACAGCCAATGAAGCCAGCTGGGAATGGGGCCAGCCAGAGCTTGGACAGGTTCAGCAATATAAACATTGCAGATTAAGGTTTTTAGAAGAGCATGGTAAACTGAGTAAATGGAGAATTATTTCACACTGAACGCCAACTTCCAGATTATCCTGCTCAAATTAGATGGAGCACTGCAACTTGCTTGCAATTGACCAAGTAGCTGAGGTCTTCGGTTTTAATTGCCTTTTTTGCACACACTGATTGCACACACTGATTTTTGCACACACTGATGAAACCTATACACAGGACAGGAAGCCACAGTCCAGACAGAACATGGTGAAATAGACTGGTTCCAGATCAGCAAAGGAGTAAGACAAGGCTGTATACTTTCTCCTTATTTATTCAGTTTATATGCTGAAGATATACTGAGAGAAGCTGGATTGGAAGAAGATGAGCATGGTTTTAAAAGTGGAGGAAGACACATCAATAACGTGTAGATGACACTACTCTGATAGCTGAGAATGCAGATGATCTACAAGCTCCAGTAGTGAAAGTCAAGGAACACAGTGAAAAAATGGGACTATGACTAAATGTAAAGAAAACTAAACTAATGACATCAGGTACAGCAACCAGCCTCAGAACTGATAATGAAGACATGAAATGGTGGATAGCTTCTGCCTTTTAGGATCGACCATCAACAGTAAAGGATCCAGCAGTTGAGAAATACACCACAGACTAGCATTTGGTAGGGCTGCAATGAAGGCCTAACCACAACGTGACTATACCTACACAGATTATAATCATACAGACAATGGTTTTTCCCATGACACTTTATGGATGCGAAAGCTGGACTTTGAAGAAGCAGGACAGAAAAGGTATTGATGCTTTTGAACTTTTGTGCTGGAGAAGACTTTTGAGGATCATAGAACAAATCAATCCAGAATTTTCACTCGAGGCACAAATGACCAGGCTCAAACTTTCATACTTTGGACACATTGAGGCTTTTCTCACCATCGGCTAAAATCGGGCTAGGGGAGCCTAGCCCAAATTTAGCAGAACGTGAGAACCACCGAGCACACAGGTGAGCCTGGTTGCCTCAAAGCAGGTAACCTGCTTGCGAAGCCCTCCCATTAGCCCAGGTTAGGGTTTCTGGATCGTGTGTTGCTGCGCCGTGGCTCCAACTCACAAAGAGACCCCCCCCGACTGGGAGGCTAAAAAGCACCCTCCTGGCTCAAGGGTCTCTCCATCATGCTCTGCACGCTTGCGCAGAGCATGCTGGAACTTCCAGGGGCCGTGCAGCCCCTGAACTCCCAAGCCCCTGCCAGCTCCGTGACGGAGCCGGCAGTCGTGTGGGTGGCTGATCCGGCTGTGCAGGGCTTCCCATCTGGTTGTCTGCAGGGAGAGCTGGCTAAGCAAACCCGCTCTAGTTGAGTCTCACCGATCATGAGACTCGCCTCATTATGTGAAAACCCAGCTCCCTTGAGAAGTCCATACTGCTGGGAAAAGTTGAAGGAAAGAGGAGAAGAGAATGATAAGCAGCAAGGTGGATGGACTCAATTATGACAACAATGAATGCAGCACTGAGAGACCTAAAAGGCCAAGTTGAAGACAGATCATCCTGGAGAGAATCTATCTATGTGGTTGCTAAGAGTTGACACTGACTCAATGGCACTTAACCAACCAACCAACCAACCAACCAACCAACCAACCAAACCAACCAACCAACCAACCAACATGTTGTCTCCCTTGAAACTGAATTATCAACATGAAAGTTGGTGTGCACATTTTGGGCACAATTCTGTGTTACAGCTTGGACATCACATGAACTCCTGTACTCACTTTCCAGGAAACCAGACAAAATATAAAGCACACTGAAATGTGATATCACAATGAGCATGTGCTTCACAATGACAATGCATTTTTAAATGTACATTTTATGATGTCATAATTTATGTTCACCACCACCTAAATTGTGAAGTGTAGGATTAGAATGTAAAATATATTGTAATGTGAATTTAAATTGGGTCCTCTTGGACATTGTGATTTGCTACATTAGATTTGCTGAAATAGTGCAGGTTGTTTGAGTTCTCTTGGAAAACACAAAAGAGGGGCTTTAAGTAACATCCATTGGGAAAACAGGCAGTGACAGATTTATTATGATGGGCTAGTGACAAGAAAAATTCAGACAAATTATATAACAGCAGGCAGTAAGGCAGCTCAACATTTAGGTAATACAAATCAAATGGGTGATCAATAGGTGTTCCTGTCCACTAGGGCTTTGAAGCTTCTGCTGTCATGCTCTCTGCTATAATTAGCACTCGGTGAACTTGAAATGTTTAATGACTGTGAAATTGCATTTCTATAGAGACAATGCACATCTGGAATGACAGCATGAAGTTCAGATGCCTGCAGAGACCTACACCAGCAAGCATGTCAAACTTCAAATAGAGTTTTCACCATCAAAATGTAGGATGCTGCTTTGACATACTAATGCATGACTGGGCTGTGCTCACAATCCAAACTAGCTGGCATAACAGGCAAACTTCAAAGTACCCAGGATGGACCTGACAGATACTGTAGTGTTTGCCCATGGCGGGGGGGGGGCAGTGGGAAGGAGTCTATATTCAGACCAGAGAATTGGAGCTCCCTAGACCACCCCTGTCACTCTAAAATTTGTTCATGTTTCAAAGAAGTAGGGAATACTATTAGAAACCCCCTAAATACAAATGTCTGAGATCAAATGAAAATTTAGTTTGATTACCCCAAAGTATGAACAAGCAGACTGCCACAGCAACTGTATTGCGATGCTTGAATTACAGTTAGTGCACTGGACTGAAGTACTTTACTGTCTATAACTTACAGGGGAGCAATTCTATACCTGTCTATTCTGATGTATATGCACATTATTACAGTATGATGGAGGAAGACAAGATACAACAATCCTGAAAATATTGAACACAAACTCGCATTAGAGGGGAAAATGCATGTATGAGTATCAACATTTATTGTTCAAAGAATAATTTTGAATCATTATTCAATGATTCAAAACACAGAGGGAAAGAATCTTGCTGACATTCTGCTCTTGTTCTCTGTCTTCCTCACCAGCATCTAGCTGTATCTTTACCCTCCAGCTGCACTGTCTGTCTAAAGCAAAGTCAAGTTCATATTGCATTACAAATTGAAATGTCTGATAAATAGGCAACATTGTTTTCAGGGGAAAGTGCATACTCCAAGTTATCAATACTAAACTTCTCGCCTGCCTAGGAGGTTTCAGAAATAAGAGGGATTTATTTAATAGAGATCATGTCGAGGTTCTCCTTATCCAAATGTCTCCCTGGGTTTTGAAGTTCTGAAGGACCTGTTTCTGTAGTCTTGGGAATTATCCCAAGTGTATTGGGAATCCTCCATATTTCTACGGTTCCCCCTAGAATGCTGCTTTTGCCCCAGTTTTCAGTTCTTTCAGTGCATTTTCCATTAGAGTGCTAGACTAGGACTGGGAAGACCCGAGTTCAAATCCACATTCAGCCATGATACTAGCTGGGTGACTCTGGGCCAGTCACTTCTCTCTCAGCCTAACCTACTTCACAGGGTTCTTGTGAAAGAGAAACTCAAGTATGTAGTACACCGCTCTGGGCTCCTTGGAGGAAGAGCAGGATATAAAATGTAAAATAATAAAATAATAATGCGCAGAAATGTAAAATGCCACACATAAATAATCTTAATGCAATCATATGCATATCAAGATGGATTACATCAGTATTTTATGTTTTATTAATGCACACTTGTGCATTAGTAATGCAGAGCAGAGGTGGCCTAAATAAGCTGAAGGAACCTAAAGCTATGGCAAATGTTACATGTTGCAATTCAGGAATTAATGTTAGAAATTCTCCTAGTTTATCTGGAATTCAGGAGTAATGGAAGACAGAACAGGGTGAATCCACTAGACCAAGGAACAGGACAAGAGAAATCTTCTTATCCCTAATGTTGAACAACAGAGAGATATGCTACAGCAGCTACAAAACAGGATGGTCACTGTCTCATTCCATGATTTCTGTCCCTCTAATCCATGTGTTTTCTGACACCTAAACCACCATGCTTCACCACAGACAATTCCCAAAGTAGGGGATATTGTGAGGCCACAAAAGTACATGCTACTTCCTATTATATTTCTTTATAACCTGAAGGGCATGGGATAACCCTGAGACCAGATGTTGTTTTTCTTTCTTTCTTTTTTCAGAAAAGAAATTGATGATGGGGTCGGATAGGCTGAGGATTGACACCCTTCACTAAGCTTCCTCATTCAGAAACATATTGTTCCAAGTTTTTTCATTGCAAAACTCATTTATATACCCCAAAGGGAGGGAGGTGCCCCACAATGCTACATGACTGGTATGAAGGATCCATCTTTTAAAGTGAGAGTAGTTCTTGATAGTATTGGGGGTATAGCAGCTACAGTATACACATTTGTTTCAACAGGTGACATCTTCTCACATGATCCGCCCCATCATGGTGCTGGTTTTCACATCCCTGAATAATCCATTTTTTGTCCAATCAATAGTACACGCAAACCTAGATTTTATGTGTGTCAATCCAATTACACAACTAATGAAGTGTACAGTAAGTATTGATCAACATATCCCAATGTGAAGTGTATTTACACCTTCAGGCAATGACCATGATTACATCTTGAGGCAATTAATTTTGTAAGTTTAATTATGTGTTGTAAGTAGGAATGCTACCTTTCATTTTTCCTGAATCTACTTCAAAGCAATTTTGAATGACCCCAAGTTCTAGAATTTTGTGTGTGTGTTTGTGAGTGAGACAGAGAAAAGGTGTGAGAGAAAGAGAGAGGGAACCACATTTGCACATAATGGCAAACCTCAGGTAGATGAGGTAGATGCACCTGAGGTTAATTTTTGTAACCAAGAATATCATTACAGACGTTTGTCCAACCATAGCTCAGCAAACTCCTGTTTCAAAGCAGGGGAGCTACTCCCTCTTCCTGATTCGCCGAGACCACATCCCAGCAAGCTCCATAGTGCTTGCATCACCAGACTGTGGGCAAGGTGTTGGAATGTCTTCAGGGTGGCAGCCATTGACAATGATCTTCAAGTGGGCATGCCAAGAGCAATCGTGCCTTTTGGGAATGGACCATGCACCCTCGGCAGGGAAAGGGTATTTCAATCCCTTTAAATGACATTTAAGCCCTTGTCCTGATAGCAACTGCACCACCACCCTCGTAAGAGCCCAACAGCAAAACAGTCTATTTTTTTCTATTCATTCTCCCACACTATTCAGAATTTTGAAGCTGGTGCAGTCATCTCCCCTTCCCTTTTTCTAAACAACATTGGAAGTATAACCTAACCTCCTTAGCATGTTCACGTAGGAAATATTTTCCAACCCTTTGATAATATTTGCTCCTTTCTGTGCCCTTTCTAGCTCTGTCACATCCTTTTTCAGATGGGGCAAGAACTATGTGTATTATCTGCAATGTGGATTTACCATAAATTTATAAGATGGCATTGTGAATTCTTCTTTATTTTCAATCCCCTTTGTAATAATTCTTAAGAGTGGCTACCATTTATTTATTTATTTATTTATTTATTTATTTATTTATTTATTTATTTTTATACCGCCTTTCGTTAAAAGATAGCCCCAAGGCGGTTTACAAAAGTTAAAAACATACAATAAAAACATCATGCTAAAAGTATAAAAACATATAAAAACAGGCATAAAACAATACAACAAATAAAAACACCCAGAAGCAGCAGTAAAAACAATTATGTAAAAGCCTGGGTAAAAAGCCAAGTCTTTACAAGCTTTCTAAAAGCCGTGATGGGGTCCGAGGAACGAATGGCCACTGGGAGAGCATTCCAGAGTCTGGGGGCAGCAACAGAGAAGGCCCTGTCCCGAGTGCACAACAGCCGGGCCTCTCTCATTGTCGGCACCCGGAGCAGGGCCCCCTCAGATGTCCTCATCAAGCGGGCAGCAACCCTTGGGAGCAGGTGGTCCCTCAAATACCCCGGGCCCAAACCGTTTAGGGCTTTAAAGGTCAAAACCAGCACCCTGAATTGGACCCAGAAACGAACCGGTAGCCAGTGCAGCTCTTTCAAAATGGGGGTGATATGTTCCCAACGGGCAGCTCTGAATAAAACCCTCGCGGCTACGTTTTGCACTAGTTGCAGTTTCCGGATATTCTTCAAGGGCAGCCCCACGTAGAGCACGTTACAGTAATCCAGTCGCGATGTGACTACGGCGTGGGTAACCGTAGCCAGATCTGCCTTCTCGAGAAAGGGACGCAGCTGGCACACCAGCCGAAGCCGTGCGAAGGCACCCCTGGACACTGCCTCCACCTGAGCTTCCAAAAGCAGAGCCGGGTCCAGTAGTACCCCCAAGCTGCGTACTTGCTCCTTCAAGGGGAGTGCAACCCCATCCAGAACCGGTAAAATCTCCTCATCCCAATTGGCTCTCCTACTGACCAATAGTACCTCCGTCTTATCCGGATTCAATTTCAGTTTGTTAGCCCACATCCAACCCATCACGGCCTCCAGCCCCCGGTTCAGGACATCCACTGCCTCCCTAGGATCAGATGACAAGGAGAGATAGAGCTGAGTGTCATCCGCATATTGCTGACAACTCAGTCCAAATCCCCGGATGACCTCTCCCAGCGGCTTCATGTAGATGTTAAACAGCATGGGGGACAAGACCGAACCCTGCGGGACCCCACAGGCCAACGGCCACGGGGCCGAGCAGTAGTCCCCCAGCACCACCTTCTGGACCCTCCCCTCAAGAAAGGACCGGAACCACTGCAACGCAGTGCCTCCGATTCCCATACTCGAGAGGTGGCCCAGAAGGATACCATGGTCGATGGTATCGAACGCCGCCGAGAGGTCCAGCAGAACCAACAGGGACGCACTCCCCCTGTCTAGTTCCCGGCATAGGTCATCCACTAGAGCGACCAAGGCAGTCTCAGTCTCATACCCGGGGCGGAAGCCAGATTGAAAAGGGTCCAGATAATCCGTATCATCCAAGACTTTCTGCAGCTGGGACGCCACCACACGCTCTATCACCTTGCCCAAGAAGGGAAGGTTAGACACAGGTCTATAGTTGTCCAGGTTGGAGGGATCAAGGGAGGGCTTTTTTAATAGAGGTCTTACCACCGCCTCCTTAAGGCACGATGGCATCCTGCCCTCCCTTAATGAAGCATTAACGATCACCTCCAGCCATCTGCCTGTCCCCTCCCTGGCAGCTTTTATTAGCCATGAAGGGCAAGGGTCAAGAGCACACGAAGTCGCCCGCACACTGCCCAGGATCTTGTCCACATCCTCAGGCCGCACCAACCAAAAAGAATCCAACACAACGGGACCAGATGGTACCAAAGGCACGTCTGCCGGAACTGCCAAAACTCTGGAGTCCAGGTCAGCACGGATGCAAGCAACTTTATCTGCAAAGCGACAGGCAAACGGATCACAAAGAGCTGTAGATGACTCCTCCCCCATTGTCCAGGGGGATGTGTGGAGCAAGGTTTTTACCACACGAAACAGCTCTGTTTGTCTGCACTGAGCAGACGCAATGGAGGCGGAGAAAAAGCATTTCTTCGCCGTCCCCACCACCACGGCATAGTCCCTAAAATGGGCTCTAGCCCGTGTTCAGTCAGATTCGTGACGACTCTTCCTCCAGCGTCGTTCCAGCCGTCGTCCGAGTTGCTTCATCGCCCTAAGCTCCGAGGAAAACCAAGGAGCAGAACGGGCTCGACCAAGCCGGAGAGGGAGTTTGGGGGCAACCATGTCAACAGCCCGGGCCATCTCTCCATTCCAGAGATCCACCAAGGCCTCGACAGGGTCACCAGTTCTGGACACTGGAAACTCCCCGAGGGCCGTCTGAAATCCAAGCGGATCCATAAGCCTCCGGGGGCGGACCATCTTAATCGGCCCACCACCCGATTAAGAGGGCAGACGGAGCAGTCAAACTAAACCCCACCAGATGATGATCTGTCCATGACAAGGGAGTAGTCTCAGATTCCCCCACCTCCAGATCATTTATTTCCCGGTCGGCAAAAACCAGATCCAGAGTGTGTCCTGCCACGTGGGTAGGGCCCGATACCAATTGAGACAGGCCCATGGTTGCCATGGAGGCCATGAAATCCTGAGCCGCACCCACTAGGGGGGCCTCAGCGTGAACATTGAAATCCCCCAAAACAATAAGCCTGGGGGAACCCAAGGCCACCTCCGAGACCACCCCCGCCAGCTCAGGTAGGGAGACTGAAGTGCAGCAGGGTGGTCGGTACACCAACAGAATCCCCAGCCTATCTCAGAGGCCCACCCTCAAGGACAAACACTTGAAATTCTGAGATTGCCTGACTGGGCACCTGGAAACGGAGAGGGTCTCTTGAAAGATGACTGCAACGCCTCCTCCCCGACCCTCGAGGCGGGGCTGCTGCACGATCTGGAAACCTGGAGGACAAAGCTGAGAGAGACCGACCCCGCCCAGCGCATCCAACCAGGTCTCCGTCACACATACCAGGTCAGCATGCTCATCCACAATCAGATCGTGGATGAGAGATGTTTTTGCGTTAACTGACCTGGCATTCAGCAGCAGCACCCTAATCCTCGAAGGAGTGTTCTCAGAGCTCCCTAGGGTCAGAGGGTTGGGAGAAGGGCCGGAAAAAGGAACAGGCCTCAATTGCCTGGACCGTTTCCCCCTGTAACGGCCTGCCCAACTCCCACCGCCATACCTCCCTCTGCCCGCTACCTGTGATATTGCTGCCCCCACTCCAGACCCACATTTTTGCTCTCCCAGACACATCTCCCCAGACTAACCCACCACGGCTTCTTGGCTTAATTAAAAAACAAAACAAAACCAGGCTTGCGTAGTCTCCTGCTGACTTCTTAATTGTGGGAAGACGGATCTTCAGGGCAGAAGGAGAGAGATCTTCTGGGCCTCAGGCAGCTCACCCCACGGCAGAGAGCCACAAGGACGAGAGCCCTTGTGCTCTCGCCCTTTGGCTCGCGCCAAGAGGCTCGCGCCCCTGGGATAGCCTGCCCTATATAGCAGCAGCAGCAGCCAAAGCCCCAGGAGCAGCCCAAGGAGATGTTACACACACCTGAGGAAAGGTGGGGCAGAGGCAAAGACAGCAGTCAGTCAGTGCCTCTGACTAATCCTGACTAATAAAGTGTGAATATTAGTAGGGTCTGTGGGACCGCTGCAGGAGCCCTCAAATAATGCTGATGGGCTTCTTGTGCTCAAGCTGTTGTGCAGGAGTGATGGATTAGTTAATAGGAGTGAGTGCCTGCACGTCAGAAGCACTCTGTAAGATCAGGAACATGTTTCTGAGAGTTGGTAACATGTTTCTTCTTTTACAGAGTGCTTCCTGACCATGGGCAACACTTAGAAGTATTAACACTCTTGCAGCATTAACACTATGACCATGAAAGAAACTTCAGACAACGTACATGGAAGCAATATTATCTGATCATCAGGCTTATCTGTATTTTATTTTACTTGCTATCTATATATTTAATTCTCTAAGATGCACCCATGTCTAATCCCATGCGTGGCAGCTCTTGTGAGAGAGTTGTCTCTGCTGGATAGCCACAGGGATGGGGAAGAAAACAGCCATGGCGGTTGGCAGAGGTGGCCTGCTGGTGGAGCCGCGCCAGCAGGACGAGGACGCAAAGCCACGCCAGCGGGAGGAACTGGTGGCAGGCCGGCCGGAGGCAGCTGGCAGGTGCGTGGGAAAGTAAGCGCTGGTGGGCGGCCGGTGAGAAAACAACGGTGGCAGTGGCGGGTGGGAGAAAACGGCTGGGCCAAACAAGAGGCATAGATGCTCTGCACCTGGCCCAGCTAGTTTATCTGTATTTTACTCAGTATTCATGTGTATGGAAGCAGTTATTTGTCATGGCTTTCCAATAAGTTTATACCATGCATACACATGTGAGATTAAACTTGGCTATCTAGACATTTATTTCACTTAATGAGTGAAATGCCATTACACCCGACACTCCAAGCTGTAGGGTGCTCCCTGCCTAGGAAAGGCAGGACGGACATGATCTGTCTGCCCTTGCCTCGTGCTGGTCAGCCTATCCGGCCAATCAGGGTGGAGAGTGCCACGACATCCATCATAGTGCAGCTCCTCCCTCCTCCCTCTCAGCCCATTCAGTTGCTGGGTTCCTGCCCACCCTCTTGTGTTCCATTGAGAGATTAGTTAGTCGCTTTTGGGGCCAAGTAGGATTTTTTGGTTTGCAGCCTGATTGGCTGTTGGTTGAAATTTTTTTTTGCCTATTCTTCACTGATGATTAGGGGAATTCTATAGGTGGGAGTCTGGTCACACATGGGCTGGGTTGCAGGTAAGGTCTATATCAGTGTCCAGCTGGAGGCATCATTGTTGAGTGAAAGGTGATTCATGAAACAACTCTCCAGGGTTTTGTGGCCGGAAAGGGCTGAAGATGCCCAAACCGGGTGATTTTTTAAAATGAGGAAGGCCAGCAAGGGGAGGGGAAACCTCTGCAGACCCAACTGAGCCTAATCGGGGCGGGGGGAGGGAGTGGGTTTCAAAGGAGGAAAAAACAAACTGGCCCAATCTGGTTTGGGTCTGGTTCAAACCCAAACCGAACTAGGCCAAGTGGTTTTATGCACACCCGTAGGGGTATGACCCAGACAGCCACTTCCTTGACACAGTAAACTGTTTCGCTGGGAATAGGCCAGGTGGCTGAAGCTGCTGGCCTTCCCCTGGCTCAGTTGCTTCACCCAACAGTCTGCGGGGGCTGACAGCATTTGCTAGGAGACTGAAAGCCCCTGTTAGGAGTTGGAGTGTCCGCACTGTAGATTAGTTTGTCTCATTGCATTTCCCCCCAGTTTTATGTAGTTAAATAAAGTGTGGCTCTAGTTCAACCCACATATGTGTGTCCTGTCTTCCTTGGGATATGGGGGCAATCTTATCCCTGAATCTTATCATGTTCTTTATATTTTGTATTTGTTTTTTATATTTCTATCCTATCCATCAGATTAAAAACCTCTCAGAGAGGTTTACAATAATTACAAATGGCAATATCTATCAATACATTAAAACAGCATGAAATAAAAAGCCAGTTAAAACAAAAACAGTATTAAAGACCTGGGCAAATAACATGTCTTCACCTCCACCCAGAAGAAAACAAGGTCAGTGCCAGGTAAGTCTTGCTAGGGAGAGTGTTTTACAGGCAAGGCACTGCCACAGGGAAGGCCCTTTCTCGTGATTCCACACCCACCACACCTCTGATAGGATCGAAACCTAGAACAGGATCTTTGAGGCTTATCTCACTCAGTCAGGTTGATATGGGAAGAGATGATTCTGGGAGGACTCTGGTCTATACCCTTGAGGTGGTCTTGAGTTATCCTGGTCTATACCTCTTTAAGTCTTCCCGTTCCAGACTTTCGCTAGCTAGTTACAGCTTACTCAGCAAACGTAGAAAAGCTTAACAAGAGGAGAGCTGGTCTTGTGGTAGCAAGCATGACTTGTCCACTTAGCTAAGCAGGGTCTGCCCTTGTTGCATATGAATGGGAGACTTGATGTGTGAGCACTGTCAGGTATTCCCTTCAGGGGATGAAGCCAGAGCAAAAGGTTCCAAGTTCCCTCCCTGGTAGCATCTCCAAGATAGGGTTGAGAGAGATTCCTGCCTGCAACCTTGGAGAAGCCGCTGCCAGTCTGTGTAAGCAATACTGAGCTAGATAGACCAATGGTCTGACTCAGTATATTGCAGCTTCCTATGTTCCTATGTTCAAACATCTGCATTCTGCAGCTTATCTTCTGCTCTTTTCCTTAAACAGGGCATAGGCCTTTCTCAAGTCAACCCTGGAACCCTCTTGGTGGCAATGCTTATTAGAGACACTGAAGAGGAAGTAGGGAGTCTTTTTCACCAGCATCCCTCCAGTGGCTGGTGGTGGGGTGTGTGTGTCTGTGTGCCTCATGTTTCTTTTTAGATTGTGATCCCTTTGGGGACAGGGGACCATCTTATTTATGTATTATTTATTTTTCTGTATAAAACACTTTGAGAACTTTGGTTGAAGAGCTGTATATAAATAATTGTAGTAGTATTATAAGACTTATTGATGCTATTAGTGCCTGCTGGACCTCATGTACCAGGGAGGGAAATAGGCTCCCCTCTGGAAATGTATTACTGAGTACCAGTCCAAAGAATGCAGGGCTTCTCCTCACCTGGGAAGAGGCTATCACAGTTAAATCAGCAAGCATTTGTTGCATCCTTTCTGCATAAGCAACATTTCTGACATCAGTCCTGAGCCCATCCTCCCAGCATTCCATTTTATGTATTCCGCAGTTACTGAGGAAAGATATATAAACACTGAGGCTACAGTGATACAACAAAACCACATTAAGATCTATTTAGAGGCAATGAATTGGAAGCAGGTGTCTGCCACATAGAAGGGCAACACGCTCTGAAAAAGATCTGAATACTGAAGAGGGAAAAAACCAATAAAGAGAAGTTGCAAATTCACAAAGAGGACTATAATCAAGCCCTATCCATTTCTCCTAAGGGGGGAAAGACAGCAGCCCCTGGAAGATGAAAACTGACTTTGTAAAATCCACTTTTTTTTTTTGCTGCTGCTGCTGCTTGTTTCAGTGGAATTTCTAAAGCGACAAGAATAATTGGAACATTTACAGAATATATAAATAATACCTCATTATCCAGATCTGCTTCAATTCAGCGATTTCAATTTTCTTTTAGACAAGTGGTGTTTATCAGGGATTTTAGCATATGAATGCAAGGACAGGAGCCAATAAATGCAAAACACATACTTCAGATTTTTGTGTCTTTGACTGTGGAATACCCATAGAAAGCAATTGTTCCTTAAATGCTGTGCAAACCTCACCTCGTGTGTTGACCCCAATCAGAGTAGTTAATTTCATAATGCAATCTTCATGGTGCATGCTGGCTTATTATTGTCTTTACGTTATATTAATAACATCTCCTAATTATTATAATGGTATGGAAATGTTTCTACTCTTCTTCCTAAACAACATGGGCCTAAGATAAAAGAGCATCAAGGATGATTATTACAGCACAATATGGCAGCTGCACTAAGTGGAGTCCACCTTCACCCCAGCATCTGCTAAACAAGTGTATTTAAAATCTAAATAGTGTTTGGGATCATCCCGGCACATCCCTCCTCTTGTCAGTTGACTGCAGCTGTTTCATTCCTTCTGAGAAGAAGTAAACTCTCTCACTTGTAGGGCAGGAGTTTAGTATTGAAACAGATGTGATGCAGTCCTTGGGTAAAGTGCTTACCCATACAAGCATTCCATGTGCACTCATATCTTTTTAAAGTACCCCAGTATATGCTTCAGCTCACTTGTGTGTACCGTTAGCATGCTAGCAGTTGGCATACAATTGCATCAACTTTCCAAATGATTATCACTACATCTCCACAGTACTCAAATTTCTCATCGTTGGCCATATGTAACTCTTAGGGAAGAAACAAATATTCTTCAGTTGATGCTCGGATTAGTCCCCACATGTATTGACCAAACTGCAAATTCCATTGCTCTTCTCTAAATGCTTGGTTTGGTATCCTGTATATCCCTGCCCCCCCTCAAAAAAGTGCACAAGGAAAGAATTAAAGAACAGCCCCTCTTCCAGTGCCACTGTTATGAGAAACCCACATCCCCCTGAAGCTGTATATCAATTAAAAAACAACAACAAGAATGAAGCCAACAATGAACAAACTCCCAGGCAACATGTAGTTGGGAACTATCAAGCTCTTACACAAAGCTCTTTTGGAGCTGGGGGAGTAATATCTGTCACATGCTATAACCACACTGAACCAAAAGGGGTTATTGGTATTAGCTAAACTGTCTACCCAGTTTACTACCTAAACTCCTACAGATGCCTCTATATGTTTTTCTCATGTATGTGGTCATAAAATATCTCTAACTAGCTGGGCCAGGCACAGAGCATCTGTGGCTCCAGCTGGCCCACCCACCTCCATTGTTCCCCACCACCACCATGCCTGCATGCCCAGCTTTCTGGCTGCTTTCCAACACACACACACACACACACACGGGCTGGATGGCTTCCTATCTCCCCGACCCCGTGCTTTCTGTCTTGTGGGCCAGCCGGAAAGCTGGCCCACCACCTCCTCCTGCCTCCTCCTCCCAGCGGGCAGCTGGGCCAGGCCAGCCCAGCCCACCGCTTCCTCCTCTGGCTGACCAGCAGCCGGGCCAGGGCCAGGCTGGCCCGCCGCCACTGCCTCCTCCTCCCACCTCCTGGTGGCTGGGCCAGGCCAGGCCGCCACCACCTCTGGCTGACAGGTGGCTGGGCCAGGGACAAGCCCGCCCGCCACTGCCTCCTCTGGCCGACCAGCAGCCAGGCCAGGACCAGGCCAGCCTGCTGCCGCTGCTTCCTCTGGCTGACTGGCGGCTGGCCCAGGCCGGTCTTCTGCCACCATTGCCTCCTGTCCCCCTTGCTATCCCCCAGGCATCTGCTCTCGTGAGAGTTGCAACGCAAGGGATTAGCCTTGGGTACATTTAGGATGGATATATATATATATATATAAAAGAGATTAGGTTTGAATGGCTCCAGTATATCAGCTTAGTGTGCACATTTTAGGCATTAATTAAAGTCCATTTCTCACAGTACAAGAGGGGAGGTTTGGCCATTGATTTAAATGTATCCCGTTCAAGAAAATCAGGATTAAAAGCTTTACCACTGCATAATCTCCCTTTTCTTCCAACATGCATTTCTGAGCATTGGTTCATACCTGTAAATATTGTGCCAGCATAAAAACCACATCAAAGAAAAGGCTTGAACATTAGTCTTTTCTCTGACATGACTTTCAAACATGAGTGCTTTCCAACAAATGGCTCCCAGTGAGAAATATGAAAAGGCATAATTCCTGCTTGAAAAATGTATGACTGCAATTGAGCAGATATTAGAGTAATAGATATTTAAACAAAGGCCAGTTAAAAATCAATAGTTGAGGAGATCATAAAACTTAGGCTAAGAACAACTAAAGAGGTCCCATATGGACCATGGAAAGAGTATCCTCATGAGGACACCTGGAAATACAGGTGAAACTCGGAAAATTAGAATATTGTACAAAAGTCCATTAATTTCAGTAATGCAAATTAAAAGGTGAAACTGAGACAGACGCATTACATGCAAAGCGAGATAAGTCAAGCCTTAATTTGTTATAATTGTGATGATCATGGCATACAGCTCATGAAAACCCCAAATCCACAATCCCAGAAAATTAGAATATTACATGGAACCAAGAAGACAAGGATTGTAGAATAGAACAATATTGGACCTCTGAAAAGTATACAGTGTACTGTGCTTGATTGGCCAGCAAACTCGCCTGACCTGACCCCATAGAGAATCTATGGGGCATTGCCAAGAGAAGGATGAGAGACATGAGACCAAACAATGCAGAAGAGCTGAAGGCCGCTAATGAAGCATCCTGGTCTTCCATAACACCGCATCAGTGCCACAGGCTGATAGCATCCATGCCATGCCGCATTGAAGCAGTAATTGCTGCAAAAGGGGCCCAAACCAAGTACTGAATACATATGCATGCTTATACTTTTCAGAGGTTTTCTGAGCTGTATGCCATGATCATCACAATTATAACAAATTAAGGCTTGACTTATCTCGCTTTGCATGTAATGCGTCTGTCTCATATATCAGTTTCACCTTTTAATTTGCATTACTGAAATTAATGGACTTTCGCACGATATTCTAATTTTCCGAGTTTCACCTGTAAAAGTAGAGGCAGCAAAACTTAATACCAGCATCTGAGATAAAAAGTCAACCTCAACAGATATAATGCCAGGAGATTTCAAAACCAATAGAAAGAATGAAGGAGGCACATTTCCTGGGTAGGGAGCTCCACACCCTGGGCACTGCCACAGAGAAGGCCATCTCCTGCGTATGAAGGTCATACTTCAGCTAGTGGTGGAATGTGCAGGACATGCGGATACTACAGGTATGTGCTTTTGTGATTACTCTATTTAATAATTACTTTGATTACATGTTTTTATCTGATTATTTGGTTTGCTTGTTTTTAACTCTTTTGTTAGCCATATTGAACACTGGCATAAAGAAGGGATAATGTTTTCTATAAATAAATAAAAATCGTTCCCACATGATACCATTTCAGATTTCAGAAATCACGGGATTAACTGATCTCTCTCTCTCTCTCTCTCTCTCTCTCTCTCTCTCTCTCTCTCTCTCTCTCTCTCTCTCACACACACACACACACACACACACACACACACACACACACACACACACATTTTTAGGGAGCTGGTCATGTGCGTAAACGTGTAAAGATCCAATCAGAAAGTAATAAACAACTATTGTCATTAATACTTAGAAAATTAATTAACAGGGTCCTTGCACAGATCTTCACCAGACAGAGGCATGTCTGGTCCCTCATACCAATTGAATTAACTGTCCTGGCTTACAGTTTGAATTGTAGTAAGCTCTGAAATAAAGACTTGTTCTTAAGTAAGACGTCTCTGGCTGAGGTTATTAAGGAAATCTATGCATAAAACTTTGAACCTAACTTCTGTGCGAGTTACCCCAATAGCAATAATCAAACTCTTTCAGTAGTGAACCAGCCAGAAGAACTGCATAACCTATTAGAGTAAAACACTCAGCCCAAGTCTATTTAGCAATTTAATTTGTTAGTGAGTAGGGATGTGCACAAAACCGGTTTGCCCGGTTCGGTTTGAATTCGAACCAGGTTTGAAACAGAAGGGGGTGGTTCGGTTTTGGTTTTGTTCGAACCTCCCCCTGGTTCGGTTTGAACTGGTTCGGACATCCAAAAATTGGTAAGATGGTAGCTGGCACCCAGGGGTACCTGCCACCCAAACCCCAAAGCAATCGGACACTCGTACGATTTTTTATGAATTTTTGAAAAATATTTTAATTTTTTTCTTATCAGGTATAATGGGACTCGAACCAGCCCATTATTCCATGCAAACAACCACGCAAACAACCATGCAAACCCCGAAGCAATTGGACACCCCTATGTTTTTTTTAATGATTTTAAGAGCAGAGTGGTGGGTGGTAGTGCCCAAGGGGGGCCAGGTAGCTATCAGAATTATTTGAAAGGAATTGGGCAAAGGGCTGATTTTTAAGTGATTTTTGAATTTTTTCTTTCTTTAAGGTTAGCAATGAGAGTGGATTCATGGTATGTCATTGAAAATCTTATATGCTACCAAAGAATCTACACTTCAGAAACAACAAAAACCAGTACCCCATGGGCTAGCAACCCATGGAGGTCGTTGGCACCCTCGCTCTGGGCCACCCCAGCACCCCCCAAGTGCAGTTATGGGGCTGCTGAAACCTCCATTCTTCCCTATGGAGAAAAACCTTAAACCCACTTGCGGGGTGCTGGGGTGGTCCAGAGTGAGTGGTGGTCTAGTGCAAAGAAGGTGCCAACCACCCCCATGGGTTGGTAACCCATGGGGTACTGGGTTTTGTTGTTTCTGAGGTGTTCTGAGTGTAGATTCTTTGATAGCACATAAGATTTTCAATGACAAACCATGAATCCACTCTCATCTGCTAACCTTAAAGACACATAAACTTCAAAAATCACTTAAAAATCAGCCCTTTGCCCAATTGCTTTCAAATAATTCTGATAGCTTCCTGGCCCCCCTTGGGAAATACCATCCACCACACTCTGCTCTAAGCCACCCCTTTGCCCCCAACGTGAAGCTATACATTTGCTGACACCTCCATGCTTCTTTATGGAGAAAAACCTTAAAGACGCATACACTTCAAAAATCACTTAAAAATCAGCCCTTTGCCCAATTCCTTTCAAATAATTCTGATAGCTTTCTTGCCCACCCTGGGAACTACCACCCACCACACTCCACTCTAGGTCACCCCTTTCTCCCCGACATGAAGCTATACATTTGCTGCAATCCTCATTATTCTCTATGAGGAATTCAAAAATACTTTAAAAATTCACCAATAATCAGAGGAGTGTCCAATTGCCTTTGGGTTTTGTGGGTGGTAGGCACCCCTGGGTTTCTACCACCCACCCCACTTTTGTGCCCCTAGGTGCTCCACAATAGGGGAAATGGGCTGGTTCTGGTCCCATTATACTCTATGAGAAAAATAATTGAAAATATTTCAAATATTCATAAAAGATCGTAGGAGTGTCTGATTGCTTTGGGGTTTGGGTGGTTGTTGGCACCCATGGGTGCTCCACAATAAGGAATAATGGGCTGGTTCAAGAAAAAAATAAAAATATTTTTCAAAAATTCATAAAAAATCGTACGAGTGTCCGATTGCTTTGGGGTTTGGGTGGCAGGTACCCCTGGATGCCAGCTACCATCCTACCAATTTTTGGATGTCCAAACCAGTTCAATCCAGTTCGAATCAAACCACCCCCTGGTTCGGTTCAAATTTGAACCTGCAGCTTGAACCTGATGGCTGGTTCGGTTCGAATTCAAGCCTTCAAACCACCCTGGTTCGGAATTGAACTGGTTCAAATTCGAACCGGTTCACACATCCCTATTAGTGAGGAGTAATACTGCTTAACTGCTGTGCCCAAACATGTATCATGTTCCAAACAGCCTAAAAACAAATAGAAGACATGAGTGGAAAGTGCTTTAAAGTTGGGATGATTGCATTTGCTCTAGCCATGTTTGTGGGTTTCTCTTGCTAATGAGGGCATGAGGCCCATTTATTTTATTTTATTTTGCATATTCTATACTGCCCCAAACCTACGTCTGAGCAGTTTACAATAAAACTATACAAATAAAACAAAATAAAAACAGTACAATAATTTAAAATTTACAACAATGATAAAAAAAAACTATTAAAACGTTATCTAATTAAAAGCTTGTGTGTCTTAAGTGTGTCTTAAGTGTGCCTTTAAAAAGGTTGCCAGAGATGGGCAGGCTCTTATTTCAGCAGGGAGTGCATTCCAAAGCCTTGGGGCAGGAATGGAGAAGGCCCATCCCTGAGCAACTACCAGACGAGATGGTGGCAACTGCCGACGAACCTCTTGAGATGATCTCAGTTGGAAGTGGAGTTCATGGCAAAGAAGACATTCTTGTAAATATCCAGGGCCTAATGCTCTTGCTCCACCAAAGGTCTTATTTTTAAAACAGCATTCCAACTGTGATAGGTTGGGGAGGGGGAGATGGGTTGGAGAGGATGAAAAACCAATTCAACAGGAAATACTTTTTTCTTCACAGGAGTTATCATGCAGGGGCTGAAAACATACATGTTATAGCAGTCCTTTGTTCATGCCACTGTCTTGGGATGGCACTGTCTTGGGCCCTTAAGGAATTGACCTGTTTCCTATGTAGCCATTATGCAGAATCCAGCACAAAGAAAGAATAGCTAGTTACTGGTCCTACTTTTTAAAACCTAAAACTTCTCACTTGGTAACAAGGTTATATCCACCATCCCTGCCTCCAGGTTGCTGGACTAGTTAGACTAGATAAAACATAAGAACAGCCCTACTGTATCAGGCCCAAGGCCCATCCAGTCTAGCATCCTGTTTCACACAGTGTCCCACCAGATGTTGCTGGGAGGCCTACAGGCAGGAACTGAGGGCATACCCTCTCTCCTGCTGTTACTCCCCTGCAACTGGTACTCAGAGGCATCCTGCCTCTGAGGCTAGAGGTGGCCTATAGCCCTACAACTAGTAGCCTTTGATAGACCTCTCCTCCATGAAGTTATCCAAACCCCTCTTAAAGCCATCCAGGTTGTTGGCTGTCACCACATCTTGTGGCAGAGAATTCCACAAGTTGATTATGCATTGTGTGAAAAAGTATTTCCATTTGTTGGTTCTAAATTTCCTGGCAATCAATTTCATGGGATGACCCTAGGTTCTAGTGTTAAGTGAGAGGGAGAAATTTCTCTCTCTATCCATTTTCTCCACACCATGCATGATTTTATAGACCTCTATCATGTCTCCTGCAGTTGTCTTTTTTCTAAACTAAATAGCTAAACTGTTGTATCCTTGTCTCATAAGGAAGGAGCTCTTGGCCCCTGATCACCTTGGCTGCCCTCTTCTACACCTTTTCCAGTTCTACAGGTGAAACTCGGAAAATTAGAATATCGTGCAAAAGACAGACGCATTACATGCAAAGCGAGATAAGTCAAGCCTTAATTTGTTATAATTGTGATGATCATGGTGTACAGCTCATGAAAACCCCAAATCCACAATCCCAGAAAATTAGAATATTACATGGAACCAAGAAGACAAGGATTGTAGAATAGAACAATATCGGACCTCTGAAAAGTATAAGCATGCATATGTATTCAGTACTTGGTTTGGGCCCCTTTTGCAGCAATTACTGCCTCAATGCGGCGTGGCATGGATGCTATCAGCCTGTGGCACTGATGCGGTGTTATGGAAGACCAGGATGCTTCATTAGCGGCCTTCAGCTCTTCTGCATTGTTTGGTCTCATGTCTCTCATCCTTCTCTTGGCAATGCCCCATAGATTCTCTATGGGGTCAGGTCAGGCGAGTTTGCTGGCCAATCAAGCACAGTACACTGTATACTTTTCAGAGGTCCAATATTGTTCTATTCTACAATCCTTGTCTTCTTGGTTCCATGTAATATTCTAATTTTCTGGGATTGTGGATTTGGGGTTTTCATGAGCTGTACACCATGATCATCACAATTATAACAATTTAAGGCTTGACTTATCTTGCTTTGCATGTAATGCGTCTGTCTCATATATCAGTTTCACCTTTTAATTTGCATTACTGAAATCAATGAACTTTTGCACGATATTCTAATTTTCCGAGTTTCACCTGTATATTGTCCTTCTTTAGATGTGGTGACCAGAACTGTATGCAGTACTCAAGGTGTGGCCACACCCTAGTTTTGTATAAGGGCATTATAATATTAGCCGTTTTATTTTCAATCCCCTTTCCAAAGAACTCTAGCATGGGATTGGCTTTTTTCACATTTGCCACACATTGAGTCAACACTTTCAACAAGCTGTTCACCATTACCCCAAGATCCCTCTCCTGGTCAGTCACCGACAGCTCAGATCCCATAAACGTATACTTGAAGTTGGGGTTTTTCGTCCCAATGTGCATCACTTGCCAACATTGAAACACATTTTCCATTTTGTCACCAACTCACCCAGTTGGGAGAGATCCTTTTGGAGCTCCTCACAATCTGTTTTGAATTTCACTACCCTAAATAGTTTGTTGTCATCTGCAAAGTTTGTTGTCACTGCTTATCCCAACTTCTAGATGATTTATGAATAAGCTAACAAGCACCATCCTGAGTACAAATCCCTGGGGAAACCCCACTGCTTATTTCCGTCCATTGAGAAAACTCTCAATTTATACCTATCCTCTGTTTCCTGTCCTCCAATCAGTCAACAATCCACACATGTACTTGTCCCCTTATCCCATGACTGCTAGATTTTTTCAAGAGTCTTTCATGAGGAACTTTGTCGAAAGCTTTTTGGAAGTCCAGGTACCAACTGGATCACCTTTATCCACACACTCGTTGATATTCTCAAAGAACTCCAAAAGGTTCATGAGGGAATATTTACCTTTGCAGAAGCCATGCTGGTTCTCCCCCAGCAGGGCCTGTTCTTCTATGTGCTTAACAATTTTATCCTTGAGAATGCTTTCCATCAATTTTCCTGAAACAGACATTAAACTAATCGGCCTGTAATTTCCCAGATTCCCCCTGGATCCCTTTTTGAAAATTGGTGTTACATTTACTACTTTTCAGTCCTCTGGTACAGAGCCTGATTGTAGGGATAAGTTATATAATTTTGCAAAGAGTTGACAATTTCACATCTTTAAGGACTCTTGGATGGATGCCATCCGGGCTTGTTGATTTGCTAGTTTTTAATTTTTTCAGACAGTCTAGAATGTCTCTTGACACTTCTATCAGATTCAGTTCTTTAGCCTCTGTCCCCAAAAAGCCTGGTTCAGAATCAAGTATATGCTCAGTGTCCTCTGCCCTGAAGATAGATGCAAAAAAAATCTCATTTAGCTTCTCTGCATCCTCCATATCCTCCTTAATAATCCCTTTCACTCCCTCATTGTCTAACGGTCCAGTGGTCTCCTTGGTAGGTTTCCTGCTTCTGATATATTTAAAGAAGTTTTTGTTATTCCCCTTGATGCTTTTAGCTAAATGTTACTCAAACTCTTTTTTCACCTCCCTCATTGTCACCTTGCATTTCTTCTGACAGAGTTTGTGTTCCTTTCTTTTCTCTCCACTTGGGCAGGCCTTCCAATTTCAGAAGGAAGTCTTCTTTTCCGTTATGGCTACCTTGACTTTACCTGTTAGCCATCCTCCTGGACTTAGTGATACCTTTCCTCCTTTTTTGGTATACATTCTAACTGGGCTTCTAGTATTGTGATTTTGAGTAAACTCCATGCATTCTGGAGCGAAGTGAATCTCCTGATTTTCCCTTTCATTTTTCTTTTCACCATACTCCTCATTTTGGAGAAGTTTCTTCTTCTGAAATTCAAAATGTCTGTGTTAGACTTCCTTGGTGATTCTCTCCCCACATGTATGCTGAATTTGATCGCACTATGGTCACTGTTCCCTAAAAGGTCCATGACACTGACATTACACACCAGGTCCTGGACTCGGCATTAAGTCCAAGGTTGCCTTCTCTCTGGTCGGTTCCATGACCAACTGTTCTAGGGCACAGTCATTCAGAATATCTAGAAATCCAACCTCCTTGTCATTACCTGACTACGAATTTACCAGGTTCATGTGTGGGTAATTGAAGCCATCCATTATTATTGCCCTGCCTCTCCTTGATGCCTCCCTGCTTTCCTCCTGCAACTCCCAGTCACTGTCAGAGTTTTGATCTGGAGGGCGATAGCACATTCCCAGTAGCACATTTCCTTTCAGGCCTTGTCACCCACAGGGTTCCTGTGTAGGATTCCAGTCCTCCTAGGTTTTCTAGCTTGTTAAATTTTATCTCTTCTTTAACATACAGTGCTACTCCACTTCCAAGTCGCCCCTCCCTGTCCTTTCTATAGAGTTTATATCCAGGGATAACAGTAATGCATAAATGATAACATGCACCAGAGCTCGATAACTACACTTCCTTTCTGCCTGGCAACTGCACTTATTAACATTTAAATATATAATTTAAATTATAAAGCACTTCAGGGGGTAGGGGCACTAGTCAGGGAAAGGGTGTCACAGGCCACCCTCTGTGTTGCAGACAGGAGTTGATAAAATAAAATTCAGCATTATATGTGCCCACTAAGACAGGGTTGTTGTTTCTCAAAATGGAATTTTGCCGTTTTCGAATTGAGGTCAATAAATCATCCCTAGAAATCATGACCCCCTCCATGTTAGTCTAGCAGTTTGCTGCATGTGCCATGTTTGTCAAATAAGGTTGTGTCTTCTTTTAAAACCAAGCGTTCACATATGTGCAGAGTTTCCACTTTCCTTGTACTGAACACACTTCTATTAAGTGTGGCGCATATGGGATCCTCCATTTTAAAAAGCAGGCAAATTTAAATAAAGCAAAAAACTTTTGGTTTGCAGAGGGTGTGGGTGTGGCAGCTCCAATTTGGTTGCCTCCAATACTTTTGATAAAGTGTTTCATGCTGGAGGCCTATGGAGGGAGTGTGAGGAGAAATTTCTATACTGACAGGTTTAACTGTTTTAAAATTTAGCACAAAACATTATTTCTATACGGATAGGTTTGTGTGTGTGTGTATACATACACACACACACACACACACACACACACACACACACACACACAGAGGGTTTTTAATTAATTTAATAAGACAATACATAAACGTAAATAGTAAAACTGATACATAATTACATCCATTAACCATCCTTCCAGATATGTAAATAATTAGATGGAGGAGAATGGCTAAAATTATCTTGATTTGTGAACAGAATAAAATCTGACCATATCATGAAAAAATCGTTAGAATTAGCTTGATCAGCTTGAAGACGAATAATATGGGTCAATTTTTCAGATATAGCAATATGCCACATAGACTGATACCAAGATGTCAAAGACATGGTTTTTTGCTTCCAGTATTGTGCAATGGATAATCTAGCCGCAGTTAACATGAAAACTATAAGATCCTTAGACAATAATGCCAAATTAGCTCCCGAAAATACATTTAACGGAGCCAACTCTGGTCTCATATATAACCTCTGTTGTGTAATTTTACCCATTTCTAAAAAATACCTCTGTCCAAAAGCAGAAAATACTGGGACAAGACCACCATAAATGGAAGTATGTTCCCCTATTTCCACAGCTGTTCCAGCATAGCGGGGACAAACTCTTATTAATGTGGGATAATCTGCAAGGGGTCAAATACCACCTGTGAAAAATCTTAACAAAATTCTCTTTAATTCGGGAAGAGGTAGAAAACATCAGCTTCCATTTCAGTATGAGTCGCTAATAGTTTGTAGTAGGTCCAGGCCAACTTAAGGCCAATTAATGGATCAGATGTTTGAAATATTAGAATCTCATATAATCTAGAAATAAATCCCTTAGAATCTTCTGAAGCTTTTAATATTAATTCCTCAAACATAGTCAAATTCCTTTTGGCCTGCTTTACTATATCAGGGTGTAAAATAAAGGACTGAAACTGAAGACATTTTAACCAAGAGTAATGCTTATTCATAAACTTCTCCCGAATTGGTTATTATTATTTATTATTTTTACATTTATATCCCGCTCTTCCTCCAAGGAGCCCAGAGTGGTGTATTACATCCTCACAACAACCCTGTGAAGTAGGTTAGGCTGAGAGAGAAGTGACTGGCCCAGAGTCACCCAGCAAGTATCATGGCTGAAAGGGGATCTGAACTCGGGTCTCACCGGTCCTAGTTCAGCACTCTAACCACTACACCACGCTGGCTCTCAGTTCTAAATTCTAAATCAATTGCCTTATCCAGATAATAAAAATCTTTTAATCTGTTGGCAACACCTCCAAAAACACCAAGTAATCAAGAGAATGAATCTAAAGCTGGAAAAATGCTAGATTTAGCTTAAACTCCCTAAAAAGGTTTAAAAAAAAAAAAAAAAAGATAAATTAGGATTTATTATACCAAAGATTTAGTATTTAGAATTTATACCAAAAAACATGTTATTTCACTTAATTCCATTAGAGTGTGCTGCTTGCCTAGGCAACAGAAAATGCAGACTTCATGAATGTCATCCCATTTAATTTTTTTATCACTTTCCTTGCAGCTGTCATAAGGAGTCCTGATTTACTGCATGATGCACCGTACATCTGTATCAAGAGGTTTTCCCTTAAAACCTGCTATTACACAGGGAAGAGACTAAGCTTTCTCAGACTTCTTGGATAGGGCTTTTATACATTGCGAATGATTATCCTCAGGAGGTTGTGTAGGAGACCTTCTGCTCAAATCCTGCTATAAAATCCTGCAAACAATGAAACTAAAACATAAAATAGTCTTGCCTTTCAGACTATTATAACATTTTATGTGTTGTTTATTTTTCCACAGATTGAAGGCAACCAACAGGAAGAAGTAAGGGCTTGTTCTCACAATACTCCAAATCAGTCCCTTAAATTTGTGTCGCATGGGGTGGGGTGGGGGAGCATGAGTGTGAAAAAGCCCCCCCGCACGCCTATAACAAACCACATGAAGGAATTCATCTGAACTGACCCTCAATGAACAATTTTAGTAATTATAGATTTTAGATGTAATATTCAAACTGCATATTACATTATGCACATTAAATTATGGTTTGGATGAACTCCGTCCATGTGATTAGATGCGTATGAGGTGGGTGGGCCCATGATAAGGGGGAAAATGTATTATGGATGTGTTAATAGTTTTTTAGGAAGGCAGAAAAGTGTCTTTAAACAAACATGTTTTCTCCTCTCTTTCAAAAATGTGTGTTGGGTGAAAAGCAGGTTAGGGGAGGAAACAAAAGACAAAGGCAAATGTGCACAAACATCAGGGATGGGTTGTTTTGGCTAAGCCCACTCTCCTCACAGACCTGGAACAAGATCTTCTCACCAATCGTGAGAAGAGCTTCAGTGAGTAGAGGTTATGGTGAGTACTCTACTCCTGGTGAGTAGAGCTTGTAGTGAGTACCAGTAGCTACTAGGGATGTGCATGAATTGATTTTTTTTTGTTTTGATTTGTACCTGAATTGAAACACCTCAATTTGTTTTGTTTTGTTTTTGTTTTGATTCTGAACACGCCCCCAATCACCCCATATTCGATTTGGACCCGAATTTTCTGAATCTGAATCATTTTGGATTTTAAAAAAGGGTCCTGGGGCCAAAAGAGTGGGGTGGGTGGTAGTGCCCAATGGATAGAAACTATGACCCAAATTTCAAAGAAATTGGGCAAAGGGGTGATTTTTATTTTTATTTTTTGAATTTTATGCATCTTTAAGCTTTTCCCCATGGGGAATAATGGGGATTTCAGCAGCCTTCATTATAACTCCCCGGGGTGTGTGTGTGGTGGCACCAGGGTGGACCAGAGTGGGTTGTGGTGGGTGGTAGTGCCCAATGGGTTGTTGTTTTTGAGGTGTTCTGAGAGGAGATTCTCTGGTAGCAACTGAGAGTGGATTCATCAATGTTTTGTATACACATCGCCCAAAACAGGCAGATTTGAGTACAGATCGTTGTGTACCTGAAATGTTTCGCACATTTCTGTTGATCTCTCTGTTTGAGATCAACAATGCTGCAAGCCAGTTGCAGGGGAGCAACAGCAGGAAAGAGGGTATGCCCTCACCTCCTGCTTGTGGGCTCCCCAGAGGCATCTTATTGGCCACTGTGTGAAACAGGATGTTGGACTAGATAGGCTTTGGGCCTGATCCAGCAGGGCTGTCCTTATGTTCTCTGCTGGTGGCAGAGCTGCAGCTTCCAGGAGGGCCCAGAGTGCTGACTCAGCAGTTTCTGCTGGGCCTTGCATCATTTCCAGGGCTGGCAGTATAAAATAGCATGGTGACCTAGACAGTGGGGTTGCCTATTTGGTGGCCCCTTCAGGAACCACGAGGGCAAGAGCTCTACTCTGCTTGCTGGTGGTACATTTTTAGCTGCTTAACTATGTGCCTGCATGAGGATGTGAACCTGGGGAGAGCTGGGGGTTCTTCAGTTAGACGATGATGAATATTTATATACTGCTTTTCTACAAAAGTTCCCAAAGCAGTTTGCATAGAGAAATAAAAATAAATAAAATGGCTCCCTTTCCCAGAGGCGTAACGATAGGGGGGTGGGGGGGCACGTGCCCCCGGCGCCATCTTTGCGGGTCACGTGGGGGCACCGCCATGACCCCCGCCGATCCCAATTTTTTTTTAATTTTTTTTTTAAAATAAAAATTTCTCCGGCTCAGCAGCAGCAGTCAAGGGAGCGCCGGCGCCCCCTCCCCCACGAGCGGTCCCTTCCGCACGGTGCCCCCCCCATTGCTACTGGCCTGGCTTGGCGGCGGGCGCCGCGGGCGCCTAGTTTAATGCTCACTGTCGAAACTCGACAGAACTTATCGGCAGGCCAGAAAGAGGCCCTCTAATGGCTTTCCAGCCAGGGTGAGGGTTTCTAGTCACGATGCACGCACACGTGTCTCGGCCGGCGTGCCGAGTCGCGCTGCGCATGCGTGCGTCCGTCCTCCCAGCTCGGCTCGCCTTCTGCACGTGGCACGGAGGAGAGCGTTGCTGGGGCTGGCGTAGGCAGGCGGCACGGACGACAAGAAAGGATTCGGAGCGTGGTGGAGAGGCCGCCGGTAGACAAGGTGTGTGTGTCCCGAATACCAAGTGTCAGGGGAGGGTGGTTGGGGGGGGGCTGTTTTGTTTTTACAGTAAACCCAGGCAGTTTCCAAAATGTGGCTGGCTTTGCAGAACGCGCTCGCTTGCTCGCTCGCACCCCCCGCCGCCCCGCCGCCTTCTGCTCTTTCCTCCACCTGCTCAGAAATGCACGCAGATCGTCCTCCTCGCCAATAAGTTTAACGATATGCTGAACGGGTGGGGGGGGGAAAGAGCATTTGCATACTAGGGACTGGTTAGATGGTTTCCACGGCGCAAAAAGAAAATCACAACCCTCGAATGCCACCCACACCTTCCGTGTAGCAAAAAGAGGGCACTCTGTGTGTGTGTGTGTTCTCTTCTCTGTCGTGTCGTGTCTTAGGTGAATAAGAGGATGTTGCTATAAAAGGAGCTCTGCGTGGCTCTAGGATTTGTTTAGGTTTCCATTGTCAGCATCCTTTTCAGCTTAAAATCAATAGGACTTGCTTATGAGTGTTTACAATTGATACGCTAGAAATCTTACAAAAATATGAGGTCTAATCATTCTCCCAGTTTCCTACTCCTGCAAATCTCTCAGTAGCCTATCACTGAAAGCAAAGACTGACTATCAGTGTATCAACTACACCACAAGTATTGCTCTGCTCAGGTAAGCTTCTCTCCACAGAGGCAAAAGGACTGCTGGTAGAGGCTTCTAGGAAGCCTCCAAGTGGATACAGGGAAAACGTCTTTACCCCTCATCTCTTCCCATGCCTGGGAAGTGTGCTTGAACACCACCCATTTAATTTTGCTAATAATTTGCATTTGTATGAAGAAAATCTTAAAAAAAACCTATCCGTATTTCATAACACTAATCATTTCTTTACCAATCACCAGCACAGTACTGTGGCATGAATTACTCCATTTTGTATGCTAAAGCCATTTTGTGTTGCAGCCTTTCTCTCTCTCTAAATTACCCTCACAGCATGCAAGGGACATATTTAGTAACAAAACCACAAAGAGTGGAAAATAACAAGTTAGAGACGGCCAAGGCCAAGAGCTTGTATGCATGTGTACCCTATAGAAAGAGGAACTTGAGTAACCAAACTGAACTAGCTGGCTTGCTTTGAGGAAACATCTGTAATCTGCTTGAAAACAAGTGATCTACGCATGTACGGAAAGGTATTACCAAATATGTATAACCAAATGCAACTTGTGTGTAATTTCCTTTGATGCTTATTATTGGCAGAATGTTGATGCCAAAGGGAGGAGAGAAATCTTTATAAACTCTTGCTAGTCTGTTAGAGGGCGCGTCCCTGGATCTTTGCCGTGAGGCACTGGGGCCGTCCTCAGCGCTGAGAAATAAACTTGCTTCCTTCACTATCCGTGTAGTGGTCACTTGATCAGGTAACAGTACTGTTTTTAAAATATTTTTGGAAGGAATTCTGCATATTAAAATTCAGTGACGGAACCTCAATATTTTTCAGAGCTCCCACCAGCTTACCTTTAAAACAGAAGAAAATTGTTTCAACTCATTTTTTAAAAAAGGAATATTATTAATTATATTAAAAAAAAATAGTACAGCATCTGCTGAAGTGACCAGTTATTTTAAAACTGAAGCATCTTATGAACCCAACACAAACATGCAGACCTTGGTTTCTTACCAGCAAAAATACTGACCAACAAAGTGAATGAACTGAAACTATCAGTAACTTTGGCTACTGATCTTGCAAACTATTTTTAAAACCAAGTTACAACTTCTACCAGATTACAAACTGATGAGATTTTTAGAGTAAAAAAGAGAAAGTATGCATTTATTTATTTGACCAAGTAGAATTACAGCTCACAAACAACCATGAAATGCGTGCATCTTCTTCAGGGCTGCTCAGCTTCGGTCCTCCTGCAAATGTTGGCTTACAACTCCCACAATCCTTGGCTATTGGCCACTGTGGCTGGGGATTATGGGAGTTGAAGTTCAAAAACAGCTGGGGGGCCTAGGTTGAGCAGGCCTGCTCGAGATCCAAACAGAACTAAGTATCCCATTACAATGGAAAACTATTTCATGCTAGAATCATCAGTTCCTCTACACTTCCACTAGTTATTTATCACATTTTTGGTTATTTATCGCATTTTGAAATTTTTGGTAATTTTTGTAATTTTTTAAATTTTTAAAATAAAAGTTTTCTGAAACATGTGTGTCAGTCAGATGTATGTTGGGGGGGTGGCGGCGGGGGGCACGGCGGGGGGGCAATTTCAGTGCTTGCCCTGGGCGCCGTTTTCCCTAGTTATGCCTCTGCCCTTTCCCCCAAGGGCTCACGATTTAAAAAGAAACATAAGATAGACATCAGGAGGAGCACTAAAGGAAAGCTGTGCTGGGGCTGGCTAGGACCACAGTCACTCATGCTCTGGTAACCTCTTGCTTAGAGTACTGCAATGCATAGTTTAGTTTAGTTTAGTTTAGTTTATTGCTATCAACAATCAAAGATCAGCAAATGCAATTTAAAACTTTACAGAAAAGTACGGATAAAAAGAATACATAAAATAACAATGGTAATAATCAGAAGGAGAACTAATCCCATTTACATATAAAAATAGTTGTTCAATATCTTAACCGAACCAAGAATCTGAAACCAAACCAAGACAGGACAGGAAATTAGTTGCTGTTGAGTCCTAATAGCAATAGAGCAAAACTCAGTCACCTTATACATAATCGAGGGAATTTTGTCTGCAAGCAAGAAAGCAACATAAAATTCTTCTGAATGACCAGGTAAAGATAATACAATTGGAGTTAATAAAGTCTGCCGTATGTCCTTATAGAATAAGCAACATAATATAACATGATGTACATTTTCAACATCCCCTAAACTGCAAGGACAAAGTCTGTCACTCCTTGGGACCTTCAAAAATCTCCCAGAAAGCACAGCAGAGGTCAGTACATCATGTCTCGCCCTGAAAAAGGCCCCTTGATGACGGGAGTAAATTGCAATGCATTGTATGTGAGGCTATCTTGCCTCATATATTCCAGCTAGGACCTTAAGATCTTCTTCAAAGGCTCTGCTCTGAGTAGGGATGTACACGGAACCGTGGCGGGGCAGTTCAAAGGTGGCGGGGGTGCCACTTTAAGGGTGCGGGAGGGCAGGGGCGTAATGATAGGGGAGGCAGGGGGGGCATGTGCCCCAGGCGCCACTTGGCGGGTCAAGTGGGGGGGCGCCAAAAAGTGCCATGACCCCCCCGCCCCGATCCCCTCCTTCCCTCCCCAACAAAAATTTTCAGGGCAGCAGCGCGGCTCCCCCCTCCCCGCCCCCCCAAAACCCCCAGTGCACTAGCGGGCCCACTGCTCACATCACCACCGGCGTCTCTCCTGAGTCCGGCTCCGGGCGGCACCTGTGCCCAGCCACCCCACCCCCCACTCACGCAGGCGCAGCGGGTTATGGCTGCAGCGGGCGGGGCACCTATTCACTGGCACGCCCCATGCAGAGGGCGGACAAAGCCCGCTGGGCAAGCGGCACTTCCGCTTCCTTCTTCCCCCGCTCGCGGCGCTGCTCCTCCTCTCCTTCCAACTTGAACCTTCCCACTGCGCCGCTGCAGGCTGCTCTGAGTGCCTCCGCCAGTCTGCACTCTGCCCGCCTGACTCAGTCCCTTGTAGCTGCTCACCATGTCTAATTGGCGTGCTGGCTGCCTGTTCTTTGAGTGCTGCTGTGCTGCCGCCGCCGAAGTGCCGTTCGTCCCGGCTGCATTACACACTGACTGACTCTCCAGTAAGTAGTAAACTCCTCGAATCATAATGTCTCAGTCAGTGTGTCGCGCCAGGTGCCCTACCCTGCTGCTTTGCCTTGCAGCTCACTTCTGTCCCAGTCCTGGATAGCATTTTCCTCCTTCCGCTTCCCCAAAGGCTCAAATGTATTATAACCGGCAAAGATCATATATGAAAGAGGGCGGGGGGGCCTTTGGGAGAGCAAGCGTGGGACAGAGAGAGACCTGCTGCCGGGGCAGGGCAGAAGGCGTGCGCAACATCAGCTTGCTTTTTAAACTGTAGCCTGAGCTTTCCTCCCTTTCTCCAGAGTAGCTGGTTTGCTAGTCAGAAATACCCCCAGTGCTTGCGGGGAACACACCTGGACTTGGTTTATAAAAGGTTGTTCTTTGCTAAAGACAAGCAGCTGCTCCCTACTGCTTTCCAAACTCAGCGAGCAAATCCCTTCACCGCTCCCTCCTTTTAAAAACGTTGTCCGTATTAAATCCTTGCAAGCCCTCATAGTTCCTAAAGTGGGGGTTCCCAGTAAATTAGCTTAGCTATAGATTAAATGCTTATACTTATTTGCATTTTAAAAATCACTCCAAAAACGGACCCCTTCACCCCCAATATCTAATCCCCGTTCTCTTTCCCAGTTTCCCTTGCTGCAGATCTGATGTCTTTTGGGGCAGGGGCATTTCAGAGTTGCCTTTCAGCTAAATAAAATAGGTGCTTTGCTTTATTCTTGGTTCTGTTTTTTGGTTGGCTTTATTTCTGAAAGAAGGGTGATTGGAGGAGTCTGGGAGCTTGTAAACAGCTTCCAAGGAAGGATAGAGTTGCTGGCAAAACAAGATGTGTGTGTGAACGCCAAGTGGATGTCTTCCTCGATTTTGCTCTCCCTGTTGATGTCTGTGTGATTGTCTGTGCATGCAAGGGCGGGCGGGAGAGAAGCAGCGGCAACAGCCACCTCTGAGAGAGCTCAGCTGGACGCAGAGAAACCCTGAGCTTCTGCTGCAGCCTGGTGAGTCCCAGCAGACAGTAGCTGGGGCGCAGGGGAGGGAAGGCGAGGCGAGGGAGCTGCAACTGGCAGAAAGGAGGGGGGGGGGGAGGAGGGAGCATTTCTGGCTCCTCGTGGGGGAGGGGGAGTGAGCTAGTCATGAAGTTTTCCTCAGCACTTGCAATGCAAATTCAGTGCTGAGTTGAGCTTGTGTGGCTCTTAAACAAAAGCACCGGAACTTTGCAACAGGGGGAAAAAGGGGTGGAGAATGAGCGGGTTTATGCTTTCCTGTAACGCTTCTAGCTTGCAACTCTAGTATCCCCTAGGCAGAGAGTACAGGCAAACTTGACTCTCTCTCGGCAGTTTACCCCTTTTGGAGTAGTTTGTGACTAACCCAGAGAGTAAACAATGAAAAGTGGCAGAAAATAATTTCTTACGCATGTGTAGTCAGGTCTTCTAAGTACACGCAAACAAGAGACATTATCAAAACTATTGATGAGAAGAGCATTTGCTTCAAGTCCTTTATCTGAACCTCCATAGTTTCTAAACCTGAAATTGGTTTGAATTAGCTTTGTGTGAGAAGTTATACCCAGTGAACAAGCTCAGGTTGCTTTGCTAGAGTTCAGGATTGGTTGTTGGACGTAAAGATGCTCTAGAAATATAGAATGTGGCTGGTTGCTTTGGGGATTGTTAGTGTCTTTGAAATTGCGTTAAGAAGAGCCTCTGAAATAAGGAGTGGTGGGAAAACACAGGGAGGTTGTGTTTATATAGATTATATCATTATTGCATGTGTATGTCTGAGGTAGAGATCATGTATGAATATGAGCATGTACATATAAGAAATACTAAGCCATCCTTTTTTAAAATATAAGACTATCTGTAACAACGATTTCTTTTACCATACCTGAAATCAATAGGGCTGCCACCTGTTTCCTAAGAGAGATTCTGTGTCTTCATGACAGGTAAAAAATTCAATAGATGCAGATTTCTTGGAACTATACTTTCATGCTAGAAAAAGCTGTACTTATTGAATTTCTGCCTCTCATGTGTTCAAGCTATAAGAAACTCAGCAAAACACACACACACACACACACACACACACACACACACTCAAACCACCCCCAGTACCCCAAGATAGTGTCATTTCCTACATGCTAATTGGCCCTTTAGCATCTTCCTTGTGAATTCTGTGCAAAGTGTACAGAGTACTGCAGCACTATTCTCTACTCCATCCCATGGGCTGAGGCCATATAATACAACCCCTTTGCTGAAGCTAAACAGATCCAGTTGTAGTCAGTGCCTGGATGGGTAATCACTTGGGAACCCCATGCAGTGTTCCCAGATGTTGTTGACTACAGGTCTCATAATCCCTATGCAAAAGCCATCACAGCTGGGGAATATGGGAGTTGTAGTCAACAACATCTGGGAATCCGTGTTAGAGGGAACACTGACCACATATATAGTTGGAATTCCATGATGGAAGAAAGGCGGGTTATAAATGTAATGCGTAAATAAATGCTTCTCCATAATATGCTTATGAGATGGGCCACTATAGTGCTATAGTATTTGGAGATATTACCGCTGAAAACATTCTTCTTCCTACAGTTATAGAATTAGGTAATCCTGTTAATGTGCACATTTTGCAAATAGGGGAATGAGGCTGAGAGAGTTATCTGAAAGATGGGTGTCAGATGTTTGGATGGGGGGGCGCAATTTCAGTGCTTGCCCTGGGCGCTATTTTCCCTAGATACGCCACTGCGGGAGGGTGCACTTACCCCTCCCACCGCTTTCTCCCTACTGGCACTCATTGCCATTAAAAGCCTTCGCGGCGACAGCATAATTACCTGCCATCCCTTCCCCCTCCTCAGCCAGGAGTGCCAGGTGCGTGTGCACACGTCGCATGTGCATGTGCACCTGTCTGACATGCACACACGCGCATGTGACAGGCACACACGCACCTCGTACTTCCAGCCACTTCTGGCCGAGGAGGGGAAGGGGGGGGCAGGGAGATACGCTGCTACCCCGAAGGCTTTTAATGGCAACAAGTGATGATCCTGCAATCTTGTTGGGAGCACGGACCACATTCCCACACAATCCATGCTGCTGCATGCAGTGTGGATCTCCGGAAACCAGGATGATGTGTCCCAGCCTCCATGTGTCCCACAATGAATGCAGTGCATTGGAGAATACCTCTATGAGACGAGTGCTCTAGGTGCCCATCTCTGTGTGCACTCTGTGTGTGCTCTGAAGCAGCCTGGGCACACACATGATCCTTAACTTCGGCTAAAGCCTGGGCTTAAAAATGAGGTTAGGCAGGCAGCTCCAGGATCCACATGGCTCCCAGTGCTGCACATGAGCAGCCTAACCCAGGATGTCCGGCTGCTGTGTCCGGAGTTAGGCTGCTCGTGAGAACAGCCTTTTATGTTAATGCTTCCATGATTCTCTGAGAAAATGGTATAGTACCCCTTTTCATTTATGTTTTCATTGTGTCTTGACAGAAAAAGCAGGGAAATGCTCGGACTAGAATACTGTGACTAAATGTGCCATCATGTCATATCAGGTACCCAGGAAAACAGTAGGCATTTGGAGAGACACCATACTTGTCATTGGCCAATTTGCTTTTCAATTTCTTTGCTGCCCAACAGTTGATGAGAAACTGTTTTGACAGGCTGACAGAAGCTTAGCCGTTAATAAAGTCAAGCACAATAGTAAATGAGCAAATGTCAAGGAGAATTAGAGAGAATGGTATCCGTTAAGGAGGAGAGGCAAGGGAGACACAGGATCTGTTTCTGTCCAATATATTATGAAAATTGTTATGTGTGATGGGTCTGGTGAAGACACAACTCTTGAACAAAGTCACCATTATATCACCAGCAACAAAAGAGAACTTTTCTTGCTGACTTTTGCATATATATATAAATAAGTGAAGTGTAAATGTGGGTTGCCAAATATAAAGTCTAGGGACAGGTCCTCCTGATCCCTAATCCAGTTTGGAACACCTCAACCTCACTCATTATTGCACGGTATTTATTGCCAGAAAGTTAATGTCCTTAATAGGGCAAATTCACTAAGGGTCAGTCCTTAGTATAGTATGTTCTGTACGTGGTCAGAAATGCTTCATTGATGCTTCTGCATATTTCAAACTGGTGTTTAGTTTTAATGTTTATGCACTCAGCTTGCTATTTTGATGCTGATCTTTTTAGAAGCGATAAATATACGAATACGACAAATATTTATATACCGCTTTTCAACAAAAGTTCCAAAAGCAGTTTACATAGATATAAATATCCTTGCAGTTCCTATTTTAACCCTGTCTTCCTCTGGGAATATAGAGTGTTGTGTGAATTCTTGGGTTGATCAATAAGTTGGCTTTATGGAGGACTGATATGCTTAAAATTGGGATAACTTTCAATAACTTGATATCATTTTCAGTCATTATCCTTGATAGTATAATTGGTTACCATTCTGCTTCTGGGCTAGATTCAAGGTGCTGGTCTTGACCTTTAAAACTTGGGGATGGGTTACCTGCTGGACCACCCATATGAATCTCCACTCAGCATATCAGGCCCCACCTCTAACAGAGATCTGCTTGGTGGGGACTAGAGACAGGACCTTTTTGGTTGCAGCCTCTCAGCTTTGGAACACCCTCCCCAAAGAGCTTCACCATGTTCCCTCCCTCAGTGGTTTTTAAAGAACAATTAAAAACACATCATCCCCCTAAACTTGCAAATAGGCATGTTTCGTTACTGCTTTATGCTGTTGATATTGTCCTATTATCTCAAACCAAGATAGTGTTAAGCCATGCATTAACTTCCCTGAGTGTCTATACTGTGAAGGAGGCCTTGGAGGTAAACTATACCAAGACTGGTTTTTGCAAAATGCCCCCCAACCCATACAATGGTACATAAATGGACATAATATTGAGCAGGTCAAGGTTTTCAAGTATTTAGGGCTTGTATTTCATTCCAGCAGATTCTGGAAAGCTCGCCTTTGCTTTGTTTCTCACAGTGCCCAACAGACAGCAAATGTGATTAAATCTTTTTACTTCTCGAGAGGTGCTCTTTTTGTCCCAGCAGCTGTCAAATTATTGAAGGCCAAAATATACCCTCAAATTCTTTATGGCACACAAATTGGGCCTTTTGATAATGTTTCAGTATTAGAAGCAGTTCAAACTAAATTCTTAAGGGCCATCCTTCAAGCCCCCAGAGGCTCTTCATAGAGAGGTTGGGGTTACCACCTTGAAAATGAAAATCTTGTTTTGTATAATCAAATTCTGGCCACATTTGGTTTTCTTCCCTGTCAGTTTATCACCTTTAGTGTTAATTGACAGCTTTACATCTAAATGAGAAATAGCTCTGAAAATGAAATTGCATCAACTGGGCACGTCCCAAGAAAACCTCATGGGGAGGGGTTTAGATCAGGCGATATGTTTTGTTAGGCAACAACTATTGGACATAGATCTGCAGGAGGAGTATGCTTGACTACCAAGGGGAATCTATCTAGGCTCTCAAAACTTCAGCCACAAACCATCTGATTATTTAGATCATATGTTTTTTGCTAAGTTTAGGACAGCATTGACCCTTGCCCATTTGAATGCACTTCCCTCTGCACTGCTAGATGGGAAATATAAATGAGTTCCATATGCATTGCGTTGTTACCCTTGTGGCTCAGGGGATATAGAGTCAGTTGTTCATGTTATTCTGTATTGTCAATTTTATAGGGATGCTTGTATTAAGTTTATTGCTCCTCTGTTAAAGAATCATCCTGGCCATACGGATCAATTTTATTTGAATTTTTGCTGTCAAATTTTAAATCTGTTATTTCTATCAATGTGGCCAAGTTTTGTTTTGTTGCATCCAAACTTCATAGAGCTTGTATTAGCAATTTGAATATTTTGTAAATTATAAATGTATTATTTCAAAAGTTAAGCTGGGCTAAGGAACGTAATAAAATTACTTACTTACTATTAAAAACACATATTTTTAATCTTTTGTCTGCTGCTTATATCTGGTAGGTTTATTAGTTTTTTAGTTCTATGTTTTTCACTTTTTATTAATAATATTTAATTTGAATTTTTTTTTTAAAAAAACCAATGTGGTTTTAGCAATGTCTTGCTAAACTTATTTAATTTTATTAATCTTTTACTTAACATTGTATCTATTGTATTAAGGTTGTGAGCCACCCCAAGCAGTAGTGTATTGGAGGGGTGGGGTATTATTATTTATAATAATAATAATAATAATAATAATAATAATAATAATAATAAATATAAAAACAGAAGGAATAGAACTGCCCAATGGAAGCAAGATCAAGAACCTGGAAGAGAAAGAACATTACAAATACTTGGGCATTCTCCAGGCTGATAACATTGCACACACTGAAGTTAAAAGAAAAATTGGAAGTAAGTACATCAGGAGAGTTAGAAAAATCCTCAAGTCCAAACTCAGTGCGGGAACACCATACAAGCCATAAACACCTGGGCTATACCTGTGATCAGATACACTGCAGGGATAATAGACTGGACCCAGGCAGAGCTAGAGACTCTGGATCGTAAGACCAGGAAAATCATGACCATCAATCATGCTCTGCACCCCCGCAGTGATGTCGATACGCTATACCTCCCTCGCAGCTCAGGTGGAAGAGGAATGCTGCAAGTCCATCAAGCAGTAGAGGAGGAGAAAAGAGGCCTTGAAGAATATATCAAGGACAGTGAAGAAGATGCACTTCAAATGGTCAATAATGAGAAACTATTCAACACCAATCAAACAAAGCAGGCCTACAAAAAAAGAACAAGTCAAGAACCGAGCAGAAAAATGGAAAAAGAAGCCACTGCCTGGTCAATATTTGCACAATATAAGTGGAAAATCAGACATGACCAAGACCTGGCAATGGCATAAGAATGGCAACTTGAAGAAAGAAACAGAGGGTTTAATACTGGCTGCACAAGAACAGGCACTAAGAACAAATGCAATAAGAGCAAAAGTCGAAAAATCCACCACAAACAGCAAGTGCCGCCTTTGTAAAGAAGCAGATGAAACCGTGGACCACCTAATCAGCTGTTGTAAAAAGATCGCACAGATTGACTACAAACAAAGGCATGACAAAGTAGCAGGGATGATACACTGGAACATCTGCAAAAAATACAAGCTACCTGTAGCCAAAAATTGGTGGGACTATAAAATTGAAAAAGTTGTAGAAAATGAAGATGTAAAAATATTATGGGACTTCCGACTACAAACAGACAAACATCTGCCACACAATACACCAGATATAACTGTAGTCGAGAAGAAAGAAAAACAAGTCAAAATAATCGACATAGCAATACCAGGGGATAGCAGAATAGAAGAAAAAGAAATAGAAAAAATCACCAAATACAAAGATCTACAAATTGAAATTGAAAGGCTGTGGCAGAAAAAGACGAAAATAATCCCAGTGGTCATTGGCGCCCTGGGTGCAGTTCCAAAAGACCTTGAAGAGCACCTCAACACCATAGGGGCCACAGAAATCACCATCAGCCAATTACAAAAAGCAGCTTTACTGGGAACAGCCTATATTCTGCGACGATATCTATAACAATTGACAATAAAATTCAGCCATCCCAGGTCCTTGGGAAGGACCTGATGTCTGGATAAAACAAACCAGTCAATAACACCTGTCTGACTGTGTAAACAAGAAATAAAAAATGATAAAGTTAAAAGAAAAAATTGGAAATGAATACATTAGGAGAGTTAGAAATAGTCTAAAGTCCAAACTCAATCTTGGGAACACCATACAAGCCATAAACACCTGGGCTATACCTGTTATCAGATACACTGCAGGAATAATAGAATGGACCCAGGCAGAGCTAGAGACGCTAGATAGTAAGACTAGGAAAATAATGACCATCCATCCTGCTCTGCACCTCCGCAGTGATGTATAGAGGCTATACATCCCTCGCAGCTCAGGTGGAAGAGGAATGCTACAAGTCCATCAAACAGTAGAGGAGGAGAAAAGAGGCCCTGAAGAATATATCAAGGATAGTGAAGAAGATGCACTTCAAATGTCAATAACGAGAAACTATTCAACACCAATCAAACAAAGCAGGCCTACAAAAAAGAACAAGTCAAGAACTGAGCAGAAAAATGGAAAAATAAGCCACTGAATGGTCAATATTTGCACAATATAACTGGAAAATCAAACATCACCAAGCCATGGCAATGGCTTAAGAATGGCAACTTGAAGAAAGAAACAGAGGGTTTAAGGACCTGGGATGGCTGCACAATAACAGGCACCAAGAACAAATGCAATAAGAACAAAAGTTGATAAATCAACAACAAACAGTAAGTGCCACCTTTGTAAAGAAGCAGATGAAACAGTGGACCACCTGATCAGCTGTTGTAAAAAGATCACACAGACTGACTACAAACAAAGGCATGACAAGGTAGCAGGGATGATACACTGCAACATCTGCAAAAAATACAAGCTACTTGTAGCCAAAAATAGTTGGGACCATAAAATTGAAAAAACTGTAGAAAATGAAGATGTAAAAATATTATGGGGCTTCCGACTACAAACAGACAAACATCTGCCACACAGTACACCAGATATAACTGTAGTCGAGAAGAAAGAAAAACAAGTCAAAATAATCGACATAGCAATACCAGGGGATAGCAGAATAGAAGAAAAAGAAATAGAAAAAATCACAAAATACAAAGATCTACAAATTGAAATTGAAAGGCTGTGGCAGAAGAAGACCAAAATAATCCCAGTAGTAATTAGCGCCCTAGGTGCAAATCCAAAAAAACTTGAAGAGCACCTCAACATCATAGGAGCCAAAGAAATCACCACCAGCCAACTACAAAAAACAACTTTACTGGGAACAGCCTATATTTTGTGACAATATCTACAATAATAACAACAATATTAAAACAATATTAATATTAAAACAATAATAAAACAATATTAAAACAATAATAAAATTCAGCCATCCCAGGTCCTTGGGAAGGACTCAATGTCTGGATAAAACAAACCAGTCAATAACATCTGTCTGACTGTGTAATAACAAGAAGATAAGACAAGAAATAACAACAACTACTACTACTTCTACTACAAACCGACAAACATCTGCCACACAATACACCAGATATAACTGTATTTGAGAAGAAAGAAAAAACAAGTTAAATTAATTGACATAGCAATACCAGGTGATGCAGAATAGAAGAAAAAGAAATAGAAAAATAACAAAATACAAAGATTTACAAATTGAAATTGAAAGGCTGTGGCAGAAGATCAAAATAATCCCAGTAGTAACTGGCGCCCTAGGTACAATTCTAAAGCAACTTAAAGAGCACCTCAACACCACAGGGGCCACAGAAATCACCATCAGCCAATTACAAAAAGCAACTTTACTGGGAAGAGCGACAATATCTACGACAATATCTATAATAATAACAGCAACAACATTGATAATAAAATTGAGCCATCCCAGGTCCTTGGGAAGGACTCGATGTCTGGATAAAACAAACCAGTCAATAACACCTGTCTGACTGTGTAAATAATAATAATAATAATAATGAAGAAGAAGAAGAAGAAGAAGAAGTTGTTGTTGAAGTTGTTGTTTTGAGGCATGTGCCCCTGGGGTGTATGCTTGGGAGTTTAACTCAGTGGGATTGAACTGTTGAACTATTGAACAGATACTGTTGAAAGTAATGAAATGCAGATAGATGATATAATTGCATTCAGATGTACAACTGAACATGGATGTCATGTTCATCATCCTCCATTTTTTCCAGTGAGATGTTGCCAGTTGCATTCTTCACAACTTCTCCACTAAAGCCATGTTTTCATGACCCACACTATTATATGACTACAATTGGCAAGCTGAAAGTCATCCCTGCCTCACATGCCTTAGGGGCTTGGGGAGCTACTGGTCAGATATAGCTCAGTAAGAGTGTTGAGTCCCCCTCTCCTTTGATTGCTGCTCATCAGGTGAAAGCTCGAACTTTCTTCATGACTTGCTACTTTGTTTCATACCAAGTTTATGTTGGAGATGCAGCTCCTGCACAGCACTGACTCTTAGCACCAGCAACCCTTTTGGCCACTAGGGGTATTAGGGGTAGAGACAGCCAGTAAGGGCATTCTGGGGTATGCCCTTATTCATTCATTGAGCCAGAGTAGAGTCCAGGGAGATAAACCATGGTCCATTTTTCAGTGAAACTGCGGTTGCTTGCATTTGGACGCACAGAAAATGAAACAGGAGGCCCCTTCAACTCCATTTTTTTTGCTATGTGCAAATGAGTCCATTGAGTTGTTTCCTGAAACAGGGTTCACACCTGGGAGAGAGCTCTATGGTGGCTCTCTTCCCTGTGTTCCTATACTTCTTCATTTCCCCCCTCTATTTCTTTCTTACTAAGAGTGATGTGTTTGACTTCTGGTGCGTCTTGGGGTGTTGGCTCATTGTGACACCACATCAGTTCTGGCCCAGGTTCATTTGCATCTAACTGGGATAGACTGACTGTGAAATTGCCAGAGAGCTATGAGCAACATTGGTTCTGACAGAAATTTGGTATTAGTGAAGGGAGCAGTTACAACTCTGAAAACAAACCTCACCCCAAACTTTGTGCTCCTGTTTTCATTTTTGCAGAAACAATTGCTGTAAAACTGTGCAAGAACTAATTCATGTTGAATAGTCTGTTACTTCCTTTATTATTTACAGTGACACTTGACAAATTGTCATCTTTCCAAGATTGGGAGAAGGGAGTGGATGAAAATATACTCAGCTTTGTTCTGCTGATAGTGCTGTAAACCTATTACTGCTCCATGCAGTTTGCCTTTCTAATTGAAGCCTGAATGGCTTTATAGGGCACTTATTCTTTGCAGCAGTGCTCTTGGATTTGATGTGTCTTGACATTATTTATGTGACTTATAAGTGACACAGAAACAGAGCCACACAAGCAGCAGACAGAAACAAATGATCACAAAAAGGTCATAACATGACCAAATGGTTGCATGGCTGATTCCTAGTAGGGATGAGCCTCTTCTCCTTTCCCTCATCTTTGTCCCTGCACCCTTTCTTTCTTGCATTGTTCCCAGTGGCCTGTCAGTGCTCCAGTCTAAACTCATGGTCCTATTTATGCTTACCTAAAAACCACTTCTACTCAGTGTGTGATGAGGCAGTAGGGTCAAACCCACCTGGCTCCCAGACTATGACAAATATCTGTAACCTGGTAAAATTGAATGTAGAGGTAATTGGCCTGTGGACAGTGATCATACATGTAGTGTATTTAGTGAACCAAAACTCCACTATACAGACATATAGCTATAATGGAATGGGGTAGAGAATGACAAATGTCTCTGGGCCACTGTCGACTGTGGGACTTCTGGGGGCTTGCCCCATTGCCCTCACCCATGTTTCTTAGGTCCTCCAGACACCAGGCACCCACCACCAGGCATGCGACCTTTGTAGGCTCCAATGGTCTTTGCAGCCCCAAGGGAAGCACGATGGCTGACCAGGTGCAGTGTGAGTGAGTAGTGAGTGGCAGGTGCTGGCTGCAGCAACAGTGATGGGGGCCATCATGTCACCTGAGCAAATGACCATCGACACGGATAGTGAAAGAGACAAAGGTTTATTTCTCAGCGCTGAGGACGACCCCCGGTGCCTCTTGGTGAAAATCCAGGGAGCGTGCCTCTTACAGACTAACAAGAGTTTATAAAGATTTTTCTCCACCTCTTGGTATCAACATTTAGCCAATCATGGTATAGAAAAGTTCACATACTTTCAGGAAAGTTCAGGAAAGTTCCACTCCATATTTGGTAATACATTCGTTTTCGCATAGCAGTCTTATCTACCCTACAATACAATACACACAGCAGAATATGCAGAGCTCAACACAATGTCTAACAGCTACTTCAAACAAGGAGATAAGGTCCTCAAGTATCAAGGATCCGCTCACAGCAAACACAGCAGGCAAAGCTGAGTTACTGAGTTACAAATAACAACTTGCAAATATAATATCCTCTTTTCTGATCATGCCACACATGTCACATCTCCCCCCTTAAGAACCGTCTAATTACAAAATTCGAGGTTCTTCCTCAAGCCTCCTTATTTCTTCATTGGCAATTTTCATATACATAACTTTGGCATGCGTTTGGGCTATACCATGCATCGTGCGCTGGAAGTGATTAGTTGTGCATTGCAACAGAAAAGGAGCACAACAAATGCACAGTAATACAATTATTAGGGGACCTAACAGGCTCAACAAAATTCCCTTAATCCAATCAGTTCCCGGTAACCAGCTCCAAAGCCCAGCGAAAGGGTTCGAGGTGCCTGACTTGTTATTTGCAATTAGGGATTTTAGGTGAGTAAGCTCATCTTCAATCGTGCGATTTAAATCATGATAGTGTACCTGACAGCCGGAGGAGCCCACTAAGGTGCAGAATCCTCCACTTTTAGCTAACAGAAAGTCTACTGCAAATCTAAGCTGCATTTGGTCCTGGTGGAGGCCTGCTAGTTCCTCCTGGAGGTCTTGGACTATATGACCTGTTGCATTGATGGTCTTTTCTAAACGGCATGTGAGACCAATAATAGACCGCCGGTTTTCCTGCGCTATAATTCCTGGATAAGAGCCAAGAGTCAGGAGCCCAGTAAGCAAACCTGCCATAGCCCGCCCTCCTGAAGAGCCCTCAGAGAGTTGAGGCCCCACGATGACCTCATCTTGGCACTGCGGCCCCATGACATCCCTTCGGGCTCGTTGCGAGCTGGGGCGGGTTGTTATCGGTGGCACAACCTGTGCTGGAAGCGTCAGGTAGCCCAGTGCCGCACACAGATACTGGCCAGGATGATAATTCGTGGCTGTGGAGTTAAAGAAAAACCATAGATTGGGGTCCTTGATTTGCCATCCGCTGCAAATGGAAGCCCCGGAGAGGCCAGTCAAGTTGGGCGTGAACATGGGGAAGGATGTATACAAATCATCTAGGGAGCCATTTAAAGCGGTTACATTAAACACGTAGGAATTATTATACTCTCCATGCAAATAAAATCGGTCAGTACATCCTGAGTAATTGCCTGCGTCTTTCCTCCAGTGGTCCACCTTTTTATGATCTTTCCATCTGTTATCCCAAACGCCAGAGTTATGGCAGCAGAAACAAAGGCCGGGGAGAGCACGACGATACCGTAGAAGACGGAAGGTCGTTGCATTTAGTTCTTCTGGGGGATCAGTGAATAGCATGGACCGTTTAAGGTTCTGCAAATGGCCTACAATGGTTTCCGGGCTATTGATGGGGGTGGGCAAAAAGGACAGGTGAGATACAGATAAAGGGTGCTCATATATCAAGGAGGCATTGGTTCCATAGATATGAAACATATAATACGCGTGTCGGACCCACATGTTGGGGTGTGATATAGGAGCCAAAGGCAAGGCCTCAGTAGGCACGTGGAAAAGATAAAGGAAATAGCAAGACAGGATAATCTGGATGACTCTCATGGCGATGCTCGTTGACCCGTGCGATGACGTGCCTCTGTTTACTTAGTCAGAGGTAGCAAGGGTATCTTGCCCCGTGCGATGACGTGCACCCATTACCGGTAGGGTGTAGCAGGGGGTTCTTCTTTACTTCACGATGTCTTCTGGACCCTATTGATTCTAAACCTGAGGCCCCCCTTCGGTTCTATCTCCCAATTTTCCGGGGAGTCAGCTCTTTTCACCCTGGTATGGTGAATCCAGGTTTTGACACCTGCACATTTTAAAGCAGTTGGTGTTACCAGCAGTATCTGGTGAGGGCCTTCCCAACGGGGCCTAAGGGGTTCCTTCTTCCACCTTTTCACCCAGACCCATTCCCCGACCTCAAAGTCATGAATTGGATCTATAATTGGGATGGGAACCCTTTCCAATAAATGCTTGCGCATGTGAGAGAGCATTGCTGCCCATTCAGCTGTTTTTGTCTCATATAGGTCCCTTCCCCCCTTTAGTACTGGCGAGGCCCTCCCATACATTGCTTCAAACGGGGTAAGTTTGTCTTTCCCCATCGGCGTGTTTCTCATTTTAAACAATACATAAGGTAACAGCGTCACCCAATTCAGTTGGGTGAGTTCAATCAACTTAGTCATTTGATCCTTCAGAGTCCGATTTGCCCTTTCCACTTTTCCCGAACTCTGAGGCCTCCATCCTGTGTGGGTTTTCCATTCTATTCCTAGAGACTTTGACACCATTTGTACAACCTTTGA